>NC_089491.1:23936330-25332164 GCF_036850765.1 Saccopteryx bilineata | reverse complement strand
GAAGATGGAGGAGAAGGAGGAGGAGGAAGAGGAGAAGGAGGAGGAGAAGGAGAGGAGGAGGAGAAGTAGTAGTAGTGTGGGCTTTATCCCAGGATAGGAAGACCCATGGGAAGGTCTTAAGGCATCTGGTCAGAGATACCTCAGAATACCCTTTGGAGATTGCGCTGGAGGAGGTGCCTTTAGGGGCTTGTTACAATTATCCAGATACACAAGGATAAGCCAGGGCCTAGGGCAAGGGTGGCATCGACAGTGAGGAGGGGACAAAGCTCTGATTCTTTAACACCAAGGGGATGATGAGTTCCTATTTTCTCCTCAGCCATTTCAGGCTTTTTCAAACCACATGTGATAAAGAATCATTTCTTCCCCCCTGACTGTCACAGGCCAACTCCTGGGTAAAATATCATAAGAGTGAATTTCTGGAAAAATAAAATAACAGACATATAAAATTCCAGCCCACATTTTCTTTTAAAGTTTCAACAGGTATAAAACCACTGTCCTATGTTTCTAAATTGCTTACTCTCCATTTCTGTAACTTCTCTCCCTGGGACCTGTAACTGTGCTCTAGATCTACATGTGGTCACCTTGCTCTCAGAAGAATGTCAGGACGGGGACAGGGTGGGTTTTCCTGAAATGGGGAAAGCAGAGATTCTAGCCACCTCACTGCCCTCAGTCTCTTTTCCATTGCTTTGAGCCCAAGCTGGGTAGTGGGAAAGGAGAGATTTACTAAGGATGAGCAGGTGGAGAGGGGATCACTACCTTGGAATGAAACCAGAGTTTCCTGGTAAACCACGCTGCCTAAGCTGCCCCTACCTAAATGCTCAAGGCCCCTGTCTACTCTTGCCCAAGCGCGGACATTACCGCTGTTCCACACCGCACTCGCAGGGTCTGTCTTGGGGATTTAGGGAAGCCAGCCACGCCCCGTAGCTAGCCACGCCCCGTAGTCAGCCACGCCCCATAGCCAGCCACGCCCCGTAGCTTCCCTCTCCTTACTCACTTGTAAGAGATTTACTGCTGGAGTTTGGGGACCTCAAAGGCGCCTCCTTGTTCTCCAGGGTCAGCGAGAGGCCATAGTTAGAATGGTGCTGGTGCTGGTGCTGGTGCTGGTGTTGGTGTTGGTGTTGGTGCTGGTGCTGGTGGTGGTGGTGGTGGTGCCTTCCTGAAGCTTTGGTGGCAAATGGCGCGCCCCCGTTCTCCTCGATGCCGATGCCGAAAGGCAGCCGGTCCGAGCTGCTGAGCCCTGGGGAAGGGAGCGGGTAGCTGTGGAGGGTGTCAAAGTCAGGATTTAGAAAAGCAAAGTGCCTTGATACCATGTGTATGTTAAAAGATGTTCTCAAAGCATGGAAACCAAGAGAAGTCGGTTCAACAAACCGATCCACAGGCTTATGTAGAACAGGACAGAAGCATTGCACTCACAGGAAAAGCAGAATGTGGGAATTCGTATATATCAGAGACCTACAACCTTAGAAATTCTTAACTTCAAAATTAAATAATTTCTGTTAAAATAAAAAGAAAAGATGTTCTCTAAACAGGAAGGAGAAAATGAAAAGCAATAATAAAAAATAATTTGTTAACCATCCTATGGCAAGATCCTGATACAAACTAGAAGTCTCAGAGCCACTTTCCCTTCCTCCCATCCACCACCATGTAGAAAGCACCCGTTAGTGGTACTGCTGTGACATCTTTTAATTCCAATTGTTCCTCTTGTTTCTTTTTTCACCAGTAATGCCTTATTTGAAGCCCATGCCATCTCCCACACCGAGGGATGGGGCCTCCACTCTTTCCCTCAGCCCACCTTCCACGGCAGTAGCCAGAGTGCTGATTACGTGCGTGTGAGAGCATCACATTCTGATGACGTCACGGCACTCCTCCCTCCAGGAGTTTACACACCTGTCTGTTACCAGTGATTCTTAAGCATTAAAGACAGAGGCCTTTTAGGAATCTGATGAAAACCATGGACCTTCCCTGCAGAAAAAGGCATCAAGATGCAAAATTTCACACTCAATTTCAGGCTCTCTGTAGCCCCGCCATGGACCAAGAGGAAGAGCCCTGCGTTGCAGGATAAAATCCAAATTCATGTGTCATTCATGGTCCTCACACACAATCTGTCCCATTCTCTTCTCAGCTCATCACCTGCTACATTCTTCTTTACAACCTGTGTCCTATCCTGGTGACTTTCACTTTCTTCTGTCCCTTGGAGACCTTCATCCCTCAACCCAGCTAAAACACCCCTTCCTCCAGGAAGACTTCCAGCCTTTAAGACCCAGATCCAAGGTCTCCTCCTCATACCCCCAGACACAGCTAACCCTCTCTCTGCTCATTCCCCTTGACCAGATTTCTACTGCCTACCCCTTCACTCTGTCTTCAAGGGACTCACACCTCAGTGTAGGAAACCCCATGCTCGAGTCGGTCATAACCACATGAAAACAAGCTGCCACAGGAGCACAGACATGGAAGTAGCTAGTTCTCCTGGGGCTGGTGAAGGTGTTGGAGAACGCGTCCTGAGGAGGGGAGCATAGTTACGTTTTGATGGACATTCTTGAAACAGAATCCTCCTTCTTACAGGAAACCCCATCCCTATGTTTGTGGGAGGCTGGTATCTCCCCTCAGGGGTGGGCCTGAGACAGAAGCCTGGCTGTCCAAAGTCCTCCATCAGTCCAGGCAGAGGGATTTGTTCTGGGAAATGATCCTATCAGGGACCATCAGAGTTTACCCTAAGGGTTAACATACAGAAACTGAGAGAAACGGGTCTCTCTTCCCCTTAAAGAGGCAGGCAGGGCCTTGCTGTGACTTTTGCGTGCCCCACGTCAGCACTTTTGCCTTTATTTCTTCTTTACAAAAAACATTTAAAATTATACTTTCTGATTGCATTTGTGCAAAAGTTAATACCACATACTGTTAAGCAATTTTCTTTAATTAAAAGTTCATTTTTACTCCAGAGTTTAAAAGAAGTTTAAACATTTTTGTGGGCCCCCTAAAAGTATTGTTTGCCCAAGACACTGCACCTACCATGCCTAATGAATAATTTGGCTCGGCTATAAGGATGACTGATGTAAGCTGAGGCTACATAGGACCATATTCCCTGGACACCAAGAAACATCCATGGAAATGAGGCCAGTGCACAAAGGGTGACAAGATGAGCAAAGGTTACAGGTAGAGGAAAAGAGAAAAATTTCTATGGCATCATTTGAACCCCTGGTACAGCCACACATGAAGTTGTTTCTAACACTGAACTTTTTCAAGGATAAGATCCAGTCAATTCTTCTATTTATTCATTCATTCATTTATTTTTGCTTGATGTAATTGGGTTCCTCGTATTTGTAACTTGCATGCTCTGAATCAGTGGAGGTGTGTTATTTTGTTATTTTTTTAATTTGTTTTGTGGAGTTTCCTTCAAGTGAAATGGTAGGAATGGCAATTGCAGGTCTAAAAAATAACAGGCCTAAGAAATAATGTGAGCACAGGAATGGTGGGAAAAAGAGCAAGACGGCGGGAGAGGGAGTGAGGATCCAGGCAGCAGGAGGCGAGGCTAAGAAGCCAGGCTGAGGTCAGTTAGGAAGGGTCAAGTGTGTCGGGTTATCTGGAGGGAGGGCAACAAGGCCCCAGGGAAAGGGCTTCAGCAAGGGCGTGGCGTGATCCGAATTACAGTTTAGGAAGTTCATTTCGCCTGCTGTGTAGAGGACAGACTGGTAGAGAGAGACTCCAATCCCTGCCTTTGGGGACTGCCACAGGCGGGGCCTGGATAAGTCAGTGGACTGGATGAGGAACCCTCTGGGACCTCTCTAAGTAGTGTGAGCAGGGCTTGCAGGCCTGGTGCCCAGGGCACTGGGGAGAGGAGGTACTGAGAAGGTCTCCGCCAACGATGCAGGATGCATTCCCGAAGCAACAGGGCTGGTGGTCCCCCACATCGTCCCCTGAGCTGGGTCCCTGGTCTACCTGGCTGCCTGGCTGCCTCCTGGAGCCTTTGCTCAGGAAGTCTCACAGTGTGTGTGTGTGTGTGTGTGTGTGTGTGTGTGTTGGGTGCATGCGTGTGTGTTGTGTGTGTGTGCGTGCGTGTGTGCATGTGTGCGTGTGTGTAGAAGAATGTAGAAGAAAGCGTCACTTTGGCTTCTGGTGAGTCCTCAATGAGGCAGCAAAAAGCACACCAAGTTGTTCAAACGCCTGGGTTCCGGTCCTAGTTCTACCCCAACCTTAGGAGTAACCTTGGACAGTCGCTCTGGGCCTCAGTTTCCTCCCCTGCAATGCGAAGTTGGTCAGGCAGTTCCTGGCATCTTCTCTGGATTGCTCACCACACGAGTCTGTGCTGCCGCAGGCAGAGTGGGTTGTACCTACCCACGGCACACGCCACCTTCTCGGCGGGGCTCCTGGCGGCGGGAGCTGCTTCTGTGCAGCCCGCACACAGCACACAAATTCTCTAAACACCCCGTGGGGCAAACCGGCTCCTCGTTACTTTTAGCCCAGGATGGGGACCACTGTATATTCCTGATCAGAACTAAAGCATCAGGGAGATACTGAGAAATACCTCAGGAGAGCTTCTTCCTAACTGATGGGCCTCCGAAGGACGGCCGGCGGCTTAACCGTCTAGTCTTTCAGTCTTAAAGCAAGCGGACAGAATGGAGGAGCTTGGAGCCTCAAGCAGCCTTGTGTGCTTACCTCCATGTGCTACACAAATACATCATTTTCCATACGTGCCAAGGTCGAGAAAAAGTTCGGAAGCACCGCCACTCATCCGTACTTGAGCCCATTGGCCTGGAACTGCGGCTCTCCAATGGGGACTCTCTTAACAGAATCGACGCAAGCAGCCCATTTCTATAGCAGATGGTCTCAGCCAGAATCAACCCCCCTGACTAAACACTAGCACATTAATCATGCTCTCTAAATACTCTCAGAGGAAAAATACCAAAAGCTAACTTTTATGAGTGCTCAGAACTGTGTCATCTATTAATTATTTAATCTTCCGACAACCATTTCAAGAAGGGACAGGTATTATATTTATTTTCTAGATAACAAAACGGGAACAGAGACTAATTATCTTTCCCAGAGCCACACAGCTAGCAAATGGCAGAGCTGGGATTTGAACCCAGGTAACCTGTGTTGCCACGTGGACTAAAGAAGCAGTATAATGACATTAAAAGAATGCTGGTTGGCACTTAGCTTTGGTTTTTACTGCCACTTAGCTTTGTGACCGTAGGCAACTCATTTCTTATCTGGGCTCCAGACGTGAATATTTGGGCAAACATTTACTAGGTATTTTTATGCCAGGGCCTAGAGCTCATTGGAATAATTTGATCTCTGCCATGTACCACTGAGAGATAGGACATGGCGCTTCGACTCATTATGGTTTCCAGGATACCTGTCACTTATTTCAATTCTTCCTTAGTGGAGACTAAACAGAGTGAACCATTAGACAAATATAATGCTCTGAGGTCTTTAATGAATTCAGTGGAAGCAGATTATCTGGCAGGAAGTAGAAAGTATATTTGAAAACCCTTTTCCTAATGGGTTTGAGAAGAAAATTGTGTAAACACCTTAGAAATGTGACATTTTACAAATGTTAGGTCTATTAATTAGAGATGCTTTCTAAAATTCTTTTTTTTTTAAATTTTTTATTTATTGATTTTAGTGAGAGAGACAAGAGGAAATGAGACAAGAACATTGAGGTATTTCTGTATGTGTCCTGACTGGGGATCGAACTGGCAACCTCTGCACTTAGGGATGACACTCTAACCAACCAGCTATCTGGCCAGGGCTGAGGATGATTTCTTGTAAAAACTTAGTGCTTTTATTTTATTTGTTTCAAAGAGCTACTGGAGAGAAAAGATGCCCTATCTCATTTTTCTCTTGTCTGAAAAGGATCATAATTACATTTTTTTTTTTTGGCATGGTTTAGATGTCTTTGTATAGACTACTAATTGGCAGAAAAGAATTTTCCCAATTCATATTTCATGAAAGATGTTTTCCTAGCAATGAACTTGGAATGGTTGAATTCTAGTGTTAGTACAGGTGATGTCTAAATCCGTGCAGACTGGGAACTCTCCTTTTGATTGGTTTATTAGCTACCTGAAGCCAAAGATGGCCTTTCCCCAGCATCAGTTCCAGGGCCTGTTACAGTCCCTGGCCCAGTGTAGAAGCAGAGTAAATATTTGTTGAATGATGGTCACCGTGCATTAAATTTTAATTCTCCCCGGGTGATTTAATCAAGCATCAATTCATAAAAGCTTCACTGTGGTCATGTGTCCCCCCGGGTTTCCTACACATTACATTCTAATTTCTGCAAAACTGCAGAGTGAAATATCCCACATTGTAAGGAGCAATGGAGCCTTTAAGGTTCAGGGGTAACGGAGTCTCTGTCCTGCGTGAGCTGGAGCAGGATGTGTGTGTGCCTCCATCTCTGAGTCTGGAATTTTCCTTTGGCGAAAGCGCTATCAAATGGTTTCCATGCATGGCTGTCAGCAGATAGCAGGTCTTGAAAATTTCGTGCCAGGAAACCCATCTCACCCTGATACAATCCCTGCTGATTTTTACAACGGCCCCTTAACCGTGCGAGGCACCGAGAAGCTATGAGAAAGGCTCTTCAACTTTGTGATGAGATCTAGCACTTGTGTAATTCCAGATTGATTTCAGGACTTGAGTCCAAGGGATACATATTTCATGAGTTCATTTTTGCACTGAGGCTCATGACTAAGAGTTTATTCAGTCTCTTTCCTGCCGCAGAAAAAACAAAATGGACATAAATATATTTGTTTTCCTTTATAGCATTCAAGTCCCATCAATCTAACAGTGCTGTCCCTTTCTGGTTGCTTACAGATTTGGGGGAGGGTCTCTTAGTTCTGCATTCCAGTGCCACTCTTTGCCTTAAATGAAGATTCTTTTTTCTTTCTTTTTTTTTTTTTGCCTCAGGTGGGGAACAGCATTAACTTGCCCCTGGCCACTGCTTGAAATGCATCCCCACAGAGCATTTTACAGGAACCCTCAAAAAACAGCAAGGCAAAGTAATCACTGCCAGGGAAGTGTAGAAGCTAGTGCAGGCATGGCCACATACGGCCCGTGTAATGAGTTTATGTGGCCTGCGATTAAATTTTTAATATTCTCCACTACTTTAAAATCTCAGCTACTCAGAAGCAGAAGCGTCTTTGACTACACTTTGAACCATTTTTTTTTCGATTTTCTGTTGCATGAGGTTTTAGAACTGTTTCTATATATTTCTGCATTGCTGATTCTAAATCTGAAATTCGTTTTTTGGTGCATGCTCTAGTTTTTATGTAATTTTAATTTCTTTTTGTTATAGTTAATGGCATGCATTGGTTTTTAAATTGGAGTTAAAGGGCAACGACTCTTGGATTGAACATAACCACAAGGCAATTAATGTTTTACAAACATCACTTTTACATAATTGTAGTTGTTTTTAAATGTAAAAAATTATTATCTGATAAAAACACCCTCTTATTTTGTTTTAAGATTGAATCATGGCTTCTTTGAGTAGGGGTAAATGTTAAGAATAGTCCTGACACCTTCTGTTATATATGTGGCTGTTACACACTTCAACGTCAAAGGCGCAATATTTCATCATTTGTGACACGTGCATATATTGCCTATTTTCAAGTTCCCCTTGATGATCAAGACAAGAATTGGGCTCCTCAAATTGTGTGTCATAATTGTGAGGAAATGCTTCGAGACTGGACGAAAGGAAAATGCAAAGGAATGACTTTTTGGTATTCCCATGGTTTGGCGTAAACCTAAGGACCACAGCAGTGACTGTTATTTCTTTCTGATTCATACAAAGGGCATTGGCAAGAAAAAATGGCATATGATCGCATATCCTAATATTCCTTCAGCAATACGACCTATCCCACACTCTGAGACACTCCCGGTTCCAGTTTTCAATGGTTTTATTTCTTCTAAGGACAAAGAAAGTGAACATGGTGATCAAGTGTATTTTGATAAGATGCATGAGGAAATGGTTTTAGAAACTGAAGGGTCTTCTTCTGATGCCAAGCAGTCATGAACCCCTCAGCAGTTTAGCCAACCCGAATTGAATGACTTAGTAAGAGATTTGGGCCTATCAAAGAAAGCAGCTGAGTTATTAGCCTCCAGGCTTCAAGAAAAGAATGTACTTCACTGGTCAGCTAAAGTATACCATTTCAGGAAGCGTGAACAATTTTTGTGGACGTTTTTTCTGAGACAAATACTTTGTTTACTGTCATAATATCGGTAGTCTTCTCAGCCAGCTAGGTGTTACCACTTACAGTCCAACAGAATGGCAGCTATTTCTTGACAGCTCCAAACGGCGTCTGAAATGTGTTTTACACAATGGTAATGTTTATGCAGCAGTTCCAATTGGTTATTCAACTCATCTGCGAGAAGATTATAATGACATAAAATTTGTCCTCGACTTTCTGAAGTATGAGGAGCATAACTGGATCATTTGTGTGGATCTTAAAATGGTAAATTTCCTGCTAGGATAACAGAGAGGTTTCACGAAGTATCCTTGCTTTCTGTGTTTGTGGACAGCTGAGCTTGGGAGAAACACTGGACACAAAAGAAGTGACCGAAATGTGAAGCTCTGGAAGTAGGGACGCAAAATATTGTGAATGAACCTGTAGTTAATCGAGACAGGATCATTTTCCCCCCACTTCACATCAAACTTGGCTTAATGAAGCAGTTTGTTCAGGCTTTGAATAGAGAAAGTGAATGCTTTCAACATATTATTTCTGCTTTTCCTGCCTTGTTTTTTGAGAAGATAAAAGCAGGTGTATTCGATGGACCTCAAATTTGAACCCTCATACGTGATGAAGAATTTGCCAAGAAGATGAATAAGGAGGAGAATGCAGCATGGCAGTCTTTTGTGGCAGTTACAAAGAACCTGCTTGGCAACAAAAAAGCAGAAAACTATGAACTTCTGGTTCAAAGGATGCTGTTGGCTTTCGGTGACATTGGATGTAACATGAGCGTTAAGATTCACTTCCTGAACAGTCACCTTGATAAGTTTCCTGAAAATCTTGGAGCTGTTAGTGATGAGCAGACTATTGCTGGAGCATCAAGTGAGATTGTCCTCAACAAGTACACAAACACAAGAGCTACAAATGCAAATTTTTGCCTGAATAGAATTTAAATAAGTTTTGTGCAAAATTTATGATTAAAATAAGTGTTTTAATATGCTCTATTTCAAAATTATAGACAAATTCTGACGCAATCATATCTTTTAGTGTATTTACTTCATTATATAAATCATTATATTTTCACAAAGATGATGTCCAAGAAAACATTCTACTTCATTATGTTAAACTAAATGTTAAAAATTTTACAATAACATGAAAACCTAAAATCTTGAATTGCAAAAAAACTGTAGCTTACAGAGAAAAACTAATGTCAGATTTGAGATCAGCACACTCAACTTAGATAAGAACAAGTATTTTTGTGGATGCAACAAAAATTTTGTTCCCCAGTGTTATTGGAAATCGAGATATTTAAGAAGATAATGATACGCGGAAAAGAATTCCGCGTGTGACTAATCTAGGGTTTAACTTCCAATAATTGGTCGAATGGATTCGCGATACTTCTTTATTTTTTAAAAAAACTGCATTATAAAAATTTACAACTTTTGTACTCGTCTGTACTCGATATGAACTGTTTGACATTTAGAGGTGATGTGAAACCCACATTCCTTTTTTTTTTTTTTGTATTTTTCTGAAGCTGGAATCGGGGAGAGACAGTCAGACAGACTCCCGCATGCGCCCGACCGGGATCCACCCGGCACACCCACCAGGGGCGAAGCTCTGCCCACCAGGGGGCGATGCTCTGCCCCTCCGGGGCATCGCTCTGCTGTGACCAGAGCCACTCTAGCGCCTGGGGCAGAGGCCAAGGAGCCATCCCCAGCGCCCGGGCCATCTTTACTCCAATGGAGCCTTGGCTGCGGGAGGGGAAGAGAGAGACAGTGAGGAAGGAGGGGTGGGGGTGGAGAAGCAAATGGGCGCTTCTCCTATGTGCCCTGGCCGGGAATCGAACCCGGGACTTCCGCACATCAGGCCGACACTCTACCGCTGAGCCAACCAGCCAGGGCGAAACCCACATTCTTTTAGGCAGAGTTTGCCAGTGCGCACCCAAGGTCAAACAATTTGTTATTTTTGTGGTCCAGTGGGCTGAATCAAGTGGCATTGTAGCATAGACAATAGCTGCAGTTGATAACTGAAAACATGCCCAGGCTGTTTGTAAAACGAAATAATTGTTTTATTTGCAATATAACCCCTTCAAGCTCATTCTATTAATTAAACATTGTTTTGATTGATCATGATATAACTTGTATATTTATATGGCATGTAATTATATTTTTATTAAAACAATATTGTATATTAAAATTTTTTTTCACTCACATTTATTCATAAACAAATTTCACAATAAAACTTTGTTTACTTAAACAAATTGTTTTTATATTTAACATTTTTTAATTTTAATATTTCCTCCGGCCCATGAAAAAATTTCCTTTCTAATCTGGCCCTGGGGACAAAAACTGTTGGCCACACCTGAGTTAGTGTGTAAAATAACGTTTAAAGAGTCCTTTATCACCCCTCGCACTTTGAAAGAGCTCCAGGCATGAGCTGAGAGTGTTATTCTTCTGTTCTGCACATATTACCCCAACTCACCTAAATGTATGAAATGCTCACCTGTTCCAGAAAGAAGTTCAGGTTAAATGCATACATGGCATGCTCTGTGAAGGGCAGGCTGTAGACATTCTAACTGCGCAAGATAGCACCAGTGTGAGCAGGTGCCACGGCTAAGCAATGGCTGATGTTTTTGAGGTGATGCAGATGGGATTAATCTATTTTGGTTTTCAGGAGTGCTTAAAAAGTGCCTCAAAAGGGATGGCTCTATGGCCTCTGCCTCAGGCGCTAGATTGGCTCTGGTTGCAACAGAGCGATGCCCCAGATGGGCAGAGCATTGCCCCCTGGTGGGCATGCCGGGTGGATCCCGGTCGGGTGCATGCGGGAGTCTGTCTCTCCCTGTTTCCAACTTCAGAAAAATACAAAAAAAAAAAAGTGCCTCAAAAGATGTTTTTTTGTTTTTTGTTTGTTTTTTTTGTATTTTTCTGAAGCTGGAATCGGGGAGAGACAGTCAGACAGACTCCCGCATGTGCCCGACCGGGATCCACCCGGCACGCCCACCAGGGGGCGATGCTCTGCCCACCAGGGGGTGATGCTTTGCCCCTCCGGGGCGTCGCTCTGTTGTGACCAGAGCCACTTTAGCGCCTGGGGCAGAGGCCAAGGAGCCATCCCCAGCGCCCGGGCCATTTTTGCTCCAATGGAGCCTCGCTGCGGGAGGGGAAGAGAGAGACAGAGAGGAAGGAGAGGGGGAGGGGTGGAGAAGCAGATGGGCGCTTCTCCTGTGTGCCCTGGCTGGGAATCGAACTTGGGACTTCTGCACGCCAGGCCGACGCTCTACCATTGAGCCAACCGGCCAGGGCTCTGGTTGGTTTTTGAGAAGTTTCTATTCTAACCATCCTGTGAGCCTTTGAAGCTGTATTTTAAGGGCTTGTTTAATTGCCTTTAATATAGGTACAAGGTCCATTATTCAGCCACTGATGATGCTGGTGGAGCTTTAGCACAGCAATATCTCTTGCTTATGTGGTCTCAGCTGCAGAAAGTGGATGTTGAAACCTTTCACCATTCAGTAGGGGATGATTAGGTAGGTTTCTGCAGGTTTCTTATAACATGAGCCTACAGGGAGGATCCTCTAATTATTCTAACCCTTTTTAGTGGATTGCTGAAACTAGCCATTCTGGTATTTTAAATCCTGCAGCCTTTCCTCCAAAAATGCCACTGCTGACTCTTGGGATGTGACTGTGATTTTTAGATCCGATATATTAGAATTTTAATTGTAACCAAAAGTAAATTGGTCCTTCCTTGGTCAAATTCACCAGGGAAATTCACAATGTATGAGTTGGTAAGAAGTCTGAGTGGAAAGTTCTCATTAAACTCCCAAGCAGAAAAGGAGTCATGGATGTTAGAAATCAGTTCCTTTATCCTACTTATTTCTATGCTGCCCATAGAAATGTCTGGCTCTGTCTATTTCTATCTAGTTATTCTGTCTCCAGGATGCGGTATCCTGCAGTTGGTTGCCTGAATATCTGGGAAGCTGCTTTCAAAAAATGTCTGGTAAATATCAACTTTTCCCAACCTTCCCTTTCTTCACTGTTTAGGCTAAGATGGCATGATTAATTTTACTTCATCAGCCCGATTTTTGGGGTTTTTTTTTTAGGTGAAAGAAGGGGAGATAGTGAGGCAGACTCCTTCCTGCATGTGCCCCGACTTAGATCTACCTGGCAACCCCATCTGGGCCCAATGATCAAATACCAAGCTGTTTTTAGCACATGAGGCTAAAGTGCTCAGACCAACTACTAAGCCATCCTCAGTGCCCGGAGCCACGCTTGAACCAACTGGCTGAGGAAGGGGAAGAGGGAAAGAAGGGGGAGTGAGAAAGAGGGGTGGGGAAGAAGCAAATGATAGCTTCTCTTGTGACCCCTGAATGGGGATTAAACCTGGGACATCAACAGGCTGGGCTGACGCTCTACCCACTGAGCCACCAGCGAGGGCCCCGAGTTTTATTAAAGAGCATGACTTAGGAATAGGGGTTCTTCACAGTTCACAAACAAACAAAAAGCAACAAACGGCCTTTGAAAAGGTGTGCAACCTTGCTTATAGAGAGATGCAGTTAACGTGGAAATTCTGGGTTTTACACATCAGGCTAACAAAGGTTCAAAAGGTTAGCTAAGGCTAGGAGCTTGCTTGCAGCAGAATCACAGAGGCCCTGTCAAATCGCTGGGCTGGGGGCGGCATAATCAGGGGGAATGCCTTTGGAGGGAAATTTCATTAGGCAAGATCCAAATTAAATAGGCACATACCCTTTCACCCAAGTCTCTACTTGTAGGGAACTGATTCTATAGATAGATTTGTTCCAGTGTATAGAACAGAATGTACAAGGGTAGCAGTAAAGTTGTAATTTTAGAGATTCGAAGCTCCTAAGTGCCCATCAATACTGACTGGTTAAATAAATACATGTGCTTACGAATACATAGACTAGCTCTAGATTGACAAGAAGAAAGGCCAGCAATATTGCCTCTGGGAAGAGCTAGGAAGTAGGGAATAAGAGGGTGGAGGGGAAAAGTAACTTTTAGATATCTTTGCTTGAATTTTTACCACTGCCTGTATTACCTACTAAGAAAGTTTTTAAGCACAGCAGCTCCCTTTATTACTTTCTACTCAGCCTTCAAATAGCTAAGTGGTTCTGCTTTGTGTAAGATGAAATCCAAAGTTTGGGCAAGTTGGGAACAGAGCAGATGCTCCCTGTCAATTCTCAAAACTTCCAACCCCAGCTGTGCCCACAGCACGAATTCTCAGTGGTCTCTGCAATGCCCTCCTCTCCGCGACTCTGCCATCTGCAGGTGGGAAAAGCATTGTCTGCATTCCGCCTGGACAGTTCTTTCCCAGTCTTCTCAGACAAAAATATCCCTTCTATTTCTTTTTATCCCCTCTCAAAAGACCCCTGTGGTGCTTCTGCTCTTAGCTTGTCAGAGTTTCAGAGAGATGTTTTTAGGTATTGTGTTAACCCTCTTCCATCTGCTCTCTCCTTTGGAACCAAGCACCTCTGTCTGTTGCTAAACTTCAACAGTCCACCCAGGAGAGATACCATTTCTTGAACTGAATTTTGAGTCTCCTTGTCCTGTTTCTTGCCACATGGACTGCTAAAGGCCTTAAATCTCAAAAAGCAAGAAAGTGCTAAAAATTGCTACCAGCTAGCATCCAACGTTGTGCAAAGCACCATACATACACAATGTCATTTAAATCTCCTAAACAGAGAAATAGTGTTAAATTCCCTTTCAGACGAGGAAAAGGAGGCGAAGAAGAAGCTGGCCACGGGTCACATGGCCCACGAGTGGCCAAGTTGAGATTCAAACCATGCACGATTCCAGAGGGTCCACATTTCACAGAGTCAGAGAACAAAACCACCACCCCTCACCAGACCTGCATCCTCTCCTCAGCTTGCAACGCCCTGGCATGCTGCTGCTCGTTTCCCCACATGGGCCCAACTCTTGGCCTGCGTAGTCAGACTGGGGTGTGGCCACGCCCTAACCTTCTACAATGTTTGGAGTTCCCTAGCCTGTTGCTTCAGGAGGACAGCGGAACGGTGACCTACTCGGTCAGACGGACTTGGAGGAAGGAGGTTACAAGGAAACGAAAGCTGTGACAGAACCACCAGAACCCTCGCTGTCCTGCTTTCCTGTGAGCCTGAGGCAGTGCAAAGCCGCGCGGAGCAGAAAGAACTAGCTGCTTGTTAGCATGCTTCGTGCATTTACTTTTGGATTATATTTATGTCATTTGGAGCAATCCCAGGTGACTCTTACCTTCTGTTCAAAAACTTGTCATTTAAATGAAAATGTATGCTTTTGTGTCACCTTGATGTCTTGTGTGGCCTACATTGCAAAACTAATAGGTGATACACGTGAACTTTTCTACCTTATTAAAAACAATCACCCAAGTGAAGTCTGTTTCTTTCCAAGGGTGTGCTGCAGCAGGAAACCATTAGAAGATGTGGTCAGGGATGAGGGCCGAAAGCTTGATGTGACCCCGACAGCTGCAACATGTGAAGAAGGGAAGAGGGGGAAGGGTGACGGTAGGAAGAATCATCACACATTTTGCAGGAAAAAAAGGGCGGAAAGTGGGAGACAACCTAATTAGCCTCAGAAAGGCAAAGCCATCTCAGGACTCCGTTAGCTACAGCCCCAGGATGAGACTCAGAAGTGTCGCATCTCTCATTTCATCTCCACCACAAACATGTGCAGAACTGTGATGTCCATCCCTTTGCTCTTTGACATTATGCCCACTTACAGTAAAAATAAAAAGTTGGGCCTCCACTTTGAGTTAAAATTGAGCCACTAAACAAGGGCAAACATAACCAGATGGAAAACCATGCTTTTCCACAGTGAGGTCCTGCACCTGCCCACCTCACTCTCCTCGGGTGACTGTTAACATGGAGGTTCTTAGGTCTCACCCCTGACCACTTAAATAGAGCCTAACAATCGCAATTTTAAAAATCAATTTTCAGTACGCTGTTCAAGCGATTCCTGGGTTCCCTAATTGGGGGGGGGGATAGGCCTATTTGCACAATTTCTGAGGATGTCTTCTTTTGCTGAGGTTCAGCTAAATGCCAATTTCACGTTGCCTTTACCTTTTAGATATCCTGGGGCTTCTTACGACCCACCACCTTTCAAGTACAAGGGGGCTTTCCTATCTTGAGCAGCACTTAGCTCTTCCCCTCTCTCTGCCCCCTTGCACCTCGTCTCACCATTCGTCTCTTTAGGGTGTTTACCTGGTAGACACGGAAGATCCAGGGAATTAACTTAAGAGCCAAATTTGGGAAATATAGATCCAAAGGGATCAATACAGCTGCTCAGGGAGTTCTTTGATGAGCTCGGATCTTAAAGGGCCCGTTAAAAGCTGGAAAGTCAAGGGCAATAAGAACGATCTACCATTAGCTGCGTTCAGAGCAGGACCCAGGAGGCTGGAGTCATTGACCTGGAAGGATGGGGTAATATTAACAGGCAAGAAAAACAAGGAGGACTCCCGCAATGTCCTTAGGCCTTCATCTTCACTCTTAATGAGAACCATTTTCAGTGGAAATAATAGACAAAAAAAGAAAAGAAAAAAAAAAAAAACAGGAAAGAGGGTTTTGAAGGCCAAGGTAATTACTTGGCATGATTTCAAGACTTCCAGCCCGTATCAATTACATCCAATTACTTGATGACAGTCAAGTTCACTGTTAGATATTCTGAGGGACCTGAGAAAAAGAATGGATGATGCAAGACCAGCAAGTACCCGAGTTTCTAAAATGCAAAAGGCGAACTCCATTAGTGATGGAACTCTGAGCTCGGTTTTGGTGACAAGTAATACCCAAGAAGAAACGACTAAGCCTGTGAGCTCCCAGAAGGAAGCCGTGGGCCATCTTACACGAGTGGTTCGTTAAGAAAACAATGCTCAGCCTCTGCTCCTGTGAAAGGCAGACTGTTGCTGCAAGAACGCCTGCATGGACAGGGTCACCAGATTGCCGGAAGAGGGTGGAGAGGTGTAAAGGGTTTCTGGACACCTGGGTGACGGACACAGGAAGAGGGGGGCTGGGTTATTAGCTCACTGGCAAAGGTGATGGATGAGGTTACCAGAACGCTGGTGTGTAGGGGATACAAAGTAGACTGTGGGTGGTGGCAGGTAGCTTTCTAAGTTAGTAACCAGACTTCAGTGTAGTGAACTCTTCAACACCATCTAACAGTCTCATGGACACGGGAATTGACAAGGTCCCAAATGGCGGGATGATTAGTGGTCCCATGTGTTAGAACACAGAGGTGGCAGAAACAGGGTTTAGAGACCAGACCTCTAATGGCTGTGTGACCGTGTGCAAGATGCTGGGTTATACCCTAAGCCAGTTTCCCATGCGCAAAAAGAATACTACCGACTTCACAGAGTGATGTATATACCATGTGAAGCACATGTGTGGTTATCAGTAAACAGTACTGTGGCTCAATGTCAACATACCTGGGTTCTGAGTATCCCACAGCTGGACTGTTCTCTGCTGGGTACTAACATTCAACCTTACATCAATGCCCCATGAGAAAGAACACCACAGACACACTGAACGGTACTCAGATGAAGAAGCTGAAGCCAGAACACACGTTGTAGTCCATGTCCTGCCCCAAATGTGATGCCCCAAGTTTGATACGGGGGTTCAGGTATCTCTGCAGCAGCTCAGAGATGACATCTTAACTGTCTGTTATCTCGTTCGACATTTCCTTTAGAATGAACGTGGGATCATTCATTTGCTGAACAGGCGTCCACTGAGCACCTGTTATCCATCAGGCCTGGGGAACCAAGGTGGATACAGCACGAAGGTCAGACTTAAAGAGCGTCCAGGGTCCAGGATGAGATGGAGACAAGATGCAGTGTTAACAATACAAAGTAGTGAGTACGGCACTGAGACAGACGGGAGCCGGGGGCAGTGGGACGGAGCACAGCAGCCAACCCCATCTGTAGAGGGGGCGCAGAGTCCCCAGGAGAAGACGAAGCGGAGTGGAAGCAAGTGGTGAGCAGGAGACGGGCAGAGGGGAGGGGACGACAGCACCCGCGGCAGAAGGAGCTGTGCTTGCGCGGGCAGATGGGAGTGACAGCAGGGCACGGTGACTGTCAGGAGCGACAAGCAGTGTGGTGCTGCAGGAGCTGGAACAGGGGGGTGAGGAACGGGGAAATGTGCTAGCTAGAGCAGCAAGACAGAGAGGCAGAGCGCAGGGGAATTCCACAGGGACGGCCTTGGCCTTCATCCCACGGCTGACGGAGAACCCTGAACCCTGGCAGACGTCAAGCAATGAAATGACACCATCAGAGGGCGTTTCAGAAAGATCACTCTGGTGGCTGTAAGGAGCCTGCCAGGAGAGACTGGAGTCAGGAGGCCAGGAGGAGCGCCTTGCGCCAGAGGGAAGGAGAGGACGGGCTGAACACAGGAGAGCTGAGCAGACCTGCATACGGATGGCAACAGGGAGAGAAATGCCAACAACGTGGACATTCCTACTAGAAAAGAGAGAATCCGGGTAAAGCATTTATTTCCCCTTTTGGTAAAAGAGGAGAAATTTTCATTTCTGACGTGGGGAGCTGGAGGTGTGTGTGGCCCGTGCACGTTGGAATGTCAGTCTCAAACGCACATTCATCTTGAGCGAGAGGTCATGGCCTCAGGACCGGCAGCACTCTGCCACCAGGAAGGGGTGGGAAGACCCCGGCAGACGGTGAAAGCGAGAGCAGCAGTGGGCGGAGGGGGGCTCCCGGAGAACAGCCGCATTTCCCAGCACGGCAGGAGAAGAGGCTGCTACAAAGACCGAAGGAGAAGTCAAAGGGCCAGAGAACCAGGTATCAGAGAAGCCATGGGACCCGAGTTTGCAGAAGCTGCAAGGCAGTGATCTCCGCCATCAAAGACAGCAGACAGAGGCCTGCTGAGTTGAGGAATAAACAGTGTACCCGTGATTTAACAGTCAGGAGGCCATAAATATGCAAACTGGTTAGACTTTCTTGATTGCAGACAACTGAACCCACTCAAGTTGCTTTAGCACAAGATATTTATTAGACAGGATCAGACAGAATACACAGTCTCCAGGAGGCCACAGTTACTGGGCCGGAAGTCATTCTGCCAGGAACAGCAGCTGTCTCCAGGACAAAGCCCACTGCCACCTGTGACCAGGCACTAGAACCTTCACCAGAGCTGCTCCTGATGAAGAAAGGCCTCTGCCACTGTCTACAAGAAGAGCCACTCCTCCCAGGAGCGGCCCCATTCGAGGACGGGCTTCCTCCACGCCACCTCACTCAAGGCTCCCCTGCAGCCTTCCGAAAGCTCACTGCCACATCACCTACGTCATCCACAGGGGACACTTCTGCGCGGCATAAAATGAAGATGGAGTCAAAACGAGCAAGAATAATCTTTATTCCTTAGAAACACATTTGTAAAAACGTATCAATAAGATTAAAAGCTTCAGAACACATTTATTTGTACGCAGCACATACACTGAGTGTCAGGACATCTGCTGAAATGGAATATTCCTGTAAACAATATCTCAGGGGGAGTTTACACGTGATACAGACTCCACTGTGCAGGCCGTGCGGCCAAGAGTCCGTCCCTCTGGACAGATTTTTGTGGTAACCAAAAAAAAAAAAACAACACAAAACAAAACAAAACCGATTTTAGCACTAAAATATCTTGAGAGAGATAATACATTTTTTTAAAGACTCAAAACGGGCCAAATTTCAATTAACACGCACAAGATGGCATGGGAATTGATTTCACAAAAATACTAACAAAAAAGATCTCAGGCCTAAAAGAAACAATGTTTGATTTGTGGCTTGAAAAGGGGTGTGTGTGTCATATTTTGATATGAGTTTTCCCCTAAAGGACAACAGACTAATTTCTGGTTCTACAAAAACACTGTGCAATACCTCTCCTATCCTAGTCGACAGAATGCTTTGGCACAACTTTGTTAAAACCTTGTATGCTTTAATTTAAGCCATATGTATCTCAGACTGCGTGTTGCTTTTTAAAAGAGTGAAGTCTAGGGTAAAAACCAACCCTCAAATTCTACATATTCCAACAGCGTACATCCATTACCGTGTCTTCTTGAAATCATGCAAGTTAGCAGCACCAATCATTAAGACATTACAAAATTATTCTTGTACTTGAGCAGCAAAATCCTATCAGAACGGATGCTACGCAACTTATGATTAGTAAAAATCTTTTCTAAAGTTCAAAGTGGCTGAACTGCCTTCAGATCTGAAATTCCAAGTCTCCCTGCATTCTATAACATCTAACGAGTTACAGACTTTATTTAGCTTCTGGCTGGGGTAGCCTTGGTGAGAGAAGGGGATACTGCGGTTTTCCTATGAGATAGTTTGAAGGTGATGTCCTCAGCCTGAAAACATGGAATTGTAATGAATCCCAGAACTGTAGAGATGGGAAGCGCCTTGATGATCAGTTAGACCTACCCGGTCTTTTCGATGAAGAAAATGAAGCCAACACAGGGGAAATGGTTTGTCTAAAATCACACAATGGCAGAGGCTGGATCCCCGCCATCTCCATCCCCACCCCCGTTACCGGTCCCCTCTGCAGAGCCATCGCCCCACGTTCCTCTGGTTTTATTTGGTCCCATTCATTCAATGACAAAGAAATATCAGGTACAGAGCAATCCAATAAACAGAAACTTGCACTCCAATTTTAAAATCAGAATATCAGAGTGATTCCTGAGCCTTTACCTACCTTCATTTTCATCGAGAATGCGGTCAACAGTAAATTAGGACTAGCTAGCTAGTGCGATTATTTTCCAATATTTACACGGACACTGAACGCCCCTTTCCGAACTACTCCTCAAAGACACTTTTGCAAACTCATCCACGTGACACCAAGAGACTTTTCATGGAATGGAATGAAACGGGGATGGTGAATGGAAGTGAGATGCCCGGTCTCTCAAAGCGCGGTCATGAGTTTATCTCGACACATCACGCTCTGCACTCCTCCTAAGTTCTTCTGGTTCTGGTTGTGGACATAATCGCAATGGCCGTCATCTCCACTGGGCGGCGCTTTCCCCTGCGGCCTGTCATCCTGCAAGGATGGCCTGTGTTGTGTGCAGAGTGAATGGTTAGTGGAGGGGACGGAGGAACATTCAGAAAGGTGAGTGAAACAACATGAGCACAAAGGGAATGGGCCGGGCCACCCAGGGACGCCGTGAAGGGCAACGGCTGACACACGGAAATGAATGGACTTTTCTACTGTATTTGTAACATTCAGAGGCAGGGTGGATCACCCACCAAGTTCCTAGTAGAGGAAAGCTCTGTCCATGGCTGTGCCCTCTGTCACCCTTGCAAGGTTGGTCTGGGGGAAAGCTTCACCTAGGTGCAGGCCAACCAGTTTCCTTTGCCAGGGGACGTCTCAGGGCTGTTATGCCAATCTGCCCTGTGACTGTCTTAGGCAGCAAGTGCCAGAAGCCTGGACCAATGAGCTCTCTTTTGCTGCTGTTGGTATCTTGGGCTGTGCTTCTCTCACCCCAGAGAGCCCCTTAAGCCACAAAATGCCGGGCCCCATCTCCAGGGATTCTGAGGTCTGGAGGTCTGGGGCGGGCCTGAGAATCTGCATTCACAAGCTCCCAGGTGATGTATGCTACTGCCGCCAGGCAGGCAGGCAGGCCCACCTGCGAGGAGCCCTGTTCCAGTCTGCCTCAGCATTCTTGTGAAATCCTGGGCGAGGTCATGCTTCAGAAGGAAACTAATATGATAAAGTAGGCAGTAAGAAGTATAACACTTTGTCAAAACAAGGTTATTAAAAATAGCATTTCCATAAATCACGTATGGAAAATAAACTGCCTTTGCAATCCAGAAACATTCAGAATCATTCCTCCACTTGTTTAACTTGCTTTAAAAAAGTTACCTCAGTACCAAGTGTTTATGCTCAAACAGCACCGGCACCATCATCCCCTAGAGACATGGTCGGAACTGTCAGGAAGCACGTGCTCCCGTCTGCCTGGCTTTATCCGGATTTATTTCCGATGCTCCGTCCTCTGGGCTTTCTCAAGGAGCACAGCTGCCTCGCCAAGAAAAAACTGGGCAAACGGACTTCACCAGCTACGCTTCCGAAAGAGGTTCCCACATATACACCAGTGAAAGCTGATCTCGCTAGGAGTGCTTTGCCTTGACAAAGCTAGCGTGAGAACACTCTCAAGCCCACCTGGAAATACAAGGCAGGTGCCGGTTCACTTAGAAAGGGCTGCGGCAGGTGAGGGCAGGGGCGAGCGAACGGCCCCGCTCACCATCTATTTTGGTAAATAAGACTGATCAGAACACAGTCACAGCCAGGCACTTCCTACTGTCTGTGGCTGCTGTCAGGCGACCCTGGCAGAGTTCGGTAGCTGTGATGGAGACCACAAAACCCCAAAAATATGGACTGCCTGGCCCTTGATGGAAAAATTTACTGACACTTGGGCTTAGAAAATGATCTTTTGCCACAGAAAGCAAATCCTCACTCTATCCCTGCAAAAGAGTCTCATAAAAAAACCCACAACAAGCCCTGGCTCAGTTGGTTAGAGTATTGTTCCAATATACCAAAGTTGCGGGTTCGATCTCCGGTCAGGGCACATACAAGAATCAACCAATGCATTCATAAATAAATGGAACAGCAAACTGATGCGTGTGTGTGTGTGTGTGTGTATGTGTGTCTTCCCCCCCAAATATCAATTAAAAACAAAAAAATGTCACGACAAAAATCCCCAGAGCTTTAGACACATTTTTAGTAAATGAATTCTGAGGACAGGCAAATGTGACTTAGAAATTCTCCGTAACATTTCTAACTCAAAACCAAACCCAAAATATCTGAGGTCAGAATGACTTTAAAAAAGAAAAACCACCCAATTCATTTTGATGTCACAAAGCGTAGAGTTAGCACATCTAGACACTCGCGGCTGGCTTCTTTTGCTCTGCCCAGGATTAATCTCTGCCATGACAGGGGCTTTGACTCTGTTAACTGCTGCCACTGATGCGGAATTTTAATTCGTGACTAAGTAGAATCTGAACGTTTCCGGAGAAAAGAAGCCGTGAATGGATGGCTCTGTGAGCCGCAGCACTCACCTGACGTTGGGCGAGTGCGGGTGCCACCGGGGCTGGCCGGGGTGGATGTTGGGATGATACGGAGGCTAGAAATAAAACACCAAACGTGATTAGTCGATGACCTTCTGATTTCAATGGTCTTCATTCATGTTCTCTCCTACCAGCAGCCACCTGAGGGGCTGTGAATGGAAAGGCTATAACTAAACCCCGGCCAGGGGGCGGGAGGGGGAGATGTTTCCCAGGAGGATCGCGTTTCCCCCCAGACAAAGAGTGGGGGCTGGGAAGCAGCCCTCTGAGAAAGGGGAAAGCATCGCCCCTGGAGAGCCCAGACCAGGCCATCATCCTCTCTCCCACGGGTTTGGACATAAGGTGCCAGGAAGACAGGGAGGATGGTCGGCAACATTCAGAAACAATTTTTTTTGCCATTGCTGAAAATGACGACAACGGGTCACAGTTACGTCTGCACACAGACAAGCACTGGACCAGGCATCAAGGGGCCTGTGGGAGCACTAACTGTTTCTCTCTTGTTTGAGCGACAGAAATGATTTTCTAAAGTGTGACCCAAAATAACACTGCTCCCCCCAACCATCTAAGAGCACTTATTATCTTGACAAAACAGAAGGAAGAAATGTGTCCATTTTAAGATGAGAAAACAAAACCCAACTGGAGACTCATAAAATGACCCAGGGAGAATAGCACACAGGGCTGGCTGGGTGGCCGGTGCCGATCCACTTCTGGCCTGCAGAGGGCGGTGGTCCCAGAAGTAGCCAGACTCCATGGGGCTCCTCAAGGCTAAACTTTCTACCCAGCCAATGAGGCCCTCCTGACATTTCAGCCACTGCAGTCTTGCCACCATCACTGCTTTAACTATTTCTTCTCCTTCGACTCCCTTCCCTGCTGCTTTGGCTAATAAGCAGAAGGCTGCTCTCTGTTATGGAAAACTCTTCAGCAATTCTATGCATTCAGTTTGCACGGACCCGTGATGGCCTCCCGGTCTATTCTGTATTCCAGAGGCCTCTCTCTTTCCAAGACGCCTGTCAGCAAGCTAGGTCTGCAGCCCCCAAAAGGACATGCTGCAGAAAAAAGGAATCCGGAGAAACTGCCTCGGCAGCAGACTCTGACAGCCGACCGGGGCTCTCCACTCTCCCTGATGCCGTTTCTCCCACTTCCCGCTCTTGGCGGAGGGATACAGAAACCCAGGTTAGATGATTTCCCAAAGCCAGGCTGCTCTGACTTCAGCGGAGGCTCCACCAATTGGGTCTTTCACAACAACATTAAAATCTGAGAACAGAAATGCATCTCCTACTCCTATTCCTTGTTTTCAAACACAACCAGATCAGATTCATGGGAGACTGGGTAGGTACCTTGTCCACAAGGACCCAGGCGGACGATAGTCCAGAACTTTCTTTGATGTCCGTTGGTGACTTACACTCAAAAGCTATCCAGGAGTGTTTTTTTGTTTGTTTGTTTTTTTAAAATGTTAAGCTAGAAGGTTCTCAATCAGGGGAGTTATGTTCCCCCGAGGACAGGTGGAAATATATATGTGCATTTTTGCTCGTCACAGCAGCTGGAGGGTTAGTTACTTTTTAACTACTGGACAGAGAAGAGGGAAGCTAAACATCCTGTACAACTCTAGGGACAGTCCCAAACGTGAAGAACCGTCCCTCCCGGAATGCCAGCAGGGTCCTCAGCGGGAACACAGCAATCCACACACTGCAGCTGGCTAACCCTGCTGAGCTCAGAGTAAGACAAACGCTGCAATCCCATCCCATCCCCCTGAAGCCCTGTCTCAGCACTCAGATGCTTATCAGCCACTTCTCCGGAAGTTCTCTTCCAGGTCAGCCAACTCCCCAACCTTGACAGAGGGACACAGAGCCCCGGAGACTGGCAAGGTGCAGAGAAGCAGTGGCTGACAACGATGCTGAGGACAAGAAGATGGGGAACAGACTCTGTAGATCTGATTTCAATAAGCAATCACCTCACCGTTCACTCTGAGCAGAGCATGCAGAGCGCGCTCACCCGCGAGGCTAGAGGGGACGAGGGCAGGGGCAGCGCTGAGTCAGGACCACCTCGCTTCACATGTTTTTCTCTGTCCTTCAAGCAGTCATCGCCCACCCACGACTCCCCCATCTCCCCCGCCACACAACATTCCAGCCACTCACACCTGAAAGTCCCTCAAAATCAAAAAACAAAAAAAGAACCAGTCTGAGCAAGAAGATTTAAGACCCTAAAGAAGGCAAGGAAATCAGGAAGTCTGGCCTTTCTCCCTACAAGTATAAAGCACCTTTGAGGTGTTAGTCCCTAAAGCCTGGAAGTCACATCCAGGCTCTGCACTTCAGGAATATGATTTCATGTGCAGAAGGCAATACCACAGATTACTTCTGAAACCTAATTTGGAGGCATTGTAAGGTATGTAGGCTTCCCACCCCAGCCTAAGGAATTAATATCCACAATAATAAAAGATCCCGTGTGAGACTAAGGCTCCAAAGGGAACTCATTAGGAAGTAGCTTCGTTACTCGTGACATTCAAAACCAGACTGGTGATAGGGCACAGACACCTGGGAGGGTCATGTCCCCGAGACAGTCACACTGCCCAGGATAAAGAATGCTGATCCCAAGTCAGGAGGTCAACAGACGTGGATGTGGCTCTGAGCACGAATGACAGCCTAGGAAACGAGGGACACAGCATCACTCCAGGGTTCCCCCACCCTGGCTGCTCACGAGAACCACCTTCAGAGCTTTGAAGCTCTCTAGTGCCTAGACGCCCCTGCCCCAGCCCCCCCAGGGTCTGAGTCAATCGGGCCAGGGTGAGGCCCCAGCACTGGTTAATGATTTGTTGAAAGCTTGCCAGACAGTGCAGCAGGGACTGAGAACCGCTGGTGCTGGTGACTTCCAATTAAGGGATCAGAGAGGCTCTGGGAAGGAGATGGCTTCTGAGGCAGGCTCTATCCAGGGAGGAGGCAAAGGAATCCCAGGGAGGCGAGCTGATGTAATCCTCTGAGAGCCGAACATATGTTGTGTGATGAGCAACGGTGAGAAATAAACGTAGGCAAGGATGCCGCAGCCAGCCTGGAGAAGACTGAACGGCCAGCCAGAGTGGCCCACGGGGAGTGGTGGGTGGGCGGGCAGGGGTGCGGCCCTGCTGGCCATCCTGTGAAAGAGCCGGACACCAGCCCTGAGACTGACCTCTGCTCCTGCTGCAGGCCACAGGCCCAGCACGGGGCTTTACAAAGTAAGTTCTAGAAACCCTCGTTGCATTGATTTTAATGGTGCACCATATATATATATATATATATATATATATATATATATATATATATATATTTAAAGGGAAGGGAGCGAGGAGAGAGGTTAGTTTTTCTTTTATTGGGGGGGGGTATCCAATAATCAAACAACCTTGGGAAACACTAAATTAAAAAAAATAATTTTTTTTTGTATTTTTCTGAAGCTAGAAATGGGGAGAGACAGTCAGACAGACTCCCGCATGCGCCCGACCGGGATCCACCCAGCATGCCCACCAGGGGGCGACGCTCTGCCCACCAGGGGGCGACCCTCTGCCCCTCCGGGGCGTCGCTCTGCGGCGACCAGAGCCACTCTAGCACCTGGGGCAGAGGCCAAGGAGCCATCCCCAGTGCCCGGGCCATCTTTGCTCCAATGGAGCCTCTGCTGCTGCAGGAGGGGAAGAGAGAGACAGAGAGGAAGGAGAGGGGGAGGGGTGGAGAAGCAGATGGGCGCTTCTCCTGTGTGCCCTGGCCGGGAATCGAACCCGGGACTTCTGCAAGCCAGGCCGACGCTCTACCACTGAGCCAACCAGCCAGGGCTAAATTTAAATTTTTTTAAAAAGTGTTTTTTGCAGGATTTCCCTGTATGTTGGACACCCCACTGGGCACTGTAAGATCCACAAAGGGATATAAAGGGCACTACATTTCCCAAATATGTGACCACGACACCCTTTCCTGGAGGCACACGTCCAGGGACGCCCATTCTCTGGGCTCACCTGCGTGCCCAGAGGCTGTGTTTGACCACCCAGAAACTGAAACGACGTCGCTGCTGCTCACTGGCTGACAAGGTGAAGAAAAACAGGCAGCTCATATGACCAAGAGGAAACAGGCAGGGGTCAGGGGGGCAGACACTCTCCTCACTGTTTCCTCAGAAGAATATATTGTTATTATGTCTTTAAAATCTGATTACAAACATAATGACTGCTCAGCCTTAAAACGTTCAGAAACTTTTAAGAAGTATTACATGAAAACCTTTCAAAGCAGTGTCTTACCTGGTAATTATGGACTTCAGGGTTTGTTTTAGAGCTAAAGGGAAGAAAAGGAAAACGATCATGTAACAGGTTGCAAAGCAGCAGTATGCTGATTCACAGGCAAACCTCGCAGATACTGCGGGTTCGGGACCAGACCACCACAGTCAAGTGCGTCTCACAATCAAGTGAGTCATAATCTTCTTGCTGGTGGAGGGTCTTGCCTTCAATTTGTAAAATTAAAAGAAGGAAAACCGGCAGCATCTGTGAGGCGCAATAAATCGAGGCATGCCTGTAGTAACAATCATGAACTAACCGAAGCCCTACCTAGCTACCTTTCACGAATAGTATTTGTTTTTGGTTATTAGTGGCTTAAATGAACATATAACCAGAGAAACCGAACAGCAACTTTCATTCGTCATGTTAAGAGCTCACAAATATTTAGAAATAAGTGGGTGATATTCCAGAATCCTGGTGGCGATGTCATGTTTTGGTGGCAAAAAAGGAGGTCCTTCCAATTAGGCAGACACGGTAATTTTAGCTCCCATCCCAGATCTGCCCCGGGACTGCCTGTGGCCCATGGTGTCAGGTGGCTCCAGGGACGCGCAGGGTTTCCTCCAGTGGAGGGAAAGCCACCAGCCACTTGGGAGCGCCTGACACTATGGGTCCCACAGCCAACAACAATGAAGCCGTAAACTGGCTACCACTTTGGAATGTTCATTCCATATAAGGCTCTTACTGAGAACTTCACATCTGTTGTTATTTAATCCATGCAACAAGGCTATGAAGTCAATAAATGGTACCGCCTCATTTTGTAGATAAAGGCATGATTGCCTAACAGAGAAGTTAGGAAATTTGCTCAGGGTCAGCCAGTTAATCACCCACAGAGCCAGGACTGGAATGGACTCCTGCTCAAATCCTAAAGCCTAAATTGTTTCCACTAAGCCAAGACGGTTCCAGGCTCCGCATGTACCATTTTGACAGGCTCTTACGTACAATTCCTCCAGTAAAAAAGATGGACAGCGAAGGCTGGTGTAAGACATAATGTGTTACTTAACATGCACACTTGGCATCTGCTAGAAAAACCTCAAACAAAAACGACACCATCGTCAGGCTGTGTTGCTAGGGTGGTGTGCTTGAAATCAAGGTTTATTGCTTCTCCAACTAGGAGAGGGAAACATATCCTTGTTATGAGCCTTGCTTGGGGTCTAAACAGCGCTGTGTTCCAGTTTTCAGAGAGGACTGGTGCACAGAGCCAGGCTCCACTGCATCAGGAAGGTTAAGTGTCCTTCAAGGTGCTATTTTCTGGTATCACCTTCGCAGCCCGGAGCGCAATTTCATCCCTGGCTCCCACAGCAATCCTGCTCAACCTGGATCCCACAGGGTGTGAAGAACAATTGAACAGCTGTGAACAGTGCTTATTAGCTCATTTGTTCCTAAAGGGTATATTTACTTGGGGTTTTATTTATTTATTTATTGGAGCCTTTTCTTTCCTTTTTAGTTTGTTTTGGTTTCCGATATATATAATCTCCACTAGACGCTAAGTGGAAAGTGTAATTTTATTGGGGAAAAGCAAACAAACAAAACCACCACTTCCTTAAGAGAGCAAAGGAAAGAGATGCTGGACCTCACAGACCCCTGAGAATGAAAAGCAAGATTCGGTGACAGGAAGAGAAAGGAGAAAGGATTATTAGCATGCCACCTGCCACCGGGAAGCTGGAAACAGGGCAAGCCTGAAGACCTAAAACCAACCCAGGCAGGAACCCTGCCACCCCCTCCCACCCTGGGGTGGGGACAGGGCGCGATGCTCAGCAGTTCAACAGGGCCCCCTGACCCCTTCCTCAGATGCCGAGAACTGAACCTAGACACAGGGTCAGGCACTCGGCCCCCAGCAGAGTGACACTGCAGGTAGTCTGAAATCAGAGACTCGAGGCTGAGTTTCCGGCTGTGTGATACAAGGGGCCAGTTATGTTCTCTAGAACCTTGGGGATCTAGAGCCTTGGGGTTGCCTGGGTGGAGGGGCAGATGAGTGGTAGGTGTGGCTCCTCCCTGCCCAATCAGCATCATTCCCAGGAGATCCACGTTCCTCTGTTCTCCATGTAAGGTTTCTTCTGGGGGTGGAGATGGAGGGTGAAAATCAGAGGATAAAGAAGTTTGTAAAAAAAAAAAAAAAAAAAAAAAAAGAGAAAACACTGATCTAACCAACCTCCTTGTTTTCAAATGAGAAAGAGGAGGTCCAGAGAGAAGGTGGCCAAGGTCCCAGAGCTGGGTTACAGCAAAGCTGGTCCAGGTGAGAGGCCATCTGACCCCTCAGCCAGTGATCCTAACACCAGCCATGGCCTTGGCTACCCGCTCCTCCACGTGCTCTGCCAACTGCCCAGAGGGCGTGGCGTAGCCGAGCTGTGATCTCAGAGACCAGCTGCCCTAGCAGCCGAGGCCTGTGCCTCCGACCACTGAGAGGCTAACCAAGCTGGGTTCTTGGCCACTTGCTAGATTGTGGCTGCATTCTGTGATTCTCACCCTGTGATTCTCCACCACGACCCTCTACCACCTACTATGTCAACACTCACCTAGGGAGACAGTTGTTTCTGAAGGCGAAGGATAAGGAGGCACACGCAAAGCAGGACAGTGGTTCTCACCTGGGCCATACACCAGAACCACCTGGGAGCTTTCAAAACCGCCCGCAGAGATTGCTCCTGAGCCTGGGGTGTGGCCCGGCTGATGGGGACATGTCAAAGCTGACCAGGTGATCCCAGTGTACGGGAAAGATCCAGAACACATGTGCTAGGGAAGGAGCCGGCACACCACCGGCCTACCTGTGACTGTCAGTCAAGTGTGACTGGCATACAACCGTGTTCCTTCATTTACGTGTTGTCCTGTGGTGGCTTCCGTGCTCCACGGACAGAGCTTGTGAGAGGCAGCAGAGCCGGCAAAGTCTAAAATACGAACTATCTTTACAGGAAAAGCTGGCTGGCTCCCATGTTAAGAGTTTCAGTTTTGTGACTAGTTCTTTCTCCGGCAGGGGTTTCAGGAAAAGCCGGTAATAAAGGCCTTCTAGGCTGTAGGACCGCGAAACCCGCCTGGCACACAGCGAACCCCACACCTGCTCTCGCGGGCCTTCTGCTCGAGAGCGCAGCCTCCTTTCCCGTGCTGCCCGCAAGGCCATGCGCACTGGGCGTCGGGCACATTCCTGTCACCTTGCTCACCCACGGCTAATAAACAAAGCGCAGAGCTACTCACACAAGGCAGCTGTGTTTTCTGAAAAAACAAACTGCCTTGGAACATTCTACTGTGTACTTATTGAAAGCCAGGGGGATGGTATAGCCAGGCAGCAGAAAAAAAAAAAAAAGAAAAAGAAACCCAGCAGACTGAAGTCGGTGATTTAATTGTATCAAGGAAAAAAATCAATATTTAAAGTAAATATAATAGAGAAAAGAGCTACACCCCAGAGCCTGGGGGCACTTACCAGAGCTGAGCAGCGATCACCGGGTTGCTTGCTTTAAAGAAAAGACAAAAACAAAGAAGCATGACATCTTACAGAGCTTTATCGCTTTTACCACGTGGTGACAATAACAGGGAGAGAGGTTTCTGGGGTCGAAGAGCAGCCTCAACACCAGGCGGCAGGCTCTCCGCCGCGGCTGCTTGTCCTTTCTGGAGGCAGAGCGAATGGCCTTTCGTGGCGCCTGCCTTCAAATCACTTAGCGAAGGCTCACTGTGCGCAGCGCTCTGGGGAGCAGAGGTGACAGACACCGTCCTCGCTCTCGCCAGGAGCTCCCCTTCTCGACACAGACAGGGACAGAGGCGCAAGGTGAGAAAGGGTAAAAATGCAAGTATGGACCTGCGGGGGAGCTCCTGTCGGTCAACGGGGGGCAGCGTGTGAGTCTGTGGGAGGGGCCTGCAAAGGGGCGGAGCTCATTTATCTAGACTCCACTTCATTGTGAAAAGGATGCATCATCGAGAACCATTAAAAGCTTCACAAAGATGTCAGAACTCTGGCTGGAGAGGCAGCATCAGTAAAATAAAGGAGGAAGAGAGAATAGGGACCAGGAAGGGAAGTAGAAGAGAAACACAGAACCGGGAGCCTGGAAGAGCTCTGAAGCCACTGCAAGGGGTTAAGCATTCGGACAGCCTCTCCCTCTGCAGCAGCCATGCCCCAGGGCCTCCAGGGACTGGGAGACTGGGAGCTCACTGTTGTTTTGAGAAAGCAGTACCTTTGGACAACCCCGCTAGGAAGTTCTTGCTTATACTGAGGTATTTCTGCACAACAGTGACCCAATGGACTACACCCACGAGCAGGATGCTTGTCGGCGGGAGGGGGGGGGGGGTGTAACAGTCCTTGGGACAGAGAGAGTGCTCCCGCCCATCTTGGCCCTTCACTCGGTCACTCCTCCTTCCTGCAAACAATCACCTTTCACCACCTGGCACCTTCCTGTGTGCACTTCTCATCCTCTCATCCTCTGGTTTTTCTTGAAGGTGAAGTCAACACTTTCCTGGGATCTGGGAATTTTTTTTCCACTAACGCCACCAACAATGACTTTAGAGAACTTCTGGCTGCCAGGCTATTGCTGTTTGTCCAGAAAGGAAGGAAAGAGTGGGGAAAGATTCTAGAAGGGGAAAGTATAGGTGCCGGGCCCCACAAAGGCTCACTGAGTCCCAAGTCATGTAATAAGCAAGACGTATGGAATGGCCATTCTGAGCAATGGTCTACTGGAGGGGGTGAGGGAGGTGAGGAAGCGAAGGCCCTGGTATACAGAGCCCACATTTTAGGGCTAAGCTGGGTGTCCCCAGTGGAGGAGCGACTGAGTGTGGACAAAGGTGACCTGCATCGACATGGGAGCTGGAGGCTGGGTTTAAACAGAAATGAGCCCCGCCTGCTCATGCACCGACTGACCCTGTACCAGCTACCAGCCTCACACAAGGGTGAGGCCACAGGAGTAAATGACAGACAAGGCTTGGGAGTTCTGGAGAAGGCGGGGAGGGACAGACATCTAGGACCTGGCTAAATTCAAGGGCAGGGCATGTCTAGACTAACCGTGGGACCAATATTAAACATCTGCCTGGAGGTGGTCAAAATTCTGGCGAGCCTGCAACTGATGCCTTCCCTTAAAATCGCAAATGGGAGGAGACGAGGGGCCGTTTTTCCCTCCGAGACACAGGATCACCTTCTGTAGGCAAGAAACGTGTTGACCTATGATAATCCTGAGAAATGAGTGGGTACAAGACAAATGTGGGAAATGGAGAAGAAAATACGAATGCATCCAATGGGAAAGACTAAAGACAAGATGGGAAAATACGAATGCATCCAATGGGAAAGACTGAAGACAAGATGGGAAAATACGAATGCATCCAATGGGAAAGACTGAAGACAAGATGGGAAAATACGAATGCATCCAATGGGAAAGACTGAAGACAAGATGGGAAAATACGAATGCATCCAATGGGAAAGACTGAAGACAAGATGGGAAAATACGAATGCATCCAATGGGAAAGACTGAAGACAAGATGGGAAAATACGAATGCATCCAATGGGAAAGACTGAAGACAAGATGGGAAAATACGAATGCATCCAATGGGAAAGACTGAAGACAAGATGGGAAAATACGAATGCATCCAATGGGAAAGACTGAAGACAAGATGGGAAAATACGAATGCATCCAATGGGAAAGACTGAAGATAAGATGGCATGAGTGGCCCAATTACCAGCAAGAGAATCCTCCTAGGTTATGTTCCCCCCCCACCCCAAAGCTTTGGAAAACTCATAGATACAGAGAACACACTGATTGCTGGTTGTCATTGGGAGGGAGGTGGGTGTATGGGTAAAGGGGAAGGGGATTAAGAAGAACATACTTCCAGGTATAAGTCACAGGGCGTAATGTACACAGCACAGGGGAATATAGCATAAAAACTACGCTCAGTGAGAGATGGTTACTAGACTTAAGAGTGCTGATCACCTTGCAAGGTATATAAACATTGAAGTGTTATGCCGTACACCTGAACCTGAAAGAGCGTTATATATAATTTAAAACATACAAATAAAAAGCTTCTGAATGACTGAGCAGAACAATAGGAAGTTCCTTCACAATCTGCTTTCCCAAGCTCCTCGGGGATTAACCAACTAGACCAGAATGTAAAATTCCAAGACAGATGACAAACACACCACCTTTGAAGGTCGAATGTCTCCGGGATGGATAGCGTTTACTAGGCTTCCTCTCGAAGGTGCTGGTTCTTCGTAACCGGGCCCCATGCGTCGCTTGATATTCTGTCCGCCCACTGGAAAGCAAATATCTTACTGCAGGTTGCCAATATCAGCATTATCAGGACATTCCACATATCTGAAAGTGAACTTTTATTTCCAAGGGTTCCGATGTCAATTTCAACTTCAATCATGACTCATTTGGTAAAAAAACACTATGAATTCCACCTTCCATTTGGAAATAAAACCACCTTTGCCAAAGCCAGGCTGTTTGATAGAGGCGGGTGTTTCCATCAAAGGACAAAACCCGCAATTTAGGTACCAGTGACTTGGCTGCGCCCAAAAAGCGGGTTTGAGTACTTGGAACATTTGACTCAGAGAACACTGATTTGCACACATAATAACCTTTCACAAAACAAATTACGCAGGCATTTAAATCTTTTAAAAGGCTGTTATCAATGACCACTTATCTAAGCTTCGGCTTTGCTTGTTAAGCCAAGGGAAACATTGCTTCTCTCACCGGGGCTTTTTGGTTTCTCAACCAAGGCGCTGCCCAGCTTCCCGGAGGCATGCTGTTTTGGTCTGATCTGGGACTACCTCATTCCGGCCACTCTCGGCTCAGGATTTACCACATGGAAGGGGCCATGTGCCACCTGCTCTAGGAGCCTCCAAGGGGCAACCTCACCTCTAAACCCCCCTTTCCTTCTAAGCTTCTCCTCAAAGAACAGAATCGAGCCTGGTCTGGGTCAAATCCTTGGGGAGCTGCCCAGGATGGAAAAACCTGCCTCGGCAACCACCCAACTGGCCTCCCCTGCTCACTCTGACCACGAGCAGACAGCGGCACACCCATGCGGCGTTTACGTTAACCTTTGTAGTCCTGACGTTCTCCATCCTCCACAGAATCCCCGTGAGCTGATTCTCCCAGAGGACTTGGTCCTCCCCACCCCCACCTTGCTTGCAGCATTTAAAAATACATTCAAACAAAATAATTCTTTAAGCACAAGTGCACAGCCCTTCCTTTGCAGAGGAGATAAATTTGAAATGAGCAGATCTTTTGACACCTTTAAACAGAGTTCAAGGACATGCCATGTGTGGGTAGAGGTTATGAAATATGTGAAGTCAAGCCTGATCTCTTGTAAGAGCTCTTCTCAGAGCTGTAAACGCGCTTCAGAAATCAACCTCGGGAGCATATTTAAAATGCACAGGCCTTATTCATACATGCACATGTGGGCACCCATAGATTCTGACTATAAAGGTCTTCGATGAGGTCATAAGTCCTCACTTTTAATAAACACTGAAGGGAGTTTCCATGCACTTTGAGACATGGTCTCAGAATCATAAGTAAAAAAAAAAAAAAAAAAAAAAATCAGAATAATTTCTCTGATTTTTTTCTTGGTCTTTTCAGATTCAAATGTTTACTGGCCCATCCTGGGTCACTCACACACATATTAACACCTGCTCTCATTCTTCAATGCCAGCGAGTGTCTTGCTCGACATTGGCATGTGAAAGGCAACAGAGTAGTGGTTAAAGTGTAAGAGTCAGACCACGTGGGGTTGAAGCTCGGCTCTACCACTGACTGACTGTGACTCAGGGCAGATTATGTACCCTCCCCCCCCCCCCGCCAGCCCGTTTCCCCATCTGTAAAATGGGGGTGACCAGGGGACCTATCTTCAGAAGGTGGCAGGGGCAGGGGCCGTTGGGACATGAAAAGCCCCAGGGCAGTGTGCTGTGCAGAACTCTCCACGGCGATGCTGACGCTCTATGGCCATGCTGCCAGTGTGGTCACCACCTGTCTCATGTGCCCTGGCTACTTCCACGTGGTCCGTGACACTAAGAACCTGTATTTTCAAGTTCCTTTAATATTAAGGAATCTAAACAGCCACATGGGCCTAGTGTTGATTGTATCAGTCTAGCTGGAGTTAAATGTCAGCTATTAATAACTTTGTTAGTATTATCCTCATTCCATCCATTGAGAACAGAGGCTGAAAGAGCTTCAGGGACTTGACTAAAGGTCAGAGCTTAAAGAAGCAGGGACCCGACGCCCAGCCCGAGCCCGCAGCTCCGGGGACACACGCACCCTCGCTGCCCCTCCTTCAAAACATGCGACCTTGCTGTGGAAAACGGTTCCCACCTGAACCGGAAGCGAGATCCCAGCCGGATGAAGTCTGATCTGGTCGACTTGCTGTTCCCCAGCGTCCGCAGCCGGAAGAAGGCGTGGTGCTCCACGGCGCATTTCCAGAGGTGCTTGCAGGTCCTGGCGCTGTCCAAGCGGAAGACGAACGTGTGCTCCTGCTCCCGGCCCTTCACGGGGAAGCACAGGGTGCTCGTTTCAGTGGGCGTTCCGGGCGCGGACGTAGCGCGCATGGCGGCCAGGAGGACACCCGGGAGGGCCAGGCTTACCTGGTCATCGTCCTCCACCACCACCAGTGTCAGTTTGCTCTTTTTAAAATCCATTTTGGTGATTTTAGGCCTGGTCAGAGAGAAAACACTGTAAAAGCACAATCTGCAGGAAAACCACGCGTTCCTCTAACAAACAGTTTCCTTTCTACTTTTAAAGCTCAGATTGGCCACAAAATCATTCGTTCATTTACACGTGATTATCCAGAAGCTTCATTGCCATTGCCAGACACCCACATTCATGAGAGCATGGTGTGGTTTTCATTTTTTTTTTTTTTTTTAATGAATCAGGGTGTTGCAAATATCCCTCAATAATCATCCATCACATATAATTCCACCACAAAATAGGAAAAGACATTTTTAATATTAGACAAAACTAAATTACCAAAAGAATAAGCCTATTTTGTTAGCTCCTTCAAAGATTAATATGCCTGTCGGGGTCAGTCCAAGAGAATATTCACAGCCATCTCTTCCCTACAAATAAATGAAGTGACAATCGGTAGAAGGTTCTAACAGGTCGTCACAGAGCAGAATGCAAAAACAGTTCGCTCACCAGTTACTGAGTGTGCACACCGTTCACACACCGCTCAGCCACAGCCAGACCCAATGACTGAAATGCACCCCGTTCTTACCCTGACAACGTGCATGTCTACCCCATACATTTCCAGCCACTTCGCTTTATTCAGATAGGACAGTTCCGCCTGGGCAGGGCTCTTTCCCCTTAGAAAAACCAAGGGAAATACATGTAAACTGCAACTCGTACACCCACAAAATCCTGAGGAGCACAGCCACACACAGAGGGGTTTTATGCAACAATGGAAAGGAATGAAGGACACCGGGTATGTTAACACACCTGTGGAACAGACCGCTAATAGGATCGGAAGGGGACAGGGCAGTGCTTGTCATGTGAACACCCGAGCAGACGGTTTTTTGGTGCGTAGATGCAGGTATGCACGTGCTAAAGAAGGCTGAGGACGCACACTGTGGGCTCACAGAGGTTGCCGTGAGGGGGTACAGGGGGTGTATGACTGCAACCACACGTTTCTATGTGACATAAGAATGCATGGGGGTCACTCTTTGTTTCCAAAAAATGTTGTCCGTTCTTCAGAAGGACTGAGGGGATAACAGGACACCATCCTATGTTTCTCAGTCCAAGAGTGACTTGGAACAGGCAGAGTTTGGAGAAGATGGGCTGGGAAGAAAGAAAGGCTAAAGTCTTGGAAACTTGTGGGTGGAGGCCCTACCGGTAACCCAGGTATAAGCACGTCAGACTGGGGTGTCTGTGGGGGAAAGGAGGAAAAAGCCCCAAGATAAATGACGGCTGATTTTAGCTGCGGTGACCACATGTCCTGAAATACAGTGCCACATAACACATGGTCTCAAAAAGGAGTGTCCCTGTAGAGGACAACCTGACATATTTCTGAAGAGCTCACACTAGAAGTGCAGACCGCAGACAGAGACCCAGGTGTGTGGACCATATCAGGGCAGCAACTCGCTGCTTCCTTTAGGCCTGGAGAGCTGGGGTGGGTGAATCGGGACCGGGCTCTGTAACTCAGAGAAACAGGAGTACGCTTTGGTCCTGACTGTACATCTCCGGAAAGAGAGACGGTGTGTGGGCCTTTGGAAAAACAGGACTGAGGCACAGGAAAGAGGTGACGAGGTGGGGCTGCGACTGAACAGCAGATGAAAGAATCTTACGAACGCTTAACAAGTTACAAAATAAAGACGTCGAGGTACCTGCACTCTTTCCATCTCTGGAAGATATCAAACTCCATGGCTTCTGTCTGATTTGGGATGAACCGAAACTCAGACACAAGCTCTGGCGTGTGTTCCGGAAGCTCGCACTCCCCAAGCTCCGCTGCAGGTTTCACAGGAGGGAGAAAAACGGGAGACGTTGAGTGCTGCGCGTTCCTGCTGCAACCAGGTCCAAAGGCTCATTTTACAGGGTTAAAAAAGCGCAGGTACCCCAAATGTATACCTGTCTCCTTCCAGGAGGACCTGATTCCCACTCGGTACTCACAGGACATCCAGAACCCCCAAGAGTCATTCCAGTGCTCTCCCCGTTGGAGGAAATACCATTACCTTAGCAACTGTCTTATTCCCAACTACATCTCCTACCCAGAAAGGCCCCGACTACATTGCCCCTGTGAGGTGGCAGAGCCCGAATCTGCAATAAAAGGCAATTTGCAGGGACTCGGGGCCTGCCCAGAAACATCCATTTAACGAAGCTCCCGTTAAGGAGGTGGGTCTGAGCAGCACTCCAGGGTCTGCAGTGCTGGAGAGGAGCAATCAAGAATTCAGACCATGCAGGATCCAGGGGAAAAATGTATCGGGAGGGAGAGGGAAGGAGTGAGGGAGGAGGGGGTGCGATGGCTGCAGGAGCAGCTGCGGCAGCTCAGGCAGAACCGGGGAGGGAGCTGGTCGTGCAGGGAGGAGGGACAGCCACGTGGGCTATCACTGCAAAAAGCCCACAGCGTGCAGCAGTGTCCTCGCGCTCACCAAGTACCCACAGCACGGAGGGCCCGAGGGCCCCGGGGCCCCGCTCCTCCAGGACAGGAACGAGGAAGTCCAGGCCCCCCTCCCCGCCTCGCCTCGGCAGCTCGGGAAGCAGATCCCACACCAGCAGCAGCAGCCCCTGGGGCCTCCTCCCAGCGCAGGGTCTCAGACCCCATCTCAGTCCTCCCGAAGCGAAGCCTGCCTTTTCTAAAGATGCCCAGGAAGTGGGTGCACACGTGACTCTGAAAGGCACTGATCTACGGTAGCGGTTTTTAAACATGAGTGTGCGTCAGGGTCACCTGGAGGATTCGTTACGACACCCATTGCTGGACCTCACCCCCAGCAATTCTGGTTACATGAGTCTGGAATAAGGCCTGAGAATTCACATTTCTAGCTGGTTCCCAGATGATGCTGATGCGGCTGACCCAGGGAACACACTTTGAGAACCACTGCTGAACACAACAAACCCCAACCACTGGCCAGCCAGCAGATGCCTGGGTATCTTCAGTGATGGCAACTCACTGCGTGCCCAGCATCCCTCCCCATCGCCCCATGTGGGCCGCACCAGGCCTGGCATGGGCTACTGAGGCCTCCAGCTGGCTTGCAGAAGTGGATACACCTTCCCTGCTCACACAGGGAAGGCAGTCGTACAGGCTTGGGGGGCTGGGGGTGGGGGTGGGGGAGCCTATCTGAGACTGACACAGGGCAGGGACCTAGCGACTGTTTTCTCACTTGACTGCAGCCCCTCGTCTGCACCTCTAAAGTGGATAGCACCCCGTAAGACCATCAGGTGGACTGGGTCATGGTGTGCAGCTGCTTGGTACCTTGGGCACAGTCACTAATGAAGGCTGCCCTGGAAGTATCTGCCCAGGGAAGGCGAGGTCTGAGCTTCCACAGTGGGAGACCACCACTGACGTCTGGCCAAGAGGTCCCCCTGAAACTGGAGACCCAGCAAGCCCCCAGGGGCAGTGTGGGAAGAGATCTAGATATGGACCACTCTTCCCTTGCATCCATGGGCCAAAGCGAGGCAACGGAGCCCTGCGTTTACGGGTGTGTCTGGACAAGTCCACGGACACCATCAAGCACAGGAGGGAGAAGCCAGACAATGACAGGATCTCCCTGGGCCCCTCCTCACCACAGCTGGACTAAAATAGGCCTGGGGGAGACCCATTTTGAGAGAGTGTGCCTGTCTTGCAAGAAGAACCTGCTGGCAAAACCTGACACTTCACTCAGTCTGCCAACGAAGGAACGAACGCTGCAGCCAGGGCCCCAGCCGTGGAGGGGGCGGAAACGGCTCAGACCCAGGAGGGCGTGAATGACGCCTCTGCTGCACACGGTCTGTGCGATCGGGGCAAGTCACGGAACCTCTCTGGGTCTCTGACGCTTTATCTGTAAAATGGGGACTGTCACAGGGATGAAACAAGATCATGGACACACAACGAATGATTATCCCCTTCTCCTTTCTTCCCTGTTTTTTTTTTTTTTTTTTTTTGCCTGAATTACATTTAAAATCTACCATAAATTGCTTCCCCAAAGAACACAGCCTCTAGGCAGGGCCACTGCATCCTAACTCTGGAAGCACCACGAATTCAAGGACAACTGCAGCACGAATGTCTTCAAGGCACAGGAAGAAACACAACCTTTCATGCTATTCAAACCCACAGAGATGCTCTAGTGATCTTTACAGTCTGAGGCAAGCCAGCTCGGCGGTGGCTGAACTGAAAAGCAGGCTGCAGCATTAACTGATGGGATGGGGAGAAGGGGGCACCGAGGGACAATGTAACAAGGACTTCCCGTAGACATTGGCGCGTCTAAGTCTTCGTCTTTTTATTTGTACCTGACGTCATGAGCGCATCTTAAATTACACTAATGTGGTTCTAACGCAAATGAGTAATTTCTCTAAGAAGGGCTCACATCACAGACAGCTGATCTTCTCGTCTGGGTTGGTTCTGGGGCAAGGCGTCCAGTTCTGCTCGAGCTGGAACTCTTGTGACTGTGGCGTTGCCTTCGTCGCACAGGGCGGGGTAGTAGGGACATGTGTGCCCCATCCTCTAATCTTATTCCAGACAACATATGGGTTTACTTCTTGTACCTATGGCCAGAGGAAGAAACCCCTCCGGTGGATTGGGGGTGGGGAGGCCCCAGGTCTGACGTGGATGCTTTCATCCCATTAACATCTGCTAGGCCATCAAGCCTGATGGGATAACCTCCTGGCAACTCAAACTCCCGGTGGATGCTACAGGACAAGCCGGGAAAATCCGTACCTGGTCAAGGTAGACCGTCCTTTCCCAGGTTCTCCAAGCCATTACACATCCTTGTGACACTTCTCATAAGGACTGTTATATTAGGAATATGTGGATGTGAGGCACTGAGCATTGTACTGGGCAGAGACGGTGACAGATGGCAACATCATCACCTGTACCCCCAACGCCTTCCGACCTCACGGGCAGGCTCCCCCATCACCCAAAGCCCTTGGGGGCCTATGCAGCTTCACCCAGTGCATTCTGCGCTTACTGAGCGCTGACCACATGCCAAGCCCCGTCGGAGGATAAGACGGCTGACTCAGGAATGGAAGTATCAGAGAATGGGAATGACCCGACGGCACGAGAAGTCCTCTTTATGAGCACACACAGGAAATACACGGACTAAAAACGCCGAGCGGAAGACCATCCACAAAATCTGTACATGACTAACAGAGTTATACTTTAAAACTCCACTCAAACCCCACAGACAGAATCTCTGGTTGTCTGTGGCTGGCAGGACGGGGTGGGGGGGGGCAGCGGGGGCTACTTCCTTCCTCCTGCTCGTCTGTAGTGCTGTCGTACTAGTTTTCTATAATAAGCATGTACTGATTTTGTCATTTGAAAAGTCTTAGATCAACTTTTAGAAAACTGGTAAATATAAAAGTGGGAAGCCAAACCTTATCACGGTATTCAAAACTAATTAGTAATTATGAATGAATAATTCATTATTCTGTGGAAGCCAACGAACACACTGGTAAGTGAGTCCACAGCATATGTCTATGTGAGGCACTGATGAAATTCCTTCTGTGCCGTTACACACGACTATCCTCTTAATTAGCGCTGGAGCCTTCGGCAAGGGTTTCTTGTGCACTTGGAAGACCCACCAGGGCTTCGCATGGGCCAACGAGTCACCGCTCAGTCAGGCAGAATCTTCCTGTCAGATTCCCGCCCGCGTGCTGATGACCCCCCACCACGTGCTGATGCTTCTCACCCGGTCACCTGCATACTCGGTGGAGATGCCACTGGAGGTCCCACGGGCACCTCTCAGCCAAGAGACCCCACACTGTCTCCTCCACCGGAACCCAGTTCTTCTTCTAACCATTCTGTAACCGATCCTCGATCCTCGAGAGCAGCCTATGAGTCACTCTGACTCCTCTCTCAACACCTGTCTGACCAGGTCCTTCTCCTGTCTCCAAAGCAGTTTGTTTACTTGTTTGTTTGTTTGTTTTGGGGTGCGTGTGTGTTTAACCCCTGCTTCTAATCAATTTTTAAAAAAAAATTTTTTTTAATTGATTTTAGAGACAAAGATGAAAGGAAAGAGGAGAGGGAGGGGGAGAAAGGGAGGGGGAGAGAGAGAAGGAGAGAAGGAGAGGGAGAGAGGGAGAAAGAGGGAGGAGGGAAGGAAGGAGAGGGAGAGAGGGAGGAGGAGGGAAGGGAAGAGAGGGAGAAGAGAGGGAGGGGGGAGAGAGAGGGAGGGGAAGAGAGAGGGAGGGAGGCAGGGAGAAGGAGAGGGACAGAGTGGGGGGAGGGAAGGAGAAGGAGAGGGGGAGAGGGGGAGAGGGAGAGGAAGAAGGAGAGGGGAGGAGAGGGAGGAGAGGGAAGGAAGGAGGGGGAGCAAGGGAAGCACTCGTTTGTTTTTGCACTTAGTTGTGCATTAACTGGTTGCTTCCTGTATGTGCCCTGACAGGGAATCAAACCCACAACCTTGGTGTTTTGGGACAACGCTCTAACTAACTGAGTAACCAGTCAGGGCCCTGAATCAGTTCCCTTTTTTCACAGCAGCACCTCATCACTGTACCCCCAGCGACAGTCTTGGCCTTTTTCTAGCCCCTTCTCCCATCACAGCATAGCCTTCCTAAAGGCACTTCTAACCAGGCCTATCTCTCTGAGAAGCCTTCCAAGGCACCATTGCTGACACATGGAATTCATGCTCTTTAAAGGGGTCCAAAGCTGCCCACCTATCCAGCTTCTTGAGCAGCCCCCTCCGACAGCAGCCACTGGTACTCTTCTGCACAGACTTTTCCACCCCGTGCCTTGGCCCCTTGGATCACATTCACTTACTGAGGCCCTCCACGGGCCCTCCTCTTCCGAGCCTCCTGCAGGTCTCTATTCCTGGAGGGACTACCCTGGACTCTGTACAGACAGAGTACGTGGTCCTGCCATGTGGTCCGCAAGCTCCTTGAGGACAAGACCACATCATATTCATCTATACCCCCAGAGGAGAGGACTGTGCCTGGTGCATGGTAGGTACTCATTTGTTGAAATGAAAGCAATCACATTAAAATACTAATAACCACTAAAGAACAAAGTACCTTGTAGACAGAGAGCAGCTAATTCCACAGCTGTTTCATATGGGCATTTCAACCTTGAAGAAAAATTAAAAAGAAATTAATCTCACATATGAACTTTAATACTCATAACCATATAAAATGTCACTAAAAGTCATTTGTTCAAAGGTAGTGATCTTTAGGTAATGATGTTGGTTCTCTGTGGTTTCTCTTTTTGCTGTCCACATTACAGAATGCAAGCAAGCTGACTTATACTACAGATTTCTCAAAATCAGTTCTCGTCTGCTGGTAACATAACCCAATCTAGATATAAGTTCTATCAGCCCTGTGGGCAGTTTCAGCAATTTCACCATAATGAGGAAATAGAATGAAAAGCCTTCCCTTTGCTTTATTATTTTTAAACTTTCTTATCTTGATATATAGTTCATGCGCCTTTCCAAGCTGCCTTAAATCTTTCTTGAAATGAGGTCATGATATTAAAAATACATAGACAGACACAATAGCTAACACTGCCAGGACAGCTGGATACATTCAAGCATTCTACTAAGTATAACTGAGGCAGAGCCATACAAGAGTACTTGCTAATCAGGATCTCATTCTTAGTTAACATTACAAATTTAGTTAGAAAAATAACAATGGCATACATTGGTATAGCACTTCATGGTTTCCAGAGTGTTTTCATCTGTAGTGTCCAATTTGGTAAAGGAGGGGAGTTTGTAAACCCCTGGGATGGGTGTTGCCAGGGCTCCTCCAACCCCTATTTAGAGATGAGGAAATGAGTGTTCCAGCATCTTGCTCAAGGTCATCCAGCTGGTAGGAGGCAGTGCTGGGACCAGAACACCATTCTGCTTTGAAGTACAAGTACATCAAGCTGAAGTGCGTGTAAATGGCAAAGTGCTATACAAATGCAAGATGGCGCCATTAGTATTTTTCCAAACTAAGGACATTTACTGAAGTTAAGAGGCCTTTAGTATGAGGAGCACAGTATGGAGAAAGGAGGGGGCAGACACACTCAGAATACGCACATCAGTCAAAGATCTGTATTGCATGGCTGAATAAGGCAAATGTATACACTGTACAATCCACTTGTTCTATTGTGCACATTCCACTAAGCTTTTTATAGCACGTGTTCTCTTAAGAGTTTGCAAAGATGGAAATCATGTTTTAGATGTCCTTCAGATTATATCCGGGTATCGCTTTTTAGATTCAGTATAGCCTTAGTTTTTCATGTGCAAGAAAATATTTCGTTGCGTATGCTGAAACCAACACGATTGTAAAAGCTATGACTGCAAATCACGTATCTTAGAAGTAAAGTTATATTGCATGTAAAACCAACCACTTCAGTGGCAAGGCTCCTTGTTCTTAACAATCATTGTGTAGCCAGAGGCCTAGTGATTAAAAACCACTTTTAAGAGGGGCAAAGGAAATGAGATGAACTGTCTAACTTCTTTTTATGAGAATCAGAACATAACCTCTTTACATTATTTAATGCAGATGGTGATGATGAGACTTTTTGACTGTCCAAATACTTGTAAGTGTATACATACTAATAACGTATCTTGCTTGCAAATACGACAAAAGCCATTATGAATGGGGCAGTGATGTGATCAGGGAGAGAATTATTCCCAAATACACATCACTTAAGATATTAAATGCTCTTGGAAATGCTTCAAGCCATAGAGTAATCACTTAAAATAAGATGATGACAGTGATACAAGTATTAGACTCACTTTACAATGCCTGGTGTACTTTTTTTTTGAATTTTGGAAAGGGAACAAGGGTAAGAGAGTTAAAAACAAAAAACAAAAACAGTGAATTATTTCGAAATATACTGCGATCTATCCCAGGTTGGAGAGTTAGAACAAAAACGTACTTACTTTCCTGAAAGAATGTCATGCCTGAGTTGTAAAACAAACAGGTACCTGACAAACATATACAAAAGTCAACAGAGGGGTCAGACCACTCTTTCCCAGCCGCTTCCGACCCCGAGGGCCCATCATACACCCCGCCCCCCACGACGGCACGCAGAGCTCACAGGCAGCAGGCACACCATGTTTCCAATCACACGGGCAGGTGGAGCCAGGGAAGGCGGCCCTTAGCCAGCCCCACTGGAAGGCCAGGAAGGGGCATCTGACTACATCAGAGTTTACAGCTGGTTGTAGTTAGCCGCTGCTAAGAGGCTTTTTCTGACGCAGTTTAACTGCAGACTCTCTCTCTTAAAAAAACGGTGTATGGGTGAGAGTGTGCACGCTCTGTGCCCGCGCACACGCACGAAACGGAAATCCTGGAACTGGACCGCAGTTGCCGGTTACAGGGGTAACGAAAACTGGGGAAGAGGACAGCCAACAACACAAGTAGGCTTCACTGAAGCAAAAAAAATTAAGTTTCTTTCTTGGCTTAAATAAGTGGGGTTTTTTTTTGTTTGTTTTTGTTTTTTTAACAGATGAATGTGGGCACTTTAGACTGCTTTGTAAAAACCACAAAGCTGCCCACGCTCCCCACTCCACACAGAGGGAATCAGATTCTCACACACCAGAGTGGTGCCCAAGGAACTGAGTTGCTCAAAGCGTCCCAGGTGCTTCTGATCACAACACCCTGGGTAAGGGCCACTTGCTTTGATGACAGAAGCAGCAGCACTTGCATAAGGGCTCTGAAGGAAAATACTAGAGTCATTTAAATTTGTTTGAAGTTTGAAAACAATGCAGAGTCACTCTCTGTGGAATGGATATAGGATAATGTGGGTGACCCAGAAATCAATGGGGAGTGGGGGGGGGGAGCCTGAAGGTTCTGGTAGACTCCAGAATGTTCCTGCCTGAGATCAGTGCTGAATCACAACTGAACTGAGTCCTCACATCGAGGAGGACAGGGTGACATGGCCAGAACTTCCAGCTCCTCCAGGAAAACCGAACGACAGAAGCCCCATCGGCCTCCCTGGTGGGGAGGGGTGGGAGGGGTGATACGCAGTCTTTCTTTTTTTTGTGTGTGTGTGGCAGAGACAGAGAGAGAGAGAGAGAGAGGTACAGACAACAGGAAGGGAGAGAGATGAGAAACATCAGTTCTTCGTTGTGGTTCCTTAGTTGTTCATTGATTGATTTCTCATATGTGCCTTTTCTTAGTTGTTCATTGATTGATTTCTTATATGTGCCCTGACTGGGGGGGGGGCTACAGCAGACTGAGTGACCCCTTGCTTGAGCCAGCAATCCTGGGCTCAAGCTGGTGAGCCTTGCTCAAACCAGATGAGCCCGCGCTCAAGCTGGCGACCTTGGGGTGTCGAACCTGGGTCCTCGGCATCCCAATCCGACGCTCTATCCACTGCACCACCACCTGGTCAGGCGATACGTAGCCTTGAAAGTGTTACTTAGGTGGTCATCGAGCTAGTGGTCAATACCATGGACTACCCAGCAGCTTACATGACACCACTTCCTGGCCACCCCACAGAATGACAAGGGAGGTTCTGGGGACATCAACAGGAGTGGGTAGAGAATCTCACTGATAAACGGGTGGCTGGAGGGAAGCCCCACCCCCAAAATGTTTTTTTGTTTTTTGTCTCTTTTGCTTCAACAGTTTCTGCAGTCTGACCGAGAGTGGCAGGCACACCATAAAAGGGACTCAGTGGGGCTGAAAGGTAATAGAGAGTCTGTAACAACTCTGATAGTATTATATTAACATTCAAGGGAGTATTTTGCAGTCCTTTAAAAATAAAAGTAAGACAGCAATTTTGGACTGAGATATACTCTTCCCTTATCTTCTCTGACAAAATATACATATATATATATAAAGTGCCCCGGGACAGCTCATGAAATTACCCCCAGGGTCAACTAAACAGAAATGCGACAGGAAAATACATCTTTTCATTTTGATTCTCTAAGCAAAAGGTCAAATTCAGCCAAGGGTGGACTGGCAGCCAAATACAGAGATAAGCACAGGCAAAATGCTAAGAACTCTTGCTCAGAATATAAACCCAGCAGAGAGGGAGGCCAACCCACAGTCTAGAAGACCCATGCGTCCTCAGTCAGGCAAATGCAGAGAGATGTGGGGCGCGTCTGGTTCCAAGTCTTGTCCTACCTTGTAAACTCTTCGCGAAGGTTGTTCGGTTCTGAAGAATAGTATTTAACTCGAAAGTGCAAGGCGTAAGCAGGTCCAACTACACACATGGAGGTGGAAGGTTGAAGAGGTTTCCCCACATTATGAAGATCACAGAATGGACCAAAGGAAAAACATTAAGGCTATTAACACATTCGCCATCACATTGGGAGGCAAACACACAGCAGTGTTTACAAAGCCAGTACTGTACCGTCCTTGGCAACCATGATTTGGAAAACTAAAATGAATCATGTCAGCCAAGATGGCTGAGCTAGGTGCCCTCTAGATGAATTACGAACAACTGACATTCATCCTTCACCCTGGACTGCCATGGTGCTCCAAATGGTACTAACTTTTTGCAAAATACTAAGTAGACTCAGGAAAGGGATACATGAACAGCTAATTGTTCTGTCGTCTACATAATATACAGAAGTATCTTGAAAGTATTATATTTTAAAAAGTTATCCAGGCAGCCCTGGCCGGTTGGCTCAGTGGTAGAGCATCAGCCTGGAGTGTGGAAGTCCAGGGTTCAATTCCCAGCCAGGGCACACAGGAGAAGCACCCATCTGCTTCTCCACCCCTCCCCCCTCTCCTTCCTCTCTGTCTCTCTCTTCCTCTCCTGCAGCCAAGGCTCCATTGGAGCAAAGTTGGCCTGGGCACTGAGGATGGCTCCTTGGCCTCTGCCTCAGGTGCTAGAATGGTTCCAGTTGCAACAGAACAATGCCCCTGATGGGCAGAGTATCACCCCCTGTTGGGCATGCTGGGTGGATCCAGGTAGGGGGCATACAGTAGTCTGGCTCTCTGACTCCTCACTTCTCACATCAGAAAAATACAAAAAAAAAAAAAAAAAGTTACCCCCACGCATAAACAACACTGAAGAAATGTGGCCCCCACACCTGAAACATGGGAGCTGGACCTGTTTCAGATCTCTCCGGGTCCCCCACTTCACTGAGCCTACTTTACTACTCATTAGAAAGGGACAGTATTGGCCCTGGCTGGTTAGCTCAATGGTAGAGTACTGACCCAGTGTGTCCAAATCCCAGGTTCGATTCCCTGCCAGGGCACACAGGAGAGGAGACCATCTGCCTTTCCCACCTCCTCCTTCTCTTTTTCTCTCTCTCTCTTCCCCTCCCACAGCCAGTGGCTTGAATGATTTGAGCATGTTGGCCCTGGGCACTGAGGATGGCTCCTTCAAGCCTCCACCTCAGGCACTAAAAATAGCTCGGTTGCAAGCATGGCCCCAGATGGGCAGAGAATTGATCCCAGATGGGGACTGCCAGATGGATCCCGGTTGGGGCACATGTGGTAGTCTGTCTCTGTATCTCCCCTCCTCTCACTAAAAACAAAATTTAAAAAAAAACCCGAAACAAGCGACAGCATTAAGTGTTAAGTCCTGCTTCTTTTTTTTTTTTTTTTTTTTTTTTAGACACAGAGAGGGATAGATAGGGACAGACAGGAATGGAGAGAGATGAGAAGCATCAATCATCAGTTTTTCGTTGCGACACCTTAATTGTTCATTGATTGCTTTCTCATATGTGCCTCGACCATGGAGCTACAGCAGACCAAGTGACCCCTTGCTCAAGCCAGCGACCTTGGGTCCAAGCTGGTGAGCTTTGCTCAAACCAGATGAGCCTGCGCTTAAGCTGGCGACCTTGGAGTCTTGAACCTGGGTCCTTCGCATCCCAGTCTGACGCTCTATCCACTGCGCCACTGCCTGGTCAGGCAAGTCCTGCTTCTGAACAGTAGATCTATCAGGTCTCATGGGCAGGGGTGTCTGATTTCAAACAAGGGCATCCAGTCTGATTTTTCATATCCACCAGAAATGCTTGTTCACATTCTAAACTCTAACCCTTGGCCAGCCTGGCAAAATTTAAAATCATCCAGTTAAAACGGACTCTCTTTAAATAACGCTCCCAGGTTCTAATGAAAACAGAATGCTTGAAAACACTGGCGAAGGAGATGACTTCCCAATAAAAAGAAATCAATGAGTAGGCTGAATTCTGCTTACTTACTTTTCATCTGCTTTTTTATGGGTTTGGAATGATCCAGCCAGTGCTGAAAAGAAAGGAAACGTTTCTTTAGGAATAATAGTGCATCGGCAAGAGTATACAGACCTGAGTTACCCTCCTCTGCAGACCACGGTAATTCCCCCCATAAAAACCAGACACTGGCCTGGATCTCGAGTGCTTAGGCTGGGGGCCTGCAAACTGCTTGGGATGGTATAAAAAAAAATCTGTGCTTATGCATATAGTGCTTTTTTCCAGGGGAACAGGGCCCAGAGCTTCCATAAGCCTTTCAAAGAGATGCCTGAAAGAACTCAAGAACCCTTTAACTAACTGCTCTGTCAAGTCCCCTCCAGTCAGTGAGGCCAACTGCCTCTTCCCAAGTTCACGTTACAGCCAGTCTCCCCCAGTCAGTCCAGGTCTCTCTTCCTCCGGTCAAGACGACAAGAAGCACTTCTGAGGATCTCTGATCACTCACTGGTCCTGGAGTTCTGCTGCCCTAAACTCAGAAATTATAAAACCAAAATGCAGGACCCTTTTATTCTTTTGCCAGAAAAATGACCCACAATTGAAGATGGAAAGACAGGCAGGGACTCGCCTACAAAACTGTTGCCCCAATCAGTGAGGGCAATTCGACTTCCTCTGGTTTTTTAACCAGAATGACCACTTTCAGCCTTACCCATCCAAAGAAATGACAAAACCATTCCCCACATCTAAAAGTTGTCCGTACTGTGTCAAAGTTGCTCAGGCCATAGTCCCAATGAGCCTCAAGAGCTTTGCTTCTGTGGAAAAGGACACTGAGGAACATAGCCCTGTGGGCCCCTCCATGCAGATGTCACTTGGTCATTTCTGTGTTTCCTGTGCCAAGCACAGAGTGTAGCACCCAGCAGGCCCTTATTATATTCTCAAGAAATCAGTAAATGTCTAAAATAAGTATTTTAAATAAGGCAAACCTTTCCCTCATCATTTCCCTTAAACTGGACCCGTGCCGGGAGGTCACGGCCAGAGTGGGCCTTCTCTCTAGCTGTCCAGCACCAGAGGCCAACCTACTGTCTGTCAACACGCTTTCTGAGGCCACTGCAACACGGCACGTTATCTAACAATGAGCAAGGGCGGGACTGAATTAGCACAGCACACCCTGCCCCTCACCTAAGAGCCCATGATGGCTGTGTGGGAGGAAGGGGACGAGGAAACACAGAAGCAAATAACAGATGAATTACAACACAAGAAGCTGTGAGCGGTGCAGAGGGAGAACGTGGGCTTGTCATCTCCACTCCCCGGCTAAGCTACCGGATCATAAAAGCAGCAGATCACGGAAGAAGCCGGATGCGCATCTCAGAGGCACATGGACAGGACGCTTTCTCTCATTGTTAAGTGCTCTGAATTGGAAATGACCTAAAGGCTCACTGACAAAGGCAGATTAAAAAAAAAAATGGCTCATCCCTGTAATGAAATGCCATTCAGCCTTTAAAGCTGATGCCTGTATCTCTGGATGTGGGGAGACATCCACAGCATGATGTCAGACGAAAACAATCAGGTAGGACCTCATTTATGTAAACTCAGTATTTTCTGTCCAGAAAGATTTCAAGGGGTTACTTTTGAAGCATAGTTGGTTTTTTTGTTTTTTTACTTTTACTGAGAATATTTTTTTCTGTGGGGGTGGGCTGGGTTAGCATTTCCATTCATTCATTAGTCACTTGCCCATCAAGCAGTTTTTGATGATCCGTTTGCCTCCTTAGAATGAGGCCTCACTGCTGCCCTCAACCAGGATGTTAAAACCCTGGACTTTAGCCCCCCCCCTACACATACACACATACACAGGAGGATAGCAGATACAGACTCGATGGAAGTATTATTATAATATTCACTTTCCTGCCAAAGTGAGTATCATGCTAATGGCTACGACTAAATCTGTTCTTCTCCCTTTCAAATGGATTCACCGTTAGCAAAAGAAAGTTCCGCCTTACCCATCCAAAGAAATGATGGCAAAGAAAGTTCTCCCTACAACCAGTCTTCTTAAGCTCATTAGCCCCAGAGGCTCACGGCTTAAAGGAGCTTGTCCCATTTCTTTCCTTTCTCAAGTCTCCTCATCATATTTTGGACAGAACAAGCTTAGGCCCACTATTCCTCTCCCTCAATGATCAAATTCTAATCTTGATCCAAGTCCAACTTGTGTCGTTTCCTTACTGTGGTTTCCAACCCTGGCTGAGCATTACATTCACGAATACCCAGGTCCCACTCAAGATCCATTAGACAGAAGCTCAGAGCATGAGTGTATTTTAAAGGTGCCCAGTCTGCCTATTAAATATTTAGTGCTAAAGTGTTCCCACACCCTCTCCTACCCAGGAATGTGTTCTAATAAACGTAAGGATCTTGAAACATCCACAATCCCTTCTGGAAACTGTTCTTTGAGTTCTGCAAATTCACAGTTCACCAAATGCCTATGCCCGGCATTAACTCCCAGACAGACCACGGCGAGGTGCGTCTGGTGGGCGGCAGGCTGCTTTCCCTCTGGCCGCGGGGCTAAAGGAGCTCTCCTATCCATGCAGGCTGGCCTCCATCCTTCCTGCCCAGCAACCGCCTGGAGCCTTGCCCAGAGCAGGACCTGCCAGGATGGAGGCCTGTGAAAAGTCTGGGGCTTGCTAAGCCGGGAAAGGAATCAGAAACAGCTCCATTTTAACAGCTCCTGGACCCTATGGCATTCAGATCAGGTTTGCTTGTCTGCATCAGAGGCGACAAGAGCCCCCAGTCACCATCCTAAGAAGGAGGGATGATAAAACCTATCTTGTATCCAACCAGTTAATAAACTTTCCTTACAAGCTGCAGGAGCAACCAGACACTGACTGCTCACATTTTATCCCCCAAAACACCTCGCGACAAACACCCGGGCACTCAGCCCCCACGTGGTGTCCAGTAAATCGGACCCTGGGTTTGGTCTGGAGGCTTGTGGCAGCAGGACCTGTCTGTCTCAGATGTTCACCTGCAACCTGGCTAAATACAGCTAGGCCGCCAGTCAGCAAAGGCCAAGGCACGCGGCTCCAGCCTTCTTAACAGACCATTAAAGCAATCATTGGACACAGACAGGTGCATTTGTGAGTTCAAAGGGCAGGACATTTCACTCAAACACTCTGATGGGTGTTAGAAAAGAGGTTTTTGATCTGAACTTCTCAGCCAAGTCCACCTGGTGAAACCCTTTCCATAAATCATGATGTGAGATGACCTAGCAAAGCCCATCTGATCTATCGGAACAACAGTTCCGGGGAGGACCCGCATGAGGCCGGGGATGGAACACCACCGCCTGAGAGCTTGCGACTGGCACCTGAAATGTGTACAGGCTGGAGGGGCATGTCTTGTGAGATTGAGCCCTTAACCTGTGGGGCTCTGAAGCTATCTTCAGGTACACAGGGTCAGACTACTGTATTTCCCCATGTATAAAACGCTTGCTCCCAATGTATAAGACACACCTTAATTTTGGAGCCCGAAATTTTTTTTATTTTAATTTATTGTGTTTACATAGATTCTAGTGTTGCCCTGAATGCATCTCCCCTCCCCTGTATTCCCCTCAACATCTTTCTTGTCCCCCTCCCCAGAGCGCCCTCCCCCCTTCCCTTCAGGTTTATCCCATCCTATCATCCCCCTTCCCTCTGTCCTCTTTTCCTCTGGTCCCTTTGATCTCTCCTCTGTCTCAATTCCGTTCCTCAGTTCACACTGTTCACTGGATTCCTCAAATGAGTGAGGTCATATGATATTTTTCTTTTTCTGCCTGACTTATTTCACTTAACATATAGTTTCCAGGTCCCTCCATGTTGTTGCAAAAGGTAAGATTTCCTTCTTTTTCATGGCCCCATAGTATTCTGTTGTGTATATATGTACCACTGCCTTTTAATCCACTCGTCCACTGATGGACACTTGGACTGTTTCCAGATCCTCGCTATTGTGAACAATGCTGTTGGGGCCCGAAATTTGAAAAAAGAAATGTATTACATAAAGTTACTGAACTCAAGTTTTATTCATCATAAAATTCATACAACTCATCACTGTCAAAACCCATCCATTAGCTTGTCCTCATCTATGTCTGATGACAAATCACAATCTTCAACAATAAGCGCAAAAATAAGCATGAAAAGGTGGGAAATGCAAGTAAAAAAAAATCTACAACCACTATTTAAGACGCACCCAGTTTTTAGACCCCAAATTTTTCGGTAAAATGTGCATCTTATACCACAGGGAAATACGGTAATTGTGTGCTGGTGCTGGAAAAAACACACATCAGACCATATCCTATCCTTTACATTCTGAGACCTCAGAGGAGACGAAGGTAGCCATGGAGAGGGAGCAGAGGCGCCCGGGTCACAGCGCGAGGAGGAGGAGCAGGATTCGCACTCTGGCTCTGCGGCAGCCAGCGCTCTGGTTTCCCTACACCACGCTCTGGTGATGCGCCTTCTCCACCCATGAGAGGGGCGAGGAGGAGGAGCAGGATTCGCACTCTGGCTCTGCGGCAGCCAGCGCTCTGGTTTCCCTACACCACGCTCTGGTGATGCGCCTTCTCCACCCATGAGAGGGGGCGAGGAGGAGGAGCAGGATTCGCACTCTGGCTCTGCGGCAGCCAGCGCTCTGGTTTCCCTACACCACGCTCTGGTGATGCGCCTTCTCCACCCATGAGAGGGGTCTCTCCTCCGCCTCCTCAGCATGTATCCCAGTGACTCGAGGTTTCCTCGGGGATTTGTCTAAAACAACTGCAGAGACCTCTTTATCAACAGCCTCCCATTCAGTGTGGATATCTGCACACAGGCAGGAAAAGACTTGCCCTGCTGATGTTTAGAAACAGGCTGCTGGGAGGCCCACAACGGCTCTTGAGCTGTTTCATGCTCATTTGTACTAAAACAGAGGAGGCAGAAGATCAGAATTAAGTCCCTGCTCTGCCACTCACTCCGTGTGTGGCTCTGCGCAAGGACACCCTAGAGCCTCAGTTTCCTCATCTGTGCACTGACCTAGCCCCCGGCACACCGTCTGAAGAACCAGCTGAGCATCCGTGGAAACTATAACAAACCATTCAAATGGAAGCAACTGTTTTTTAATCTTTCTCTTACAGTGATGTATCCCGCTACAGGGACATCTGAAATGGTGGGACGCTCAGTAGTGTCCACACAAATGGCAAATGTGGTGACACCCCCTGGCAGTCATCAGCAGGAAGCTGTAACAGTCCCTGAGGGGTCCACTCAAATCTTCCAGCATCACCCAGTCTGTGTCACCCTTATCTTATAGCCCTGGACCTCTTATCACCCACCCACCCAATTCCACACTAAAAAGACCAGAGGAAAAAACATCTCCCAAGGCTTGAAAGAAAGGCCAAAATCACCTTTTCTGCATCCCCGGCTATAAAACATATCACCATAAAATGTTCCCTTTCTGGCCCTGGCTGGTTTGCTCAGTGGTAGAGCGTCGGCCTGGCATGCAGGAGTCCAGGGTTCGATTCCCAGCCAGGGCACACAGGAGAAGCACCCATCTGCTTCTCCACCCCTCCCCCCTCTCCCCCTTCTCCGTCTCTCTCTTCCCCTCCCGCAGCCAAGGCTCCATTGGAGCAAAGTTGGCCCCGGTGCTGAGGATGGCTCCATGGCCTCTGCCTCAGGCACTAGAATGGCTCTGGTTGCAATAGAGCGATGCCCCAGAAGGGCAGAGCGTCGCCCCCTGGTGGGCAAGCCGGGTGGATCCCAGTCGGGCGCATGCGGGAGTCTGTCTGACTGCCTCCCCGTTTCCAACTTCAGAAAAATACAAAAAAAAAGAAAAAAGAAAAAAAAATGTTCCCTTTCTATGTTGGGAGAGGTTGTGGAACGGACTTACAATGGCCACCCCAACCCACTAGAACACCTGCCCCAGTGACGGGGAGGGCTGCTCCTGCTCAATTGAGGAGGTTATCCCTACCCCAAGGCCCCCTGCTCTCCACCTGGCAGTCCTCATCCTCTGCGGCCCACCTCATGTTCACCCCCCCCCCCCCAAGACACCTGTTCACCTTATCCAAGCTCCTGAAGTGGAGACTAAACCCTCTCTATTCCAAGGATCACCTGTCCGGCTCCCTCACCAGAATACGGCAGGCAGGGACAGTGTCCGCTTGCTTCTGCACCACACAGCTTGGCATCCAGGAGCTCCAAGTCAAAGTTTGTCAAAGGGATACTGACCGAATGTTCTCTTTTTGAGGGGGAGGGAGGTGGGAGTGTTGTAGGTGTGTGTGTGTGTGTGTGTGTGTGTGTGTGTGTGTGTGTGTGTGTTAGAGAGAGGGGGAGAGAGAGAGAGGGAAAGAGAGAGAGAGACATTACCATTTGCAATGGAATGAGTGGAATGCGCTGGGCTTTGGAAGGAGGCCAGGTTCTCTGTTCCTTTAACTTTGACGAGGTTCCCAATGACTGACCCTCAGCTTCATCATTTGTAAAATGGGATTGTTCCCTGGTCAGCTTTGCGGATTGGTGATGAATGTTAAATGTGAGTCACATGAAAACTTGAGTTAGATGCCACACGCTAAACCGGGGACCTCAGTGAACAGCAGCCAAACCGGGGACCTCAATGAACACCAGCCCTCTGACCAGGCTGTGAGAAAACTGAGGGGTGCGGGCTGGAGCCCAGGCTCTCACAGGAAAGCTTTGATATGTAAAATCAGAGCCTTTGCCCCAGCTGAAGCAATGCACAAGTGGGACCCAGAGAGAGGGTTCCCAGGTGGCCTTCCTGCTTTGATATGGAAAGGGGAACAGGAGGCCCCAGGCCTGGCTGCTAAAAATAGGAGATGCCAATAGACTCTGACCTTGCTGCAGGGCCGGGCAGGGCACTATGGAAACCAGGCTGGGCTCTTTGCAGGGAGCTGGGATGGAAGAGAGCCGTGCCAACAGCCCCGCCTCGGCCAGCCCTCTGATTTGCATGTCAGGGGCTGGGTGGGGGTGTCAGTCCTTGCAGGAGCCTCAATCATGGAGCAATAAGCCACCGGCCAAGTGGACCATTTGTTCCCTCCAGGTCCCCATCAACTACCTCACTCTCCCCAGAAACACACCTGCCTCCACACCCAGTCACCTGCCACAGCACCCAGTCACCTGCCACCAACCACACTGTCCCAGGTCCTCAGAAAAATCCATGACACCCAAAAAGCCGAAGGGATCCTGTCTAAACTGCTAAGGCTTCTCCCACGGGCGAGCCGGCCTTGCGGGTCCCAGCGCACTGCAGCAGGACCTCGCTGGGGGCTGTGATGACTCTTGGTCTCCCTTCCGAATGTCCAGCAAGGAGAGCAGAGACACACACCACGTCAGATGTCAGAACCCTGTGAGATAGATGTCACCACCCCCACTGGGCAGGGACGAAGACTGAGGCTCAAGGGGACAGCGTGCTGAAAAGAGCGTGAGACCTGAAATGGTAAAAACAGGGCGGAGTTGAGCTGGGCTGTGCTCCTCGCCAAGGGACCCACCAAGGTCTAAGGCTGTGGGGTCACCATCCAGAAGATGGAAATACTTGACAGATGGCTCCTAAGGTCCCTTCTGGGGCTAACGAGTAAGGTTCTCAGGTGTGTGCCTTGCCACCAAGTCACCGAGAAAAAAAGAGGAGGTCCTATGTCTTATGGTCTAATCAGGTTTTGTTTATATACACAAGTACTGAACCGGAGGCCCAATGAGCCAGCTGCCACGGAAGGCAAAGTAATCTCCGAGGGTCACAGAGAGGAGGAGAAGGCTTTGAGATCTCAGGCGTGCCCCATGCCGTGTGCCGTCTGAGACTGTCTCAAAGGATGGTCAGGGGTTGAAACAGGGCGGGGACGGGCGTTCCAGCACTAGCAGAGGCACAGAGGTGAATGCAGGCACGACATGAACCAGGCCTGCAAGGAGCCCTTCTGCTCATGGACCTCGGGGCTGCTGCTGTTCCAACACTCCTGGGTCCTGAGGCAGGCAGATGAGGACTCTACACTTGCGCTGGTGTGGAAGGAGAGCACAGCCCGTGCACAACGCTGGATCCTGAAAAGACTTGAGAGCCTGCAGAGCGCGAGCACCTGCAGGTGTCTGGTCTGGGAAGGATGCCTGGATCTTGCCGTGAACACACCTCCTGCTGAACAGCGACCGGGCACTGGCAGACGGAAGAGCCAGCAGCTAAGTGAGCAGAAGACTGTAGCAGTCTCTCATGACAGTGTCATATCCTTGACCTTCTGGAAACCTGGGCTGGAGAAGGGTCCTCTGGGGATGAGGACCTGCCACCAGGGTAACAGACACTTGTCTCTAATGTCAGGAATGGCAGGGATCTTCTCCCAGAAAAGACATGGCTGCCTCCTCTTTAGTCTCACAATCACTGATCATTAGAACTGGAAGAAGTCTTGGGAGAAGAGGTCCACGAACCCCACTTTACAGGTGAGGAAACTGAAACCAAGGAAGAAAAGCTGGCTTATCTACGCCCGCCAGATGAGTCGAGGGCAGAGCCAGGAACAAGGTCCAGGCCCGACTCCTCGTCTAAAGCCACAGACACGCCGATGGCAGAAACACCACACAGGCACTACACAGGTTAATATGCACAGGCGAAGGCAGAATGGAGAAGAGTTTCAGGAAAGAGCAGGGCCGACAAGGGTTCAGATGCTGGGGACAGAGGAGAGCTCTGAATTTGGCACTCAGGAAGCAACTGGAAAGGGAACTGTCCACATCCGTGCGGGGAGAAGACGCTGGAGAAACAGGCGTACTCCCTTAAGACAAAATGGCAAGAAAGACTGTGTCTGTCTTCAGGGAAAGAAAACAAGGAGTTTTAGCTAAATGACCTTAGTCTTCTTGGCAGAAGGTCAGGCCGACTTGGAGGACAGTCTTTGTGGGGTCTGGGCTCCATGTCTGCGGTCGAGATTCAGAAGGGCAGCTGTGGGGCACGTATGAGTCTCTGAGGGGCTAACACGGCTCCGAAAGCACCTGAGGGGGGCGGGTTCCGACTTCACCGGACCTGTGATCTGTGCTGGTGCCAACAGGCACAGCGGGCGCTCTCCGGCAGCGCCCGGCAGCCCGGGAGCAGCAGCAGAGGAAACAGATGGGCCTGAGTGTCCAGGGAGGCCCGGGGGCAGCCGTGGGGGCAGGAGAACCAAAGGGCAAGTGAGGACACAGGGGACACGGCTGGGGCTTTGCCAAGCCAGGAGACAGAGGAGGCTGGGGGAGGGGAGACTAAGGCAGGAGGGGATCCTCAAGGGCCAAGGCCAGGTGTAGAGGGCCTGGAAAGATGGAATCGAGGGACATTAGCACTGAATGGGGGACAGCAGTGTGATGGATCTTGGAGCGACTGGGTGGTGGCGAGACCCAGAGTGAATCTGGGTGGTTTTGGTCAGATGAAGCTTCAAGGAGAGGAAACAGTGTCCAGAATATTTAGAAGGATCAACAAGGTGAATTCTGAGGTTGCCAGGGGCCTTGAGGGATGGAGAGGACAGTGTGTAGGTCGGAGGACCAGGGCACCAGGCGGCCCAAGCTCAGAGGAAACTGGACAGGGAGATGGAAAGAGAATGGCTGCTCTTCCCCTCCCCAGGGCCGGGGGGTGGGGTGGTGGCAGGGTGAGAGTCTACAGCTGGGAAATGAAGAGGGAAGGAGGCCCATTCCCTCGAAGAGGTGGCTGGCGTTCACGGCAGCAGCCGGGGTGGGGGGGGAGGGTATGCGCTGTCTCCAGACAGGATGCCCTGACGGGAGCAGGGGGGTGGGGGGGAGCGTCTGCCCGGGAGGCGCTGCAACCCAGTCCTGAGTCCACCGTATCACCTGCGTCGGCACCAGGCCCACATTCCAGGCAAATCCACCCGTCTCCCAGGCAGATCCACCCGTCTCCCAGGCATCGATTTTGAGCATCTTCACTTTACAACTGTCACTTGGGGCCCCCAGGAAGTTATCTACAAAGTGTCTTTCAGGTAGAAGAGCTTCACCACATACGAGGAGCTCCTGGTCTCTAGCTTAAACATCTCCTATCCGGGAACCCCCCCTACCACACATCGTGAAATAGCCCCGCCCCTGACCCTACCTGTCTATCCCCTTACTTCGCTTTGTATTTCTTAATGCTTGTCACTGCCTGTCATAAGACATATGTGTTCACTGCTTTATCCACCCTGCTTAGAATGGGGCCCGTGCACAAGAGGCACTCACTAAGTCTTTTCAGATTGTTGACTACATTGCCTTTGAAAGCCAAAGCAAGGTTTTGCTGGGGAGGGAAATTCTGAAGTCCTTCCCACTTTCTACACGAGTGAGTCTGAGCCGCGTGGCGTTCACTCGCTCCAGTTTCTCCATGGTGAACCCTTCTGTCTCAGGCAAAGCAAGGGAAGTCTTTGCTGACCTAACACAACCTCCTGGAGCCTGCAAGATGGTTCCCCGAGCAATGCCAAGACCTGCTCCGAATGCCCCACCCAAGCCTGGCCGGGATTCAGGAGTATTCACAGCACCTGCTCTCCACACCCCTTGTGCGGAAAGACCGCACAAGGAGACAGTGGTGCAGCCTCTTCCGCTGGGTAAAAATAAAAGCAGCTCCACTAAGAGGATGTCTAGGATGATTTCTACCCACCCTACCAAGGCGCCCTGTTGCAGCTCTGTGCTTGGAAAGGTTTCCCTAATGCATCCCCCTGCATGACAGAAACGTTCTTTCTCTGCCAGTGGTCGGCCCCTTCAAGGGTGGGGCATTTCACATGGGCACCGTCACCATCACCCCAATGCCTGTCATGGGAGCAACATCACAGTCCCACCCTTGTGTTTCCCTACCAATTTCTTGCCACGGTGGATCTGTGACTAGCACCGAGAAGCTAATCTATCATGAAATCAATCGAAGGGATACGTACCGCAACCTGGGCGGAGTCGAGGAACTGCAGGCCAAAGTAATCGGTTTCCACGAGGTCCAAGTGGTACACGATCTGGTCAAACAGATCCTGGCCTTTGGCGTGTTTCTGGAAGGTAATTGGGTAGATGAAAATTTAGGATGGAATAGCCAGGTAAGAAACAAAATGTTTTTTAAAAATCGCTTTTCTCTGCATATTGCATATATGCACATGTCATGGTATGCAAATTTTAACATTTTAATTGGCTTTAATATAATACAAACTCAGGATTAAATCTGAGCATGCCCAATGACCAAACAAAAGCCACCAAACAACAACTATATAAAATGTTGGGGAACCAGTGCCTTATCATGAAAACTGGTAAGTAAAAGGGGAAAAAATAATCAAGCACTGATACTGCCTTTCAGCTGTAGCACTGTGTAATCAAAGGGTAGATGATAGCGTATACAAGAATTAAGTCAAAATGGATCAAAGGCCTAAACAGAAGAGCTGAAAATATGACACTCAGGATGAAACACAGGCACAAATCCTCATGACCTTGGATTAGGCAATGAATGGCTTCTCAGCCATGACATAAAAGCACAAGCAAAAGAAATGAAAATATAAATAAACCAGACATTATCAAACTAAAACATTTGTGCTTCAAAGGACACCAAGACATCAAGAAAGTACAAAGACAACCCAGAATGGGAGAAAGATTTTGCAAATCACATCTCTGATAAGAAACTTCTGTCTAGGATAAAGAACTATTATCATTCAATAATAAAAAGGCAAATATTCAATTAGAGAATGAGCAAAGACTATAGATATCGAGAGTTCTCCATAAGGTCAAAAGCACATGGAAAGGGGCTCAACATCATTAGTCACTGGGGAAATGCCAATCAAAACCATAACCAGATATCACTTCATACTCACTAGGATGTCGCTATAATAAAAAAGGAAGATAACAAATGTTGGAGAACCTGAAACCCTCCTATTCTACTGATGGGATTGTAACATTGTGTAGCCACTTTGGGAAACAGCCTAACAGGTCCTCATATGGTTAAACATAGTTACCATTTGGCTCAGCAATTCCACTCCTTAGGTATATACTTAAAAAAAAAAAGAAAAGAAAAGAAAATATGATGTTCAAACAGAAACTTTACAAAAACCTTCATAGCAGCATTATTCATAGTAGCCCCAAAGTGGAAGCAACCTAAATGTCTTATTAAGCAATGAATAGATAAACTGTCTCTATTTTTTTAACCATATTGATATATACTTTATGCTAATGTATTTATTATTATTAGCAGCTTGGCCCTCCCTCCACGTTTTCCTAAGGTCCACGGGAGAATGTGCTTGGTGCAGGACTCTCATCACCCCTGATCTCCCCCATTCATTCTGACGGGCTGGGAGACGCCGGAGAGACAGGAGGTGATCCTGACGGTTCCCATGGGTCCTTGGTGCTCCTGCTCAGTGGATCCTATACATTTCCAGATACTTTCAGTGGGCCTGGACCCAGTGAGAAAGACAGATGCTAAGAAAAGAGAAGACATACTTAATTCGATTCATCTGGATATTTCCTGGCATATGGAGAGACAGATGGCTCTTTCTTTCTTTTTCTCCTTTTTTTAAATTGAATTTATTGGGGTGGCACTGGTTAACATAATGATACGGGTTTCAAATGCCCAGTTCTACAACACATCTCTGTACACCATATTGTGTGTTGCCCCCACCCCCAAGCTCAAGTCTTTGCCCATCACGATTCATCCCTCCTTATCCATAAAATCCATGCAACAGAATAGCATTTTGCCATAGAAAGGAGTGAAGTTCAGACACATGCTACAGCACAGATGAACCTTGAGAACTAAGTGAAAGAAGTCAGTTACGAAGGACCACACGGTCCATGAACTGTCCAGAACAGGTCAATCTAGAGACAGAAATTAAAGCAGTGGTTGCTGAGGGCTGCCGGTTTGCGGGGTGACCGCTACGGTGAGTAGAGTATTTTGGGGGGAAGGGTTAATGGGATGTTCTAAGATTAATTGTTAATAGATGCACATCTCTAAAAATATATATACTAAAACCACTGGACTGTACACTTCAGATAGGTGAATTGTATGGTATGTGAATCTCAATAAAGCTATAGAAAAGAGATGGGCAGAGGTTTTCATCTATTTCCAACAACAACAACAAAAATGAAAAAGAAATAAAAGAATCACAATATCAGAAATTTGCAATTTCTACGGAATGGTAGGCTCTGAGCATTGGGCACCAGCGGCTACCAGCATCCCAAAGGGAGACAACCAGCCGTTACCTCCTGAGAAGAACATCCCATCACCCGACATACAGTCTTGCTCCTCTCGCCTCTCTCTTCACAGGCTGGGGTGGGGCAGGGGACAAGCCTGGGGCTGATTCAAACACTAGCTCCAACTGCCAACAGCAGGAAGTGCAGACGAATGCTGAGTCTCAACTACCTGACACCGCAATCAGCAAGATCCAGCCTGTGGGAAACTCCTCAGCACACACGACCCAGTTTCTTCAACAAACAGAATACAGGGAAAAGAAGAGAAGAAGGAACACCCACAGATTAAAAGAGCTTTAAAGACTTTTTTTTTTTTTAGGCGCAACTAAACTGCAATGTTCAGGGATGCACACTTGGGTGATAAAACTTGGGAAGAGAGTCAAGACGTGATTACAATCAAGTCAGGGTAGCTGTTGCCCTTGGAGCGGGGCTGTGACTGGAAGGGGCTGTGACTGGGAAGGGTCCCAGGGACGGGATGTGATGGAGATGGGCACAGGGTGGACTTCTAGCTGTTGAGTGAGGTTCAAGCTCTGGCACTGGGTGGTGGAACCTGGGCGCCTGCCTTACTAATTCATTAAACGTGGTGGTGGTGGTACCTGGGCGCCTGTCTTACTAACTCATTAAACGTGGTGGTGGTACCCGGGCGCCTGCCTTACTAACTCATTAAACGTGGTGGTGGTACCCAGGCGCCTGCCTTACTAACTCATTAAACGTGGTGGTACCTGGGCGCCTGCCTTACTAACTCATTAAACGTGGTGGTGGTACCCGGGCGCCTGCCTTACTAATTCATTAAAGGTGGTGGTGGTACCTGGGCGCCTGCCTTACTAACTCATTAAACGTGGTGGTGGTACCCGGGCGCCTGCCTTACTAATTCATTAAACGTGGTGGTGGTACCCGGGCGCCTGCCTTACTAACTCATTAAACGTGGTGGTGGTACCCGGGCGCCTGCCTTACTAATTCATTAAACGTGGTGGTGGTACCCGGGCGCCTGCCTTACTAATTCATTAAACGTGGTGGTGGTACCCGGGCGCCTGCCTTACTAACTCATTAAACGTGGTGGTGGTACCCGGGCGCCTGCCTTACTAACTCATTAAACGTGGTGGTACCTGGGTGCCTGCCTTACTAACTCATTAAACGTGGTGGTGGTACCTGGGCGCCTGCCTTACTAACTCATTAAACGTGGTGGTGGTACCCGGGCGCCTGCCTTACTAACTCATTAAACGTGGTGGTGGTACCCGGGCGCCTGCCTTACTAACTCATTAAACGTGGTGGTGGTACCCGGGCGCCTGCCTTACTATCATTAAACGTGGTGGTGGTACCCGGGCGCCTGCCTTACTAATTCATTAAACGTGGTGGTGGTACCCGGGCGCCTGCCTTACTAACTCATTAAACGTGGTGGTGGTACCCGGGCGCCTGCCTTACTAACTCATTAAACGTGGTGGTACCTGGGTGCCTGCCTTACTAACTCATTAAACGTGGTGGTGGTACCTGGGCGCCTGCCTTACTAACTCATTAAACGTGGTGGTGGTACCCGGGCGCCTGCCTTACTAACTCATTAAACGTGGTGGTGGTACCCGGGCGCCTGCCTTACTAACTCATTAAACGTGGTGGTGGTACCCGGGCGCCTGCCTTACTATCATTAAACGTGGTGGTGGTACCCGGGCGCCTGCCTTACTAACTCATTAAACGTGGTGGTGGTACCCGGGCGCCTGCCTTACTAACTCATTAAACGTGGTGGTGGTACCTGGGCGCCTGCCTTACTAACTCATTAAACGTGGTGGTACCCGGGCGCCTGCCTTACTAACTCATTAAACGTGGTGGTGGTACCCGGGCGCCTGCCTTACTAACTCATTAAACGTGGTGGTGGTACCCGGGCGCCTGCCTTACTAACTCATTAAACGTGGTGGTGGTACCTGGGCGCCTGCCTTACTAACTCATTAAACGTGGTGGTACCTGGGCGCCTGCCTTACTAACTCATTAAACGTGGTGGTACCTGGGCGCCTGCCTTACTAACTCATTAAACGTGGTGGTGGTACCCGGGCGCCTGCCTTACTAACTCATTAAACGTGGTGGTACCCGGGCGCCTGCCTTACTAACTCATTAAACGTGGTGGTACCTGGGCGCCTGCCTTACTAACTCATTAAACGTGGTGGTACCCGGGCGCCTGCCTTACTAACTCATTAAACGTGGTGGTACCCGGGCGCCTGCCTTACTAACTCATTAAACGTGGTGGTGGTACCCGGGCGCCTGCCTTACTAACTCATTAAACGTGGTGGTACCCGGGCGCCTGCCTTACTAACTCATTAAACGTGGTGGTGGTACCCGGGCGCCTGCCTTACTAACTCATTAAACGTGGTGGTGGTACCCGGGCGCCTGCCTTACTAACTCATTAAACGTGGTGGTGGTACCCGGGCGCCTGCCTTACTATCATTAAACGTGGTGGTGGTACCCGGGCGCCTGCCTTACTAACTCATTAAACGTGGTGGTGGTACCCGGGCGCCTGCCTTACTAACTCATTAAACGTGGTGGTGGTACCTGGGCGCCTGCCTTACTAACTCATTAAACGTGGTGGTACCCGGGCGCCTGCCTTACTAACTCATTAAACGTGGTGGTGGTACCTGGGCGCCTGCCTTACTAACTCATTAAACGTGGTGGTACCTGGGCGCCTGCCTTACTAACTCATTAAACGTGGTGGTACCTGGGCGCCTGCCTTACTAACTCATTAAACGTGGTGGTGGTACCCGGGCGCCTGCCTTACTAACTCATTAAACGTGGTGGTACCCGGGCGCCTGCCTTACTAACTCATTAAACGTGGTGGTACCTGGGCGCCTGCCTTACTAACTCATTAAACGTGGTGGTACCCGGGCGCCTGCCTTACTAACTCATTAAACGTGGTGGTACCCGGGCGCCTGCCTTACTAACTCATTAAACGTGGTGGTGGTACCCGGGCGCCTGCCTTACTAACTCATTAAACGTGGTGGTACCCGGGCGCCTGCCTTACTAACTCATTAAACGTGGTGGTGGTACCCGGGCGCCTGCCTTACTAACTCATTAAACGTGGTGGTGGTACCCGGGCGCCTGCCTTACTAATTCATTAAACGTGGTGGTGGTACCCGGGCGCCTGCCTTACTAACTCATTAAAGGTAGCTGTTTTATTTGTACATCTGTAACTGTGCTCTACAAAACAACAGCTACAAAAAGTATAAACAAAGTTACTGGATTTCAGCCTCTTTCTTTTCTTCCCAGAAATACTCCAAGTGAAGGCAACAACTGAACAGAAGCACATTGCTTGATGCACAAAGACATTTTCTATAGGATTCTCAGAGAAATACTGGTGGGGAGGGGGGGAGAAGAAATAACTATACTCCATTCCCAAGGACAACAACCTCGGGCACCAAAACTCCAGAATACTGCTTGGCCACTATAAAAGAAAATTACTAGAAATAAGGAAAAGTCTTATGACAGACAACATTAGCTAAGCAGAGAAGAGAGGGAGAAGAAGCTGTGAGTCCCACTACTTAAAAACATGTCCGTGTTGTTCATTCTATCACATTGATAACCACAGGAAATCTGCAAAAACGAAAATGGCTGGGTGAGGATGGAGGAACTATGGATGGTTTTCTGCCCGAGTTTTAACGCTGATCCTTTGGCAGTTGTTAGACAGCAGATGCAATTAAAAAAAAAAAAAATCACCATCCTGGCACTCTGCCTCCTTGCCCATAACAATCTATCTCCTATATTTTCCTATTATGCTCTGGTGCCATTGGCCCTAAGCAATACTTACTATGGTGCCAATGAGTCATTAGCAGATTATCTTGGGACAAAACTAGTTAGAATACAACAGGGCAGAAGGAATTGGGCTGGGAGGGAGCAAGAGACCCACAGTTCCAGTCCCTGAGGCTCCGTGGCCTGCAACCTGAAACCATTCCTAATTCTCCCACACCCATGCAGCCATCTTGGGCTTCTGCGGCTGCAACTCGGACATGCTGCCCTGAATATACAGTATCCAACGTGCTCCCTACCTGGGTCTCTTTCTTTTGGTTCAGGGCTCAGCACCCAGGTATGTCATTTTAACACACAGAGTATGAGTCAAAAAACCACAGTTCTGCACATGGCGAATGAGGCAGGTTAGCCCAAGTTTCCGTCTAAGTCATTTCAAATCTTGCTCTTCCGATGTCTTTCTAAAACGGCTCTTCATTTGGAAAGAGCTTCTGGTGGAGGTTGGGGAAAGAACCTTTCCCGGGGCGGTGAGGGCCTCTGCCAAGCCAGATTGGCTCCTCTCCTGGCAGACCCTCAGCCGGCCTTAGAGGGTCTGGTGGAAGGAAAGACCAGTTACTCACTTATAAACACTCCCCCCACTTAGCTTCCTGCACCGAGCATGCTCGCTGGTCTCTTCTACCAGAAGAGAGGATTCTCAGTGGCCCTTTCCAGCTCTAAAAAGAAGCTGGTAAATTTATGAGGGCTGGAATAGAGGGATCCTCAAAACAGAGGCCCCCATGGGTTAGGGGTGGGATGAAGATGGAGAGGTTAAGGCCACAGCACTTGAAGTCATCATCTCTCACCCCTCCCAGCCTACAGAGCGGCCACTCTCAAAGCAGAAATGGCCCCTGGTGACTTAACTCACCTGCACTGCCAGCCAGGACATCCCACCAGGGCAGCCCCTAGAGGCCCACAAACTGTCACCTCAGGCTTAGTCCTAACACCCCCTCCTTCGGCAGCTCCCCCCACCCCAACCCAGAGCAGGACGTGCTCCCTCCTCTGTGTTCCCACAAGCAGGCATGTGTCTTTATCACATACACACTTATCCCACTACACCACGGTTGCCTATGCCCCTGTATTACTGACTTCAGGTTGCACACCCCTGAAGGCAGGACCAGCTGTCTTCATCTGAGCACCAGCACCCCCCTCCCTTACCCAAAGCACAGTCTGTTTGGCACCGGTAGGAGCTCCATAAATGTCTATTTGCAGGATGGAAGGACAGAATGGAAGGATAGAAAGGAAAGATGGAAGGAAGAACAGAAGGAAGGACAGATAGATAAGGGAATTGTGAGGGGGTCTGTGGCCAAAACAAACAGGCCTTCAGGATGGGCTGTTCAGACAACAGACTGATATTTCACACGTGGCAGGCCTAAAAATGAGACGACATTCATTAAAATCTTTTCAAATTAAGTGTTCCAGGAACAAGCGCCCAGGGAGCTGTGCTGCATTTCCAAGGCTATTTACCTAAACACGATTTTGTGGCTGTTATGACAAGTGCTGTCTAGTGGTTACAACAGGAGATCCATTAATGTGACAAGACAAGTCACTCCTTGTCACCTCATTGTCAACTAGGTCTGCCCCTCTGCGATGAAACCATTCATTCAACAAATATTTAACCAATTGGCCCTGGATGGTTGGCTCAGTGGTAGAGCGTCAGCTCGGTGTGTGGATGTCTTGGGTTTGATTCCAGTCAGGGCACACAGGTGAAGCACCCATCTGCTTCTCCACCCCTCCTCCTCTTGCTTCTCTCTCTCTCTCTCTCTCTCTCTCCTGCAGCCATGGCTCAATTAGAGTGAGTTGGCCCCAGGTGCTGAGGATGGCTCCATGGCCTCCACCTCAGGTGCTAAGAAGAGCTTGGCTACTGAGCAACGAAGCAATGCCCCATATGGGCAGAGCACTGTACCCTAGTGGGCTTGCTGGGTGGATCTCAGTCGGGGCGCAGGAGGGAGTCTATCTCTGCCGCGCCTCCTCTCATTGAATAAAAAGAAAAAAACCCCACAATTCCTCACCAAATGCCAGCCATTATTCTAGGTATTGGCATACAATAGAGTCACAAAGTGTGGAAGGGAGTAGCTACAGGAACCCCTCACCAAATAAGTCCTTCCTAGAAAGCAAAGTCATCCAAACCATAGGCAGCAACACTACTATCTCCCTGTCTTCCTAAGCAGGATACATAAAATGTAAATCCTTACTAAGTTCAGATCACCATTCTCGAACCCTATGATGCTCCCTTTATAAGACACAGAGTGAGCTGTCCCCAAACACAGGAGGGGAGAGAGCGCTACCCTGAGTTTCATATCCACGTCACTAGCTTTTCTCCCTCTCACCTCAACACGACACTTTTCACCAGGACCAACAACCACTGGTTTTGAGTCGGCATGTCTCTCTGTAGCAGCTCCTCCTGATCTGACAGGAATTAAAAATAACCAAAACCATTAAAACCATGTGTAAAATACAAGTACAGAGTTGCCAGCTACAGACTGGGTCAGACAGGCAGCCAGCCAGCAGGGAAAGGTATGGACACTGTGATATCTTTCCAGGGCATTCAGAGGTTCCCAGCCATACTCCTGATAAGGAAGACTGCTAGACAGCTGATGTCTTAACTGTCCCCCACCACCTGCCGCCGACAAATGAATCAGCTATCCTGACCCTCTGAGATTAGAGGCGACTGGCAATGTCTTCCTGCAACCTGAACCAAGTGCAATGTACCGGGTCGACTGTGGCCCTGGAGGAACAAAAAGAAGCCAACCCGTCCAGGTCTCATTCGTCTCCCCGGCGGGCGGGTTTGACAGGAGGAAATCAGCTGTGTGTGAGTGAACCGGTTGAGCATATACATCCTAATCGTGAACCAAAACGGAAAGCATGACGTCTGAGCAGTGAAAGGGCATCAGGAGCCCCATCCCTGCAGGCACGCGAGGCTTTCCCGGGGCCACCAGCTCTACACCCCTCAGACGGCATGTCCCTCTGCACCTGTCTTCAGAAAGGCTCTCCCTGCCATCGCCATCGTGGCTCAGGCCGCATCACCCTGCATGGACCATAGCAACAGTCCCAAGTGACTCCAGGTCTCCCTCCCTCTACGGTCTCCCTCCTAAAACCCTTTTCCCCGTTTGCCAGAATGGTCTTCACACAATACAGCCCTCATCCCAGTTCCTTTTCTGCGTAAGAACATCCACCAGAGGATGCCGGGAACTCTGCACAAACGGTAGTGCCTGACCAACAGTCATCTCTCCACATGGACCCTGGTTTCAACATGCTGGACCGTGTTTTCCAACGGAAAGCCACACCGCTATGGCTTTGCCTGCCTACCCTCCCCCATTCCTATTCCTGCCTGCAGCAAGCCCATTCCTGCGGCCGATTTCAAGTAGCAATCCTTACGAAGCTTCTCGTGGGCAGTACCCTGTGATGTCCATCTTTGCTTAGGTGCTGCTATTCTGAATCTCAATAAACATAATCACCGATAGGGATTAAAGAGAACCCTCAGTTCTTACAACAGTCTTCAAACGACCCACTTTTCAGAAGTTTGATCTTCCTGACCCCTTCCTGCCAGGAATTCTCTACAGGAAGTTGGGACTTGGGTACAGAACCCTGGTACTACTATCCTCCCTTTTGGACCCCCTGTCTGTTCTAATGCAGATGAGAACATTGGTGTTTTGGAAACCATACCACACTGTGGCCTGTCCTTATGGCTAATGAAAACGCCATGCCTTATGCACTCCAGGATGTCATCAACATCAAGTTCTGGGTGTTTCCATATGAATTACAAAACAACCAAAATAACAGTGTGAAGTGCAGGCTTTGGCATTTGTTCTCATTAAATTTCACCTAGTTTAAATTGACCCATGATTGATCCTATTGAGAACACTGGTCCCCGTTTTACAACATGTGGGAAATCTGATACAAGGTGGTACAAGGTGGGTGGCAGGCGGAGGGATGGTGATGGGGGTGGTACCCTTCTTTGGTTCTACAGTTAAGTACCAAAGCTGCCCATCTGGTGGTGGCCTCAACCTGGTTATGAATACTAAGAGTGGTACCAGAGTGGCACCATGCCAGGGGTTGCCAGAGGCAAATGCTAGGGTGGAAACCCAGTTCTCTCTCTTCTCTAGCAAAATGATCATGATCTTTGGCAACATCCCCAAGTCTCAGTTTCTTCATTTCAAAAAAACAGGGTACTCTCATTTAACCTGTCAACCTTGTTAAGTCATTGCATTAATAGAAGCAAGAAAGCAAATAAGTATGCACTATAAACTGTGGTGTCATAGACACACAAGGGAATTAATCTTAATTTCACTTATTTCTCTCACTTCTCCACAGGAATAACAAAATGTACTTTCTGCCAAATGCTTAGCAAAAGTCAAGGTACTAGGAAGCCCATGATTTATAGCAGTCTAGTCATCCCATTCAAAGAAAAACTGAAGCTAGGGTAGTTCGGGGATTTTTGTAAACACATTTGGTCCCTAGAGGTCAGTTCTTGCCTTTGTAAGTTCTTAAACCCCCCCCCCCCCCCCCCCCCCCGGTTTAAATGACCTCAGAGCTCCACCTGGATCCTCAGTTGGCTTCCTGGCCAGCAGTGCCCAGAAGGAAATCTGCCTCCAGGCCGGTTTCTACCGTTTCTGGGAAGTGCTGCTTCTCATGGCTAGTTAGGAGCTCCCCGCCACCACCTTCCCAGTTTGATAACTTGCTAGTTTTCTATACGCCTTAGTAGGAGACCAGCTCTCTGTTACACACACACAAAGTGGCCCAGCGGTCTCTGTCCCCACTGCCATGCTACTAAAGTCATCACAGACAAACAGAGAGTGTTAACGCCTGGAGGTCGCAAACACAAACGTCTGAAATTACTGGATAGAGTCATCTTGAAATTTCATCACGAGTGAGAAATGCAGTAGTCCCTCCCACCCCAATCCATGGCTTCTCATGCTAAGGTGTCAGTGACCCCCGTAGTCAACAGCGGCTCGAAAATATTAAACAGAAAAATTCGGAAATAATTCTTAAGTTTTAAATCACGTGCCATTCTGAGTAGCGTGATGGACTCTCGAGCTGTCTGTCCGGCTCAGTCCTTCCTGGGATGAGACTCACCCCTTTGTCCAGCGGATCTACACTGTACACGCTCGCCGCCGGTCAGTCCCATGGTCGCTGTCATGGTTATTAGATCGACTGCCACGGTACCGCAGTGCTTATGGTCAAGTCACCCTTAGTTTACTTCACAATGGCCCCAGAGCACAAGAGCAGTGATGCGGGCGCTTCAGATATGCCAAAGAGAAGCCGTAAGTTTCTTCCTTTAAATGAAAACGTGAAAAGTTCTCAACTGAAGAAAAAAAAAAACACACATACACACCATATGCTGAGATCTCTAAGACCTATGATTAGAATGAATCTTCTACCCATGAAATTGTGGGGGGGGGGGGGAGGAATTTGTGTTAGTTTTGCTGTCTCACCTTAAACTGAGAAAATAACAGCCTCAGTAGGTGATAGGTATTTAGTTAAGAGGGAAAAGGTATCCCATTTGTGGAGGGAAGACAAACAGAACAGGTGCCCTGCCTGTGGGCCCCGCCACACCAGACAGCACCACACCTACAACCTACATAGAGTCTTCAGCAGGGACCACCTGAACCAGTGACCATATTCGTATCATCTTTATGACACTATACTGTTACAATTGTTCTATTTTATTAGTAGTTATTGTTGCTAACCTCTTACTATGCCGAGTTTATAGATTAAACTTTATCATAGGTATGTATTACAGGACAAAAATAGAGTATATCTAGAGTTCAGTACTGTGTAGTTTCAGCATCCACTGGGGGTCCTAGAACGTATTCCCTGCAGATAAGGAAGGGGTGACTGCACCATCTGAGCCATCAGCAAGATTCGGTGATTCAAAACTGAAAAGTAGCAATGCAAAGACCCTGCCGAAGCACCCTATAACCCGCCAGCTATAAGGCTAGGCTGTCAGCTTCTAACTCCCAACCTTCCAATTGAAGGAGGCTTCCGTGCTTATTGAGGTACCGTGACCCCTGGTTTTGCAGGGGAGGATCCTTACCTTCAGAAAACTTCTGCAACCATGTTTATATTGCTGCTAAGTGGCAGCCCCGGAATTGGGACCCAGCCTTTCCGATTTTTAGGACACAGCTCTTTCCACCTCATCCCACGGCTTCTCTAGTCAACTCATCAGCCTCTCTGGCTCCAGGCACATGTTACATGGCTGGCAGACAAGAAACGTGTCTCAAGCGCAAGTCGACACGCAGCTCCTGAGCACCTACTTCATGCCTGCTCTGAGCTACAGCCGGGATACAAGGCCACGTGGTCCCACAGAAAGAGATCTCAGGATGTGGAGGCCGTTTCCATTTTGTTTGGAGGGCAGGAAAGTTGTGGCAGAATGGAAAGTACATTATTTGCTCACAAACTAACACAGAAGCCAAGACACTGTAGTGAGGGGGACAGCAACAGTCTGAGCGGCTCCTGGAAATTCAATTCTGGTAAAACAGAGCATATGTTATTAATTTCCTGACTTGCCTGGCTAGTAGTCTCTTGGCAATAAGGGAAGCAGCAAAAACAACTGCCCTTAATTTCTGATCATCAAGGAAGTCAGAACACTCTTAGAAGAAAGTGACTGTCCTTGTGGCGTGTGAGTCAAAGGAAGGAGGCACCTGGAGGTCAGTTCCACCAACAATCAGAGGTCCACCATGGGGACCTCTCATTTCATTGAGATAAGAGGTCCGGGAAGGCAAATTTTAGGTTTAACCATTGCACCACAGAACACAGCCACATCACCTTCGACTAACGGAAAGAGCACTTTATTTTTTTTTAATTTTTATTAATTTTAATTTATTGTGTTAACAGGGATTCAAGTGTCCAACTCAATATAACAACCTCAACCCCCCACCCCCGTATGTCCCATTACACCCCTTTTGCCCCCTCCCCCAAATTCTCTCCCCCACTTCCCTCTGAGATTTGCTGTCCTGTTACCTGTATTTGTGTTATGTATATATAATTTCACTTATCCCTTCACCTTCTCTGATCCCATCCCCCATCCCCCTTCCCTCGGAAAGCTGTCCCTCTGGTCTCTGTGACCTCACCTCTGCCTCTATTCAATTCCTCAAGAGAGAGCATTTTATTTATTTATTTTTTTCATTTTTCTGAAGCTGGAAACAGGGAGAGACAGTCAGACAGACTCCCGCATGCGTCCGACCGGGATCCACCTGGCACGCCCACCATGGGGCGACGCTCTGCCCACCAGGGGGCGATGCTCTGCCCATCCTGGGCGTTGCCATGTTGCGACCAGAGCCACTCTAGCGCCTGAGGCAGAGGCCACAGAGCCATCCCCAGCGCCCGGGCCATCTTTGCTCCAATGGAGCCTTGGCTGTGGGAGGGGAAGAGAGAGACAGAGAGGAAAGCATGGCGGAGGAGTGGAGAAGCAAATGGGCGCTTCTCCCGTGTGCCCTGGCCGGGAATCGAACCCGGGTCCTCCGCATGCTAGGCCGACGCTCTACCGCTGAGCCAACCGGCCAGGGCCAAGAGAGAGCACTTTAAAACACCAATACTGGCCCTGGCCGTTTGGCTCAGCGGTGGAGCGTCGGCCTGGTGTGCGGGGGGACCCGGGTTCGATTCCCGGCCAGGGCACATGGGAGAGGCGCCCGTTTGCTTCTCCACCCCCCCCCTTCCTCTCTGTCTCTCTCTTCCCCTCCCGCAGCCGGGGCTCCATTGGAGCAGGGATGGCCCGGGCGCTGGGGATGGCTCCTTGGCCTCTGCCCCGGGCGTTGGAGTGGCTCTGGTCGCCGAGGAGCGATGCGGGGGGGGGGGGGGGGGGCATTGCCCCTGGTGGGCGTGCCGGGTGGATCCCGGTCGGGCGCATGCGGGAGTCTGTCTGACTGTTTCTCCCCGTTTCCAGCTTCAGAGAAATACAAAAAAAATAAATAAATAAAAATAAAACACCAATACTTTGTGTTGTATTATTGATTGACTATTGATCAGCCTCTGTTCCAGCCCGATAAATCAATCATCTTTGGGCCAAGCTATAGTTACATCTCAGCAGGGAGTCAAAGCTCTCATTTATTCTTTTAACAGCATCTCCCTCGTGGGGCTGCTGTGAGAATTCAATGACCCACCACTGGCCATGATCCTATGAACCTTCTTTCAATCAGCATGGAATACCTAACATCTCCCAGTGACCTCAATTTGTTTCCACCTAGCTCCTTCCAAGCATGCCTAACACCAGAGATTTAATAGTTAAAGAGAGGGATTTCCATCTCTTCCCCAAGATGCTGAATGAAGTCCAGACGCCTAACTCTACTGGGTCCTAGGATGCCCTGAAAACTGGTTTCACCCAGCATTTCAAATGGTATTGCCTTCCACTCTCAATATGAAACATCAAAACAGCACAGGTCAAATACTCTTCAATTTTTTGGTGATATTACTACTATCGGGCACACTTTAATATACTATCACTAATGTTTAAAGAGACACTAATAAACTGACAATCCCCCTAATACACAGGTTCACTGGACAAATTCTTCTGAAGAGTTCTAGATTAGGAGTCCTTCCACGCCACCTTTAATATTTATTAGGCAGGGTGGGTCACGTAACCTGTCATACTGCTCTCCGCTCAAACTGCGTCCACCAAACCTCTACTGAATGGGAACGGGGGACAGAAGACTGTCCTGACTGACCTCTCAAGGCAGGTGTTTCCCACCCCCATGGCCTCCACCTTACATCAAAAGAAAGACAAGTACACGGGGGCATGAAAGGTCCCAGGTGTTACAAACTGGTAGTTACCAAACAGCTCTGGGGAGGTGAAGTAGAGCACTGGGAATAATCACCAATAACAGTGTATATGGCGCCAGGTTCGAGACTCACTGGGGGACCACTTCGGAAATTATATAAATGTCTAACCATTCTGCTATACACCGAAACTAACATAAAATCATATGGGATGTCAACTTCATTGAAAAAGTGAATAAAAATAAAAAATGTAAAAGGTCCTAGTTGGCAAATACGTAAGGTGTTAGTTTTACATTTCTAAACTGTGGTGCTTACAAACGTGGCTGCCAGGTCTCTGCACTTCTCCCTCGAATCCGGAAGAGAAGGGCACTGCTGCAACCAAATAAAAGACGGTGTTAGTGATGTTTTGTGATTTCCAAGGCAAGCTAACAGCTGTCCCAGGTGGGATGCTTGCTCTGCGGTAGATCCGGGCAGCATGTAAAAAGTGCAACCGCCTGGAGACTGCTGTGCTGAAGAGGCCACGAGCAGATGTCCCCATGAACTGTCCCAGCTGAGCCCAGCCTTCCGGTCATCGCTGCAAGGGGGCACAACATGTGGAGTAGCCGCTGTGGACCCTCCACATCGGTCCATCTTCTAACTGAGGACTCCTGGATGACCCTGGTCAATGCCGTGAAAAGCAGAAGAACCTCCCAGCTGACCCCCACTCAAATTCTTGACCCACAGAATCCAGGAGCTATGAAAAATGGTAGTTTTAAGCCACTAAGCACAGGGGGAGTTTGGTATACAACACTAGACAACCAGAATGAAAGCTATACACATACACAGATATAGCACATGTGCATGGCATAGGTGTGTGTGTGTGTGTGTGCGTAAAAGCTTTTCGTAACTTTAAAAAATGTTTCTTAGGAAATCCACACCCTGTGATACTAATTTCAGTATCATCTGCTTGAGATAAGAAAGTAGAATAATAAATTCTCAAAAAAACCCCAAAAGGACAAACAAACCAAACACTATATTGTGAAGACCACTAACTCTGTTTAAGAGAAAGACACTAAAATGGAAGGTTGGATTATCCAGGGCTGTCAAACTCTACCTTCACCAGCCACATATTAAGAATTCAGTAAATCACACTGAAAAGAGGGGAGAAGATGGTTATGGATTAAAAGACACTCAAAAGACATCATCTACATAATGTATGTGTTGTCTGTAGTTGGCTCCTGGTTCAAACAAAAGGATTGTGAAAATGTTTTTGAGATGACTGGGAAAAACGGAACAAGGACTTGGTATTAGATGACATAAAGGAATCACTGTTCACTTTATTGACTATGAAAATGGCATTATCACAGACATAGTGTGTATTTACATATACATGTATATACAGTGGTACTTTGAGATAGAGCAGACCAACATACGATTTTTTTTTTAAGATACGAGCTGCGGCTCGGTCCGTATTCTTGTTCCAGATCCGAGCGAGATTCTGAGATACGAGTCATGATTAGGGAAGCTGCTGCTAGTTTTTGTGGTTTGATTTTAAGTAAAGAAAGTGCAGTTTTAGTTCTGTTTAAAGTAAAAAAAATGCAGTTTTAGTTTACATTTAGTGTTAAGAAAGTGCAGTTTTAGTTTATGTATGTACAATGCCTGCATCCCTTCCTCCCTCCCCCCTCCTCCGCCATTCACCTCCATTGGCCGCACTCATTTGTCTCCAACGTAAGAATACAGTACTGAATAACACTTTTTTTCTTTTATTTCATATATTTTGTTATGCATTAGTAAAGCATACATGTGTGTTTCTTAATTAAAAACACGTCTTTTTCATAATATAGGATGGTTTGGGGATGTTTCACAGGGCTGGAATGGATTAAATCTATTTCAGTTATTTTAAATGGGAGAAATTTGTTTGATATACAAGTTGACTGACTTATGAGCTTGGTTACAGAACAAATTAAACTCGTATCTCATGGTACCACTGTGCGTGTATCTACGTATGTATATACGTATATACTTAGATACGTATATACATACATAATGAAGATACCCACTTAAGTATTAACACGTTACATGACAAGTTGTCTGGGAGTTGTGTTAACATACTCCAGAGAAAGAACGACAAATGGGTGTGGTGCACGTGAGAGCTTAATCCTCCTGTTCTCTCTACTTTGTGTGCTTGAAAATTTCCAGAATAAAAACTTAGAGAAAACCTGACAAATTGCAAAGGAGTTGGGGGTCAGCAGGGGTCAGTACAATCTGGCCAGGGCCACCATGGAGAAGCCAGGCCACCTGCTGGGAAGAGGAGTCTCTGTCCACAGCGAAGGCGGAAGTTCCAAGGGCTGCATGGGGAGAAACGACTCCCATCTATCAAGAATGGATGTTCTCCCGTGTCTCTAAAACAAAACGCAGTACACAGATCTCCGCCGGGATCCAACTCAGGATCCAACCTGTGGACCTGAAGTCCCACTTCATCCCTCTGCCCATCCTTGGTGCAGCACGACGCTACTCTGTCCCCGACTCCGCAGACACGAGCAACAACCTCCTACAGTGAGATAGGAAGCGTATGTAGCGATGGCGCTGAACTTTTCTAAGCTTTGGATACCAAAGTTAATATTCTGCCCTATCCATTTCATGGAAACAATGATTTCTATCTCTGAGAACATTTCTGAGGGACACGGGATTGATTTTTAACCTTGAGCTAACACACCACCGTCCGCGACCCAGCAGAGTGAAAGCATTTGTTATGAGCAGAAGCTCCTCCATGGACACCCTCAGGTGGCCACAGGGAGCAGGGCTTGGTATGGAGCCCTACTCAGCAACAGAGTTATCAAGTAAGAATACAGAAAAGTTCTAGAAATCAGCATATTCAAATCTGCCACTTTACAAATGGGTAGAACGAGGCCAGAGACAGGTCACGCTGCCCGGAAGCCACGGCAAAGCCAGGAACAGAACATGGGCCTTCTTGACCCCCGAGACCAACCTACTTCTCTTTCCTAGGATTGTTCTGAGATTACTGCACGACGGGCGTGACCTGGCTAGAGAAAGGCAAGCGTAGCGTTTCTGCTTCTGAACGGTTAAGAACCAAATATGCAACACCCAAAACCAAACCAAACCACCCCAGCAATCTCAGTGTTAAAAACGCTTGATTATAAAAAGTGTTTGGGCGGGGGAAGTCATTTCTGGTTTTTTTTTTAATGGTGGAATGAGTGGGGAGTGGGGGGTGGGGGGTGGGGGCGGGGAACCCACCCCACACCACCGGAGAAAGGAAAAAGAAAATGAAACAAATTTGTGCCTGACTAAACAGTAACACAATTAAAATGATGGATGTCTTAGTGCCAGGGGTTGAGTTTGAAACAAGCTGCTGGGAGAAGGGGAGCCCTGAAAATAAATTGCCAAATTACTTTTGGCAGCCAAATTTCAGATTACCACCCCCCCCTACCCCACCCCCCCCCACCCCTGTGCAATTCTGAAAGTGAATAACTCCACGTAAACAAACAGGCAACAAGTTCCCGGAAAACCGAGCCAGGAGACCCGAAGAGAAACAACAAACTCTGAGTGGACGACTGTCCCCACCCATCCCGCATCGTAGGAATGTGATCAAATGTGCAAAGTCAGGCAGGTCAACGCTACGTTGCACACAGGAAGCACCCCTAATGACCAGGTCCTGTAGGAGTCCTGTGCAGCTCTGGGAGAGCACGGTGGATGTCAGCACACGCTCCATGAGGCGGGCTGAAGGCATGGCCCCTGGGGGTGGGGGTGGGGGGATCTGAGTCCCACCTCTGTCTCTCAGCTCAGGTCGAGTTCGGTGTCAGGAAATTTCTTACCTGGTAGGAAAGTGTGAGGATGAAACGAGATGACAGATTTCACAGGGCTTGGCCCCTGGTTTCGCCCACAGAACACACCCAGCCACAGAGGTGGCCTCATTCTAGGAAGCATGCTCATTCACAGAGGAAGATGAGCTTTATGGGGATTAAGGGACAGGGGAGTGTTATGGGCTGAACTGTGCCCCCCCTCCCAAAAAAAAATATTCATAGGTGGAAGCCCTAAGCTGTAGTGCTTCAGAACGTGGCTATGTTTGGAGATAGAGCCTTTCAAGAGGTAATTAAGTTAAAATGAGTTAATTGGGGTGTGCCCTAATCCTATCCTGGCTGTACCCTTATAAAGAGAGAGAACAGGTCATAGGCAGAGACATCGGGGTGCCCACCCACAGGGAAAAGACCATGTGAAGAGTCAGGGAGAGGGCAGTCATCTATGAGCCAAGGAGAGAGGCCTCAGAGGAAACCAGCCTTGCTGGCCAGCACTTCACCTTGGACTTCCAGTCTCCAGAACTGTGAGAGAAACTGACATGTAAGCCACCCAGTCTAGTATCTTGTTATGGAAGCCCAAACAGACTAATATACACAGCTTCAAGTTCAGACCAGGTGTGAGTCTGGGCTCCACCACTCACAAAACAATGTGATCCCAGCTCAGCCCCTTAACCTTCCGCAGCCTGTTTCCTGCCTGTCAAGTGGACATAACACAGCATCTACCCACTGAGCCACAGTGACGGGGAGATGAAGACATGGCAGAGGGCCCTGGCCGTTTGGCTCAGTGGTAGAGCGTTGGCCTGGCGTGCAGAAGTCCCAGGTTCGATTCCCAGCCAGGGCACACAGGAGAAGCGCCCATCTGCTTCTCCACCCCTCCCCCTCTCCTTCCTCTCTGTCTCTCTCTTCCCCTCTTGCAGCCGAGGCTCCATTGGAGCAAAGATGGCCCGGGCGCTGGGGATGGCTCCTTGGCCTCTGCCCCAGGCACTAGAGTGGCTCTGGTCGCAACAGAGCGACGCCCCGGAGGGGCAGAGCATCGCCCCCTGGTGGGCGTGCCGGGTGGATCCCAGTCGGGCGCATGCGGGAGTCTGTCTGACTGTCTCTCCCCGTGTCCAGCTTCAGAAAAATACAAAAAAAAAAAAAAAAAGACATAGCAGAGGGCCTCTGGCAGTGTGGTCACAGCTGGCGACCGGCAGAGCCCGGGCTGTGCCGGGACCTCTGACTCTAAACTCCAGGAACTTTCTACCACATCCCCCTGAAGGGCTAGCACCTCTGCTGGGTGGCAGGCAGCCTGGGGACACTTTACATGGTGCTCCTGGGACTGAACTGATGGTGAGAACTGTCCCCAACAGCTTGAACTATGGCACAGACTTGGAGACCAAGTTCCTTGTGTCCCGCCCACAGCTGCTCTTCCTTAAGTACGGACACTGAGCCCAGCTAGCAAATGTGCCTGAATTTTAATACTTTCACAGAAGTTTAGGGCCATTTACTTAGCTCTGGGTGCATATAAGATCTTCAAAAAGGTTAACGCGTGGAAAAGCACATAAAACTTGTAGCCTTGTCCGTGGTGAGCCTGGCAGTGAAGGTCATAAAGCTGTAACTGAGGCACTACCCTCCGTTCACCGGATGAAGGGTACACAAATGAAGCTGTCTTTTATGGCTGGCCTTTGGTTTTTCTTCTCTCTCCCTCCCTCTCCCTCTGTGAGTCAGTAATCATTTTTAAAAAGTCTCCTTCCAGAAGGCAGAGAATGACACATTCAGGTGGAGAAAAGGAAGGTGTGATGCTTACAGGCTCTCGGTAGGCTTGGATTTGTAAAGATGGCATTCTCAAGATAATTCCCCTAGGGTAGTGGTCCCCAACCCCCAGACTGCGGACCAGGTACCAGTCCGTGAGCCATTTGGTACCGGTCCGCAGAGAAAGAATAAATAACTTACATTATTTCCGTTTTATTTATATTTAAGTCTGAATGATGTTTTATTTTTAAAAAATGACCAGATTCCCTCTGTTACATCGTCTAAGACTCACTCTTGACGCTTGTCTCGGTCACATGATACATTTATCCGTCCCACCCTAAAGACTGGTGTCCGTGAGAATATTTTCTGACATTAAACCGGTCCGTGGCCCAAAAAAGGTTGGGGACCACTGCCCTAGGGTACATGGTTTGTCCCGTTTGTGTGAGCTGTTGGGAATGCTGACTGGAAGTTCACCCCTTCCCCATTCATTAACTAAGAGAAAAAGCTTTCCAACCTTTGGTGCAACAACTGAATACCAAACATTCACTAGTACTGCTGCGGAAAGTTTCTTCAAAATAGAATATACGTCAAGTAGGAACTGACAGAACTAAACACCTCAGGTACAACTCTGGTCACTTCTCTCCTCTTTAACTGCCAAGGACAGATCGTAACCCCTGGGTCAAGCAGAACTGACTCAGCTGGAATGTTCCCACATATAAGACCTGGGTTCCCCAGGACTTCAAATCCATGTCAAGAGGTATTCCCAGAAGGTTGCCACTAAGCCAGGCATACAATCCCCCAGCCCAAATACCTTCTATAAGACCTACAGAATGTCAGAGTTGAGGAAAATTCATATGGGGTTACTAGGCGGCACCTACCTGCCAGGCACCCTGAGGAAGTCATGCTGCAGTGTGGACAGGGAACGTTCCATGAGCAGAGGGGGCCGTGAGAAATGGGGGACAAACCCCACACTGATTCAGACAACTTCCACTCTGTGGGAATTCAGACTGTGTGGTCAGATCTTCCCATTTTTAAAGAAAGCCTATAAATTTGAATGTTTTCATGCGCAATGTGGCTGTTTTTAAAAGCCTTTTACAGAACTCTAGTTTTACCTTTCAATTAAAACGCGACATACCTAGATAAAAGCACACGGGTCACACATGTACACCTCAGGAGGTATCTGAAGTGAACATATCTGCAACCAGCACCCAAGTCAAAACAACAGAACATCTCCCGCCTCCCAGAAGGCCCTGCGTGCCTCTTCCCAACAATCTCTCCTCTCCCTTCATTCTCACTGGCGCCCCAGACTTTTGCCTGTTTTGAGACTCATACAAATGGAAGCACACAGCACGTGCTCTTTTATAGCTATGCGGGGACAGGAGGTCGGTGCCCCTCCAATTCACAGACCTCGCAGCACTGAGCAAAGGCACACGGGTGGCGGCAAGTAAATGAGACCCCCGGGTAAATTCACCATTGTGGATGTGGAGTCCCTCCCAGCCGAATGACCCGCAGTCACAGCGGCTTCAAAGAGTCCGAGATAAGAAGGCACTCGTCATGGGTGGAGTGGGGTGGTCAAAGTCCCACAGAAAGGGAGGGTCTGTTCCTGGATCATAGGCACAGTGACAGGGCAGGGGACAAAAGGACAGGGGTGGTGGCAGGTACCAGCATGCGGAAGCCAAAGTTCAAAATTCATGGCCACCAAACAGCAGAAAGTAAGCAAGCCCAGACCATGGCCAGGGCAGCTGGGACCAACCCCAGAGCCCAGACAGTCTGTCTTTGCCCAGGATGACAAACAGGCCGGATTCCTGGAAGAATTAACAAAGATTACCGGGTATGCTCTTTCTTTAAACATCTTTCTATTACGGATAATTTCAAACAAATCCAAAGAAAACAGAATAGTACAGTAACCACCTGTCACTCGGGCTTAACCATTACCTACAAATACCCTGCGTCATCTTTTCCTCTGTTCCTTCCTCCTCTGGCCTTCCGTTCATTTCTTTACATGTCTTTTTTCGGGGATGGTGGCAAATTTATGTACAAGGAAATGCACCAACCAGGAGCTGTCCCATTCTGACAGGTGAAAACATCTACACAACCCCCCCCCCCCACCAATCAGCACGCTTCCGTCTCCCCGCAGAGCTCCTTGTGCCAGAGCCCAGCCGATCCCGAACCCCGGCCCTCCCCGGTCCCCAAGAGCAGCCGCCTTCCTCCTTCGTTTGCTCCGCAGGTTAGTTTCGCCAGTTCTGGAACTGCACAGGCACGGGATCATTCAGCAGGCGCTCTCTTGTGTCAGGTTTCTTCAGCATAATGAGTGTGAACACAAAAAGGATGCATTTTAAACTTCAGTTTGGGCCAGAATGCACAGGCGCGCCTTCACCACCTGTCTCACGCCATCGTAGGTGGACAGCTCTAGTCTGGAGATCAACGTGTGAGATAACAATGGCCCACGCCGGGATGCAGAGCCATGATTTTTCAATGACTTACTCAAGTCCTGCTTTCTTCCCTGGGGCCGCTGTGCCAGACACCAGTCTCTGTGCCTAGACACGTGCGGCGACACAGGAGCCCAGAGCTCTGAATGACAAGAACTACCCTGCAGTGTCCTCTGAGACACAAGGCCAACCCCTTTTCTTTTTCTACCTTATGCCCTGGCTCTTCTTCCTGAGACAAAAAAAAACAGGGTAGAGACACTGAAAAGCTGTAGACGTTCTCTGCAAAGCAAAAGATGTATCTCCTCGCTAAGCGGGCAGTTAGTTGCTCAAGGAAAGAGATGCATCTCTGACTCAGCCTGGTATCCTCCCCTCCTGGCCCCTGGCCTGGTTCTGTGGATACAGCAGGCACTCAATAAATGTCACTGCCTCTTCATTATTTGCTCTTGAAATTTTTCTTTATATCATGACTGCCTTGAAATTGTCAACCCCACCCAGGTTTAGAAGGCAACAGAGCAGACTGGCCTAGAATATGGGCTGCCTTCCTTTTCCTATCTGTAAAGAGTGATGGGGCCCTGGCCAGTTGGCTCAGTGGTAGAGCGTCGGACAGGCATGCAGGAGTCCCAGGTTCGATTCCCAGCCAGGGCACACAGGAGACGCGCCCATCTGCTTCTCCACCCCTCCCTCTCTCCTTCCTCTCTGTCTCTCTCTTCCCCTCCCGCAGCCGAGGCTCCATTGGAGCAAAGTTGGCCCGGGCGCTGAGGATGGCTCTGGTCTCAATAGAGCAACGCTCCCGATGGGCAGAGCATCGCCCCCTGGTAGGCGTGCCGGGTGGATCCCGGTTGGGTGCATGCGGGAGTCTGTCTGACTGCCTCCCGGTTTCTGGCTTCGGAAAAATACAAAAAAAAAAAAAAAGTGACGGGAACACCAGCACCCGTGCTCGGGGGCTCGTGGGAGCTGCCAGAGTGCACACACAGCAGCCACGCAGAGCCTGGCGGAAAACAAGCTTCTGCACATCCCCCGGCGTCAGCTCCTGTTGCGGGGCCAGTCTCCCAGCTGGACCCGTCAGACACGACTTGCATTCAAACCCTTACCCGACTGTTTTCTGGGTTCCTGGCCTGCAGGACCCTCACACTGGCCGCATCTAAAACATACCAGGAGTGAAGCCAGGATGTGTGGCACCTCACAGCTTACACCATTTGAAGGACCCCTTAAAGAAGAAAAATGCCCCAAACACCTTACATTTGCAAACTTTACAAAACCAAGGACCAAGGAGAGATGGCACTAGGAAGGGCCCCTCCCTACCACTGCTCTTAACCACCCTGCCAGGGGCAAAGCACGGGGCCACATCTCAGCTTCTCCATCTGTCCCACACCTAAATCCACTGGATTCCAAGTCCTCCAACTCCACTGCGTCTGCGCTTCCCGCCCCTGCCCAGGGTCGCCCCAGTTTAGACCTGCAATGCAGTTAACAGCCTCCCGGCCTGACCACCTAGCTTCAATCACCCTCCACAGCCAGACTTCACGTGGTCTTCGCCCCCTGCCTGTCTCCTCTGCCTCAGTATGCCATGGGTGGCGTTCTGTTTTCCAAACATATTCTCCTCTTGCCCTCCTCTGGGAGGCTGGTCATGCTGTTGTTCCCCCTAGATTAGCAACCCTCCGCCACTCAAGGTCAAAACCAACCCAAGAGTCACCCCTCCCCTCCCAAAGCCATTCCCAGTCGAACGGCTTCTGCGGTGCCTAAGTCACTCTGCCTGATATGATGATTAAAGTTGTTCATTTTCCTTTTGAAGAGGGCCAGGCGATATGCAATGCGATTTAAGAACAATTACACCCCACCCCAAATGAGCTCCTTTGAAAGCAGGGCCCATATTTCTTGACTATATCCTATTCTTCCCAAGGCCTTACATATACTAGAGGATTCCTAACTTTTGTTATTGTCACTTTTGATAAATAAATGAAACAGCCCTGGCTGGTTGGCTCAGTGGTAGACCGTTGGCCTGGCGTGTAGAAGTCCCGGGTTCGATTCCCAGCCAGGGCACACAGAAGAAGCGCCCATCTGCTTCTCCAGCCCTCCCCCTCTCCTTCCTCTCTGTCTCTCTCTTCCCCTCCCACAGCTAAGGCTCCATTGGAGCAAACATGACCCGGGCACTGGGGATGGCTCCTTGGCCTCTGTCTCAGGCGCTAGAGTGGCTCTGGTCGCGACACAGAGACGCCCAGGATGGGCAGAGCATCGCCCCTGGTGGGTGTGCCAGGTGGATCCCGGTCAGGCGCATGCGGGAGTCTGTCTGACTGTCTCTCCCCGTTTCTAGCTTCAGGAAAAAATAAATAAAATAAATAAATAAATAAATAAACGAAACAGCTGAAATAAAACAGGTCTTGTCAGTGAACAAAGTAAACCGTAGCCATCCAGAAAACTCATATATGTGGAAGAGCTTGTTCACTGAAGTGAGTTTAATAAGATGAATGGCATGTTGCTGTAATTTGAGGATATACAATTCTTCTTTCCCTTTCAGAAAACGGCAGGTAATGTTTGAATCCTTCTTCAGGAGTCTCTTTAAACGAAGAGGAACTATCCACAACAGCTTTTAGAACAAAGCTGAATCCTCCTGGATTTCAAAGCAAAATGAAGTGCTAGCTAGAATCCTGAACACATACTTCTGCCTTGCGCTCCCTGCTCTCCATGAAAATATACCACATTTAGATGTCCTTTGCTCAGCATTCTCCCTCAAGGGTCCCCTGGGATTAGCTACTGCCGGGTTTGTAAGCATAAACCGGGACTAGCTCTAAACCAGTCTGGACTCCGGCCGGCCATTGTCACTGCCATCCAGGCGGCACCGATGCCACCCAAGACAGACTGCAATGACTGAGCAGGTGGCATGAGCCCTGGGTCTCCGGGCCTGGGAAACAGGAGCAATAAAAGGACTGCAGTCAGGGAGCTGCTGCCTGAGTGCACTGCGGGTTAATAACTAACCCTCGGGAGCCCTTACCCTTTACCTGGGCCTTCCTGGGTGAAGCCCATGTCCATGTCCTGGGCAGGTGACTGGGCAGGCAATGTTTCTTCTGGGCCAGGGGTGGAGGGGTGGGGGGTGTGTGTGCACAATTCACTTTCAGAATAGGTAGGAGAGTCTCAGAGAGGCACAGAGGCTTTCTGAATGTCACCTGGCCACACAGAGCAAGAGCCTGGAGGGCTGCATGCAGGAAACTGCTCTTACACACCAATTACTGCTCATTTGCCACAGGTGAGCAGCAGCTGGCTGCACTGGTGCGGCAGACAGTGTTCCCAGGCGGACAGGAAAGACCCGCCAGCCCAGAACGGGGCTTCGGACCATGCAGTCTCCAGGGCCCCACTGTCCGCCGGCCTTGTCTCCCTTCTCTCTGGAGTGCTCATGGAAGCTGAGGTCCCTACAGTGTCTGCTGACACCCCCAGCCAGAAGAGACGGAAAGGGCTCACTGGAGGCCTCGCAGAGCGTGTAGAGTAAGGCAGAGAAAGAATCCAAGGTCAAGGGAGAGATTTCAAACCCGTGTCGAGATTCCAATGAAGAAACCAAAAACGGATACAGAAGTAAAGAGTTTCAACAGACCTACTGAAACTTGCAAAGACGGGAGTCTCAACCTTTTCAAAGCAGCAGCATCCCGTGGGGAGCGAGGGCTCACAGGCAGCGGCTGGGCAGGGGGCAGGAATCTCGGGGGTATTATTTCACGGCTCAGCGCTCCTGCCTACGCCGACCTGGCCACCGGGTAAACTGTGCTCCCGCTGTTCTCTCTTGAGATTTTCCAGGTCATCCATTTCTCCCTCCACTCTCCTCACTTTCAGCCTTCCTTTGAGCTTATTTAAAACTCTCTATAGCGCTTTTCACACCAGGGGTAGTGCCTTCACTCCACTCCAGTTTCTTGGGGAAAAGCAGCCTGTCTTATTGTTCTGCGCGCCCAGATTCAGATGCTCTAAGTAGGGCCAGCTCCTGGTACCACCTGGAGGACTAAAGTGAATGCTCCGGACCCTGCCCTTCCCTGGCTGACAAAAAGCCACCAGCAGCAACTGACTTCGGGTCATCCGCAGCGAAACCAAAGTCAAAACGTTAATGCCTACTTAGTGAGGAGAGCCCAGCAAGCATCTGGATTCAGAGACTTAAAGAGACGTGGTCTCTCTGGTTCTGGGGAGGCGACTGCCTCAGGAGAGGAAGGTCGTATGGGAGACATGCTCAGAAAGACCCCCAAGGAAGGAGCTGAACTCAAGAGGAAAATACAACTAAAAACAGGCAAAAAGTACAGGCTCAGCATTGCAGGAGGAAATACAGACGGATGGTTCATCAGCATGCGCAGAAATACACAACCCCGTGGATAAATGGGGAAAAGTAAAGAGCACAGGAGTTCCCACCAACCACCACCAGATTGAAAAACAAGCAGAAAAGCTGCCCGGTAACATGTGATGGAGAAGAATGGATCAGCAGACGTTGTAACATGCTGCTGGCGACTCCGGAAAATTGTCAAATGCTCTTTGAGGGCACGGCCCATCACCCTCCCACCATTTCACTCCCGGGTCCACACCCAGGGGAAACGCTTGCTCATATATATGTGTACCAGGAGACCAATTCCAGAAGGTTCAAAGCAGCATTTTTTTCTAACAGTCCCAAACTGACAACATCCCAAAAATGTACCAACAAAGGATACATTGAAACTGATTCCTGTCACGGGGTAACCTCAGATCAGCAAGAACTAAAGCTACCTCCTCAATGGGTAGGAATCTCACAGACCCAGTACTGAGCAGAAACTCCATTTATACAAAGTTCACAAACATGCAAAACTAACAATAGCGTGTTTGGGGAAACATGCACGGGAGCAGCAAACCAACCTGAAAGGGAAGGGATGAAGAAAGACAAACTCAGGAAGCGGGAGGGACGGGGAGGGGCCTGGGAGGAGTGGGGTGGGGGCAGGTTAAGAGCACAGTGATGGTCTGAGCTCTGAAGCTGGGCGGTGGGAATGTGAAAGCATGTTGTATTATTTTTCTTTAAACTATTCATGTTATAGACACTCTTTTGTGTGTGTAGTTCATCATTTCAAAATTCCGAGAAGGTGCTTGACAGAGGGCTTGCCAACACGGAGCAACTCCAGACAAAAATGTAAAGGGGAAAACTAAGACCAGCCAACCTGGGAGGGACAGGAGAACGAAGCAGAAGAGACCTGGGGCAGAGGAGCCAGAACGGCAAGAAGAAGACCAGCAGGGAAGGGCTGGGGACCCAAGTCTCCAATGGCAGTGCCACTAATGGAACGGGCAGGACTGCGTTAGGAAGGCCTGGACCAGCACAGAAATCCGTAACTCAGATGAACGGATAGATCAAGCGTGGTCTATACATACACAGGAATATTATTCAGTGACAAAAAGGCCTGACGTTCTGACACAGGCTACACAGTACGGATGAACCTTGGTGACACCACGCTACATCAGTGGTAGTCAACCTGGTCCCTACCGTCCACTAGTGGGCGTTCCAGCTTTCATGGTGGGCGGTAGCGGAGCCACCAAAGTATAAATAAAAAGATAGATTTAACTATAGTAAGTTGTTTTATAAAGATTTATTCTGCCAAACTTAGCAAAAATTCGACATAAAGTACTTGGTAAGTAATTGTTATTATTATATGCTTTAACTTGCTGTAACTCTGCTTTATACGTTTTATAAAGTTACTTCCCTACTTTATAAATCACCATTACTGTGGAACCGGTGGGCGGTTAGAAAATTTTACTCCTAACAGAGATACAAAAGTGGGCGGTAGGTATGAAAAGGTTGACTACCCCTGCTCTACATGAAAGCAGCCAGACGTAAACGCAGAAGCACCACCTGGTCCACTCAGATGGTCCCTGGAGCAGTCAAGGTCACAGAGACAGCAGGTATGTAGAATGGTGGGTGCCCTGGGCTGGGAGAGGGAGAAATGGGGAGTGGGTATTTAATGGGCACAGCGTTTCCGTTTGGGAAGATGAGTCTGTTCTGGAGATGGATAGACGGTGGAGATGGCTGCCCAGCAACAGGAGTATACTTTAATGCCACTATACGGTACACGTTAAAATGGTAAATCTGATGTTACATTTTACCACAATTTAAGAAGTCCGTAATTCAAGACAAGTGCAGCAGAACAAGAGAGCAGGTAAGATAATAGAGAGGGACTGTCAGACCTATCAGCGGCCAGGGCACCCATAAGACAGAAATGGACGACATTCAGATCGCGAAGCAGGCACGGAAGGACCCCCCAGAGCTGAGAGCTGCTGCCCGGGCATCACCTGCAGAACCAGGCAGCCCCATCCTCCTGGCCTGCGGCACACACGGCCTCTCCCCTGGGACCCAGCTCAGTGCTGGGAAACAAGGAAGCTCTGGGTGGTCCCACCGGCCGCCCAGGACCCTTGAGAGATCATTTTCCAGTTCCTAACTTCAAAAAGGAAAGGCTGGGCATTCCGCCAGTGATGACTTTGGGCAAAGGAGCCTGCAAAAAAAAAAAAAAGTGCTGAGAAATTGAGAAATGGTAAGCAGGACCCCAAAACCAAGAGACTGAAAGGCAAAGAGGTTGAGGAGAGATGGGGGCTTTTATTGTACGAAATTATGATCTGCCGAATCGAATCGCAAAGGATTCTGACCTTCCCCAGGAGTTCCAAAGGGCACACGTGTCCAACAGGAAGGCTGGGTGTGCACAGCATGGGCTGGGGGTGGGGAAGAGCACTGGGAGATGAGTCAGGGAACCCAGTTCCATTCTGGCTCTACCACACTTACAAACTGAGTGGCCCAAGGCCATCCATGAGACCACGCACACACACACAGGATAATAATACTGCTCAGAAGGTGGCAATTAAGGGAAGTAACCCAGAGATTCTGCCAGCCTTGGAGGTAGGACTTCCAACAGGTGAAGATTCCAGGTGCTTTGCTATCAACCTCCAACCCCAAGAGACAGGCAGGGCAGGAATTGCTCACGTCTCACACTCTCACACAGACTGAGGGGTGAATCTAAATAATTCAGAATAAGTACAGAAGAGGGTATCAAACTGATGAGAAGTGTCAGGAAGGCCTGCACGGGAGGTGAAAAAAGGATACAGACCAGGATTACAAAACAAAGTGAAACCAACCAGTTACTACATAGCAAAATGAGAGTAAGTAAATGCTTCTCTTTGTGATAATTTTAACCTGGTTCTTTAAAAACAAAAAAATTTTTTGTGTGTGTTTATTTTAGCAAGAGAAGTAGGAGGAGAAAGGGGGAGTGGGAGAGGGGGAGAGAGAGAGAGAAAGACAGACAGACAGACAGGAACATCATCTGTTCCCATATGTGCCCTGACCAGGGATCGAATCAGCAATCTCCTCATGCCGAGAGGATGCTCCATCCAACCAAGCTATCCAGCCAGGGCAACGTGGTTCTATTAAGTACTTTTTAAAAACCTACTTCTGACCTCAGTGTTGAAGAATTATGGTCATCAAACCAGAAAGCACTCTGGGAAAACCTACACTCAGAGGCTCGGGACCTTGGGTCCCCATCTACCTTGGGGAGGTGGGGGGCAGACTCAGCTCTCACCCCCACCGCCACCCCCACCCCCACCCCCGACAGCAGGAACACCTTCCCGGACCACAAATCTCCAGCCAGACTGTCCAAGCTTGAAGCTAGGGTACCTTTACTAGCTACCTGACACGGGCAAGTTTCTTAACCCATCTGCTAACCCCAATTCTCCCCTCTACAAATCAGGGATAACAGCAGTAACCACCAGTACAGTTTCTGTGAGGATCCGACAACAAGACAACCAACACTTACTTAGCACAGTACCAGGCAAAATGCTCAGTAAGCCTTGGCCCTCGCTCAGTGCTCAAGACATTCCCAATCTTCAAAGCTTCCTCATTCGTACTGTAAAATTCAGGGTTCACAGCCAGGGCTGACAATCCTCCCCTACTCCAAGGAGCCAGAGCCCAGGGAAGGGGGTTTCCTGGCTCCCACGCTCCAGCGTTTGCACCTGCTGTGTCCTCTCCTCTAACACCTTCCAACCAAAGCACATCTAACAGCTGAACTCCTATGCATCCTTTGGAACAACCGGATGTCACTTTGGGCATCAATCCTTCTCTAACTCCACCCCACAGTTCAGCTGCTCAACCCCGCACGATGCTTTCATTTGGGGTGAGGAGTTATAAACACCACCGCCCCTTCTGGATGGGAACTACCGCATCCTCCCTCCCGTAATGCTTAATGTAGGTAAGGACTCAACCGGCCTTTGCTCACTGAAGAAAATATGCCGCAGGCAAACAAAAACATTTGGGAAAACAATGAAAAATAATCCGGAAATCAAAATCAAGTGGGTCTAGTAAGATACATCCAGCTCTAGAGAAGCCAGAGAGGTCGCAGAAGGGGATTGAGCAGGGGTGGGGGTGGGGGGGACACCTGGGAGGTCGCAAGGCTGCCGCCCACCTGTGCCAGATCAGCTGTAGCTGGTAGCAGGGCGTGGGCAACCCAGGGCAGGGATGAGAGTAGCGACCATCCCAAATCATAACATAAGCCATTGAATGCAAGGGGCCTCTGTGGCCTTTAACCTGCAGGGCCTTGACCCTGCCAGAAAGCAGAGGAGGCTGAGGGGAGGGGCTCTGAGGATGGGGGGCTTGCTTCGCACCCAGCAGGGCGGCAGGTGGCACACCACTCAGGACAGCCACTGAGGACACCCCCTCCCACCTAACCGTCCCAGGGAATGTGAGAAAAGACACACAGACTCGGGGTCTACGTACAGTTCCTATTCAATTGTTCAGCAACCCCTATAAATTCACCACTGTGTCCAAGCATACTGAGATCTGAAAACAGATGGAAAAGGTACAGATGGGTAACACACCACAATCTTAACAGCGAGTTATCTCTGACGAGGTTTTAGATGGTGTCTGAATGTCTCTTGCTTTCCTATATTTTCTAATCATTCTGCTAGAAACACGTTCTAGTGGGAGATGAAAGTGAGGGAGGAAAGCACACGCCAACCTGGAAAAAAAACACCGAGAGGGATCGGCAGCTGGCTGAGCCCGCAGGCAGCTGCCAGGGCTGGAGGAGGAAACGGCGCAGGCAGACCAGGTTCCTGCAGGGGAGAGCGCGCCATCCGGGAAGAGTGGAGGAGGCAGGCAGGGAGCCAGGCCTTGGAGAGGATCAACTGTGGGAGGAGGATTTCTGTGGTTACACAGTGAATTTTTCCCCCAAGTCCCTGTGCACAAATTTAAGGGGAAGTTCTACCTGCCCCCGACCCCCACCACCTTTTGCTATTTCAGAATAAAACAGACCTGTGCCTTCATCCACAGCCGTGCGCTAGAGACACCTCAGTGAGGTTATGAGATTATGCACGTGAAAGTGCTTAGCCAGTTAATGTTTGTTGGGTTGTGGACCAGTGTGGGCTCACGTGACTGGCCCTGGGGAGGCTGGACAGACTCCCCGCCAGCCCGCACTTGCCCCATACTAATACTGTCCAGTAAGTGTGGGACCAGAGGTAGAGATGCACCTGCATCCCATCTGGGAAGGATGCTCACCACCCAGCCCTCCTTTCAAAACAAGGTGTTTTTAAAAGTGCACTAACTCATGACCCATGTGGGTATCCAAAGCTCCCCCCTCCCCATGGTCTTATTCACAGTCTGGGAGAGGTGAAGGCAGGGTAAGCACTGGAGGGCCACCCTGAGCTAATAATACCTTTGCACAAGGACAGGAAAAAGCAAGCCACCCAGAAACCTGGGATAAGGCAAGAGGCACACGGCAATCAGAACCTTGGGAGAGGGCAGAAATAAGGCGCCACCATCTTCTATTTCCTGGGGCGTCTTATAATGGTCTTCCATCTCTTCCCGCAGCTGAGGTGTAGCTACTCTTGCCCTCCAATAAGCCTCCGCCTTCCCCTACCCCCATGTACTCCACTGAAGCCACCTGCAAACGGCGCAGGCACTCTGCCCCTTGTCCCGGCCAGGCCCTCACCACCAGGCACCTGGACTACTGCCACAGTCTAATTGGTCTCGAGTCCCTCCTCCCGTCCAGCCTCCACTCTGCTGTGGTGAAAACGGGCTCCCTAAAGCTCCATCTCTCAGCTCAAGATGACCACTTCCCTCCCCCGCCACACTGCCTACAGCAGTGTTCAGCGCATGGGGGGGCTGCCCTCTGTTCCCACAGTTCTTCTAGAGCCAGTGTTTTCTCAAACAATGAGAAGAGACCACGTTCACGAGAATGACCCGGGTAGAGGCAGATGGATTTAAAGGCGGGCGCACCAGGCATGCTCCCTGGGCCCCGAGTTCTGAAGGGCCCGCAAAACTCCCAACTTGACGCTTTTTTCTAATGACACCAAGTTTGGTTTCATATGTGCAATTTTAACATTAATAGTACATTATTATTTTTTATGTATTTAAAAATATGGTTAACAGGTATTTTCATTTTCCCTGTCTCTCTTTTTCTTTTTTTTAAGGGGCCCAATATTTTCTTCTGCGCCTGGGGCCTCAACTGACCTTAACCCGCCTCTGCACCAGGGATACTTGTTAGAAAGTCCAGCTCTCTGAACTACTGAATCAGAAATTCTGGGCATTTTTTTTTCTTTTTTTTTGTATTTTTCTGAAGTTGGAAACAGGGAGGCAGTCAGACAGACTCCAGCATGTGCCCGACCGGGATCCACCCGGCATGCCCACCAGGGGGTGATGCTCTGCCCATCTGGGGTACTGCTCTGTTGCATCCAGAGCCATTCTAGCGCCTGAGGCAGAGATCATGGAGCCATCCTCAGCGCCCGGGCCAACTTTGCTCCAATGGAGCCTTGGCTGCGGGAGGGTAAGAGAGAGACAGAGAGGAAGGAGAGGGGGAGGGGTGGAGAAGCAGATGGGTGCTTCTCCTGTGTGCCCTGGCCGGGAATTGAACCCAGGACTCCTGTATGCCAGGCCGATGCTCTACCACTGAGCCAACCGGCCAGGGCCAATTCTGGGCATTTTAACCAGAGAAAAGAAAATCCCAGGTGACCTTTGTGTACACCGATGTCAGGGAACCCTTTGGCTGGAGTTTTCCATTGTTTGGGGAAATGTGTCCTACTTGTCACTGCCAGGAACATACCCTGGCCCCTGCCATGACCCTGTCCTAGGACTAGGGGTCAGACCACCTTCCCACCACTGATCCCAAGCTCATCTCCAAAGGCCAATCGGGGTTCCCACAGTAGCCCGTTCCAACTCTTTGCTGCGTAACTTAAAGGTAAGTCACTTTCTACTCACAGGCCTCAGTTTCCCATCCACACAGCGGGTGGGACCTGTGCCGTCTAGGGCCTCGCTCAAGTCTAAGACCAGCATGTGATCTTTACCTTGTATCATGTATGTCTTATTGGATCCAAGTTCCAGTCCTAAAGTCCTAGGAAGCTGCATTTTTTTAGGGGGGGGGGATGTTTTTTTCTCGCCCAAAGCGAACCTTTTAAGAACCATCTCACATACTACATCCAGCTTCCAGTTTCCCCTGAAGGAGAGACGAGCAATGTAACCTTCCTGGCACAGCTTTGGTTTGTGTGTGTGTGTGTGTGTGTGTTTTCTTTAATGGGCATTACTAGAGATCTTCCCAAACCCTTTCTCTAGGCCAAAGAGAAGGCATGAGAAGTAAAGATTGCCACCTACCACGAACCCAACCCTTCAACACCCTGCCGGTGACCGAGGACGCCGGTCTCCTTCTTGTTCTATAATCCTCCCAACGACCCCATTTTAAGAAACCCGAGGCTCAGAGAGCTTCAGTTGCCCACGGCCGCCCCAGGCAGCCTGCAAGCCTCAACCACGGCTCCGCGAACCCCGAAACTCCCCATGTTTGCACTGCACCCCTGTGAGTCAACGCGGAGCCTCAGAAACAATGGGGGCCACGGCGCCAGGAGCAGTACCGGCCAACAGAGCCGTGCCCTCCGAGGCGTCGTGGGAGTGCTAACCAGCCAGCCACACATCCTAACAGCTTTCCACACAGAGCTGCTGGAAGGCTGCACGCAGGGGAGGGGAGGGGAGAGATGGGGCTGAGCAACAGCCGCACGAGCAAAAGCGGTGCCAGGGATTTAGTCAACAGAGAGCTAATATGAGTCAACAGCGGGTGCCGCTGCCAAGCGCACGAATGGCATCTTCAGCTGCATTAATAGAAGGAGAGTGTCGAGGGCAGGCTGAGGGAGTCCGGCCCTGCTCGGCCCAGACCACACCTGAGGGCTAGGCGATCGAAGGAGAGGCGCCTTCCACGGCAAGACCAGGCTTTCTGAAGAGGAATGGCTAAGAGTGGCAATCCGGTTGAGAGCCACGGACCACCTTGGAAGCTGGTTTTTAAAACCATCCCACGTGAGACTGCATGTTAAAAAAAAGATCCTTTAATTCACACTTTATCAAGGACCGAGAAACCACCGGCTGTCCACAGCAAAGGTGAAGGACATACAGGTGCGCTAGGGGACGAAGCTGACCACCCCAAGGGGGCTCCAGGCCCTGCCCGAGGAGGGCTGCTGCTGCTTCCCTGACTGGCTGTAACAATCAGGCTGTGGCTTGGCCAAGAAGTTAACACACTAGGCATTCTAAAAATGCACAAGGGACACTGGATTTGAGATCCTGTCGTCTCAAATGTCAAAGTCTCCAGGAAGTCCTCCCAGTTCCCGCAGGCTGTCCATCCCCAGGACCTGCTCTGGGTGAGCCTGGGCTATTATCTAGCATCACTTAGAATAAAAATAGACGTTTCCCAAGAACCCCACGGCCACCCACCGCTCCTTCACCTGTCTGTACACAGCACAGCGCTTGGCACACTGGAGAAACTCAATCAATGTTGACTGAACGGAAAACTGGGGCGCCCTGGCACACTCACCCTGAACGAGGTAGGGGGGCTGTATGCAAGGCAATTTCAGAACACAACTGTCCTGACCAGAGCTTAAAAAAAAATGGCTTATGACTATGCAGAACCCCTTTTAGTATGCTTAACAAAGACATTCTTGAAGCTAACACCACCAGAGGGTTTTAATTACAAAGGAGCCATAGTTAGCTTGGCAAGAGCCTGTGGAAGTGGCTGGAGACAGAAAATCCAGCTCAGGGTTACATGTACGGCGGCCAAAGGTAAATCCAGCTGTGCGCCAGGCAGCCATGCAACACCGGGGGCCAGGACGTGGTACAAATCCTGGGACGCAGAAGAGGAGAATAAGGACAAGTGGGGCCAAATGCCAAAAAGGACAGAAAAGGGAGCCTGGTGAAACGGGTCTGAGGAAGGAGCAGACGTGCTACAGAACCTCGTAACTCCCAGAATTAATACAAGAGGTTAAGACTCGGATCTGGGAAGACGAGCACAGGAGACTGTGGTGCAGGTCTAATGCCTGATAAATCTTTCAACTGGTGAGCCATGCTCACGAGGGGTCTTTCTTCATTTTTCCTCCCTGAGAGCTCCCATGTCAAAAGTCAGCATTTGCTTTTTATTTGCCTCTGGAGAGAAGGGGGGGAGAGGGGATGAGAGGGGGGAAGAGGGGGAGAGAGAATAAAATGTAGGATTCACTAAATCACATCTTAGAACGTCAAAATATCTGCCATCATTAGAAAACCTGGTGAGTTCTTTGTAAAACAGCCCTTTATAAAGTGAAGAAACCTTTTAGTGTTAATTAACACCCCCCCCAGAAGGGTTCCACCAGCTGTAATAAGTCTGCATTCCTACCTCCACCTGTTCATTTGTGTACCTGTTTGGGTTTAGTCACCACACATGCACTTTACTCAGTTTGCATTTTTCACCCTAGAAACACCACTTAAGCCTGTCTCACAAACCTGACAGAAGGAATACATTTTATAAACGAACCATCCCCAGAGAACAGAGAAGAAAACCATCGGCAAGGAACACTGTCAAAGTTCCCAAGGAGAGCATTTCTTTCCCAGATCAGAGATGCAAAATGCGCCACATCCTCTCCACACACAAGCTGCCCACTCCACAGGCAGCCTGCTCCCCTCTGCTCTCCTCCCGGCTCTCCAGGCCTCGTCTCCCAGCTAAATAAAAACTAGAGAGCCTCAATCTTGGGCAGCAGCAACGTTTTAATGCTATTTTAGACAACAGCTCCAAAGCACCGGAATGTTGGCTCCTTTTCTATGAATAAAAAAAACCCCAAAAGGGTATTATCATAACAAAATGATATCCTATGGAGAGCACTAGGAGCCACAAAAATAAAATTGCCATAAATTGAAACTGTCTCAAAATTAAATCGACACAGGGAAACAGTAAACCCCAGGCCAGGCAGGCTCTGATTTTCCCATCTAAAACCCTTCTGTGTTCCTAGTTCTCTCCTGAAGTCCAACAAATTTCTCCCACCCAAGAAGGCCTAAAGGCTTTTTTTGGAAGTCCGGGAATGTTATTCCCCCCCCCCCCCTTGAAAACCCTGGAAATGATCTGTAACATTTATCTAAAGCTCAGTCTCTGCTGTGTCCTCAGTCACACCCAAAGATTCCCAAAGGCACCGTCTGCCGCAGCGCCGGGTGCACAGTAGGCGCCCCATTAATGTGTAGATTTGATTTGATCAGATCTGGCCCCTTGGCTAGAAAGACGCGTTGGTATAGATCGACGCCCTGGCGGAGACAGCACTGCCGGCCTAGCTCTCTACTGGAGAGGGCGGGGTACAACCACCTGTGGGCGGGTGGCCGAGGACTCAGGCCCCGGCGCCGCCGCCACCCCGAGGTGCCTCGGAGGCCCCACGCACGTAGACCTGGGTAAAGTCCGGCGGCCAGGCCCCGTGGGCGCCCCGGGCCCGACTCCCAGTACCCCAGCAAGGGCTCTGCGAGCTCAAAGTTGGCCAGATCCCAGAGAGTCGATTCTAGAGTTAGCTCCCAAGTCTCCCAACCCCCTGCAAGTAGGCGAGCCAGAGGGGCTCTTTGGAATGGAGGTGGGGTAGAACACCCAGAGGGGATCCGGAGACAGCCGAAATGGTCCCCGGAATCCCTCCCAAACCTGGGCATCTGCCCGGCAGCATACTTGGGGGCTTCTCCTCCCTGCGCTCTCACCAAGGTCTGGTGGTGACTTTGGGAGGGTGGGGGGCAAGTGGGCCATGACACGGCAGCCCCGCATTGCTTTGACGTTTTCTAACCAGTAATCCAGCACAAAGAAGGACCCAGCTGTAATATGGGGGGGGGGGGGGGGGGCGAAGGAAACACCTGTCACCCGCGCCAGGGGGCGGGGACTTAGTTCTCGGAACTCGGGGAGTGGGTGCGCTGGGGAGAGTGAGGCCCAAAGGACGAGGTGGGGAGCCAGAGAAGGAGTAACCCAGCAGCACCCTGTGCCAAGGCGGGGGCCCCTAAAGACCCGGACAGGGTGGCTCGAGGTTGAACCTGGGTTAGAGTGCTCTCTCAGAAGGGAGAGGGGATCCCCGGAAAGGTGCAAGGGAAGGGTCCCAGAGGGAACCATAGGTGAAGGAGCGCGCGGTGTCAGCGCCCCGGACTGGTCCCGTCACTCACCGGCAGGTCCACGCTCACTTCGGTCCCGTCCAGCAGGAAGACGCGGCAGTAGAGGGTGGCCTTGGTGGCGCCGGCGGCAGAGATGTGCACGGCCGCGCCGCCCGTAAGCAGGGGCCCTCCGCCGGCCGGGAACACGCTGCCCCCAGGCGCGGCGGGCAGCGGCGAGGAGGCGGCGGCGGCCGGGCCCCCCCGGAGCCCCCCGTCGCGCTCGTCCCCCAGCCCGGCGGCCCCGCGCCCTGCCGCGCCCCGCGCGTAGAGCTGCATCGAGCGGCGGCCAAAGGTCCGGCGTAGGAAGCGCAGCATCCTGGCTGGGGGCGCCCCCTGCCTCCGCCCCTTGCGCCGCCGCCGCCGCGCCGCCGCCCGGGAGCACCCCGCGCCGCCGTCAGTGCCCGCGGCCGGCCCCGCCGCCTCTCGCGGGCTGCGGCCCGGGGCTCGCTCCCGCCGGGGCCGAGGCCGCGCTACGGCTGTCTGCGGGGCGCGCCGGCCGGGCCAGCGCCGACTGCGAGTGGCCGCAGGCGGGAGGGCGAGCTCCGGGCGGCCCCGGAGCCGTCCCGCCGCCGCCGCCGCCGCTCGCTCTCCCGGGCCGGGCCGGGGGGCCTGCGCTTGCTGCCGAGGGACCGCTCCCGACGGCCGGCCGCGGGGGGCCCGGGGCCGCGGGGGGCGTGGGGGCGGGCTGCTGGAGGCTCCCGCGCTGCGCGTCGGCCGAGGGCCAGCCGGAGCAGGGCGCCTGCGTGCTCCCGGCGCGCTCACTGCCCCTCGCCGCGCCGCACCCGGAGCCCGGGGAGGCCCAGCCGAGCGCCCGCTCCCCAGGCACCTTTTCCTGCGCCCGCAGCCCCCGCCTCCCACCTGGGAGGCTGCACCTCCAGCTACCACCGCCGCCGCCGGACTGCAGCACGCCCTCCTCCCTTGGGGCTGCGCCCGGGAATTGCAAACCGGGTCTGTGCTGCCCCCTGCCGGCCCGAGCGCCCCCTGCTGCTGTAGGTGTGCTCACGTGTGTACACGTAGGTGAGCACACACGTGTTTCCGGCGCCCCGAGCCCAAGAGACGCCTGAGAGTCTCCCCTTGCCTAGTTAGGAAAACAGGGCTGTATGCTCTCCGAGAAATCTTACCCGGTGGCCAGAGAGAGAACAATATTAAGTGAATTAAGGGCCCTCCTGGGCCCTCAGTTTCCCCTTCTGGAAAAGGAGAGGGTGGACCAGGTAATCAACAAAATCCCTGCTACTTAGTTCTGTCAGTTTAAGATCTCAGCTGTTAGGGCCCTTTCAGCCATTATAATCCAATGGGCTCATTAAGAAACCGAGGCAGGACAAAAAGAGGGAGTACTTTTGTAACCATCTACGCAGAAAAACTCTAAAGGAACTCGTGTCCAGTATTGACTCAGAGGCCTGCATAAATAGCCATCACCCAGAAGACTAGCAATGGTTGGACACGTTACTAGGAAGCAGGGTAGAACTGAGGCTCGTGAAAGAATAGTGCAGGGCACGCTGGGAATATCAGAGGTGGAGGGAGGTGTTGATAAACAGTGCCCCTCAGGTGTATAGGTTGGAGGGCTGCTTCAGGGAGAAGTGGGTTGTCCAGTGTTGTTGGAATGAATGCAGAAGAGGAGGAGGCTGAAAGGAGGTCAGGCCTCTTGAGAGGAAAAACACTACTTTTTTTGTGCCTGACACTGTGCTAAGCCCTTTCCATTCATCATTTCACTTAATCCTCCGGACAACCTGGTTCGATAGGCACTTTTATCCTTATTGGACAAAGGAGGAAATTGAAGCTTAGAGAGCTTAAAATAAGCCTTGCTCCAGATTTCGTGGTTAATAGGGACTCGTGCACAGGGCTTCAAAGCTGTTGCTCCTAACTGCTGCCAGGTTGAGGCATGTGGCATGATTGGCAAGCAATGAAGGTTTCTGAGAGGCCTGGACAGGGGCAGTGGCCACAGCAAAAGGGACAGAGAAAGAGGGAGGGATGAACTCAGGAGATATTCTATAGGGGGGGGGGATATATTTATTGAGGATCAGGCATGATCTTAGGTGATTTCCTGGATGATATTTTCATTAATCCTCTTTCCAACCCTTCCACCAGGTTGTTCTTTTTATCCTCATTGATTTAGGTGTGGTTTGGGGCTTAAGAGAAGTACTGTCCTTGCCTGAGGCCTCGGAGCTCCTGAATGGCAGCAGCCAGTATCGTCCCTTGTTGCTTAGTGTTCCCTGTATGACTCTACGGGAGTCTAATGTGTGACAGCTAACTCTGAGGGGGCATCGCAGTCGGCCTTCAGACACTCACTTTGTTCCCCTCCCCACAAGACTGGACATAATAGAATGCCGTCAGCAAACTGGTGTTCAGATGTAGCCCAATCTGCTTCCTGGTTTCGAAGCATAGCCCATTTCCTGCTACCTAACCCAGGAGTGCTGTGGTAGAGTGAATAATGGCCCCCCCAAAGATGTCCACATCCCAATCCCCAGAACTTTACATAGCAAAAGGCACTTGGCAGACATGATTAAAGTAAGGAATTGGAGATAAGGAAATTATCCTAGGTGACCCAGGTGGGCCCAACATAATTACAAGGGTCCTTGCAAGAGGGTAGCAGAAGGGTCAGAGTCCGAGGTGAGTTGACGTTGGCAGCAGAAGTCAGAGTGATGCATCCAGGAGCCAGGGAATGTGGGCAGCTCCTAGAAGCTGGATAAGGAACAGGTGATCCCCTAGATATTTCAGAAGGAGCACAGGCCTAAAGACAGAACTTTTTCTTAGTCATCATCGTATCCCACCCAGCACCCTAGCATGCTGTCTGGTCACTAATCATTCAATAAATGCTTGTTGAATGAATGCAGGGTTTCATTTCAATGTCCTGATGGCCCCTTGGGGTAGAGGTCGCCGTTGCCTTTTAAAGATGGGGCAAATGAAGATTGGAGCGGAGCCTGGACTCACACTCACGTCTCCTGACACCAGATCCCGTGTCCTGTGGACAGTATCACGTCTTCAAAAATCACCTGGAGACTCCAGATTGCTTTAGTTTTACCTGTGCCTCCTATGTGTCAGACACTGTCACCTAATGGATCTCATTCAACCCTCATCACAATAGTGATTTAAGCACTTCTTTCTCCACCACTCCAAGGAGAACCAGAGGTTCAGGCCGTCCTTTGATTAAATTTCATGCCACCCCAGCTTCAATCTCCGAATTTCAGATTTGACAAGCAAATTTGCATTTTGTCTGCTCCTAGTTATGTACTTTCATCTTGGCCTTTTTGACCTAAAAGTCTCTAACCCAGCGTTACCTCAGCTTTATAACCAGCCCTTCAAAAGTTTTAACTGCCATTTCTCAGACCTCCGTGCCCAATGTCAATGGGTCAGAAGTGCACATGTACCTGGTTGTCAATACATGGCTCTTTGATGGGCCTTTTGGTCCTCAAACTATAATTCAGAACCCCCAGTATGTCTCCTGTGGTTTTTTGTGGTTTTTTAATTTTATTTTTCTGAAGTTTGAAACAGGGAGACAGTCAGACAGACTCCTGCATATGCCCGACTGGGATCCACCCGGCATGCCCACCAGGGGGGCGATGCTCTGCCCATCCAGGGCATTGCTCTGTTGCAACCAGAGCCATTCTAGCACCTGAAGCAGAGGCCATGGAGCCATCCTCAGCACCCAGGCCAACTTTGCTCCAATGGAGCCTCGGCTGCGGGAGGGGAAGAGAGAGACAGAGAGGAAGGAGAGGGGGAGGGGTGGAGAAGCAGATGGGCGCTTCTCCTGTGTGCCCTGGCCGGGAATTGAACCCGGGACTCCTGCACGCCAGGCTGACACTCTACCAGTGAGCCAACCTGCCAGGGCTTTTTTTTTTTCTCTCAAACCATCTTGGGCTGAAGTTCTCAAGAAACAGTCTACACTAAACTGCAGGTCCTTTCCTTGGTCAGAAATAGTAGCTTGATTTCCTCAAACTCCAGGGCAATATTTGGAATTAAAGCCCTAAAGTCACCTTCTTGCCTTCTCCTCACTACAGGTAGGATACCACTTCTTTACCCACTTCCTCAGGTTCAGGAGAACTTCCCAATGTCCCTCTCACCAGGACTACAGAGCTTTGTGTCATCAGAAAACACAAGAGTTCCTTCCACGCTTCCTTCCTTCAGGGTAGTCTTACATGTTAATTAAACAGCCCCTGTCCTGTCTCTGAGGAACTCCTTTCAGAAATGTGCTATTTATCCCTATCCTTTGTTTCCTGGCTCCTTTCCTAGACTCAATAAAAGTGTGCCCTCATTCTGACTCCTTTTCTTTTCCCATAGAACAAGATTACACTTTAATGTATGTTCCTATTTACTCCCTTGTGAATTTTTCTTTCCATAAACATTTATTGCGCTCCCGCTGTGTGCCACAAAGCCTTTTGTACCTTTCCAGTAAATATAGGCTTATGGGGCCAGGCAAAATGGGTGAAGGCAGTCAACTGTGTGGTGATGGATGGCAACTAGACTTACAATGATGATCATTATGCAGTGTATACAAACAGTGAGTTACAATGTATACCTGAAGTCTATATAACGTTGTATACCAATTTTGCCCCCAATTAAAAAAAAAAGCCGACTTATTCTTTCTGCTAGAGTTTCACAATAAGAATAACTATTACTAATTAAAGACTGTCGCAGTGTCTGCCAGCCTAGTGTCCATTTTTCCTTCTTTGGGTTACAGAGTTTGGATTACTATGCAGAACTATTTCTTCCACCCCACAATCAGAAGAAGCCTAGTGGTCTAGGTGAAGCTGATTCCACCCCCATTTCAGGCATGGCACATGCGCAGGTCTGGCTACTCAGGGCGCTCCAGAGTGGGCGGCACCTCATTCCGGGCCAATGAAGGTGAAGGTCAGCCCTGACCCTCTTGTTGAAAGTACTGGGAACCAGCAGTGTTAAGCCTGGAGCTGCTTGTCATGGGCCCACTGTGACACCACATGGAGAAAACCCGAGGATGACAGCAACACAAGTAGCAGCCAAGGGTTAGAGAGACAGAACGTTCTGGTGACAATATGATTTTGACTACGTGGATCTAGCCTGAAGCTACGCCCTGGAATTTACAATTTTAAGGAGTGAATCAGCTTAGAGCGGAGGTTTTCCAGATCTCTCTCCCAAGCAAGCACAGGGCATAAGCTTTGTTTTGAATGGGCACCCACTTTATTCATGTTTAAAGGACTCTCCTCCAAGCAAATAATTAGCAAAGTGGTGCTTGTCACTGAGGTGTACAGAAACAAAGGGAGAGTTAATAAGTCATCTGAACTTTTAGATTCAGAAATGGCAATGCCAGAAGTACTTTTTTGGTGACTACATCTTTGTCCCAAATATATATATTTTAGCCAATCTTTCCCCCTGTGCTAGGTCATATTTCTGGCTTCCTCCTCTGTGTCAAAGTCCTAGATGTCTATTCCACACATCTACTCTCTAGCCCTCTGCCTAGACTCCAGAGGTCAGTATCCAGGAATGGGAGTATCTCCCACTTTCCTGACGCCACCTCTGGCATGGGTGTCCTCTAGCTGAGGTCACATTTCTTCCCTGAAGGATGCGCATCCTGCTTTGGGGAAAGCCAGGTGGCTCTGATGCAACAGCCCCAGCATTATACTAAAGACGTGCACAGAGAGGGGAAGGGGACATGTTCATAGCGCCTGCCCACCCTCCTGCCTCCCTGCCTACATCATCAACATCACCCCCTCTTGTTGTACATTACTGATGAGCTTGCCTGCCCCTTACTCTCTCATAGCCAACTGCTTTCCTTTTATTCTTTCCTCTCCACTGGTGATGCATCCAGGAGCCAGGGAATGTGGGCAGCTCCTAGAAGCTGGATAAGGAACAGGTGATCCCCTAGATATTTCAGAAGGAGCACAGGCCTAAGGACAGAACTTCTTCTTAGTCATCATTGTATCCCACCCAGCACCCTAGCATGCTGTCTGGTCACTAATCATTCAATAAATGCTTGTTGAATGAATGCAGGGTTTCATTTCAATGTCCTGATGGCCCCTTGGGGTAGAGGTCGCCGTTGCCTTTTAAAGATGGGGCAAATGAAGATTGGAGCGGAGCCTGGACTCACACTCACATCTCCTGACACCAGATCCCGTGTCCTGTGGACAGTATCATGTCTTCAAAAATCACCTGGAGACTCCAGATTGCTCTAGTTTTACCTGTGCCTCCCATGTGTCAGACACTGTCACCTAATGGATCTCATTCAACCCTCATCACAATAGTGATTTAAGCACTTCTTTCTCCACCACTCCAAGGAGAACCAGAGGTTCAGGCCGTCCTTTGATTAAATTTCATGCCACCCCGGCTTCAATCTCCGAATTTCAGATTTGACAAGCAAATTTGCATTTTGTCTGCTCCTAGTTATGTACTTTCATCTTGGCCTTTTTGACCTAAAAGTCTCTAACCCAGTGTTACCTCAGCTTTATAACCAGCCCTTCAAAAGTTTTAACTGCCATTTCTCAGACCTCCATGCTGTCCAATGGAACTTTCTGCAGTGATGGAACCATCCTAAATCTGTGCTGTCTAATACGGTAGCCACTGTCAGTCACATGTGACTGTTGAGCCACTTGCAAGGTGGCTGATGCAACTAAAGGGCTAAATCTCTAATGTCATTATTTAACTTTAATTTAAATTTACTGCTCACAAAAGTTAGGGGATATTTCGAAATGAATATGAAGCAATAAAATATCCCCTAATTTTTGTGAGCTACCTATGCTTAGTGGTCACCATATTGGACAGTGCAGGGTTACACCTCACCCACGTTACATACAGCAGGCTCCATCTCCCATGCCTATTGGGCAGGTCTAGTTCTAGATAGTGACCCCTTTTGCTCTGTCCCAAACTGTCAACATTCACCTCCCCAAGCCCAGCCAAGTCACAAGGTATGACAGCTTTCATCCTACTTGCCATCAAATCAAAAACCCATCTTCTGCCAAGGTGGTCAAAACCAAGGTAAGTTGTTCATTTGGGTGAAGCCCTTAGCAGCTGGTAGTGGTGGTAGAATGTGCTTTTGAAAACCTGCCACAACTCAGAGCAGAAGCAGCATTTCAAAGCAAGGGTCCCATGACTCGCCTGGGTTAACACTGTAAAACCAAGATAAGAGACCCCAAACACCAAAAGAACCCTCCTCATCACATCCTTCTCTGTTGTAGACCTCAAGTTCTAGTTCTGGCCGAAGAAAGCGCATTTGAAGAGAGAGGAGGGAGTGGGTGGAGTTGGATGCGTGCCATGAGGGTTTGAGAGGAATGGGGCCCAGGGAGCGGAGCAGGCCAGCTGGGGAGAAACTAGGGGTCGTGGTGGTCTTGGGGAAAGTGCAATGGTGGAAGCAGTGAATGGAATACATGGTTCAGAGAAAATGCGGGCAGGGAAACAGAGGTGGTAAAGCCAGACCACTCATTTGAAAAGCTTAGTATCAAAGGGAGGCAGTGAGTTATCAAAGAAAGAGCATGGGACTTCTGCTGAATTCTAGTCTGAGACTCACTTTTCTCATCTGTAAAATGGGTGAGTACTACTAACCCCAAAGTTTTGTTACGATATTAGTGATATGATGTAACAGGTAACTGGTGCAAAAAAATGAAAATAAAAAACTTTATAAACTGCAAAGTCATATAAAAGTACCTATGAGGCGGCCGGAAGAAGGAGGGGATAGGGCAGTAACTAGAAGGGGCAAGAGGGCCAGCAAAGGTTTGGAGGACATGGTTCTCATCCAAATGCAAGAAAGAAAGGAAGAAAGCTGTGGGGAGGGAGAGACCACAGGGATGCGAGGATGTCAGAGGACGGACACAGACAGAGGACTTGCATGAAGAAGGAGTAAATGGCATTTTCTGAAGCTGGCAGGAAGGCTGGGCCAAGAGAAGCCGGGTGGAGCCGAGGGTAGACAAATGCTTCTCAGAGGCACCCTGCTCTTTCTTCCCAGGGGTAGTATAAAAAGGATAACGCTTCTTTATGCTGTGCGGAGATTTCTGGTTTACGAAGTGCTGTCACAGACATGACCGCATTTAATTACCCTGCGTGACAACCCTGGCTGTGAGGAGCTCTTACCCCGTTTATAGCCGTGGAGCCCGTGGAGCCCGTGGGTCCCACGGCCCCTCGGCCGGGCCTCCCGCCTTCCGGGTGCCCTCTGCAAACTGAAACCCGGCCCTTCCCTGCAGCAGCGCCAGCTCCAGCCCTCCCTGACTCACTGGGCGGGGCCCCGGGCTGCTCTTCTCCCCAGAGCCGGTTTCTGACCTTCCTTTCGCACTCCACCCTGTCTTTTATCCCCTCGTCTCCCTCTCCCCTGGCCCCTTTCTCCTTTTTGATTAAACTGTTAGAAATAAAGGCAGGGGTTTTAATGATATTAAGATGGGAGTCACTGGAGACCTGCCCTGCCCTGACACTCCCTGCTCTGCCCAGAGATTCCCAAGGGAACGGAGCACGAAGGGCATGTGGTAGGAGATACAAGCTGGGCTTTGTTTTGGCCAGGCCTGCCGCGTGGAAAGCCCAGCCAGAGCTCCCTGCCCAGGCTGGGCTGGGGCCCCAAGGCCTCCTCTCTCCCAGAGCCCTCCTTTGTCTGGGGTCCTTCCTTCCTCCCGGTCAGTAGCTGACTAGAGAAGCAAAGGCGACTGTACTTAGGTGTGGGTGAGAGGAAGAATCACATTCTTGTGTGTCTTTTTTTTTTTTTTTTTTAATGCTCAGTGACCCCACGCATAAGTAAACTTGACCTAACTGTCGCCCTGGAATCTGACCAATCAGATTAGTATTCCATCTTAAGGTGGAGAGCAGACAGAAGTGGCAAGGAGACTTTCCTGGTGCGGGGAGTTGGGCAGGGCCTTTCTACTGACAATTATGGCAGTCTGAACTAGAAATTTCTAGAACCTCCTCCTCCCTCATCCCTCCAACCCCAAGTTGTCCGCAGCCACTGCTTTATACCCTGGACCATTCCCGCGGCTTCCCCTGCGGTCTCCCCCTCTCCAACCCAGCCCTTACCCAGCCCCCAGAGCAAAAGGAAGTCAGCCGAGTGGTTCCCCCATTTATAACCTTTACAGCGGGGCTGATGACAAGGGACGCTGGCAAAAATGACAGTTCTAGGAGACTGGAGGGGGGCCTGAGGCCAGCTATGTTTCACATCTGGACAAATGCCACATAAAGATTTTTAGCCAGCCTGTATGTGCGCAGACACTTTAAATGTCCAGCCTCTATGTGCTGAATGCATTTTAAACCAGAGCTCACCCTCATCCTTGGAGACCTTGTCTTTTGGTGGCTCCCTGTTATCTACGGGAAAGGGCCATTTACTCTGGCCCCACCTGCTCCTGCAGCCCTGGGCCCTGTCATTTCGTCCCCCCATCCTGCACTCGAAATGCTTGCCATTTTCAGACACCCTGAGTCTCCCTTCAAGCCTTTATATGCAGATTTATCTCTCTCAAATGTATCTTCCCACCTGTAAACTCTTATTTACCCTCAGAACCCCACACTGGCTCCCTTTCTAAAGCCCTTTCTGACTCTAGATAGACTGGGTTGCTTCCCTTCTCTGTCCCCTCACCCTACCATAGGCACATGCGTCCCCCTCCACCTCATACATTGGGCAGCCTCTCTGTGCTAAGACCTGTCAGTCCTGGCAGATTATAGATGATGGTAGCTTGGACTGGAATGGGGAAAAATATAGGCTGAATTGAGAGGTAAACCCAATATGATGTGGTGATGGATGGGCAAGGGGGACGAGGGGGGCAGGTGTCCGGCGGGGGGTGGGGCAGGAGGGTATCTGGCTGGTGTGTCCCCTCCCCCTTCCTTCCAGACTGAAAGCTCCTTGAAGGTGGATGGAAGGAAGCATATCTTGTTCACCTCTTCCTCCCCTGGCCCGCACAGGGTTAGTGGGGGATTCATCCAGAATGGGGCGGGCTGAGCCTGTTGGGACAGCAGTATCAGTGAGTCTAGCCAGGAGGGGCTGTGAGGACAGAGGCAGAGAACAGAGCCAGGCCTAAGGAAGGGGGAGGGTCCCTGCTGAGTGGTCCTGGGTGTGTGTTCTAGAACTTTCCTCACAAGTTATCTCAGTGGTTGGCTATCTGCTCCTAACAGGCTTGCCCACCTCTGTAGATGGGCCAGTGCCCACTGGATACTGGAAAGTCTGCAGTTTGAAAACTAACGTTGATACTGAATTCTCAACTCCTGCCCACCTCCCTCCCCTCGACCTTAGTTAAGTCACTTCTTCTCCCTGGGCCATCGTGTCCTAGTGGTGCGCTCTCTTCTCGCCTCACAACTGCTCTCTTTTACACACACACACACACACACACACACACACACACACACACACAGTGGCTGGCTCATATAGATGTTCATTAAATACCCGTAAGGCCAGGAGCCGCCATCGTGGCCATTCACATGTAGGTCACATTGGATTCGGACAGTCGGTAAAGAAACAACGGAGCCAAAAGCTGGTGGGCCATTGTCTTTAATCCTAGCTTGCACCTGGCAGGCAAGTAAAACACACATTGGGCTCCAAAATCCACTCACATTCAGTGCTCACAAAGCTACTGACTTATCCGAGTTTCCTAGAATCAAAGGTTTCTAGCTCACCAGACTTATTCACCTTTGTTCCCCATCTCCTTCCTTCACTCTGCACAAACTGGCTTCTCACTCAACACTCCGCCATCTTGGCTGCTTCTCCTGGCCTCCTCCACGAGGCCTTTCTCTGCTCTCCTCTGCTCTCTGCTCTCTCATGCTAATCTCAGGAACCAAGAGAGCAAGCTCCCGTTCTGTCCCCATTTTATAGTGTAGAAATCAAAACCTTTAATCCAATATACAAAATAGGGAAGTCTCTAATACAAAGTCACTTCTCTGAGGCATGATTGGATTGTACCACCCCACATCAAAAAGGGTGAGAAAGGCTTAGTCCCAAAACCAAGCCCCAGGCTACAACGATCTTGCCTGCCCCCAACACACATTAATATCACCTGGGCAACGGCCTCCACGTGGGCAGCGTCATCTTTAACAAAGTGAGCATAATACATTTTATCTGCCCAACAATACCCATGGTCACCAAGTGAGAGCGGGCATCGGACAGCCCAGCCCAGAAGCATGGCTCAGAGGTGGCACGTGAATCCTGGCTGTGTTGCTTACCTGCTGTGTGACCTTGTGCACAGAATCTGAGCCCGCTCACCTGTGTTCCTCATCTGTTAACAGGGCATCCTAAGGGTATCTAGCTTACAGGTCTATTGGGAGAAAGAAACAACAGGAAGTATGTCAACTATGTCTGATAAGTACTTAATAAATGTTCATGTAATTATTGATAATTTTATATACATTAAAAAAATAAAAACCTTCTGGGTCAGAGCCTAGCTGGCCTGGCTGGGGGCCCAGGGAGGAAAGGGACCCCGAGCTTTGGACAAGGGAGTGGAGGGGAAGTCAGTGGCCCAGGGCCTTTGGCCTGGGGGTTGGCAGGGATTGGGAGAGAGGAGAGAAGAGACAGAAAGAGAGGGAATTAAAAAAGAAATAGTCAGAGAGAGACAGAGAGAGACAGAGAGAGAAAGCCACCAGTGTGGTCATGGAACGGCCGTGAACAGAAACCCTGCAAACCGGTCTGGGCAGTCCCGGAGCCAGGCTGGGTCAGGCGTGGCGGCAGCATCCAGAGGGAGCGGCCTGCCCGTAGCAGGGCTGCCCTGGGGCGATGCCCAAGGCCGCCGCCTCCTCCTCCTCCTCCTCCCATCTGGGAGGCTGTCAGGAGCTCTCCCGGCCTGGCCTGTGACAGCTCTTCTGAGTCTGGCAGAGGGAGAAGACTGCGCTAGGGAAATCTGGGGCACACACTCTACTACGAGAAAGCCGTGCTGCTTCAAGTCTGACAGAGCTGGAGTCCCCGCTCCGCTCCGACAAAACCCAAGTGCGAAAGGATGTGCTTCTGGTACACGGTGCCAGACCAACAAGAGAACGAAGTTGGACCTTTATGTTATACTATCAGTGAAAATGAACTCAAAATGGGCCAAAGATCTACAGGTAAAAACTAAAACTATAAAACTCTGACCAAGGTAGTTCCTAGATAAGGGTCCACAAAATAAAGGCCCACCTCAGTGGCCCGGCCCACATCACAGTTGTACACCTGTGTTGATCTGCACTTACGGGCAATGTCTCACTGCTATGGAGACCTCACAGGTATCTGTCACATTGCTCTGGCTCATTTAGGGTAAAAAACAGAACCTGCCAGCCTTAGAAGGAGATCGCCAACTTCCTAGCCACACGATGCCCTTTCCCACCTTGCCTCCCCTATAAGACTGGCTCTTGCTCCAAATCCTTCAGGAAGAGTACCTCACTGCTATGAGGCCCTGTCCTCCCCCATCCAAGGAAAGATTTCCCTTAAAGAGAGGACTTCAAACTCATTATAAGTTGTATTATTTTTGTCATTTGATAACTCCTAGAAGAAGACACAGGGCAAAATCTTCACAGCATTTGACAGTGATTTCTTGGCTATGACACAAGTACAGGCAAAAATAAAAATAAAAAAGAAAAAGGAAAACGTCAATAAATTGGACTTAGTTCAATCAACATCAGAATGAGAAAGTTTTCTTCATCAGAGGACATTATCAAGAGAGTGAAAAGAAAACCCACGAAATGGGAGAACATATTTGCAAATCACGTATCTGATAAGGGGTTAATATCCAGAACACATAAAGGACACCTAAAATTCAATAATAACAACATAAAAACCATTCAATTCAAAAGCAGAGAGTAGGCAAAGGATTTGAAAAGACATTTCTCCCAAGAAGATACACAAATGGCCAATAAACACATGGCAAGGCAGGGAAATGCAAATCAAAACCACAAGGAAATAACACTTCACATCCATTAGGGTGGCTATTATAAAACAAAACAAAACAAATGGCGATAGGGATGTGGAAAATTTGGAAACCCTGGGCATTACTGGTAGGAAATAGAAAATGATGTAGATGCTGTAGAGAACAGCTTGGTAATTTCTCAAAAAGTTAAACATAGAATTACCTTATAATCCAACAACCCCTATTAGTTCTATGTACCACAGATACTTGTATAATATTCATAGCAACATTACCTACATTAGCCAAAAAGAAGCAAGCCCTAACAGATAAATGGATAAACAAAATATAGTCTATCCATACAATGGAATAGTAATCAGCTACAGAAATATGGATGAAGTATGGATACATGCTACAACATGAATACATCTTGAAGGCTTTATTTTAGTGAAATAAATCAGACACAAAGGACAGATATTGTATGACTCCGCTCATATGAGAGAGACCTGGCATAGGCAAATATATAGAGAGTAGCATGTGCAGAGGGACAAATCAGAGGTTATCAGAGGCTGTGAGGAGGGATGAATGGGAAATTTGGGTTGAGTTTCAGTTTGAGATGATGAAAATTTCTGGAAATAGATGGTGGTGATGGTTGCACAACATTGTGAATGCACTTAATGCCACTGAAACGAGTACTTAGAAATGGCTAAATGGTACATTTTATGGTATGCATAGTTTACCACAATTTAAAATGAAAACCCTTCTTTACCATATACAGTATGATTTTGGGTAAGTTGGTTAAGTGCTTTGTGCCTCAGTTCCCTTGTCTGTGAAATGAAAGTGATAATTGGGATGATTACATTATTAGATAGCTGAAGTGCCTAGCAGTGGTCGGCAAACTCATTAGTCAACAGAGTCAAATATCAACAGTACAACTATTGAAATTTCTTTTGAGAGCCAAATTTTTCAAACTTAAATTATATAGGTAGGTACACTGTTATTTTTATTTTTTTTTTTAAAGAATTTATTTATTTATTTATTTATTTTTTTACAGAGACAGAGAGAGAGTCAGAGAGGGATAGACAGGGACAGACAGACAGGAACGGAGAGAGATGAGAAGCATCAATCATCAGTTTCTCGTTGCGCATTGCGACTTCTTAGTTGTTCATTGATTGCTTTCTCACATGTGCCTTGACCGTGGGCATTCAGCAGACCGAGTAACCCCCTGCTGGAGCTAGCGACCTTGGGTCCAAACTGGTGGGCTCTTTGCTCAAGCTGATGAGCCCGCGCTCAAGCTGGCGACCTCGGGGTCTCGAACCTGGGTCCTTCCGCATCCCAGTCCGACGCTCTATCCACTGCGCCACCACCTGGTCAGGCGGTACACTGTTATTAACTTCACTAGGGCACTCCTAAGCTGGCCAAAGAGCCACACTAAAGAGGCCAAAGAGACGCATGTGGCTCACAAGCCGTGGTTTGCCGACCACTGGCCTACTAGGGCATAGTAGATGCTCAAATGTTATTTTCCATTATTACCTCTTATTGTCCCCCAATTAAAAATAACTATTTATCCCCTTGATTATAAAGCTAACACATACTCATTGTGAAAATATCTTCTCAGTCAATATCTAATAAGGAGAGACATAAACTCTTAATAACGTAATCCCACCATTCAAAGAAAACAGTTGCCATTTCTTTTCAGACATTTTTCTCTATTTTCTCATATATATCTCTATTTTTTCATATATAATTTTATTATTAAATAAACAGCATTCTGTAGGTAAAACAAAAAAGAATAATATAAACAGATTTTAAAATAAAATATCATATAAAGCATAACATGACAGTTTAATAAACAAACACAGTAGTCTATCAATATATCCATATTCAAAACTTTTAAGCCAACTTAGAATGGTCTGTATGATTTGGTATCCTTGCTCTCATACATTTATATTCTAGTGGTGGTGGGGTTTGGAGGTGACAAACAAGTAATCAATAAAATATACATTTGTTTCTAAAGAAAAATGGGACCCTTTTTTTTTATACATGCCATGTTGTAGCTTTTCTTCTTACACCACAAAATAGCTTTCCCACACGCTTATTTCCTTTTCAAATATATTATTTAAAGCATTTCTTTTTTTACTGATATTAGAGAGAGAAAAGAGAGAATCATCAATTTGCTGTTCTATTTATTTATGTATCCCTTGGTTGATTCTTGTATGTGCCCTGACCAGGGATTGAACCCATGACTTTGGCCTATTGGGACAACACTCTAAACAATTGAGCTACCTGGCCAGGGTCTTAAAGCATTTCTTAAGACCTGCTTGTGTCTTATCATTGTGTATCGGTTCTGAAGAGGAGTAACTGCCATGTGTTTCCACGCTCCGGTATACTGAACACTGTATGCTGAATCCAGTATGGTGAATTCAGGCTGCATTTTGTGTAGGCGTGACCTCTGTGCCAGGGCAGGGTTTCTCAAAGAACCTTCTTCAAAACACCATTCCTGGCCTGACCTGTGGTGGCGCAGTGGATAAAGCATCGACCTGGAAATGCTGAGGTCACCGGTTTGAAACCCTGGGCTTGCCTGGTCAAGGCACATATGGGAGTTGATGCTTCCAGCTCCTCCCCCCCTTCTCTCTCTCTGTCTCTCCTCTCTCTCTCTTCCTCTTTCTCTCCCTCTCCTCTCTAAAAAATGAATAAATAAATAAATAAGTAAACAAACAAACAAAAAAAACACACCATTCCTTCAGTTTGCTTCAGCAGACAAAGATTCTATGGCAGGCCAAATGGATTTGGGAAAGATATCTCGTACCATTTTCCTCTTAGAATGTTCGCTGAGCATTTGTTAAAGGCACGTTGAAGGCCCTGAGAAGTCCTGCAGTTAGAAATCGGTTTAATCTTGTTTAATCCAGTGTTCTTATTGTCACATGACCACTAAACACTGGTGGCCACATACCAAAGTGTCATGGTGACTGGACAGCATGTCAGTTGTTGCATGCAAAACACAGCTGGAAAATGATGGAGGTTGAACTAAAATGGAAAAAGTCTGCTTTTTCTGACGGGTGGGGTATTTTTAGGATGCCGTCACTGGGAATGTTGAAAGCAATATTGTGTTTTTTGAAAATATGGGGCGGAAAGGTTTAATAGTAGAAGAAGGGGTGTCAGGAAGACATTACTTTTGGAAACTCAGGGAGAAGACATGAATAGTAAACATACCAATAAAATATTATCTCAATTATTATCTGAACTATAATAAAAGATACTTCAAATTAAAGCAGACGTGAGGGGCGCTTTCAGATATTACTGGAAAAAAAGGTGAATTAGGAGGGAAATGCAAAATGGTCATTCAAATGTGGGCAAGGTTGTAAAACTGTCCTACTCAGTTAACCAATGACACTGTAGACTTGCATAACTTTTTGGAAGATAATATGTAGCAAGAACCACAAAGATAAGTATCTCTTTGGTTAGTAATACCACTGCTAGCCATCTATTCTAAGGAAATATGAATAGAAAGCCTTACAAAGTACTATCAACAATAGCAAAATACTGGCTGTATCTTATGTGAAAGTGTCAACTGAGAGGTGTGACTTGAGGTAGAAGTGTCCTATTGGAGTGTCCTAAGTACCTATGAAATGGAAAGAAAATCTACATCAGTGCGTTTGTATTGCCTGAGGAATTAAAAAAAAAAAACAGATTCCAAGATTCTATCCTTTTTGTGCAAAATCGGTGTCTGGCAAAGAGATCCCCACCTCAGTCATTATAGTTGGCTCTGCCCCCTTTTATACCCCACCTGCTATTTCTAGTGTCAGAAGAGAGATCTGCTTCTGGTTTAGAGTCCAGAGAGAGGGAATCTGGTTGGAAAACATTCTTTTGTGCCTGGTCATAGGCCAGCCTAGGAAATCGGCTGCTCTGTGGTCAATGCCCAGCCCCTATCCAACCAATTGGAGGTGGTGGAGCAGAATAGTACAGAACATAGTCCGCTCTGCCTACCTGCCTCTCTGCAGGGTCTGTACAAGGAACACTTTGCCTGAGTTGCAAAGGCAATCATGAAAACACCCCATGGATTATTTGGGGGAGCAAGCAGATTCTGTGACTCCAAATTCCCAGTTGACAAGAGATCAGGCTGACTCTTTGGATGATTGGGTCACAGCAGAAAATCTCAGCAAATGAGCCTCATTGCTGGGCCAAGTGCTCTGACAGAGAGAAATATTCCACAGCCATTTAATAAACAACCACTGAGATGATGAGCAAGCCTAAACCTCCAGTTGCGGGAGTTTTGGCCGCCCATACATTTCAGAGATGTCGCTTCCACTCATGTCAGGGTTTTTAAGTAGCACTTTCCCAAATGATTTGAGCAAATTAGCAGTTTGGAATATCACGCTCAGCCTGAGCCAACCCTGCCAACCTCATCCTGCCCAGAGAAAGCCATGCTCGCTCTTTTCAGAGAGAGAGAGAGAGAGTGTAATGCTGCTTCTTGCTGAGGTTTGGCCAGAGAGGGAGGGTTATCTGAGGAGAGGCCTCCGCAATGGAGCTGCCACAGATAGATGGGACAAGAAGGAGCTGAATTTCCAGGGAAGCAAGAAACAAAGAGAAGGCCCGGAGGACTCGATGCAGCGCCCCTTCCCGTAGCATCTCAAGGTCAGTGAGTCTTGCTGAGCAGTATAATGTGAGATCCACAAACCACGTGTAGCTATTCAATTTTAAGTTAATTTCAATGGAACAGAAATAAAATGAACAAAACAAAAACCGAATGAAAATATTCAGTTCTGGCCCTAGCAGGTTGGCTCAGTGGTAGAGTGTCAGCCTGGTTTGCAGGAGTCCCAGGTTCAATTCCCGGCCAGGGCACACAGGAGAAGCGCCCATCTGCTTCTCCACCCCTCCCCCTCTCCTTCCTCTCTGTCTCTCTCTTTCCCTCCCACAGCCAAGACTCCATTGGAGCAAAGTTTGCCCGGGCGCTGAGGATGGCTCTGTGGCCTCTGCCTCAGGCACTAGAATGGCTCTGATTGCGGCAGAGCGATGCCCCAAGATGGGCAGAACATCGCCCCCTGGTGGGCAGAACATCGCCCCCTGGTGGGCAGAGCATCGCCCCCTGGTGGGCGTGCCGGGTGGATCCCGGTCGGGCGCATGCGGGAGTCTGTCTGACTGCCTCCGTTTCCAGCTTCGGAAAAATACAAAAAAAAAAAAAAAATTCAGTTCCTCAGTGGCACTAGCCACACTGGAGCGCTCAACAGCCATATGTGTCCAGCAGCTACGGTATTAGTGACGTAGACCATGTCTATTAGTCCAGAAAGTTCTGTTCCGTAAATCTGTAGAGTAAGCCGTGTTCCCTTCCCGCTACCCCCTGCTAAATATCATCACCCTGTGCCCACCCTGTGGGGATAGACCGCTGTCACAAAGCCAGCAGACAGTCACTCGGAGGGCCCCGGATGAAGGACGCCCAGGTTTTCTTTCACTTTGCAGAGCGGGAGGGTTCATTGGTTCCTCCTCTTCCTTTTCTTCTAGCAACGCAGCCACAGTAGTCATTTCAACGAGCCTGCGACTTATTTCTATGTTCCTATGAGATAGGCAGCCGTGAACAGAGATTAAAACAAAAGAAAAAAAGGGAGAGGGGAGATTAATCCAGGGTTCAAATGTCATTAAAGGTTCAAAATAAACACAAAAGGTTGTAGCTTAAAAATAGACCAAACCAACTGTCCCATTCCCATCAGGAGGATGACCAATCAGTCCCAGGCTGGCTTGGGAGGCCTTGTGTGTGTATGTGTGTGTGGGGGGGCTCCTCCATCAGGAGGAGCCTCGGGGAGGTTCCCCCAGTAGAGTTGACCCTCACCCTCCAGGACACTTTGGAAGATAACCAGAGCATGCAATGGGGGTGCCTGCGTCTCCACTTCCAACTGTGGCTTCCTTTAGTCTAATCCCAGTTCTGGAAACATAAGCCCAGCTGATCCACTACAGAGGGCTTAGGGCATTGCTCTGGTGGATGCTGCAGCCCCACCCCACCCTCCACTGCTCAACATCCCCCAACAATACAGCTCCATCCTCTGAATTCCCAGCCTGGTACTTCCAGCTTGCCTGAACCTCGGACCGTGTGAGCAGCCACCATCAGATGTGTCTGGAGCAATCCCTCTGGCCCCATTGCAAAACACACTGATGGTATCAACCGGTTTCCTATCCGAAAGGCTTGGCTCCTTTCCAAGAGAAGCCTTAATATATTAATGAGATCTTTGCCTCTCGGGGATTTGGCAAATAAACAATGTTGCATTTATACCAACAATAGGTATAAAGAAGGAGTAGTGATTTATCATCAAAATTAGCCAACCTGGGTGTAACATGAGGGGCAGTAGGGAGTTAAGTCTGCGTGTGGAGTGGTGGTGGTGGTGGTGGTGGTGACAGGTATGGAGACAAATTTACTGCCTCTCTGACTCCCAGACCCTTCAGATAAAATTTGGCTGAGGACTAACCTAAAGACTTCTTTATTTTGCCTCAGTGCAAGCCGACATTTCTTGATCTCTCAAAGCATAATGTTACCCTGGACGACCAAATAGATCCCCCCACCCCACCGCTACCCCCGCCCCGGCACAGCCCTCTTTAGCATTTGAATACGATGACAAGATTTGTAAAATGTATTTGTTCTTGATATATTGAGGTTCCAGGCCTGGTTTTTTAGCAGTGACTTTCAGGGCGCTGTTTCCTAGAACAAAGTGGGACACCACACTTATCAGATGAACTCCCCTGCGATTGAAAATTACATTTTCCTTGTTTCTAAATAAATTTTTGTTTCTGGTGATTAAAAAAAATAAAGATATATAATTGATAAGTGATAGATAGATAGATAGATAGATAGATTAAAAACTCAACCAGTAAGAGGTCCAACCAATATCTGGGTTGAACATTCCTTGACATGTAGAAAGAAATATGAAAATATTTTTCTAAAGTTTATAGAAAATGAGAGTTTTCTAACGAGAAAGAAATCGTATTATAGAGTCTTAGGTGCATTTTTTTCTCTGTGATCTCTGCGGCAACATCAGAAAGCTTCAAGGACATTTCAGTGCCGCCTGGGTAGCCTTCAAGCCTCCTGGTTGTCCCCATCGGTCCGCTCCATCTTCCACACGTCACTTCCTTCAACACCTCCCCTCTTCGCTGCCTCCAGCTCTTTGCACGCACTGTCTCCTCAGCCTGCTGTGCCCTCCTTCACCCAGACCTATTTTCTGAGGGCTCAAGCACACTCCTTCCTACTTGCTATTTAAAATGCAAACAATAAATGGGTGCTTTCAAAGTACCAACTAGCTACACCACAGCAAATCTCAGATATATAGCAGAGCGAACCAGTTCTGCTGGTTCCAATTTATCGGGGAAGTCTGGCTTCTTGGAGTCCCAAAGTGCCAAGTCCCAGAGCAGTCAGCTGCCCTCCCCCAGGTCCTCCTCCCTGGCCCTGGAGGAAGCCCTGCTGGTTTTCCAGGTACCTTCCTGAGCTGGAGCCCACGTACCAATGCAGGCAGCTCCTGGAGTCCCCAAAGGGACTGCTTTACCCTCCCTGCCTCCCACGCCCGCACACCTCTGTCTAGCCGGATCACCTGTTCCATGCAGAAGACCTGGGCCCCTGAAGCCATGCAAGCCACACGCTGCCTCTTCCCAGAGCCACGTCTCCCTAGGGCCACTCCAGAAGAGGCCTGCAGCCTTCCTGGTTGGCGTAATAGCCTCCCTGCCCCCCTCCCCCAGTTAACTGAGGCATCTGGGCTAGGCTGTCAAACTTGGATCAGCCTCTCAGTGAAAAGGCTGGAGGGCATATCAGCCCTAGTAAGTCAACACAGGTGCGGCTGCCCCCTAGACCCAGAAAAAGGAAGGTGGTGGTCCTACCTACAGAGAGATTCTTCCCTTCAGCTGCATGTTTTGAGTGACATTGATGAGCCGGAAGGAAAAGAGAGTAATCTCTACTGAGCACCTACTATGTACTCATATAATGTTTTGCATTTAATCCTCACCACAACCTAAAACAATAGGATTGTTTCACCAGGCCTGCCTGTAACTTTGGCAGGGCCAGGAAAAGAGTACAAATGGAGGTTCATCTACCACATACTTTATGCTTTAGCATTTTAGAGTTCAAAATCAAGCCAAGAAGCAGTTAAATAAAGTATGTGCTAACCTTCTAATTTGATAAATATCTTCATGACGATATGGGAGGTCAAGTTCAAATTCAGAATTCTTAGGCTCATCAGAGCTGAAATGTGGCGAGGCAGGGAGAACAGCCTCCCTTCTTCCCAATCCCGACTGTGTTCGAAGCCAGCGGGAGGACATGCCTGTGTGGGAAACAGATGTCTCTGCCTCTGTCCGCATCACACCCACCCCAACAGCTGCCCTTGGCCTCCATCAGGCCTCAGAAGGCAACGTAACACATCTTCAAGAAGGTGGATCTGTAATCAGCCCCCACTGACCTCAGATGCAGGTTCAGGCCCACCTGGACAAAGAATTTCAGAGAACTGGCCCATGGAATGTGGCCTACATAGGGAGCATGGGTTCTAAGGGTGAAAGTCCCTTTCCCCCACGCACCCCTCACCCAGCAGGGAGAAAAAGAGGCAAAGAAAACATAGGAGAGGACCCTACAGATTAGTGGAACCAGAGTAGGGACCCCCTGTCTGAGCCTAAAGATTTTTACTGATTTTATTTATTTCCTACACAAATGAGCTAGTCAAATATAGCTGGCCAGTCCCTGGGAAGATGAACCCAAGAGGAAGAGGCAAAGTCCTTAATCCCACAGGAACAAAAGGTTCCATCTTAATCCATGGGACATGCAGGGTTGACACAGCAGCACCCCATTCTGAGATCACCTGCTAAGATCACAGATGAGAAATGGAACCCTGAGAGGTTGAAAAGTTCACGACTGTCACAGAGCTAGTAATCGAAGGGGAGAGACTATGCACTCATATCGGTCTGACTGCAAGATCCCTGCTCTTTCTGGATCCCCACCCAACCCCTTGAAAGACCAAGGAAGAGGCTGGCTGAGATTGGAGAGAGAAGAGGATGCAGAAACCAGGGGGCTGAATTTTATGGCTCTGGGATTTGATGACTCTTGGCTTTCCTGCTTGCAACACAAACCACAGTCCAGTTCAAGGGGTTTCTAAATGTTAGTATGCCACTCAGGTAAGCTCTTGACCTTGTGCTACTCTCTGGCCCCAGTGGGTTGTACTACTGGAACTGAAATGCACAGTCCTCTAGTTGGATGCATATCCGACATTCCCCTAGGTTGTCAACCTGCTATCTTTAAGTTATTGCTTTACTGAACTCTGACCTTTCCTCTCATTCTTCCAAGCCATCTATCTGCCTGCTCCATGAAAAAAGGTGTCCTTGGGTGTGCCAGCTTATGAAGTATTCTTCAGACAGGGAAAACCCACAGAGCACAGCGACACAAGGTATTTTTTTCCTCATTAAATTTAATTATTACAATTATCACTTGTTTATAGATCTCTAATTGGCTTTGCCAATGAAAGCCAGAATGCATTATAAAGCCAGATTTAAAGAAACAAAACACCTAAGAACAGACTGGATATATGGCTATTAAATTTATATGGCCACCAACCCATTAAAGCCTTGACCTTCTTTCATTATCCTTTAAGGCCAATGGGTCTGTCTTGGCTAAACTTTGGAATCACCTGGGAGCTAAAGGAATAGCTGATGAATGAGTCCTAGACCCAGAGAGTGTGATGTGATTTCTCTGGGAGTAAGGATTAAAAACAAACAAACAAACGAAAAAGCAGGTGATTTTATGCAGTTAAAGCTGAGAACTACAGCTGTTGAGGGAAAGATTTACCTTAACCCTACCTGTGCTGCTTTTTAGCATTTAAAAGTATAGGCCCTTGAGCCTGGCTAGAGCCCTCTTTCCCAAAGCTTACCATTGCTGCCAACTATGGAAACTCTCTGCCTTCCTACGCCCTGTGAAGACTCTGTCGTGCAGTCAAAACACATCCTGTGTTTATAGTTTCAAGGGTAGAGGGTCTCAGTTTATCTCCTGTACAAATGAGCAAGTCAAGCATGGCGAGCCAGGAGGGGCCGATCCCTGAGAAGACAGAGCCTGAGAAATAAGAGGCAGAGCCCTTGGTCCGAGGGCAACAGAGGGTGTTGGTGGGGTTGATCATCCCCGGGGGTTAACCCTGCAGCATGCCGTACTCTCGGATCAGGGACACTTGCCCGGCCCCCGAAGGCTGCCCGGGCTCTGGGCAGACTCCCCGGCCCCCGAAGGCTGCCCGGGCTCTGGGCAGGCTCCCCGGGCTCTGGGCAGGCTCCCCGGCCCCCGAAGGCTGCCCGGGCTCTGGGCAGGCTCCTCGTGTCTGAATCTTGTGCTGTAAGCACCATATAAGAAAGTTAGCAGGGGCCACAGAGGAGGCTCGAAAGGCTAACTAACCAGCTCAGGCCCCTGGCTCCACCTCCTCTGCATCTGTCGGGGAGCCCTGGTTACATGGCTTGCCACTCGCTCATTTGCTGGTGACCTGAGGACAGTTACCCACCGCAGTCTCTCCAGGGCAGCCACTGCCGCTGTGGAGAAGTTGAACAACGAGTTCCACAGGAGCTCTGGCCTGTGGCCCCGGGGCTGCGGTTCCCTGGGGCTGGGCTCCGGCTTTCCTGCAGAGCCAACCACCGTCCTCTGTCCACCGTGGCCTTTCTGCCTAGACTCAGTGCGGCCTTTGCGGTCAGCCATTGGTCATCCACAGTTCTAAAGATTCCTGACCACACTTGTCATCGGGTCAGCCAAACAACCCCCTGAGCTCTGCTCCTGACCCAAGATGGGCTGAGGCCTGGGAAGAAAATGCCCACATTGTTTTATTGTGACATCAGGCACAGCCTGCCCAGCGGTGAAGGGAAGCTCTCAGATGCCTTTAATATTTCTGCCAGTCTTGGCAAGTTATTTCCATTCTTCACCAGGGCACAGAAACCTATTGTTTCCGAGAACTCTCAGGCTCCCTCTAGTGCATACCATGTATCGGGCATGGCTTGAGCGTCAACATTTTGAAAGGCCTAAGGAAATAATTAGAAATTTGGACCAAGATTTATGAATTATGATAATCACAGCAGTGACATTTATGACAGCAATCAATCAATAATCTAAATAAAGAAGTGGAAAACTAATCGTGGTACATTATGGTAGACAACTTAGAAATATGTTGTTAATGATATGAGGAAATACTCATGATACAATCGTGTTAATGACATTATATGTATATACATTGAGATATAAGCAATATAAAACATATATGTAGCCTGACCAGGCAGTGGCGCAGTGGATAGAGCGTTGGACTGGGATGCTGAGGGCCCAGGTTCGAGACCCCGAGGTCACCAGCTTGAGTGCAGGCTCATCTGGCTTGAGCAAAATAAAAAATGCTCACCAGCTTGGACCAAAGGTTGCTGGCTCAAGCAAGGGGTTACTCGGTCTGCTGAAGGCCCGCGGTCAAGGCACATATGAGAAAGCAATCAATGAACAACTAAGATGTCGCAACAAAAAACTGATAATTGATGCTTCTCGTCTCTCTCTGTTCCTGTCTGTCCCTATTTATCCCTCTCTCTGACTCTCTCTCTCTGTCTTGTAAAGAAAAATAAATAAATAAATAATAAAATAAAAACATATATGTAAGGCGGAGAGGGATACATAGGCTACGCACACAGGGTGTTTAGGACAGTGGAAATACTCTGCATGATACCATAATGATGGATATGTGTCCTTTATACATTTGTCCAAACCCTAAAATATAAAACATCAAGAGTAAACCCAAATGTAAACTACGGACTTTGGGTGACACTGACATATCGATGTAGGCTCGTCATTTGTAACAAAGGTGCCACACTGCGGGGATGCTGATAACAGGGGAGGCTGCGCACGTGTGGGGATAGGGTTATATGGGGACCTCAGTACCTTCCTTTCAATATTCTGTGAAGCTTCAAGTGCTTTGAAAAATAAAGTCTTCTTTTAAAGTTCTGGAAATAGAGAGTAGTGATGGTTACACAACATTTTAAATGTATTTAATGCCACTGAATTGTATACTTAAAAATGATTAAAATGGGCCCTGGCCAGCTGGCTCAGTGGATGGAGTGTCCACCAGGCATATGGATGTCCTGGGTTAGATTCCCAGGCAGGGCACACAGGAGAAGTGACTGTTGGCCTCTTCCCCCTCTTCCCCCTCTCCCTCCTTTTCCCTCTCTTCCCCTCCCACAGCCAGTGGCTCAGTTGGTTTGAGCATAGCCCTGGGCACTGAGGATAGTTTGGTTGGTCCAAGCATCAGTCTCAGGCACTAAAGATAACATGGCTGATTTGAGCATTGGCTCAAGACAGGATTTGCCTGGTGGATCCCAGATGGGGCACATGTGGGAGCTAGTGTCACTATCTCCCTTCCTCTCACTTAAAGAAGATGGTTTAAATGGTAAACTTTATGTTGTTTACATTTTAATACAGTATAAAAAGACCTTAAAAAATGCCCCCAAATGTGAGCTATCTTTAGGAGTGAGATTATAGATGATTTTTATGTTCTTTAGTCTGATCTGAAAGGCCCACACTGAGCATGTAGAAAAATGTAGTTAAAATACAGAACCTATAATCTGGGGAAAGTTATTTTATCAGGCAGGGTCTCAACAGGAAATAGATGGCACACTCAAATTAGAACAGTTTGTGGAGAAAGGTGTATTGACAAAGGGATTAATCACAAAGGTGTGGGGGTGCAGAGGGCCCTCAGGAATGCTGTAGGACTTGAGGTGCAGAACAACAGATCTGTTACCGTCCCTGTGCCGAGAGAAGAGGCAGAGAAGGAGTTAACAGAACTGAGAGGGGGCAAGAGCTGGGTAGAGCAGGCCACACCATGAGGGGCGGTGACCTTTAGCTGGGGCAGCAGCCCACCCAGGGTGACCTCTCAGGGTCACTCCCCTCTCTCCTCTAAGCTCCTGCTGGGGATCCCTACTGCACAGAACTCACTGGAAGCCAGGCTCAGGGAGACCACGCTGCCATGCGTGTAAGTCGGCATTACGAGGCTCAGAGCAGAGTGCACGGGGTGGAGAGTGATCTGGAGGGGCCATATGGAAGTAGGATTTTTGAAAGAATTTGTAAAAGCTTGAAGAATTTATTGATTCCAAGTTGAGACAGATCTTAGGGGGTTTCTAGACCAACCACATCTCTCCCGTTTTGAAATGCATCTTTATCAAGTCCTAGGAAGACGGCCACTGACCTTTGCAGGGTTACCTTCAGGCACGGACAGCCCCAGCTGGAAAGTGCCACCTCTTTTTGAACAGAAGTGGTTGTTAGAGAGTAGTCTGTGAAGAAGCAGAGTGATGTCGGGTAAGGAGCAGACAGGACGCCGGATTGAGATCCCTGGCGCTCGGGCAGATCCCTGGCGCTCGGGCAGATCCCTGGCACTCGGTCAGATCCCTGGCACTCGGTCAGATCCCTGCCGCTCGGTCAGATCCCTGCCGCTCGGTCCGGTTGTTGTTTATCTTGGCCTGTTTCTCACATGTAAAATTGGAGCAATAAAATTTATCTGACATATTTGTTGTGAGGATTAAGAGATGATATATGGGCCCTGGCCAGTTGGCTCAGTGGTAGAGCGTCGGCCTGGTGTGCGGGAGTCCTGGGTTCGATTCCCGGGCAGGGCACACAGGAAAAGAGCCCATCTGCTTCTCCACCCGCCCCCTCTCCTTCCTCTCTGTCTCTCTCTTCCCCTCCCGCAGCCAGGGCTCCATTGGAGCAAAAGTTTGCCCTGGCACTGAGGATGGCTCTGTGGCCTCTGCCTCAGGCGCTAGATTGGCTCTGATTGTGGCAGGGCGACAACCCAGATGGGCAGAGCATCGCCCCCTGGTGGGCGTGCTGGGTGGATCCCTGTCGGGCGCATGCAGGAGTCTGTCTGACTGCCTCCCCGTTTCCAACCTCAGAAAATGCAAAAAAAAAAAAAAAAAAAAAAAAAAAAAAAAAAAAAAAAAGAGAGATGATATACGTATGCTATGCTAAGTGAACTAGGCCAGTCAGAGAAAGACAAGTACCGTATGATTTCACTCATGTGTGGAATCTAATGAACAAAATGAATGAACAAGCAAAACAGAGACAGACTCGTCCATGGAGAGTGGGCTAACCGCTGTTGAGAGGTGTTGGGTGAGGGAGGGTGGCAGAGGGATTGAGCTAAAAAGCACCAAAAAAGAAGAGAGAAAAACTCACGGACACGGACAACAATATGGTGATTGCTGGCAGGGGGAGGGGTGGAGGTTATAGAGGGGATAAACGGTGACGGACAGAGCCTTGACTTGGGGATGGTCAACACACGACACAGTGCACAGATGTGTTATAGAGCTGTGCACCCGAACCCTGAATAATTTTGTTAATCAGTGTCACCACAATAAATTCAATAAAAATATGATATATATAGCCTGACCTGTGGTGGCGCAGTGGATAAGGCGTCAACCTGGAATGCTGAGGTCGCCGGTTCAAAACCCTGGGTTTGCCTGGTCAAGGCACATATGGGAGTTGATGCTTCCTGCTCCTCCCCCCTTGTGTCTCCTTTCTCTCTCTCTCTCTCTCTCTCTCTCTTGCTCTCTTTCTCTCTCTCGTTCTCTTTCTCTCCCTCCCTTCTCTCTCTCTCCTCTCTCAAATGAATAAAATCTTTTTAAAAAAATGATATACACAAAGGAAGTTAATATCTAGCACATGGAAATCTTTCAGTGGATGCTGAATTTGAACCTGAAATTTTTTTCCTGGAAACATGTAGCCATTGGTCCCATAGTGACCCAGAGCACCTCCTCCTCATTACTCTTTTTCAGCTGTTCAAAGAGAACAGGAATCTCCCCCCGAGTTTTTTCTCCGCTTCAGCCTAAGTCTTTCTATTCTTTGGACCATTTTTTTGTGGTTTTTTTGTTTGTTTGTTTGTTTTGGGTGTTTTTTTTTTTGCATTTTTCCAAAGCTGGAAACGGGGAGGCAGGCGGCAGACTCCTGCATGCACCCGACCGGGATCCACCTGGCACGCCCACCAGGGGGCGATGCTCTGTCCATCTGGGGGCGTCGCTCTGCCGCAATCAGAGCCACTCTAGCGCCTGAGGCAGAGGCCACAGGGCCATCCTCAGTGCCCAGGCAAACCCTGCTCCAATGGAGCCTTGGCTGCGGGAGGGGAAGAGAGAGACAGAGAGGAAGGAGAGGGGGAGGGGTGGAAAAGCAGATGGGCGCTTCTCCTGTGTGCCCTGGCCGGGAATTGAACCCGGGACTCCTGCATGCCAGGCTGACGCTCTACCACTGAGCCAACCGGCCAGGACCCATTTTTTTGTTTTTCAGACCCTTTATACTCCTCCAAACAAGGACCTGCCTTGTTCTTAGAGGACCCATCTCCATGGCCAGAGTGGTTTGGTCCATAGAAGGTACTGAGCCCAGCTGGCCAATTGGGTTCCTGTCTTGGGTTCTGACAGGAACCGAAGTGAGTCAGATCTCTCATGTAAGAGCTGAGGGGCACGAGGTGTTCTACCATGTCGGGGAGAGGCGTTGTGCAAGACAGGAAATGAAGGTGACCTGGGAGGGGCAGCGGGATGGAGGGTGAGGGGCTGCTGGCAGCATTTGGGTACATTGGGTACATTGGCTCTGGACGCCCAATGCTGTCCCTGTCCCTCCAGGGGCTTGTCACTTAATCCTTCTTGAATTCTATAAACCCATCAAGTCCCTTTGTCTAAGAGCCATGTAGCACTAGTTCACCAGTGGGTTTCTGAGAGTTTCAAATGAAAGAGTCACATGGCCACACCTGAAAGCCTGGAGCATGGGATTTAGAGTTCAAAAGGTCCAAGTTTGGAGTCTATGTTAACCACTACTAGCTTTGCGACCTGGAGCAAGTTCCCCGACCACCTGTAAAATCAGAATAGCAGAGGTACCTTACGACTTTACTGCCATAAGAAACATGCATACAGAGTACAGTTCTGCACCTGACACACAGTAGACTCACCCCACTGGCAAGAGCAAAGCAAATTTTATTTATTTATTTTATTTTTATTTTTATTTTTTTGAAGCTGGAAACGGGGAGAGACAGTCAGACAGACTCCCACATGCGCCCAACCGGGATCCACCTGGCACGCCCACCGGGGGCGATGCTCTGCCGCGACCAGAGCCACTCTAGCGCCTGGGGCAGAGGCCAAGGAGCCATCCCCAGCGCCCGGGCCATCTTTGCTCCAATGGAGCCTCGGCTGCGGGAGGGGAAGAGAGAGACAGAGAGGAAGGAGAGGGGGAGGGGTGGAGAAGCAGATGGGCGCTTCTCCTGTGTGCCCTGGCCGGGAATCGAACCCGGGACTTCTGCACGCCAGGCCAACCGGCCAGGGCCGCAAATTTTATTTTTTTTGTCACTGAGTTTTTGCTGTTCATCCAGACATTTCAACAAGCTGTTCCCAGTTTTCGTTCCCACCCCAAACCCGCACTGACTTTTCCAGCCTGACCGGCATTTTAAGATTTTCCCTACCTGCTTTCCCCTCTGTTGATGCCAGAGAAACTGTTTAACAGGAATGCCGGGGTTTTTGAAAAGGACAGATGCTTCTCTGTCCCCTAGGAAGCTCCGGACTTGTGCTTGTTTCCAGAGTTTCACGACCAGAGCCCCAGAAGCACTCGCTGTTTAAAGAAGCCTTTCTCCTTGGCTGTGTGGAAATTCTTGGGCCCTTTCCCAGAAATGACTTTCCAGAATAATTGTCCTAGAAAGCGACAGCCAGACTGTCTGCGGAGCTGCCGCACACTGGGGCGGACTCACAGTTCCCGTCATCCATCTACCACAGCGCCGACTGTCCACACAAAGCCCTCGGCTTGGCGCTAGAAGGTTCCAGGCTTAAATTCTCTGCTCTGGAAGGTTCTAGGAAATATTTACTTGAGGTGCTGAAACATCAGGTGGAATGATTCATTCTCTTGTAACTCACTCAACATGCATTTAATGAGCACATTTCGCGTCCCAGGTCCTGTGGGGCTGGTGCCGGAGTTAAAAGACCAACACCTAGTATTGACCTTGGATGCATCAACTTTAATGAGAGAGATCAGTAACATATTGCTATAACTTAATGGATATACTACTATAATTAATGGTAGTGTCTGTCTGCAATAAACAGACACCCCCTCCCCCCAAAAAAGCTTGATAGGTTATCAGGGAAAAACAATTTGGTTTTTTGCTTATGCAAAGCCCAGTGTAGGTTAGAAAGCCGTATTCCTTTTTATAGCTGCACCACATGGGACACACTGTTGCCACGGTAGGATAAACAGAAATGGAGGAGGTACAGTGGCTCTTAACTGCCTCAGCCCAGAAGGAATGCACATCACTTCTGCTCACAGACTGTTGCCTAAAACTGGTCACAGGGTCACCCCCAGGTTAGCTTCAGTGGGAGCTGGAGCATGAAGTAGCTCATGGATACTCAGTGGGCACTGGCTGTGCCCCCCACAGGCAATGCGATGGCACCGGTGAGCAAGTAACTGAACCCAGCGTGAGTTAGCATGAACAGAGAGGAAGGTTAGTGTAAGAATTTAAAGGATGTGGGAGGTCTCTCTGAGAACCAAATAGCTGGATTAGAGTCAGGAAATGCAAAGGCATTGGGGTGTAGTCTGGTCTGGACCCTCACTTAGTGAGAAGGAACAGAAGCTTTTACCATCACAGATAATCCAGTGGGTGTGCTCTATGGGGAGTTAAAGTAGATATTCCCGACGAGGGATATTTACTCCACATGGGAGATGGGGAGGGACGCAGGAAACACACTCCCATAGAGTTGATGTTGGCCCTGAGATGATCTTTTTACTGTGGCAAAATTGCCCTGAGTTTTAAAGGCTAGCAAGGAGTTAAGTGAAGACAAAGAACAAGGTCACTCCAGGCCTGTGCTCTTGGGTCAGCAGAAAACCAGCGTGGTGTGGAACGAAGGGTTCAGGGAGGCAGAGGGAAGCGTGGGTATGTATGGAATGAAGCCACGTGGGTCGACCCTGACCTGTTTCAAGGGAAGTGGAATTCCCGATATCGGACCATGGGAAGAAAGCAGCTTGGGGAGCCAGGACCAACTGCGAGAGAGAGAAGGGAGCTGGCAAGCTGTCAGGTGTCACTGGGACAGGTGTAGTTACCTATTGTTGTCTACAGCACCCTTGTGTTCCATGGGGAGGCCTTAGCTTCCCCAGGGTCAGGTGCTCCCAGACCACAAGCAGCTACTTTGAGTGTTTTCTTCCATCCCCCCAGGCCCATGAACAGCCTCTGGGTCTTAAAATTCTGGACAGATAAGGCCCTGGCTGGTTGGCTTAGTGGTAGAGCATTGGGCCAGTGTGTGGAAGTCCCGGGTTTGATTCCTGGCCAGGGTACACAGGAGAAGCGCCTATCTGCTCTCACAGAATTACATTTTAAAATGTAATTAAAAAGTGGCGTTCGCCCTGGCCGGTTGGCTCAGTGGTAGAGCATTGGCCTGGTGTGTGGGAGTCCCGGGTTCGATTCCGGCCAGGGCACACAGGAGAAGCGCCCATCTGCTTCTCTACCCCTCCCCCTCTCCTTCCTCTCTGTCTCTCTCTTCCCCTCCCGCAGCCAAGGCTCCATTGGAGCAAAGTTGGCCTGGGTGCTGGGGATGGCTCCATGGCCTCTGCCTCAGGTGCTAAAATGGCTCTAGCTGCAATGGAGCAACGCCCCAGATGGGCAGACCATCACCCCCTGGTGGTGGGAATGCTGGGTGGATCCCAGTCGGGCGCATGCGGGAGTCTGTTTGACTGCTTCCCCACTTCTAACTTTGGAAAAATACGAAAAAAAAAAAAAATTCTGGACAGCTGAGTTTCCTTCTCTGACTTGCTTGTCCAAGGGAGACAGGACACATCCTCACACCAGAGGGTGCCCAACGCTCTGTTTTTACAGTGCTTCAACCTTCCCACAAACTGTATGACAAAGGGCAAGAGGTACTATCTTCCCTTGATAATGCTAGCCTCATGTGGCTTGTTAAACTTAATTACACTTAAATAAACAATTCTGTCCTTCGGTCACACTAGTCACATTTCAAGTGCTCAGCAGCCCCGTGTGTCTGGTGGCTGCCATATTGGATAGTGGAGTACAGAACACTTCCATCGTCCTCGGGAGTTCTGTTGGACAGAGCTACCTACGAATGTGAACTTCAAGTGTGTGTCTGCCTTGGTCTTTGCGATAGCACCAGGCCCTGCAACAGTGCCAAGCACATATAGCACGTGTTCAATAAAAGAAGGTGGAATGAATGAATTACTGAACAAATCTCCATTTACAGAGGAGGAAAGGGAGATTTGGAGAGATGCAACTGCCATGGTCCAGCAGATACATGACAGAGCTGGGACCCCAACCCAGTCCCCCCACCTCCAAGCACTGGCCTTGTTCAGCCCTTCCCTACAGCTGCGTTGGTTTGCACCCAACCTCGGACAAGAGGGAGTGGTCCTCTAATGTCACCTTAGTGACCACCTGCTAGCTGATTGGAAAGCCACTTTAAAAAATGGCTTATAATTTCCCTCCTAAGATAAAGGGAATAGAAAATGCAAAAAATAAAGAAAATAGAAAGTTACTCATTCTAACACAGGGGTCAGGAACCTTTTTGGCTGAAAGTGCCATGAATGTCACTTTTTTTTTTTTTTGTATTTTTCTGAAGTTGGAAACGGGGAGGCAGTCAGACAGACTCCCGCATGCGCCCGACCGGGATCCACCCGGCATGCCCACCAGGGGGTGATGCTCTGCCCATCTGGGGTGTCGCTCTGCTACAATCAGAGCCATTCTAGCGCCTGAGGCAGAGGCCATGGAGCCATCCTCAGCGCCCAGGCAAACTTTGCTCCAATGGAGCCTTGGCTGCGGGAGGGGAAGAGAGAGACAGAGAGGAAGGAGAGGGGGAGGGGTGGAGAATCAGATGGGCACTTCTCCTGTGTGCCCTGGCTGGGAATCGAACCCGGGACTCCCACACGCTAGGCTGATGCTCTACCACTGAGCCAACCGGCCAGGGAGAACACCAATTTTTAATTACATTTTAAAATGTAATTCCGTGAGAGCTATACAACAACCCATGTACATTACGCGTTATCCAATAAAAATTTGGTGTTATCCCGGAGGACAGCTGTGATTGGCTCCAGCCACCCACAATCATGAACATGAGCGGTAGGAAATGAATGGATTGTAATACATGAGAATGTTTTATATTTTCAATATTATTATTATTTTTTATTAAAGATTTGTCTGCAAGCCAGATGCAGCATCAAAAGAGCCACATCTGCCTCGCAAGCCATAGGTTCCTGACCCCTGCTCTAACACTAAAACCAGCTCAGTTAACATTTGGGGACGTTTTCTCCCAATGTCTTTCCAATACAGAGGTGTTTGACGTTTTCCACAGGAGCTAATAGGATATTAAAGCTGGTGGCTGGGGATGGAGACTTCCTACCTGCCGGGGTGGAGACTTCCTACCTGCCGGGATGGAGACCTCCTACCTGCCAAGATGGAGACTTCCTACCTGCCGGGATGGAGACTTCCTACCTGCCGGGATGGAGACTTCCTACCTGCTGGGGTGGAGACCTCCTACCTGCCGGGATGGAGACCTCCTACCTGCCGGGATGGAGACTTCCTACCTGCTGGGGATGGAGACTTCCTACCTGCCGGGGTGGAGACTTCCTACCTGCCGGGATGGAGACCTCCTACCTGCCAAGATGGAGACTTCCTACCTGCCGGGATGGAGACTTCCTACCTGCCGGGATGGAGACTTCCTACCTGCTGGGGTGGAGACCTCCTACCTGCCGGGATGGAGACCTCCTACCTGCCGGGATGGAGACTTCCTACCTGCTGGGGATGGAGACTTCCTACCTGCCGGGGTGGAGACTTCCTACCTGCCGGGATGGAGACCTCCTACCTGCCAAGATGGAGACTTCCTACCTGCCGGGATGGAGACTTCCTACCTGCTGGGGTGGAGACCTCCTACCTGCCGGGATGGAGACCTCCTACCTGCCGAGATGGAGACCTCCTACCTGCCGGGATGGAGACTTCCTACCTGCCGGGATGGAGACTTCCTACCTGCCGATGAGGGAAGTCCAGCCACAGGCTCTGTCTTTTCCAGGACATAGAAATGAGTTGTCTGCCTAAAACATGCGATGACTCACGGAGGCTGCCTCATTGCAGAAGAGGACCAAAAAAACACCCTCCAACTCTGGGCCACTTGCTGATGTGGGGTCTGAGTTCCTGTCACCTGCATGGATGGGTATTCCAAGTGACGAAATTAATGTAAAAACTTGACTAGAACTGGTCAATCTTGAGGGACCAGAGGTTCCATAATACCACAGGACAGGGACACTTCCACAGCCAGGGGTTGCAGGTGTTCACAGAAACCTGATGAAGACGGGCTTGTAAAACATTCATAAACCCACGTGAGCAATGAAACCGCGTGCAGTCAGCAACTGCAACACAGAAAAGACTTTGCGCCCTAAGAGCTAAAGAGAATAAAGCAATTTGGAAGAAACCTTAAAACAAGCAGGTTTACCATTTTTGAAGCGCCAAACGAAGGAACAGATGCTTTGAGCCATAAAGGCGGAGAAAAAAGTGTGGCAAAAGAAGCAGGTTCTAAAGTGACTACGTAGAAGTTCTAGGGAGGATATAATTATCGAGATAAAGGGAGCCCATGAATTCAGAGCTGCGAGGAAAGAATGGAATGGCTTTGTAAAGGATGTTCCTGCCAGTAAAAATTGTTAACCTTCCCTAGAAACCAGGCACTGTTTCAGGGATTTCAAATATACTAACTCATTTGAGCTGAAGTAGGTGACACTCCCCACACTGGGGAGGCAGGGACCATTCCGATGAACTTGTGGATGGCCCATCCCCAAGACAGCCAAGGAATAATAAAGTGTTATCCATTACTGTGTATGAAATAAAGCAGTTTACATTTATATTCAGGATTATCCCATTGAATCCTCATTTAATAATCTCATTAATTCTCAGAACAATTTCCCAAGGCAAGTGTGACTATCACCTGCATTTGTGGCTAAGGGACTGAGTTTAGAGCCACCGAGAACTTCCCTGATGTTGATAGTCACTGAGCACTGTAGTTGGGATTTAAATCGAGGCATATTGAATTCACGGTCCAAGCTCCCACCAACAATGCTGAGGAAACAGTGGTTATTCATTTTGGCTTCTTTTACGTGTTACTGATTACTGCTGAGGCGATGTAGTCACTAACTCAAAAGGAATCAAAAAGTCTGGAGTGAAGCATCTGTCTCCCACTTCTGCCCTTCTCCCAGGGGCAACCAGGGTTCAAATCATTAGACTCAATGACTAAAAGTAGAAGTTCTCCTGGTCATATTTCATTGCAGTCATTGGAATCAATGACTAGACACAGGAGTCAGGTTAAAGAATATCAACATTTTTTTTTTTTGACGGAGACAGAGAGTCAGAGAGAGAGGGGCAGATAGGGACAGACAGGAAAGGAGAGAGATGAGAGGCATCAAATCTTTGTTGTGGCTTCTTAGTTGTTCATTGATTGCTTTCTCATATGTACCTTGACTGGGGGGGGGGGGGCTACAGCAGAGCAAGTGACCCCTTGCTCAAACCAGCGACCTTGATCTTAAGCCAGTGACCTTGGGGTTATGTCTATGATCCCACGCTCAAGCCAGTGACCTTGGAGTTTTGAACCTGGGTCCTCCACGTCCCAGTCCAATGCTCTCTATCCACTGCACTACCGCCTGCTCAGACAGAATAGCAACATTTTAGAAATTCTGAATCCATACTGCTCCTGTGTGCCTCTGTCCTGGAAGGTTGGAGCTTTTATGTTTCGACATCTTCCTCTCTCTACTCTTTTACAACGTGGAGTTTTGTCTTAGGATACAGGAAATTCAGCGAAAATGGCATCTGTTGCTTTGTTCTTATGATTATATATGTAATCCGTACTATATACTAAGAGCAAAAGTTTAAAAGAACATCCCCTAGTCCCCCAGTTTTGGTCTAATCACTATTAAATGGTGTTGGCTTTCTTTCTAGGCTTTTTTCTCCATTCAAATATTTTCCGTAAACTTGTCGTTAAATAGTCTCCAAAAACATGACTTTTATTTTTGCCAAGTTTAAGTTAAAAACGTCATCTCTTATTAGAATTTGTCATATTTGTTACAAGTATTTTTCTTTGTTTCCTAATTGCCTTTTTACTGTGTTCAGGGTGGTCAGAATGTTTATGTGATCAGATCTAGAAGTCTTTTTCTTTTCTCTCCAGTGGCCTTAAAAACTCTTGCCATGGAGATAAGGGTGATAAGGGTGTTCAGTAATGTATTGATAAAAAGGAGGAGTGTTAGGAGAACAGAATCCTATCTGAGATAGGCAATGTAAACAGTATCAGCCTGCACCTGCATTCATTCAACAAGTATTTATTGATTTATTGACATCTACTTATAACTGCCTATGTGTATGTCTGCAGCGGGAGGGGGCGTGGGGGGCGGTTAGAGAGATGAACCGTGCACGATTCTCTCTCCCAAAGTGAGATAGGGTGAGCATAACTGGTGACTTTAACACAAGAGAGGCAAGGTATTCCAAGCCATCAGAGGGCCAGAGGAGGAAACATTGTTTCAGTTCAGGAAGGGGTAGGCAAGGATGGCTTCCTGGAGGAAAGGGCATTTGAGCTGGACCTGTGTGTCTGGGAAGACTTGGGGCAGGTGGATATGAGGACAGGAGAAGGCACAGCTGTGTGAGTTATTGAGGGTAGAATTTATCACATTCCTGCCTGGAGGGGAGCAAGAAGACCCTGTCAGGGCACTGGGCAAAAAAACAAAAACAAAAACAAAACCTTCATTCTTAGAGTGACTGGCCAATACAGGCTGCCTCCGGCTCACAAAAAAAGAATTGTGTTGAAACAGGTCATCTTCATATGAAGGTTTGGAACTCCAAATTGACATATCCATTTAATCCACCCCACATTTGCAACCTTAACAGTAGAATGCCTTATGATGGTGACTTAAATCAAAGTAGAGACAGATTGAAAGGTTTTCTATCTTTTTTGAAGCCCAGTCCTTGAAGCAATACAGTTTTAATTCGAATAAAATGAGGCATGACCTCGGCATCTTTTGCGACTCCGGAGGAGTCCTCTGGATGCTCTCCAGGCATTTATGCATGAGGCCAGCATGTCGAGTGCTTTGGTCAGTGATAGGTTCACTATAGGGTGCAGCAAAGTGCTAGGGCTCTTTAGAGTTTACCCAGAACAACTCTTCCTTTCTCTGAGAGCTGTTCCTGTCTCCCACTCTTGAGCCCAGGGGTCACGTTCTATGGGGGTGATTCTGTGACTCACTGACCAATCCCTGGGCCACAGTGATGGGTCCAAGTGGTGAGCACTTAACCTGAGTTTGGCTGATCAGAACACTCCCCTGAGCAGTAGAGGGAATGGAGGGAATGCTCTGTGGGTCAAATAAGTTTGTAAATATGATGTATATGTTTGCTCGCTTATATATAGTTTGCATTGGGTGTGGGGGACAGGCTGTAAGCAAGCAGGGTCGTTATAGCCTAAGGCTTAGTTTTAAGACTAAGCTTTTCCCCACACCCTTGACTATTGCATGATGTGGGGTGGTGCACCCTTATGAGGAATCCCATTATGCCTCAGATAAGTGACTCTGTATCAGAAACTTCCTTGTTTGTATATTGGATTAAAGGTTTTGATTTCTACACTATAAAACGGGGCAGAGGAGCCTATGCTGTAGCAGGGCAGAGAAAGGCCATGTGGAGGAGAGGAAAGCAGCCAAGATGGCGGAGTGCTGAAGGAGAAGCCACTTTGTGCAGAGTTTGTGCAGAGAGAAGGAGATGGGGAACAGAGATGAATAAGGTGAGGTAGAAACCTTTAATTTTGGGAAACTCGGATAAGTCAGTCGCAGGTGTCCCCAAACTGCAGCCCCCTGAGGCCATTTATCCAGCCCCCACTGCACTTCTGGAAGGGGCACCTCTTTCATTGGTGGTCAGTGAGAGGAGCACTGTATTTGGCAGCCCTCCAATGGTCTGAGGGACAGTGAACTGGCCCCCTGTGTAAAAAGTTTGGAGACCCCTGACAGTGGCTTTGGGAGCCCTGAATGAAAAGGAAAGTGTTTTCCCACTGTGTGTATTTCTTGCCTGCTGCTAGGATTAAAGCTAATGGCCCACCAGTTCTTGGCTTCGTTGTTTCATTACCGTCTGTCTGAATCTAATGTGAACCTGCATGGGCCAGGCTGCTGTGATGGTGGCCGTGGCTACTGGCTTTACATGCTCTTTTCTTTTTTTTTTTTTTTAATAATTTTATTTTTTTAATGGGGCGACATCAATAAATCAGGATACATATATTCAAAGATAACAAGTCCAGGTTATCTTATCGTTCAATTATGTTGCATATCCATCACCCAAAGTCAGATTGTCCTCTGTCACCTTCTATCTTGTTTTCTTTGTGCCCCTCCCCACCCCCTATCCCTCTCCCATTCCCCCCTCCCCCCCGTAACCACCACACTCTTATCAATGTCTCTTAGTTTCACTTTTATATCCCACCTACGTATGGAATAATACAGTTCTTGTTTTTTTCTGATTTACTTATTTCGCTTCGTATCATGTTATCAAGTTCCCACCATTTTGCTGTAAATGATCCCATGTCATCATTTCTTATGGCTGAGTAGTATTCCATAGTGTATATGTGCCACATCTTCTTTATCCAGTCATCTATTGACGGGCTTTTTGGTTGTTTCCATGTCCTGGCCACTGTGAACAATGCTGCAATGAACATGGGGCTGCATGTGTCTTTACGTATCAATATTTCTGAGTTTTTGGGGTATATACCCAGTAGAGGGATTGCTGGGTCATAAGGTAGTTCTATTTTCAGTTTTTTGAGGAACCACCATACTTTCTTCCATAATGGTTGTACTACTTTACATTCTCACCAACAGTGTATGAGGGTTCCTTTTTCTCCACAGCCTCTCCAACATTTGCTATTACCTGTCTTGCTAATAATAGCTAATTGAACAGATGTGAGGTGATATCTCATTGCAGTTTTGATTTGCATTTCTCTAATAGCTAAAGAAAATGAGCATCTTTTCATATATCTGTTGGCCATTTGTATTTCTTCCTGGGAGAAGTGTCTGTTCATATCCTCTTCCCATTTTTTTATTGGATTGTTTGTTTGTTTGTTGTTGAGTTTTATGAGTTCTTTGTATATTTTGGATATTAGGCCCTTATCTGAGCTGTTGTTTGAAAATATTATTTCCCATTTAGTTGGCTTTCTGTTTATTTTGTTATCAGTTTCTCTTGCTGAGCAAAAACTTCTTAGTCTGATGTAGTCCCATTCATTAATTTTTGCCTTCACTTCTCTTGCCATTGGAGTCAAATTCATAAAATGCTCTTTAAAACCCAGGTCCATGAGTTGAGTACCTATGTCTTCTTCTATGTACTTAATTGTTTCAGGTCTTATGTTTAGATCTTTGATCCATTTTGAGTTAATTTTAGTACAGGGGGACAAACTGTAGTCCAATTTCATTCTTTTGCATGTGGCTTTCCAGTTTTCCCAGCACCATTTATTGAAGAGGCTTTCTTTTCTCCATTGTGTGTTGTTGGCCCCTTTATCAAAAATTATTTGACCATATATATGTGGTTTTATTTCTGGACTTTCTATTCTGTTCCATTGGTCTGAGAGTCTATTTTTCTGCCAATACCATGCTGTTTTGATTGTCGTGCATGCTCTCTTTTCTTTCTGGTTTTGGAGCTCTGCGAAAGTAATCTATCTACCAGGTTCATTTGAAGACACTTGATATAATGAAGGACAAGAGAAGCAGAAAGAAAGGAGTCCAGAATCCAGTACCTCCACCGAGCTGCCCTACATCTGCAGTCGTCCTTCCATTCTGACAGCACCCCAGTCTTCTGCCCAGGAGTCCCCCTTTTGGGTTTAAGCTAATCTGAGTCAGCTTCCTATCGCTTGCTATCAAAAGAATCCTGCCTGACACAAGGAGGAATAAGAGACTCTGATTCTTATATTTAATTTCACTGCCAAGTTTCATGTTTTTCACTTTTTCAATATATGCACATTAGTAGCAATATTCTGTCCTTTAACACAGTAACACATGTTCATGACAACAACTCAGACTATACCGATAAGCGCAAAGAAAAGGTTTATCCCTAGAGATACACACGCTTAACATATTGGCATTCCCTACCACTCTGACTTTTTGCCATCATCTACGAATCTATCATTGATCTAGTCTCTCTCTTGCTCTTTCCCTCCTTTTCATCTATCTATCATCTATCTATCTATCTATCTATCTATCTATCTATCTATCTATCTATCTATCATCTATCATGCTAATAACCAACACAGCACTGATGCACCATAAATGGTCTAATTTTCCTCATAATAGCTCAATCTTCACAACAACACTGAAGTAGATATCATTATCCCCAGTTTCTAAATGAGAAAACAGCGGCTCAGTAAGTCACAGGAAGGTTAGAGAACCCAGGCTCAGAGCAGATAGGTATCTGACCCAAGGCCTTCCAACTGGTACATGGGGAGGAGCTGGTATTTGAACGTAGGCTGTTTAGCTCCATGGTCCATGTTCTCAGTCACCACACTACACTGACTTTGTCTAACACTAGCGTCACACAGTAATACTGTTTTGTAACCTGAGCTTCTGACTTACCGGAACCTCATGGATTCCGTGTATGGACGGCTACCGCTCTCAGGTCGACTTGCAGAGCTGCACAGTGAACTGCAGCACAGATGCACTGAACGCCATGGGACCACACTCAGACTGGCGAGCATTGGGATTGTTCTCACATGTTCACTATTATAAAAATACCTAGCTGGCCTGACTAGGCGGTGGTGCAGTGAATAGAATGTTGGAGTGGGATGCGGAGGACCCAGATTCGAGACCCCGACATTGCCAGTTTGAGCGCGGGCTCATCTGGTTTGAGCAAGGCTCGCCAGCTTGAGCCCAAGGTCACTGGCTCAAGCAAGGGGTTACTCAGTCTGCTGTAGCCCCCCCGCCCCCCCCAACTGGTCAAGGCACAGAGGAGAAAGCAATCAATGAACAAATAAGGTGCCACAACCAAGAACTGATGCTTCTCATCTCTTTCCTTTCTGTCTGTCTGTCCCTGTCCCTGTCTGTCCCTCTTTCTTCTGACTCTCTCTGTCTCTGACAAAAACACACACACACACACACACACACACACCTAGCTGGACAAGCATATTAAAAAACCATCTTGATATCAAAAACACAAAACCCTTATATTATTCCTGTGGGTCAGATTCCTAGAACTGAAATTACTGGGTAGGTTTGCAGAAGTTATGCCTTCAATGTCTATAACCACCTACCCCTCAGAATAACCTAAAATCTCTCTCATGGAGACTGATGACACACTTTTAGTTTAGTTTGTTTACAATTTTAAAAACTGAGGTGAATTTCACAACCATAAAACTCACCATTTCAAAGTGTGCAATTCAATGGTGTTTAGTATATTCACAATATTGTACAACCATCACCACTTTCTAATTTCTAACATTTTCATCACCTCCAAAAGAAACCCCACACTCATTAGCAGTCACTTCCCTTTCCCCTACCTCCCAGCTCCTGGCAACTTCTGATCTCCTTTCTGTCTCTATGGATTTGCCTTTTCCGGATGACTCACATAAATGGAATCATAAAACAGGTGTTCTGTGTCCGGCTTTGTTCACTTAGCATTTTTTCAAGGCTCATCCACGTTGTAACATATATAAATATTCCATTCCTTTTTATGGCCAAATAATATTCCACTGTATGGAAAGACAGCATTTCGTTGATCCATTCATCAGCTGATAAGACATTGGGTGATTTCCACTTTTTGGCCATTATGAAGAATCCTGCTATGAACATCCTTTTTAGTTCTTGACGGTAAGAATTTGTGGGAAAGGGCTTGCCTGAGGCTAATCAACAGGAGGTCGGAGGTGGGGGTGTCTGTAGGGAAAGGATCAGCTCTTCATGCTTTTAGACAATGCCTACCTAAGACAAAAACAGAATTCCTACGAGTTTTTTGTTATCGAGGACAACCTGGATTTGATACAGGAAACAAGGGACTGCTGAAGGACTGTAACTTGCATATTTATATTATCAATAGAATGTATTTTTGTAGGCATTGCCCAGTTGTTTCTGCTTTAAGTTTCTAAATTTTTGTGGTTAGTTTATAAATAGCATGTCTTTTGCTTAGAAACTTGACTTACTGGCCTGTTCTCACTACGCCTCCCGCCTTTGCCAGGTAGGTCTCTCACAACCTGGTCTCGGTGAACTCTAAGAGCGAAGTCCCTCACGGAGCCCCACAGGGCTAGCTCAGAATGACCTCACACTCTGGACAGAGCCCAGATAGAACTCTTGTAGGCAATGCCAGGTGCTTGTGTTGTGTCCTTTCTTGCTGTGTACATGTACATTTTTAAACATTTTAACTCCTTTTCTTTTCCTCTTTTTTTAAAATTGTTTTACAAGTTATGCTCACTGTTGTCAAATATAATTTAGTCCATAGAGTACAGAAAAAGGAGATGGGATGGTCTCTGAATAGAAAAAGAATTGATATCCAGGATTTGCTATGAGCTGTAACTGATAGTTCTAGCTGAAGACCCCTCTTGGGTAGGGTGAGCAGATTTTTAGTAGTATTAGGGATGGTTGTTCAATGTCCAGGCAGCAACACTGTTCTGTATTAGAAGTATGGGAAGGCTATCAGCTAGCAAAAGGAGTGGACTGTTTAGGGACATTTGTTTTGGTCTCTCAGTTTTTAAATTTGGAAACACTTCTACCACATGAAGCAGAGATCACCTCCTACATTTCCCATGACAGATGCTGAAAAGCGGCTGTTTGCTTTTCCAGCCTCCCTTGCAGCTAGGCATGGGCACGAGCGAGGCTCTGCCAACGCAGAGTATCTGTCCCAGAGCTAGAAGCTGCCAGGAAGAAGGGAATGTACAGGTTTATTTTGGTGAAGGTGGTAGCTGCAGAGCCAGCTCTCACCAGTGTCCAGGGCCACAGGGGCCTCAGTGGTGCCAGCTGTTCACATGCTGTGCTCTGTGCTTAGGCAGTGGCAGTGGAGGCTACAGGGCCCAGCTCTGAGATGTGATTTCGACATTGCCACTGACTGCACACATTTGAGGTACCACCATTCTTGCCTGGGGCACTCCCACTGTTTTTTGCGGAGCAGGGAAAGATATTCCCTCCCTTTATTCACAATTGTCTTCTTGGCGTGAGAGGGATGCAGTTAAAGACGCTGAGGCTTATTTTCAGCTAATGTTCAATCAGAGTCTTGGGCTTGCCACAGGGTGGTAAATGAGCAATTCTGGAAGACAAAAGAAACGGTGGCTCTAGGCCTCACCTACCCCAGGTAGGTGGCTGTCTGCAGCCAGGAAGAGAACTCTCCCCAGGAACCGAATCTGCCAGCACCTGATCTTGGACTTCCAGCCTCTAGAACTGTGAGGAATAAATTTAGGCCCCCAGTCTATGTCATTCTGTTATTGCAGCATGAGCAGACTAAGACAACTGCACATTCACTCTAGACAGGCTATTTTAAGAACCAGATTTGATTACAGAAACGACTTGAATGGATTAAAATGTAAACAAGAATGGCACAGAAGACATTTATTGTAGCTGACTGGGGTGCTCAGGATCCAGAAATGTCTCCACCATTTTAAAGAATAAACTTTCACGCTCCGACATAGCTGTGTGACATTCCTCAGACTGCTTACATGTGTGTCCCTAATGTTAGACTTCAGACCCCAAGAACAATCTCATCATCTTCCCCACGCCTAGTTTTCCTAGTCTGTGGCACCAACACCCACCCAGCTGCCCACCCTAGAAACTGGCCCCATCCTTGGTTCCTTGGTCTGTACACACATCAATTATCAGTCATGACTTCTTCCTCTTAAATGTCTAGGCGAAGACAACTCACCTCGTCCTCACTGCCACTATCTCTCCCTAGACCTCTGCCACCGTGTCCTGACAAGTCTTCTTACCTGGCTCTGGTTTGGTCAGCGATGTTGGGAGCCCTGGGGAGAAATCCTGGAGCCTTTCTTGACCGGAGAGGAATCCAGAGGTTTAGAGACTAACCAGCAGAGGATACAATGGTGGCCATAGATGAAGACTGACCTGTAGAATTTGGGGGTGGGGCATGGTTAGGGTCTGGGTTTTCTAGAAGAGATAAAGTTTATGCTATCAGCTACTTATTCAAATGATTTGTGTATGTAATGGATGGGTGCTGATACCGTCAGGAGTGGTCAGGGTTCCCTGGCTAGATAGTGTGGTTGGTTACGACATCATCCTGAAGCACAGAGGTTGCTGGTTCGATCCCCAGTCGGGTGTGTGCAGGAATGGATTGATGTTCCTGTCTCTCTTTTGCTCTCTCCTTTCCTCGATCCCCAGTCGGGTGTGTGCAGGAATGGATTGATGTTCCTGTCTCTCTTTTGCTCTCTCCTTTCCTCGATCCCCAGTCGGGTGTGTGCAGGAATGGATTGATGTTCCTGTCTCTCTTTTGCTCTCTCCTTTCCTCTTTCTAAAATCAATAAAATTAATATAAAAAAGACTTCTAGATGGTGGATCAGTGTTGCTTAAATGACAAAATTGCATTTATTCCTGTGTGCTGGGTCTTGAGAACCGTATCTCCTCATAAATCAGCCCCCCAGCAGATCTGAAGTCAAGGAAATCTGCAGGGGAGGCTGCTGAGCGTGCCATAATAATCATTTCCCCTTCAATAATAAGACTCCTAAATGTTGGCTAGGTAGAGTGCCATCCAGAATAAAAGCTGTATTTCTTAAACTCCCTTGCAGCTAGGTGTACGCATTTGCTTAAGTTCTCGCTGTGTGCAAATCTATGCAACTTCTGGGGTTAACCTCAAAGGGAAGGAGCATTCTTTCCCTCACCCATTTCCTCTTTCCAGCTGGAATATGGATGTGTTGGGTGGAGCTAGAGCAGCCATTTTGGACTATGAGGTGGAAGGTGTATGCTGAGGATAGTGGAGCCACCAGATGAAAGGAACATGGGTCCCGATGACCATGCAGCTACCATACCAGCTCTGGATTCCTGTGTTTATCTGAGAGAGAAGTAAACTTCTAGTTTGCTCCAGCCGCCTTTACTTTGGTTTTTGGATTCAGAACTTGATACCTAAAAGTGAGATGCTACAAATAACATCATCTAACATGTAGCACTGGCTTAGTGGAATCGGCAGGCCAACAGATGGCAGGAATAGAATTGCCTTTTACATAACGGCCAAACATTTGATGTAATTGTTGTCTGCAGTAACTTGGAGGACAGACCACATACTGACTGAGGCCAGGGCAATAGAAAGAGCGGTGGGAGGGTGCAGAAAGTATGGCTGCTGCTCCTTGGTGCTTTCCACCAAGTCCTATAAAAGTGTGATGGATTGGGGCTAGAGCCGGCCCGACTCGGCAGAGGGGAGGGAGGCCTGCTTCGATGAGGGAGGCACTGTTTGTAGCCTGAACTCAGAATTAAGGTTATAAAGTGTCAAAATGCTTCTGTTCAGGTGCTTCTGTTCTCCACACTGCAGCTGTTCGAGCAGTGACCTTGAAGAGGCAGCCTTCGCAGGAAACCAGGCTGGGGCAGCAAACCATTCCAACTCCTCGGCCAGAAAATGCAAACCAGGTAGTTCCAAAGAGCACATGGAGGTGTTGCCTCAGACAGGAAAAGTGCCCCCAAACACTCTGGGGCAAAGAAAAGGAGGGGTGCTTTAGAGGAAACAGGACCGACAAAATGTTAGCCATTGAAACCGGGTCATGTTGCGTAAGGGTTCATTATCATAGTCTAATTTGGTATGTGTTTGAAATACTCCATAATACAAAATTAAAAAATAAAGAACTATATATAAACAAACAAACAAACAGGCAAACGAACAAAAAAAGGGTGGCGTCTTCCCACCCTGGCTTCCTCCTCAGGCGGCCTTTGAGAGAGGCGTAAGCAGAGCCCAGAAAGCCAGTCTGGGCCGGATCTTCCGCCGCGGCTGCTTGATGAAGTCCTATGGGCAGAGAAACCTCAACCCTGGGGACCCCTTGAAACTGCCCAGAGAGCCAGTGGGCTGCCAAAGCTGTGTTGTCTCCAAGAAGTCCTCCCTCTGCAGGTCCCACCTCGGGAGGTCAGTGGGCAGGGAGTTCCTCCCAGAGAGCCGGAGTGGCTGCCAGGCGGCTCTCCGAGGGACTCGCGGGCCAGCCAGGTGTCCTCTCTCTTCCTGTGCGGTGCTTTTAGTAGCCACAGGGAGCACTGTGTCCCGTTCTCCCCTTAGGAGTTTTCAAAGGCCGTTTGCCTGTTGCTACTTCACTACTGTGTGTGTGTCATGTTGGCAGGAGATGACTTGGGTTTATAAGCCACTAGACCACCAGAAGCCACCGAGAGCTGATGGAGACCACAGATCACCCAAAGGTGATTTTTATCTTTAGTTTCACAGCCTACCTGGGTGGGGTTTGGGTTTTCTTACCTTGGGGAGAGGAGTGGGCTCTATATGAGTCAAGAAAGGTGACCAAAGGGTTGAATTATGGCAGGACCATTACTTGCCCCTTAAATGTACTCTTTCCTTGTTTCTCAGAAACAGAACTCCTTTCAGACAGGTTTCGTGGGATAAAACCCCCCTTTCCCAGGCTCTCTCGTGGTAGGTACGGCCCTGTGACTGAGTTTTCATCAACGGGGTGTACCACATCCAGATGACACCCTGAGTCAAGGGCTCTTGCTTTTTCCTCCCACTGCCCTCCGTCCCGCTGGCTGTAATGAGGACCTGGCTGTAGCCGCCATCATGAACCTCAGTGTAGAAACTGCATTCTGGGACGGCAGAGTGACACGTCGGGTGGAATCTAGGACCTGGGGGTCCTGGAGCCACCCTGAGAGTCCAGCCAGAGGGAGGGTAAAGAACCTTCTCCTTTATGTAAGCTATTGCTGTCTTGAGAGCTAACCCTAATTCTGGTCTAGAATTTGCCACACAAGGTTGAGGCAGAGACAGGCGCTGTGCACGGCCATGCTCCTGACCAGATGGCAGGTGGAGATGCATGGAGAGCACTCTCCTCCAACACTTAGCATTTGCTGAAAAGAAAGCAAACAAAATAAGAAAACACTTCCAGAAACCAGGACAACTATTAGAATAAGAATGTCAACACACAATGCTAGCGTTGCATAGCTTGAATGTTTTTATATCCATCAAATTGTTTTCAGCAGAATCCCTGGCAGAACAGGTTTGAATGAAAAACATTCCACATTTACAGAAAAAATATTGCAGATTAATTAAGACACTTTTTGAAATGACACAACACAAATCCTCTGTTGCTCCAGACAGGACGTGAGCTGTAAAGATGGCAGACAGTCCGGCCGTCAGAATCTCATGTATGTGGTTCCTCAGGCTGAGGTGAGATTGTTTGCCATCTTTATTATAGAGTCTGCTCTTGGTTTAGGATGGCAAGAATCAGAGAGGTGGCAAGCCTCTGTATTCAACAGCACCAAAGTTTCAGAGACAAACTCTTGAGGACAAGTTACAGAAATGAGAGACATCTTTCTCCAGAAGCTACACAGCTTGAATTTAGGATTAATCTCAAGTCTCTGGAATAGACTCCTAGAATGGTAAACGTTGAAAGAACCAAAAAACTCATCTGGTCCGGCCCAGCCATCCCCTCTTCCCTCTAAGGAAACTGAGGCTGAGGGCCACCCGTCTTGCCTAAGTCTGGGTCTACACCCAAGGCCTGCCTCTTAAGTACGATCTTTCCCCACTGATGCTGCCCCTCTGTCGCCTCCTCAGGATGAGGAGGGCTGCTGCCTGCACTCTAATGATAACGTCTCAGCAACGAAAAAATGTCCGGTAGCTGCGTGGCAGCAATACCTTCTACACTTGTCTAAAAGCGCATCTAGGTGTAAATTACTGTGGTAGGGATTAAAGACCAGCACAAGTGTGTGATCTATACTCCCTCCACGGCCCCATTCCACCCCCAACCAAATGGAGTTTTAAAAAAATTTTTTTTCTGGAATGTCAAAACACCAAGTACAGGTTCTAATGGGTGACGCCAGGAGGGATCTCCCATTGTGATGAAGTCAGCACAGAGACGCCTCTGCATCAGACCTTCCGGGGACTGCCAGAACGCGGGATGTAAGTGTCTTCTCCATTCACAGCCAGCCACGCTTCCCAGGCAAAACATTTACCTTGATTTTGATGTTCTTCTCTTAGCACTAAAAAAAGGCTTGTTAAGTATAATTGCTCAAGTGTACAAGGTGGTGAAGCAGAAATCTTGAGTTACAAAATCTAACTGGTAGCACCTACAGCATTTCCTCGCATTATTTCGCCCCTTTAGAGAATTCTCTCGTCTGTCCCCGGTATTTCCTGGATTTTGTTCCTAGTAACATATGCTGGGTCTGAACTACTGGCCAGCATCAAGGCAGAAAAAGGCTCGTGGCAACCTTTGGTAAGCTTCTTGGAAATTTATGTGATAATAACAACATTTCTGCAATGATATTGAACGATTAAAAACAATGCAAATCTGCAAACACAAGCGTCTCACGCTTTGAGCAGACAGGGAGACCTTGCATTTTTATCAAACGGCCATGATTTGCTAAATATCCTGATAGCACTAGAATTTACAGCGGCTTGCCCGCCTTCCCGTCTTTTTCGGCGCTTTGCAGATAGAGTTTTTTCTGATTCCAGATTGAACAGAGGTACTGGTGTGATATTCCTTTGTGTGTCTGTTCTCTCCAGAAGAAAGGCGATTTTCTCTCACAAAAAGAAAAGCAACTCTCTCTTATGAAAACCATACGATACTACTTCTGATTCATGGGTTTTTGGGCTCATCACTGGTTAACTTCCCCAAGTAATTCATCCCCAGTGTCAGATTCCAGCTGGTGAAAATTCCCATTGATAGCATCTGAGTCGGTCCTTATAGTCCACTTCAAGCCCTCGGTATTGTTTCTCCTATTTTATTGCCTAGCTCTCCCCTCCTGCTTCCTTCTGCTAGCCTGGCCCAAATACTGACAAGGATGGGGTTCGGGGGGTCACCTGCTCCACAGGACAGGGTCACAGCACTATAGAACACCTTCCTCCCAGCCCGCCGTTTAGCAGTAAAACACTGGTGGGGAAAAGATGGGAAGCACACAAGTAAATAGACCAGGTGTGGAGAGAACGGCCTTTATTCTTCCTGCAACCAGCACACTACTCAGATGGTGGAGAGTTTGCTTAAACATCAAAATGGCTTTGCTTCTGTGCACTATTAATACAAAAGCATCTTTTTTTCCCCTATAAATCCCATTAAGAAACTGCCTTAGCTTTCTCTTCTGGATACATAAAAACTGCTATTTAAACACACCACGTTGAAGTTGCATTTTTTTTTGTAATTTATTTTCCTTAAATAATAATTTTCTACAATCCTGTCACAAATTAAAAATTTTTTTTAACATAGTATTAACAAAGGACAATCCGAATCATGGTGTACTTGGAATAAATTAACATCAAAGTGTGTTTCTACTCAGATAGTCTGATCCTCTCCTTTGAAATGAAATGGAGACCATTGTGACCGAGGGTGAATGCACACTTGTTCTATACAGAGACGCATTCTTTATATAAACTCCACTGTAATTTGAATAGAGTTAGGAATCCTGAGAAGCACTCACCCTTGGGCACACGCGCGCACGCGCACACACACACACACACACACACAGACCCACATCCATGGACAGCCTGCAGTTGCTGGGTGTCCCATGGTTCAATGGCTAGCAGATCTTTCCTCAGAAGGGCCAAAGATGCTGAATATTTAGATGACATCCCATCTCCCCTCGAGAACATCGTCACTTTTCAAGTGTAATAGCCTGAAGTAGCAGCAATCCACGTAGTAGAGTCAGTAGTCGACGATTCCAGTCTTGGCCGCTGAGAGCACAGAGCACAGCGGGCAGGGGCAGCAGAGGCGAGTGGCGTCCACGCCTACAACTAATGCGCAGGTGCCAAGACCGCCCCCGGCGTCCTCGTTCTCAGTGTCAACTGAGAACTCACCCGAACCTACATTGCTAATCCGGTTCAGGCGTGGCGTGGGGACCTGAACAGGGTCACTAAATGCAGGCAGAAAGCAGGGCATTTTGGACAGGATTCTCAGAAGCACGAATGTCAGCAGGGACAGGGAGATGGGACAAAGGAAGGGAGGGCAGGAAAGGTACAGCTCGGCCTTCAGCCGGAGAGCCCACCCCCTGCCCAGCACAGAACGCTGGGCGCTTAGAGTCCTGTACAACATCTACATACAAAGCTGCCACACCCTCTTGCTCCTGGGAGGTCGACAGCACAGCAGGAGTCCCCTCTCAGTCGCCCAAGGATGGCTTACAGGATCATGGTGACGTGTAGGGAGGCATCAGGACGGGTCCCACATGGAGGTCCCCTTTTGCATCGCCTCGGGGGAGCGACGGGCCTCAGCGATGCTATCACAGCACACGCATCTACACAGTTCCTATGTACACGATACCTTTCTCGTAGAAATTTAAAGTGCCTGGCTTCCGACGTGCCCTTTCCTTTCCCACACCACAGCCTACAGAGTCCACTTGCTGCTTCCAGAGGGAAGGTCTGTCCTCAAGGACGATGCCCTTCGAAAGAGGAATGAACGTTTTCACAGTTGTCTTAACTGGGATCCAGCACGGAGACTAAGCCTTCCTCGTAAACACGAAGAATCGCTTCGCACACAAACTTGTACTGGCTCTGGAAAAGAAAAGGACGCCGTCAGCTCCGTAATGTGACATCGCACCACACACTTAGTCATTTGATAAAAACACTCTCTGGGCTTCAGCTCTGGGCTAGGCCCGACCCTGACATGTGTGGGAGAGAGCACCCAGGAAGGAGTGCGGCCATGTGAAAAGTTCACTGAGCTTGAAGGCTCATCTCAGGACAGGGGGGAGGGGTGAGACCCTCGGGTGACCTTGCTTACTTCCGGACCAATAATGAGCCAGGGGTTGACAATGCAGAAGGCAACCTGCGCCGCCTCCCGGCCGAGTGGCTGGCAGGAGACAAGCCATGGAGGCAGCAAAAGGCAGAGGTCAGATGCAGTGGCTCAGCCTGACAGACTCTGTGGCCGTGGCCAAGTGACTCAGTCCCCTCAAGCCTCGGCCACCTGACCTGCAAAGCCCTTTGCACAGGCCTGGCCCAGGGCTAATGCTCAGGGAGCGTCCGCCACTTTTGCTATTTTTTTTTTTTTTTATTTTTCTGAAGCTGGAAACGGGGAGAGACAGTCAGACAGACTCCCGCATGCGCCCGACCAGGATCTACCCGGCACGCCCACCAGGGGTGAAGCTCTGCCCACCAGGGGGCGATGCTCTGCCCCTCCGGGGCGTCGCTCTGCCGAGACCAGAGCCACTCTAGCGCCTGGGGCAGAGGCCAAGGAGCCATCCCCAGTGCCCGGGCCATCTTTGCTCCAATGGAGCCTTGGCTGCGGGAGGGGAAGAGAGAGACAGAAAGGAAGGAGGGGTAGGGGTGGAGAAGCAAATGGGCGCTTCTCCTATGTGCCCTGGCCGGGAATCAAACCCAGGTCCCCCGCACGCCAGGCCGACGCTCTACCGCTGAGCCAACTGGCCAGGGCTCTGTTGCTATTTTTATTGTTGGATTTCCACTCACTGATGTTTGCACCATCATGGCGCGCTGGTCTCGCATTTTCCGGACAATATCCAGCGGGTAAACGGGCAGGTTTCTCTCAATTAGGCACATGGCTGTTTCCATGGTGACCAAGACACCAGTTCGACCTATTCCAGCACTGGGGGGAGAGGGGCAGACACTTGGGATTTGCTCAGCGGTGTTTCTGCATGCACAGCCCAGCCCAGCTCAGCTCCTCACCGGTTCCCGCACTGACGCAGAGGAGCTTTCTTGCGGACCTTCGAGAGTACAGCACACACGGGGCATGTGCTCATAGTGGCTGAGAAAGCCTCTGCTCAGACAGTGTGAGGCCAGGGACCCACCTTTCAGTGCAAGCTCCAACCCCCATCCTATTCACATCTCTCGAGAAGGTCAGTGGCCTCAGAACAGGAAGGAGAGGCGGGCGGGGCTTTCTGCAACTCTGCACTGCCCTTGGAAGTTGACACCTTCCTGACATTCCCCATCTTTTGACACAGTCAAGAGATCAAGTAAACAGAGCTCTGCAAGAGCATTGCTAGTCTTGTGGGATCTGGGTGGATCTGATGTCTGCTAACTTTCTAAAAACCTTCCCCGAGGAGTGGGAATACTAGGAACCACCAGACCCAACAGGGAACAGTACCTGCAGTGAACTAAGACGGGCTCGGCGTCCGCTCTCAGGGACCGCACGTAGTTGACAAAGTCCAGGAAGTCCGAGGAGTCATCGGGCACACCGTGGTCAGGCCACGCGACGTACTGGAGGTGTGTCACAGTGTGCTCCTCTCCGGTCTGCGGAAGGGGCAGATGGCCTTGGTCAGTCAGTCCGGAGGGTGGGCAGGAACACCCAGTCCGCCGCGGCCTCCAGCCAGGGTGCTTCCTCCCCCTGCTGCTCCGTGGCCCACTGCGCAGAGCTGGGCGGGGCCCTTGCTGACCCCGCCCACCCCCCCTCACACCCACCCTCCGGGTTCAGTGCGGGCCACCTCTGCCCACAGGGAGTTCTTCTGTTTGCTCCTACAGTGCTTGCCATTAAGGCCACACACAGTAACTTTTTTCTTTTTTTGTAATGGTAAAAATTTATATAACACAAAGTTCATCATTATTAAGTGTACATTTCAGTGGTGTTAAGTACATTCCCAATGTTGTACAACCATCACCACTATTTACCTGTTAAACGTGAACTCTTTCTTCCCTCTGCCCCGCAGCACCGGGCACCACCACTGTCCTCTGGACGTCAGATAAGTAGAATCACACAGTATTTGGCCTTTAGTGTCTGGCTTATTTCCCTTAGTATAATGTCCTCACACTTCATCCATGTTGTAGCATGTGTCAGAATGTCCTTCCTTTTTAAGGCTGAATAATATTCCATTGTCTGACGACACCCCATGTACTTAATTCCCTCATCCAGCCTGTGGCCATGGGCTGTCTGCACCTGCTGGCTATTGTGAATTGAGCTGCTGTGAACTCGACTTCTGTCTCTTTAACTGAAATGCTTGCCAGGTGAAATCGAAGAGCAGACCAAGAACAGCTCTACCCGGGGCCACAGTGGATGCTGGCTCTGCACCCGCCTCTACACCGTGCCCTCCCGGGACCGCTCACTGCCAGGGCCCTGCTCACCTCGGTGTTCGTGACCAGCATTTCCCGGAATACGTAAGCAATGGTGCAGTCCTCCGACTGGCAGCGGATGTGGAAGCTGCCGTGTTCCACGACTTCGGGAGGGTCGGGCCAGTACTGGTGACATTTGGTCTGCGAGGGAACCATGGGGGTGAGTTAACCTCTGCTGCAGGGGAGTGCACACGAGCAGTTAACTGGACAGATGGGCCGGGCACTCAACCCGAGTGCTCTCACTCACACCAGGCACTCCTGCCGGGAGCAGAGGAACCCGGGTGAGGCCAACCTGCCCTCTGTCTGTCCTGAGGGGGCAGAGGCACACCCCACCCTCTTATGGAGAGCAGGGTGGGGGTTGGCCCGCCAGGGGCCAGGCCACAGCTCACAGAACAGTCCAGGGTGGAAGCCGGAGGGGGAGCACAGAGACTTACGTTCTTTATCACCAGGGTCTGGAATGAACAGGAGGGGCCTGGACTTAGGAGTGACTATTCACCCCAGCCTCCCCCAACTCCAATCAGGCCCACGCCAGTCCCTCAGGCCCCTTCCCTGCTTTCAAGGCCCCTCTCTACCTCACCCCCTTCCCCGTCCACCCCCACCCGCCTGAGGTAAAGGCTTCAAGGCGCAGCGGTGCAGAGCGCACATTAGGGAGTCAGACAGAACTTTGTAGGCGTTAGCCATATGACTTTGAACCTGCTACGTAAATGTTTTTCATATTCTTCATCCCAAAGATGGCGACAGCACCTGTTTCCCAGACAGCAACAGAGGTTGGAGCTAACAGTGTGCAGGGTCAGGCTTACGGTGGGGGTGGGGGAACTGAGTCAGTGGTGCCCAGCATTGCCATTGTTGTTACTATGGGCCCTGTGCCAACCTGGGTAAGGAGGGTGAGAGATCCCACACAGACCCAGAGGAAGGGTTTGGGCATCTGAGCAGCAGCTCCCAGGCCTGCACACGCTTCCACACAAGCCTCATATGAATGAAGCTGAGACTCCCAGAAGGCAGACGAGGAGACCCCAGGATCGATGGGATGAAGGTCGTAGCGGCCGTGCCTGACCCGCAGGCTGGCCGATCCCACCACTCACCCCTTTTACTACTCCCCTTTCCAAACCCTGAAGCTTACTTATTCCATAGAGATCAGACTCCCACCTCTGGCTTTGAAGCAAAATTCAGGGCCAAGCTGTCCATCTCATCATGGTTCTGTCCATCAGCTTTTGGTTCACTCAAAAAATTAATTTTCTCCAAGTGTACAGTCAGGTCGGATGTAAAAATTGCATTTGTTTATAGCTGAAAGGGGGCGTGCACTAATGGATGCACATAATTTGTCTGGAAACAGCTTTTCTATTCTTATGTTCAAATGTCACAGTTTGAATTTAATAACTTGAAATTAAGCAGGCTGCTGGAAAGTCAGAGTTAAGAAATGACTTGTGAACCTTACACCTGGGTATTTGGTTAACAGCCATTTCCTGTCTTTGCTTAGATAGGAAGGGCTGCTGTTTGGCAGGACCCGGAAGAACCCAAGGCAGAGCCAACAGACACCAGCCTACGTCCGCCTCCTCTTCTGCCAGGGGGCGCAGAGCTCTGCTGCAGGCTCCTGAGGGTCCTGCTCTCAGGACGACTGGTAGAAAGATATCTCCTGGAATTGACCAGCCCATGCATGGCAGAACTACAGATATCTATATATCTAGAAACTCCCAGGGAACCGAACCTGAACTGGTCTCTCTCTTTACCCCTTGATCATATTTAGATCTGAGGTCTATTTGGATCTGAAAGCACTGGGGGCGTAGTGAGAAGGGTGAGAAGTTTGCGGGAACCCCGAGTTTCAATCCTGGTTAGTAACTTCAGGTAACCAGTGTGTGATCATGATCAAGTGACTCCACTTTGAGTGGTTTCCCTGCTGCCACTGCAGGGAGGGACAGTGCACTAGCCTACTAACTTCTGAACAGTCCACGTAAGCACTAAACCATGCTTTTTGTGTGTGACAGGGGCAGAGAGAGAGTCAGAGAGAGGGATAGACAGGCAGGAATGGAGAGAGATGAGAAGCATCAATTCTTTGTTGCGGCACCTTAGTTGCTCATTGATTGCTTTCTCATATGTGCTCTGACGGGGGGGGGGGGGGCTACAGCAGACGGAGTGATCCCTTGCTCACACCAGTGATTTTCGGCTCAAGCCAGTGACCATGGGGTCATGTCTATGATCCTACACTCAAGCTGGTGAGCCTGCGCTCAAGCCGGTGACCTCAGGATTTTGAACCTGGGTCCTCCATGTCCCAGTGCAATGCTCTATCCACTGTGCCACCGCCTGGTCAGCCTAAACCATGCTTTTAATGGACATTATTTCATCTTGGTCTTAACACAACCCCTCAAACAAATAGATTGGCTCTATTTTGTGTACAAATAAACGGAAGCTCAGAGAAGGAATCAGCTGGTGTCAGATGATATATATATAGCAGGACCTACACAGATGTAAAAAATCATTTCTCCCCTCAAAAGAAACATCCTTGATGGAAGGTGAGGAAAATGACTCTTTCAATCGGAAAGCTATATACCTCTACGTCTCTGTTTCCTTCGGGAGGAAACCATGGAGCTGAAAGGAGACTACCGTGGAAAACATTCAGGGGAGGAAAGACAAGAGGCAGAACCAAAGCCACCCTGCAGTGAAAGCGTCCCCCACACCACGGGCGAATCAGCCTGCGGAGGAGCCCCCCACGCGGGCAGACGGGAAGGCCGCACGGAACAGCGATGGGGGACTCGGGCCAGTCCGTGCCTGCGGGGAGCTCCGCTCTACTCACTGCATAACATGGAGAAAACAAACGGGACCTGCTGAAAATGTCACTTCGCCTGTAGTGACAGACTCCTGACACCAGGAAGAACCAACTGCTGGGTGGTGGCAAGGACCGAGGAGGGACCTGAGGATGAAGGGCTCCGATGGCCTGAGAGCTGGTGGCAGGGGCGGGAGGAAATGGGCAGCCTGGGTTTCAGAAGAACTGGTTTCCAACCACCAATAAACAAGAGGGGTGAGTGCCCAGGGCCAGAGGCTGGGAAGGGAACGCTATGGCTCACAGGAGATGGGAGTCGCTCAGGCAGGGACCCGAAGGAACGGGCCGCAATGGGCTCAGCTAGGAAGAAAGGGCTGGGAAACAAAGAACCCCCCGTCCAGTCACATGGAGACCAGAGGGGTTCAGGTGCAGAGCGGCCACCAACAAGAGGAGGGGGAGGCCATCAGGACAGAGCAGGAGCGGCAGGGGGAGCCGAGGCCGCCCTGTGGAGGAAACAACCTTTTCTGCCGGCTGAGCGCGGTCCCGGCAGACCATCTGTCGCCGGCCCCGCCTGCTGGAGAGCTCTCTCTGAGAAGAATGACCTCACAGCCTCACAGCTGGGAAGGGGAGGCCAACTTTTTTTTTAAAATTTATTTTAGAGAGGAGAGGGAGAGAGAGGAGAGACAGAAGGGGGGGAGGAGCTGGAAGCATCAACTCCCATATGTGCTTTGACCAGGCAAGCCCAGGGTTTCGAACTGGCGACCTCAGCATTTCCAGGTCAACGCTTTATCCACTGCGCTACCACAGGTCTGGCGGGGGGGGGGGGGGGGGGGGAGGCCAACTTTCAAGGGGAAAGAGAAGGCCACCCCAAGCATGGAGACGGGGCCCAGCGCCCCGCATGGGCTCAGGTGTTGTCTCTGAGGAATTCCATCATGGACTGAGAGACCTCATCCATCACGGATGAGACAGGAGAGTGGAACCCGGACGGACAGTCCCCGAGAACCCCTGGAGCATCTACGAGGCATCCGGAAGTAGCAGAATAGGGAGGCAAGTACAGCATGAGCTTTCAGATGGGGAGACGGGCAGGTTTCGGAAAGGACAAGGCAATAAACTTGATGTCCCGATGATAAAATACCAGAGTGGCTGCAGAGCCGGGCCTGCAAAGTATGAGATGCCTGGTGGTCAATTAGGCGGAGAACAGGTCTGCACCGAGCCACGTGGTGGGATGAGCTTTTTTCCATGTGTGCGCACACATGGAGAGTTTCAGTTTGTGTCCAGAACAGCTTTCGCATCATCTCCCTAATACTTGAACTCTCTTTTTAAAAGGGAGGGAGAGAGGTGGGTGTGTGAGGAAACACACAAGCCTCAGGTTCAGGGCCTGGAAGGCAAGAGCACCGATTCAGAATTTAATGGCATTAGTTTCTGATCTTTGTATTTTTACACACACCTTCTACTGATGGCAATGATGCTGAACTTCTATTTAAGATTTATCTTTTTGGGGAAGGAGAATACAGTCAATAATATTGTGATAAGTTTTCACAGTGACAGAAAATTACTAGAATTAGTGGGGTGATCATGTTGTGAGGTATAAAAATGTTGAATTACTATATTGCACACCTGAAACTAATATAACCAATATAAGATTGTATACCAATTGTATTTAAATAAAAAAATTTTTTTAAAGATATATCTTTCAAAGGAAATTCATTAAAGCAAAAAAAAAAAAAGTGAGTCCATTTAAGGAAATAATGCTGCAGTAAAATATTGATAAATACAGTCTAGTCCTGGCAATCATTGTTAAGGTGGTACTCCCAACTTCTACCGATGCTAACATTTCCGTAACATTTATTGCGTACAAGTACTCCTTCAAGAAGGCCACCTGTGTTAACTCACTCCGTTTCCCCACAATTCCACAGCGAGAATGGTATCATTACCCATCTCACACAGAGGCTTTGCAGCCCCCCTGAGGCACACGGGGAGGAAGCGGCAGGGCTCAGGTCTGAATGCAGGATGCACGGCCCTGAGTCTGCCTTCTCGCCCACCACACTCCAGAGCAAGACGGCTGCAAGGGCTCCAGAAAAACAGAAAGTGTCCCCGTAACTTCGCTTCCTATTCAAAACAATATTTTAAAAATCACAAAAATAAAACAAAACCGAAGCGAAAATTAAAAACAGCCAAAAAATGAGACTTCTAGACGAGGAGATCAGGTGATGCTGTAGACCTGTTGCCATGGGATCTCAGCAAAGCCTCCGGCAGTCTCACAACTAACTGGGCGGAGAAGACGGAGCAGGGGCCAGGGTGGGGCGCAGAGCTGGGAGGGCTCACACCAGGGCTCTCCCCACGAGCGTCCTCAGCGCCTCCAACTCCCAGGCCCTGCGGCCTCTGGACGATCTTTACATGGTTAAGCAGTGATTTATGTGAGGAGATTCTGATCGAAACTGTGACAAGGGGCTAACAGCAACAGTTAACACCAAGAACAACAGAAGGAAAGCCCCAAAGAGACCCTGGAGGCCTGATCTGATGATTGCGTCCTACCAGTGATGACAGCGATGATGACGATGACAATCTCTCTCATACACATACAACAACAACATCTTAACATCTGCAACACGCAGTTCTCTAAGCTTCTTATCTACAGGGTCTCGGTCCTCGCAGGCCGTCCCAGGAGAGCACTGTCACCGTCCCCGTTTCCCACACGGGGAGCTGAGAGTCAGGGAGCTCTGAGCAGCTTGCTCCAGAGGAACCGTGTTTGGAACCCGGACAGTTGGCCCCAGAGCCTCACCAGGGTGCTGTATATCCTTAGGTTCCAAGAGTCAAGGGCGAGGGCACGAAATGGGCAACCTGGCTCGACGGCAACATTGAGACAAAGACCACAAGCCTCATGGGAGCTGAACCTGTACCCTTTCACAAGTCTAAGAGGACGTCACACACCTGAAGGAGCACTGTGCAGAAGAAGGGGTGACTCATCCTGTGTCCTCCAGGTGGGAAAGCAGGGGTGGGGGGTGAAAGTTCGAGGCAGCACGGATTTCAGCTCGTTGGGAGGAGTTTTTAATGTATCAGAGCTGAACATCCACAGGATGGACCCTGGAGTGGGTGAGCAGAGCGGGGGAGTGGTCTGCCTGGGACATCACACGTAAAAGCCCTTTGCAATTTATGGGGCTCTGTAAATTGGTAGGAATTCATACTCTGCTGCTTCAGGTGAGAGGGTAGACTGGCCCCCTCACACACACTCTCCGTCCCACTCCTGTGTCCTGACTGTTAGGGGAGAGGGTAGACTGGCCCCGTCACACACACTCTCCATCCCACTCCTGTGTCCTGACTGTTAGGGGAGAGGGTAGACTGGCCCCGTCACACACACTCTCCATCCCACTCCTGTGTCCTGACTGTTAGGGGAGAGGGTAGACTGGCCCCGTCACACACACTCTCCATCCCACTCCTGTGTCCTGACTGTCAGGGGAGAGGGTAGACTGGTCCCTCACACACACTCTCCATCCCACTCCTGTGTCCTGACTGTCAGGGGAGAGGGTAGACTGGTCCCTCACACACACTCTCCATCCCACTCCCGTGTACTGACTGTCAGGGGAGAGGGTAGACTGGCCCCTCACACACACTCTCCATCCCACTCCTGTGTCCTGTCAGCGTGGATCCATCTGGCATTCTGAACAGCACACTGAGGAAAGCCCTGGGGGACGGTGGCACAGAGATCAAAGCAGGCGGCTCAAAATTTATTTATGTTTGATATTGGAATGTGTTTCTGAATAAACCTTTCATAAGGAAGCTCTCCAGACGCAGGCACACAGTGGAGCATTCCCGACACAGGTGGCCCTAGCGTGCTGGTTTCTGTTCTGCAGCCAGTGCTCTGTTCCCACGGAAAACCCCCGTCCTGCTAAGCTAAGCACAGGACGGTGTCCACCACACTCTCCGTATCAAGCCTCCTGACCTATTTTTGAAATGGGTTTTGCTGCAACACAAGCAGAGGTGGACAGAGGTGGTCGTTTCTCCTACATGGTACTGGCACCGTGACCCAGGCACCCACACTGCCCTTCTTAGGCCCAGCACCTGTCCTGAGTGGGGGAGGCCACAGCCAATGAGGGCTTCCGGGCAGGTGAGGTGAGGCCAGGGGAACTGGCCTCTGGGCTGTAATAAGGAGCTGAGGCAGGAGAGGGAGGGGAGGTCCCATCCTTCTTTAGCTTGGAGAGGCCGGGTGTGGGCAGAGCGAGTGCTGAGCTTTCCACCACTACTCAAGTCCACCAGCCGCTCCTCACAGGAGATCGACGGGTCCTGGAGGGGCTGGACTGGGCGACGTTTAAGACCCTTTCCCGCCCTGAGACTCACGTTCCACAGAACACAGCGTGACACGCACACACATTTGAATTGGAAATCAAGCCACTTACCCGCCCTCGCTCTGTGAGAGTTGTCAACATGACGATGAGCGATAACTTCTGATCCCAGACGACTTGCCAGAATTGTGCACAGGTGTGTGGCAGGGGCCCCTGGGCGGCAACGTACTTGTTCACAAGGTGAGCAGCAGCAATTTCCATCTGGCGAGAGAGCGGCAAGGCATGACAATCTGTTACTGCCACGAGGTGGAGGGAGCTGGGTCTTCCACCCTCTACATGGTAACTGACATCGCACCGGAGTAACGTCCCTATCAATTTACGGCCAGTAAGAAAACAATTTTTAAAAAGCTATTTTTAAAAACCCTTCAAAGATACTTGACAAAAGTGCTAGCATTAGATATTTAAGATAAAACTGTGATGACTCAGCAGGCGATAATTAGAACAGTGCCTACAAGGTGGCAGAAGAGTTTAAACGACCTTCACGGCTGTGTCTTGAATAGAATCAATACTGGGTGTCTGTGTTTTCAGTGACACGCATCAATCCTCCTTGTTTTTCAGACTGACAGTTGCCAGGTGAGAAAGGGGAAGGGGTTGAGAAGTACAGATTGGTATCACAGAACAGTCATGGGGATGGGAAGGACAGCACAGGGAATATAGTCCATGATATCGTTCATAAGTGTGTGCGGTGCCAGGGGGGACTGGAAATGTTGGGGGGACACTGTGTAAAGTGTATGACTGTCTAACCACAACGCTGCACACCTGAAACCAATACAGAATAATATCGACTATAAAAATTAAAACTAAAGCCCCACCCCCCCAAAAAAATCCTCCTTTTTCCCCTCTATTCAGGCTTTTCTATAAAAATCTCTTTACTTTCCTCTGAAGCATCAACTACACAGGCTTATCCCACCGCTACTGCCGTCCGTGGCTTTCTGTAGGGCTGCCGATGCTCGTGTCCTGAGGTTGATGCCCCCGCCCAGCTTACTGAGGTGTAACTGACAAATAAAAGGTGTGTGTGCATTAAGCTGTACAACACGATGGTTTGACCGACCTATGTATCGAGAAATGATTACTACAATCACGCTAACGAACACATCCATCACCTCGCAGTTACCATCTGAGCTGGTCAACGTGAAACGTGGAAGTATTTTCGGCTTTCCTTCGTGTCTTCCTCCCACCCTGCTCTGCGTGCACTGCTGCCATTCTGATCCGCGTCCTTTCTGTGCAAGGACACTCAGAGCCAGCCGCGCTTTTGCAGTGGCACTGAGATTCATGGTTTGGTTGGTGTCTGAGCTAATGGTTTCCTCAGCCCTGGTGTCGGTGACCACCCACCCCCGCCCAATTCTAGGACGGCTCATCTGTATATCGTGTGTTCACTACCCCAAGTCAAGCTGCCCCATCTCCGACGCTCTGCTTTCGAGACACCAGGGATGTTAAAGTGAGGGTCAGATGCATCAGTGACCCCACAGACGTTCTGGAATAAGTGGAATCACTCGCCAGACCCATGTTTATCAGAAAAGCTCTTGATATTTTACTGTGAGTTGAGAGCTTAACTTGGGAAGCCACCTGTTCGTTTAGATCAGAAGTTGGCAAACTATGGTGTGAGGACCAAATCTGACGGCTGCTTTGCAAGCCAAGAGTTGGTATTTTATAACTTTACGTGGTCGCAGTTTAAATGGTTGTGTAAGTACCTAATAGCCTCAATTTTGCCTTGACTTGCAAAGACCAAAACATTCACTCTTCGACCCCTGACAGAAAAAACGGTGCCGACCCTTGGTTTTCAATGAAGAAACTGAGGTGCAGAGAGGTCAGCTAAGCTGCCCCAGATGTATTTTCAGAGTGAAATGAATGCTGTCCCCACATCTTTTACCTGGTCTTTTTTTGGGTTATATGCACAGAGGTGATTTTAGTTTTCTTATTTTAGTTAGGATATAGAGTAATACCAGGGGGGAGACACAGGAAGTTATAAACATAGCACAGGCAAGAAAAAACCCCCCAAACAAACCAAAACACCCACATGCCAGAAGTCGAGGACAGAAGGCATGCGGACGATGGCGTCAGAGACACGGAATCTGGGTGTTTGGTCTCACCTTCTGTTAGCTCTGTGACTTGTCAAAGTATTTAATCTCTTTGAACCTTAGTTTTGTCCTCTGTAAACTGACACTCTCCTTAGCCTTCCCTCAACAGCTGCCGTGCTGAAATAAGGGCATGAGACAGGAAAGCCCTCCGTCCACCGCAACCCCCCCCATGCGTCTTTGTCATGCTTGTTGCAATGATTAACGGGCTCTCGTGATCCAGACTCCTAACTTACGTTCACGTAACTTGCATTAATATAATCTTCATTTGCCTGCAGTAATACCCGAGTGGTGTCATCTGTGGGGGAGAAAAAAATAAAAAAACATGTACCGATTATTCCGAGCGTTATTTTTATCACGCCAAGGAAATAAGGGTTCAGTTCCCAGCCCCATCTGCAGTGCTCGCCTCATTAGCATAAACACTATTCCCCAACTGTTCCGAGTCTGAAATGGCTGCAATAAAGACGGTGGTGTTTACAGACACACTGGAAACCATTCCAGAACACCAGACAATCTGTTTTAAAAAGGGAAACATTATCTCAGTGTGTGTGGGGCGGGGTGGGGGGAGGCACTCCGGCCGGATACTCACAAGGCAGCACATCCTTGTATCGGTTTCTGTCCAAATTTTGAGGCAGCTTTGCAAACGTGATGGCCAAACCGGGCTTCTTTCTGTAGAGTTGCTACATGACAAATAGAAAAGTAAAAAGCCATTGCAGCCTGACCTGTGGTGGCGCAGTGGATAAAGCGCCGACCTGGAAATGCTGAGGTCGCCGGTTCGAAACCCTGGGCTTGTCTGATCAAGGCACATATGGGAGTTGATGCTTCCAGCTCTTCCCCCCTTCCTCTCTCTGTCTCTCTCTCCTCTCTCTCCCTCTCTGTCTCTCTTTCTCTCCTCTCTAAAAATGAATAATAAAAAGAAGCCATTGCAAAAAAAACACAACAAACACAGCTATGAAGGAAGTGGGGAAACATACTTTAGCAGTCAAAGTTGAACATTCATGGCACCAAATTCTTAACATTTAAAAATGATTATGCGTTGTCTATTAAAAAATAAAAAACCCCAAATTCTACCCAATAAGAAATTTTATAGTCCCGTAAGAAGCTAAGTTCTTCAATGTTTTCTAACATGAGAATCTTTGGGCGGGGCAAGGGGGCAGTCATATTTGTCTGAGTCACAGATAATGGATCACAGTAAGTAAAACCTTATCTTCATGACAATTATTTGATAAATGCTAAAAGCAAGTAAAGAAAAAATTATGACTCAAAATTAAATGGAAGTCATTTACATTAGTCTAAAAACATTTCCCTCCAATTCAGTGGTGCGAACCTATTTTTTGCTTAAAAACAAGAACTTTCGTTCATCATTTCACAAGTATATTTCCACAGTAGGAACATTTATTCCCATTCATATAAAGAGGTATCCTCTGTACATGCAATCACTAGCAAAAATTCAAACGATACAGTCTCTGCACATCTACAAGCACACATTGGACAAATCTGCACAGAGCCTGATGTGATTTTGACAACAGCTCTGTGAGAGGTATTAATAGTATCCTTATTTGGCAAAGCGAAGAGGCAGAGATTAAACACTTGGATCACAAACCACAGACTAAACTCAGATGTGACTTCAATGCTTGTGTTTTCTTTTTTCCTTGAAACCACTTTACTGAGGTATGAGTGACAGGTGAAAGAGTCCATATTTACCGTATACAGCTCGATGAGTTTGGGGATGAGAAAGTGTGCGCCAGCGAAACCACCGCCATCGAGGCCACAGATGCCTCCCTTCCCTCTCGGTTTCCTCCTGCCCCTAGACCAGGGGTCCCCAAACTTTTTACACAGGAGGCCAGTTCACTGTCCCTCAGACCGTTGGAGGGCCGGACTATAAAAAAAACTATGAACAAATCCCTATGTACACTGCACATATCTTATTTTCAAGTAAAAAAACAAAATGGGAACAAATACAATATTGAAAATAAAGAATAAGTAAATTTAAATCAACAATCTGACCAGTATTTCAACGGGAACTATGCTCCTCTCACTGACCACCAATGAAAAGAGGTGCCTCTTCTGGAAGTGCGGCGGGGGCCTGATAAATGGCCTCAGGGAGCCGCATGTGGCCCGCGGGCCGTAGTTTGGGGACCCCTGCCCTAGACCTTTCTTTTCTACACAACTGTTTCTCTCACTTTGAACTCGAAGGTGAAACACTATTCACCAGTGGTTTTTGTCAATTTTATGGGACTTTAAAAACTACATAATTTTTTCAACATATGAAGTGATTTAATTTTTTGGGGGGAGCAGAAAATTTGGGAAATTCAGACTAGTATAAAAATATAATTAGTAGTAATTTCACAACCCTGAGATGATCTTTTTCATGTATTTTGTCCAGTTTATATGTTTCTGCACATGTGTATACACATATACATGAGCATATATGCAAATACATACTCCATAGTTTTTTTTAAAAAACAAAAACTGAGATTAAAATATATATATTACATGTTACATATATGTTCTATAAACCCCAAATGTTTTGAAAGAAACTAACAGGTACTCCTTTGAAAAAGTTTCAAGGTCAAAGCTATCTTTTTTTTTTTTTTTAATTTTCTTTTTAATTTATTTTAGAGAGGAGAGAGAGACAGAGAGAGAGAGAGAGAAAGGGGGGAGGAGCAGGAAGCATCAACTCCCATATGTGCCTTGACCGGGCAAGCCCAGGGTTTTGAACTGGCGACCTCAGCATTCCAAGTTGACGCTTTATCCACTGCGCCACCACAGGTCAGGCAAGGTCAAAGCTATCTTACGTTCTATGATTCTCCAAGACAAGTTCCGCTATTTAATTATGATTAGCTAAGCATTTGTCAAGCTAATTTGGCCATGGAGAGCCTCACAAGAAGTATTCTGGGAAATACTACTATAATTTTGAAGCCTATTTTTTTTCTACTTATCCTATAATGTCTAGTTCCCCGTATTGTTAAATAGTCTAAGTATCCTCCATATATATGATTTTTACTGTCTCAATCATCTGTTGTTTCTCATAACTTATTTAAACTTTTACTCTACTTTTTGATTAGGCTGTTTTCAATATTTTTACTCTTATACAATTCTCAGGAACAGAATTACTGCATCAAAGCATATTTTGAAGGACTTTGATACATACTATGTAACCAAGTGCCCCTAACAGAGGTATATGAGAATAGTTAGTTCAACAAATTGTGGCCAAAATCATCAGCTAAAATGTGTTTGCAATTGAATTAAGAGGCTGGGAGGCCGAATATCATTTTGCCCCTTGTTTTTGCAAATTTTATTTCTTGTTTTGTAAAACAGCCTCTGTTGGTTTTTCTCTTATTAGCTCTTTTTTAATTAAACAAACAAGTTGCACAGAAATCACCAGGAGAGAATTAGCATAGAGATTTTGGGTAATGATCATTATGTCCTATCTTATACGTTTACCAAATATTTAGAATTCTAATCTCTCCCCGAGCTCAGCTACTGATCATCTTTATAATTTCAGTTCATAACAACCAAGTAGCCACTGGACAACTTCTTAAATATCTGTGAACTTTAATGGACTCTCCAAACTCATTCTAGAAAGAAATCCATAATAAATCGGAAGGCTTGGTTTGACTCTGAAAGGAGGAGAATATCTGAACCATTCAAATTCCCCAAATAATATGCTGGTTCTACCTAACTGCACAGAGGTGAAATCTAATTAAGCAAATATAATCAGGAAAGCTAACCTAGAGGTAAAAAAAAAAAAAAATTTCTTTCTTCAAATAACAAAAATGTAAATGTAATCAACTTGAGACGGTCTAGCTGAAAAGCACAGAACTAGGAAAAGGCTTTAAGTACAGGAAGTCTATAAGCATCGCAGCAGCATAACAATCTGCTGATAAGATCGCAGGACACTAAATACGTATATATAGAAGGTACTCTCACAGTGCTTGAACATATTTTTACATGTGTACACCCTGGGCTTCCTCTGACAAGAATGCATAAAGATATATAGCAAAGAAATTTATCTAAAGCCAAAGAGTTGTTTTTTGTTTTGTTTTTTTTTTTTTAAATTTAGTGAGAGGAAGGGAGGCAGAGACAGACTCCCACATGCGCCCTGACCAGGATCCTGGCAAGCCCACTAGGGGGCAATGCTCTGCCCATCTGGGGCTCTTGATCCATGGCGTCCAAAGCCATTATCTTTTAGTGTCTGAGATGGAGGCCATGGAGCATCCTCAGTGCCTGGGGCCAACTTGCTCCAATCAAGCCATGGCTGTAGGAGGGGAAGAAAAGAGAGAGAGAGAAAGAGAGAGAGAGAGAGAGAGAGAAGCGAGAGGGAGAGGGGTGGAGAAGCAGATGGGCACTTCTCCTGTGTGCCCTGACTGGTAATCAAACCCGGGACATCCACATGCCTGGCTGACACTCTACCACTGAGCCTACCTGCCAAGGCTCAAATATTTCTTAATTAGCAGAATAGTCTGAGTACTCCCCAATCGGGAGAAGTGTTGACTTAAAACTATGATACAGTCATACTACAAAATTATATATAATTAAAAATAATTCAACTAAAACACATTTGTAAGGATCTCCACTCATCTTATTTTAAGTGAAAACTGAAAGTTACAAAATATATAGAGTAGTGACCCCATAGCGGCATACACATACGCATATGTGTGTGTGCACTTACATGTATATGTGTGTATCAAATATATCTGCATGAGCACTGGAACAAGTATGAAAGGATACCCACCAAATTACTTGTAAATCCTAATAACAGAAAGGAGCTAAAGGAGAGGCCGGTTAGGAGACTATGAATTTTATTTTGGCTATTTATGAATTACTTGAATTATTACAAGGTGCATTATTTTTAAATCCACATGACTGAAGTGAGAAAAAGAACTACAACAAAAAAATTATATATAAGATTTGAAAATAAAGAATTTGATAAAAAGCTAGGTGAACAAAGCTAAGATTTGCGGGGGCGTTTAGAAGGTTTGAGAATACCCTCCTATTTGTGTCTGCCTTGCTAAGGCTGACATCGAGTCCCATTTCCACTGAACTGCTTCCGTCCTGGCTGCATACTCATTTTCTAAAGGTGTTAAGAGCTGGCTGTCAAGTTCCTTTGTTTGACCGACTCTCCTCCAGAGCCCGTGAGCTGCTCAGCAGGCTGGGTATGAAAACAGGGCCCCGAGAAGGTGGTCTCAAGTGCAAAGTGATAATATGAAAACAGGCGTATCTTTCTGCCAAGTGTGTTTCACATATGTTGTCTCCCTTGACTCTCACATCAGTTCTGTGAAATAGATATGGCTAGAATTATTAGGGTCACCCCTTTAGAGGGAGAAAGTGAGGCTCAGAGATTGTAAGAGCACTTAGATTCATTAAATACTATTAATTTTTATGTCCTAAATGAATCTGTTCACATCTGATCAAAATCTTTGCTGACAGGGGTTACTGCGGAACAACCAAATTGCCATTACAGTGTCAGGATCACCAGCTCTGCCTCCAGACAGGAAACAGCTGTTGGGAGCTGGAGCTGGAGCTGGAGCTGGAGCCGGTGCTGGAGCCGGAGCCAGAGCCGGAGCTGGAGCTGTCCAGCGTGGTGCTGGAGGGATGGGTAAGATGCTTTTCCAGCTTCAACATTTCTTCTTTGAAAAAGTCATGTGATATGAGAGAGAGAGCATCAGGGGGTGACTCTGATCTCCCCAGACTTCTGGCCCAACCAAAGATCTGAAATCTAGTCACGTCCCTCAGAGGAGGGCTCGGGACGCCAGCGGGCTGCCGCAGTGGACGCTGGCCAGGCCCGCGCAGAGGAGCAAGCACCGCGCGACTAGATGAGGGCTATTCCCACTGGCATTCTGGGAGGCTGAGAACCCAGGAGGAGGAAGGAAAAGGGAAAAGGGGAAAAGGGGAGTGGGGGACCTGAAGGGACGATGGGGAGGGAGAGCACACGGCAGAAACAGAGTCCCTTCACGCCCTCCGCAATGACCTGGAGGCTACTGCAGGGCAGCGACTTTCTAACAGCTGCTTGCTGTCTGTCGGCTTCCCGTGTCCAGTGCTGGAGGCTTCACGAAGGCGGCGTCTGGTTTGTTTTGATCACCACTATAAACCCTTGGCCAGCACTGTGCCCGGCTCCTGGCGCTTAATAAAAATTTGTATAACGATATCTGCTGCTTTAAACAAAGGGCAGAAGCCACTCGAGTGACGCATGACGAGAAGTGGCACAGGGTCATATAATTAGGCAAAGGGTAACAATGTTCCATGAAGGCCCGAGAGGCTGTGTGCCTGGCACCACTGTGCAGACACTGTAGTTCACTGCTCACGGGCAGTTCAGCCACACTGGGGACATCCCCGTCCCCTGGTACCTGACCCAACCAGAGTGGGCAGGGACACTCTCTAGAGGGGACTTGCAGCCTCCCCTAACAGTTTCCGGATGTTGGAGAGCGCTACGTTAAATACACGGGCCCAGACGCAGACGCCTGCCGCCTTCTGGCCCAGCCCCTTCCGCAGAGCAGTCAGGACAAGCGGGCGGCACCTGAGGGGTGCAGCTCTCGCTCTGCTCCTGGTCATCCCGTGTGATATAACATTGTCCTTTCTTAAAGGACGAGAAAGAAACTGTTTGGAATATCTTTTAACTGCTTTTTTTTTTAAAGGTGTGGAGTTCTAATCGTGAAGGTCCAACTGCCCTCACTGATTCCTACATGAGTCAGTGTAGGCCTCTCAGGAAGCCTTCAGCCGCCTGTCCTTCCAAAGCAACTTTCTTAATGATCGTAGGAGCCAGTGAGTCACTTGCTGGGACACAAGTATGGGATGCTTCCCGCCTGGGTGATGTAGGAGCGAGTTAAGGGAAGCCAGGTCAGAAGAAGATGGCTCCTGGTCCGGGGAAGGTGGAAGAGGCTTAGGGGGACGGGGGGGGGGGGGACCCCTGGGTGTGATGGAGTCCGGCGGCCACCGCTCTAACGCATCAGCCAGGGAGGGAGGAGGATAATGTCCCCCCTTGTCTATCAACCACATATGACAAGTCTCCAAAGACGTCTTCACCAGGCAGGGAAGCTGCCGGTCACCTGGTCCTTGGAGGAGGATGGGCACCAGGGTCCTTGGCTGGGAAGCTGGTTCTCAGAGGACAAGTCCGCGCCATCACTTATCTTGAACCCAGGGACGTCTATGCTGAATGCATCACCTTCTGGCTTACAGAGAAGGTGCAGCTCAGGGAAGCACGGGTTGAGCCTCACGTTCTTCTCCGGGAGGAATGAAGCTGAGGCTGAATGGGTGAGCTCCTTAAAGGAAGAGTGTCCTGGAGGTGATAATGGACTTGGAGCTCTGGGAACACCAGATCTTCTCTTTACATGAGACACAGAGGAACGCTGTATTGGCGGAACAGAGCAGAGCACCTAGGCAGGTCGAGGCCGAAGGCCAGCGCTGCGGCACAGTTCACACTGGCAGGTAACCAGCAGCTGCTGCAGGGGAGGCCTCAGCTGGGGCCCGGTGAGGATCTGGGTGGCACGCCCCTGGCAACGGCGAGCTCTGACGCCGGATTAGACTTTTAACATGGACTCTAATCCTAGATCTCTCCTCTCTCTCACACTTTGGTCCCTTTGCCTCTGAGCCTCATTTCCTCCACCTAAAGAAGTGACCCTAATAATTCTGGCCGTATCTATTTCACAGAACTGTTGTGAGAGTCAACGGAGACAACATATGTGAAACACACTTGGCAGATTCCAAAGTGCTATAGAAATGCTAATTATTAAGTGTGATTTTTGTTACAGCTGGAACCACATGCTGTCTGGAACACATCTGTAATTGTTGAGCGTAAGCCACGGGAGGGACGGGAATCCCCTTCAAGAAAATATGCTTCCAAGTGAGCTGTGCAGAAAATCAGCTCACCACCCCGGGAGGCAATCTGTCGTGGCCCAGCCACCCAGGGCCGGCCCTTTCTGGGGTGGTGTGGGCACCTGCTAGAAACTAGCCATCTCTTCCTGCCCCTGTCCAGACCCGTCAGACAAGTCACCCTTCTATGACGGCACTGGCAGGGCAGGTGGAGACCAGAACTGCCAGCACTCTGGAGTCAGACAGCCCCGGGGTCCACCCCAGCGTGACCTGAGCACTTTTTGTGTGGAGGTTGGGCATGTTCTTTAGACCCCTGAAGCCTCTGTTTATAAATAATGATAGTTAGTTACTTTTTATTGAGCTCTTACCATGTGCCAGACAATGCATTAAGTATTTATCTCATCTAACCCTTACAGTGAACCCATGAGGGCCCCAATTGACAGATGGGGAAGTACAGGTCATGGAGGTTAAGAGACATGCCTGAGGTCACATAGGGAGTGAGTGGTAGAGCCAGGATTCAAAGTCTGATTGGTTCCATGTGGCAAAGATAGTTTCTCAGATCTTTTCTAGCTCTGATAATGTATTAGTCTAGTAACAACTCTCACATGTAAATACATTTTGTTGTTCGAAAAGGTTCTATGGTTTTTAAGCAGGCAAGCTCTTGAGTTAGTCTGTATCATTTTCTGTGCGACAGGTAGCCACCCCCAGACCCTGCCCTTCCGCCTCGACCACAGGCTGTCATGAGACTCCTGTGCGATGATGCACACGAAGCCCTTGGCGCACAGTCTAAGTGCTCATTAGAGGGCTCCCCTTGTCCTGGTTTCTAGAGTGATCCGGCTTCCTTTAGAATCCTTCTCGAGCAGCTGCATAGGACTGAGCAGGACATCTTCCCCCTGTCTGGAGCAGCGGTGGTTGTTAAATCCTGTCTCATAGTCCAGGGCTCCTCGGGACAGTGCAGGGAGACCCAGCCCGTCGGGCAGGGCTCCACGCACCCCACCAGCTCCATCCCAGAGCAGCTCTGCTGCTACCTGTTCTGCATCCTGGCATTCTGCAAACGTCATTTACAAAGAGGGCTGCCCGACTTCGTTTCTAGGAACTACACAGAAAAATGAAGGAAATGTAAACTAAAATTTAGCCCTAAAATCTCTACATTGTCCATTTCTTATGCTCTAGTCCAACTATACGCTGCAAAGGTAAGACTTGGGAAAGGGCAGCAGTGGAAAATGGCTCTGGTACAGTCTCTCCCTGCTCCTCCATCGTCCTCCGGATCAGCTTGGACATGAGAACCTCCCGGGGATCGGCTGAGAGTATCAGCCCGTCCCAGCGTGGCCGACGCAGCAGCTGTGCTCTGGGCCCAGTGGAACAAGCCCTTCGGGTAGGATCCATACGCATGCTCAGTGTGTCATCCTTTGAGAAACACTACTCAAAAACATGGGGGACAGGTGGGTACTTCTTTCCAGAACATTTTAAACTTCTTAATGAAGTTCAGTGAATGCTGTTTAAGGAAAACCTTATGAGGGATTCCTGTAGGTAAACATAAAAGTAGAGAGCCCCGAGTGGAGTGGATTTTCTGGAGCGCAGGTTAAGCCCAGGCTTGGTCTTCTTCCTCATGGAAGCCCACAGCGCCTCCTTGTGGACGGTATGGACAAAGACAACTGGTTCCCTCTGGGCTGAAGGACTTCCATCACTTGGAGATATCTCCCAGGATTCCTTGCTGTACTTCTCACCCTAGATAGGCCTGTCTCCCTTTGCTAATGGGTACCTATGAGCTTGGTCTGCATTCAGGCCATGGCCTTCCTGGAATACCATGTCCCGCCTTCCCCACACACTTAATCCCATCCATCCTCTATGAATAATACAACGTCACCCCAGAGGACCTTCAGGAATGCTCTCAGTTCGAGTTCCTACAAAACGTACCTTCTGTGTAATGAAATCTTGCCCTATCTTGGTCTTTAGCTGTTTCTGGGATTCATAACACATTCCCTCAAATATACCAAGATTAGAACTGTAACCTCCTTGGGGCCCGAAATCCAGCTTCTCCCCACTTTGTCGTGTTCCTGACGCAGTGTTTGGTGAACACCTGCTACACACCCCTGAACGAACGAACGACTGCACAGAGCCTCCCCTCCAACACCGAAAAAACAACAAAACGAATGTACTCTGTATCTGGCTTTTAAGTCCGCCTTGTTTCAGTTCTTTTGGAGAGTGTTAAAAAGTACGTAGTTTTAGCATTTAAAATGCATATATCCATTTTGAACTTCTGGCAATGCAATGCCAGAAAACATAACCTCCGCATTTCCTTCTTTGAAAACCCTAAGCTCACGCAGCCTCCTGTGGGCCACTGGAAAGACGGGCTTCCTGTCTTTGTAGACAACTCAGTATATGTCTACCCAATTCTACTCAAGTTCTGTCACTCCTACCCTTTAACCCTGATTTCACGTCCACAGGCTATGAACTTACTTTCTGTCTGAATTAGCTGCCATGGCTATTAAGTTTAAATCCCCCCATTGATTTTTTTGGGGGTAAGGCCAATTATCTTCATCTTTCACTTGAGGATTCTTACTTCCTATTGTTGTTCAACAAATACTGCTCTAATAACGAATTCTACTTATACGCTATTCCTTACAGCATTATAAAACAAATCTCTTCTCACTCCACTCTCTGCTTTGCCCTCCTTCTGTCCGATACTCTTACTCCTCACGCTTTCCTGAATCAGGGTGCGCTCACGTACATTTGACAAACTGCCTAGTTTTCCTTCTGCGACTTTCTTTTATACAAATAAACAATGAGTTGCTGATTCCTGCTTTTGAATCCGATCTGAGGCTGTCCTTTCTAAGTTATGAATCCAGACTGTGTGTTGGCGTTCATCATGATCTATTTTCTTGCACTGACCTGCTTGATGCTTCTTTGTGCTATTTTGCTGTCTTTGATTGCATGAACCACTCTGTTTCCTTCTACCTTGGAAAAAATCCGGATGATAAATGTATCCTATTTTCATTCTGCTAGTGATCAGATCAGTGAAACTGACTTTTAAACCCAGCCTTCATTGTTTTGCAATGTCTGTGTGAATTTTTTTGTCAATCATCTCAACCCTACGATTACCAGTCCCTCCTGGGGAAGGAAGATGGTGTCTGATTTTGGTTTCTACTCATGTTTACAGGGTTCTGGGGGAGTTAGGAAGGCAAACCACTACACCCTCATGGGGTGACACTAACTGCTCCAAATGACACAGGATGCCCGGTGGGGTCAGGGGCAGGGCTCCTTTGTCAGCCCTTGGGTGCTCACCCACGCCACCTCTCTACTACCTCCTGCTAAGCGTTTGGAGCTTTTGTGTTGGCAGCTAAATAGCTCAGAGTCCCGCCTCCCCAATTTCTGATGCGTTTCCCATGACTACCGAACGTTACTAGAGTAAGAGGGTGAGGCAGAGTTCAGTGACGGGCTGTGGCCCCATCCCCTGCTTTCCGGGCCCGCTCTCCCACCGTGATGCTCAGAGCCCCTCCTGTGTTCGGCGATGAGCACAGGCCCCCAAGTGGTCTCATTCAGCGGCACCTGAACAGCCGGCCTAGGCACGGGGGCCCAGGCCGTGGGGTGGACCCTCGGGCTCTCTTACCTCGAACTGGATCAGCACCGTCCCACTTTCGAGGCCCTTCTTTAGCTGTTCCATGGATCCCTCCAGAGTGTCTGCACCCTCCGGACACACAGGGAAAATGGCCTCGGGGAAAAGCTGGTTCAGCTCATCGTCCGATTTGATACCAGCAAAGGAGTGGACAGCTGTAGTGGGCAAGAGAGGGTGCATCTGGCTATGTGGCAGCGCTCTGGTGCTGGGTTTCCTACCCCAAAGTGGCACTCAGGACACCTGAATGCGGATGATTTCAAAGATCTTATTAAATGATTAAGTGTAAAGTGATCGTTTTCACCAAAGATACTACTCCTTGAATGATTCGGTATGTGAGGATTATACAAGATGACACACTCTTCTGGTTTGTTCACGAGGGGGTCTGGTACTCAGAGGCTGTGGCCAAAGGTAAACGGAAAGGATGTTTTTAAAGAAAACACCTTCTCTCTTTGCTCACTCTGACCTGGTTTTTCTACCCATCCCCTCTCTCCCTTCTCGGTTCCTTTTCATTTGATCCTTTAAAACAGGTACGTTCAGGGCGCTAGTGTGAGGTCCGGCACGCCGTCCATGACAGCATCGTCCCACAGAACTCAGTCTGTCTCGCACTCCTGGCCAGGCTTAGGTGGGAGGCTCCGCAGTAAACACCTCCGGCCCTGACATCTCCCCTGCGCTACGCTGCAGACCTCCCTCTTCAGTAGGAATGCTCCCTTCACATCAGACTACTTACGAATAAAAACACCCCCTTGTCCCACACCTGCGCAACACTTCCCCAGCCTCACGTGCCTCCTCCCGCCTACTGTGACCCCCTTCTCCAGTCTCCCCAACTGGAAACTTCAGGAGCCTCTCTGAATTTTCCCCTTCCACTCAGAAGGGGATGCTACTCCCTCACTCAAAAGCCTTCACTGGCTCCCTACTGCCTTCAAGATAATAGGAAAGGAAAATAACAACTTGTACACTGTCCTGCAGGAGCTGGACTGAATCCTCACAGTCCTGAACAAGAGTCACTGTCCCCGTTGTACAGATGAGGCCAGCTCACCACAGGGCGCATGGTGCGGCAGAGGGGCCCGGTCCCCATGGCCAGATTCCTTTGTTCCCTACTACCTTGTGGTCTTACCAGCCACAGAGCTGCCGGGGCAACTGACGTAGGCTCTCTGTGACTCTCCTCACATGCAGATAATAATACTAACAGTATAATAGTGTTATGAGAATTGGAGACGGTACTTGCTTAAAGCAATTAGCATAGTGCAAGGTACTTCACAGGTGCTCCACAGACATCAGCCACTGCCACACCTGAATACCTACTGTGTGCCGAGCAGGGTGCTGGGATCTGGTGGGAACGGGTAGGTGGGGATCTGGAAGATCCGGTCAGGCCTCACGAGGAGGCGGGAGGGGAGCTGACAGCAGAGGGCTCTGGGCTGGAAGAGGCAGTGGGAACAGAGGCAGGCAGGTGTGTGTGTCGGGGGTGGGGACGCCGTGCCACTCGCCTGTAAGGCCAGTGTGGAGAGGTAGGGCCAGGGCTCTGAGTCACACGGTGCATCTTCCTTCCCTGTTCTGAAGCTGGGCAGAAGCGCTCAAGGACTCGGCTTATTGTTTTATGACAACAACAACGAGCACAGTAACGGTGCTCAACAGAGCTGTCCTTCAGACGCCCGCCACACGTCAGGCAGAACCTTCCTAAGAACCCCGTGAGGGAGGGGCTGTTGTTCTCCTCATTTTACATTAGAGGAAACTGAGACACGGACTGGGCACGAAACTTGCTCCAGGGCCCTAACAGGTGGGAGGCAGAGTGGGGACCACCCAGAGGCAGCTCCCTCCACAAACCCAAATGCACGTGAATAAAGTATAACCTGATCCTTCCAGAAAGGTTTGAAAATGCAAATGCCTGCAGGGCCAGGCAGCCAGGAGCGGGGAGTGCTGTGTGCCAGTTGGGCCTGGGAGAAAGGAGGGGGTGACAGGCCCTGTGTATCAAGGGGGTGGTGGGTGCTGCCCACCCCCAGAGGCCTGGCCCCGAGGGGCGGGGCTCCCTGTGGGGAGGCCTCCAAATTTTTCAAGTGAGAAGTCAGACATCTAGGTTGTTATGGGACTGTTCTTGATTTTTCAAACACTGGCTACAAGCTCAACATTTTCAAGACCACAGAAGGGCGAGTAGGGCCCCCGCTTGGCTAGGGCAGCGGCCGGTGGCTCTTCCTCCGCGGGCGGCTGTTACCTTTCCTCCTGATCACCAGGGCCAGCTCCCGCGTGTGGGACTCCCGGCTGTTACCTTTCCTGATCACCAGGGCCAGCTCCCGCGTGTGGGACTCCCGGCTGTTACCTTTCCTCCTGATCACCAGGGCCAGCTCCCGCGTGTGGGACTCCCGGCTGGCTTTGATGAACATCACCACTTGGTCATGGGTGTGCTCTGAGATGTCCCGGCCGTTGATTAGCACGATTTGATCCCCTTCATTCAGCTTAGGAATGCAGGTGTCCGCCTGAGTGGGGGGGAGGGGAAGTGAGTTTCTCTGGTTACCATAACACAGTCCTGGGGGGAGGGGGGGGACGCTGACGTGCTCTGAGCCCAGACACCTGAGACCACAGTCAAGTTCTCCGGCTCTCCCTCAAGTGCCATCATCATTATTCTGACACCCACCACTACGACGACGGGGGCAACTGGTCGTGGGATTTGAACGAAGTGCTGCTCAGAAGGTTAAGTAAGCTAGGGGACATTTCAGAACGAGGCTCAGAAAACCACGAATGCCATGTCTCTGAGGGCCGCCACCTGCACTCATTAATGTAACGCAATGACTGGGACGCGTCCGATCTGTTGTATTCTAGACGGGTTGCTGGGAAGTGATCTGTCAGCTAACCCTGCTGGTTATCCATCTCACAATGGAGAGACTGCAAGCACAGCACCGCGGGCAGACGCCGTCACGGGAGCAGTGAATGGGGGACCAGGGTAAGAGGCAAGCCTCCTTACTAGGGAGGGGCCACGAGCCGTAAGAAGTAAACAGCCAGCTGATGGGCTACTCAAGAGGAAAGCCCTCACACTGCTCCCTCCTTAGGAGGCACAGTGACAGGTGCTCAGTGCTGTGAACAAGCACATGACCTGCCGAGAACACCGAGATGGAGGGCTGAGGGCTGGGGGGTGCAGGGGCACAGGGTCCACGTGCCCACTCTGGGCGGAGGGCTAAGCGCTGCGGGGTGCGGGGGGCACAGGGTCTGCGTGCCCACTCTGGGTGGAGGGCTGAGGGCTGAGGGTTGGGGGGTGCAGGGGGCACAGGGTCCACGTGCCCACTCTGGGCAGAAGGCTGAGGGCTGAGGGCTGGGTGGTGCAGGGGGCACAGGGTCCGCGTGCCCACTCTGGGCAGAAGGCTGAGGGCTGAGGGTTGGGGGGTGTAGGGGCACAGGGTCTGCGTGCCCACTCTGGGCGGAGGGCTGAGGGCTGGGTGGTGCAGGGGGCATAGGGTCCACGTGCCCACTCTGGGCGGAGGGCTGAGGGCTGCGGGGTGCGGGGTGCAGGGGGCACAGGGTCCGCATGCCCACTCTGGGCGGAGGGCTGAGGGTTGGGGGGTACAGGGGGCACAGGGTCCGCGTGCCCACTCTGGGCGGAGGGCTGAGGGCTGGGGGGTGCAGGGGGCACAGGGTCCGCGTGCCCACTCTGGGCGGAGGGCTGAGGGCTGCGGGGTGCAGGGGGCACAGGGTCTGCGTGCCCACTCTGGGCGGAGGGCTGAGGGCTGGGGGGTGCAGGGGGCACAGGGTCCGCGTGCCCACTCTGGGCGGAGGGCTGAGGGCTGCAGGGTGCAGGGGGCACGGGGTCCACATGCCCACTCTGGGCAGAGGGCTGAGGGCTGCAGGGTGCAGGGGGCACGGGGTCCACGTGCCCACTCTGGGCGGAGGGCTGAGGGCTGCAGGGTGCGGGGTGCAGGGGGCACAGGGTTCACGTGCCCACTCTGGGCAGAGGGCTAAGCGCTGCAGGGTGCGGGGTGCAGGGGACACAGGGTCCGCATGCCCACTCTGGGCGGAGGGCTGAGGGCTGCAGGGTGCAGGGGGCACGGGGTCCACGTGCCCACTCTGGGCGAGCAGAACAGCACACTGTGCCGCAGTTTCCTTCTCTTGGGCAGCACTTCTAAATGTGAATGGGCACATCCACCACCTGGGGAGCTTGTTAAAAATGCAGTATTTGACTTTGGGTGTGGGGTACGCAGCATAATCAAATGTCAAAATAATTTGGAGATGTTTTCTCGGAACATATGTACCCGGATTCATCAATGTCACTGCATTAAAATTAATAAAAATAAGATTAAAAAAAGAAAAAAAATGCAGGTTCTGGTTCAGGAGGTCTGGGGCGGGGCCTGAGAATCTGTATTTCTCGTGAGCTCCCGGGGGTGGGGGTAGGGGTACGGGAGCTCTGGGACCACACTGAGCAGCAAGGTTCTGGGAAACGTGCGCTCTGCTCTTCCGCTCCCCCCACCTGTACGCACGCACTTACACACCCTCTTTGCTGCTGGCTAGAGAGAAACCGGACACAGAAACAGACATCTGTTAAGTTGACTGGAAAGCAAATGGGGGTGGGGGGGTAATGGAACACGTGCACTTACAGGCGACTCCGGGTTTATTCTTGACACCACAAGAGGCATCTTTTGATCCACTCCTCCCTATAAATGTATGGAATTAAAAAAAAAACCCACATGAGTCGTTGACAGTGACAAAGACATGCAGCTCTCTGGCACAGGGGAGGGTCCGACTTCACTTTATCCTGTTCTAATGCCAGGGGGCAGCACTCTTTCGAATGACAGGGTTCCCAAACCCTCTGGGTCTGGAGGGCTGACCAGAAGACTGCTCCAAAGCCCCTACTGCCACCCCCACATGCCATGAACTTGAGGTGCACTCGGGGGAAGCGAGCCCCTGGAATAAAATGCAAACTACTCCGGGAGAAGGACTCCCAAGGCACGACCTCTGAGTGCTGCCCGACGGGGTTTCCTGTGGGGACGACAAGCTACAGACAAGGCGACCCGCTGTGAGGACTTTTGACCTCGGACATCAGGTCACCAGGAGGTTCTGGGGTTACAGGGCAGGAGTGAGTGACAGCAGCTGTGGGAGGGGGGCAGCAAAGACCACCCACCCTTACCCAGCTCCAGAGTAGGGGCTCGTCAACCTTCTCTGTCAAGGACCAGAGAATACATATTTTAGGCTTTGGGGGACAGAGGGCTCTGCTGAAAAGCTCAGCTCTGCCACTAAGATGCCCAAGGAGCCATAAACCAGTTGCAAATCAATGGGTGTAGCTGTGTTCCAATAAAACTTTATTTGCACAAACAGGTGGGATGTGGCCCCTGGGCCACAGTTTGCAGACCCTGCCTAGAGGCAGGAAAGGAGGGTAGTGGTCCTGCAACTTGAACCCCTGTTCTCTCTTATCAGCTTCGCAATACTGAGGGGCTTTCTTAATAACCCCTCTTCGGGGGTACATCGGCTTGACAAACTGTGGGCCCTCATCTCTCCGAGCCTTAGGATACATAGATAAAATAGGGTTAAAAATGCCAACTTCACTGGCTAGAACCCAGTAAGGTGATATAAAGAAGTACACAGCAAACAGCAAGCACAGAACAGGCACTGGTATGAGGCAGCTGCTATGGCCACATAACAACACTCCCAATTCTGGGGGTTGAGCGGTTCCTTGCACAGCCTCAGGCATGTGGCATGCTTCCAGCGGAAGTTAAAATGTCATTTACAGATTGCTTCAGAGCATAAAACTTCACTATAAATCCATACGACATACCTTTAGATTAAATCCAAATTTCCCATCTTCGTCTGGTGTGATACGGATCAAGACTAAATAGCCATCACCATTATCATTCTGGAAAATGAAAGAAAGTGGTCAATTATGTTACCTCCCTCTCCAGTGGTCGGAAAGAATACATTTTCTTCATTACCCACCAGGTGCCTCTGCACCAGGAAGCCTGGGTGGGTCACCTGGCTACTTCAGCCCTGCAGGACCTGAGCTCACTCACCTTGTCACAGTAGTACTGGCTGGAGTCCTCAGTGGAGTCCGCTTTGGTCACCCTGTGGAAGTCCTCTAAGAACTGCTGATCCACGCCGTCCGGGGAGCAGGAGCCTGGAGCATTTGAAGACGGAGACGCAGAACTGGAGGACTTCTGGGTCAGGCAGCTTTGAGCTGGATTGCTCTCGGGTGTATTCCTTCATCACGGGGAAGGAGGAGACGTTTCAATAGCTGGATTAATATTTTATCAGAGCAAACGCTACCAACTATTCAGGCCTGACATCCCACAGTTGACACAAACTGCTGGAACCTTAGGAGAGCTCCAAAGATCAGCCTCAGGGCTCTGGCTCACCCAGAGTCTACGGGCCCCCTCTGTCCCCATTTGGCCTAAATATCACCAGCTTTAGTTTCTGGGAAACGGGGCAGAAGGACAGGGCAGATAGAGGAGCTGCTGGACACTCAGCTCCCTTCCCAGCTGCATTAGAAGGGTGATAGGGCTCTGGCTGGGTAGCTCAGCGGGTTAGAGCATTGTCCTGATACACCAAGGCTGTAGGTTCATTCCCCAGTCAGGGTGCAAACGAGAATCTGCCAATGAGTGCATAAATAAGTGAAACAACAAACTGATGTTTCTCTTTCTCTCTCTCTCCCCCTTCCTCTCTCTAAAATAAATAAATAAATAAATAAATATTATAAAAAAAAGAGAAAGAAGGATGACAGGGAAGGTGCCAGCTCTCCGGGGGTCTGGTCGCTGACGCTCACTCAGATGCACGTCTCCATCCCTTCTGGAAGTGTTCTTCCTTCTGTCTCAATCCTGCTCTTATCTCTACTTCACAGAGCTCGTGGCTACCCAAAGGAAACGGAATGAATGCTGCACATTCAGGGCAATTTATATTAATCCTACTCAGCATTATTTGCCCATGACATCCACTAATTGCCTGTGCTGAGAGTATATGTTTACCTTTCTCTAATATGGGTCCTGCTGTATCTCAGAGCTGGTGCCGTCCAATATGGCAGCCACCAGTCACATGAGGCTATTTAAAGGAAATAAACTGAGATCTGAAAGTTCCTCAATCGTACCAGTCCATTTCAAAAATGATCAACAGTCACACATTGCTAAGGGCTCCTGTACTGGACAGCGCAGGTATAAGGCATTTCCATCATCATGGGAAGTCCTACTGGACGGCACTATCTTAGAGAATTATAGAACTAGTCAAACTTAACAGGCCTCCATGGCCATCTGGTCCAACTCCCCTTTCATCAATGAGGAAACTGTCGCTGAGACAGACTGAGCAACTCGCCCAAGGTCACACAGCTTTCCCCTCACTTAACAGTCCAATGTCTGATGGACAGGAGTCTCCAAGCACCTCTTTCCCTCTCCAGACCACGCTAAGTCTTCCCCTAAGACATCCCCCAACTCCCCGACACACACCACGTGGTCTCCAACAGCACAGGGCCACAGGGTGTAGCCCTCTCGGCCGTCACTATCGAGGACACTCAACTTCTCTACGTCAAACACACGCTCACACCAGATCCCCTCCAGAGCCACAGGCCTAGCAACAGGGGCCTCTGGAAGCCCACAGAACATGCGGTTTTCCTCCCGTTCTATACACAAGGGGTACTGATGGGAGAGATGGCCAGATGAAGACATGCAGTGAAAGAGACAGGAGACAGCTGCTGCTGCCTCGTACCCATGAATTTTTCATTCAGTTAGGGCTTCTCTGTTTCCTAGCAAGTTCAAATTAGCTTACTTTAAATATAAAATTTGTATCATAGTCATACAGAATGAGTCACAATTCCAATTCACCTGAATATAAAAAGTCAGTTCCAGACCAATGTAGGAATGTAGCTATAACCAAGAGAAGAGTTTGGCCTTATGGGTTTCGAGTTGAGGGAAGGGTGTTATGAATGGCAAGGCATTTCAGAGAGAAGATATTTATGGAATTGAAGCTGTATACCAGTGGTTAAGTTTTCAGAATAAAAATGAATGAAACTTTAATTTACTTAAAGCTAAAAAAAAAAAAATTCTCTCATGGAGGGCAACTCAGCTCAATTTTAATGTTTACAAGAGCACCCCCTAGTGGCAGAGTCGAGTCAAACACGGTTTTAAAAAACGCCACGTGCAGTTCTGCGGGTGGACCTGAACCTTTAATATGAAGAAGTTGCAAGTAGCATACACACTTCAAATGTCTAGAAGACTCTGGGGGGTGACAGCAATGGAAAGGGTGAAACAGAAGAGCAAGGTGACAAAGCAGGAGAGAACAGGCTGATTTCAGTAAAATTCTAATGTATTTTACATTTATTATTTTTCTAAATTTTTAATGTGTGGATTACATCATCCAAGGTTTGAAAGCATTTTTCTTTTCCATATAAAACACTCCCATATATCTAAAGCAGCCCACAGTACTAAATGTATATATATTTATTAAAAAACATACATATTGAATACATATATATATATATATATATATATATATATATATTTAAAGTCATTATGTGTTCAATTGTGTTTTCCAAGTAGGGCCCAAGAGGTTACTTTGAGAGAGCCATTTATCAAGCAAATGATGGTATTTTTTGGCTGATCAACTGTGGACAGACGTTCCCTGTGGGCTGAGGGATGCTCTGTTCAGCGTGGAGGATGGACAGACAGATGGTGAGGAGGACATCAGATGACGAGAAGCAGCGAGAAGTGGACAGGGAGGCCAGAAGTGAAGATGCCAAACCACGTTGGCTTCCTCTCTCCTTGGGGCCGGCCGAGAAGTGCTGACGAGGGAGACCTGGGGGGCGAGGGGGGCGAGATGGGGTCTGTGGGTGGAGCCAGGGCTGCTCCTGTGCGGAGCAGGGAGAGCCAAGGACAAAGACAGCAAGGCTGGAGGAAGGGGGGGGGGTTGGGGAGGCAGGAGAAGCAAGAGGCAAGAGGCCTGTCCTCGAGTCAGGAAGGGGATCCCTGTCAGAGGAAGAGGGATTTGGAAAGGAAACTGTCACCACCATCTGGGATCTGGAGGAGCCCAGGAGGAACTGACCACCCCCAGCTCCCTAGGAATGAAGGGGCAGAGACAGGCTCACAGGCAGAACAGGTATTCACCCTCAGAAAATAGATGTGCCAGAGTTATGAGTGTGATAGGTTTCAGAAACAAGAGCCATAACAGAATTTTCTTCTCGGAAGAAAAGCAATGTTGAAGAAAGTGAAAATGTCCATGAAGAGACTCCTGCGTGATGCTTTCACTACCCCTCTTTCCTAAACCCTGGACCAGCGGTTTCAACCTTTTTATGCTTGGGGACGGGTGAATATAGATTTATTTCGGGGATAGCTAAGGCAGAAATCACCCTGAGCATAAGTGAATTCAACTAAGATCACTGGGTCTATAATCTTCACACAACAGCAGGTGGTTAACTCTTCTGCAGACTGGCACGAAAGTTCTGGCAGACTGGTTTGCAGACTGCCTTATCTGATGGCCCTGTCCTGCTTCACATAACCCTCTGTTTGTCTGTCTATCCACCCTATTAGACTGACTATTAAGTGGGGGAAGGAGAGATAAACAGGACACTCTCCCTCCAAGAGCTCACTGTCTGGCTTAAAGAAACAATATAAAAGTAATCCAGTCACAATACCATGCTCAGATGTCGGGGGGGGGGGGGGGGGGGGGGCAGCGGCAGGCTGGGGGAGGCTCCGCAGAGGAGGCAGCACTTGAGCTTGAAAGATGAATTAGTAGGAGTTTGAATAGGTAGTAAAGAGAAAAGAAGGAGGTATTCTAAGCAAAACACAATAAAGAATATACAATACAATACAATAAAAAACAAAGCAGGAAAAACGCAGAGGCATGAAATCTGAAAAAGCACAGAAAAGGTCTTTTTTTTTTATTTTTATTTTTTTTATTTTATTTTATTTTATTTATTCATTTTAGAGAGGAGAGAGAAAGGGAGAGAGAGAGGAGAGAGAAACAGAGAGAGAAGGTGGGGAGGAGCTGGAAGCATCAACTCCCATATGTGCCTTGACCAGGCAAGCCCAGGGTTTCAAACCGGCGACCTCAGCATTTCCAGGTCGACGCTTTATCCACTGCGCCACCACAGGTCAGGCCAGAAAAGGTCTTTAAGCAGCGAAATGGCACACACTTGGGGGTGGATTTTGGAGAGACCAAGAGAGGAGGACACTGAGACGCTGCTGCAGCAGTCCCTGCCTGAGAGATGGCGGTGGCAGCACGGGGCAGTGCAGGGGGCAGTGCAGGGGGCGGTGCAGAGGGCGGTGCAGGGGGCGGTGCACGGGGCAGTGCAGGGGGCAGTGCCGGGCCAGGGAGGGTCCCACTCAGGAGGCTCTTGGGAGGAAGAATGAACAAGGTGAGGAGGGGAGAAAAGTCTTCCAAGAGGTGCAAATGGGGTAGTGCTGAGCTGCGGCCCCTTCCCCAAGGAGGAGCTGTGGCTGGGCCATGAAGATGACAAGCTGAGCCTGGGCCGTGCCAGGCTGAAGATATCTGGCACGCGTCCACGTGCAAGTGCAGGGAAGATGAATGCAAAACTCCTAATGAACCCGTCGCTGGCTGGTCACTGTGGGAGACACTCATATGGTGTACAGATCCCGTCACCGTGTTCAAATCTGGGTGCCACCCGCTAGTAAAACCCCTATGTACTCAGAGCGTGGTGACTAAGGGTGAAGGGTGGAGAGTGGCCAAAAGAACAGGAATTGTTCTGTTTAAAGGACAGTGGATGGGGCTGTCAGGTAGAACCAGAAACAGACCATTTGCGGTGACCTAGGAGCTCAAGGCCCCAGGGACCTGTGGCTGGCGGTGTTCACGCTGGGTTACTGCCAAGGAGGGGGCTTCCTGCACAGTTTGGTCAACCGAGCCATCCAACAACAGAACGAGGTGCCATACTGCAGGAGAGCCTGTCCCTGGTGGGGCGGCCACATGACGGGGCCTTGGGAATTCCTACGTGGTCCCATGTGGTTCAAGACGGAGATTCCCAAGCTCCTTTCCAACGCACAGAAATTGTTGAAAAGAATTTTTTTTTGCCTACTGATATAAAAGCAAATTAAAAAATTACTTTTTGATTTTTATTGATTGATTTTAAAGAGAGAAAGGAAGAGAGAGGAGAGGGTGAGAGAGAGAGATTTGTTGTTCCACTTATTTACGCATACATTGGTTGATTCTTGTATGTGCCCGGACCAGGGATTGAACCCGCGACCTTGGCGTATCGGGATGACACTCTAACCAACTGAGTTACCCGGCCAGGGCTTGGCAGGTTAAAAAATTTTAACAGTGGTAACATTTACATAGAACATATATCATCTTAACCATTCCTAAGGGTAGTAACATGAAGGCATGTCCATTGCAGTGTGCACAGATACTCTGAAATAAAAAGTGACAGCTGCCCTGTGTCCCATGGAACAAGGCAGCTCCAAAGAAAGAGACAGAGCACAGAGCAGAGGCATCAGGGCCACACAAAGCCCACCTCCCTCTGAGGAGCGACTCCTCTGGTGACCTGTCAAAACAACCACAATGAAACAACCAACTGCTTCACATACAACCCTCAGCCGCCCACAAGCTTGTGCCCCCTCCCGCCCCCCGCCCCGTGTCTGCTCCACCGAGTCACTTTTCCTTTAAGGAGCTTCCCCTCCCACTTTTCCGGGTGGTGGGTTTGGTGAAGGAAACTTCCTTCTCTGCAGATTGTGGCCCTTGCTTTGAAACAAGGAAAGGGAGGCAGAATAGCTGAGAGACCTTGGGAGTAATGGGGACAGGCCACTTGGGTACAAAGCAAACAGCGACAGATTCCTATCTAGAATCCCCAATGTGGCTTGTCTGCTATAAATAGGGGACAAACAGGTGTGGGGGGGTCAGCGGCCCACCTGCCCGGATAACGTTCAGCGACCCTGAGCTGCGCCACGTTGGGTTTGGGGCTAGAGTCTAAGCGCTCTTTTTCTCCTCTTTCTTCTTCTTGCTGAAATGGGTACAGAACTGTTGCATCTCATTCTTCTCTCTGATGGAACCCTCCTCACTGCCCGGAAACTATTCATCTGACTTCTCTGACAGAATACTTCCTTTTGCCTCTTAACATACATTTGCTGCAGAAAACATGTCAACCGTTTCTTAAACATTTTCCCCGATACTCACTGAAGCAACCAGACTATTTTTTCACCAAGTACAGATCAACCTTTCCTTCTTCCCTTGGGCGATGGAGGACCGCCACCCCCAGACTCCCAGTGAGGCCAGCTGCCTGTGATGACCCAGAAGGCGGCTTTCCCTCAGCAAGAACGGCCCCCATCTGCCTGAGCGGGCGGGGGGGGGCAGCAGTTCTCCAACTGCTCACCCCACTTGCAAAGCACGGCCCCTTTCTCTATTGTCAATGCACCTGGCAAAGCCCTCCAAAGGAAGGCTGCCTTTGAGTCACCATTATTTGCTACTTTCAACATTTAGCTGCAAGAGAAAAAGCGCCCCAGGGTGACATCTCTTACAAGGTCTCGGGGGAGCTGCAGAAAGAACCAATGTGCAAGGCGAACGCAGGGGTGAGCAGAGCCAGGAAGCACTTAAGTCAAATGGGGCTCCAGGATGTGAATCTGAAATTTATTTTTAATGAACTCAAAGTCAGACAAGCCACATGTGGCTAGTGGTTCCCGTATCAGCCCGCTGACGGTCTGGGTGCTCCCCAGTTCCGTGGTGGGACAGCAGGCCACAGCAGGAAAATCTGATGTGGGACACGGAATCAGCCTTCTCAGACCTTTCAGACAATTCCCCAGCCTCCTTCCTTTTACCGAAGTGGCAGAACCCCACAGTGTGATGATGAAGGCTGATAGTGTGCTATTTGCCCAGCTGGCCCAGAGGCCCTGAAGGCAAAGACTTGTTCAATTCATCTCAATGCGCCCTGAGTGAACGGTGAAGGGTGTATAAAGTGTGTTGCTGGACTTAAAACATTCCTACACCCTTCTCCACCTGGCACTGGGAAGTGCTGTTGAAAGCAGTTCCTGTGGCCCTGGCCGGTTGGCTCGGCGGTAGAGCTTCGACCCAGCATGTGAAAGTCTTGGGTTCGATTCCCAGCCAAGGCACACAGGAGAGGTGTCCATCTGCTTCTCCATCCTTCCCCCTCTCCTTTCTCTCTCTCTCTCTCTTCCCCCCGGGAGCCAAGGCTCCACTGGAGCAAACTGGTGCTGAGGATGGCTCCATGGCTTCTGCCTCAAGTGCTAGAATGGCTCCGGCTGCAGCGGAGCAATGCCCCAGATGGGCACAGCATTGCCCCCTGGTGGGCATGCCGGGTGGATCCCATTTGGGCGGGAGTCTGCCTGCCTGCCACCCCCCACCCCCTCTTCTCACTTCGGGGAGGGGGGAAAGCAAGCAAACAAGCAGTTTCTGTGATGACGAAAATACATTTCACCTGTGCTGTTCACCATACTAGCCACCACCTACGTGTGGATCTTGAGCACTTGAAATGAGGCAGTGGGACTGAAGAACTGAATTAAGTTTAAATCATTTAACTCTGAATAAACACATGTGGCTAGTTGTACTGGGCACTGAGGGTCCAGATGCCAGCCACAGGAGAATCTGACACAAGGCTGTGACTGGACTTCTCAGAGTCCCTAAAATCCACTTTCTCCTTTCAGCAACGTGAGAGGACCCCGATGCAGGCTCAGACTGGGTCCAGTTATGCACACCTGCACCTGAGTCCTGTATTTCTAGATTTGCAAAGCCAGCCTCACACAAAGGCACTCACACCCTTGTGCTGTCGATTTACCAAGGCTGCAGTTGGAGCAAGAGATAGTGATCAATTCAACAAAGACATCCTTCAATCTGAGGTCACAGGGAAGCAATGACCAGAGGGATTATTTAACTAGATGTGTTAAGAACACAGATAAGCTGGAAGCCGTGTTTGCTGTGGTCTGGGAGAGCAGAGAGATAGGAACGGCACACATGAATGGGAAACAGGATTTGAAATTCACCTGTGAGACCTAGAGTACCATCAGGTTGCACTTAGTGTTTGCAGCCAGCAGCTGGAGGGGTAACACAGATGAACTGCCAGGCCTGCCTGCTGTGGGGGAGGCACCGTATTTCTATTTCAGGTGCAGTATGGGGACTTCACAGGAGGCACGCCAATGACTATGGCTGACTTCCTAACAATTGCTCCCACCCCTCCTTTGGCTTAAAATATCATTTTATTTATTTGTAATCCATATCTTTTCCATTTCAGAAAAAAAAAAGATTTGCGATAGCTTACTCTAACATGTATAAATATGGCAGAACTGTGAATTCATTAAAACAAGAAAAAAAAATTAGACCCATTAATAAAGCAAGGAAGAGCAGGGACTCTATAAGAGACCTGGGCTAAAGAAAGCCAATTCAGCTGAGCATAACATGTAGGTCCCTGGTAATCCAGTCAAAAAGAAAACTAGTGTATCAAATAAATCTTACTGAAAAATAACAGGAGTCCATCCAGTATTTTAGGAAAGATCTTTTTCCCGGCCTTGAGGGGGACTGGCCACATGGGATAAAGGGGAGTGGGAACATAAAAAAATTTAACACAAACTTCCCTTGACAAAAATTTAACAGAAAATCAGAGAGGTTCTATGCATGGTTTTTCTTTACACTAACTACTCCTGAAAGACAGAATGACAACCAAACTCCCGAGGGCACACTGCCGTTCTGAGACAGCCTCCTGTGGACAGCTCAGCTAGAAATAAGTACGTTTCCAGTGATCTGGAACCTGGCAGTACTAAGACTGTGCCAATCTAGAGAAATACCCCTGTGGTTAACATGTCTGCACCCCTGGAATATGGATGGCAAGCTGGGCTTGGCTCGTGGGCCGGAGAGGAGGCTATTCAAGGCAGACGACAGATACGGGGAGACTAGGTCTTCAGAAGTCAAGCCCTAGACCCCAGCACCCCGGCTTGTCTCCTGGTGGCAGAAGGGAGAGTCTGGTGCCTGTCCTCGGCCTAGCAGAGAACCCCTAGGGAGCTGGCCGCAGAGTCTAGCCCCTGGCTCCTCTTAACTAGCCACTCGGGTCTGAGCAAATTCCTCAACAGCAAGAACAAGCAGGCAAAGACCGAGAGAGAGAATGACACAATGTCTTACTCTTGGTGTGGGCTCTGGTTCTGAGAAACCTCAGAATCGCTGTCCTTCGGGGAGAGGGAGCCCTTGTAGGTGTAAAACACATCCTCGGTTTCGGTAACATATGTCATCTCGTTGGCGAGGTTATCTACGGAAGAGTGTCGCGGCTTTCGGATTTCATGCCGGAGCCGAGGACTTCGCCTGGGGAAAAGGTGGAGTGGGAAATGTTGAAAGCAAATTCCACTTAAAATTTTTTAGCCGACACCAGTCACCTAACTTTGTGCTCTGACCTTTCTAAGGATGCCTGGAGGATGTGGTTGGAAATTTAGTTAACCTATTACTACCCCAGGATCCCAGGATCCAGCCTGGGTCACATGGGTCCCTGACAGTCTCAGCCCAGGGGTGCAGACTCCCCAGACCATGGGTTCGGCTTTATGAACGGGCAGAGGCTGGTGGTTTATGCCCTTTGAAAAGGCACCAAGGATTGATTTAGGGTGAGTCATCCTTCAAGAAGGTCACATGCTCTCAATGCATAAATAATAGGCCACGTTGAATGCTGATCAGACACTTTTTCTGACTCATTTGAATAGTATAGATGAAGGGTTTAGAAGTCAAGGTACAGCTTTGGAAAAAGTCAAACCTTTTTTTCACTAAATTCCTTCATGTGAATTTCACAAGATCCAAGAAGAAATATTTGCTTTGTCTATATATATATATATATATATATATATATATATATATATATATATTCCTTACGTGTTATTCAATGGACATACCAGCACCATTCTTTTCCTTTAATAGCAGCAGTAGCTGCTGTGTGACCTCAGGCAAGTCACATCACCTCTCTGGGCCTTAGCTGTACCTAGACTCATTCCTGAGAATGAACCACAGAGGCAGTGTTCTCAGGACGCCTGCTGCAGCACCTGGCATCGGCTCCTGCAGTGGGTGAGTTCAGTCTGCTGAGCTTTCTAAGTGCTATTTTCCCTCCTTCCCCTGCTTTGTTAGCCATTTCTTCTTGGAACACCCAGGACCTCCACTGTGCACCATCCCCTGGGGCCTGCATAATAACTGTGTCCAAAGCAGAGCAGAAAGGCTCTCGCTCCTCAGGAGAGGACCTATAAATAGCACTAAGAGCTGCCACCAAGGGTGTGGCGACTCCAAGCCCAGCTGTTCTCCTGGATGCGGTCCTGGCCTCTGGCGTCCCTAGCAGGGCTGCTCAGGAGACCTTCAGACAAATGAAGCTCTATACTTGATAGCATACATTTATCACTTCGGGATGTGGCACCTAGGTCTTGAAAACCAAGAAACCAATCCCTAGGTCTTGAAAACCAAGAAACCACACTGCTTGGCCGTGTTATGATTGCTAACACTAAATACCACTGTCACCCCTGCCCAGAGCACTCGGCCCCAGTGGCAGCGGGTCCTGCATAGAGACCTCTGAGAATTTCCCTTAGTCCCAGCAAATCCTAGCTTGGAAATATGCAGGTTCACCTGACTTCCGTGAAATAAACAGGAAGCCGTGCTCTCACTCCAGTGTGGAGCTGGGACAATGCTTCCAGATGGGTCGTTCCCCCCCCCCACCGCCTTGTTCCCCCCTCCCCCCACCGCTGCAGGTGCCAGGCTGTTCGCGAGGCATTCACAAAAGTTGTCTGATGTCTTTGAGGGAACATGATACTAAAATAACAACAATAATAATTCCACCTTGTCCTATTTTTATAGCTTACATAGCATGTGTACATTGTTTCACTTGTGGCAATTTTTATCATCCTTTTACAGTTGGGGCAACTGAGACCAGAGAGCTAAAGAAACTTGTTACTCAACAGAAAAGTCAACATCGGAGTCCAGGTTTTTCAGCTACCAACCCAGCGCCCCTCCCACTCCCATCTACCAAACCGTCCCTCGCTGCCCTTGAGCTGAGTCGGTCACCTAGAAGTCGTCAGGCCACCGCCCCCGGCGCACTTGCTACTGTGGCCGAGGGTCGCACATCCTAGCCTCGGTCACAGAGTTCATTCTGTGTGGTATGACCGGGAACCAGGAGATGAAATAAAATCACATGTGCTCTTTATTCCAGGGCTGGTTAGAGTGTTAATATGCTCGTGTGCACGGTCCCTCTAAGAGGGGCGTTTCAGTGGGCTGCAGTGCTCCCAGTCATTCAGACCCAGTCCCTTCTTCAGAAAGAGCACCCTAGCATTATACACGAGGGGAAATACTCAGCCAGCCTCGTGCAGGTCACAGAAACACTTTCTTCTGCGAGAGCTAAACCTGCCCACGTTAACTCTGACTGCAGGCCGTCTCTACCTAGGTACTGATTGGGCTTTTGTTTTTAGAAGAGATAAAGCGTTTACTGGTGGGTAATAAAAAAGAAAAAGAAAAAAAAAAAAAGGACATACCAGTTGGGAGTAATAGGAGGGGACCGAGAAGGCAGGCTCTTGGTTTCTAAATGCTCCACTGACAAGGATCTCCGCATGGCTGGGTTCCACACCATCCCTCCAATCACCTTTTTGCAATATTGGTTATTTACAGACCTGAAAAACCAGATGCAGGTTCACTTTCTACACCGATGTTCAACAAGAGAGAAATTACGGCGTAGGTGGAACAGTCTAACACACACTCCCTTCTGGACCGTGGTGATGCCAGCCAAGGTCAGGAGGAACAGAGGTACATAGGTCCGAAGTGATTCTTGCCTGTTCTGGCTTTTCCTTAAGTGATTTCTTCTCATCTGGTGAAGATATTTTCTTGTCTTTCCTCCCAAAGGCAACTAAGTTGCTTCTAGAATATAAGCAGGTCTTACCAGATGAGAAGAAATGTCAGGATAATATAGAAAATACAGGTGGAGTAACTTGAAGGCGTTCTCACTTGACTCACCCTGGCATGAGTACGAACGCGCCGTCTTTCTCGGGGTTTTTCGCCTTCCCAGCGGCAGGGGCCGTCACTGTCAATCACAGACCACTCTCGAGAGGAGGCCCGAAAATACGCTGAGATGGTAGTTTCAGGTCTTGCTTTTTGGGCCACTATGAAGGTTATTACTTCTGAATTTTATTCGTACCAAGAATTTAAATCTTAGCTATCTAGACTCTTCAGAGAACTAAATCTTTCAGAGGATGAAGTTTGAAGCCAGTTTAACGGGAACTCAGTTCTGGGATTTCTAAATTTTAAACAATGTTTCAACGACTTATTAAAACATTCCACACATTTGTTGCAGCCTAAAACCACCACCACCACCAAAAAAAAAACACCCCAGAACAAAACCCAAAAGGATATGAACAATGAACAACACAACAGCCACCCCCAGAATATCAATGTACTAATCTACAGGAAGAAATACTGTGTCACCCTCATCACAATGCTCACAGCAGCACTGCCAGGAGAAGCTACATCAGAAACTAAATTACCATTGACTGAGAGCAAGGCAGCAGGAGGGCAGAAAGCTACATGATTCAAAGTTTAATGTAGCAATTTCTCAAAGGATGTGTCACAAGTTATTAATAGGCACTCTTTGAAAGAAAAAAAAAGTGTTCCATTGTCCCATGAGCTTGGAAAACACAGAACAAGTTTCTTTTATGTGGACCCTTTCAAGGGGAAGAGGCTAATATGCAAATGTGCAGGTGTATCTCGGGGCTGATCAAGCCATGGAACCTCTAAGCCTCGGTTTCCTCACCTATAAAATGGAGGAATGTGGGCTGAAATGTTTCAGCACACTGAAGATGATATTGGTAGTATCATCATTGCTGACCTGTGTCCCCAAACCTGTGTCCCAAGTGACCCCCAGGGGCAGATTAAAGACGGCTACAAGTTCTTTGACTCCTGACTCTGGCTGGCCTGTGACTGCTGCGACCATCTGGGCCTCAGATGAACGGCCACTTCTGTCTCAGGCCCTGGAGCCCTGAGCCTCTGTGTACAGAATCCAACTACCCTGCTGGACAGTTCATATTACAAGGCCCTGAGAACACAGAGAGGGGAGTGGTCCAGGTGAGTCCAGCCTTCCATTCATTTTATCAAGGCACCAGGTGTGTGAGAGAAGGCATCCTGGACCCTCAGCCCAGCCCAGGCCAGCTCCTGGCTGCGTGTCTCTGAGAAACCCTAGTTTGCACTGGCGAAAAAGACCTTCCCAAACTCCTGACCCACCTCATCTTATCTAGGTGAGGAAACCGAGGCTTAGAGGTTCCATGGCTTGATCAGCCCCCACCAAATCTTGAGATATAATAGAATGGCTGTGGCTTTAAGTTACCAAAATAAACATAGTTTTTTATGCCACAATGGAAAACCAGACACGCCTCTTACCCCCACACTCCATGTTGGCTGCATTTTATAGCTGAGGAAATCAAAGCAGCAAAGGACATTAAAACCGAAGTGACACAGGCAGAATTTGAACCCAGGCTGCTCGGCACTAGAGTCCATGCTTGCAATTGCTCACTCAGCCACCCCTCGGCTGGCCCAAAGGACTGGGTCCCATGGAGATGAATACTGCATCCCAATAAGCCGTGTTCATGACTTGCTCAGTAATGCAGCTAGTGCTCATATACAAACATTAGGCAGTACTGTTAGAACTAATGCCCTAAAAATATAGTTGTCCTTGGTTTGTCAGAAGTTGGGAGAGAGGGCATTCAGCACCATCAATATAGTCACTGAGCCTGATCAGGCGGTGGCACAGTGGATAGAACGTCGGACTGGGATGCAGAGGACCCAGGTTCGAGACCCTGAGGTTGCCAACTTGGCGTGGGCTCATCTGGTTTGAGCAAAGCTCACCAGCTTGGACCCAAGGTCGCTGGCTTGAGTAAGGGGTCACTCGGTCTGCTGAAGGCCCGCGGTCAAAGCACATATGAGAAAGCAATCAATGAACAACTAAGGTGTCGCAACGAAAAACTGATGATTGATGCTTCTCATCTCTTTCCATTCCTGTCTGTCCCTGTCTATCCCTCTCTCTGACTCTCTGTCTCTGTAAAAAAAAAAAAAATTTAAAGAAAAATAGTCACTGATACGAACAGGAATTTCCCACTTATTGAATCCATAAAGTTACTTAGCACCGACCAGTGTAACAGGAAAGTCAGCGCACAGTCTGATACTGTCCTGCAGATCGGATCCTGGTCCCATGGGGCATTTATTTATAGCCACATCAACAAGGCAAAAGTCACAAAAAACATTTTTTCAAACCAACAAATGGTTTAGAAATGACAAGAACTGATAAACAATATCTATTACACCTTATCAGTCGTGGAACAAATAAATACACACAAATATAAACTTCGTGTTTAGTTTCTTTAGAGAATAAATTATAATCTATATCAATAGGTGACAATTTACAAGGTAATTTCTTTCACTGCACAGCTTATTAACCACTGTGAATATTACTGTTACAGATAATGACACACATCGAATTGTTTTAGGAATTAAATATAATTATGTGCAATAGACAAAGCAAGCACTCAGTAATTATCAGTTATAGTAGTCACTGTTATTTTAGGATTGTTATGCATAGCAGATCCCAAAGTCAGGAGACCCTGGCAATCTTTATTTCTGTTCATTCATTCGTTACTATCAAGCATCTCAGGGAATTAATATTCTGTGGGAGACGCTGTCTTAGTGGCAACAGGCCGGGAAGTTCCCTCTGTCAGGCCCCACGGTGGCTCTGAGTCACTGCCACATGCCCGTCTCATTGTGACACACTGTGAGGGCAGTGGTAATTCCGGCTTTTTGGGAGCTCAGAGGACGGGAGAAAGAAATGATGGGAATACAAGCAGCATCTGAGGATGGGTGGCAAGGGACGCCACTGCTCCTGGAGCGACTTTCAGCCACAGTTCCGAGATCTACCAGCAGTTCTGGCTCCAGCGCCTGGGGCCCCACACCGACAGCATCTCACCCCTGACTGAGGATGCCCACGACCCGGTGGTGACCAGGACATGTTTACGTCTCAGTCTAGTGTGGAGACTCAAGCATACTCACTTTTTGGGGTTCCTGGAGCCCAGCGTCCAGTACTGAGACAGAACATTCTTTTCCTGAGGTAGCAGCTTCTTTGCCTGAAAGAACGTATGGTGCTCGACACAGGACTTCCACAGGTTTTTACAGGAGCGGTAATTTAACATGTTGAAGGCCACAGTGTGATCCCTGGATTCGGTCTGGGAGGAAGAGCACAGCAGAGATTTCATCCGCACTGATGGAGACGCCCGGTTGTGGCACTGTTCGCTGCATCACCGCGACGGCGGCCGTCCGGTGAAACACAACGGACGCAGCAGAAAACGGGCCTCACGACGCCTCAGGCCCCCACCCAGCGTTCCAGGGACCGGCAAGGGCGGGGCTTGGGGACCATCTTATCAGTGGTAGAGATGACCAGAGCCTGCTCCTCATCGGTGCCTGTGGACGCTTTTAATTCAAACGTTCTGTTTCTAGGTTGGATATATTTGGAGCAACCACGTAAGAGCTGTCTGATACATTCCTTTGAAAATGGAACTCTCAGGAGATCTCTCCCCTGGAGAGAGATTCTTCTACCTTTCAGAGAGTAGGGATTTTGTAACACTTTGGGTTTCTCTATTTCCTGTCCACAAAGCCAAGCTGAATCTAGTGCTTATATAAAATAACCTCTTTAATTATCTGCTCTGCCTTCAGCCTACCCACGCTTGGCATTTCTGTTCTCATGTTAAATCACCGCCCCGTGCATTTTGGGACCACCTTGAGTCTGGTCTGGGGGGGAGGGTCAGGAGACCCCGACTCTAGCCCTGGTTTCCTCTGGGCTTCTGTGTTCTCCTGTCTGAGCAGTCGCTGCAATGGACGGGGAGCCATTTTAGATACAGTTTCTGAAACCCTGGGCAATGGACACAGTGACCGTCCGATGGCAGGGTAGTGCTGTGCAAAGAGAGGGCGGCTCCAACTTAAATGCCAGCCCCTCCACTTCGTAACCATGGAAGCCTCCTCACTGCGAAGTCGAAGTCGTCCTTCCTCATGGATGACCAAACCCCGTGGTCTGGAGAGCCGGGTCCTCTTGGGAGACACACACAGAGGCCAGCGTGCATTTGAAATGCATCCAGGGAGGGAACTGACCCTGCTGACACCTGACACCCTGCTGCTCCTCTCCTGCGGCCAAACGCTTTGATCAGTGCTCTTCCATTTAATCCTCGTGGTTGGTTCCCTGAGAAGGGGGCCTATTACTGCATGTCTGTAAGTAAGGTAACTCGGGTTGGGGAGGCTAAGTAACCTGCCCCGTTGCTTATGTGGAAGAGCTAACCCGAATCTACTGTCTGACGCCAAAGCGAGTTACTTCTCCCCTTAGACGAGCCGCGTGAGTTGCACACAGAGACTGGCTGGGCCCTCCGGGCTCCACGGTCCGTCGCTGTGCACCGTCCGCCATGCTCTTCCCTTCCGGCACCGCGCGTGGCACCCTGCCTCCCTTTCACCCGTGGAAGGGTTGCCGTGGCTGAGAACGGGAAAGGACGCAAGCGCAGACAGGACTCACCTGTTTTTGTCGCTGATGTATAAAGAACTTTTTCCTTTTGAAAGAAATTTTTAGAATGTTCACCCTGAAAAAAAAAAAAGAAGAGAAGACACACCAAGAAGCACATCAGGGAGCAGCCAGGCTGTAGCTGACGCCCCGCCCAGTGCTCGTCCCCTACTCCACGATCACTCTGATGGGGGTTTACTTCAGCCTGGAAGGGCTCATGGCCCCACCGCCTCGGCCAAACGCCAGGCAGCTGACTGAAGCTGAGTATCACACAAGGGCCACTGGATCATGGTGTAGCTTTTACGATAACAAGAAGTGTGGGCAGTGCGTGTTTTGCCGCCAGCTGCTGTTGTGAGACCGCAGCTCTGTATGAGCTGCCGTACCTGGGGAAGACAGGTGAGGGCAGTGCGGAGCAGCAGACCCACACACCCCCCCAGCTCCATTACTGCACAGCTGTGTGTCCAGTAGCCTCTCGACTGCGTGTGTAACAACACAGTTACAGTCACCATTAACTGAACATTGTTTATACCTCAGGCTTCCTAGTAAAAGCTTTACAAGCAGTCCCTCCACTAAGCCTTACAACCGTCCTGGAAAGTACATTTTATTATGCCCAGTGTTCAGATGAGACTGAGGCTCAGAGATGTGACCTAGGTGCTCAACCAGGGTCTGAGCCTGTGCTCATAAGTCCTCCACTATGAAGTCTTCTGCACAGCGGGAGGACAGCACTGCCTTCCCATAGACTTGTGAGGATTCAAGTCTTGGGTCCCCTGAGTTTTTTTTTGTTTGTTTGTTTTTTGTATTTTTCAAAAGTTAGAAGCAGGGAGGCAGTCAGACTCCCACATGTGTTCGACCAGGATCCACCCAGTTTGTCCACCAGGGGGCGATGCTCTGCCAGTCTGGGGCGTTGCTCCGCTGAAGCTGGAGCCATTCTAGCACCTGAGGCAGAGGCCATGGAGCCATCCTCAGCACCCAGGCCAACTTTGCTCCAATGGAGCCTTGGCTGTGGGAGGGGAAGAGAGAGAGAGAGAAAGGAGAGGGGGAAGGGTAGAGAAGTAGATGGGCGCTTCTCCTGTGTGCCCTGACTGGGAATCGAACCCTGGACTTCCACATACTGGGCCAACGCTCTACCGCTGAGCCAACTGGCTAGGCCCCCCCCCCCGAGTTTTTAGATCAGAACTGAACACTTGGTAAAAGTTCAGTTAATAACTAAGGAACTGCACTGAAAATACAGTTCCCGCCCAGGGACTATTCTCTGAATTCTGGCCAATGCACTGCCCAGGGTTCCTTAACTTTGAAAGGTGCCACGCACCATTTTACCCATATTTCCACAGAGCGTCCCGGGCCACAGGGGGGTGGGGGACGGGGGTGGAGGGGACACTGATGAAAACCAAACGAACGTTCCCAAGTGCTAAATCAGGATCAGATTCAGAGGTCAGAGGTAAACATGTGGGAGACAGTCTCCATCCCTTTGTTAGAAATAAATGTTAAAAATTAAGAGGTGACATTACTTTGGTTCAGTGTATTTTTAAAGCACAACACAGAAATCACTGAAACCAGTCTGCACTTACCAAGGATAGAAACTTGTGCAAATGTATTTTCGGTACACAGCAATGCCCGCGGAAGCGATTCCGATCATTAGATCTAAATTGTGCAGATCCTGTCAAAAGGAAGACCTGAGAGTCACAGTGTGTTCTGGTCCGGCCCGCGTCCTCTGGGAACTCAGGCACCTGCACTTTTATAAACAGCAACGTGTATAAGCTCCACAGGGAAAATGTGGAAAAGAGGCAAAAATCCCCTTAAGAGCTACTGAAGATCTAAGTAGTCAGCACCAGATTCTTCTAAAGTGAGTGCATGCTGCTGGACAGTAACAACGCCTGGTCTGCCAGTGTTAAAAGTTTACCAGGCAAGCCCACTCGTGCCACAGAATCACTGGAAAGAAATTCGATTACATATGTTTTCATCAATTAGGGTTAGGTAACTTCTTAAAATCAGAAAGGCCTAACCCCCTGTACAGCTTTCTACAAATCTCAACTCCTGCCTCTGAAAAGGCTTTCGCTACTTTAACAAAGTGTAAAAACCACTGATGCTAAATCCAATGAAGACATAAATACTGCTTATACATCCAACATTAAGAAACCGCAGGGTTAGGCATTGCCAAAGAGTGGATAAGATACAGAAGGAAGATGCAGCAACTATATAGCAGCTGTTTAAGTTAGTTTGGAAACAAAGTGAGTAAAAGTAAACAAAATTTTAAAATAAAACAGATCCTTTCCAGCCACCCATCGATGTCCCTATGTACCCAACGAGATACCGGTGATTACAAAGACGGAGCAGAATGTGACCTGGTTTGTACATACTAGCTGTGTTATTTTGGGCTACTGAGCTTCCGTTTTTCCTTTTGTACAGTAAGGATTATCAAACCCACCTCCACGGGTTTTAATCTGGCCGACATTAGAGAACATAAGCATGTAACACAGGGCTTGAGGACACCTCTCTTCTGAAAAGTGATGTGAACACAGGGAATTAGAGGAACTGGCCAAAGGAAACGGTGCCGACATAGTGAAGACTCTGAGTGTTCACGATCAGGCACTCAAATGAAATCACAAACTTAAAGCAAAACCAGACTTGCTTGGTGAAAACCAGGGTAGCATTTAAACATGACACCTGGGATCAAAATAGAAAAATACGAAGCAGGTGGGACAGGCAAACAAATTAGCAAATTAAAATCAAAGCTGAGCCCTGGCCGGTTGGCTCAGCGGTAGAGCGTCGGCCTGGCGTGCGGGGGACCCGGGTTCGATTCCCGGCCAGGGCACATAGGAGAAGTGCCCATTTGCTTCTCCACCCCCCCTCCTTCCTCTCTGTCTCTCTCTTCCCCTCCCGCAGCCAAGGCTCCATTGGAGCAAAGATGGCCCGGGCGCTGGGGATGGCTCCTTGGCCTCTGCCCCAGGCGCTAGAGTGGCTCTGGTCGCAGCAGAGCGACGCCCCGGAGGGGCAGAGCATCGCCCCCTGGTGGGCAGAGCGTCGCCCCTGGTGGGCGTGCCGGGTGGATCCCGGTCGGGCGCATGCGGGAGTCTGTCTGACTGTCTCTTCCCGTTTCCAGCTTCAGAAAAATACAAAAAAAAAAAAAAAAAAAAAAAAGCTGAGTGCAGAATAAGGAAATAATTGAATGGCCTGGGTAGACAGTGACCTGGGACTCTCAAATCTCCTGGCTCTGTGGTCTCCAGTCTGTACTTCAACTCCGGCAGCATGGGCGGTCACTGATCACTCAATTCCCATGCCCGCCCCACATCTCCCAGGCCCACTTGTACAAGGCAGGACCACATGACTTGTTCTGGCCCAATGTGCTATGGTCAGAAGTGATAGCATCTCTCTTCTGAGCCAAACCATTTAAGAGCTGGTGTGCAACCCTACAGCTTCTCTTCTCCCCTTGTGACAAGCACGAGGCCTTGTGCTAAGATGGTGAAGCCACAAGATAGACGTAGCCTCATCTGCTGAGTCACCACCTGGAGGAGGCAGCCTAGACTGCTGAGTCACCACTGGGACGGAGGCTGTCCTAGAGAGTTATCAGGACCCATTGCAGATTTGGAGCTACCAAAAAACTTTGGTGGGGATTTGGAGCTACCAAAAAACTTTGGTGGGATCAAGTTTTTTGAGATGTAGGGGATTTTGGTTGTTGCAGCATAGCCAGGGGTATCCCAACTCCCTCTGATACCTCGGAGGTGCCAGCCAGGCAGGTAATCTCCTGGCCATAGGGCACTCACGGGGCCCTGAGGGTGGGGAGGACCCTGGCAGACACTAAGCCTACTTCACCAGCAGGTTCTCCACAATATTCCACTACAGACAAAATATTATTTGCAAATGGAATAAAACTTAATTGTCAAGTCTAAACGTTGCTATTCTGTGGGATTCAGGTATTTTTTCCTATTTTCTTACCTATGTCTGCCACAGTTATGGGACAGAAGAAAGTGTTTTATGGTTTGCAAAAATATTCAGAAGATTTAAAATTTGGTCATTTATTCAACTTCCCTGAGCCTCAGTTTTCTCATCTGCAAAATGAGATAATTAGAATACTAATTTCATAAAGTTATTATAATCTTTTTTTTTTTTAAGAGCAGTTGCTTCACTCTAGGTGCTCACTGGTTGTTCGTCACATGTGCCCTGACTGAGCAAGCCCTGGGTTTCAAACAGGCGACCCAGAATTCCAGGTTGGCGCTCCATCCACTGCGCCACTACAGGTCAGGAGGGTTACTATAATTTTTAAATGAGACCTTCTGGTCTCACATGAGCACCTGGAATAATGGTTAGTACATATTAGACATTCAACCAATATGTGCTTCTTTCTGACTCTGACGTGGGCCAGTTACAGGTAGAAAAAGTAAAAGTTGTCTATCAGTTAGACTGTGCGGGAGTCATGTACTAAAGCCACTACTTACGGGCTGTACGTCCCTTTAGTGAGTCCCTGAGTATCAGTCTCTCCACCTGTAAGAGGGGTAATGGTAATACCTCACGGGAAATTACTATGTGGCACACAGAAATTTCTCAGGACATAACAGATACTAGTCGATTTTATTTAAAAGGGTACAACCAATTTAAAATATTGATTTTCATCATCCTACCATGATGATTTAAAAAAAAATCATATTTGAGTAATTCACTTTAATTTTAGCAGCACTGAGATTCAATAATAGAAAACTTAGCTCACTGAAGTGTTACTTAGAAGACAGATTTATATATATATATTTTTGCTTCTTTATCCATAATATAAAATAGCCATACCAAAATTACTTGTTTTAATCCCTCTGCCCCTCCCCAAATAAAATCTTCATGTACAAAGGCAAACATAAAAAAAAGCCACTAAATAAATAAGCAGCAAAACTCAATAATACTTTATATAACTTCTGAATGTCTGAAAAAAAAAAGATCTTTTTTTTTTTTTCCCCTTTGGCAAAAGAGAGAGGTTCAGAAGATGTTTTCAAACTTTCAGAAATTAAAATCAGAAGAACCTTTCGAAGCCCCTGTGCCAAGGAGACTTACCCGACCACCGTGCAGCTCCACGCCATAGAAGTCGAGGGTCCGTGCTATGTTGATGAAACAAGATTCAGCTTCTGACTGCTTCAGCCCACTGCAGAAGAGAGACACAGTTCACCCAACGGAGGCGAGGAGCTCCGACCGGAAAACTAAGACAAGTCTAAAAACTGCGATCGCACTGCCCCATGGCTACTAAATGCCTGATGTTATGAATCTCAGTCTAACCCTGCAGTCTACCAAACCAGGTTCTCCTTCTTGCCCACCGAGTAAGACTTCATCTGGCCCCCTCATTTCTTCACTAAATAATCCTTCTCATTTAGCAGGCTCTCAGTATCCGGACACAGAAAAGACTGTCACCTTTCGGAAATCCCTACCCTCCTTATTCCAAGTTGCTTCGTGGGCGCTCTTTAGGTCTTCCTGCCTTTATCTACCCTTTTAGCAGCAGCCTCAAACTTCCAAACGTCACTGAACTATTTTAGGACGCTGGCCTCTGCCTGGGGAGCAATTCTGGGAGAGAGGATTGGCAGTGCCTTTTACAAGGGACGCTGGGTGCTTGGCCTTTGTTTTTACTGCCTTTCCAAGCATGTGAGTTCCCTTGAGACCCAGCCTTTCAGTCACGGGGGCCGCAGCAGCTTTGAGTGAGCTGTTGCATCTGCTGCAGGAAAGGCTTGGCTCCAGGCAGCCAGCTGCAGAAGCCCCGGGCTCCCTGCTGGAAGTGGGGCGACTTCAGACCCGAAGGCAGAAAGGGCTTCAGATGGACCCAGCCTGCCAGCACTTTTTGTCCATCTGCCTGTCTGTGTATTCACTCCTACCTGAAGGAAGCGCCCCCCGTTATTAAACGGGGTAAACTGTAAAAAAGTTTGGCTGATTGGGTCAATTTGTGGGGCCACTCAAATTGAAAACGGGCCTTTCTTCCTGCCGTTACCTGATTTCAACAATATCCTAGAGGAGAAGGCAGCAGATCACCCTCAACTCTTCCTGCATTTTGCACTTGACTGAACACCAGTTGTGCCAAATATACCCGCCCTCATAACAGCTCAAAGGTTCACAAACCCCTGATCTCCTGAAAGAGGGTTAGTGGACAAAAGGGAGAGAATACAGCAAACACAATGGGACACGGGGGCTGGCAGTGCCCAACCCAGGTCCCCAAAGGAGGCCACCGGGGTCCCCTCCTCTCACCTGTGCTGCTCGTGGAGAGACTCCACCTTCGTTAAAAAGTCATCGTTCTGATCCGGTATAAACTGACTATCAGAAAGATAGCCTGGATGATGAATGGAAGAATTATAGTCTCCAAAATGAGCTATCAAGACAGAAATGAGGAGGAAATTGCCTTTTCAACATGGTCTGCATTTACAAGCATCTACTGCAACACAAGAGAAACATTAAGGGGAAATATTCTCCCCCAAAGATCTGCCACCACAGGAACCTGAGTTTCCCATTAGCCCCAGATTCCACATTTATTACCTGAACTCTCTCTATGGGTGCAGGACTGACATGTGTGCTCCAACCAAATTCTCTGTCCCTGAGGCCACACAGGGAGGGAAGGGGGACTGCTCTAATCTAGGTTCTATTCTGATCCCATATCTGTTCCCCACTCTGGTCAGCACAGTAGTTTGTGTTTATACCACCGGATAGAGAAAAACAAGAGCACCCACCCAGAAAAATGCCATTGTCTGTGCGCCAGGCATAAGCAGGCTCTCCATAGTGCCCAAGGTTATTTTAACACTGGACCAACCTGCTCTAAAAAATGGGTAAGGGCAGAAGAGAGGGCATGCCGGCCTGATCACTGTCTGCATCTTGACTCACTCTCTGGAATTCAGGAAGTGTGGAAGGAAGGGAAGCAGGATGTGTGCAGAGGCCATGGGGTGAGGCAGAAGCGTGAGGAATGGGACTGGGTGGGGTGGTAGGGTCTAGGCCCAGGTAAGGCTGAGGGAGGGTTTTTTGGGAAGAAGGAAACAGTCTTAGGGCAATCAGAAGACAGGAAGATCGATACGAGAGCTGCCAGAGAAATAATGTCGGGGACCTGCAACCAGAGAGGGAAGAGGAAAGGGGGCTTTGGAGAGGAACTCCCAGACTGGCCCCAGGTCCCAAAGATCCTGGACTGGCCCTAGCCGGTTGGCTCAGTGGTAGAGCGTCCACGCAGCGTGTGGAAATCCCAGGTTCGATTCCCAGTCAGGGCACACAGAAGAAGTACCCATCAGCTACTCTACTCCTTCTCCTCTTGTCTCTCTCTCTCTCTCTCTCTCCACCTCCTGCAGCCATGACTTGATTGGAGCAAGTTAGTCTTGGGCACTGAGGATGGCTCCATGGCCTCTGCCTTGGGTGCTAAAAAGAGCACAGTTGCTGAGCAATGGAGCAAATGCCCCAGATGAGCAGAGCATTGCCCCCTAGTGGGCTTGCTGGGTGGATCCCGGTTGGAGCACATGTGGGAGTCTATGTCTCTGCCTTCTCTCCTTGCATTAAAAAAAAAAAAAAGAGAGACCCTGACCTGCCATCTACACACGAGATCTGTGGAGATCTGTGGTGTGATAAGTCTTCCTGAGAGTTGCGCATGCCCAACTTGTACAAGAGCACAAAGCTGCCCTGAGCACTCAAACCATCTGGAGTTTGGCTTGTTGAGGAGACTGGGAAAAAGAACCCTAGGTGGGGAGCCAAGGCTCTGGATTGAGGGACCCAAGGACACCGCCTTCCCTTCCCTAAGATTCAGTTTTTCCATCAGTATAGAAACAAGAGAAAGACAACTAGCTCTGGTGGACAATTAATATAGCACTTCATTTTTTTTTGACAAAATAAAGAAGGCTATTTCATCTTGTTCTTAAAAATATGAAACTAGATCTTTCCAAAGGTTTTCATGACTTCTTCCCGCAGCTGGCTTCAATGCTAGGGGCTTCTGAGCACTCGCGGTTGTTTCAGAGTATCCGTTCAACACACAAGGTCTCTAAATCAAACGTGACTTCTCCATCACAAGGACACGGACTCGGAAGGGCTGAGGTGATGCCACATGGTGGTCCCTCCCAGAAGGAGAGGCTATGAGCCAGGTGGCCGCTTAGGTGAATTTCATCATGAAGGTGAAAGGTCAGATGCAAGGGGATCTTCCTTATGTCCACTCAGCTTTGCTGACCCTCAACAGCCATCACACACGAGGGCCACTCTGAGAGATCACAGCATAAAGAAGGGGCCATCTTCTCCTTCCACTGTTCTTTGCGGGCTGGGAATGGGCCAGACTCCTCATTAGGGCCTAGCTCCCAGGCCTGGTGCACTGTAGGTGCTCAGGGATGTCGTGTCCCAAACTGACTTGTATAGCAGCTACTACAAAGTTCAATTTTAGAAGGGAAATAGGGCAGAAAGCCAAGTGACCTATACTTGCTGATGACAGTGATCATGTCCCCAGAGGGCCACCAAAAGCTACAAATGATCTTCCTGAGCCTCAAGGCAGAGCTACTAAATTCTATTGTTGGTTTTATTAGCTCAGAAGATCCTCTTGGATCTTGATTTGGTCATCCACCATATAACTTACAGTCCCAACCCCAACATGAGCAGCAAGCCTCTTTTTTTTAATTGTGTTTACATAGATTCTAGGGTCACCCTGAATGCCTGCCCCTCCCCCTATTCCCCTCAACATCTCCCTTGCCCCCCTCCTTACAGCGCCCTCCCCCCTTCCCTTCAGGTTTATCCCATCCTATCATCCCCTTTCCCTCTGTCCTCTTTTCCTCTGGTCCCTTTGATCCCTCCTCTGTTTCAATTCCATTCCTTTCTCATTATTCCTTGGATTCCTCAAATGAGTGAGGTCATATGATATTTTTCTTTCTCTGCCTGGCTTATTTCACTCAACATAATATCAAGGCATGACAAAAGTCTGACTTAACACAGGACCTGTGAACCTCCATGGAGGGTGGTTTTCCCTTGAACTCGTAGCTGGTTGCTCCTGTGCTAACCACTAGAGGGAAACAAAGTTAATGAGTCGCAGACATTTGCAAAGCCCAGGGCGGTGTCCGCTTTGATTTCAAGGACATCATCCCAGGAGATGCTCCTGGTAACACTGCAGTGAGTGACGCTTTCACCCCCATTAAACAGATAATGGAATTGAGACTCAAGGAAGGGAGCTCAGCTGCTACCTTGGAGCCTAGACTCTGACCGCAGTTCATACTTTTCTATCTACTATACCACACGCCCAAGCAATATGTGCAAGAGCTAATTACCGCAGAAAGGAAAGGAAATGAAGGCTTGTATGGGAAAGATCTTGTCTTTTAAGTTCCATGCGTTCTTCTGGCTGATATTTTGTTTTGTAAAAAAGGGAGAGTATGTCGCAGAACTCAAACGTGTGGCATTTCAAGCTGCCCAGCTGTTCTGCTGGGAAAGCCCTTTACAAGCTAGTCCTCCAACTCCCATTGATCTCAGAGGCTCTTCTCAGGGGTCCTCGCTAGGAAGCTCTGCCGGACTCCTTCCCCTCTCCCCCAGGCAGGATGCAGCACCATGTGGTGCACATCTGCCTTCCCAGCAGGCTGTGGGGCCCCCTCGTGGACAGCAGCTGTGCTGTCCGTCTGTGCACCCCGAGCCTGGTGCAGAACCCGCACGTGGCAGAGGCTCCGGGGGCATTATGGAGTAAATAGATAGCTCTAAAAACCTTATTCTTTAAGCCTCATAACCCTTGACAGGTGACCAGCAATATCCCACCATCAAGATTTTCAGGTATTGTCACTCACAGATCACTTAACCTTCTCTAGTAAGAAAATGCGCCTTTGGTTCACTGACTTGGTTATCATTGGTGGGTAGGGCTTGCCTTCCTATCAGGCAGCTTTCTTGAGACACTGTGGCAAAATGGATCAGATACATTGTAGGCGTACCCTTTGATTCAGCAATTTCATAACTAAAAATTAATCTTATAGACATGTATACACAGGGTATGGAAAGATATATTTTCTGAGCATGGAGGAATAAATAACTTGTACTTAAAACTGCTTGCCTGACAACCCATTATATTATTAGCATGAGAGTCAACCTAGTATTTCCACTGAAGCTAGTTTGCGCTTTTAAAGAGCTAATAATGTTCTTTAGTTTCCCAATCTATCCATCTTTTGTGGAGGGGAACCTGGCTACTGAAGCCCAGAAAAGGACTTTTTTCCATTCTTTTTTAAAAATTGATTTTAGAGAGAGGAGGAAGGGAGGAGCAGGAAGCATCAACTCGTAATAGTTGCTTCTCCTATGTGCCTTGACTGGACAAGCCCAGGGTTTGAACCAATAACCTCAGCATTCCAGGTTGATGCTCTATCCACTTAGCCACCCCAGGGCTGGCTTTTTATTTTTCCATTTTAAAATTTTACTCTAAATAGAATTTGTTGGTAACAGGCGGTTCTTTCTAAAAGCTTTCTTCTGGGCAGACAGGAAAATACAGTAATTGTTAACACCTGCCCTGGGTTAGGCCTTTACCAGAGCGCTACAGGTATTCGCTCATTTCATCTTCACTACGACCCGATGAAGCTCACACTGTTACCATCCCCACTTGACAGAGGAAGCCAAGGCCTGGAGAGGCTCGAGGTCATGCAGGTGTAAGTGGAAGACGGAAATCCCAGGTAAGACGGCTTGCCTGTGCTCTCACCGACTCGGGCAAGGGCACTGGTCCAACTATAAAGTGTCTAGCTATAGACCTCCTTCGTGTATATGACTTGACCAAATACAGTAGTCATACTGTCATTAATCACCGTCATCACTTCCATCTTACAGGTGAGAAAACTGAGAGCCACGCACGCGGCAAAGGCAAAAGCCAGGGTTTAAATCAAGCTCGACTGCAGGCTACATCCTTCCTGGTGTCCCTGTTCCTGTCCCTCCAACCTGAAGCTCTAGCTGTGAGCAGCAAACGTGCTCTGAGAGGGGAGAAAGCGTGGTTTCTCGTGATGAGCCTGGCAGAGGGAGTCCACAAGGCCTCGAGACCAGTAGGAACAGAGCTGACCGGTGACGGTGCCATCCCCCAGCAGGATGTGACATGGCCAGCTCTGTTCTCGCTGCACCGTGGGGAGCGGGGACTTTCACACATGCCCAGGGGACCACTGCACCTCTTCCCAGCAGGATGTGACATGGCCAGCTCTGTTCTCGCTGCACCGTGGGGAGCGGGGACTTTCACACACGCCCAGGGGACCACTGCACCTCTTCCCAGCAGGATGTGACATGGCCAGCTCTGTTCCCGCTGCACCGTGGGGAGCGGGGACTTTCACACACGCCCAGGGGACCACTGCACCTCTTCCCAGCAGGATGTGACATGGCCAGCTCTGTTCCCGCTGCATCGTGGGGAGCGGGGACTTTCACACACGCCCAGGGGACCACTGCACCTCTTCCCAGTTTCCACCGGGGAGGAGGAGATGCAGGCTAGAGAGAGACTAAGACTGGGTCTCGTCTTACTAGTGCATAGGGTCACTGTTGGTTTTTTTTAACACGTATATTTTATTATTTATTGATTGGTTTTAGATAGAGAAAGGGAGGGAGGGATAGAGAGAGACAGAGAGAGAGAGAAAGAAGCATTCATTTGTTGTTTCACTTAATTGTTCACTCACCAGTCGTTTCCCATATGTGCCCAGACTGGGGATTGAGCCCACAGCCTTGGTGTTTCACCATAACCGACCCCGCTAACCAGCCGGGGTGGGGGTGGGGTCCCTGTTAAAAGTCTCTCTGCCACTTCCTGGTATTTAGTACAAGGTAGACAGGGAAGCTGCAGGCCCAGCCACCTTGCTCTGCACCTCTCCCATTTCCGTCTCTGCTGCTGGGGGAGGGGGAGGACCTGAGGCCACCTCAGGAGTCGCTGTCAGCTCAGCCTTCCCTTGCTGTGCTGCCTCTTCTGAGACCAGAGCAGGGTGAGTAGCTCAGCCAGCGCCTGCTCTTCAACGGGACCATCCTGTCTCTCCACTTGCTACCTACCATGCGATCAATCAGTCAAGAGGCTGCAGGCCTAGACGGTTTGGGGCCGAGGAGAAGGCAGAGGGCTTTCGTCAGTCCTGAGCCCCCACACAGCCTGGCACAAACTCTGTTGGGGGACCGCGCTGGCACCACACGGAGAACTGACTAGGAAGTGACACTCCGCTCCCACCTGGCCAGTCACCCTTTCCACCATGCCCCCGCGCATCTGCCACAGGGCCTGACGGGGAACGGAGGCTCCATGGAGTTCTGCTCACTGAATGAGTAGATTCTTACTCCCGCTTCAACAGGCCTTGTTGGGAAACTCTATCTGGACTCTCTGTCCCGTATGGCGGCCGGCGGCCACGTCTGGCTACTGAGCACTTGACATGTGGCCGGTCCACACTGAGACGCACTGTCAGTGTCAGATCTGACAGGCTTTCAAAGGTTAGTACAAAAAGAAGTAAAGTAGCTCATTAATATTTTTTACATACATTACATATTAAAATGATAATATTTTGGATATACTATTGGGTCATCATATAGTAAAACTAATCTCATCTGTTTCATTTAACTTTTTAAAAACTATGGCTATTAGAAAATTAAAATGATGTAAGTGGCTCATATTATACTTCTGTTGGACAGTACTGCTATCAACTAACATATGTATATATATCCCATTAGTTCTACGGAAACGCTACAAATAAATTCCTGAGATCCCAGCAGTGTTCAGAGCAGCACCAAGCAAGGAGCAGGAAGATCCTCCAGCAAATTCCATAACTTAGGCGAGTCTCGGTTTCCACGTCTGAAACGGGTGGCTGGTACAAATATTTGCCCCACGGGGGTTTGTTACGGAGATCAAATCCAAAAAGCGAGCGAAGCCTATGGAAAACGTCCCGTGCAACCGGCGTCTTCTGTTTCACAGCTCCTCTGGGAGAAAACCTCCCACCACAGCTCACCCACTCTCCTCCCTTTGACCACCCTCCTGAAACAAACATCCCTGAGCTGCGGGAAGTACAGGCCAGGGTTAGAGTGGCACTATCTGGGTGGCTGGAGATGCTTTCCCTGCAGGACTCCTGGGGAAGTGGGGAAGGGGCGTGGTCAACCAGGAGGCCAGTGACTGCGTTAACACATCACCCAGAACACCCTGTCCATTCGTGAGACGCTCCCTTGGTGACTTACATTGTACTGCATAGGATGCTAGAACCACGGCTGAATTAAGAGGGCAGGTCAACCTGTCAGGAGAAAAACAGATTAGGAAAGGCACAGAGCCTCAAGCACTCACTGATCCCCTGTCTCTTCTATCTTGAGTTAACCATTAGAACACCGTGAACCGTAACAGACAATTTGATATACAACTAATTATTGAGCAGGAAAGACAACGAGAACACTATGGATTTCTAAAAATTAAAAGACAACTTTTTCATGTTTAAAATATTGTAACATTAATACATATACCATGAAGGTCATGGTTAGCCAGGGTTCTGACTGGTCAAGAGAGGCCAGGCTCATATCACTGAGAGGAACAGTGAGAAAATTATCCTCTGAGATCAACGGGCAACCTTTGTATCTTTCTAGTAAAGACATGAGACTTTTCATAAGGCTCTCTAAGTTCCTGAGGTCTACTGACTTTATGATTCTTGATTACCCACTTTCTAGAAGGGTAATATCCTTTTAAAAGGGAAAATAGGAAAGTATTATGAATTTTAAAACTCCAGAGTTTTAAATTAGCTCATTAAATTAGTTATTTAAGATCTCTAAATCTATTTCGTTTCCTGAAGCTTCCAACCTAGGAGGACAGTCTGCCCACCTCTGGCTTTCCTGCCCCCACAGGGACCCACAGACGCCGGGCTGGACTTGCCCTTCTGTCCTCTTAAGCTCACTGCCCCCCCCCCTCTAGCCCCCATTCCCACCCCGCCCTCTGCAAACACTCCGTTTCTGCAAGCGATTCCATCTGTCTTGGTCCTATTTCAAACCCTCTGAGTGCTCCCTTCTCTCCCTGCAGCCCGGGGTTCCATGGTCTACCCAGGAGCCCGGCCAGCCGACCCAGAGCGGGGATCACAGTCCGGTGGAGGAAGGCACTGGACAAGGGTTGACCGCAGCAGCAGTGAGGGCTTGCCGGGTAGGAGAGACAGATGTTAAAAGCATTTTTCCCAGCCACCCCATGGGAAGCGAGGAAACATGCAGTCTCCATGGCAGCCCATGGAGCTGTGAGTCACCCCTACCTCTCTGACTAATCTGGCTGGCCCGCCAGGGGTCCCCCCCCACTGTCCACTGCACAGCGTGTCCCCCTCCGTGGGGGCCCTGGCTAGAACTTCTAAAGGCTCTCTTCTCCAAGTTTGGTGATATATCCAGGGATACTCACTCTCTGTTCGACTGGAGACCCGAGAGTCCACGGGGCGAGCAAACATCAGCCACTCACTCTCCTACCAAGATGGGCTTCAGTGAGCTCTAGGCCAGGTCCTGGCTACAGCAAGAGCAGCTGAATGGGATTTGGAAGAGAACTCAGGAGAGAGGCTAAGGGGGTTCCATCTAGATTGAAGAAGCCATTTCCAGAGAATAGTGTAAAAGCAAAAGCCTGTTTCTTACTCTCAGCCTGGCCACCAACAGGCGACACCTTCCTAACAGACCCCTTTTTCCTCTCCACACCTCAGGGTCTCTACCTGTGGACACGGTCACCTATCTCAGCAGCAGGGACTGATGCCCTCGGTGCTGACCACCGACACGTCCGACACATCAGGGCACAATCGGACACCCTGGGGAAAATGCTAACCATGTCCACCACATCTGTCAAAAGATCCACGGCTGGCAAGGGCCAGGTGCCACCTTGATACACACCTGAGAAGCATCTGGTAGTGGGAGGCCCTCTCCTCAGAGAGGTGGTGAGGGCCACCTGCAGACCTGGTCATTGTAAGGATACCAGGGGTCTCAGCCAGGAAGGGATATCTCTCAATACAAAACACGGGGTATTTTGTCTGGAGAAGAAAAAAAAAATGAAGAGGACCAACCTCCACTAGTTGGAGAGCTAGGCTGAACGCTCCCGAAGGGGCAGGGCCTTGCCTCATCTGACCAGCATCACACAGTGCCTGACTCATAGCAAGCGCTTGCAAAATCTTTGTAAGAAAAACAAACTCGTGAGTAAAAGAGTGACAAGTTCCAGAGGGCAGCCCGGACCTAGAAAAGGGAATGGGTAATTTCAACCTAGAGTTGCCCTGAAATGTAAGAAGGCTGCCTCTTCAAAGGGTGAGCTCCCCATTACTAGGGGTGCTCATGCAGAGGCCCCCAAACCTGCCGGTTGTGCCAGAGAAGGGAGTTGATCCTCCCCTGAGCGAGAGGATGAGCTAACTTAAAAAATTCCCTATGACCATTAAACTGTCAACAGGTTCCGGCCATCCCTTCTTCAACATGTCTTGTTTCTGAGGGCTCCTCCTCCCCTCAGCCATGCGCCCCAAACCTCTGGCCTGGCATCCACAACAGCTTCCTCAAGGGCTGGGCCTTCCCTCCCACCAGCTCTTCCAGCTTCCCCTCCGTCCACGGACACTGCCTGCCGATGCTGCTCTTGCTACCTCCCTCATGCTACAAACCAACAGCTCTCCTCTGCCTGCTGGATACAAAGGCACGTCTAGGTTGACATGAAGCGCCCTTTGTCTATTCTCCCGTCAGCCCCCAATGTGTGGTTTCCAACCGGGACTCTGTGTGTGTGTGTGTGTGTGGGGAACTTCTCATTGCCCAGGGACATCCAACTCTTCACTTCGCTGCCGACCCCAACCCTGGCTCATCATAGCAATCCACAAAAGACTTCCAGTTCACACCAGCTTCTCCTAACTCCTAACGAACACTGTGCTCTCCACCACCCACATGCGTCCTGACTGCTTCGTGGGCTCCTGGCTCACTTCCCTCACCAGCCTGCCAGCTCCCTTATGAAAGCTTCTGAAGGCTCTCCTTTAGTGGAATTAAACTGACGGGAGGGAAGAGGGAACGAGGACAGTGGGAATAAGATGTGGCTGTCCCCACCAGTCTGCTGGTGGGGCTTTCTTCCGTAGAAGAAACTCAGGGTGTGGAGGAGGCAGCTCAGGGACCCCTGGCTTGGCATTTCCCATCTGCAGATGAATCCCTGGCCACCGAGACGGCCCTGCCACACAGGAAGTGCTAAAGCCCATCAAGGTGCTCATGTCCTTGAACAAGAAGAGTCCAGAGAGGAAGAGAATCATCCACAGGGACCGAGGAGCTCCGAAGTAGACCTAAATTGGGCCTGACCTGCCTGCCTGAAGGAAGTCCATTTTATACGCTGGGCCTCTCCCGCCCTCCCTTTAAAATTTCTCAGGTCTTTACCAGAAAGATAACTGTCCCTTTTACAATAAAAGAGGAACAATGTGAAATGAATGTTATGCGTCCTTAGCCTCTCTAAACCAGAACCGAGCTGAACCCAGATGTCCAAAGCATAACGCCCCACAGGACATTTCAACACCCCATCCTCTGTTTCCATGTAGAGTTGTTACCAGGGGTGCGTGTCCATTCGATTAGAACCAGGGATTTTGCTAGTCTGGCAACTGACAGGGAAAGAGGAATGTAGAATTCTCATTACCTGCCTTCGCATATATCCATCTTCAGTTGTAAGAAATACAAATGCCTAAGAAACAATGATTTTCATTAATTCATCATGCTCCAAGTGAAATGAGCAAGTAAATACATGAGCTTGAGGTGTCAAGGGTAAGACTTACACATTTGAAAAAACAAAATACATAAAAGCACATTTTTGTCTAAAGCTTCAAGTACCACTTGGCACATTTCAAACCTGCCCCTTTAGCAATCATGGCTCATGTGGCTGCCTGTCTTGATTGGCTGGGAGGGCCTCCTGGCCACATGCTGTCCGAGGGGTGGCTGAGCAGGGATGGACGAGGTGGAGCAGCTGGTCAGGGAGCGCCCCACCCTCAGCCTGGACCTCCTCAAACGTGGGGTGTCTGAGAGCACCAAGACACTTGAAGGGCCGCTGTTCTAAACGTGGGCTTTGCACAGCCACGCACCCTTTGCCTGCAGCGGCCAAGGAGGGGAGGGCCCGTGAATACATCCCCTTGGCTGGGGAGCAAACACCCAGCGGGGTTTCCTCCTCTGTCCCAGGAAATGTGGGTGCTTCCGCAAGAGCCTAACAGTCAGCTAGAGGAGGCCAGGACCTCCACGCGGACTCTGCACTTCTTCGTGAGCAATGTCACTTCAGAGAAACTCTAGGACCTGACTTGTGGGCAGAGAGAGCTCACTGAGTTGTCACAGCACCCTCATCATCCTGTGGGTCTGTCCTCCGTCCAGGTAACGGGGATAGACGGTGTCCCTGGCGCTGTGCAGGCTGGGAGGGCCCTGGAGAGCGTTATATATAGGGATGTGGCATTCCTGTGACACTTGGCCCCTAGCTTCCACTCTTTTTTAAAACCTGGACTCCAGTGGGATAGACATTCCAGTGTCTGGCCAAGATGACAAAAGTGAAACTTCTTGAAATATAATACAGACGCAGATCTGTCCGGGGGGGGGGGCAGGACAGAGATAATTTTGGCAATTTAGACATCATTCTCATTACTCTTTCAAATGTATGTTTAAAGGTTAAGGTGCTGGTATTTTGAGACGTGAATGCTTCGCACAGTATTACAACTTCCTATCTGCACAGTTCCGGGCCATGTGCATGGTATTTTATAACTTATTGCCTCATTCCAGCCTCACAATAACTCTATGAGGTAGACACCATGACCTCTGTCCTTTACAGATGAGGAAACTCATGTTCAGATAGGTAATATGGGGTCAGTTATGTCTTATTTTAACCTGGACACTTATGCCATGAAAAAAATCTGACTGCTACAAATTTATTATGTGTCTAATGAATAAAACAGGGTCAATTCCCTAACTCTGATATGATTACTTTGACCCTAATTATCATCAGCCACCCTTAATGGGTTGAAGACCAACATCGAGAGAGTGTAACAGATTTGCTGATTCCCATTTATTCCATATCGGAATCTCTACCTTTCCACCTAGGAGAACATAATCGGTCCTTTTGTTTCTGTTTATCCAAGCTGACATTCAACCAGAATTAAGTGTTCTCTCCTCCTACAATGCTACTGAGAGACAGAAGAGGAGGGAGAGAATTAGAGATAATCCAATGGTAAAATCTGGGCTTTCACTGACGAGCCCAGCTAATTGGAGTAACTTCCTAGGGATACAAACGAGAACATGCACCTGGATCTCCCGTTCGCCCAATGCTACCTTGTCGTACATTCAGCAAAGCTTCTGAGTAAGTCCCACGACATCGTCATGAAGAGATCAAAAGAGTGGGATGAGGCCCAAACCTAGCACACCTAGACATCTTCATTTTGAGTTTGCCAGTAAATGAAATTCTGTTCAGAATGATCTAAATTTATCAGAAACAGCAGCTGTGCAGGCTCACCGTCAAGGAGACATTTATTTAGCAGTCAGAACACAGGGAAGACATTTAGGAGAGAGGCTTGGCGTGCCTGTCTTCAGAAATGCAACCATCCATCACCCTACCCCATGACCTCAGCTATGGGGAGAAGCAATGAATGCCTCCCTGCCTAGATCCTCAGACAACAACAAATACGACCTCTGCACTCCTTTGACTCTTAAGAGCTGAATTTCCAGAAGGGAACTTAACTTTTGGACAAGCTATAGCATTTCATAAAATACTATGTGCCAGGAGCACAGGTAAAACTCTTCATTTAAGTAAAAACAAAAAACAAACAAACAAGCAAAACACATACACGCGCATGCGCCCGTGAGTAAAGTAACGGTGGAAGCCTGGCCCAGGTCTGTAGGAGCCCCAGGGTGGCTGCTGCTGCGGCTCCTGCTGCATCAAATAGAAATTTGGTGCCCAAATACTAGTAGGCGACGGCTATGCTCAACAGCACACTGGGGGCCGCCAATCTTAAGATGGGAGGTGGGGTGGTGAGGCTGAGTATCAGTCTTGAACTAAAGAATTTTAGGAGGCAGTTAGGCAGAAACAAAAATTAGTCTATTACTCATCTGGAGCCCAAACCTGCTCCTCTGTAGCCTCGACCCACTGGCCATAGCTCTAGCACCAAGCACATCTAACTCCCCCTCTCTCACGACAGCTGGTGGCAGATCTGAAGGCAGACCTGGCTTTCTTTCCAAGTCTTCCATCTATCCTGAAGTTCCTACGTTTCCCTCCAATGTCAGGGAGGCCGAGCGGGAAGATGCTGTTGGCCCGAGGAAGGAGTGAGCTCTTTGCCACGGGGGCATGGAGGTGAACGTCCGGTGACCATGAAGGGTGCTGGAGCGGGACTCCTGGATCAGGACTCCTGGATCAGGACTCCTGGATCAGGCGGGCCCAGCCATCCCTCCCACTCGGGTTCTGGCTGTCTTTGGAGAGCATCACAGGAGAAGACAGGGTGGTTTGCACTTGGGCTTAGGACCCATTCGTTAGTAGTAAAATCAATTTAATGGGCCCCAAGTGGCATTTTGAAAGGAAAAAGAAGAGCAGAACATGTCAGAGTACTCTCACATTTGCTGTTGTTTTATGAAACGTTTGCTTCAGTAATTTAGATATACCTGTGTAATAAATCAAAAATATTTTTACCATGGGGCTGTGATTTAAACCCACTGTACTCATGTATATACAAACACATTATATACCACTCACAAAAATTAGAGAATGTTTTGTTTTTTTTTTTTCCTTTTCATTTTTCTGAAGCTGGAAACAGGGAGAGACAGTCAGACAGACTCCCGCATGCGCCCGACCGGGATCCACCCGGCACGCCCACCAGGGGCGACGCTCTGCCCACCAGGGGGCGATGCTCTGCCCATCCTGGGCGTCGCCATGTTGCGACCAGAGCCACTCTAGCACCTGAGGCAGAGGCCACAGAGCCATCCCCAGCGCCCGGGCCATCTTTGCTCCAATGGAGCCTTGGCTGCGGGAGGGGAAGAGAGAGACAGAGAGGAAAGCGCGGCGGAGGGGTGGAGAAGCAAATGGGCGCTTCTCCTGTGTGCCCTGGCCGGGAATCGAACCCGGGTCCTCCGCACGCTAGGCTGACGCTCTACCGCTGAGCCAACCGGCCAGGGCTTAGAGAATGTTTTTTTGCTTCATATTCATTTTGAAATATCCCCTAATTTTTGTGAGCAGTGTGTATGTGTATTCCATTATGCCATTTTTAAAGCATTCCTTGAATAGAACTTGATATTCAGTAATGGCCTGGGGTCATTTCAAACACATATTCTTAAAGACAACCTCACCATTCTGTGTGCATGGGCTTATGAGTGGACTGACTGGCTGAGTGTTACTACACTACCCCTAGCCCACCACAGTAAAGGGCCAGTGTGGGGAGAAACTCAAACCACCTGGGCACTGCCCACAGCTGCCCAATGAGGTCATGACGAACAACTCTTACACTGGCTTAAAATTTAACTTCATGGTAAACAGTCAAATCCCCAAAGTCTCCTGTTGTTGAGGGAAGAGGTACACAAAAAAGGCAAAACAGAGTAATAGACTAATATTTGGCCTTTAAACATATTAATAGTTAAAATGTTATCATGTGACTACCATTAAAAAAAGAAAGAAAAAAAGAAACAACAAGACAGCATTTTATGTCTGAGTTAACATGGACTTCTTGGTGGTAGTCTCCTGGCCACAAAGAGCACAGAATATAATTCAATATTCCTGAACATCCATTCATTGCTTTTCCTGGTAGAAGAGTTTCCCTTCCTAGGAAAAATCAAAGTATCAATAAAGAAGGGCTTAACACTGCCCTGGGGGGAAAGCAGAGGCATAACTGAGTTTGCCTAGTACCTGTTCAAACAGCAACAACTTTCCTGCGCTCGCCCTCCCCGCTCCAAACACCGTTCCCCACCCAGAAAACCCGCCCTCCCCACTCCAAACACCGTTCCCCACCCAGAAAACCCGCCCTCCCCACTCCAAACACCGTTCCCCATCCAGAAAACCCACGTGCCCTGCCGGCAAAGAACTGTGGCCAGACACCAAGCCCTGGGGGGTAAACAACCCTATCCGGGCCCTCTTTCCCCTATCTGGTTCACACTGGCTGCTTCAGGGAGGAGAGAAGCTGACCCAGCTCGCCCTCCTGTCTGGCTCCTACCATCTGGGGAGCTGCTAGAGAACTCTCAGTTTGGAGACCTCCTGTGATCCTAAAGAGCCTCAGTTCTAGCCGTCAGAGGTACCATGCTACTGGGTCTGTCGATGACTGCTCTACAAACTCCTCTTCCAAACCTTGCCTGCATTCATGGAAAGGGAACTTCCTCTTTGAACACAGGAGCTCAACAAGCAGAGAGCCTGGGTGGGTGGGGGAGGCAGAAGGAGGTGGGTGGGAGGGAGGGAGCTGGGAATTACACCAAATCAGGAGGGGAGAGAGGCAGGCCCAGGCCTGAAAACGAATTGGCCGACTCAAGTGCCAATCTGTGTACCCCAATTTTAACTTGGATTGTAATTGTTGGTACAGTTATACCCAAAGGAAGTATTTGGCCACAGCTATAAAATAAAAGAATACATTTTTAGTGATTACTCATTTTTATATACTACATAGAAAACTTAAAAAAAATGTTATTACCTGGTTTGTTCTTGCTGCAGTGTGTTGGGATCAGGTATAAAAAATCTTACTCGAAAATGCAGGGTACTGGGGTAACCTCCTACAACATTTTTCAAAAACAAATTAAGTTTTCCCTTTGAAAAAGTCAATGTATGTAAGCTGCTGCTCTCCCATAAGTGATGCATTTTTCACTAGACCACCGCTTTTTCATCAATAAAAGTATTAACTTTGAGAGAATAAAAAAAAAAGAAGTGCATATGTGAAGGGACTGGTCAGAAATCTCCACGGTCCACAAGACGTCAAACGCTTTTGCAACCCCAGCAAAGAATGAGGCATCATCTACTTTCTCTCCCGTGTTTAACACAGGGCCGTGGTCAAACACTGCACTCCATCATCAACAGTAGGAATTTATAAAATCCTTACATCGGCATATTACACAAAATTCACAGAGGAATACTATGACCCATGCATATAGTGACTTAATGCTTTTCAGACATTTTCATGTACATTCCTGATTGTGCCACCACCAGACCCTGAGTAGGCTAGGGTAGGCTGCTAACTGATAGCACCCTTTAAGTATAAGCCAGCAAACAGGCTTAGAGATGTGACTTGCCTTGGGTCACACAACTGATCACAAAACCAGAATTATAGCCCTGGGGCTTCTGGTTCTGCTATGCCATACTTCAAACACATTTTTATACCAGAAAACATGCCATGCTTTTAATGCAAAGTGAATTCCAACAGTGATTAAATTACTAGCAATATTACATAATTAACATACTCAAATATAACTTTATGCAACAATATCAAGAGTCCATCTGCTCGAATGTGTAAAATAACCCCCTTTCTTTCGCTAGACGTAGCAAGATGAGAGTATCAGGTTGTGTTGCTAAGATCGTGTCCTTAATGTCAATCTTACCCCTCTCCATTACTCAGTAAATATTCACCGGCCCCATCTAAGTGCTCAGCGCTGGCCTGCGCTCTGAAACTCAAGCCTTCTGCACCGGGCTCCCCTCACTCCCCTCCTCCACCTTAGTTCATTTGGGGCTCCACGCTTCCCTCTCTTTAGTGTCATCTCTGTATCTCTGGCTTATGTCAGAGACTTGAACTGGTGTGTGTGCACCTATGAATATTCTTCCGTACAGGGGCCTGGGCACCGGACTGGGTGGTGCTGTAACTCTGGGTGCAGGTTGACCACCTGCACATCCGATGGCAAAGCCCACCCACAGCCTTGGGATGCCCTTTCGTCACCCTTCCCCCATCTGTGCATTGACACTGTGTGTTTCAGACATGCCTCCAAGTCTTTCTCATCCTCCTCTGTGCACCCAGAACATTCTACCAGGTTCTCCAAAGTATCCCACAATTGTTTCTCCCCTTGTTAAAGTCCCCATATTTGGCTGTGAGCTACTTTAGGGCATGGCCCAAATCTTGATTTGAGTCTGATTCCCAGAGCTGAGCCCAGTATCTTGCCAAAGTCTGAACTCGGGATACATTAGCTGAATAAACGTGTTCATGAGAGAATGAATGACACCTATCTGTGCCTGGGTACACTTATTCCTTTGTGAATTCAATGGAGCTGGTAGTTATCTGCACAAAGGCTCTGTGACTCCTTGTGGGTACTTCTGAATGCCAAGGACACGACTCATGGCGGGTAAGAACTCTGAGGCTCTGGCTCCAGGTGACAGCAGCAGCGGGGTCAGGGTCAGGGTGACTTGTTTCTACTCCTTCCCATCTGGGCGCTAGGATGTGGCATTTGTGTGTACACGCTTTTGTGTACAAATACACTTGCCTTCACCCCTCAACCACTCATTGGCCACCTCCAGGGAGTGCACAGAGGATTGACAAGAACCACCCCTTGAGAAACTGCAAGCCCCTTGGGAAAGATAAAGGCAGACAGCTATGAGATGGAGGAGTATTCCGAGGCATGAAGCAGATAAGGAGAAATGTTAAGGGAGGGTGACGGAGTCGTAACGTGTGCTAGGGACAGCAACGGCAAGATTTAGATACAGGGAAGCAGGAGGAAAGGGATTCCCAACAGAGGGCACAGAATGAGGGAGGGCACAGAGAAGCGTGTGCCACAGCACGTCATCAGGCCTGCCGGGGGCATGGGGTGCGAAGGAGGAACAGAGCGTGCTGCCAGAAAGTCCAGCTAGCGGGAGTCAACCTGCACTGGGACCCGCTCGCTCATGGTGGACGAGCTGTACGTCGTATTCGTGACGTCACCTAGCTATGCTTTGGTTTCCAGTGACTAGAACTGTCCTGTTGTAGAGGACTACAGGTGTGTGTGTCTGTCTCTCTTTCCTACCCTGCCTCGCACACTGGACTAAGAAAGGCCATCCTCCTTCCCTTGTAAAGAGAAAGTGGGTTCCCTAGCTCTTGGCTGCCTTCTTTCCCTGACTTGCTCACAGCTGGTGAAGACCCTTAGGGGCTGCATGTCGGGAAGCATGTCTGCTAACTCAGAAGTCAGACAGGGAGAAGTCGGCTCACTCACATGGCCTGAGCCACCTGGACTCCAGGTACCAGAGGTCACAGGCACACTGATGACTGGAGGAGAGAACTGGGCCATGAATACATTAATACCGAGTGTTCAAGTGAAATGAGAAGGTCACACTCACCTTTCAGTTGCTTTCTGATGGGTTTGCTTGATTCCAGCCATCTCTGCTAGGCAAGAAAACATGAGATATAACACCAAACCATGCAGAAGTCCAGCAAATCTTAAAGGGATGGTACTCACGGGAGAATCCACGGATTCGTCACCATGCTGCAAACCAAAATACTCCTTTTCGGTCACGCACAAGTGGTTGTACGCCAAATCCAGAAGAACCTGACCGGTATCTTGTTTCTGGGGGAAAAAAAGGTGTCAAGTGGGCAAAATTTTTAAACAAACTAAGAAAACTGGTGGCTTGACCTGTGGTGGTGCGGTGGATAAAGCGTCAACCTGGAATGCTGAGGTCGCCGGTTCGAAACCCAGGGCTTGCCCGGTCAAGGCACGTATGAGAAGCAACTACTACGAGTTGTTGCTTCCCGCTCCTCCCCCCCTTCTCTCTCTAAAATCAATAAATACAATCTTTAAAAACAACAACAACAACATAAAAAAACTGGTGGTTCAAAAATCTTTATTGTAGGGGAAAAGGAACTAAAACATTCAGAGAGATTTTATGTGCGCACACATCCCACATGGAAAACGCTTTCAGAAATTTCAAGTTAAGAAGCCACATAGCACATACGGGAAGCAGGGCTAAGAAAAATCGACACAAAAATGCCTCGAGATGAGACGGTAGAGTTTATTTCTGTAAGACGTCTTGCTTCCCCTTCGCTGAGATTCCCAAGTGGTAATGGCTGAACTGGGAGACTCGGCCCTGAGTGAGGGCGGGCGCCCCGCGCCTGCCCATGGATTATCCCCAGCGCTCCGCTAATCCCACACGGGCTTCCGCTGGCTCCTCGGGAGGCATGGGCGTGTGTGCAGGGGAGAAGAAACTCTCTACTAATCACGTGAAGGAAGAGGGTTAAGGGTACTCAAATGGCACCCAAAATACCCTCAAAGTGATGTGGCATGTGACACCTTGGGGGATTATCTGCCTCGCTGCTCCTCGTCATCTGAAGTGAGAAACCAGTGAGGACATGTCAACCACACTTCACATCCAGAGCAGGACTCAGCCACCATCACCACTCAGAGCTGACGGGGCCGGCGTAATGCTGGGCACGGGGACAGAGCCACAGCAAGTGTCCTTCCCTTGCCCTCCCTGAGAGGCCAGCCGTGGAAGCAGTGACCGGCACATAGTGTGTCAGATGCTGTCAGTGAAACACTCAGGGCACAGTGAACACATAAGATGACAGCACAAACATTCAACTCAACCTGAGGACAAGCAGACGCAACCCCTGACCTGGGCCCGACCTGGGGACAAGCGGACGCAACCCTGATCTGGGTCTGGGAGGATGACAGGGCTGACACGCCTTTCCTCCGGGTAAAGGTGTTGAGAAAAGACATTTCAAGGAGGTAGCCCGGCACAAAGGCACAGGGGCGGGAAACTGCACATTCTACTTGGACCGGCTGCCTCCTCAGGAATCCTTTGAGCCAAACTATTAAGGACACTATGAGTCAGAAATAGACCACGTTATGGAAGAAGCGACGGCAGCACTTTTTTCTGAGTGCAGATAACACACCTGAAAATAGGGCACAGTGACCAAGGAGGAGGACATTAGGTCATTGTCAGGCCCCCTCCTGCAGCCTCTGCTTTGGCAGGGCCTCACCCTGTTTGATCTGAGGTGTGGGAACACGAGAAACGCCCTTTCCCTGAACACATCCCCCTTTCCTGCCCGAGGACCTGTTCCTGCCCCTTCCTCTGCCCGGGACATCTCCACCACCAGGGAATAATCACGATGGTGTGGAAAACATGACCCGGTCCACATATTCCCAACTATGAGATTCACTCCCCCACAATTAGGAGCCACTCTCTCGACGGATCAGAGTGACCTGCTCCCCTTGTTGAAATGGTTATTTTCATGACTTTATATATATATATATATATATATATATATATACACACACACACACACACAGACACACACACACACACACATACACACATACACACACACACACACACATATATATATATTTTTCATTTTTCCAAAGCTGGAAACGGGGAGGCAGTCAGACAGACTCCTGCATCGCCCAACCAGGATCCACCTGGCATGCCCACCAGGGGGCGATGCTTTGCCCCTCTGGGGCATCGCTCTGTTGCGTCCAGAGCCATTCTAGCGCCTGAGGCAGAGGCCAACAGAGCCATCCCTAGCGCCCGGGCCATCTTTGCTCCAATGGAGCCTCGCTGCGGGAGGGGAAGAGAGAGACAGAGAGGAAGGAGAGGGGGAGGGGTGGAGAAGCAAATGGGCACCTCTCCTGTGTGCCCTGGCCGGGAATCAAAACCGGGACTCCTGCACACCGGGCCGATGCTCTACCGCTGAGCCAACCAGCCAGGGCTATATATATTTTAACCACTATAATCTATTGAACATCTACAAGGAGCCAGATGTGTACTTTTTATACATGATGTCTCCTTTTTGCTGTAATTCTGCAAAGTCATGCTCAACTCCCCCTTGGCCGATAAGCAGAGGCCCCGGGAAACTCCATGACCTGTGCCACCAGCTGACAAATGGTCTGACTCCCTGACTCGGATCCGTTCAACGCCAAAGCCTTTGTGTTCCCACCACACTGCGCCTCTCTCCTCTGGAGCGCCTAACTTCTATATTCCGGTATGTGTTTTTCATAACTCGCCCAGTTCTCAAAATAAATTGAAATAGAATAAAGGACACATTGATAGTCAGAACAAGCCTACCAGCTCAGTCCTCATGCCACAAGAGGTCACCTTTGCTCTACCAGCCACTGTTGGTGACTGGCTCGCTCCCTGAGCTGAGCTAAGGACAACTAATGTATAGGTCAGCTTCCCTGATAACATCCGCTCCTGGTCAAAAGATGGTCCGGGCTGAAGTCTGGATGAGATAGTGCAGACCATTCCCATGAGTAGGAAAAGATAAATCACTACAGATTTTAAACTTCCACCAGGCACTCAAGTTCAACATGACAAAACTGTGACCAGGCGGCTGCAAGCTTGGGCAGCAGCCGTGGCAGCAGCATGACGGTTACAGAGATATTCATGACTCAGAACTGGGCTCCCGCTGAACGCCAGGCTCTGTTCTAAGGCGTGCACGATCACCACTCCGGGTGGCTGCTTTCTTGTTCCTGTTTACAGGGCTCGTCACTCCTTAAACACGTCCTTACCTGGGATTCACACACTCTTCTTGCTCTTGGTCTCCTCCTTCCTCCCCTTAGGGCTCCTTCCTGATCTCTCCAACCTTTAAATATCAAGCCTCGCTCCTATCTCCGGTCTACTCACTTCTCAGGGGGTCCCATCCAGTTTCATAGCTTCAGATATATCATCTCTGCCCTGGCAACACACACGTATGTGTCCCAGACTACACCACGCTCTTAACTGCGGACCCGTGTATCTACTACCACGTCTACACTCCCTTGTAGATGAACGACAGGCATCCCAAGCGCAGCAGTTCGGGTCGCAACAGAACTGGTGCTCTGCTCCTGTCACAGCCTCTCTCATCTCTGGAAACTGCAACTCCATCCCGTCGACTGCTCAGGCCAAAAACCTCAGAGCCACCTGGAGGCTTCTTCCACATTAGCAAGTCCCAATGGCTCCACCTTCAAAATATTTCCAGACTTGGTTTCCTCAGCCACCTGCACACTACCACACTGTCCAATTATCATCTCTCCCCAGGACTATTACCATCTCTCCCCAGGACTATTATCATAGTCTCTTAGCCCTTGATCCCTGTCTACTGTCAATAGAGCATCCGGAGTGACACCCGAGTCAGATCGTGCTGGGTCTCTGCCCAAACCCACCAATGCTTTCTGCCTCATTCAGAGTAAACTCAATGCCCTCAGAATGAGCTACAAGTCTCTGAACAATCCTCCCATCCCCACACCTGCTGTCTTTCTAATCTCTCTTGCCACTCTCCTCCATATGCACGGGTCTCCCCATACTATTCTGGATAGCTCACCAATCAGGATTCTGCCTCAGGGTCTTTGCACTGCTGTTTCTTCTACTTGGAATATGCTTCCTTCAGGGAATGACAGGACTTTCTCCCTTACTTCCTTTAGGTGAAATCCTCCCTGACCACTTCTAAAAAATGACAACACCATTCCTTTGTCCTCCTTCACACTCTCTGTCCTCTTAAGCTGCTTTGTTTCTCCTAAGCACATAACACCACTGACATAGTATACATTTGTTTATGGTCAATTCTGCTCTGTTTTGATCAGTGCTGTATCCTTTGTACCCAGAACAAAGCCTGTCACATAGTAGGTGCTCAGTAAACATCTACTAAATAAACATTCATGTTCTTGACAGGAAGAAGATATATGGCTGGGAAACAGCTCCAGATTGAAAATGTAAATTTGAACCAAAGAGTCAGATATAAATTAAGCTGTCAGTTTACAACAATGAGAAGAGATCCTTGTGACCTTGGCAGAGCTGGTTCAAACACAGAATTCAATAAATGGTGATGTCAAAAGGGAAGAGAATGCAAGACAAAGTTCAGTGAACCAAAGCAGCTGCTTTACAAGGAAAGTATGTATGACCTTGACAAAAGGCCCCTGAATCGGCGGTTCTCCAAACTGTAATGTAATCAAGATCACTTGGGAGGTAGTCAAAATGCAGATTCTCAGGCCCCACCACCAGAGAGTATGTTTCAAAATACCCAGGGGTTTCTTCCTCTAACATGCATCCTAGGGATTCTGATGTCCTCGAAGAAATAGTTACAAGGGCTGCACTCTCCAAAGTACAAAGAAAAACCTCTTTTATATTTTAATTAAAATAAATTTGGTTCATCAGGTAGACTAGCCACATTTCAAGTGTGCCACAGCCACATGTGCTGGCGTTGCGAGCGCAAAACGTTCCCCGGCTCTGCACAGAGTTCTTTGTGACAGTGCTGCCCTGGAGGGTGGCTGTCCTACAAACCGGCTGAAGAAGGAGGTCACAGGTGTCTGTCTAACACCCTCATCTGATTCTAGAAACATCTAACTAGACAATTACGTGCCTTGCTGGGGTGGGTCCTTCTCCTACAACGACGTCCCCACCTGCAAAAGAACCCTGACCTTAAGAGAAGGGGCCTGGCAGCTGTGAAAGAGAGTGGGGGAGCTGGGTAGGAAGTGGGGAATATCTTTCTTTACTGTCCATGTCCTGTCACTCTCTGACAGGTGAGGACCCAAATTCTCACATCCTTAGTCATCTGCCTGGGTCTTATCCCCTGAAGGGAGACAAGCAGCTGTCCTAGCCCTTGTCGAGGGAGGAGAAAGAAGCACCCACCTGCTGTGACTTCAGGAAAACTGCCCTCTCCCCTTGCCTGCTCTGCCATCAGGGTCCATAGAAACCTGGGCTCAGCAGAAAGCAACTCATGGGCGGGGCACGAGACCCGGGGTCACTCTGTTACCCTTTACACTCTTGTGGCCTTTTGTCACCCTCCAGTTCTCTCGCATCCCCCATCTTCTCTGACACCTTTTCTTGCACGTTGAACTTTCTAGGCTGGGGCAGATGCTGGCAGCCAGCCCAGGGTTGGTGGTGATCCCTTTAGGACTGGCCGGACGATGGGAGAGACAGGCAAAGGTCACGAGCCTCCATGCTAGCCAGGGTGGGGCAGGGCAGTAGGGACTCAGGGTCTGCCACTGCTCATGCTTCTTACTACTGGCCGGGGACGCTGGAGACCTCATTCCTAACCCTGCCTCTGCCGTGGGCTGGAGGTGGGAGAAGCCAGGCCTTCCCTGTGCCATGTGCAGGGGAGACGGCACTATTCTTGTGCTCCAGGAGCTCAGAGCTTAAAGGACCACAGATAACCTAGTAAATACAAGTAGTGTTTATGCAATGTGACATGGGCTCTACTCAGGCACGTACAGGGCACCGGGGCTGGGGAAGCAACCAGCTCAGGAAGCTGACAGAGACTTCGCAGAGGGAGTAACCTCTACGATCAGACAAGCTCTCATCACAGAGCAGGAGGTACAGACGCTCCAGACGGAGATGAGAAGGTGGCACAGTTCTCAGGGTCTTGCCAGTCCGGTCTCCACACACAAGAGCTGAGACCTCAAGCTTTCATTTTAAAGTAGTTTTTACCTCTTGGTTTATATAAGATGAAGAAAAAAAATGATTTCTTAGGGGCACTAACTCATAAAAAAAAATTAAATTTGGAGAACTTACATTAACTTTAAAGGTCTGTACCAAGCCATCTAAAAAACGGATGCTGCAGACGACTTCGGATCGAGTTTTCTCTTTCGGTAATTCGGAGGCGCGTATATTATTAATTCTTCCACCCAACGCACGTAATCGGGAGGTCATAACTATCGTTGAATCACCTGTAACAGAAGACATACCTGTTAGCTCTCTGATATGCAAATTACCAGTTACAGGTGCAGGCACCTCACAGCCTACCCATCCCATATCTATCTGCCTCGATTTTCACAATGTGAGGCCCTCACAAATAAGCACTATGTAATAGACCATGCTTCTGTTTGAGTTTTGACTTCTAAGAAGCTCTAAGCAAAACATATTGTTAAATTTTAACATGTTCATAGGATTATATGGCTTGTCTCTCTGTTTTTATTACAGTGTTTTTCAACTGCCGGTCCGGTCCGTGGACCAGTGCCAGTTCGCAAAAGAGTTAAGCACCCGATGTTGTATGAAGATCACAGACCCACTGAGATTAGTGGATGGGATGTGTAGGCTCGTTGGAAGAACCCTTTGCACCATGTAGAGTGTCACATGTAATAGACTAAAAGCATTCAGACAAACTTATGTGGTAGTCAATGCTTTGGACCTGGGAGTTCAGAAATCAAGCACCAGCTTGTACCATGTTGCACTGTTTTGCACAGTCGGAGAAAACTTGACTCTTGTATGTTTCTGGCTAGGTTACTGGTTCCCAAGTATAAAAACATTGAAAATTGTTTTATTATTCCTGGTTTAAATCTCCTGATATATATATATATATATATATATATATATATCTAGAAATAGATAGATATATATATATATTTCCCAACTTTTAATTCTTTAATAATCAGCACAGAGGTCTTTACTTATGTGACACTCATCCGGCCGTGAATTCAGAGAGGATGGGCTCCAGCAGCTCACACTCCCCCCACTGGTCTCACCGAGTGCTTCTCTGAGCGGAGCAGGCTGGCACTGCAGTGGAACTCAAGGAACTTTCGCTTTGGCTTCCTTCCTTTTCTGATCACTTCCCTTCACGTGTTTCAGGAAGCTATCTTGGCTCCCAGAGTGCTTTATATGCTCAATCTGTACATGAATGCTCTTGGCAAGAATCTTGCCCTCAACTTGCTTGCTCACAACAATGCCCACCGCAGGCTGGGTGGCACTGCGGGCTCTCCCAGTTTTGCCATGGGAACATTTGTGGGCCACTCCTTTTGGAATGGTGCCCATTCCTCCGATGTCTACAATATCACTTTTCTGATAGATTTCTTTACTGGTTTTTATTATTTTATTCATTTTAGAGAGGAGTGAAGGGGAGAGAGAGAGGAGAGTGAGAGAGAAAGGGGGGAGAAGCAGGAAGCATCAACTCCCATATGTGCCTTGACCAGGCAAGCCCAGGGTTTCGAACCGGCAACCTCAGCGTTTCCAGGTTGACACTTTAACCACTGCGCCACCACAGGTCAGGTGATATCTGTTTACTCTTTTATATATGTATGTATTCTATCCCTAAGGCTTTACAGAACTACATGTGGTGTAAAAATGACTGAAAAGTAGATACCTACTGATAAATTAGATTACATTAAAATTAAGAATGTGTATATTAAAAATATATAAAGAACTCCTATGAATCAATAAGAGAAAAGAACAACCTATTAAAATGTAGGAGCCACATCAGTTGTCACAGAAGCGCAAATTAAAACCACAAAGCAATCACTGCATTCTGGCCTGGCCTGTAGTGGCCTCGTGCAGTGGTCGGCAAAGTCATTAATCAACAGAGCCAAATATCAACAGTACAACGATTGAAATTTCTTTTGAGAGCCAAAGTTTTTGAACTTAAACTATTTAGGTGGGTACATTCCTTATCCAGGTAATGCCCGCTTGTGGTATTTTGTGGAAGAGCCACACCCAAGGGGCCAAATTGCTGTGTGTAGCTCACGAGCCGCAGTTTGCCGACCAGGGGTAGTGGACAAAGCGTCGACTTGGAACACTGAGGTTGCTGGCTTGAAACCCTGGGCTCGCCTGGTCAAGGCACATATAGGAGTTAATGCTTCCTTCCTGCCCCCCCCTTCTCTCTCTCTCTCCCTTCTAAAATGAATAAATAAAAAAAATAATACTGCATTTCCACCAGAATGGTTACAATGAAATTTGACAAAACGAAGTGCTGACGTGGTGTGGAGCACCCGGAATCTCACGCACTACTGGTGAGTACATACTGTTTGGCAGTATCTACTAAACTGAACATATGCATGTTCTGTGACATAACAATGCTACTTCTAGGCATATTCCCAACAGAAAAAGGTGCATTCATTCACTAAAATATATGTACAAGAATATTCATAATAGCCTCAACCTGGAAAAGACCAAAATGCCCATTAATAGAATGGGTAGGTTGTGGTATAGGCATCCCATGCACGACTATACAGCAAAGGAAATAAAGGAACTATCCTTACACATGAATGAATGGATCCCTCACCCTCTAACATCATGATGAGTAAAAGTAGCCAGACACAATCTATTACCTATAGCATGAACATAGTCGCATAAAGTCAGATGCGTGTGAGATTTATCAGATGATCACTCAGTTATGTAATGTCTAATCATTGGGTGTACATCTGAAATTCATATAATAATGTATGTCAACCGTAATTAAAAAAATAAAAAAATGATTTAAAACAAAACCTTTCCCTTTCAATAGCCCTTTGGAGCTTGGTAGAATGCTGCCTCATTCATGAATCACTAATATGATAAATCCAATCCAATCTTAAAAAAATAAACAGGCAAAACTAATTGATACTTATAGAAAACATGGTGGTTACCTCTGGGTGTAGGGACTAAGGGGGGCACAAGGTCATCTGGGATGCATACACTATTTTATTTTTTGATCTGGGTGCTAATGAGTCAGACTCTACATTCATAATTTGTGCACCTTTATGTGTGTATATTTCAATATCAAGTTTACTTAAGAAGAAAACATGTATAAAGAGGGGATTAGTGGGCAGATTAGAAGCTCACCATGCTATATTCAGGGAATAAGGAATGTGGTTTTACTAGTGAATGCAACTGTGGCATGGTAGACCAGTAACCTGGAAAAAAGTGTGCAACTGAGCATCACACAGGTTGGAAGCCAAGGGTCAAGGCCAGCGTAAGGAGTGAAGAAGGTGTAAATCAGACAAGGTTGGGCAGAAGAGCAGATAAAGAGGAAGGATTAGGAGAGATTTAATGTTTCTTTTATTATCTGCAAACTTTCTATAATGAACTGGGCCTTTGTACATGATGTTCCTTCTGCCTAGAAGCTGTTCCTGCCTTTCACATGATTAACTGCGATTCACACCACAGTGCTCAGCACTGAGGCTCTCCTCTACATGCTCATCATAATTTCACATTTATAACTAACTATGTGATTCTTTAAGATTTACTTTTTCAAAGGGGGTATTAAAAGGGATACAGGGGTGGAGGTGAGGGAGTTATATTCAGTGGGACACTTAAATCCATGTAAACACAATAAATTAAAAATTTAAAAATAGTAGCCCTGGCCAGTTGGCTCAGTGGTAGAGCGTCGGCCTGGCGTGCAGGAGTCCCGGGTTCGATTGCCGGCCAGGGCACACAGGAGAAGCGTCCATCTGCTTCTCCACCCCTCCCCCTCTCCTTCCTCTCTGTCTCTCTCTTCCCCTCCTGCAGCCAAGGCTCCATTGGAGCAGAGTTGGCCCGGGTGCTGAGGATGGCTCTGTGGCCTCTGCCTCAGGTGCTAGAATGGCTCTGGTTGCAACAGAGTGACGCCCCAGATGGGCAGAGCATTGCCCCCTGGTGGGTGTGCCGGGTGGATCCCGGTTGGGTGCATGCGGGAGTCTGACTGCCTCCCCGTTTCCAACTTCAGAAAAATACAAAAAAAAAATAAATTTTTTTTTAATAAATAAAATGTAAAAAAAAAAAAAAAAAAGATTTACTTTTCCCACTTAGATTAAGCTTTATGAAGGCAGGAACCAGGTCTGGTTTTGCTCACTGTATCTTTAGCACTTAGCTCTGCGGGGCATTCAGTGAATTTCTGAATGAATCAATGAATAAAAGGCAGAATAAAATGAAAAAATGAAGTAAAGATTTATGGTGTGGAAAAACAGCAGTCCAACAAAGACAGGCAAACTTTCGTTGGAGGGAGGGGGCAGGAAGAAGGATGGGATGGGGGGCTTCAATTAGAATGCAGCATGGAACCTGACCGGGTGGTGGTACAGTGGATAGAGCGTCGGACTGGGATGTGGAGAACCCAGGTTCAAAACTCCAAAGTCGCCAGTTTGAGGGAGTCTCTGGCTTGAGCGTGGGATTATAGACATGACCCCATGGCTGCTGGCTTGAGCAAGGGGTCACTGGCTCGGCGGTAGCCTCCAGTCAAAGCACATATGAGCCAGCAATTGATGAACAACTAAGGTGCTGCAACGAAGAATCTCCCTTCCTGTCTGTCTGTTCCTATCTGTCCCTCTCTCTGTCTCTGCCAAAAAAAGAAAGAAAGAAAAGAATGCAGCATGGGGATGTCCCATAGGCCAGTGCTCCTCACACTTAACAGGCATGCCGATGGCTTGGTTTGGGGAATCTCAAGATGTAGACTTGGATTCAAGTAGGTCTGGGTGGGGCCCTAATGTCAGCATTTCTTGGTCTCCCAGGTGATGCTAAAGCCACTGATGGGGGGGGGGAGTGCACATGCGCGGGCAAGGCACAGGTCAATGGAAAAGCAGCACCAAACGTCAGGACAGAGCCAGATTTGGGAATTAGTACCAAGGGAGGGATGGTGACAAAGCAGAACCAAGCCTCGGGGAGCCACGGAGGCACAGCTCAGCTGCAGGAAGTGAAAGCACAAGGCACAGCCAACAGAGAAGAGCGCAGTGACCCCTTATCCTGTTTAGGGAGCTCCAGTGAACCTCCACTCTCCTATAGGTAGGACTAGGGAAGACTGTATTAATAATAAAAAAAATTTCCTGGGGCCGGCAGTGGAAGGAAATTTGTTCTGAAACATAAAATTCCACCCACCCCACCTCCTCCACCTTGCCATTTCCAATGAAAATGTCATCAGAAGCAGGAATGCATTTTCTGAGTAATACCAAAAGCTATCAAAAGACAACAAATGTGTTCGCTTCCTGATGCCTCAACCGCACTGAATTTAAAATGTCAAATTTATTGTTTAGCCCATGTCTAAGAATTTCAGGTGGGTTATGACTTAAAAAAAAAAGATACAAAAGAACTCTTAGTGGGAGGTGCACATCAGAGCCACCTGGGGAGCTTTTAAAAACTCTGCCTGTCTTGGCCGCATCTGCACAGGGTGATTCAGCATCCTGGGGTGTGGCACAGTCACATTCCTTTTGGGAAGCTCTCAAAGGATGGGCCAGGCGGTCAAGGGCTAAGAGTAGGTTTTCTGGGCACCTAGGGGTGTGTGTCAGATTGTCAGACTTAGAATACAGGGTCTGCAGAATCTGAGCCATTCACAGTGGGGACACTTGTAGGAGTCAGACAAGTCCTTCTCAAACACAGAGCTGGTCACACCATGACTCTGGCTAGAAAAAACAAAACAAAACAAAAAAACCCCCACAAAGGTGATTTCAAATAGGAGCTGACAAATGAAAACCACCTGGACTGAAGCACCACTTACAGGCACCGATTTTCACACTGCTTCTCACCTGAGCGGCTCCACCTCTCCAGCATCAGCATGGGGACCAGTGGGTCTTCTGACCTTAACCATGATTAATGGCGCTCCCTGGCATAATCACGTAGCCAGCTGACAAAATACGGTAGACCAGCAACCCAGAAGAGACATAGTTTTTCCTCCTCACATCAATCTCTGTTATATTAAAGCGCTTGGAACTTAAGGACAATGTCGTAAGTAGGTATTTCATGGAAGTTGCAGAATTGTTCTTCCCGCAATTGTTCCTAAAGCAAACCATGGTCAGAGGAAGCCTGATAATAACTGACCATATAATCAAGCCATGAAGCGTTTTCAGATTGTCTTGAAATGATATCTTAAACAATCCAGTCGGGACAATGGAGACTGACTAACTGCCCTGTTTCCTGTACCACAGCAATTGGGGAACTCAGGGTTTCTATGGTTTCCTTTATAAGCCTCTTAATTCTAAACAAAGCCACAACCCAACCGGGAACACTCTGGTCTCTCCAACCACAACTGATTACAGCTGCAGCTGATGCATTTTACAATATGGAAGCCAATCTTGTTCTTTGCATACTAAAAAAAAAAAAAAAAATCCACCAGTTATGGCTTTAGAATCTGCTCTGCACTGTAACAATAGAGGTTCTACTCTGACCACAGTTTTTTATCAAAGATCCTTCTTGCAAAACATAGAGGCTACATCTTACTCTGTGCACAGCAGAAGCCCAATAGGTACAGTGAGCGTTAGGGTTAGCTCGTGTAAAGTGCCCACATAATGTGAGACACATAGTAGGTACTCAATTAAAGGCATTTTAATATACCACCAAACTTCTAATGCCACCAGCTACTGAGTGTAGATTCTGTATTTTGTAGAGGAGCCTGATTTCAAATACTTTACAAATGTATAAATGTTTCGTTTCTTAAAATTCTGTTTTAATAAAGACAACTTGCTAATGTTAAAAGAGAGTTTTTATAGATAGGAGATATATCTTTGAGCTTCTCTACAAACTCAATGGACACATTGCCACACAATGCCACGCCTTGGGCACATGAGACTCCAGAGCCCTCGTGCTCAGGGTTGGCCAACGAGGCTTAACCACGGTCCCTTCTGGGCTCCTCACATGCCTTGGAGCGGAGACTGGGAAGGTGATGCTTTATTTCCTAAAAGCCGACATGCTAATCTGGGGATCTGTTTTTTCACAAGCCCGTGACCACAGACTGAGAGAAGGGAAGGGAGCACACTCTTCTCCATCAGAGAAAGTTAGGAAGCAATTCAGCTCCATTTTTACCGTCTTAAAAGAAAGTGTTAAGGTTATTTCATAACTCTTTTTAAAAAAATAGGAACTCAGACTCTTTATTGTCAGTTAAAAAGGAATGAGAGGAAGCAACTGATTCATAAACACTTAATTTGTAGAGAAACTGTACACAAGAACCCCAGGTAACTACCTGAATCATCAAGCTGACCGTGCCAACGCTACCACCTAGTGGCCAGGAGAGGAAAACACGCCGCCTCCCACCCTGACTCTTCCTCCCAAGGAAATGTGGACAGCGCTGCTCCCTTCTATCTCATCCGTCAGCTTTTTTTCAAAACGCCTCTCACAATATATACAGTCTTCTCCATAGCTCGGTTTTCTCCTTCCTCTCCCTAACCCTTCTTCTCTAGTGAATTCAGAAGAGCTCCTCTTCTTCTTTTATTTGGGAGGGAGGGGGGAAGAGAGACAATTTATTAGCCCCATCAGATACCTGATCAGCTGGAGAGGGACATCTCTAGCATAGAAACTAATAAACACTCACAATCAGCCATGCTAGACGGATGACTCATCAAATTAAGTGTGCTCCCATCAGACACCAATATTTAATAATAAATGTTTTGTTTCGCTAACATAAAACCGATACCACAGTTCCCTTTTCTCTGTAGACACACAGCAGGTAGGCTGCTTTACGGGTTAACCAAGTCGTCAGTGGGCATACCGCGGCTCTAGTAACCGCTCACATCACTCTGATAATCGCATACTGTCAGGAAAGCACGAACCACATTTTTGGATTGCTGCCTCCACCTCACGACGGACAGCTTCTAGTTCCGGTCTGTTCTCAGGTCGAAGTTAAACCTCTCAGGAGGAAGTGGAATACTCCCTTCTAAAAATAAAACGTACAGACACCTAGATGGGGACTGATCATTTATCAAGCACTAGATTAAGATTAAAGTGTAAGGTGAAGAGTGTACTGAAGAATCATGTTCCTCACCTGTGGTGGCACAGTGAATAAAGCATCGACCTGGAATGCTGAGGTCACTGGTTCGAATCCCAGGGCTTGCCAGGTAGGAGAAGAAGAAGGAAGAAGAAGAAGGAAGAAGGAAGAAGGAAGAAGGAGGAGAAGAAGAAGAAGGAGAAGGAGAAGGAGAAGGAGAAGGAGAAGGAGAAGGAGAAGGAGAAGGAGAAGGAGGAGAACTGCCCTGGCCAGTTGGCTCAGCAGCAGAATGTCGCCTGGTGTGTGGAAGTCCCGGGTTTGATTCCCGACCAAAGCACACAGGAGAAGTGCTTCTCCACCCCTACCCCTCTCCTTCCTCTTGCCCTCTCTCTTCCCCTCCTGCAGCCAAGGCTCTATTGGAGCAAAGTTGGACCGGGCGCTGAGGATGGCTACATGGACTCTGCCTTAGGCATTAGAATAGCTCCAATGCAGCAGAGCAATGCCCCAAATGGGCAGAGCATCGCCCCCTGGTGGGCATGCCAGGTGGATCCCGGTTGGGTGCATGGCATGCGGAAGTCTGACTGCCTCCCAGCTTCTAACTTTGGGAGAAAAAAAAACCATATGGGAGATTGTTAAAATACAGATTCTTAGGACCACCCACAGAGCTTCTGGTTTAATAAGGACCCAGGAAACTGCATTAGCAAACTTAGAAAGTTTTTTTTGAGCTTATAGAAAAGTTGCAAGAAAAAAATAACTCCTTCCCCATCTTGGCCTGGATTCAACCATTAACATTTTGCCACCTATGCCTTGTTCTCTCTCTCCTGCACCCCTACCCCATGCTCTTAACTGAACCCTTGAAAACTGTTCATACCACGCCCCTCCACCTGTAAATATTTTAGCATGTATCTCCCAAGAAAAAGCACATTTTGCAACCACAGTGCAGTCACTGCAGGGAGGCAATTTAACATCGATAAAATACTTATGCAATATACAGTCCATATTAAAATCTGGCACATTGTTCTGATGATGTCTTTTCTTTCTTTCCTCCTGATCCAGGCTCCAAACCTGGACCCTGCCTTGCTTTAGCTGTCATGTAGAAGTTGTATTTTTAATAAGGACTCCCCCAGGGGACTCTTATGCAGGGGGTCTCAGCATTTCACAGTAGAAAACACTCAACCAGATGATCTCCAGGGTTCCTTTTGGTTTTGACCGTCTGAGCCTACAGCCAGGGGCTTAGTTAGGTCAGAACCCTAGGTCAGTTTTCCTGTCTGTAGTGCAAGTCGATCTCAGAGCTAAAGAGAGTTTCTACAGCTTAGCACTTGAGTCCTGGCGAAGCACTTCCTACAGCGCTGAAGTAACCGACCTCCCAGTCTATATGTCAGTGCCCGGATTAGCACTGTTGTCATAACAGAGGAAGAAAGCAAAGTGAAGATCGCATCAGTTCAGGAAGGATTCTCTCACTTGATATTATATAACCAGATGTCTTAGCTTGTTCCTTCAAATTAGTTCACATCTTTCACACACAGCAATTCTTAACGATTCATAATATCCAAGTTATAAAAAAAGACTACAGTGCCTCTGTTACACACACTTTCTCAGAAATGGGTGAGGGTCAACTACAATTCCCATAAGGAAGAAAAGGAACCAAAGGAAAGGAGATGTATGCCTTTTGTATGACTTATTAGGCTTTGCAAATGTTATTAATGAAATTCAGCCCAACAAATGAAAAATCAGTGACTTCAGCTTTCATCTATGAAATGCCTCTGTATCTTAGAAAATGCTTCCAAAAATACATCTTCACTTTGTTAATTTTAAATTATGTGCAGCTGATAAGCAAATTACCCTACAACTGGTACATGAAATTTAATTTTCCTCATGACTTTAATTCTCATAAATTTACCAGTATTATCTTCCACTACATTTTCCTACTTTTTTGGCCTTTTTAATTTCCAAAGTACAATACTGCATAACAAAGATAAATATACTTATTTTAAAAATTAGCTTATAATGTGAATATCACTACTGAATAATTACTAAATTAGAAAAAAATCAATTTATTAGGGAGGCACTTTCATATTTATTTCTAATTCCACATTAAAGGCAATAAATTAGTTTTTCCTGAGTCTATAAACTGAAAAATTAATTTTTAAATAATTTTTTTTTTTTTTGCGACAGAAACAAACAGGAAGGGAAAGAGATGAGAAGCATTAATTCTTCGTTGCGGCACCTCAGTTGTTCATTGCTTGCTTTCTCATACGTGCCTTGACTGGTGTGCTCTAGTAGAGCAGTGATCCCTTGCTCAAGCCAGTGACCTTGGGCTCAAACCAGCAACCTTTGGGCTCAAACCAGCAACCTTTGGGCTCAAGCCAGCAACCATGGGGTCATGTCTACAATCCCTCGTTCAAGCCAGCGACCCCATGCTGAAGCTGGTGGGCTTGTGCTCAAGCCAGCAACCTTGGGGTTTTGAACCTGGGTCCTCTGTATCCCAGTCCAATGCTCTATCCACTGCTCCACCGCCTGGTCAGGCATTAAATAACATCTTTAAAGCATAAAGCTTGCTAATGAACACAATAATTCCAACCAACAATGGAAATATTGAATCACAATACTTATTTTTAATTTGGGTATGTGTATATAAAAGTACTTAATACCTTTTATTTATAAAAATGCTTCTGTGAATGCATTTATGAAAGTTTTAAATTCTGACTTCACATTGTCCACAACCAAAGGGGAGAAAATGCTCACACAGTCATTTTAAGAACACAGCTCTCACCACTCAAATTATCTTGCAATTATTAACCCTAATACCCCAGAAGTACAACCTTGGAATCAAATCATTCGTTCCATAGATCCTGTAATTTGTCCAAGGGGGTAGGTCTCCAACCAGTCCCCAGGAAACCGGGTGGAGTGATTTGTACAAGTAGTTTATTCAAACAGAGACCCGTAATTAGTCTCACAACAACTTCAAAATGTCAAATAGTTTTCTTATTATGGAGTCGGGTTTATTTATAGGCTCGACACCATGACACTTGCAAAACTAACCAAATAAAAAGTTATACTTGATACCGGGAGGATAACAAGAAGTAGCTCTAAGCTCCCTGAAGGGCAAGATAAAGAATGCTGTGGGAGCTGCAGGCAGTTGGGGAAAGAGGTAATGTTGCTATAAAGAGAAACCAACCTCTTCTGTTCCATGAGCGGAGTTCTCAGGGTTGGGATGGCTGACTTCAGCACAGTGTGCTCTCAAGAGATCAAAAACATCACATTAAACTTGTGAGTATATTAAATTAAGTCATCACCTGCCTCCCCCCTTTTCCCAAATAATCACACAGAGGGGAGAAGCCCAAGTTTTAAGAGCACAATTCTCAAGAGGCCTGGCAGGGCCCCCTCAAGTCTCCTCCCAAACATGACCCCTTCCTCCTGGAGGTGACAATCTCCTAACTTTTCACATCACTTTCATGAGATTTTTGGAAGTATTTTTTTTTTACACTTTCTCTTTTTTTTTTTTTTTTGTATTTTTCTGAAGCTGGAAACGGGGAGAGACAGTCAGACAGACTCCCGCATGCGCCCGACCGGGATCCACCCAGCACGCCCTGTGGGTGACGCTCTGCCCACCAGGGGGCGATGCTCTGCCCCTCGGGGCGTCACTCTGTTGCGATCAGAGCCACTCTAGCGCCTGGGGCAGAGGCCAAGGAGCCATCCCCAGCGGCCGGGCCATCTTTGCTCCAATGGAGCCTTGGCTGCGGGAGGGGAAGAGAGAGACAGAGAGGAAGGAGAGGGGGAGGGGTGGAGAAGCAAATGGGCGCTTCTCCTATGTGCCCTGGCCAGGAATCGAACCCGGGTCCCCCGCACGCCAGGCCGACACTCTACCGCTGAGCCAACCGGCCAGGGCCTGGAAGTATTTTTTTAATGTTTAAGGAAAGGTTATCATGGTGCAGTGCTAAGCCCCTCCCCACACTTCCCGGGACAGTCTCAGGACCCACGGGCCTGCCTCTGGCAGCCTGTGTTGCGTGGACTGCAGAGAAATGAGAAGGGCCGTGACTCGCCCCACCCCAGCTATGTCTTTGCACGGTGCCTGGTGAACTTCTCCTATTACCTGCCGATTTGGTGAACCCAGAAACGTTAAGAGGCCAGCAAGCTTGCCTCCTGGGAGAGAAAGGGGACACGTGCCAGGCCGAGGAGGAACGGAACCAGATCGCTCTGAAGAAAACGACTTCCGGGACTGAGCAGCAGACAAGCCAGCCCAACGGCCTCCCAGCGCCGGGCCAAACTCCCCTCCCAGCTGCAGGGTGACGAGGCCACAGACCCCAGTGGTCTTATTTGTTATGATTTTAGTCTTTATTAGTACTTTAGCAAAGGGGTTCCGGGCCACTTACTCAGTGTTCACTTCCTGGGCACCTGCTCTGTGCCAGGCCACAGAGTGGGGTGGGGTGGGTGGGTGGGTGCCTGGAGTTTCAGGTTCTAAGGGAAGAAAAGCCCCCGTGCGGGAGGAACAGGTGGAAGGCTCCCGGCCAGGGTGGGGTGCAAGGGGGGGACTGGTCCACAAAGCCTTCACAGGAAACCTTGCAGTATGAAGGGAAATGGGCCAGGCAGAGGCAGCCCCAGAAAGGGCGCGGCATGTGCGAAGGCCTGGAGGAGAAATGCACAGGTGTTTCAGAAGCTCCATGCAAACCGATTTGGTAGGAGTGTCTGAGGAATGACTGAAATCCCAGGTAAATCTCAGCAAACAGATTAGGTTCTTTAAAAACCCAAGAGGCTGTGTGTGGCACAGAAGAGAGACTAGGGTATGGTGTGAGGGAAGCTGTGGGAAGGTCTGCAGCGATGGAATCTGGCAGAGACCCGGGCTGGAAGCCCAGCTTGGTCACTTACTAGCTGTGTGAACTCAAGAGTGATCACTCCACCTCTCTGAGACTCAGTTTCCTTGTCTATAAAAAGGGGGGGATATTGCCTTACCAGGCAGTGGTGCAGTGGATAGAGCGTCGGACTGGGATGTGGAGGACCCAGGTTCGAGATCCCAAGGTCACCAGCTTGAGCGTGGGCTCATCTGGTTTGAGCAAAGCTCACCAGCTTGGACCCAAGGTCACTGGCTCGAGCAAGGGGTTGGTCTGCTGATGGCCCGCGGTCAAGGCACATATGAGAAAGTAATCAATGAACAACTAAGGTGTCGCAATAAAAAACTTATGATTGATGCTTCTCATCTCTGTTCCTGTCTGTCTGTCCGTCTATCCCTCTCTCTGACTCTCTCTCTGTCTCTGTAAAAAAAAAAAAAAAAAAAAATGTGGAAACTATTAAAAAAAAAGAGGGGGGGGACATTTTCTCTGCTTCTCAAGGTTGTTTTAAGCACTAAAAATAGTGCTTATGCAAATTAACTGGTACCCAGCAGGGTCCAATCAATGGTACTTATTTTTACTACTATCTTTACTGTTTTTAGACCCCAAGGCTTCAAAGGATGGAAGAAGAAATGAAACAGAAGAAACAGGTTTTGAACAGTCCAGGCTGCATAAATATGGAACGGCCAGCCTTGGCAGAGAGGGGACTCCCCATCACTAGAGGTAACCAAGCAGCGAGGCTGAATAAAACTGGAAAGGTAAGAGAGATGAACTCTGACCTTTCATGACCAAGATTCTATTGTGACTTGTTTCAACAGCGCCAAAGTTAATTTCTAGACATGTAAGCCCAACTCAGAGCAGCAGTATTCAAAACTGGATTGTCTTACATGGATTTCTCAGGAGAAATAATTCTAAACAGATACTTCATACCTCCATCTAGGGGGGAAAAAGAACTAAAATGGCCCATCAAACCATGAAATAGGGCATAAAATAACACGAACACACAAAAAGCAATAAGCAATGCTTAAAATATACACAATAGATTATGTTTCATACTGAGCAGTTTCTACCTGAAATTAAGCTAGTAAACTCTTTCCTTCTCCCTCTGAACAGTTCCACCAGGTCCCAAAGAGACTGAAAAACAGGATGGAATGAATTTACAGGGACATGAATCAAGTTGCATAAACTTGACAAAAATACTGTGCTAATATTTGCCCTCAGGGCAGAGACACGCCCATTTGGTTGTCAGTCCATGATATTTCTATCTTAGGCTCCAGTCCCCACCCCTGTTGGGCTTGGAACAGCAGAAGCCTTCAGAAAACAGCTAAAGTCACTTTGAAAGGTTTGAGATGTGCTAATCGCAGCGCATCCAGGCCAAGAAGCTGGAATCTCACAACCGGGCCGTCCTGCCAGTTCCGAGCCTGCCACGGCGTCTAGAGCAAGTGGCAGCCTGGCCAGAGAAACCCAATCCCCACCACCAGCAGCTCTCGCCATTAATTTGATCTCAAGGAAATACAGAAAAATACCTTCCACCCCCTCACCCCCCACCCCCGCCCAAGCATCACCCTATTTGTCACAAATCAACCAAGTGACCTGGGAAGTCACGACTCCATTACATTTCAGTTGGGTTTCCCAGCTTAGAGCCTCTGGGGCTCCTCCTGGTTTTCAGACCCTTTGCCTGTAAAGTTTTAATCCAGGGCAAGGGGCACCTCGGGTTATATATCAGGTACAGTAACGCTGCCAGCGCCTCTAGAAACCAAGATAAAATGTATTTCTATGTGGCCCAGTCAGGGTCCCAGGGCTTCAGGTCTTGGTGAGATGGGCTCAGGAAATGAATGAAAGGAACCTGCATTAACTCTAAGAAAGGCTCTTAAAGGCATGCCAACTGCTACTCAGAATAGCAGTCTTCAGGACTGATTGGGCAGGACTATCTCTTGCTGCTGCTACTGGTGCACGTATTTGCAGAGGCCTACCCCGTGCTGGGAGCTGGGCATACAGATACAAGCCATTCCCTAATTCCCAGGAGCACCCGGCAGTGCGAACCAGAAGCTCTGCGGCCTGGGGACCCCCGGGAGCCAGGGCTCTCAGCAAGTCAGGGCCAATTGGGGGTCTGAGGGAACAATCCAGATGTGGCACTCCCATGCTGATATGACCGCAGACAAATTCACTTTCTAAGTCTCCGTTTACTCATCTGAAAGTCATTGTGAGGAGCAGTGATCTCAGACCTAACCCAGCACAGGGCCTGGCTCACTGCAGGCACTTCCTTACTCCATCTCCTCGGAGTACTGACTCCTTTCAGTAGAGTATTACTGTTCTTCCCACCCAGCCTGTTCCCGTTCCCAGGCTTCCCGTCCTGAGGAGCAACCCAGGGTACTACCTACAGGGCTCCAGAGTTTTCCCAGTACCTTCACACCCATCACTCCTGGCCCCTCCTTCTGACCGGGCCAATGGGCAGCACTGCTGTCCCGCTTTACAGACTGGTACATCAGACTCAGAGAATCGTGCTCAAGTCACAGTGGGCCCCTGAGTGAGGGGAGAGCCCTCAGCTGGGTGCGAGGCATCACACACCTGCCCACCGGGTCCCTGGCTCACCTGACTGGCAGGAAGGTGAGTTACAGGTGATTCACGGAAGGGGAAAGGCTCCACTTAATCACTATTGTCTCTAATTTATTGACTAAAAGTATGACCTTACCCTTTGAGATAATCTTCATCAACATTCCCCACAGCTTACCCGCTGGTAAATTTCCTCTTAAGGAAGAAATAGTCCAGGAAACATTTTCTCCTCCAATTAATTCTGCAACTTCAGAAACCTGAGTAATAACTTGGGTATTTACTACTACTATATTACCTCTGTTCTAAGATAACAACTGATTTAACAGATATTTCAGAAAATTTAAAGGAAAAAGTACACCCCAAGTACCCTTAGATCGCAAAGATCGGGAGTCTTTCAAAACTGGGGAAACAGAACAAAATGACTTCCTCTCACTGTTGCAAAGGGCGTGGGCTGGCGTAGGTGCAGGTGACCTGCGCGGGCCCTTCCAGCCCCACAGGCTGCCACCCCGGGGTTAATTATTAGCAGCGGGAGAGCCGGAGTGAGCCGCCTCATTTCCTGAGGCCCACTTTGGCTTCAGCTTTGGTGTGGGGGACCCTCCGACCCCCTGACCAGCTCAGAGCTCTCCTTCCAGAACCAGCCTCCTTCTACCACACCGGCCTCCAGGAGGCTCGGAACTGCAAGGAGTTCCCCGATAGGGGCCCAGGCGCACTACAGCCCCTGGGAGGCTGGGCTGCTCCATGAACTTGAGCTCAACCAGTCCACTCACCTTCAGGGCAGATGTGCTGGCTCTAAGCCAAAGCTCTCATGACAGCCAGGAGGATGGGGGTCTTGATAAACTCGGGGGTGGGCATCCTGGGTGTGGCGGGAGCCTAGGTCTCCAGGAGGACCCAGGAGAGAGCCTGATAGCCTTTAGGCCCCGAGGATCTTTCAAGCCGCTGTAGGTGGGAGGAGCAGCGCAGGATCCACCTCCACAAACACAGGTGGGTTCTGACTCCATAAGGTAACTGACCCTAGAGGGGAAGGAGGAGAGGGCACCCTCGGATACACTCAGGTCAGATAAAACCAACCAACAGCACTGTCTTGTTTCCTTGGGTGTTTTAAAGTTGTATTTGTAAGGTCTCTATCCTCACACAGCCCACTTTCCCATTGTCCCACTACCAAACATTTGTCCAGGCAGTTCAAACACTTCACCGGCATTTGCTGTTCTAGTTTTACAATATTCTACCCAGTGGAATCATAGCCGTGGCTAGGTGTTTGATGACTTCTCATTAGTAGGGCTTATACTTCCAAAAGAACCCAGAGTAAACCCAGAGAGAGAAGGAGCATGTGACCAAGGGCAGGCACAAATGTCAGCGAAGTGAGGCCCAGCTGAGGCCTGCTTTAGAGCCCAAGCACCACAGAAGGGGCCAGACCACCGCCTGAGGAAAATGGCAAAACAGATGAGCAGGTAACTGATGATTTGGCTAAAACCACCAGACTTACTGTTTCCTGTTTTTCCTACCAGGCAGAATAATCTTTTTATACTGGGAAGAATGAAATTACAGGGGGTGGGGAGGCATCTCCTGAGCCTCCCCCCTGACCCACGACACTCTACGCCTGTCATCTCATTTGATTCCCACATCAGGAGAGAGAAGCTGGCTAAAGACTGCAAGGACCATGGCGGAGGCAACCTGGCTCAGAGCAGAGCCCAAACCCAGATGCCCCTAACAAAGTCTATCTCCTCCCAGACGGGCACGACCTGCTCTGGTCTTTTTCATCGTGGTAAATCAAACAGACCATAGGTTTTGCCATTTTAACCATTTTTAAGTATACAATTCAGTGGCTTTAATTAAATTCACCATGTTGTGCAACCATCACCACTATCTACTTCCAAAACTTTTTTATCACTCCAAACAGAAACTCTGTACCCATTAAGCAATAACTCCTCATTCTCTTCCTCCCCCAGCCCCTGGCAACCTCCACTTCCTGTCTCTATGAATTTGCCTAGTCTAGATATTTCATAGAAGTGGAATTATTGCAATATTTGTCCTTTTGTCTCTGGCTTATTTCACTTTGCATAACGTTGTCAAGGTTCATCCACATTGTAGCATGTGTCAGAACTTCATTCCATTTCAAGGATGAATAATATACCATTGTATGAGCAGGCCTAATTTTGTTACCCATTTGCTGGACACTTGGATTCTTTCCACCCCTGGCTACTGTGACTAGTGCTGCAATGGACACTGCTGCACGAGCATCTGCTTGAGCCATTTTCAGTTATTCTGGGGGAATATCCAGAATCGCTGGATTATATGGTGATTCTATGTTAAGCCTTTTTGAGAAGCCATCAAACTTTCTACAGAAGCTGCATCATTTTATACTCCCACCAACAATGTGAGAGGGTTCCAGTTTCTCGACATCTTCACCAATACTTATCTTCCTTTTTTGATAGCTATCCTAGTTGGTGTGAAGTGACTGCATCACTGTGGGTTTGATTTGTTGATTTGCATTTCCCTAACGACTAGGGATTTGAGCATCTTTTCATGTGCTTATTGGCCACCGGCTTAGCTTCAAAGAAATTTCTATTCAAGAACGCTACCCATTTTTTAATTGGGTCTTCTTAACTTGGCTGGTTGAGTTACAGTTCTTTATATATTCTAAATGTTAAACCATTAACAGACACATGATTTGCAAGTATTTTCTCTATTCTCTAGGGTGCCTTTTCACTTTCTTGATAATGTCCTTTGATGCACAAAAGTGTTTTTAAATTTTGGTGAAGTCCAATTTGTCTATTTGTTGCTCATGTTTTTCGTGTCACATCCAGGAAACCATTATTAAATACAAGGCTCATGAAGATTTACTCCTATGTTTGTTTGTTTATTTATTTATTTTTTGTATTTTTCTGAAGCTGGAAACGGGGAGAGACAGTCAGACAGACTCCCGCATGCGCCCGACCGGGATCCACCCAGCACGCCCACCAGGGGGCGATGCTCTGCCCCTCCGGGGCATCGCTCTGCCGCGACCAGAGCCACTCTAGCGCCTGGGGCAGAGGCCAAGGAGCCATCCCCAGCGCCCGGGCCATCTTTGCTCCAATGGAGCCTCAGCTGCGGGAGGGGAAGAGAGAGACAGAGAGGAAGGAGAGGGGGAGGGGTGGAGAAGCAAATGGGCGCTTCTCCTATGTGCCCTGGCCGGGAATCGAACCCAGGTCCCCTGCACGCCAGGCCGAGGCTCTACCGCTGAGCCAACCGGGCAGGGCTCCTATGTTTATTTTTTAATAAGGGTTTTTATGGTTTTAGTGCTTATATTTAGGTCATAGATCCATTTTGAGTTAAGTTTTTATATATGGTGTGAGGTAGGGGTTGCCCTGTTTTTTTTCTGACCAGGATCCCTTTCCCACCATGATCCTCTGGCAGAGCTAGCTAGCATCACTGCACTAGATCATGAACTTCATGAAGACAGTGTCTGGGTCTTTTAAAAATCCTCACTATGGTGTAGGCAGCCAGCCCAGTGCCTACCCAGCAGGTGCTCCATAATGAACTGAGATAAATGGATGGTTGAGTGGATAAACTCCACCCCCCAGGTACAAGACCACCCACAAATGGCTGAAAGACTTGTTTATAAGCTAAATATATTAAGAATTACATATATATCCAACATCTGCATTCACACTTTCCCATCAGTTAAACTAAAATGACCCAAGATCTAACTTGCATACTTAACTAATGACAGGGCAGAGGGCCCCACTCCTCAAAAGCTCAGCATGTCCTTACCAGCTTCCTACTTCAAGTTCCTCATTGCACAGAGGAGGACCCTGTGGGGCAGTGACTTCCCAAATCCAGGGCTTCAACACCCAGGGCTTTCCCCACCAAACCCAGGCCTCAGTGACCACCCAATGCAGACCAGCAACAAAAAGGTATGAGATTAGTCTGAATTCCTTCAAATGGTAGGAGTGGCCCTCTGGCTCCAAAACCTCATAACAACAACGACAAAAATGACCCCTGGGTCCTAGACCTTACCCTGCCCTCCTCACGTAGCACCTCACCCGTGCCCTCGGCTCCAGCCACACTGTCCCTTTTCCTGTCCCTGGGTTGCACACAGCTCAGTCCCACCTCAGGTGTTCGCACCTATTCCTCTACCTGGAAGACCCATCCCTCAGACATCCTCCACCTGGCTCTCCCCCCAACTTTCTTCACGAGTCTGCCCCAATTCTCCCTCTGCGAGGTCTCCCCATCACTCCTCATCTCCCCTCCCCTATTTTTCTCCTTAGCATCTACCACCACTGGACACATCAAAAATTTGTTTGCTGCCCACCTCCTCCCAAGTCCTATGCCCTTACCTCCCACTAGAATGAAATTCCTTGAAGGCAAGGACTTTTTATTACTTAACTGCCGTATCCCTAGCAACTGGAACAGTGCCTGGCGAATAGGAAGTGTTCAGTAAGTACGGGTGGAATGCATGGGTTGGGAGGATAAGATGGGGGCCACCACCCTCAGTACTTACCCTATCACTAAGTGTGACAGAGGGCGAGGCAGGCAGCTCCAAACTCACAGGGGAGTGCCGCCTGGACCCTGGAGCCGCAGAGGCCCACAGGCTGTCCCGGGCTCCTGAGCTGGGGACATCCTGGGTAATCAAACACCTCTACACATCTCAGTTAGGCCCAAAGTACTGGCAGCTGCTACTCTGCTGACCTGGCCACAGAGAATGGAGCCTCTCCCCACAGGCACTTAATAAATGCTTGGGAACTGCGCACACAAATGAATAAATAGCTAATGCACGCAGGCACTTTAAGAAGGCTCTTGTCTGTGCTGTTAACAGCGTATCACTCCAACAGTGCTGGGAGGTGGTTTGACTGAGTGATTCCATTTCTAGGAACTTACCGTCGGGTTTATTTGCAAAGATGTTCCTCCTAGACACATTTATAACATAGAAAATTACAACCAAAAAAAGCAGATTTCCAACCTTAGAGAGTGCCAGTTAAGCAAGTCACATTCTGTAGGATGTCCAAGAAGACTTCATAATGACATGGAGCATGATTAGAATAGTTAAGTAAAAAAGGCTGGTTATAAAATTATCATCTACAGTGTGTCTATCCCTATACCGTATGTTTAAGGGAACTCACAAATCCATAAAGATATAAATGTTAGTTTTCCTATCCTTTCCACCTTTCTAAATTTTCTAAATGGTCTACAAGCAATTATGAGTTAAAATCAAATTGACAGAACTTTTTAAAATGCTGTCACCTGATGCTTTACTGGTGCCCAGGGTGTGTAACTGCTAACACCTCTGTTCCAACTCTGCGGCCTCCCCGCCTGTTCCTGCATTCACACGACCCTGCTTCCTCCCAGCGCTCAACCCCAGCAATCTTCCCAACCCTGCCACAGCGCTGACCTTGTCACCACATCTCCAGAACCTGCTCCAGGGCTGGGATGCCCCACCTGACCCTCTCCTGGCCCACAGACCCCAGTCCAGGCCTGACTCCTGCACTTCCCAGCTCTGTGGCTGTGGGCAAGTTACTGTACCTCTCTGAGACTCCACTTCCTCCTCAGGAAAATAAGGTTGACCCCAACTCACAGGGCTCAGTAAGCCAGTAAGCTAATGGTCCCCACCCCGCAGGGCTTCTGAGGTTCAGGGAGCCGATGTCCCAACCTCACAGGGCCCTTCTGAGGTTGAGGTTCAGTGTGCTACCAGATGTGTGCTCGGTGTTTTCCAACCGCCGGTCCGTGGGCCGGTCCGCCAGGAGTTTCATGCCAGTCGCGAAAGACTTAACCGCCCAGTTGTGTATAGAGATCATAGAACCAATGACTGTAGTAGAATTCGCTTCAACTCAGGGTGATTTCTGCCTTAGTGGCTCCCAAAATAATTCTCCTACTTTCACGGGTCCCCAAGTATAAAAAGGGTGAAAACCGCTGTGATGCTGCCCCGCCCCGAGCCCCAATCTGCTTGTTCTGCCCAGCCCAGGGAAGCTGAACTGCTTATCCTCAATCTGTCCACATCGGGGCACCTGTCCTCTTCTAAAAGCAGCTCGGGAAGAGCCGCTCTGCCTTGGATCTCAGACCACACTGGTTTCTTGACTCTCATCCCCACTCCCCTGGTGAGCCATCCACTCCTTCAGAGAACTCACGGCCCAATGCTCGAGCCTCAAGGCCAAGGACCCAATCCAGCCCCAGCACTCACCCCTCCGGAGTTTCCAGTCCACCTTCTGAGGTCCTCCTTGGCATTTCACCTGAGATCCTGCTGGCTCCTTAAACCACCTGCCGCCATCCACACCAACCTCCTCCCAGGCACCCCAACTCAGAGCTTGGCTCTCAGCGCTCTCTTAGTCACAGGGCTTCACACATTCTTCCTTCCTGAGCACCCCGTATTCATCCCTCCCTCTGACTCCTTAGGCATTTAACTGCACCCACTGCAGCCAGGCTCCGCGGCAGGGGCCGGGGTTCAGGGCTCAGAGGCTATCTCAGGTCCCAGCCCCCTGGGAGCTCGACGGCTTGTCAGAGAGATGCACGAACAGTCACTTTTCAGTGTGTTGTGCTATGAAGACAGGTGTGTGCCACTGGCCGCTGGGGCCTTGTCTGGGGTGTGACCACAGCTCACCCTGGCACAGCCTCTAGGGGGATTCTAACAGCACAACTAGGCCTTGGAGAATGGAGAAGCAAATAGCAAAATACAATCACCCAGTGCTTATTCCAAAGCCTTCAGGGGTCCCTACTGACCCCCATCCAACACCATCATAATCTGATTCCAATCTCCCCTGCCAGACTCCGGACACTTGGGTGCACCTGCCATGTCAAAGTATCCCCATAGAGCTATGAGCTGTGTTTATGTTACTTGCTCTATAATCTCTTCTCCACGCCTCTCCAGCAAAAATCTTGTTCTGGACCAATGCCACTTAAAGTGGGTCTCTGGACCGGTGGCATCAGCATCATCCTGGTGCTGATTAAAAATACAGAGTCTCAGGCCTCACCCTGGACCCATGGAATCTGACTCATCTCAAATATTAAAGTTTGAGAGGCTCCGCTCTGTACCCCAGATCAATTCCCTCAGGCCTTCACTCCCTCCTCCTCAGCCCCCCTGACCTTTGCACCCCAAGGACCCCACCACCTCAGCCCCACCCGCCCACGGCAGCACTTTTATAAAAGTCACAGCTCTCCCCATCTCTGGGACCTCTGGCTCCAGCTGTGGACACGTGTCACACTATGGTCCTTCCGTCGAGCTTACAGAGAGACAGGTGGCAGGCAGTGACTGACAACCAGCACCCCCGGAGTAACTGTCACGTGCCTTGCGGACCCTCCCTCGGTGAAGCTGACATATACACGTGGTGCAGAGTACGGCGGTACCGAGACCGAGACTCAGGAAGCTCAGCTGGGGTCAGGGAGTTCATGGGGGTGGGGTCGGAGATGAGCCCAGGCTCACAACCTGCAACAGTGGGCACCACAGCCTTGCAGAGAGAACCTGTATGGAGGTGGGGAGCAGAGGAAGTACTTCTGCATTTTGTGTGGGGAACGTCTCTCCACCGGCTGAACTGGAAACGAGAGAACAATGGGAAAGGCAGGCAGAAGGCAGGCAGAGGCCAGGCCCTGAAACCCTGCCCTGACAGACTAAGGAGCTCAGACCTGCAGGGGCAGGGAGGTAACTAAGTTTTCAGATCAGGCTGGTTAAAAGCGGCCACATCCTTCCCTGACATCCATCTCATCCCCTCAACCCCACAAACCTGATCCGTCACCTCAGGGGAGTTGCTTCTCTGACCCTCCCAGTGCAACAAATGCAGATAGACACCCAGTGCAGCAAATGCAGATAGACACCGGTGCAGCAAATGCAGATAGACACCCATGGCAGCAAATGCAGATAGACACTCCGGGTGCAGCAAATGCAGATAGACACCCAGTGCAGCAAATGCAGATAGACACCCAGTGCAGCAAATGCAGATAGACACTCCGGGTGCAGCAAATGCAGATAGACACCCAGTGCAGCAAATGCAGATAGACACCCATGGCAGCAAATGCAGATAGACACCCATGGCAGCAAATGCAGATAGACACTCCGGGTGCAGCAAATGCAGATAGACACTTCGGGTGCAGTAAATGCAGACAGACACCCAGTGCAGCAAATGCAGATAGACACCCAGTGCAGCAAATGCAGACAGACACTCCCGGGTATACCGGGCTCCATCTCCTGCCCTCCATGGAGTCTCTTTGCTCTCCCACTCCAAACCCCAACTTCCGGAAACCTCCATAGCACAGCCTTAGTAACAGTCACTAAATGGGCCTCCTGTGACCCAGCATTGCCCAGCTGTCAGGAACCCTTCCCTTCCTCTCCCGTCATTGGGAGCACCTTCCCCAGAAAGGACGGAGGCACGGTCCACACAAATCATGGCCCTACACTGGGCTCCTAGAGGGAGACCGGAGGCTCACCCTCCCCTTCGGCCAACATCCTGAGGAGGCCCAGCTGTGCTCTGGGGATGGAGCAGAGTAAGAGACACCGCTGCCCTGGAGAAGGTCCCCAGAGTGAGCCCCAGCCCTGAGTACAAACCCCAGTCAAGGAAAACATTCTCATGACTCCCTCACCCCCATACCTTTGTGTACCTGGACCTATTTGGAAATTCGTAAGAAGCTGAAGCCTTTCTTAGTCTTAGAAAATGTCTTTCAATGGCAAGTAATCACTGTAACAACGAATCTGCTTCTATGATTAAAAAGTTATAGTAACATTGTATAAAACAGAAACCTTTTTAACATAACACAAAGTTTTAAAATTCTCACATTATTTATAAACTAAATATAGGTTGGCAGAACTTTGTGAAACACAGATCTAGAGTCTGGCTAAGCAACATGTGGTCTGTAGACTAGAGTCCCAATGTCAACGGCTTGTTAGACTCCTGGAATCAGAATCGCACTTTACCACTAAAGCGAGGGAAGTCCTGGCTGAGAGCACATGGTTGGGGGGGTTCAGGCAGAGACGGGGGTGGAGTGGGTGGGGGCAAGACCAGATGGAGCCAGGTTACACGGAACCTGCAGAGAATAAAGTGATCTTACGTACTTTTGTAGGGGACATTTTCTGGTAGCAATGTAAAGGAGGCAGAGATGCAAGGAGCCTGTTGGGGACACAAAGCAAAAGTGGAAAAAAATGGGAGGAGCTTAGGAACAAACCCAGTGTTAGCAGGGTGGGAAGGGAGTCTCTCAGGCAGATCTGCCCAGAGCAGGTGTGCGGGTGAGTGAAGCATGACCCGTGACCCTGGGGCTGCACAGTGAAGACTTCTGGAGAGGGTGTTTTTAAGGAAGAAGTTGCTGAGCTGATTTGGATGTGTAGTGGGTCAGGGGGAGGTGTTTGGATGTGATATATGTACATAGGACCCGAACTTCCCACAGACGACCAGGCTGCAGATGCAGACCTGTGAGGCTCTGACCACACCTGAGGAAAGCCTGAGGAAAGGGAAGAGCAGAGGATAAAGGGAACAGACAGCCTGAGGAAAGGGAAGAGCAGAGGATAAAGGAAACAGCCTGAGGAAAGGGAAGAGCAGAGGATAAAGGGAACAGACAGCCTGAGGAAAGGGAAGAGCAGAGGATAAAGGAAACAGACAGCCTGAGGAAAGGGAAGAGCAGAGGATAAAGGGAACAGACAGCCAGAGGAACGGGAAGAGCAGAGGATAAGGGGAACAGACAGCCAGAGGAACGGGAAGAGCAGAGGATAAAGGGAACAGACAGCCAGAGGAACGGGAAGAGCAGAGAATAAAGGGAACAGACAGCCTGAGGAAAGGAATAGGAAAGGGAAGAGCAGAGGATAAGGGGAACAGACAGCCAGAGGAAAGGGAAGAGCAGAGGATAAAGGGAACAGACAGCCAGAGGAACGGGAAGAGCAGAGGATAAAGGGAACAGACAGCCAGAGGAACGGGAAGAGCAGAGGATAAAGGGAACAGACAGCCACGACAGGTGAGGAGGCAGGAGGGAAGCCGCACCACAGAGGCGCTGGCACAAGGAAGGGGCAACCGGCCGCTGATCTTGACAAGGGAGTGGTCCCGGGCCATCACAGCAAGAGTGGTGCTGACTATGGGGCCAGCGGGGAGCCTGGGAATGGCTGGAGGCTGGAGGAGGCAGGGGTAAAGCTGACACTGCTACACAAACGTCTAAATATCCCCCGAGGCTGCAAGACCCCTTTCATCAAAATCGTCTTTCTCTCCACTTACATTCATAGCAGCACTGTTTGTAACAGTCAAAAGGTGAAAGCAGGCCAAGTGTCCATGGACACATAAATGAATAACCAGAACGTGGCCTATACATTCACGAGACCATTATTCAGCCTTAGACAGGAAGAGCGTTACTAGTCACTCCGTCACTCCCTAATAAACTTCCTTAGATGAGATCTAGAGAAACACACCTGAGACCGGGGGCTTGAAACTGTGCGATGTGGGTACCAGTCCCTGCTCTGCGACTACCTGTGTGCCCCGGAGCTGCGCATCCTTTTCAAGGCCTCGATTTCCCCATCTGCACAAAGAGGGAGCTGGAAAAGCTCTACTGAGGTCCCTGCCAGGTCTGACACGGTGGGGTTCTCTCTGTCCTGTAAGTGACCTCAACTAACTGCTTTCACGTAGCTGAGACTTAGGATGAAGAAGAACACTTTCAAGCAGTAAAACGCAGTGTAACAGTTAACTAGAAAACCTCTGCAAAGTTCAGTAAGTGCTAGCAAGTATCTAAGAACTAGCGCTCTCCCTCCCTAACTGGCTTTTCCATTAAAGCCACCCATGCCTAGAGTTATAAAAATACTGGGCTGCACTGGACTGTGTTCATGAAGGGCACAGGACTGGGATGCCCCACAAAAATATACTTTCACACTTTCACCCTATAATATTTTTTAAACCCAGAAGTCAGGTTTTGTATTTTTTGCAAGGCACAAAGCTGGCGGAAGTACCAGACAACATGGACCGCAGTGCTCGCCGCCTCTGACCAGAGTCTGGGCACTCAACATGGCAAATCCAGGCTTCCTGATAAATGGCTCCCTACTGACCTGGTTACCGGGATTCCGAGACGCTGGTTTCCTGCCTGGCTTCTCCGCATCCAAGTCCCTGTCTGCACCTACCGGTCATCTAGTGGCCATCCTCTTGTGTCTGGGTTCACAATGACACCTGCTTCCCCGCCTCTGCCAAAGGCCAGCGACTTGGTTCTGACCTCGTAACAAGGACTGGGAGAGGGACATGGGTGTTGGCGCGAGAGGACAGGGTGTAAGGGTAAGCACCAGGGGAAAAGGTAGATAAGGTCTAGGGAGACTGGTCTCCCGCCCCACCTTACTCACACACCCTGGCTCTACATCCCATTAGAATTTTGTCAGTAAGAAGCTCAACTGGCTTGTTTGTCCCCCTTGTGCTTCTACCACAGACCCTGTCCCTCCTCCTCCATCCAGCCTGGACACCTAAGTGACATTTCAGGCTCTCATTGTCCCGAGGCAGGAGCAAAGCATACCAAGGGAAGTGCGCCCACAGGGGAGACCAGAGCCACGAGCATGGACCTGGAGGCAATGCCAAAGGGATCTGTTTTATCTTTATCCAGGTGGAGGATTCCTGCTGCGAGGGGGTTTGCCAGGCACACTCCCTTGCACTGACCTCCAACCTCAAAGTCACATTTGGGTAGGGTGTTCACACATCCTCGTTCACCTAGGGTAGTCCCAGTCCGAGGCTAACTGATTAGATGCCATCATTAATCGCCGACCCTTTTATCCTCAAAATGTTCTGGTTTGGAGGATGAATGCTACTCACCCTACCCTTTGGGCCCCTAAGCCTGCCAAAGGAAGAGTCACGGTTAGAGAACGCTGCTTAGCGTTGGGAGGGACCTCTGGGCCGAGTCTTGCCCTCATCAGATGTTCCAGACTCCGCTCCAGCAACCCTGTCAAGCCGTCGCCCAGTGTCTGCTTGGATACCTGCAGGGACAGCAGGCTCACTATTCCTGAAGAAAAGCTTTCTTTTGGGGGGAGAGCTGGTTATAAAAACAGCAGGATTCGAACCTAGACCCAGTATGATTACAACTGAATAACAACATCCTTCAGCGAGGAAGAGTATGGGTGTGGAGGAAATCAGAAACCTGCCGACTTTTTTCCCTTCCTGCTCCTTCCACCCTGTGGTCTCTTCACTCCACAAATATTTATTGAGTGCATGTGACGTTGCAGTGGCACCGGGGAAACAATGGTGAACTGAAACAAACAGACTCAAATTAAGGGGCATTCTAACAAAATAAGTGGCCTGGACTATTCAAAAATGTCAAGGTCGTCAAGGACAAAGAAAGCCCGAGGAAGCGTTCCAGTTTCAAGGAGACGAAAGAGACGTGCAACCCCAAGATCTGGGCTTTTCTTTGCTAGAAAGAATACTATCGAGACAGCCGGCACAGCCCAGATGAGATCTACAGATTAGAGAACGGTCTAGTACCAGTCCTGATGTCTCGATTCTAAAAACGGTACTGCAGTTACAGGGAGAAAGTCAACCTGTTTAGAGAAGACACTGACGTATTTGGGGGTAGGGAGGTGGGAGGAAGAGTCTATAACTAACCCTTAAGTGATTTAGGAAAAATATACACCCAGAGAGAAGGCTAAAATAAACGTGACAGAACGGTACCATGGGGGCAATCTGGGTGAAGGGCATATGGGAGCTCTTTGTTCTATTCTTGGAACTTCTCTATGTCTGAATTAGGTCAAAATAAAAAATTAAAAGAAAAACAGTAAGTCTCAGAGAAAAAAAAATCTTTTAAAGAAAGACTTCACGGTGTAGCTGGGGAGACAGGTAATAATACAAATAGTTACCCTAATTAACTGCAAAACTGCAAGTGGGCAAAGCTCTGCGAAAGAAGACAGCTGTGGGGGCAGGAGCGCCAGCAGCGAGCGGGTTTACCGGCATCAGGACTTACCGGCATCAGGACAGAGCGAAGCCCGCAAGCCTGAGATAACTGGGGGGCGGGGGGAGGGTTCCAGGCCCTTAGTTTTCTACAGCAGCCCTGTAAAGTTGATAACCAGCTTGGGGAGGGAAGCGGGAAACACAGCGGGCAGGATCTGGGTTCTGGCTATAATCATCCCCTCTCCCAGGGTCAGGGACGGATGCCAGAGCTGGTGGCTGCCTCTGTCACTACGAACCTCAGGTCTACACTGGCTGACTCACCTGAAGGAAGCGAGGTACAGGGGTCAGGTCTTCACACCCCACTCCCACAGTCAGACCAGTGCTTTTCATCTACACAGCCATGGCCCCTTTCTGGCCCTGGGTCTGCCCCTGGGAAGCCCCCTTTAGAGCTAAGAGCTAGGGCCTGTAGCCCTGCCCTGGCCGTGAGGCGTGGCTCGCCCACAGTGACTCTCAGCATTGAACTCCTAACAAAGTGCTCGTCCAGAGGGTCGGGGGGCCTGACCACAATGGGCGGGACCGCTTTCCTGTTCCAAGTTCTGCCTTAGTGGGTGTGTGGTCACTAGCTCCTTCAAAATGGCCAGTTTAAGGGACACAGGTTCTATTACTATCCTCATTTTTCAGTTAAATGACTTGTCTAGGGCAAGTCTTGGGTTCAAATCTTGAGTGTCCTCCTCATGAGCAATGTGCCCTTTGAGTAGCCACTTCCTTCCTCTGAGGATCAGTTTTCTCCCCTGCCTGCAAACTGGGCCTCGCAGGAATTTGCAAGACTCTGGGACTAGAAGGTAGTGTTGATCCCTTTTGGAGGCTCCAACAGGCTCACTACAGAAAATTCACTCCAAAATACACATTGCTTAAATATTTACTAAAAGCTTGTGTATTCTTACAGTAAATCATAGGACCTGAATTTTCCAGGACTATCCCAATTTCAAATCCTCTGTCCTAACTTTCCATATAAACCATTGAAATGTCTCAAAAATTCCACTCTCTCAGTATCCAAACAACACCTCCCAGGCCTCCTCTTGCACAAAAAAAGTAGCAAAAACATTCTTTTTCGGACTACAGATCCCAATCTTTGGTTCCAAAAACGTAGTCAGGGAGCCCTGCAGGACCCCTGAAGGAAATGGGGTCAGGGGTGAAAATGTGCATCGGTCAGCACTCCACCAAACCCTCAGACTGGGCTGTTCTTTGCACAGCAGGACAAAACTAGCCAGGAGACAGCGAACCACGACCAAAGCATCCTCCACAGAGGGGCACAGACTACGGAGGCGAGCTCTACAGCACCGACCCGCGGGGGCAGCACAGTCGGAGGATTGCTACGGAGATGAAATGAGTGAGTGAATATCTGGAAAGCACTCAGGAACAGTGCCTGGCAGCGCCAGGAAGTGCTGTATCAGTGCCGAATAACTAAAACCAGAAGCCACAGGGGAAGAAGGTGCTCAGCCTTCAAAGACAACCCAGAAGCATCACTCCTATCGAAGGAAAAGGAGAATGGGCACTTACCCCTGGGCTGAGAGAGCCCAGGCCCCTGCACAGAGATGGGAGAGTACCCTACCTCCAGGAGGTGGGTCCTGCATTAACCAAGCTTAGGAGAATGGGCACTTACCCCTGGGCTGAGAGAGCCCAGGCCCCTGCACAGAGATGGGAGAGTACCCTACCTACAGGAGGTGGGTCCTGCTTTAACCAAGCTTAGGAGAATGGGCACTTACTCCTGGGCTGAGAGAGCCCAGGCCCCTGCACAGAGATGGGAGAGTACCCTACCTACAGGAGGTGGGTCCTGCTTTAACCAAGCTTAGGAGAATGGGCACTTACCCCTGGGCTGAGAGAGCCCAGGCCCCTGCACAGAGATGGGAGAGTACCCTACCTCCAGGAGGTGGGTCCTGCTTTAACCAAGCTTAGGAGAATGGGCACTCACCCCTGGGCTGAGGAGTCCAGGCCTCTGCACAGAGATGGAAGAGTACCCTACCTACAGGAGGTGGGTCCTGCATTAACCAAGCTTAGAGGTTGGACCTGGGGAAGAGTAACTGTTCCTGAAATACCAGGTCTCTAGGAGACTTTGCATGTGTTGTTCTGTCCCCCGAATAACATCTTTTTCTACCTTCAGGGCTGAATTTAAATGTCAGCTATTCCCTATGATGTTTCCTGATCCCCATCAGAATGAGCGGCTGCCTCCACTGGTCTCACTGTGCCTGGCTTTATCCTCTTTTAAAGCAGTTATCAGATAGATTAGTAGATAGATAGATAATAGATACACACACACACACACACACACACACACATACACACAACAGTCTTCCCAACTCCATCATGAATCATTCCAAGAAAGGGATTCAGAATTCATTTCTGTAACCCTATTGCCTGCCATCCAGCAGACTCACTCAACGGCTGAATTTGCTGTTAAACCTGTGCTCACGGTTGGTCTTCATAAGAGGCACAACCAGAAGCCATATGATGCAAGATCTCTTGGTTTGGAACCCATGACCAGATCAGATTTCAACCAGGCGCCTACCAATCACTCCCCTTCGTCCCCTTCAGGCAGATGAAAGGAGACACCTGTGAGAACAGAGGCTGCCGTGGCTCGTGGCTCGGGGACCCAGGCCAGAGCTGTGTGGACACTGCCCAGGTCCTGTCCTGTGTCTATTAGAAGTTGGTAAGAAAAGCTGAGGTTTGGGAAGAACACCAGCAGGCGGCCCTGCCCCCACCAGCCTGTCAATGCCAGGACAAGTACAGAGTGCCTTAGGCATTCCAGCCGCTGCACCAGTCCTTGGGAACAGATGGAGAGGGCCTGGCCCTGCTGTCCAGGAACCATTGTCTGGTGGAAGGAAGTTGAACACTGGGATTATCATCAATAGGTACTCTGGCAGGTAGAGAGGGAGGGACCACAAATTGCTGGTCCCCTCCTAACCTGCAACAAACCCTGAGGGCTGCTGAGGAGGTAGGGTGCCTTGTCTTTCTGTTCCCTCCAATCCCCAAAGCTGAGCCCCTCTGGCCAAAATTTATCCCTCTTGTTCCCTGGACCCATACCACCTTTGCTAGCACAGTTTCTTTATCTGCAAAAAAAGGGGACAGGCAGGACACTGAAGTTTAACAATGTATGTGAAATCTCTCACTTCACAGTGAACAATCAATGAAGTGAGACCAATGACCAGCTTGGAACTCAAACTTCTTTCAGGAATACAATTTGTCTCTGACCAGTTTCTGACACTTGAGTTAAAAGCTACCAGGGGCCATGGCTGGTTGGCTCAAAGGTAGAACATAGGCCTCGTGTGTGGGTGTCCCAGGTTCAATTCCCAGTCAGGGCACATAGGAGAAGTGATCATCTGCTTCTCCATCCCTCCCCCTCCTCTTTCTCTTTCCCTCCCACAGCCATGGCTGGACTGGTTCAAGTGTATGACCCCGGGAGCTGAGCATGGCTCCATAGAGCCTCCACCTCAGGTGCTAAAAATAGCTCGACTGTGAGCATGGCCTCAGATGGGCAGAGCATTGGCCCCAGAAGGGGGTTGGTGGGTGGATCCTCTTCAGGGCACATGCGAGGATGTCTATTTTCCCTCTTCTCATGTAAGTAAGTAAGTAAAGTAAATAAGTAAATAAATAAATAAATGTTTAAAAAGCTACCAGGATACTTCTCAACGATAAAATGCAGAAAGCAGGGCTCTGAGACAGAAGTGATAAAGCAGTGTGCGATCCTGAATTTGACTCTGCTATGTGTCTTACCTGGCCAGGACTTGCCCTCCCCTTACAAAGAAGTCCCACTCCACCCCAACATACTGGATTCGCTGTGATCTGCTGGTCAACCTTGCATCCACCACCCCCAGCACTACATCTGCTAATAGAAGCAGCTTAATTAATAAATGCTGGCTGGCTGAACAGAATGCCTCAGCCACTCTGAAATGCCTACAGTAACTTGACCTTTTACATTCCCCAGCTAATGTCTAATTTGCATATAGGACTGTTTTAGGAGATGGCAAATCACCAGAGACAACTCAGGATCCATAGAGTATTAGGCACGTTTTATTCTACTCTAATTCTCTGCAAATTGGTATTCCATTAACTGTACGTGGGATTTATGGAGCTCACTATAAACTGGAATATTTAACTAGACCAACCTACTCTCTGTCAGATAATAGCCTACTGTTGTTAATGTTCAACTAGTCAATCTCAGAAAAGTTTCCAGCTTCTAATCTACTTTACATCTTGATTTAATTATCAAGAAAGGCATCTATTTAAAAGTCTCCATAGAATAAAGGGCAGTCTGATGCAGAACCAAAAGACCTGCCCACGGAACCGGAAGACCTGAGTTATATCTCAACTATACCACAAAATGTGTAATAGGCTATCAAGGCCTCAATTTTCCCATCTGTAAAATGGGAATAACACCAGCCTCACAGGGTAGTTGTAAAAATTAAATTAGTTTGATGTACGTGTTTGTACTCTGTGCCGTTCTATGAGGCTATACAGAGGTTAGTTATTATAGCAAAAACATAAAACTCTCAAACAACTTCAATAGGCTACTGAGAGAAGGCAGGAGTGGTTCTAAAAGGTGAGACAGGGTATTTGCCCCCCACACCCACCCAGGGGATATCTGGCCATATCTGGAGGCATTCCTGGTTGGTATAACTGAGCGAGAGGGATTGCTACTGAAATCTAGTGGGTAGAGACCAGGTATGCTGCTCAACATCCTACAATGTATATGACGGGCACCACAACAAAGACTTAACTGACACCAGCCACCAGGTTAAGAAACCATGATCTAAATAACCACTACAAGTTGGGTTTAGAAGCTTATGGAACAGGAATCTTCCTAACCAGTCTTGACTTTCAAGCATCAGCTGCTTAAACACTTTGCAGGATGGATCATCTCGCAAAATCATCTCTCAAAACAGCTCTTTTGTAAGTACAGCTAAACTGCCAACTTCTGGAGTTTTTGAATGTATAAAACTGCTTTTAAAGAAGATGCTCTCCAATTACAATTCGACTAAATTGTTTTTCCAAAGCTCTTGTCTTCAGTAGACCTTCTCCAGGGCACAAAGAAAGGGTCTGTCATTTTGCCACTGGGCCCTAAAGATGCTTTAGTAATTCTAATTTCCTGGTGAAACAGGAGCCATGAGGGTCTCTAAACGAATTAAATTCACATCATGCCAACTGCTTGCTTGCTTTGTGCGGGGCACAGTGCCAAACACCTCCACATAATTTATTTCACTTAATACACCCAACAACCCAGTGAGGTGGGCATTATTACTAGCTATTTGCAGGGGTGGAAATTAAGGATCAGAGAGGTTAAACAACTCGCTCAAGGTCACCAGCTGCCCAAGGGGGAGACCAACTTGACCGGAGGTCTCCAGTTTCCAAGTCACAAGCTCTTTCCACCACCTCGGACAACCCAGGTGTCAAGTTGTCTCAACTTCCCATAAATGTTTAAGGCAACCGCAACTTCTCAGTAAGTTTAGGTTGCAGAAAATGGGAATTTCCGGGGGGCTGGGCCCTCACATACACTCCCCCACTGCAGCTGCCTCACCGCTGGTACCTGATAAACCATTCCATGTCGCCCGAGGAATGGGGAGGATTTATTGGCGCTGGAGTTTGTGCCAGGCCCAGAAAATGCCATCTTTGAAAGCCGAGAGGCGGATTCGCCTTAGGAGCCGAGAAGATCTGGCAGCCAGGCTTGGCTTGCTCCCCGCGGGTTGTGCGCCCCGCCTTGGCGCTCCGGGCAGGGGTCGCAGTGCCGCCGGGACCCCCGGAGCCGCAAGCCGCGCGGGCTCCGCCGGTCGTGTCCGCCCCAGCCCGGGTTGGAGCGCACGCCCACGCCCCGCCACCGCCGCCGCCGCCGCGTCCCGGCGCCCGCCCAGGAGCGAGCCCCACCCGGCCCGGCCTGCTCCCTCCCGCCCGGGCCCCGCCAGGTGAGTGCGGCGTGGGCGCCCCCTCCCCGCCCCGACGTGGCGCCGGGACCCCGGGGTTGCCGAGTCCGCCAGCCCGCCCGCGCGTTCGCCGCGCGCCTGGGAACGGGTGGGGGGCGGGGCAGCACTGAGCGCGCCCGGGGCCCCTGGTCGCCCCGCGCCCTGCCGGGGCCCGCTTGGGTCGCACTGGGCCATACCTGCAGCATCCGGGGGCGCGGGGCGCCCAGGTAGGTCTCACTTGCGGGCGGCGCGGAAGCTCGCTCGCTCGCGGCGCGACCTGGACGCCGTCTGAGCATGCCCAGTGCCGCCCGCGGGCGGCTCCCGCCGGCCGGGCTGGCCGCGACGGGCCCGCGCGCAGGGCGGGGGGCGGGCGCCAGGGCCGCCCTGCGGGGCGCCCCCGCCCCAGCCCGGGGCTGTCTCGCCGGGACGCGCATCCCAGGGCCACTGTTTCCCTTCTGCCGAGCTCCGGGCAGCCTCGAGTTCCTTTGCGCGTGCAGGCAGACATTCGTCCCATAACCATTTATTGTGCACCCACTATGTGCCCGGCCCTCCGTGATTTCATACCTGGGAATGTCAAGTAGTCAGGTCAACAAATCTATGAAATAAGGACGAGTCTTTCCCAGAAGGCCCTGGCTGACTCCCAGTGCAGTGCTCATCCCCTTCCACTATTATTAGTAAATTTCCCGGCTTAGACCTTCCCAAGGTTTATGGGCCCTCTACCTCATCTCTTTCACCTCATCTCATACCTGCCTTGTTGCAGCCCCATGAGCCCTTTCTGTCCATCAAACACTCAGAACTTGGCCAGTCTCCACATGCCTTTCCCTCTTTGTGGGACGTCTTTGCTCAGCTTTTCAGTGGCTGGCACCTTCTCATTGTACAAATTAACTCATGGGAGAGGCCTGCCTTGACCATCTTACTAAGTTAGCTCCCTGCTTCTGCTCTGCTCTCCTGTCCTCACTTTATTTATTTTTTCACATTTATTACTATTTATCCATTACTTCGTTCAACAAGTAATTATTGATCATCTACTTCGTCCAGTTCTTCAGTGTGGTGGCCAAATAAACAAAAATTCTGTCCTCTGGTGGAGTTTGGGGGGAGAGAGACAGGTGAGGGACAATAAACACACAAGTAAACAAGCCGTATAGTATATATATTGGAAAGTAGTAAGTCCTACGAGAGTAAAAGAACAGGGTAGGGAAAATTGGGGCTGGAAGGAGTGCAGTTTTCAATGAGGTGGTCAGATCAGGTGACATTGAGAAGGTGACATTTCAGTCAAACATGCAGATGAGTTGGAAAGAGCATTTCCTGCAGAGAGAACAGCCAATGCAAAGACCCTAAGGCACAGAACTGGTTAGGCAATGGCAAGGAGCACAGAGTAGTAGGAGATGAGGTCGATAACTGACTTCCTCTAATTTGCTCACTTCTTATTGCGTATTATTCACCTCCAGAATTTCAGCTCTCGGAGGAGTGCAGTGCTGCCTGTCTTGGCTGCAGTGTTCGAGATACTACGACAGCGCGTGTAACACAGTAGGCGCTCAAAAACTATTTGTTGAATGAATATGTGAATCAAGGGCTGTAGTGATGACTGGAACCATCCTGTCCGGACCTGATGCCTGAGGTCCAGGGGTGTGGTAGACCTAGGGCTGTAAGGTCTGACGGCGGCAGCACCTGATACCCCATTTCGATCCTTGTCCCCACGTCGCGCACGTCCTGGGGTACCGCCACGGCAACGGGCGCCGCGGGAGAGTGGCGTCGGGGGAATTCCGACAGAGACTGCAAGACCCAGGAACAGGACACGCCCAGCGCCCCGCCCCGCATCAACCTTCGGTCGTCGGAAAAACCTGGAGCTGCGGCACCCGGCATCTTTAGGACGGACTGGGAGCGCACTGGGCATGCTCGGAGCGGAGCTGGGCTCGAGCACCCGGGAGGAGGAGCCTCCTGGCGGGACAGGCGACCGCCCCAGAGAAGCCCCGCAGGATCATCAGTCCCTCTCGGTTCCCACCCACTCTTAGGCGAGTGGGTGGTGATGGCTGGAAACATTTTTTTTTCAAAGGTCAGTGGGAAAGCTGGAGACTCAGAGTCCGCGAAAGCAGTTTTCTGTCCTCTCCTAGCCACTATGTGATCTGAGGCATGCACCTTACCCTCTCTGTGCCTCAAATAATACGAATATCTCTGGCCTGCGTGTGGAGATGGAATGAAATCAAGACTGTGAACCTGTTTAGTCCTCTTTTAAGATCCATATTTTTTGAGTGCCTACCTCAACGATTCCTCATCCTCATACCAGTTGGCCAGATGCCGAGAGAGGAAAACAACCGCAGTTAGTGGACATGGGATTTCTTGGAGTTGTTTTAATTTGCCTTCCACAAGAAGCTAGACTGAAACCACCTTTTCTTTCCCCACAGTCAACAGTTATTAGTTCAAACAATGTTCTCAAATTCGAGCTAAAAAATATCCATAACCCTAAAGGAAAAAGACCTAAGTATTTGTAAAATCCTGCATTTCAGATCACTATAAAAGAAACAGGAACAAAAGGAAAGAATATCCCTCAGGTTGGGACAAACAAATGTTTAAAAATAGAGGAAAGATTAATTAGGTTATGGTAGCTTTGTTGAAATAATAACTATTTTACACTAAATTAGGTCATGTTGCAACAGGGGGTTGTTACAGTACAATGTTAAGTGAAAAAAGGCTGAAAACACAAATGCACTGTGTAAAGATTATGTCTACACATTCACCAAGACTTAGAAGGAGACATGGAAATGTGTAATTGTTTGATTTGGAGGGTAGTGGGGTTGGTTTTTCCTTTTAAGCTTATCTATTAATGTCACAATATTGTGTTTGCAATAATAAAGATATAAAAGATCAAATTAAAAATTCTTAAAGTTTTGTGCAAGTCAAATAATAATCACAATAACAACTACTGTTATCGAGCTCAAAGTGTGACCGATACTTTATTTGTATGCTCTCTTTAATCTTTACAGTCACTCTACAGAGTGGGTGTTTTTAGCTCAGTTTTACAGAAGAGAAACATTCAGGAGCTGTTCGCAGCTGGTAAAAAACGAGACCAGCATCTGAACACAGGCTGGTCTGACCTCAAAGCCAGAGTGTTAGGTTTTTATAATAATGCCTCTCTGTATAGTAGCTCACCATATGTCATCATAAAAGCAACCATATATTCCATATTTTTTTTGGAGGGAGAGGTTGCCTTATTTTCCCTCCCCTTTGATGTGTTTGCAGGCCATGAATTACCTTTAAATGTTCTAGTCTCCTGCTACTGTTTTATTCTTGGGGCCAAAAGGATAAAGCTCATCATTTTAAGCTGTCTCACCTGGAATGACATGATGTTATTATCAGCAATGACAGTTGATCTTGTATCATAATCACCCAAACCTTAGGAAAATGGGGTTTTTAGATGGGCATGTATAATCTTCTTAGTCTATGTGGTTGAACCCAGCCAAATTTAGAGCAAATAGAGGGCCAGTTGGGAATAGGGCTCTAACAAGTTTCAGATAATGAGGCCAGTCCAGAGAGGACCCACATAGATTACTGTTCCTGGCGTTCATCTTGGAGGTGGGATCACAATATAATGGAAGCACATAGTCCATGGACTCCTTCAGACTTTGCTACAATGCAAAGAAACAGAGCTGATGGTTCTGATGGCATTTGCAGAGAAAGCCAGGGCCCTACAAGCAGCCTTCCTACTGCCAATAAGCTTAAAAAATACAGTCAACTCTCTCTTTTTAAATAGTTCTGGTAGACTGTACCTGGTCCAGAAATCACTAAACGGTGACAACAAATACATAAAGCCAATGAGAGTCTTTTCATCAGAAAGGAAGAAATTTATATTCTTCCTTTATACAAACCCAATATACATCACTGATAATGGACCAGATTCATATGAGTTAAGAAGAACGACAGATCAGCAACTGAACACAAGTTATTAGCAGCATTCCCAGAAGGTGCCATTTGGGCAGCAGTCTGGTGCCAAGTGCTGCACACGGCAATTGGCTGGGGGCATTTATAGGAAGAGTTTCCTGGAAGACTCACTGAGGATTGTCATTCACATCAAGACACAGGAAGTCTGGTCACTGGGTGGACTGTCTGAATGATTTACAGGGCAGGGCTCCCAGCTGAGAGGCTAATGCTCATCAATTATTTGTGCTGTTAATGCAAGTTCACGAAGAGCCCTTAGAATCCGTAAATATGTGGGCAAGTGGTGTTGTTATAATGACATGTGAAAACAATATGTAAAATTTCTTGCATGGTATTGCTTCAACTGTGTGAATTCCTAGATTAAACCATATAAAATTGCCCTTTTGTATGTCTACAATGGTTGAACATCGGCAGCCTTCTATATTTCAACTTAATACAGACACGGGAAAAAAAAAAGGCTAGGAAGAACTGCATGAAAACATTAATGGTGGCTAAGCATCGCCTTTACTGGCAGAGAAAAAAAAAGATACAGAAGGTATCTTTTATGAATCAGGAGAATTTCAAGTCTTTGGCCATCTATTCCTTTGTATGGCTTTATTATTTACTAAATCTCCTTTTGTGGTGTGTTTCTTATATTATCAGGAAAAATGAAACAAACTTAAAAGTTGGCAAAAGGCAAAAAATGATGTCCAGAGAGGTAAATAGCCATTCTGAAATTGTACAAAAACGTGAGAGGTTCTTTTCACAGAGGGTGAAGTATGCCCTGCCAGTCCAGTGGTGGCAGATGGTGACAGGATGTCTGTTGGTGGCCCAGGAGGGAGGGAGAGGAAGACATGGCCAGCGATCAAGTCAGGAGCCTGTAGAAAAGCTGAGTCCAGCTCGGCACTCATCCCCACAGCCCGTGTTCCTGGGAACCCAGGACTTCATGAATCTTACCTGGAGAAACACACATTTTTAAGCCTAAAGTTTTATCAAAATAAAAATGTCTTTCCATAGCAAATTATCACTGCCGAAGAGTTTTGTCTATAAAACCGATGAACAAATTTAGCATGAGCACAAAAGCAGTGATGAGGTGACTCTTTGTCAATTTAGTCATTCATCAGACATTTATTAAGCACCTACTGTGTGTCAGGCAGTGCTCTTAGCGCTTGGGTGGCATCACTGAACAGAATAAACAACCATCTTTGCTCTTTGGGCATACATTCTAACAGGGCAAGCAGACAGCGAACAACAAACATTATACATCAGTGAATCATGTTATATGTTAAGAGACTAGGGTTAAGGGTGATGGAAGTGGAGTGGGGAGTTGCGATTTTAAATAGGATTGAGAAATTTAATCACCTAAGCAAACACTGAAGCTAAGTAAGATCTGAAGGAAACGAGGGAGTTATTCATGCAAGTATCTGGGGCAAGAATCTGGGCAGAGGGAGTAGTCAATTCAAAGGCCCTTACAGGAGCATGTCTAGAGGAGGGGCTCCTGGGGCACAGGGGAAAGCTGCAGGAGGTGAAGCCAAAGAGGTAGCAAGGGCTAGAACCCCAGTTCCCCCCCCACCATCAGCCCCGGGAAGAACTCGATCTTTCAGTCAGAGCTGGATGGAAGCCAAGCCAATGTAATGGTTGCCAAATGTGCTTGACAACACGTTGAACGTGAAATGCTGTCCCTTTGGATGGTCACCTGATGCCAAATTGACAGTAAGCACAGATTCCAAAAAGGGAACTGAAATCATGTAGCAGTCCTCCATTATAAGGGAGTCAGCCAAATGGTCCAGATGATGGATATATATATATTTAACATTATCGTAGAAATGGTAAGATAACACGAGACAGTGATCTCAGAGGGCGCCCAGACCTTCAGGATCACTAGAGTGAACCCTCAGGGATACACAGACCTGAGTTTTAAAAAATCTCTTCTGGAACACAAGCTATAGATCTGACAGAGGACCAAATGGACCATGATAGACCCAGAGACCACTACATAGATATGCCGAAAACCAGAAATGTAAGTCTAGAGACTTTGAGATCCTGCTCCGGAAACTCAAAGCATTGAGAACGTTCCCATCGATAGATGGCTTTAGAAGCAAAGAGAAATGAGGAGAAATGCCAAGTCAGAAAGTTGGCATCCTGTACTGTGGCAGAACATATTTAAGCAATGGCCTTCCCTGAAAGGGGTGGTGTCATTTTACAAAACCCACGGAAAATGGGTTTGTCAAGCCTTCCAACCACACCTCCAAGGTTCATATGACTGACGACATAAAGAGAGAGAGAAAAACAACAGGCCATGTAGTAATCATACAGAGGTCATGGCTTTGAAAAATCAGTAGTGATGAAGGAAATCCTCAATAACTCTCAATAGAAGATGCTAGGGAGAAGAATCAGAAGCAATCCTGAAACCAGCAGAACTTAGAGTTTGATCTAAGAATTGCATATCCAGATCACCTTGGGGGAAAGAGTGCTTGTGAAAACTGGCCTTCTAGTCTCAGCACAGACCTTCTGAATCTCTGACTGTGGGACCCAGGAAGCTGCATTCTATAATTTGCTATGAGAATCTTACATACACTGAAGTTTTATGCCTTCTGTCCTACAGTCTCCAATGCATGTACACTAAACATAATCTGAGTGATCAGCCAAGAGGATGGGAAATTTTACCAAGAGTCTTACAGGTATCACTGATGCTTGGATGAGATTAAGTACCAAAGCATCAGCTTCTGAAAGTGCATGTAGAAAGGGGTAGAAGGGGAGGAGAAGAGAAGATGGAGATAGGGCATCCCTTACAGACAAATAGGTACCCCTAATAGAGAGTTGTCAGATTCTCTGCTCTTGACCTTGTATCTCTGACTCCATCCATCAGACTATGTTCTCCTGGAGCCAAGAGTAAGCTCATCATGTGACTGGAGCGGAGGTGGTAATGGTGGTAGTTATAGTGGTGGTGATGTTTACTAAGAGGGGCAGACCTCAAAATAAACACATTGAGGTGTGTAGAGTACACACAAAACTGAAACTGGGAAGGTCATTACCTCCCGAAGAGGAACTGAGTAAGTGGGGGAGGTTATACATCTACTGTGTGGTGCATAACCTATTTAAAAGTAAGTTCTCTCTGTAAAGATTTATGCATAATATTTTGTAAAAAGTATTATTTTGTTTTACATTTTGGCTCCCTTTAATTTTTTTTTAAATTTTTTTAAATTTTATTTATTCATTTTAGAGAGGAGAGAGAGGGAGAGAGACACAGGGAGGGAGGAGCTGGAAGCATCAACTCCCATATGTGCCTTGACCAGGCAAGCCCAGGGTTTCGAACCGGTGACCTCAGCATTTCCAGGTCGACGCTTTATCCACTGCGCCACCACAGGTCAGGCGGCTCCCTTTAAATTTTGCTGACCAAATTCGAGTAATTTGAGAAGTCAAGGCTGTAACTATGACCAGTGCACAACAATGTATATATAACTTTTCCAAAAGAAATAACCATAGCTCAAGAACTCTTACTCCTATTGGAAATGTGCATGGCTGAGGGATGGAACAGAAAAAAGAGCCTTGAATGAGGATGAAAGCAAAAGAAAAATCATTTCAGTGACCACAGGATCAAGAATCTGACGCTGCTGATCACAAAATGGCCAGAGCAGTAAGACGGAGAACTTTATCGAACCTGGGCCTCGACTGAAGTCACATCCATGAAAAGATGATCATCCGAAACCTGTTCTTGCTTGGCTGACAATTCCAGCCCTGAGACTCTGGAAACCTGATCTGGACCCAGGAGACAACTGTGTTTCCAGCCCTGGTGACATTTCAAGAACTGGGGACACTGTTCAGCCTGCCCAGTGCTCTGGTGACCTTCCAGTGTTGCATGCATGACACACCACAGGATTTCCTCAACTTCACCCTGGTGTCCTGCTGGGATGTCCTTCTCATTTTTTCCATGGTACACATTGTCACTGCATCACAGTCCAAACAGAGTGTCCTCCCCCCCCCCCCCCACCAACCAGTGCCTCTGTAAACATGAGTCACATGGAAAGCTAGAGGAATCTGTGTTCAGCCAGGGCCAGCAGAGTTCCTCAGCACATCATCTTCACATGTGGGCTATGGGTTGAGGAGAGTCACGCGGTTTCTTGCCGAGCAGATGTCTGAGCAGATGATGTCATACAGCAGCCTCCAAGGCCTACACAGATACTGCTCTTCTTTACCCCAACTTTTCCCCCTTCCAGGGGGATGTTCTCCAGCTATTGTATCAGCAAATATTACCCTCTCCCCATTTCTTCACCTTCTTGGGCTTCTCTCAGTTTGGTCTTTGACGACACCACCTAGCCCAGCGTTGGTCATCCCAGCCTAAGCTCTGGCACAAGCCTCTTTGTTGCTTCCCCTTGAGGAATGAAGGCTGTCCATATCGGCGCTCTGAAACAACTCGTTCTGCCATCTCCGCCTGCTGAAATCCTACCCATCCTTTAAGGTTTGTTTTACAAACTACCTCTTCCTGGATTATTTCAACTGGTTATGGACTCCCTAATCCCGGCACCCCAGGATATTTGGTTTGTTCTTTTATGCTTCTCACCTCATTTTGATTCGCATTCAGTTATTAATGTACATGCCCCCTTTGGAAGGTTCTTGGACCATCCCGTGACTGGGGCCAGAGAGCCTCCTGATGCCATGTGGATTGTGACTATGATTTCTCAGCAAGGCATGCCAAGGGCTCTGAGCCTCTTCTGAAAAAAATCTCTTGCCTTTCTGCAGTGAGCAACAATAGTTGTGTTGCATCTAAAATGCCTCTGGAATTCCTTCTGGATTTTTGCTTTTGCTCTTGCTAATGAATCCACCAATAGGTAGAGATATGTAGATAGGTAGGTAAGGGAGAAATGTGATTAGTGGTGTCCCAAATAAGGTATAATGAATTCTGTGACTAGGTATCACTATACACTCTCAATTTCTGTGTGAAACAATTAAAGGAATTAGGACATCGCCTCTCCACACCTGGGAGTCACCCAGCTGTGCTGGTAGGTATAGGTCAATAGGTCAAGAACACACCCCTGTGTTATCTCCCTGCCTTGCTAAGTGAGCTAATTTCCAACTGTCTCTGGGGGCCCATGACATCCGTTTTTAGATAGCAGAACCAGGAATAACAGGGTGAGTAAAATCTGTCATAGAAATGACCAGGGAACAGCGGGAAGCTAAAGCCTTCTTGGTTGTCTTATGGTTTCAGTTTCACTGTAATCTAGAATCCTATGCGGTCTCAACTACGGGAAGCTGGCCCAATTTTGGCAGCACAGTGACAATATTTTATCCTCATCCTGGAAGGTAAATGCTTCGAGGGTAAAATCTCTCTCAGTCTTGTGCAGGCTGAGTAACCATTGGTCTCTGACCATGTGGGCAGGCTCAGGGGTCCCTCCTTCTGCATTTAGATTCCGCTAGATTCACACTTGACACATTATATCCAATTAAGCAAGCTTGCTACCTCAACTGTGAACTCTCTCACCTTGTTTCTTCTTACGCTGATAGCTCAGATAGAATCTGGTACTTAATAAGAGTGTGATGAATAAGAAAATTAGTTGAAATTACATTGCCTTATTAATATGCCCAAGTTAGGTCAAGTCCTTTGACTTATTAAAGGCAAAGAATTATTTTCCATTATACTTGCTTCAGTGACATAAAAAATATATATTATATATTATATATATATAATACTTGTATATATTTCAAATGTGGAAAATTATTTGACTCTAGGTTATGGGCACACAATGCAAAAAAATAAATATATAAAAATTAAAATTAAAGAAGCCAATTTATATGAGGGAACAATTTCCCAACAGTGTTACCGAGTTTCTTCCCAAGTGCCCTGGGTTGAGGTCAGTCTTTGTAGTTAACATTGGGTTCCTGACCCAAACACAGTCTGTGCCAGTTATGAAAAAAAGGTCAGTTTTCCATGGTTTGGCTAAAGAGGTGACCTTGGGAAGATGTGCAGCCCTGTCTCTGGTTCTGGTGAAGTCACTGGAAAGCCGGCCCAGTCTGGCCATCCCGTGAACCCACCCGGAAATGGGGCTAGACAAGGACTGTCAAGCAAAAGGAAGTTGACCCATTCTACAAAGGCAGCCTTGGCGTAGGGAGCAAAGGAAAATACCCATCCCATTCGGGAGGAAAAATACTTCTTTAGCTATCATATTAGTTAAGAAACAGTGAAGTCACCTTAAAAATTGCTGTCTAAGGAAAGAAATGAGGACAAAATCCATTGGAAAAATTCAAATGTAGACAAAGACTTATGGACAGAAACGGGTTATTTTAACACAATGATAATTGCTAAAAATATGACATAGGGGCTGAATGAATATACGTGTGCATGGCCCATGGGTTATTATAGAACTCAAAATTATCTTACAAAGAGTTTGTAATGACATGCAAAATGCTAGTGACACAGGTGAGATGAAAAGTGTAAGACACAAAGCTGTATTCATAGCAGAACTTCGTAAAGAAGATGTAAAGCCTGAAAGAAAGTACAGTAAAATATAAAAAGTAGTTATTTCTAGATGACGAAATATGACCGGGGTCTTCGTTCGTTTGATGGCTGTAACAAAATACCATAGGCTGGGTGGCTTATAGACAACGAACATTTATTTCTTTTCATCCTGGAGGCTGGGAAGTCCAAGATCAAGGTGCTGGCAGATTCAGTGTCAGGTGCGAGGGGTCTCCAGGTTCACAGACAGTCATTTCACTGTCCTCACAAGTTGGAAGAGATACGGAAGCTTCTTCAGGTCTCTTTTATAAGGGCACTAATCCCATTTATGAGGGCCCACCTTCATGACATATCACCTCCCAAAGGTCCTATCTCCGCCCTGGCCGGTTGGCTCAGCGGTAGAGCGTCAGCCTGGCGTGCGGGGGACCCGGGTTCGATTCCCGGCCAGGGCACATAGGAGAAGTGCCCATTTGCTTCTCCACCCCACCCCCTCCTTCCTCTCTGTCTCTCTCTTCCCCTCCCGCAGCCAAGGCTCCATTGGAACAAAGATGGCCCGGGCGCTGGGGATGGCTCCTTGGCCTCTGCCCCAGGCGCTAGAGTGGCTCTGGTTGAGGCAGAGCGACGCCCCAGAGGGGCAGAGCATCGCCCCCTGGTGGGCAGAGCGTCGCCCCTGGTGGGCGTGCCGGGTGGATCCCGGTCGAGGTCGGGCGCATGCGGGAGTCTGTCTGACTGTCTCTCCCCGTTTCCAGCTTCAGGAAGAAAAAAAAAAAAAAAAAAAAAAGGTCCTATCTCCAATTACCATCACATTGGGCATTAGGTTTCAACATAAATTTGAGAGGGGGGTGACACAAACATTCAGTCTATTGCAACTAGTGATTTTAATTTTATTCCTCAGATTTTTTCATAGCTTCTTCAACATACAAACACTTCAAAAATAAGAAGAAAATATTTTTTAAAAATCTATGTAATCAATAGCAAATTAAAACCTTTAACTTTGCTCCTAGGTCATTGTAGAGGGGGACACTTTTATATTAGGAAGACGACAGCACTGACCACAGTGATTTCATGACTTTTCCGCAGAAGGTTTTAACTACGGAACCTAATTTACCCACCATCTCCTTGTCTTCTTTAGGCTGGCTCGAGCAGTCCTGGTGAGTGCCAGACTCCCCGCGAGCTGGGAAGCTCCTGAGCCATGCAAGTGCTTTAGCGAGCTCAAGTGATTTCTTCCCTTGGGAATTTGAACTGGAGAACACAGCGGGAACAATGAGAAGACACACAACGGGATCCGAAGATCGAGAGACAACCGGAGGAACTATGATCAAATGCTGCGCTAATGACCCTCAAAGAAGTGACTTCCTCGTGTCCCAACCCCTAGTTCACATGCACAGTGGGGCTGGCCGTCTTGGAACCCAGAGACCGCCGTACTGCTAAGAAGTCTGGGATGAAGGACTCCATGGAGAGAGAGGTCCAGGTTTGTCCCAGTTGAACTCAGAGAAGACCAGTAGAAGAACCACCAGAATCATGAAAAATTAAACACACACACACACACACACACACACACACACCACACACACACACTGTCCTTTTCAGCCACTAAGTCTTAGCAGTGGTTTGTTATCAGCAATAGATAACTGGGTACTCACAGCAGGAACTCCTGTTGCCGGGGCCCCTGCCACTTACCCTCCGCTTTTCCAGCTGCTCTTATTCCTTCCTGGCTAGCCCGCGCCCCGCTGTGTGTTCTGGGGTTCTCTGAGACTGCTACCTGCCGTAGTGGCCCTTACGGCTTTCATTCGCCCTGCGTTACTTTAAGGTAGGAGTTGTCAACCCTCAGCATTTAAAGAGCTGAACCAAAATGCACGTGTCCTAGGGAAGAGCCTGTGAGTGTGTCTAGGAGAGGGATGTTGTGAGACTTGTTTACCATTACACTCCCGTGCCTGGAATGGTGTCCATCACACAGCAAGAGCTTAAGAGAGAGTTGTAAATAAATGATCAAGTAGATCTTGGGTGCTTGTTTAAAACATAGATTCCAGGCCCCGGTTGGGTGGCTCGGTAGATAAAGCGTTGACCTGGTGCACCAGAGGTGGAGGGTCCAGCCCTCCACTCAGGGTGCGGACGAGAACGAATCAATGAGTACACAACTAGATGGAACAACTAAGTGAAATGAGCTGATGCTTCTATCTCTGCCCCCTCTCCCACCCCTTCTCCCTTCCTTTCTCTCTCAAATCAATAGAAATATAACAAAATAAAAGAAAATATAGATTCCAGGGCCCCACCCCCGGAGACTCTTATGTGGTAAGTCTGGGTTGGGTTGAGAAAACTGCATTATTAATTAAAGTCACCTGAGTGATGCCGAGGCGAATGGCCTATGGAACACATTGTCACCATCAGGGCACAAATGACATATGCGACCGAAAAAAGGCTAGTTGACCCAATTTCCAGCAGGCTGTGTGTCAGAATCACATGGAAGGCTTGTTCATATTAGTTCCTTGTCCTCCCCCCTGACCTACTGAAGCCTCAAAGCCCTGGGGGTGGAGACTGATAATCTGTACCATTGAGAAACTCCCAGGTGCGCCGGTTCACAGACTGGAGGGCATTTGGAAATCGCCGGCCAGACTGGCACAATTCTCTGAAAGTCACTGGTAGCCAAACACTTTCTCATTCCCAGGAACAGAGAACACACACCTCCTTAGGCAGACATTCTCATGCTAATCTTGAAGGCTTTTTGAAGAAAGGCTTTCATAACTACTGTGAGATGCATTCCTCCAGGACTTCTTTGAAGTCTACCTCTGTCACCTGTCAATCAGATGGTCCCATCTGCATGCGCAGGCTGAGAGGACTAAGTGAGCTAAGGTGTGTGTGGTGGCACTTCGGAACTGAAAACACCACGCCCGTGATTCGTTGTCCTTTGATCATAACTGTGTCACGCAAGGGATTAACTTTTATTTTTTTAACCTGTTTTTAGATAATCAATCAGGATTCATTATGAGGTGTCTTGTTCATTTAATTAAAGGCATGGAAAGCCAGACCTAGGATACCCCCTTATGTAAATATTTTAAGGACAAGAGACCCTGGCCACAGTGCTAGTCCCTTTACATGCTGTTCAAAGCTGCGTGTGATCTGAGCCCTGCATCACCTTGGTCTCTCCTTCCCCTGGCCCCTCTCCTCCCCCTCCTGCCTCCAAGTGTTCACTCTGCCAGAATGCCAATGCTGGTTCGCCTCTGTCACCAGCCCTGGCTCCAGCTTTGTGTGGACTCTGTCTGGAATGTCCTTTATTGTTGTCTGTCCCCATCCACCTGGACCTTCCCCAAATGTTTAGTGTCTGTTACTGTCTTCCACCATCCAGCCAGACAGAATCGACCAACCCATTTTTAATGCCCACTGAACATTGATCCACGCCCCCTTCCATCACTTGGGTGCATTTCTCTAAGTCTAGAAGTCTCTACCCCCTGCCGCGACCCCCCCCCCCATGTCCCTGACCCTGAGCACAGTGCCTGGCACAGAGAAGGGACTAATAAAAATTTATGGGTTGAACGTATGAAAGGCACGGGCTGTCGTTGGTAGGGGTTTAAACTTCCAGGGAAAGAAAGGTGCTCGTGCCTGGCAGTGATCACGTGTCCCTGTGAGTGTAATTTCCTGCTGTGTTTCTGCCCTTTTCGCCACCAGGCAGCGACTTACAAAAACTAGACAACTCACAACAAGCTGCTAGTCTGATCTTTAGCTGGCAGGGGCATCCAGCAGGTTTAGAAGAGTTTGCTTAAGTGGGTACTATAGGTAAATATAACATATGTCATAACGTAATACATGTAAATGTGACATGAGTGAATAGATCAAGATATCGATGAGAGATCTCGTCTGAAACCAGTTCTGAACCTTCGGTGCCTACTAGATACCTCCAGATGGATGTCCCACAAGTACTTACATTTAGCTGTCCTCAGGTGGCAGAGCAGCTCCATCCCATGTCCTGCTCCTTATCTGTTAACCATATGCCCAGTTGTAGTTGCCAGGGTTCTAAGCCCCAAGACTCCCCTCTCTCTTGCCTTCGAAAGGAATGACATGTTCTCCCCATTCAACCACCACGATATGTCTCCCATGCTTCCCTCTTCTGCTCCAGGACCCCCTTAACTCTCACCGGAGCCCTTTCAAATAGCTTCCCATTGGTCTCCCAGCTTCCTTTTAATTTTTTTCCTAGAACAGTGCTAACAGGTTAATGTTGCTAATGCACGTAGTTGAGCAAGTTACTCCCCTGCTTGAAAACTCATCGTGGTGCCCATGACCTACGTACTGAATAACGTCCAAACTCCTTAGTCTGCATTGTACGTGATGGTAACGAACCTATCTCATCAGATGCCATCTCTTGGGAAGTGAGAACGTGAGGAGGAGGTTGCAAGAGCCATTCATTTATTCCACAACTATTGATTAGTACCCACTACATGCCATGTACGGTTCTAGGTTCTGGGGAAAGAGCGAAGTCCTTATTTTATGAAGTTTCTAGGTGAGGAGGCAAAAAAATGGAGTCATAGATAACTGCTTTGAAGATGACTTCTATCCTGAAAAGTGAGGAGTATGATAGATTCTGCAGATTGCAGTGGTCCCAATCTTCTCTCCTCCTTGTATCCATGCTCGGTGCCACATGACCTTGATGTGCCTTACACTAGAAGTAGATAGACTTCATTCTGCTCAATTTTGGGCATGGCCATGTGACTCGCTTTGGCCAATGGGACGTAAGCACATGTGATGCAATTAGAAGCTTGAAATATGCTTGTGTGGTTAAGCCTGCCCCTACTGCTTCTGTCAAAAAAAAAAAAAAAAAAAAAAGACTGCTCCAGGTAGACTGCTGGCCCCAGAAGAATGAGAAAAATGTAAGGAAGAATGAGGAAAATGTAAAGTAGACCTGAACTGTGAATAAATGGTTGTTGTTTTGGAGGGTGGTTTATTATACAGCAGTATTGTGGCAACAGCTGACTAATACGAGGAACTTTAATGCTGTCCTCTATGAGATCTACTTGACACCCCTGCTTGTGGAGGTGTGTACCAGAGGCAGGGACTGGGCTACTGCCAGGGAAATCCTCATACTTTCTTACTTCCATACAAGAAACCCTTCCATGAGCAAGCGCCTTTAATCTAGACATTTACACCAGTATCTAAGCAACCTGAGCATGTCTTTTCCTGGCAACTTGAAAGAGCCTGACTAACACAATGCGAGGGCCTGAAGACAGAGATTGTTCTTGATCACTTCACTGGCAGAGAGCCTGGCGCAGTGCATGGTATACCCCACTAGTTGTGCAACCAGATAAAACTGTCGACCTTAGTGAATTTAAAGAGGCAGTATGCCCTGGGTCCTCCCTTGGAAGATTCCCTTCCACGCAAGACACTGTTATCAGTTCAGTTCATCTGTTCCCTTCCCCACTTGCCCACACAGGTTGTGACTGGAAGGCACTCTGTCGGGTATTGGGATAGAGAGGCAAATTAGGCATGACTGACCCTTGTCCTCATAGAGATCACAGAGTGACAGAAGAGACAAATAGGCTATTTCAAGGTGGAGAGATAAAATTTATCAGAGAAGCAAGAACAAGATCTGGAAGAAGTACAGACAAATCCAGTTTGGTGGGTCAGAGAAGATTCCAAGGATAAGATGACACCTGAGATGAATTGATAGGCAAGGACCAGTTGGCCAGGTAGAGAAGGGGAGACCATTCTGGGAAGAAGGAGAGCAGGTGTATGACCTTAAAGTCTAGGTTGACAATGGGGGGTGGGAACTGGTGGGAAATGAGGTAGAAACTCAGGCCTAGCCCAATGAGGAGAGCTTCATGTGCTACAGTAAAAAGTCCAGACTAGGTCCCGAGGGCCCGGGGAGCACTGAAGATTTTAACAGGGCAGTGACATGATGTGTTGTTGCCAGATCCTTCTGGAGACAATAACTTGGCAACAAGGAAGCATGTCAGGTCATTGCAGTAAAAAAAAAAGGGGTGTGTGTGAAGATGCAAACCTAGAGAAGTGAAAGGGTGGGAGAGGTAGGAGGCGGAACAGATAGACCTGGCCGCTGAGGGTGGGGAGACAGATGTGGGAAATGGCCCCCAGGTTTCTGCTTAAACAACAGATGGATGTTGACACCACTCACTGCGGGTGTGGGGGATGGCAGATGAGTCCCCTTGGGGTCTTGTGGATCAAGAGGAGCTGTGGGCCCTGCAAGTGCATGTCTCACAGGCAGCTACACAGCCATACTCAGGACAGGGATGTATTTGGGTGTCATGAGGGTGTAATGGTGGGTGGAATGATGGCTTTGGTGTGTTATTTCACCTGCCCAGAGCCTGTCTTGCAGAAGCACTCACGAGTCATTCCCCTGTGGCAGGGACGACTTCGGGAGCTCCAGAAGAATCCCCAGATGGCACCTAAGAGGTTATTCTGGGAAACCTCAGGCAGAGACCATCCTTGTTCACCTTTGTGTTGCTACAGTCCATCACAGGGCTGGGACGTCAGCACATGCGCAGTAATGTTGGATGAATGAATGAATGCTACCCCCTGGTCCTTTGGAAGTCATAGATAAAGCACCAACATTGTCAGTTTCCATACCTGGGCTCTTTCTATAGGTTCAAATGATGAATTAACCAGGTTCAGAATTCCCATACTTTCCTTAATCACCTGGGGGAACTTCCTGAGAAAACAGATTTCTCCAGACAACATGGATATTTTGATTCAGTAGGTCTAGGCTGGAGCCCAGGAATCTGCTTTTGAAACGAGCTCCGGAAGTGGTTCTGACGCAGAGGCACCATGGACCACACTTGGGGGGAAACCACTCGCGGTGGAGAGCCCCCATTTCTCCATCCAGATCTGCTCTCCATGTTTACCCGCTCTGCTCGGCACGCAGAGAAGCTGCCATCTGTGGCCTGCACCATCTGGGCTCCTCTGGGCTCTGGCTTCCTTTTTAGTTGCACCAGTGAGAAGCGACAGCAGGAGAGGGATGGGAGGAAGGAGGGTGGGCTTTGACTCCCTGGCTCCCCTGCCAGGCTGGGCTTTGACACTAGCTGCATCCACAGCTCCTGTTGGGCAGCTCTCTCTGCTGGCTGTCGCCCTCACCAAGTTCTGCACCAGCTCTCCTCCTTTGCCCCATCAGGCGAGGGGTGACAGCTTCCCACAGCAGCTAGTCTCTGGGTGCGCCACCATCTTTATTTCCTTTAACCCCACCCAGACCGCTACGTCATTCCTTTATTACATGCTCTCCAGTGTCTTCTTTGAGTGCCTTCTGTTTCCTTCCAAGACAGGGAAACCAATCCATGGACTGGAAAGAGACAGGAATTCTGTGCTCAGTTCTGTACAGTCAGTTCAATTCGGAAAATATATATAAATGGAGTGAGATCCTCTGAGCCTGCTCTGTGCCAGGAGCTGAGGGCACAAAAAGTGATTCAGGCCCGGTACCTTCCTGCAGAGAGTTCATGGCTTGATGGGAGGGAGAGCCCCTGAATGCAGGGTGATGATGGAGCAGGTCAGGCTAATGTTGGATGTGCCGGGGAAACTGGGGTGGCAGGCAACAAGGGTTCCCAGAGCAAGCGACAGGTAGAATTTGAGCAGGCAGAGGAAGAGAGTAAGAACAATGCAGACAGAGACCGACTCGTGGAGTTGTGAGTGCTAGTGCTGGGCGTGGCTTCTCTGGAGGTGAGTCAGAGGCGGGGGCTTCATGCCCACTCAGCTGGAAGGCAGCGGGATGCAACAGACACTTGAGCAGTGCAATGCTCCCTTGGGACAGGTGCTAGTCAGGTGCTAGCCAGGTGATCTTTGTGCCTCCCACCCTTTCCCAACTTCCATGACTCAGGCTCGTTTCTTTTTTTAAAAATTCATTGAGAGGAGGGAAGGCAGAGAGACAGACTCCTGCATGTACCCAGACTAGGATCCACCCAGCAGGTCCCCTACCAGGCAATACTCTGCCATCTGGGGCATTGCTCCATTGCTCAGCAACTGAGCTCTTTTTAGTGCCAGGGGCAGAGAGCATAGAGCCATCATCAATGCCCAGGGCCAACTCACTTCCACCGAATCATGGCTGCAGGAGGGTAAGAGAAAAAGAGAGGGAGAGAGACAGAGAGAGAGAGAGAGCTGCCAGAGGGGGAGGGTGGAGAAGCAGATGGGTGCTTCTCCTGTGTGCTTTAACAGGGAATTGAACCCGGGACGTCCACACATTAGGCCGATGCTCTACCATTGAGCCAACAGGCCAGGGCCAATTCAGGCTCCTTTCCTTCTAAAGCAGGTCTCATCTATCAGTCTTCCAAGGCTCCCCTGCTTCCCTCAAAGGGATGTCTTTATGGAAAGAGTGAGACTGGTTGCAGTAATGGGCCTGGGGTCCATGTGGCTATGACAAAAAGAAAGCTCTGGCTGGAATGTGCAAAAGACTCCCCCCTTGGGACTCCTGATTCCACAAACTATCTTTACTGACTTTAAAGCAGGATGAGTCTGGCAAACTCTTATTCATCCTCCAAAAGCCAATGGAGGCCCTGGCCGGTTGGCTCAGCGGTAGAGCGTTGGCCTAGCGTGCGGAGGACCCGGGTTCGATTCCCGGCCAGGGCACACAGGAGAAGCGCCCATTTGCTTCTCCACCCCTCCGCCGCGCCTTCCTCTCTGTCTCTCTCTTCCCCTCCCGCAGCCAAGGCTCCATTGGAGCAAAGATGGCCCGGGCGCTGGGGATGGCTCTGTGGCCTCCGCCCCAGGCGCTAGAGGGGCTCTGGTCGCAACATGGCGACGCCCAGGATGGGCAGAGCATCGCCCCCTGGTGGGCAGAGCGTCGCCCCCTGGTGGGCGTGCCGGGTGGATCCCGGTCGGGCGCATGCGGGAGTCTGTCTGACTGTCTCTCCCTGTTTCCAGCTTCAGAAATATAAAAAAAAAAAAAAAAAAAGCCAATGGAGACTCTTACCTCCTCCAGGAAGAATTTCTGGAGCTCCCTCACTAGTCTCCTTCTCTTGTACTCATCATTGCCTTTGGTACTTGGTATGATCACCAGCCTATCTATTCCACTTGACTACCAAATCCTCCAGTATGTGGCTTTGACCTATTTGTCTCTTTTTTCTCTAGTACCCAGCCCTGGGCCTTGGATACAGTTGGGTGTCAGAAAATATTTGTTGAACCAAAGGAATTCTTATTTCATTAGACAAAGAGGTAATAATACTAGTGGATTATCAGCATTATTTGAGGAATGAGGAAACGGTGGCCCAGGGCCGTAAGGGACTTGTGATCATGATCACGCAGCCTGTAAATGACAGGGGAGAACTGGAACGTGAAACCAAACAAACCTGCTGGTTCTGAGGGCTGGAAAACACACGGCTGGGCATCGCACCCACACAGGCACAGCGCGGGGCGGCCGGCCTGCGCTGCTCAGTGGGGAGCTTGAGAAGAAGAGCACACTCGGATGGAGCAATCACTCCTTGCCAGGAACTGTTCAGAGCATTTGCATCAACTCAGCCCTGACAGCAGCCTCGTGAGATTATGTGTCTAATCATCGCTGATTTGACAAATTAGGCCCAGAGACTAGAAGCGGCTGAGAAATGCATCCAAGGTCATTTGGATACCAAGAAGAAGAGGCAGAGCTTGTATTCACACCCAGACTTATTTCAGAGCCCAGGCTCTAACCACTGCACTCCCCCCCCAGGGAACATGATATCAGCTTCAGGTTTAGAAAGAAAGAGGAAAGACAGCCCATGCCCTGGTCGGGTAGCTCAGTTGGTCAGAGAATCATCCCAATATATCAAGGTTGTGGGTTCGATCCCGAGTCAGGGCACATATAAGAATCAACCAGTGAGTGCAGCATGAATAAATGGAACAACAAATTGATGTTTCTTTCTCTCCGTCCCACCCCTCTAAAATCAATATATTAACAAAAATTATTTTTAAAAGCACAGCCCAATGTTGGACTTATCAGAAATTTATAAAAAAACATATGGCTATCTATGGCAAAAAACAAACTTTTTTTTGAAAAAAAGGATAATGTTTCTAGAAGCATCATAAATTATAGAAATTGAGAGTTTTGGAAAATTTAGAGCATTACAAGGTAAATTGCATTGGCCTGGTGGAATGTGCTAGGTCGCCTGCGGAGCAGCTGTGTGATCCTGAGCTCATCTCTTCTTATCTTCCTTCCAGAGCTTTCCTGCAAGTGTTTCCCTTTGGATTGGGAACCGGGAGGTTTGTACCAAGCTCAGTGTTTTAGCGCCCTCTACTGTCCAGTTGCAGCACTGTCAGTGGTGCAGTTTGCTAGATTGGAGGGAGAGGTGGCCCATGCCTGAAATACAGTGTGTCCGTCAAGTCATGGTGCACTTTTGACTGGTCACAGGAAAGCAACAAAAGACGATAGAAATGTGAAATCTGCACCAGATAAAAGGAAAACTCTCCCAGTTTCATACCTGTTCAGTGCAGTTCGATGTGGGCTCACGCACAGATTTTTTAGGGCTCCTTAGGTAGCTATCCCGTATAGCCTCTACAGACTCGTCACTGACTGATGGCCTACCAGTACGGGGTTTCTCCACCAAACTGCCGGTTTCCTTCAACTGCTTATCCCACCAAGTAATGTTATTCCTATGTGGTGGCACTTCGTTATAAATGCGCTGATATTCATGTTGCACTTTGGTCACAGATTCGAATTTAGCGAGCCACAGAACACACTGAACTTTCCTCTGTACCGTCCACATCTCGACTGGCATGGCCGTGGGCTGCTCCGCTGTATACACAGTGTTACGTCATCATCTGCGCATGCGCACATGCTGCCACATCATCCTACAGAAACTGGGAGGGTTTTCCTTTTATTTGGTGCAGATTTCACATTTCTATTGTCTTTTGTTGCTTTCCTGTGACCGGTCAAAAGTGCACCATGACTTTACGGACACACTGTAAGTGGTTGCGCAGCCAAGTGCAACCGAAGTCCAGGACAGAAAGCAAAAGCCAGCCCTGTTCCATCCCATCCAAGACTTAGAAGTTCTGTTGATTTCAGTTGTTTTCCACAGTGCTTATTCCCGAGTGCCTGTGTGCCCACACTCTCTCTACACCTGCACACAGTACTGCCTCTGTTGTTATACTTACCACATTGTATGGTAATTGCCTGTTGACATGTCTGTCTTTTATTAAGGTGCGAGGCTTGACAGGTGCTCACCTTTGTCTTCTCTCCCTGCCCCCTAATAGAGTATATGACACACAGGCCCTCAACTCAAGTGTATTGAATGGATGATGAATGGAGAGAAGAATGAATGAAACCACAAAGGAGAGAGCCCTCTGGAGAAAGGTTGGGGTGGGTGGTGGGGAGCCGTGAGGAAGGGAAGTGCTGACTTTGGAACTAGTCACTCTCAGTAAGGCTCAGCGAGGCTCCCAGCTGACCTCACATTGCACTGTCATCTTTTCAAAATCGGAGCGGGCAAAGGGGCTTCATAAAGGGGGCAAGCAGAGGGCTTTGGGGGCGCTGCTCAGGGCACTGGACACCCAGGTATGTTCATCTTGAGAAAATGCATTGCACTGTACACTTACGTGCACTTCGGATTTGTGCACCTCTCTATATGTATGCATGCGGTACTTTGCTAAAAGGCTTACACAAATCCGGTGTGAGAGGCTTGGCAGATACGTCACCTTATGCCTTTCTTGTTCCAAAGGTGGAGGCAGGAGGCACGTTGTTGTGTTTCTTTGAAAGAGCCATTTCTGTTTGCTGTCTTCAAGTCTAGCTTCCGGTTGCTCAACTCCACTGAAATCTATCTCCTGTAATCAGACCCAGCGGACTGTTCCAGTGTTCGCCACCCTTGCTCACTTCCCCTTTGTTGACCTACTCCTGCCCGTTGGCTCCCAGGACTCAGTGTTCTTGCTCTGTCTTTGGCTTCAGCTCTGTCTCCTCTGCAGGCTTCTCTTCCAAGGCCCATTCCTCGAAGTTCCTGAGTGGTCTGCCCCGTTTCTAACTCTGCAAATTCCCCCTGGATGATCTCACCTTCTCTCGTGGCCAACCCTGTGCTGATGACTCACAAGTAAATCTTGAGCCTGTACTTCTCTCCTGAACTGTGGACCACTTCTCCAACTGCTTCTTTGCCTCTCTACTACTTGAACATCTCAGTGGTAGCTCCCTTCAGTATATCCTTAGATCGAATCCACTTTCTCTCTGCACCCCTATCCAAAAACATGCTCCTCCGTATGTGTTTCTTATTGCAGTGAATGGCTCCCACCATCTACCTAGAGGTGGGGCTTAATTCCTTGTGGTAGATGACATTACTGTTTAGCAAATACTCTCCTTTCCCTTTCTGTCTTGGAGCAGAGTACATTTCTGCATGCCATTGACTTTGGGATTGTTACTAGGTCTTATTTTGAACAAAGAAATGGCCATATGGCCGGTCTTAATGGAGGCTCTAGCGGTATTGTGCTAGGAGGCATCTGTGTTTCTGCTTCCGACTGTGCCCCTGCCATCATGAGAGAGAGCATGCCACAGAGAGCTACTGTTTCTTCAGCCTGGGTCCCTGAATGGGACAGATGTGAATCATACCTGAACTTGACCTGTAGCTTGGAGCTCAGCCCAGCTGACCCACTGACCCATATATAAAAAAGGTTTCTTATTATAAGCCACTAAGACATGTGCCCTTGACCTCTTCCCTCCCCACATTCAAGCAAGACCTGTCAATTTTACCCCTTCTATATCTGTTGTGTGTGTGTGTGTGTGTGTGTGTGTGTGTGACAGAGACAGAGAGAGAGTGGGACAGATGGGGACAGACAGACAGGAAGGAGAGACATGAGAAGCATCATTTTTTTTTTTTTTTGCGGCATGTTAGTTGTTCATTGATTGCTTTCTCATATGTGCCTTGACCGGAGGACTACAGCAGACCAAGTGACCCCTTGCTTAAGCCAGCAATCTTGGGTTCAAGCTGGCGAGCCTTGCTCAAAACAGATGAGCCCGTGCTCAAGCTGACGACTTTGGGTCCTCCCAAGGTCCTGATGAACCTGGGTCCTCCACGTCCCAGTCTGATGCTCTATCCACTGCGTCCCAGCCTGGTCAGGATACATCTGTCTTGATACACTCAATGCTCCCATTTCCCACTGCTGTGGCCCTAGTCCAGGCTTCTATCATTTCTTACCTGGACCCTTGCAAGTCTTTTTACTGGTCTCCTTCCTCACATTTGATCTTGTCCCCTCTAGTCTAATTTCCATCCTGAGGCTTCTTACAAATGGCCTTCCTAAAGTCCAGGTCCCTTCTTCTCCTCCTCCTTCTCCTCCTCCTCCTCCTTCCCCTCCTTCTCCTCCTCTTCCTCCTTCTCCTCTTCCTCTTCCTCCTTCTTCTCCTCCTCCTCCTTCTCCTCCTCCTTCTCCTCTTCCTCCTTCTCCTCCTCCTCCTCCTCCTTCTCCTCCTCCTCCTTCTGCTCTTCCTCCTCCTCTTCCTCCTCCTCCTCCTCTTCTTCTCCTCCTCCTCCTCCTCCTCCTTCTCCTCCTCCTCCTTCTCCTCCTCCTCCTTCTCCTCTTCCTCCTCCTCCTCCTCTTCTCCTCCTCCTCCTCTTCCTTCTCCTCCTCCTCCTCTTCCTCCTCCTCTTCCTCCTTCTCCTCCTTCTTCCCCTCCTTCTCCTCCTCTTCCTCCTTCTCCTCCTCTTCCTCCTTCTCTTCCTCCTTCCCCTCCTCCTCCTCCTCCTCTTCCTCCTCCCCTCCTCCTCCTCCTCCACCTCCTCTTCCTCCTCCCCTCCTCCTCTTCCTCCTTCTCTTCCTCTTTCCCCTCTCCTCTGCCTCCTCCTCTTCCTCCTCCCCCTCCTCCTCCTCCTCCTCCTTCTCTTCCTCTACCTCCTCTTCTTATTCCTCCTCCTCCTCCTTCTCCTCCTCCTCCTCCTCCTCCTCCTTCTCCTCCTCCTCCTCCTCCTCCTTCTCCTCCTCCTCCTCCTCCTCCTCCTCCTTCTCCTCCTCCTCCTCCTCCTCCTTCTCCTCCTCCACCTCCTCTTTCTCTTCCTCCTCCTCCTCCTTCTTCAAGCATTCCCAGGGCTGGCCATCGCCCTTGGATAGGGAACTATCCAAGCCCACGGCCCTCGGGCCCACCACCCTCTGGATTCTGCGGCATCTCCGGGCCCCAATCACCACTTTTCCCCTATGCTCTGCACGAACCTCTTTCAGCTTCTGGAAAGCCTCATGCCCTTTCTGGCCCTGGGCCTTTGCTACACCTTCCCCTCTGCCTGGAATCCAGTCCTGCGTCCTCCATCCAGCTTCACCTGGATCACACCTCTCACCCTTTAGGGGTCAGTTTAGGAATGATGTCCTTTCGGAAATCCCCTCTAATGCCCATGGGTCTGGGTGAGAGCCCTGTTTACTGGCTCCCATAGCACCCTGAGCTTTTCCTACCTAAACACGTATCAAACTATTTTCCACCTCCAATTTGTTTGTCTCTCCTGGAAGGCTGCACTCTCACCAAAGCAGGGACTAACAATGTCTGTCTTGTTCATCCTCTCATTCCTAGTGTTTAAAAGTGCTCATCCCTGGAGCTCAAATGTTGTTTGTCATCTACACATTATGTGAAAATGATATGAATGGGCTAAGCAAATGGAAGATGGAAATAAAAACCACAGAAGGGACTCAGAGAGTGTCCAGCTCATCCTTCCACTGGGTGGATGGGGAAACAGGCTCAGAGAGGGCTTGGCCTGGAGGTCCTGGAGGCTGCTAGAGGCAGAGCTGGAATCAGAGGGTTCTGATGGGGATTGTTTGGGCTTTGTTTGCTGCCTGATTCGTTTAAGAAACAAAGGCTTCTTTGGGTCTCGGGATCGATAGCATTAGCATCACCTGAGAGTGTGTTTGACTTTCAGGCCCCACCCTTGATCCACGGAATCAGAATCTCCATTTTAGCAAGATTACCAGGTGCTTTGCAGACACAACACAGTCTGAAGAGCACTGATTTCAGTGACCAGGGGACAGAATGGCTGACTTACACGTCATTCCAGTTCATGCAGGAAAGCCAACTGGTAAAGGGGAAAGGAAAACCCAGCCAAAACATCATGGCGTTCAGTGTATGCTGTAGATGAAAGGCCCAAAGTGCGGGCCCCTCACCTCCTGAGGTTCCAGATAGTTTGGAAGTCCAGGGCCTGGTGTGACGGAGGGTAATGGTTCAAGTTCAGGTGAGGTGGATGAAGGGGCCTTCGTGAAGGGTAACTCCTAGAAGCACAGCTGACCAGCAAGTCAAATTGTTGACTTTTGCAGCTATTATTAAAAAAAAAATTTTTTTACAAATATATATTAATTTATACAAATAATTTCACCCATGCTGCTTGAGCTGGTGGCGAAAATGATCTAGCCACACCCTGATAGCAACATTGCCAACTGGTACGGCCTGTTTGGTAAAACACTACAACAGGTAGCGATAACGACGACATTGCTTATCTCCTTGGCTTGGACCAAGTCACACAGGGCATTAAAATAATCCTAAGGAGATAATTAAACAGAAGTGAGAAGCTCTGTGCACGAAGATGTTTACTATAGCTAAAAGCAAAAAAGACTAAATAAAACGGAGTGCTTGAGCATGTTGTCATATGGTACTTCACAAAAGCCCATTTAAAATTAATTACAATATAATTAATGTCTCAGTTCACCTGCTTGGGGTACAGTGGTATTTAGGAGTGCGGTGTCTGGTTTTTTCAGTTCTGAATCTCTCATTTATAGTGTGACCTTGCAAGTTTGCCCTCTCTATGCCTCATTTTCCTTATCTGTAAAATGGGGATAATAACAATACCTGTGTCGTAGGATCATTGTGAGGGTTAAGTGATTTATTTAATTAAATGAATTGAAGTGTGAAACGGTGTCTTTCCATACATTTATATTATTATTATCTTTTACAGTCAAATCACATGGCCTGACATGCCAGCCCTGTGTTGCAAGAGTGCTTTTCTTCCTTCTACAGGGCCTGACCTTCTGTGATAAGTCAGTGACCCCCGCCCCCGCCCCGAGGACGGCCCCTCAGTTCTCCTGGGAGTCAGCCTGGTTTTCTAGCCTCAGGGAGAGAAGACAAGAGAATTTGCTCAATGGCCTGTGCATTCCATTCTTTATGGCTCTCGTTGCTGTCATGGCGTTACCATTGAAACAGGTGACGCGGGGCCCTCTTCAATTCTTCTTCCCCCAGAATTATGCTCATTTGTGGCAACTCCACTCCATATAGGCCTGGACTCCCAGCTCTTTAGTACAGACACACACGCGCGTGTGCACACACACACACACACGCATGCACACATGCACAACCACTTTCTGCAAACCACTCCCCTAGGGCTGTGGTCCCCAGCCTTTTTTGGGCCACAGACCAGTTTAATGTCAGAAAATATTTTCACGAACCGGCCTTTAGGGTAGGACGGATAAATGCACAAAATAAAATTATGCGACCAGCGTAAAAACTGTGGTATTTTTAAATATAATTGTCGAACTTACGAGACAAACGTCAAAGAGTGAGTCTTAGACGGATGTCACAGAGGGAATCTGGTCATTTTTTAAAAAATAAAACATCATTCAGACTTAAATATAAATAAAATGGAAATAATGTAAGTTATTTATTCTTTCTCTGTGGACCGGTACCAAATGGCCCACAGACCGGTTCCGGTCCGCAGCCCGGGGGTTGGGGACCACTGCCCTAGGGCACCTGAGTCCTTGTTGCTGGGCATGAATGAGGTCCCTTCCCTCCTCTCCCAATCTCTTGGGTCTGTTTACATTTACTGCCCTAGAATGTCATTCCTTTCAGTGGATAAGCCTACTTGTTCCAATGATATTAACAGCTACCGGTAACTGAAAGCCGGAAGTGTGTTTCGCTGTGGTGATTTCACAAACGCCGGTCCTCAGGATGAACTGATGAGGTGCTGTTATTCCTGTCCTACAGTAAGAGCCTCTGAAGGTGACTTATGTTAAGGAGTTTGCTGGAGATCCGCGGTGTGCACGTGTAACACCCAGAGGCGGATTTAATGGTGGGCGCACTGGGCACGCGCCCTGGGCCCCCGACTTCTGAAGGGCCCTGCAAACCCCAACTTTACACTTTTTTCTAATGACACCAAGTTTGGTTTCATATGTGCAATTTTAACATTAATAGTACCTAATATTTTTTATTTATTTAAAATATAGTTAACATATATTTTTATTTTTTCTTTCTCTCTCTTTTTTAAGGGGCCTAATATTTTCTTCTGCGCCCGAGGCCTCAACCAACCTTAATCCACTTCTGGTAACCACCGAGGTTTGATCTCAGGTTTGTCTAATTCCAGATTCTAAACCTAAACTGCCTCCCTACACAGGGACACGGGCGAGAAGTTTATAATCAATGGCACCTAAAAAAGGAGAAGTTGGATCACCACAATCAATGAATGCAGTTGTGCAAAATATGTCTGCATGTGGACAAAGCCTTGAGAATACTTGCTGTGTAAGACTGTGAGGATGATGTAGGACTCCCCCCCCCCTTTTCAGCCATTTCTTTTAGTGACAGTTGTTATATAGCATTTACAACTTGAAAAGAACCCCCCTCCACCTGCAAAAAGTAGTCTTTAGCCAAGCAGTTCTCGGGCTTGGTTGCTCAAGATACCAGACTGCTATAGCGACCAAGGGCAGGCCAGCGATTCCATTCCGGGGCTACTGATACAGGAGAGAGACTTCTGGAGGGCTGGATGGATTTATTTTCACCTGGGTGGTGATTTCAAAGATATGTACAAGTGCAAAAGTTCACTGAGCTGTGCTATTAATATTGGTATACTATATATATATATGTATACATATATAATGCCTAAAAAATTCAAATCTATACATGTTGTATGTGTTTTTTGTAACAGTCCCTTCTTCCCCACCTTCTTTTTCTTCTCGCTTTGTCCTCCCCCTTCTTCCTGGTGTGTGCCAATGTGTATCAGTAGAGTTTATCTCAGAGGATACATAGTTCAGCATCTGTTACTTTTTCTAAGTCTACTTCCTTGTGAATTAATTCTCATTCTTGACATTGGTGCTTTTCTTCCCCACGACTGGTTTCCTCAACTATTTGGCAGTTCTTGGCTACCTTCCCCTCTTTGACTTTAGAAACGTCTGGTGAGCTCTGAGACTGCAGGTATGGTCCAAGTCACCGCCTGCTGTCATCGCTGGGGAGACAGGCTGTGCGCTGGTGGCCCCGGGATGGGGATTTCTGGTCTCCACCCCTTGAGTTTTCTAGAAACTTGGGGCCGCGGAATCCACACTCAGTACTTTCACTTGAGAGAGAGCGCTGCTGCATGTCTCTCTTTACGGGTGGGGCAGGGGAAGGGCCAACAGGTCGAGCTGCTCCTCCAAGTGGTTCATAAATCCTGGTTTCTGAACCAGCAGCCTCAGCACCATCTGAGACTGATTAGAAATGCAAATTCTCAGTTTCTCTTGCTGTGCAAAAACTGCTTAGTCTGATGTGGTCCCATTCACTTATCTTTGCCTTCACTTCTCTTGCCTTTGGAGTCAAATTCATAAAGTGCTCTTTATAACCAAGGTCCATGAGTTTAGTACCTATGTTTTCTTCTATGTAATTTATTGTTTCAGGTCTTATATTTAGGTCTTTGATCCATTTTGAATTAATTTTAGTACAAGGGGACAAACTGTAGTCGAGTTTCATTTTTTTGCATGTGGCTTTCCAGTTTTCCCAGCACCATTTGTTGAAGAGGCTTTCTTTTCTCCATTGTGTGTTGTTGGCACCTTTATCAAAAATTATTAACTGACAACAAAACAAACAGACAGCCAACTAAATGGGAGATAATATTTTCAAACAACAGCTCAGATAAGGGCCTAATATCCAAAATATACAAAGAACTCATAAAACTCAACAACAAACAAACAAACAATCCAATAAAAAAATGGGAAGAGGACATGAACAGACACTTCTCCCAGGAAGAAATACAAATGGCCAACAGATATATGAAAAGACGCTCATCCTCATTAGCTGTTAGAGAAATGCAAATCAAAACTACAATGAGATACTACCTCACACCTGTAAGATTAGCTATTATCAACAAGACAGGTAATAACAAGTGTTGGAGAGGCTATGGAGAAAAAAAACCTTCATCCACTGTTGGTGGGAATGTAAAGTAGTATAACCATTATGGAAGAAAGTATGGTGGTTCCTCAAAAAACTAAAAACAGAACTACCATATGACCCAGCAATCCCTCTACTGGGTATATACCCCCAAAACTCAGAAACACTGGTACGTAAAGACACAGGCAGCCCCATGTTCATTGCAGCATTGTTCACAGTGGCCAGGACATGGAAACAACCAGAAAGCCCTTCAATAGATAACTGGATAAAGAAGATGTGGTACATATACACTATGGAATACTACTCGGCCATAAGAAATGATGACATTGGAATTTTTACAACAACATGGATGGACCTTAATAACATTATATTGAGTGAAATAAGTAAATCAGAAAAAACGAAGAACTATATGATTCCATACATAGGTGGGACATAAAATTGAGACTCAGAGACATGGACAAGAGTGTGGTGGTTATGGGGGGGGAGGGAGAAGAGGGAGGAGTGGGGGGAAGGGAGAGGCACAAAGAAAACCAGATAGAAGGTGACGGAAGACAATTTGACTTTGGGTGATGGGTATGCAACATAGTTAAATGTCAAAATAACCTGGAGATGTTCTCTCTGAACGTATGTACCCTGATTTATTAATGTCACCCCATTAAAATAAAATAGAAAAGAAATGAGAATTCTCAGTCCTTTCCCCAGGTCCACTGAATCAGAAACTCTGGGGTGAGGTGCAGCAATCTATGCTTGAACCCATCCTGTGGGTGATGCCACTGCCCCCTCTCACACAGCACCCCCGTTAATTTCCCAGACAACCACTCTTTCTCTCCCTTGACCCTTGTTTGCAGAGGGATTCTTTTTTTTTTTTTTAATATTTTATTTATTGATTTTTAGAGAGAGAGAGAGAGAGAGAGAGAAGGGGGAGGAGCAGGAAGCATCAACTCCCATATGTGCCTTGACCAGGCAAGCCCAGGGTTTCGAAGCGGCAACCTCAGTGTTCCAGGTCGACGCTTTATCCCACTACGCCACCACAGGTCAGGCCAGCAGAGGGATTCTTGCAAGTGCAGGCACACCTCGTTCTAGTGTGCTTTGCTTTGTTGCGCTTCCCAGGTGTGCATTTTCTTTTTCTCACAAATGGAAGGCAAGACCCTCCACCAGCACAAAGATCCTGACTTGCTTTATTGCGATACTCTCCTCGCTGCGGTGGTCCCAGACCCAACCTGCCATACCGCCGAGGTCTGCCCGTGACTTCCCTACGGTGGGCTGCGGCTGGACCCACAATGTTTCCGAGGTAATGCCTCGATTTCAAGCTGAAGTTTCTTCCTTCCTGTTTCTCCGTCAGTCAGTCCCATTCCACCTGCTTTCTATTATTCAGACACTCCACACATTTCCTGTGGGTTGGTAGCACACATTCTGGTTTTCTAATGTTCTAATGGATTTTTATTTATTTTTATTTTTTTATTTTTATTTTTTATTTTTTCATTTTTCTGAAGCTGGAAACAGGGAGAGACAGTCAGACAGACTCCCGCATGCGCCCGACCGGGATCCACCCGGCACACCCACCATGGGGTGACGCTCTGCCCACCAGGGGGCGATGCTCTGCCCATCCTGGGCGTCGCCATGTTGCAACCAGAGCCACTCTAGCGCCTGAGGCAGAGGCCACAGAGCCATCCCCAGCGCCCGGGCCATCTTTGCTCCAATGGAGCCTTGGCTGCGGGAGGGGAAGAGAGAGACAGAGAGGAAAGCGCGGCGGAGGGGTGGAGAAGCAAATGGGTGCTTCTCCTGTGTGCCCTGGCCGGGAATCGAACCTGGGTCCTCCGCACGCTAAGCCGACGCTCTACCGCTGAGCCAACTGGCCAGGGCTGGATTTTTAATTGTGGTAAAATACATATAGTAACAAAAACTACCATCCTTACTATTTTTTAAGTGTATGGCTCAGTGGTGTTAAATACACTTACAATTTTGTGCAACGTTGGTTGCCTCACATCTTCAGAGACATCCTCATCTTGCAAAACTGAAACTCTAATACCAAACGACGCTCTATCTAATGGTTTTTTTTTTAAAGCACACTTTTTTTTCCTGTCATTAAAGGGAATTTTGGTTGGAAACTGAGGTCTGTAGATACATGTATTCTGTCTCTCATTTTTAAAAGTTGTGGTTAAACACATAACAAAATTTACCATTTTTAGTATATAGTTCAGTGGCATAAAGTACATTTGCATTGATGGGTAAGGATCCCAACTACCCATTCCCAGAACTTTTTCATCTTTCCAAACCAAAACTTTGTACCCGTTAAACACCAACTCTCATCCCCCTGCTACCTACCCCCTGGCAACCTTTCTGTTCTCCTTTCTGTCTGTATGAATTTGACTATTCTAAGTACCTCATTTGAGTGAAATTATATAGTTTTTGTCCCTTTGTGGCTGGCTTATTTCACTTAGCATAAAGTCTTCAAGGTTCATCCATGTTGCAGCATGTGACAGAATTTCTTTCCTTTTTAAAGGGTGGCTAGGATTCTCTTGCATGTGTACTGTGTTGTGTTTACCCAGTCATCCTTCAAGGGACACTTGAGATGCTTCTACTTTTTGGCTATTGTGAATAACCCTGCTATAAACATGGGTGCATTAATATTTCTTCATGTTCTTGTTTTCAAATTTTTGGGGGTGCCTAGCCAGAATGGGAATTGTTGGGTCATAAGGTAGTTCTAATTTCAGTTGAGAAGCTGCCATACTGTTTTCCATAGTGGCTGCACCATTTTACGTTCTGAATGGTTCTGAATGGTGCATAAAGCTTCCAATTTCTCCATATCCTTGCCATTAATTGTTATTTTCTGTTTTGTTTCTCTGTCTCTCTCTCTCTCCTTTTTGATGATCATCATCCTAATGGATGTGAAATGGTATCCCATTCTGCTTTTGATTTTCATTTCCCTAGTATTTAGTGATGTTGAGCATTTTTCATGTGCCTATTGGACATTTGTGTACCTTCTTTGGAGAAATATGTATTCTAGTACTTTGCTCAATTTTTTTTAAGTGAGAGGAGGGGAGTTAGACAGACTTCCACATGCACCCCGATTGGGATCCACTGGCAACTCCTCTCTGGGGCTGGGGCTTTAGTACCGAGCTATTTTTAGTGCCGGAGGAGGACATGCCTGGACCAATTGAGGTATCCTCAGCATCTGAGGCTTATGCTCAAACAAACTGAGCCACTTGCTGTGAGAAGGGAAGATAGAGAGGAAGGGGAGAGGGATAAGGCGGGGAGAGAGAGAGAAGCAGATGGTCACTTTTCATGTGTGCCCTGACTAGGGATCAAACCTGGGGCTTCTGCATGCCAGGCCGATGCTCGATCCACCGAGCCAAACGGCCAGGGCCACACGTTACTCATTTTTGAACTGTGTTCTTATTTTTTTTGTCATTGAGTTTTAGTAGTGCCCTAAATGTTCTGGATATTAATGCCTTCTCAGATGTGCAATGCACAGCTATTCCTCCCCCATTCTGTCGGTCGCCTTTTCACTTTGTTAATAGCATCCTCTGATGCACAAAAGCATTCCATTTTGATGATGGCCAATTTGTCTATTTTCTCCTTTTGTTGCTTATACCTTTGGTGTCTTATCCAAGGAAATTAGTGCCAAATCCAACACCACAAAGCCTGATATTTTCTTCTCTGTATGCCATCTTGATCTATGCATTCCAGCCTCTAATAGCAGTTTCCAATTATCTGCTAGTTCAACATAAATCTCCAGTGATTCCTCACCCCCACCCTGCCTCTGTCATTAGCGTGAATGTTTAAAACCTGGCAATTTTGCTCTCAGTTCACAGTGTAGTTACAGCTGCTCTCTGATGAAAGGCTAAGACAAGTTGGAGTAGGTGCAGAAATCTCAGTGACCTTGATCTTAACCCTGATTGCACTGGAAGGGACCTGGGAACAGTAGAGTAGGCAGAGATTTTGGAATCAAGTGGGTCTTGCTCAAAATCATGGCTTACAGCCTGTCTCTGCTTCTGCCCCGGCCAGCTGGGGGGGTGTTGGGCAAGTTCCACCTCTTTGAGCTTCAGTTTTAAAGTGGTGATAAAACCTATTTTGAAGTATAGGTGTAAGAATGACAGAGAATGTGTATGAGTGTCTACGGCCATACCACCCTGAACGCGCCCGATCTCATCTGATCTCGGAAGCTAAGCAGGGTCGGGCCTGGTTAGTACTTGGATGGGATAATGTGTATGAGTGTCTGGCTGGTGCGTGCTGGGAGCTCTGATGACTCACTGCCTGTGTTGGACTGGGTTGTACATCTATCTCCTCTGCTGGGCCTCTGCCCACGAGCCCCTCCCGGGTCAGGCGGGCACATCTTCATCTCTGGATTCCCAACCTTTGATCCCAAGCCTGGTCAGTGGGAGGACCTCAGTCGGTGTTCGTTGAGTGAATGATTTGGAAGGTGAAAAACACTCCCCTGCAGCCCACCTGAAATCCACAACCATTGTCACGGCACACAGATTAGTTTGAAGTTGTGACTTTGAGAACTCATGTGGAATGTGTTCTTTGAATGAGTTTCTTAGTAGGAATGCTGACTGGTGCCTGTGTCTTCCTCTCTCCTCTTCACTGCTGCCGTTTATTTCCTTTCCCAATGAAACCGATCCTGCACTGAAGATCGGATTTTCCATGGGGCTTGGGTGGAGGTGGAAGCCAGGTACCCAAATGCTCCGATGTTAGCATTGAATGTCCTGAGTCCAGGAAACCCCTCAGTTCTGGGGTTTCCCTCAGAACAGCTGGTCATTCTCTACAGACAAGGAGAAGCTGACTGGCTGATACCCTGACTACGAGGTAGGATTTGCTTGAATTCCCTCTAAAGTTAGATCTGATAGGTTCTGTATGGTTCCGATGGTTTACACTGAATTTAGTATTTAATTTTTTTTAATTTATTCATTTTAGAGAGGAGAGGGAGAGGAGAGAGAGAGAGGAGAGACAGAGAGAGAGAAGGGGGGAGGAGCTGGAAGCATCAACTCCCATATGTGCCTTGACCAGGCAAGCCAGGGTTTCAAACCGGCGACCGCAGCATTTCCAGGTCGACGCTTTATCCCACTGCGCCACCACAGGTCAGGCCTGAATTTAGTATTTAGATGCATATGGAGCAGATCAGATTTTCATTCTGGTTTCATTCAAATTTGTATTTTCTGGACAAAGTGATTTTGTTGACTACTTTTAAAAAAGTTACAGCGTGCAGCATTTCTCGACATTCAACAGTGGCCCAAATTGAGACTGAGAATAATAAATGTATTAATTTTGGATCAGAGCTCCTTTTTCTAAGTTTATATTTGGACTGCAATTTGCTCTCATGAAAACCAGGCTTTCTTCTTGGGTTCAGTATTTGTTCAAAGACCCACCTTTATGTAATCTTCAGAGAAAGAGGGAAGCAGATACATTTTACTTCAAAAACTCGGTTGGGTGTCAAAGCTGGTGCAAAAATAGTTTTAAAAAACTGTTTTTAAAAATTGCTGTTAGCCTGACCTGTGGTGGCGCAGTGGATAAAGTGTCGACCTGGAACACTGAGGTCGCTGGTTTGAAATCCCGCATTTACCCAGTCAGTGCACATACGGGAGTTGATGCCTCCTGCTCCTCCCCCCTTCTTCTCTCTCTCTCTCTCTCTCTCTCTCCCTCTCTCTCTCTCTCTCCTTTCTCTCTAAAAACAAATAACTAAAATCTAAAAAAAATGCTTTTAAAAGAGTTGTGGCTGATATTTTTCACTCTAGTTATTCTTTCTGAGTTCAAATTTATTGGGAGGCAACGCCAATGACGTAACCGAGCGTGATCAGGCACGTGTTTTATGTCCTGGTACATCTCTTATGCTCACTGGGCCAGTGGACTCCATGTGCCCAGTGTCCACGGGTCCAGACCCTGCCCACTCTTGCCAGCCCTCCACTCAAAACGTCCAGTCTAAAACGTATTTCTGCACAAGCCATCCTCCTGCTTAAAACTCCTCACGAGCGATCCCACCTTTCAGTATCTGCCCAAATTTCAGGCTTGCATGAGCGGCTCCTCCACTGATCCTGCCAGCTGGCTTCCTGACCCCCGCACAGCCTCACTGGAGCCCTCTGCTCATTTATGTAACATAAAATCAACCAACTAAACCTGGACAATCCAGTCCGGGATTTAGTATATTTACGATGTTACGCAACCATCACTGGTATCTAGTTTCAGAACAGGTTCCTCACCCCGAAAGGGAACCATGTACACAGTACGCAGTCATTCCCCGTGGCATCTTTCCCCGGCCCCTGGCAACTGCCAATCTGCTTTCTGTCTCCGCGGATCTGTCTCAGATATCCAGAATCAGTGTATGGACTGTTGTAAACCGTGTACACAGTACGCAGTCATTCCCCGTGGCATCTTTCCCCGGCCCCTGGCAACTGCCCATCTGCTTTCTGTCTCCGTGGATCCGTCTCAGATATCCAGAATCAGTGTATGGACTGTTGTATGGAATCCCATCATCTGTGACCTTCTCTTATATAATATTTTTGAGGTTCATCAGAGTAGTGGCATTAAATATTAAAAGTCCCTGCCTTTTTATGTCTGAATAATATTCCATTGTATGGATATATCACAACTTGTTTATCCATTCATCTGTCCATGGGCATTTGGATTGTTTATACCAGGAGTCCCCAAACTACGGCCTGCGGGCCACATGAGGCCCCCTGAGGCCATTTATCCATCCCCCGCCACACTTCCGAAGGGGCACCTCTTTCATTGGTGGTCAGTGAGAGGAGCATAGTTCCCATTGAAATACTGGTCAGTCGGTTGATTTAAATTTACTTGTTCTTTATTTTAAATATTGTATTTGTTCCCGTTTTTTTTTTTTTTTTTTTTTTTTTACTTTAAAATAAGATCTGTGCAGTGTGCATAGGGATTTGTTCATAGTTTTTTTTATAGTCTGGCCCTCCAATGGTCTGAGTGACAGTGAACTGGCCCCCTGTGTAAAAAGTTTGGGGACCCTTGGTTTATACCTTTTGGCTATTGCGAATAGTGAGTGCGTGTACATGTCTTTGTTAGAGTACCTAGTTCCAATATTTTTGGGGTATGTGTAAGGAGTGGAATTGCTGGGACACATAGTAATTTTATGTTTTACGCTTTGAGGAACCACCAAATTGTTTTCCTCCCTTTTCTCTGTATGTATTTCAATAATACTATATGTTCAAGGGAATTTCTGTCTTACTACTATTATAGGATGCCTTTAAGTAAAACAGGCTGTACACATATCTGAGGGCAGGGATGTGTCTTATTCCTCTCTGAATCTGCAGTACCTCATTTAGGGCTGTGCAGGGAAGGTCTCAGCAAATGTTGGTGGAACTGGATTGACTGTACAGAGATTATATATATTTTTATCCTTGAGGCAAAAGTGGTGTATGTGGTAAGGCTCTGAATATGAGTGTAGAGCTAACTGGAGATAGGGAGTGAGGGTAGAACTACTTATCCACGGTTATGGCCTCTGTTGCTGGTTTGTCTCTAATAATTCATTGTAATTCTTGTGAACTTAAATTCCTCTGTCAAATGAAAAGGTTGAATAATTTAGTGATATTCAAGTTTTTTTGTTTGTGTTAAGCAATGGAAACATTTAAAAAAAAAATGAACTCACAGGTGAAAGCCCAGAAGGGCTGGAATATGCATTTAGGAGAGAGGGTTGAGAGGAGGGCAGAATGCAGGGCACCCTGTGTCCCTGCAGCCCCAAGGACCTTGGCTGGACCCCAAGACTTCAAGATCCCAGCACATTTTGAGAGAAAGGATTAAGGAAAGCATTAATGTACACACTATTCTGCAAAGAAGTATTTTTCCCCCCAAGCAATGGGGGAAAGTTTAAGGGTTTCGACAGCATCTTAAACAAGAAAAGAACAAAAGGTCTACAGGAAAAATGATAGTGACTAGTGCACTCGGTTAAAAGGGAATCCCTAACCTCCTGCTCACCTCCTCCTACTTTAAAAGATGTCGCGGGTGGACTCCATGAACAGCACTGTCTGACGTTTTTACTTTCCCCCTTGGATGGATTCCTGCACCGTGACATTTCCCCTGACAACGTCCTGCTCTGTTTGAAAGTGGGATGTGTCAATGGGAAGGCCCAGCCTAGTCCTGACATTCTGGGTCTCTCTCTCTCTCTCTGAAATGTCATGAAAGCATGACATTTACAATATACCCTCATGCTTTCTTTAAAGCTCTCTAGTTCTTTGCTTCTGTCCCCCAGACCCTTCCCTGACACACCTATCCTGTCGCCAGGCCGTCGCCTGTCCCTCCGCGGTGGTCATTGCAGACGCTCGTCTTGCTTTGCTCTCCTTCACTTCTTTATTTCTGCCGCAGCTCATTCGCCGGCGACATTTCTAAAAATATCCAGCCTGAACCTCAAAACCCTTTCTGTTTATTCAGCTTGAGGCACAGAAGTTATTCAGGCGCTAAGACTGAAGATGGTTTACACAGATGTCTGAATGAGCCCAGACAAACACGGTGTTTTTGTCATTAACATTCCTGCTTGCCGTCCCAGAAGCGCGGTATAAGCAGCGTGACCGCAGACACCATCCGCATTCGACTGTTAACCCTCTCATTCATTTTTTTTTGTGAGGCTCTTCTTGAAAATTCTAGAACTTCTTTTAAAACAGAGACTAAACAATGATTGCCCCTTTGGGTGGTGCAGCCCTATCCTAAAATAAAAAGGAAATTCAATTGTAATAGCCCTCTGATTTTACTTGCTTAATATTTGCTTTCACTCCAAAATGGGCCTACGTATAAACACGGCCATAGTCTCACCCTTTCTTTAAATGATTTTTTAAAGAGAACTTACAGTTTTCCGGTGAGTGCCCACTCGATGATAATCCCTCTTGCTCCACCATTATGCTGTTGGACGAATGGAAAATTGAATGCTGTAATCCTTTAAGCAGCCCTTCAAAAATGATTTAGAAAAGCCAAAGTCTGTTTTGTAAAGCCCAGAACTTGACTCAGAAATCTTGCCTTGATCGGATTCCAACGTATAATGCAACGTGATTATCTTCCTCTGCGGGAACCTGTGCAACAGGTCTTCGAGCTCCATTTCATGTGTCAGAGTTGTAATTGATTCTTTGCCATGTCTATCCACCCCATAATAGCAGAGCTGAGTACAGAACGTGTTTTACGGGAACAGTCACCCAGAGCTTAATTTGTTGTTGCATGGCAGACAGACTGCTTCACCCTGAAAAGAAATCTGTTTCGTGCTCTGAGAATTTCTTCCAGTTGAGGTGTGCTCGCTAATATCGAGAATGCAGCCCTCGGTAGACTTCAGCGAGTATGAATGTGGTTCCAGGGAAAATGGAGTTGCTGTTCCTTGCCAGGTCTAGAAGAATCATTGTGGTTGGGAGGAAGGGTACCGCAGAACTCTGACCCATGAGTTCATTTACTCTTCTCTTGCTTTTTGAATCACAGAATAGGGGTGGTCCTTATGCTGTTATTACAATCCCATATAAAGTGCCTCCACACAGGTTAGCTCATTTGGTCCTCATGATAACATTGTATGGAGGGCAGGTATCATTATACCCATTTTACAGATAAGAAAATTGAGTCCCAAAGAGCCTTGCAACCTACTCAAGGAGCCACAGATAATAAGTGGCCAAGCAAGAACTAGAAAACAGATACCCTTTTTAGTAATTACTGTCTGGCTTGGAGAGCAGCCAAAAGTGCTCTCCCAAGTGCTTGCTGCCTTACAGTTCCACTGACCTGCCCCCAACACCGTTCATTCAGTCAACCAACACACATGGGGAGTGAGTATGACTTTCTGGTCTCAAAATTTGGATCTGTCAAGCAAAGGTGGCTTTATTTTTCTGGAACTTCAGTTAAATTCTCTCTTGGGCCCTCTTCCCTCCTCCCGGTGTCAGAATCATGTCTATTTTAGGTCTTCTGGAACTTGTCTTCGGTTCAAAGGCACAAGGGAATAAGGGGAAAAAGGAAAACCTGAGAAGCTTGTCCCTGGACAGCTTGCTGCTCCAAGTTTTCACTCCCCTACTCTTTTTGCTATTGTTTCCTTTTTAGCGTTTTCAGCTAGTTGTTTTCGACATCGCTTACATAGTTTTTAGTTGTATATAGAGATTACAGAGAGATAGGCTATCATGGGCTCTATTCACCCTGTTGGGCACCTGAAGTTTTTCTAACACTTACTAAGTTTCATCTTTTTACCTTTAAATCTTTGATCCTTCTGGAATTAATTTGGAAGTAAAGAGTAACATAGTATTTTATTATTGTTATTATTATTATTATAGGAAATCTTTGGTAGAAGAATAAATCCAGAGCCTTAGTGTCAAGACCAAGGAATTTGCAGTTAGGTCAGTCTGGGTTCAGATGACTCTACCACTTTATATGCCTCTGACCTTGGGCATAGCCTCCCTAATCTCAGCTTCCTCACTGGGGTAGTGGGGATACAATAGTGTCTGCCTCATAGAATTGCTGTGAGTATTAAATGAGGTAATGCTAGTAAAGTATTTTTGTGGTGTCTGGCACATAGTAAGAACTCAATGGCAGTTACCGTGGCTTTGATGATGGGCATCATTTAATCCATGGCAGGTCTGAGTAGAACAAATATGGAGTGAGGGAGAATTCACTCTCTTTGCTAGGTTTTGAGCTGGGACAGTGGTCTCTTCTAGTCATTGGAATCAGACCTGAACTGGAACTTATACCCTGGGTTGGACTGCAACTGTGCCATCAGCTCCCTGGGATTTCTAGCCTGTCAACAGCAAGCCTGGGACTTCTCAACCTCCATGACTGTGTGAGCCAATTCCTTATAATACATTTTAAAATATATCTTCTGTTTCTCTGGAGCCAATTCCTTAATATACATCTTCTGTTTCTTTAGCAAGTCTTAATGCAACGTCCTGCCTTGTTCTTTTGTGTCTTGCTGGTCCACCACCTCCTCTGTACACAAGTCCTCTGCTTTATCCCCTCAGTCACAGCAACTTGGTTTTCAGTAATCTTCTTGTCCTGTCACTCACCTGTTCCCATGGCTTCCTATGGCCTTCAGGGCAAAGCCCCAGCTGTCCTAGGCTGGCCCAGGGAGCTTTCTGTCAACCTCTCCAGCCTCCTTTCCCATCATCTGCAGATGCCCCTCCCTGCCTGTCATCCCTGATTTATGGCACAGCGACATAGACTGCTTACAGTTCCTTCTTCTTGCTTCCCTGCCGTTGACACGCTGTGCCTGCTGCCTGGAATGCCCTCACCTTCCAAATGCACCTGGTTCACCGGGCCAACTCGGATTCCTCCTTTAAGACTCCACTCGGTCATTACCTTGTTCAGAATTGTCCTTGATACAGTTTAGCCTGGATTCACTGCCCCTCCTGGTGCTCCAAGGACACTCCACATTTCTGTCTGTTGTTTCTCTTATCAGGTTGTATTAGAATTGTCTAGTAAGTGTCTATCTTTCTCATTGGATCATTAGCTTATTTTCTTTCTTTTTTTTTTTTTTGTATTTCTTCTGAAGCTGGAAACGGGGAGAGACAGTCAGACAGACTCCCGCATGCGCCCGACCGGGATCCACCCGGCATGCCCACCAGGGGCGACGCTCTGCCCCTTTGGGGCGTCGCTCTGCCGCGACCAGAACCACTCCAGCGCCTGGGGCAGAGGCCAAGGAGCCATCTCCAGCGCCCGGGCCATCTTTGCTCCAATGGAGCCTTGGCTGCAGGAGGGGAAGAGAGAGACAGAGAGGAAGGAGGGGGGGTGGTGGAGAAGTAAATGGGCGCTTCTCCTATGTGCCCTGGCTGGGAATCGAACCCGGGTCCCCCGCACGCCAGGCCAACGCTCTACCGCTGAGCCAACCGGCCAGGGCGTTAGCTTCATTTATTTAACTTTGTATCCCTAGACCCTAAAATGTAGTTGGTGCTAGATATATGTTTGTTGCAGGAACAAACCGCGGTCTTGTAAGGGGAGCTCTTTATTACCAGCTGTCTCAAACTCTTTCCTGCCACCTACCCTGGTGGCTTAGATCTCTGCCCTCTGGTTTCTACTTGGATCTTGCTGATTGTCTCTTTCTGCTGCCTGAATGGACACCTGGACCTTGTACTTGGTTTTGACCTTGGCGTGTGGTGCTAACTTCTTGCTTCTGCCTTCTCTCTTACTGATCATCTGGTTTGGACTCATATGTCTAGCCAGTGGTGGGATTCAGCCAGTTCGCACCAGTTCGGAAAAACTGATACCTAATTTTTTGTTGAGATCCGTGAACTGGTTGTTAAAATGGCACCTGTAATCAGGGTTCTCTCTGAGGTGGGCGCCTGGGCAGATGCCCAATGTGGAAATCACAAATTTACATTTCTTACTCTTTTTAAACATTCATCTGTGCAACTGCGTATTCTAAGCGCCTGTAGTAAAGTTCATTTCGTCCATATGTGAAAAATATTTGACGGAACTATGCTTGTAATATTTATTTATTTATTTCATAAAACTCATACCCTTGATGAAATACTGTATTTTAATTCCCTTGCATTTGTTATTTCAGTAAACATGTAACGTGAAGAGAAAAAGTGCCAAACACCCAGGGGTGACAAGCTGTCATTGGAAATATCTTAAATAATAGTTTAACTGTTTTTTTTTGGTCAGGTATTATTTAATATTTTTAATTAATATTTTAAAACTATTTTATAATATAATATAGTTTTGTGTATCTCTTTTATTATTCTTATTTAAGTATTAAGTGCATGAAATAATAAACTACCTTTTGTTATATTGTTTTTTATACTTAAAACGGTCATTAGGGCAGAGAACTGGTTGTTAAATTATTTGAATGTCACCACTGTGTCTAGCCCTTCCTTTCCTATAACCCAATAATCCTCTGTCATCTGAATCTGTTTGAAGTTCAAGGTCCAGTCTTGGCCGGTGGCACAGGGTATAGAGTGCCGCCCCAGAGTGCTGAGGTCACTGGTTGGAGCCTGGGGTTGCCAGCCCAGTCCTAAGGGAACTAGGTTGACCCTGAGGTCACTGGTTCAAGCCTCAGTCACGGCACATATGAGAATCAATCAATGGCACAACTAAGTGGAGCAATGAGTGGATGTTTCTCTCTCACAAACAAACAAACAAACAAACAAACAAAATAAAATAAAGTTCAAGGCCCAGCCTTCTCCATTCACTCTATCTTTGTCACCTCATAAAGCACTGTTATCTCCAAATTCTCTGTTATACTTCATGCAGCAAACATCATTATAAATTTTGTTTGATAACACCTTGACAAGAATACCCTTCATAACAAATAAAAAATCTGAGCATTTGTTTATGTGAAGTTTACTAGATGCTTCCACACAACTTATTTCATTCAATCCTTTTAACAACCTCACACAGTGGGTTATTGTCATTTTACAGGTGAGGAAATTGAGGCTCAAAGTAGTTAAATAAACTGCTTGAAGTCTCACAGCCAGACAGTGACAGAGCACGGAATTTGGTTGAGATCCTCTGATCTTCAGAGCTTTGAACCCTTTGAAGTTCACCACGGCATTAAACATTACATCTGATGAAAATAGATACACCTGATTTTGGGCTAAAAAAGATGCTGTCTGACCATCCATCCTCTCTATACTACTGTTCACAATTTTTTTTTAATTTAAATTTTGGTTAGATTTCTTCTCTGATTATAATTCTTTGATGGACTCTGCTCCCTCATCTAGTTACATGAGGTTGTATTGAACCCCTGAACTACTCTTAACTCATTTTTTAGCAGTCTCTACTACCTACCTTACCCTAAAGGTCGATGGTGGCCTGTGCCTTGGTGCTCTTTGACCTAACATCCTAGCTCTACTGCATCTGCCTTTTGCTTGCCCAGTACCTCCTTCCTATCTAGCTCAGGTATCACCTTACTCTGAATTTTTGTTTAACAGACCCCATCCTACTCTCCCTATTACCTCCTTCATGGTTCGTGGTGTCACTGAGTGAGACACACACTTTGGTTCCAGCTCCTCTGACCGTTCGTGGTATTGTCTTGATTACCTATCTGCTTCCCCTGGAAGACCTTTATATTCTCTCAGGTTAAAAATGAGGTCTAAGTTCTTCTGTGTTTATAGACATAGCTCTTAGCACGAGTCCATAGTGAAGAGAGTAGATGCTAACTGACTGTACAGACAGATGGTTGGATGGGTGAACAGGTTCATTCATTGTTGGTTGAATGGTGGCTGGCTGGCTGGCTGGCTGGCTGGCTGATGGATGGACAGACAGGTGGCTTGCTGGATGGCTGCAACTGTGACTTCAAATTGCCATTTCTATCAGGTCTTTGATAAGTTTGAGTACATTTCTTCTTCCTTTATAGCAGGGGTTGGGAATCTATGGCTCGCAAGCCAGATGTGGCTCTTTCGATGGCTGCATCTGGCTCACAGACAAATCTTTAATAAAAAAAAATAACGTTAAAAATATAAAACATTCTCATGTGTTATAATCCATTCATTTCCTACCGCTCATGTTCATGGTTGCGGGTGGCTAGAGCCAATCACAGCTGTCATCCAGGACAACACCAAATTTTTATTGGATAATGCGTAACGTACACGGGTTGTTGTATGGCTCTCACGGAATTACATTTTAAAATATGTGGCGTTCATGGCTCTCTCAGCCAAAAACATTCCCGACCCCTGCTCTGTAGTTATACACCACATAGCAAGTTTTGGTCAATGAAGGACCACATATATGATGATGGTCCCATAGCATAATGAAGTTGAAAAATTTCCATTGCCTAGTAACGTTGTAGCTGTCTTAATGTTGTAGTGAAACATATTATGTGTTCTGTGGTGATGCTAATATTAGTAACCCCGCTGCCCTGTCCGGGGGATAAAAGAATAGCACACACAATTATGTATAGTACATCATACTTGAAAATGGTAATAAATGGTTGTGTTGCTGGTTTATACATTTATCATACTTTGTATTGTTATTTTAGAGTGTACTCTTGCTACTTATAAAAGTTTGCTGTAAATCAGTATGCTGTGCTATTCCAGCAGTGGCCTCATACTTGTCTCTTGATTGCATCATTTCTCTTGTGCTTGATTTAAGTGTAAGTGCGCTCTGTGATGTTTGCACAATGAAATGACCTAACGAAATTCTCAGAATGTAGCTTTGCTGTTCAGTGATGCCTGACTGTATTTGCTCCAGCTGCACTCCATCTCTGCCTTTCTCAGCTTGTCTTCTATTTGTGTCTTTCATTATTTCAAGTTCTTCCAAATGGTTGGGAATATGAGTGCCATCATCTCTGTAAACACAGCCTTTAACTCCCAAGTCAAGGGGAAAAAGACAAAAACCCCTGAGAGGGGCTTTGATTGGTCTGGTGCAGGTCACGTGTCTGTCCCTGTGGCTGCCAGTCACAGCACCGTCACCGAGAGCCCTTCCAGAATCACAAGGAAGTGGGAAGGAGCAGCTTCTCTACAGAACAGAAGAATTGGTTACCAGAATAAGGAGACAAAGGATTCTAGTTAGACCGAAATAGGACATCTGCCATACCGTGAATTGCCCTGACCTTTAGACTTTAAGTTTAAGTTTAAAGAAGAAAAACATGAGACAAGGGTGTGACTCAGACATTTAGCACCCTCTGGATATGCTTAAGTTTGTCAGTGACGTGATGCTGTACCCACAATGGAATCTACTGTCCCTCAAGGGGTCTAACCTGCACAGAACACAGCAGGCCCATTGCTTTCCTCGTTCTGAACATGGCTGTCATGGTGACAGGCACAGGTGCTCACTAAATAGTGAATACATAAAAGGATAACCATAATTCTCAAGTCAACCCTACCTGAACATTTTCCCCAAAGGCAAATAGGGCAGCCCTTGCGAAACCAGTAAGACACAGCGAAAGAGACATGACCAGCTGGACTGAGAATGTGGGAGTGCTGTGGGCGGCTCCAGCGGGTACACCTCACCAGGTGTGCCCGGTGCACCTGCTTCCAGGGAGGGCTCTGTCCTCACAACGTTCAGTTCACTGGAACAAACTGTTCTTCTCCAAGGGCAGCAACATTGGATATGAACATCTTTGCAAAACAAAAAAAAAAACCCCAGAATTCCCAAACTGCATAGCCTTTCCCCATCTAGGACTTTGGCTGCAAATGGAAAACTCAAAATGACAGTGACCTAACCATAGTAAATTATTTATCATCTAAATGAAAGTCAGAGGTAGGACGTCAAGGCTGGAAGGGCAGCTCCATCATCAGCAGGGACCCAGGATGGCTCTTTGTTTCTCCACCATCTTGTGGGTCCAACTTAACCATCTGGTGGGCAATAGGGCTCACATTCCAACTCTCAGACCACCATCCTCTTGAACAGGAAGTGGGAAGAGATAAAGGCAGAAAGAGGGTGAAAGTATGGCCCCGCGGTCTTATACGCTTTCCAGGAAGCTCCCACAATACTTTCCTTGACAGCTCACCTTGGAACTTAGCTCTAGTCTTGAGCAAGCCTGGGAAATAAGGTTTTTATTATAAGCTGCTCTGGGTTTCCTAAAGCTGGCAGCTCTATGACTCAGCATAAGTCATTTTCCTGTCATTTCCAGGAAATGCATATTGAGATAGGCAATCAGGACCTCTGCCAGTGCTGCCTGGAGGAAGCTGACTCTGAAGTGTGCAGGCAAAGGCAGGACAATGAGGATGTGTCCTGCTGCGGTCCATACAGCGGTCCTGATGGACTTGGGGCAGGAAGACTTCAGTTTCTCAGCCACGCTGCTGTGCTAGGAGGCATCCCAGAACTGACCCGCTCAGGTCTGAGATTGGATCTTAGTTTCTGGTAAGCTGAACTCCCAAGTGGGGTATGCACGCTGCACCTGCCCCAGTTGTCCCTCTGTGGCCAGAGCAATCTGCCAGTCTCCTGTGCTGTGGCCTCTCCCTCTTTGTTATTGCTAAATGTGCTCAGGCTGCTTGTTTCCCTCCATCTGCATGTGCAGGACCTGGCGCCTGGAGAGCACCCCCCCCCCCCCCCCCCCGCAGTAAACTCCCAACCTTGAGCGTTGGAGTTGAAGTTTGTCAGGACCTCCTCCTTGGGTCCATGGCCCATCATCATTGCCTCCTTTTTGATTGCTCAAGGCCTTCTTCAGATGCCCCATACTTTCTTGTCTTTATGTGTCTATGTGTCTTCCTCACCGCCAGCCACCCTTTCTAACACAGCGACCCCTGTCTCAGTCTAGCCTTATATTCCTGCTTTGTTTCAGTTCATCTCTTAATACCACCTGACATTTTCTTATCTGTTCATTTTCCTCCATATGTGATTGTCTATCTTCTCCCCCTAGAAAGTTACATTTCCAAATTTCTGGTGGATATTTACCTTAGGAGTTTAAAGAACAAAAAGTAGAAGTTTCTTGGAATTCTTCAAATCATGTTATTCTTAAAAATCTAAAAGTTACATTTTCATAACTTTGCTTGTTTTAAAATGATAGTGACTGCACTGGTGGGTTAACTCAGCAGCTGAGTGTCAGCCTGGCCTGTGGAAGTCCCAGGTTCAATTCCCGGTCAGGGCACACAGGAGAAGCAATCATCTGCCTCTCCACCCTTACCCCTTCTCTCTCTCTCTCTCTTCCTCCCTTCTCCCTTTTCCATAGCCATGGCTTGAATGGTTTGAGCAAAAGTTGGCCCTGGGCATTGAGGATGACTCTGTGGCCTTACCTCAGGTGCTAAAATAGCTCAGTTGCTGAGTAACAAAGCCATGGCCCCAGATGGGCAGAGCATTGCCCCGGTGAGGGCTTGCCAGGTGGATCCTGGTCAGGGTGCATGCGGGAATCTGTTTCTCTGCCTCTTTGCCTCTCACTTAATAAATAAATAAATAAATAAATAAAAATAAAATGATAGGGCTGTGCCAAAAATTTCAGAGATTTTGTTTGTTTAGAAAACAAACAAAAAAATATAAGATCTGTTGATTATGAACCAATGTGTTATAATAAGATCATATATTTCAGTAATATAAAAAAATGATTGTTACCTGATATATATTTTTTAAGTGAGAGTAGGGGAGATACAGACACAGAATCCCGCATGTACCCCAACCAGGATCTATCTGGCAACCCCCATCTGGGGCTGATGCTCTGCCCATCTGGGGCCATGCTTGCAACTTAGCTACTTTTAGTGCCTGAGGCAGAGGCTCCACAGAGCCATTCTCAGTGCCAGGAGCCAATGCGCTCAGATCAATTGAACCATGACTGTGGGAGGAGAAGAGAGAAAGAGAGAGAGAAGCAGATGGTTTTCTCTCCTGTGTGTCCTGACCAAGAATTGAACCTGGGACTTCCACACACTGGCTTGACACTCTACCACTGAGCCAACTGGCCAGGGCCCTGACATTTCTGATAAAAGATGAAAAGAGAACAGTAACACGAATTATCTTTTTATTTGTCACATGACAAACATACCAGATGAAAATAATTTTCTCATTTTTCATTGAGTTGGTAGTCAAGAGTGAGTACAAAAACATCTTCTAGTTGCGTATATACTGCTTCATACAAACTCCTCAGAGAGAGGCCTGCTCAAATTGCATGATTCAAAAGCAGTCCTGTCCCATTACCCATGACTGTCTTCACCAATTTTCCCCTTCCTCCCAGGCAATAAGACAGGGGGTCGGGAACCTATGGCTCACAAGCCAGATGTGGCTCTTTTGATGGCTGCATCTGGCTCGCAGACAAATCTTTAATAAAAAAAATAATGTTAAAAGTATAAAACATTCTCATTTATTACAATCCATTCATTTCCTACTGCTCATGTTCATGGTTGCGGGTGGCTGGAGCCAATCACAGCTGTCCTCCGGGATAACACCAAATTTTTATTGGTTAATGCTTAACGTACATGGGTCATTGTGTGGCTCTCACAGAATTACATTTTAAAATATGTGGTGTTCATGGCTCTCTCAGCCAAAAAGTTTCTCAACCCCTGCAATAAGAGGTAAGTTCTAAGAGGAGAGGGGTAACAATTTGTGAGTTTTAAACCAGGCCCTCAAAATTCTACAAGTTTAGTATGAGTCAACACTGTAAGAAAAGGTTGGCCTGATCTGTGTTGGCGCAGTGGATGAAGCGTCAACCTGGAGTGCTGAGGTTGATGGTTCGAAATCCTGGGCTTGCCTGGTCAAGGCACATATGGGAGTTGATGCTTCCTGCTCCTCCCCCTGTTCTCTCTATTGCTTTCCTCTCTCTCTCTCTCTCTCTCTCTCTCCAGTAAAAATGAATAAATAAAATCTAAAAAAAAAAAAGAAAAGGTTGACTCTTCAGTTAGTAGCAATAATAAGTAGTAACGAGATCTCAACAATTTCTTTTTGCTTTTATTATGTACCAGGCATTGTTTAACTCTTTAAAATGTCTTATCTCCATGAGCATGGAGGGATTATCCTCCATATAATTGATAAGGTCACAGAGAGGTTAAATAACTTGCTCAAGGTCATGCAACGAGTAAGTAGAAGAGCTAGGAGTTGAATCTAGCGTGCTGGACTCTGGGTTGCTCACTTTTCACTCTGACATCTTAGTGTCTGCAGAGCAATTTCATCCTACACGCACAGTGTGTGTTTCCAGGAGAAAAGTGGGGACATATTCATGGCCTTTTTACCCTGTGCTAGGCGGACCACACACAGAAGGGTTCCAGGTGTGCTTTGGGCTGCATTCATTGGAGCCCTCCGAGAGAGGAGGGCTGAGAACCTGCTGCAGCTTGAACTGGGGAAAGGTTCCCGCTCAGGGGTTTCTTCTCTTGAGAGAGGCCTTCCCACCTCACCCTGCTTGACACTGCAGCCCAATTGCTCTGGTCCTTTGGTTGAATTTTCATCCTAGCAATTATCACTGCCTGACTTTTTATGGTGAACTTAGTTTTGACTGTGGGTCACTGTCTATTTCCCCCCACTGGAGAGTAAACTCCCTAAATTCAAAGATATTGTCTCATTCCGTCTTCTCTCCAGAGACCAGATCAGTGCCTGGCACAGAGTAGACATTCAATATGTTTGTTGAGTGAATAAATAAACTTTTAGAATAAGGCATTTTCATTTGTTGATACCCTGTTTTAGTCCTTGTCCACAAACAGATTTAATTTGTATACGCTTTAGTAATATCCGTGGAGAGAATTTTATAGCCTAAATTTTCCTTGGATATTGAGCTCTGAATATTTTTCCTTTTTTAAAAATTTATTTTATTTTATTTTATTATTTTTCTGAAGCTAGAAACGGGGAAGCAGTCAGACAGACTTCTGCATGCGCCTGACTGGGATCCACCCGGCACGCCCACCAGGGGGCAATGCTCTGCCCATCTGGGCATCGCTCTGTTGCGACCAGAGCCACTCTAGCGCCTGAGGCAGAGGCCACGGAGCCATCCTCAGCGTCCGGGCCATCTTTGCTCCAATGGAGCCTTGGTGGGAGGCGAAGAGAGACAGAGAGGAAGGAGAGGGGGAGGGGTGGAGAAGCAGATGGGCACTTCTTCTGTGTGCCCTGGCCGGGAATCGAACCCGGGACTCCTGCACACCAGGCCGATGCTCTACCACTGAGCCAACCAGCCAGGGCAGTATTTTTCCTTTTTTGCAGCATTTAAACCATACCTTCTTCTCTCCTTTCCCATCTCAACTCTCCCAAAGGCAATTAATATTAAAAGTCTTCTCTCCCACATCTTTGCCCATGGTCTATAATCATGTATGTATGTGAGATACACACAGGTAAGTTTGCATTCTGTCTTTCTCCCTTGCATGGATAGTGCAACTTCTTCCAGGTCAAGATCTAGACTAAACCTTAAAGGACACCCAGCATAATATAGCTGTTTCAGCCATTTATATTACCTTTCTTACCAAGAGGCATTTGGATTCTTTTCTGTCTGTTGCCCTTTCTATCAATCCTGCAATTTGCATTCTTATACACATATTCTTTGGACACCGCCCCCCCCCCCCCACACTTTGCTTCTATTTGTTGCATTTCATAAAGTGGGATTTCTGGGACTGCTGGAGTATTCAGGTGTGTGGTCAGAACAGTTTGCCAGGTCCCTTCTCCAAAGGGCGATGGCGATTCCTATTTCTACTAGCAAAGCCCAGGAGTGTGTCTTTCCCTCTGCAGCTTGCAGCCCTGTGTGGGCAGCAGACCATCCCTGGGTTTCTTAGAGCGCCCGTGGAAAGCCCTGGCCTCCCCAGACAGAGAAACATGCACGTTAGAACGACAGGGAATGCCTTTCTCTCCCCCATTCGTTAATCTCTCCATGCCCTCTCCTCTAAAAGGGTGCTAATGTTTCTCTCATTTCCCCAGGAGGGGTAAATGATTATAACCGGGACTAGGTTCCCTCAGTTAAGCTTCCCAAGTGCCAGGAACACTGTGTGCTACCTTTCTGGGGGCTTATATGTCAAAACAGACAAAGCCTAGACCTGGAGATGTATCTTCATTGAAAAAGCCTGAGACGCTGGGGCTTCATCGGCAATTGGGGAGACGTGTTTACATTCCCAGAGGTTAATGTGGGAATCCAGGATCCTTCTCATTCCTTTCCTGGGAGCAAAGGATTTTCTCCCTCCTTTCCCTAGAGGAGGGGGTGGCTGCCTTGTTCCTGGACACAAATGGGGGAAATCGTTTTCCCCACCTCCTGTCTGTGCAGTGAAACCTACTGCTCAGGACAGAGTTCTTCTGGGCACTCATGGCCCTGCCTGGGGGTCAGGGCCTACCTGGCCAATTGACTTTGGTTGTTGATTTTCTTCTGTCAATAAACAACTCTATTCTCTGACCTGGGTGCCTTGTGTTTCTGCAGTCCCCACATATATAAAGCACAGAAATTGTGCTCCTGGGATACCATTCCAGCCTTCATAGTTCTTAATGAAACATCCCGCCTGCACTGGGAGGGATCACTGTTTTTAATTTTTGCCAGACTAATGGGTCAGAACTGGCCTCTCACAGTTCCTTGAATATTATTATGTCCCCGGCTATCAGTGAAACAGAACGTATTCCAACTTAGACATTTCAAGTACTGCATCTCTCCCTCCCTCTCTCTCTCTCTCTCTCTCTCTCTCTCTCTGTGTGTGTGTGTGTGTGTGTGAGCATTGCCTTTTTGTAAATTCTGCCTACTTTTCAAAGTTTTCATTGAAATTTTTCTTATCCATCTCCCTAGCAACATGACAGTTACAAATTTAGACCAACAGTGGCCCTTGCAGCAAACGCTTTGCAAATACTTTCTCTTCCCGTCGACCTTCACTTCACAGTACCGTCCTTTGTCCACCTTCTCCATACTGTCAAACAGGCAAAGGGTCCTTGATACTGACGACTTGCAGATGATAAGTCACCACCAGCCTGGCCGATGAGGGAGGGGCTCGGAGTCGCAAGGAAAGAGAATTTCCCTAGGAGCTTGCTGTCGGGAGGATGTGTCCATTGAGAACCTCCTGGCTGACACTGTGTCTGACATGGAAGAACAAGCCCAAAGGATGGGACACAGTCTGTCTCTCTGGTAGAGACCCACCCAACAAGGAGAGGGGCCCGTAGTCTGGGTGGCTCACCCAACAGCTCGTGGCAGCCCGGAGCTTGGCAAGCGTTCACATCGCTGGATTGGGAAGACTTGGGCATCTCGATGTTGACTTTATCTCAGGCTGGCTGGCATGAGGTCAGAAAGTAGAGCCTGCACCCCCTCTCTGCACCTGCCTCGAGTTGAAGAGGGGGTCACAGACGTTGAGAAGGGAGCAGTTTGAAGCAAAAAAGAGGGTGGCAGGAAGCTGTCTTTGGGCTGGAAATGAACAGGATGAACAAGGGGGCTGAGGCTGCTGAGGCAGAGACAGGAAGTGGGGCCCCCATGCTGGGCCCCGAGAGCAGGGGGCTCATGGGGAGAAGGGAGCTGGATACCCCGGGAATGTGGGTTTGAGGGTAGAGGAGGCTCAGCCCTGAAGCCGCTCCAGTTCCCAGGTGGAGGGCACGTTCCTTCAGCAAAGCTTATTTGTAGAGAAGAGCCATCAGATGGCTAAGCAGAGAATGAGGTTTCTCTTCCAGATGCAAGTTCTGAGTGTAGAGAAGCCGCGAGGAGCCCAGGACTTTATGACAACTGGTCCTTCCTTGACCTCTCACCCAACAGAAGCTAGCAGAGTCCTTGTCTCTAGGGACAATCGGCTATAACATAGCTTGGGGGTCAGGAGGGCACTCCTGAAGGCCTTCCGCAGTGTCCAGGCTGAGAATGAGAGAGACACTTCTGCTGGAGCTGCGGCCGAGGACTTCACTCACTGACGTTCCCCTGGGAATCAGCCAGCATGGGTGCTGGGAGACCCGATGTGCCTTATTCGCACGCATGTCTCGATTCTTCCCCTGTGTCTCGGTGACGAGTGTGCCGCCATGCTCCTGGGGACTGGAGAAAGCTGGTAGCCTGGAAGGACAGACAAGTCAGGGCCATGCTTTCCTAAAGAAGCGCTTGGAGCTATTTTAGTAGCTGGGGAGGCAGTGACTTTCCTCTTGCCCAGATGTGTAAGAGTGTGCCACAAGGGTGGAAGTGCCCCAGATGTGCACTCTGTGACATGGCACCCAGTGGGTACGTGTGACAACTGAGCACTTGAAATGTGGCTATGTATGATCGAGGCAGTGGATTTTTCATTTTATTTAATTTAAATTTAAACCTGAATAGCTACCGTAGTGGCTTCCAAATACTGGGTCGGACAGCCCAGCGCCGGAGCAGAGGTGTCCGCAGCTGGGGCCCCCAAGTAAGACGGAGAATCTGTCTCCTGTACTTCCTTGATCTGTGAGCTCAGAAAATCAGCGTTCTCTCTTTGTGCTTCAGCTTCCTCTGATTCAAACTGGGGCTAATGGTACCAATCTCTCGGCCTTGCTGGGAGTGATCCATGACATCCCCCAGGGGAGTGAGCAGAAAAATCCTGCCTGCGGAGAGACGCGGGCCCAGTAAGGATCGGCTCTTCTTCTCAGAGGCCTGCTCAGCTTTGTAAACCCTAAACAACAGGGTCAAGTGTTCAGTCCCGAAAATCCACATCTGTAGGTCCAGGCAGAGCTGCCAGGAACTTGCAGGCAGAGCAGGAAGCCTTGGAGCCGGTGGCCGGAAGGCACAGAGTCCTGAGGAAGAGGTCCCAGCACTGGCACCAGCACCAGGGGGTTCCTGGGAAAGTCACTGGAGGCTTGATGTCCTTGTCCACGAAGCCAGGCAGATCTCGCTTCTCTGGGAATCAGTGGGAATGACCCAAGCACAAAAGTCTAAATCAAAGCCCTCCCATGTTTGGAGACATTTCTCGTTTTCACCGAACTGGCAACGTGAGCGGTACTATCTGTGCCCACTGCACCGGTATGACTGTTAGGACTCAAACTGTCACTGAGCTTCTCTGACCTCATCAGTGATGCCAGAACATTCCATGGTCCAGTTCAAACGGACACCCAGCGACTGTAAGACTCTCCAAGGGCAGTTCCTTTCTTCCAACGAAAACCTCCATAAACGTGCTTTTGGTGAAAAGATTCTTTTTATGGGAACATTTGGTGACCTTTGACATATTTATACACCTGTATAATCAGTACTGAAATCAATGTATTGATTGCCATCATCCTAAAATGTTCTCTGTGTCCTTTCTCAGTCAACTTTTCACCCACTCTTGGTCCTAGGCCTCCACTGATCTGTCTTCTATCACAATAGATTAAATTTGTTTCTCTTATAATTTCATGTAAATGAAATCACATAATATGTACTCTTTTACGTCTGATTCCTTTCACTCAGCTTAAGAATGTGGTGACTACATGTTACTACAAGTATCATAGTCCGTTTTTATTATTGCTGAGTAGTTTTCAATTGTATGGACATGACATTATTTGTTTATCCATTCCTTTATTAATGGACATTTGAATTACTCCCACTTTTTGATTGGTAGGAATAAAATAAAATTACTGTGAACATTTGCATACTAGTCTTTGTGCAGGCATACGTTTCCATTTCTCTTGTAACACCTCGGAGTGAAATTGCTGAGTTTGTGTATGCCTGACTTTGTAAGAAATTAATGTTCTGGCAAATGTTTTTTTCTGCACCTATTGAAAAAATCATATAGAATTTTCTGCTTTGGTCTGTTAATGTGGTAAAGTACAATAACTGAATTTCAAATGTTAAGTATTCAAACACTTGATCCATGATATAGTATACTGTTTATACATTGCCTGAATTGATTTGCTAAAAATGTTGTTACAGGTTTTTGCATTTATGTTATGAAGGATATCGGTTTCAGTGTTTTCATTTCTTGCGATTGTGTTTGGCCTGGTTTAGTTAGGTGTTGAGATTATGTTGGTCCCCAAAATGAGCTGAGATGCGTTCCTCTTCCTCTCTTCTCTGGAATAGTTTGCATAGAATGGGTATTATTTCTTCCTTAAATGCTTGATGGAACTTATTCGTAATGATGTCTGGGTCTGGAGGTTTCTTTGTAGGAAAGTTTTAAATTGCAAACTTATTTTCTTTAATAGCTGTGGGGATCCTCAGATTTTTTGTTTTTTCTTGAGTCATTTTTGTTCATTTGTATCTTTCAAGAAATTTGTCCATTTCCTCTAAGTTGTTGAATTGATTGGCGAAAATCTTTTCGTAATGTCCTCTTAATTGTTCCATTTTAATTTCTGATATTGGCAACTATATTTTCTTTCATTTTAACTCGATCAGCCTGGGCTAAGCATTTGTCAATTTTATTGATTTTTTTTCTTTTCAGGGAATTAGCTTTTGGTTTATAGTAGTCCCCTCCCCCCCTTATCTGTGGATTCATTTTCTGCGGTTTCAGTTACTTGAGGTCTGACAGCTGTCTGAGAATATTAAAGGAGAAAGTCCAGAAATAAACTATTCATGTTTTCAATCGTATGCTGCTCTGAGCAGTGTGATGAAATCTCGTGATATTCTCTTCCATCCCGCAGCCCTGGATGGGAGTCATCTCTTTGTCCAGCGTGTCCATGCTGTTTACACTGGGTGCTAGATATGCTCCTGCTCTATTTCCTCTGCTCCCGGCTGCTAGCTAGTCGCCTAGTAGCTGTCTTGGTTATCAGATTGATTGCTGTGATATCACAGGGCTTGTGTTCAAGTCACCCTTATCGTAGCCTAATGCTGTGCCACCCTGTCCACATCATTCATTTCATCACGCAGGCATTTTACCACCTCATACCATCACAAGAAGAAGGGTGAGCATAGGACAATAAGCTATTTTGAGGACAATAAGCTGTTTTGAGAGATCACACTCACGTAACTTTTATTACAGTACATTGTTATAACTGCTCTATTTAATTATTAGTTATCGCTGTTAATCTCTCCCTGTGCCTAACTTATAAATTAAGCTTTATCATAGGTATGCATACATAGTATATATAGGATTTTATACTATCTTCTGTTTCAGGAGGGTCTTGAACATTATCTCCTACAGATTAGGAAAGACTACAATAATTTCTTCTTTTTGTTTGACCAAATGCTATTTCATTGATTTCTGCTTTTATTTTTTGTTATTTCCTCCCTTCTACTTAATTTGCAATTAATTTTCTTTTCTTTATCTGGGTTAAGGTGGAAGTTTAGATAATTTGAGATATTTCTTATTATTGTCTTTCATTGTTAATGTCACATGTGTAGAAATGTGTACCTTAGAAGTGAGAATTTCGCATAGTTCAATCCTCATGAGGTGTTATCAACACTCTGCCCACCAGAGACTCACCAGAGGACTGGACGTTCTAACACATCACATACCTTTGAATGTGTGTGCGTTTGACCCACGGCATTCCTTCAGACCAGGGTACCTGCTCAGCATGGCTTCCTTGCCATCTCTCCTGAACTCACTCCACTCACCTTTCACTCCTCCAAGAACATGCTTGCCAAGGTCACCACCAATTCTTTAGTAACCACTCACGGTCCTCATCTGGCGACCACTCTCTTCTCCTTAAAACACCTTTGGCTTCTAGGACATATCACATGAGCTCATGATTTTCCTCCTGCCTCCACTGACCACATTTCCATTCCATTGCTAGCTCATCTCTTCACACTTACCCAATTTTGAAACATGGCTATAACCCAAGAATTAATCGTTGGACCTCTTCTCTTTTTATACTAACTCCTATTTAAAGTTCATCCACTCTCAAGGATTTAAATATTATCAACATGCTGTCGACTCCCAGACTTTTATTTCTAGACTTCATTTTGTCCCTTAACTCCAGACTCAAATATCCAATAGCCTATTAGACATCTCCACATAGATGCTTAAAAGTACTTCAAACATAGCATCTCCAAAACTCAACTTTCCATCCTCACTCAAAACCTGTTTCTCCTGCATTCTTCCCCACCTCACTAAATTGAACTTTTTTTTTTTTTTTGTATTTTTCCGAAGCTGGAAACGGGGAGGCAATCAGACAGACTCCCACATGTGCCCGACCAGGATCCACCCAGCATGCCCACCAGGAGGCGATGCTCTGCCCATCTGGGGCGTTGCTTTGTTGCAACCAGAGCCATTCTAGTGCCTGAGGCAGAGGCCACAGAGCCATCCTCAGTGCCCGGGCCATCTTTGCTCCAGTGGAGCCTCGGCTGCGGGAGGGGAAGAGAGAGACAGAGAAGAAGGAGAGGGGGAGGGGTGGAGAAGCCGATGAACGCTTCTCCTGTGTGCCCTGGCTGGGAATCGAACCTGGGACTCCTGCACATCAGGCCAATGCTCTACCACTGAGCCATCCAGCCAGGGCCTGCTCAGCGTGTTTTAACTGAAAAACTCCTGCATCAGTCCACCTCAAGTGCCACCCTGTCTTGGAACCTTCCTTCAGTGCTTCCAATCAGAGGCGTTCTCTGTGTACCATTTATTGGACTTTGTACATAACTTGCTGGAGTGTTCATTGCATTGGGAGGGTAGAATTTGAATATAATCCATGTGTTTTCAGAGTCCACACTGTTGTGTGTTGTGCTGCTTTTTTGGAAGATTTTTTTTTTTTTTTACAGGGACAGAGAGTCAGAAAGAGGGATAGACAGGGACAGACAGACAAGAATGGAGAGAGATGAGAAGCATCAATCATCAGTTTTTCATTGCGAGACCTTAGTTGTTCATTGACCGCTCTTTCATATGTGCCCTGACCACGGGCCTTCAGCAGACCGAATAACCCCTTGCTTGAGTCAGCGACTTTAGGTTCAAGCTGGTGAGCTTTTGCTCAAACCAGATGAGCCTGTGCTCAAGCTGGCGACCTCGGGGTCTTGAACCTGGGTCCTCTACATCCCAGTCCGACGCTCCATCCACTGCGCCACTGCCCAGTCAGGCGGAAGATTTTTTTTAATTGGGTTTAAATCAGTGAACTATAATTCTTGATTTGTCATGTTCTTTTATTTTTTAAATTGTGGTATAATTTACATACCCTAAACTCACCTTTTAAAAGTACATAATTAATTCTAATTATTACAAGTTTTTAATCCAAAATTTTTAATGGGAAGAACTATATTTATCTTAGTATTTTCAGGCCTTTTGATATAGTGCTTAACATTCAATTTTAAGATACGAATGTTTCCTGAATAATAATAATAATAATAATAATAGAAAGTTTACTGGAGCTAGTATTTCTCAAACTTAATGTGCTTACAGGTCATCTAGGGAGAGTGTTATTTTCAACCTTTTTTTTTCATGGCACAAACACACACTAAATACTAAGGTCAGTGCCCCTGACTAAATTCAACCATTTTCATCTCATGGCACAAATAAATTAGTTACTAAGAAATAAGAGGTCAGAGCCCCTTTTTCTTTAGTAATTTGCTTATGAGTGCGTGAGAAACAAAGGTTGAAAATCACTGTATGATGCCCATGCTGTTGATCTGATGAGGACCACAGTTGGAATGGCATGGCTTAAAGCCAAGTACTGTCTCGAATAGAGGTAGTTCCCCTGAGCTCTCACAAGGGGGCGCAATAGGCAAGCATTTCTACTACTTTTTATAACGGTGTATTTATTGAGTGAATTCATGTGACATACTTTTCAGCAGCTGTTTTGCTAATTATTATTTATTTCATAGAACAGGCACCGTAGCTATCTTAGTATACTAAAAATAGATTTTTCTTTAAACCATGTCTTCTAAGGAATTTGCCAAGATTGTGCTTACAGAAACTAGAAACCGTTAATCTTTGTTCTCAGAGGTGTCAAAAAAGAACAATGCTAAAGATATTATTAGATATAAAATACCTGAAAGATGTAAAAATAATAATAGAAATTGTAAAAGTAATAATTATAGTGACAGTCATTTACTGATATCTATTAAATCTGTGGTATAGAACTAACTGCCTTACGTAGAGGGTTTTATTTACACTGTACAACCACCCCAGGAGATAGGCAACACCGCCCCTCATTTTACAGGTAAGAAAACTGATGCTTAGAGATAGTAAATAAAATGTCAAAGTTCTGGAGGTCATAATGGTAAGGGTAGAGTTTAAATATGCTTCCTCTTTTTTCCAAAGTCCACACCCTTTTATTGGTATTGACAGCAGCAGTGTAGGTATGGTCTATGATTTTTGTCTTGCCATACCCTTAAAAAAAATTGAGTATGACTTATATGCTGAGTCAAACTCATAAACAGCTTTTTAACTGGTTTTTAGTTTAAACACAAAGTTGTGCAACCTTTGTCTCTATCTGATTCCAGATTTTTTTTTGTCACCACCAAAAGAAATCCCTACCCATTAGCAGTCAATTCCTCATTTCTGCTTTCCCCGGCCCCTGAAAACCACTCATTTACTTTCTATATTTATGGATTTCCTAGTCCAGACATTTCATATAAATGGAATCATATAATATGTTGCCTTTTGTGTCTCGTTTTTTTCACGGTGTAGTTTTCAAAGTTTATCCATGGTAGAGCAAGTATCATTCATTTTCATGTCTGAACAATATTCCCTTGTGTGGATACACCTGTCATTAATTGATAGATATTTGTGTTGTTTCCTTTTTTTTTTTTTTCTGAAATGAGAAGCGGGGAGACAAAGACAGACTCCCACATATGCCCCATCGAGATCCACCGGCATGCCCACTAGAGGGTGATGCTCTGCCCATCTGGGGTGTTGCTCCATTGCAACCGGAGCCATTCTAGCACCTAAGGCAGAGGCCACAGAGCCATCCTCAGCACCTGGGTCAACTCTGCTCCAATGGAGCCTTGGCTGCAGGAGGGAAAGAGAGAGACAGAGAGAAAGTAGAGAGGGAAGGGTGGAGAAGCAGATGGACTCTTCTCCTGTGTGCCCTGGGACTTCCACATGCCAGGCCGATGCTCTACTGCTGAGCTAGCTGGCCAGGGCCTGTTGTTTCCATTTTTAAGTAATTGTGAATATGCTGCTATGAACATTTATGTATAAGTGTTGGTCTGAACAGATGTTTTCAATTCTCTTGGGATATTCTGGATTGGAATTGCTGGGTCATGTTAATTCAATGTTTAGGTTTTTGAGGGACTTCCACCAGACTGTTTTACATTTCCAACAGCGTTTCCATCATACATTTGCTAATGCTTGTTATTGATTTATCATGCTCTTGTGATAAGGAATTAATTAAAAGGGAAATCACTAAATTCTCAGGTGCATTTCAAAATAGGATGGTCTTTAATTATTTTTTTATTGATTGATTTTAGAGAGACAGAGGAAGGCAGAGAGACAGAGAAAAACAAAGAGAGAAAGAACAAGAGAGAGAGAGAGAGAGATAAGCATTCATTTGTTTTTCACTTAGTTATGTGTTCATTGGTTGCTTCTTATAGGTGCCATGACTGGGGTTTGAACTTGCAACCCTGGTGTTTCAAGATGACAATCTTAACTGACTGAGCTAACTGGCCAGGGCCCTTATTTATTTATTTATTTTTTAAAGAAATGGGTGGGCTCTGTATGCTTCTGCAGAAAGAACACTGAACTGGGCTACTCTACCATTAACTATTATTTTCTGTCATTAGTTGTGTGACCTTGTAGTATGAGAAAGTCCTTCAGATTCTCAGCTGTAGGTTTGGGCTAATAAAACCTGACTTGTTATTTCCCTGATGATCCTGGCATGAAGATAAAACCAAGTAGTTAAGGCCTGAAAAGCACTTCCACAAATGAGCTGCCAAGAAGTTAGTAAAATGTAAACACCACTGCCTCTCTCTTGCATGGGCCCCTCCCAAGGCCCTGGTCTCTGTCTGCCCTGGAACCTTTCTCCTCTGGTGGAGTGGCGCCACAGTGGCCAAGGGCATGTTGAGTCTGAGCTAAAGCTAAGTTGTGCTGGGTTCTACACGACTTGTTTCTAATATGGTGAATCCTAGCTATTGAGAAAGTCGTGGTGTCCTTTTATATATTCCAGTTGCAAACCGTCTTGCATCTAGTGTCTGTGTGAAATGCTGGGAATACAATTTTGAATACAGTGGTTGAAAATTTTCATACCTCTCTCTTGGGCAACAGCTAACAGAGCCGATCTAAAATAAGCAAAGATATACAAGAATTAAATAACATAACTAACATGCCTGAAAAGATAGATTCATACCACACTTCCTATCTGGCAAATAGAATATCTACATTGTGATCATACATTGTATGTTTATTAAAATAGGCCATGTTCTAGGCCATAGAAAAAGGTCTAGTTTAGTCCGAGGAGTCAATGTCATGCAGACTATGTTCTGTGATTACTATGCAATAAAGTGAAAAATCAGTAGCAACTGAAGGACTTAAATAAATTTCCATTTCCTGGAAGCCAACATACAATAAAACACATAAAAAACAGAACAGTTCCCCAAATCCTTGGGTTAAAGGGATCATCATATGTCAAAATCCACAAGACACAGCCAAAGCAGTATTTAGAGGGAAAATTATAATTTCAAATGCATTTATCAGAAAGCAGGAACACATGAAGGAAAGCAGACAAAGCATTCCACTACTTTAGTTGGAAGGAGACAGTAAACTCCAGTAGTGGGGGCATAGAGAATTGCAGTAGGACTCATGGCCCTACTTACACATACATATGGTGCTGACGGCGCCCACTGGAAGGGCTTCTAACCTGGGGAGGTGACTTGTGAGCTGAGCTGTGCGCTGGACTCTGAGGAATCAGATTAGAATATGAGAGAGAGACTGTGGGACACACAAGGAGCAAGTGCACTGAGGTGAGCGCCCCGCTGCAGAATGGGTTCCTTGGAGGAGAGGTCAGAGAGATGGTGGGGGCTCATGTCAGTCCGTGAAAGCTTTGTTGTGGAATTCATAAGGAGCCCTAACACATTTTTTTTAAAGGATGATAATGGTCAGTATAGGGAAGTAGTCAAGAATATGAGCTCAAGGCTCATACAAATTGTGGGATGTAAGCTTTGTGCTTATGGGCAAGCCGTTTGATCTCTGCCAACCTCAATTTTCTCATCTGTAAGTGGATAGCAATAATAGATACCTAGTAAATTTGTTGAGTATATAAAAGCACGTAGCACATATATGACATACAATTAGGATTTATTTGTTGCACAGACTTCTACCATCAGAAGTGTCGCCGTTTGGCTGATACACTATATGGTCCTACCTCATTGGCAATCCTTGTGTCAATTTATAGTTGTATGTAAGTGATTTAGAAAGATCATCCTGGATGCGTTTTGGAGAATGGATTTGAAGGACACTAGACTAGAGACAGAGAGGTCAGTTAGAAGGGGCTTGAACCAGGCAGGTGAGAACCGATTGGAGAGTTTGGACATTTTGAACATGTTGGCCTTTAGATGTCTGAGGGACTGCACCAATGGAGGAGTTCACTGGGGAGTTAGAAAATAGAATCCAAAGTTCAGCAATAGGCCAGGTCTGAAGACGGAGATATGGGTCTTATCTGGATGCATGAACCAACAAAATCACTCCGGGAGAAGGATGAAAAGCGAGAAGAGATGAGGGCTGGAGACCACGCCCCAGGAATACTGCCACGTGGGTGTCTGTGAAGGACATTGATGCCCGGGAGCTTGGGAACGCGGGGAGAAACGAGGGGCACTGAAACCAAGGAGGGCGGAGCCTCACAACAGCCAGTTGTCAACAGTGTCAGTGCTATGGAGGGGACAGAGAGGATGAGGGCGCAGAAGTGCCACTGGATCCAGGCATAAGGGAGTCATGGCATCCCGGGAAGGAAAAGGTCTGTCAGCGCTGGGGGTGGCAAAGGGACGCAGGAAGTTTAGTTTCAATGGCAGCTGAGGAGGAATGAAGAGTTAAGTTGTTTTTATAAAAATTTCTTAGAATCACAAATTCAAGTCACATCCATTATAATCCTGGTAATTAAAATAATCCACCGGAAAGTTATGATATAATTCTCAGGACTGATGACTAAGCATCCATAGCTGTTACTCACGGTGGACTGAGGTTGTGTCAGGCATCCTGGCCACGCCGCCTTGTGGGACGTTCACAGTAGCAGGACGAGGACTGTGCCCCTTTGACAGAGTGCAGGGGCCCTAAGGGATCTGCTCAAGGTCACTCACTACCAGGTGACAGAACTGCCAGTTGAACCTATCACCGCCCCACCCGTAAGCCACGGTCATGCCTCTGCACCTCAACTCCAACCTCGAAATGTCCCCCCCTTTTAAATATCTGAAAAGAATTTAAAAACGACTACACAGTAATCTCTTTCCTAAAATAAAAAAATGCTGAACGTTCACCTAACTGTCAAAGAAGGCAATCGCTTGTTTGTCACCGGGCACCCTGGGGACCTCAGAAACGTTAGAGGTATTTAAAAAAAAAAAATCATCGTGCTTTCTTGTGCTGAGAGCAGAAAATGACCTGTCTTTCCGACCTGAGCGCGGCGTTGGGGAAACAAGGAAACTTTGTATATCTCCCAGTCCCAGAAAAGGGGGAGAGGGCTTGTCCCTGCGTAAAATAGCCAGTTTCACGTTAACCTTCAAGAAGGATGTCTTTTCACGTCTTCAGGGGTACTTGAAGCTCTGCCAACACTCGAGAACGGGAAACCAGAGCCAGCTCGGGCTGGCGGGTCGGCACCGGTTCCTGCCAAACGCACCGCTCCTCCAGGGCTGTGAGCACGCCCTTGTCCTGGGGGCTCCGCACCTATGTTGGTCTTGAAGTCGCAGGCGTGTTATACAGAGCCTTTCATATGGATGGAATGTTTCAGGATACGTTCCAAACTGCACTGCTTAGAAAATATAAACAAATAAGAGTAAGACGGATACTTTCAAAAGGAAAAGAAAAAATTCTTTGACGAGAGGGCTGGGTAAATGAAACAGGGTAATACATTTCGTGAAACACTGTACGGTTCAGACGGTGGACCGGATCTGTTGGCGTCCACTGAAGCTCAAAACTACATGATTGTGTGAAAACAGCACACTGCAAAATGACAGCTACCGCTTGATAGTTCTCTAGATGTAAAAATAGTAAACAGTCTACAGATTTCCAACGGACATCGCGGTTCGTGAACGTATGTATGTATGTATGTATGTGCTAAGGATAGCCCACCACTCCCGTAATTGTGATTATTTCGGTAGCTGTGCTGGTGGGGTTGGGATTAGTGGATGAGGAGGAGGACGTCAGCTTGAACTAGAACAGCTGTTCAAAAGTGTGTTCTGAGGGTCTCTCAAAGTCCCCATGACCCTTTCACGGGGTCTCGGAAGTCAAGCTACTTTTATAACAACATGAAGATGTTATTTGCCTTTTTCATGAAGGGTACCCGAAGCACCTTTTCTGCGTTCTCGGATTCTATGAGCTGTGATGGTTGTCTTGAGTAAAAACGCTTGTATGTTTGAGTTGAAAGCTCAATTAATCACTTTTTGAAACAAAATATCATTTTTTATCGAAAAGGTCGACACACTGTAGTTCAGGGGTCCCCAAACTTTTTACACAGGGGGCCAGTTCACTGTCACTCAGACCATGGAGGGCCGGACTATAAAAAAAACTATGAACAAATCCCTATGCGCACTGCACATATCTTATTTTAAAGTAAAAAACAAAAACAAAAACGGGAACAAATACAATATTTAAAATAAAGAACAAGTAAATTTAAATCAACTGACCAGTATTTCAATGGGAACTATGCTCCTCTCACTGACCACCAATGAAAGAGGTGCCCCTTCCAGAAGTGCGGTGGGGGCTGGATAAATGGCCTCAGGGGGCCGCATGTGGCCCACAGGCCGTAGTTTGGGGACCCCTGCTGTAGTCCTTCAGAATAGGGTCCTGGGCAGATAGCTCCCTGGAAATGAATAGAATGAGCCTGCTCCTTCCAGAACAATTGACAGAATCTGCTGCCATTGATCAAAATACAAGTCATCAAGCAAAAATTAGAATTTTGAAAACCTTGTTTCTGTCGCCATGAGCTTGAGAGTTTCTTAGTACTTAGCAAATTTTCTGATGAGACAGGTAATAATAATAACAGATTTTTTTGATACCCTATAATAAATGAACCAACGTTGGAAGATCTACATAAGCCTGTGAGCCAACAGTTTCCAAAAGGCTGCTGTATTTTATCACAGACTCATTTTATTTCTTGATTTTCCTGCATTTTCAAGTCTACAGAATTATTTGCTGTAATGTCCTTATCTAAGAAGCATAGATTGTTAGAACTAAAGTTATCTAGGGGTGAGGCAACAGTTCACAGCGTACATATCTCCAAAGACCTTTTACTTACATTTTCTCCCACTTATATAAAGTTATACTTTATCTTCCTTTTGTCCCAATTCCTTTATTTCCCATTGCTCTCTTCTTTCGCAAGCCCCCAAGCCAAAATGACAAATGCAGCTAAAAGTTGTTTCTGTTGTTTATGTGTAGATGTGTGTGTGTGTGTGTGTGTGTGTCTGTGTATATGTGGAATGTAGCAATTGGGGGTATCAGGTAATGGTTGTTTTTATTCCCTCTGTATGTTGGCATTAATACAACCCCTTTCCTCTGTTCTACTATTAAGAGAGAAACCTGGAGGTCAGAGAGAAGAAATTTGAGCATGAAGCCTTTATCCCAAATGTCTTATAGGCAGAGGCATTTGAAACAATATGTAGACCTTCTAAAATGAGAAAGGAAAGAGGCAAATGTGTCTCCAGAAACATAAGGCCCAAGTTATTATTTCTCTAGGAGTGGGGCCAATGTCAAAGTCGCAGAAGAACCTCTATCCTCTCCCTTTTTGTGACAGAGACAGCGAGGGAGACAGAGAGAGGGACAGAGAGGGACAGACAGACAGGAAGGGAGAGAGATGAGAGGCATCAATTCTTTGTTGCTGGACCTTAGTCGTTCATTGATTGCTTTCTCATATGTGCCTTGACCCGGGGGCTACAGCAGAGTGAGTGACCCCTTGCTCAAGCCGGTGACCATGGGCTCAAGCTGGTGAGCCTTGCTCAAACCAGATGAGCCCGTGCTTAAGCTGGAGACCTTGGAGCCTGGAACCTGGGTCCTCCACATCCTAGTTCAATGCTCTATCCACTGCTCCACCGCCTGGTCAGGAACCTCCATCCTTCTTGTAACCTGACCGGAAGTTCTTGAATTGTGGCTACAAGTCATGTTAGCCTTCCGATATTGGCTGAGAAGACTGGTCATGGGCTGGTAGGTGAGAGAATTCGAATGCAACTGAAAGAAAGACCATTTCTTTGCCTCCTCCTAACTCAGAACTAAAGGCCACCATTTCTTCTCTCCCCTAGGGGAGTCAGCAGAAGTGTGAGCCTGAGCTCATCATTCCAAGCCTATCATGGGCACAGTTGGGGCCCAAGCAAACCAAAGTCACCCTCCCTGGCTCGGGACCTATGTCTGATGTAGCATCCCCAGCACCATCTCAAGGGTTGCTTGTGTGCCCTCGTGGTACGTTACCCGAAACAATAACTAATGAGCACTCACTGGGCACCTAGAGTGCTTGTTATTTTATTTAATCTTATAACAATCCTGTAAGATTATCATCCTATGGCAGGGACTGGCTGGCTCCCCATGGTGGGCACACAGATAAACTCTGTTTCCCAGACAGACTGCTTTGCAGTGAGGCATGGTGACAATGACTGGGTTTTGGTTACCCCCCAGGAGGCCTGCCTGCACTCTCTTCCACATCTGGGCCCCTCCAGGGCCTTCTCTCCTCTGTCTTGTGACAACAGGCATGACGATGTTGAAAAAAAACAAACCGAACGAGACTGGCTTTTGAATTACACTTTGAAGGACAGCTGCTGTTTGGTAACACCCATTTCAGACTTCAGGAAAAACAACAAATACACTTTTATTGCGCTGAGTCAATGAGACTTTTGGAATTTACTTATTATAGCAACTGGTGATACATTAATACTCATCTTCACTTTAGAGGTAGAGGAAGGGAAATACTGAGCCTTGGAACATTTTATTGGTGCCAAGTCTCAAACTAATAAGCAGATCTATGTAAGCTTGAATTGTGTGTGCTTCCTTGGACATAAAGTGGCGAGACAGTGATGGGAAGTGTGTGTGTGTGTGTGTGTTACCAATTCTACCAGAGTCTGTGGGTTCTCGGGTCCCTAGCATTCCTCTCAGTCTTAAGTAAGAATGAGAAATACAAGTTTTGGGGCCCATACTGTACCCCTAGCCAAGGGATTGAGGGCTACACCATGTATTTCTGCTTCTGGACATTGTTGGGCACTTGGTAGTCACCCCCAATGGGACGGAAACTTCATCCCCAGTGTGGCTGCTGCTCTGTGTGACTCTCTGACAAGATCCCAGCACTTCCCTGGCTAAGGATGACGCCGACCTCCAGGGGAGTGTAACCCTGTAAGATGCCAGCCTTTCCCAGGGCTATCAGTGTCGGCAGGCTGGCAGGATGTGGGAGGGAAACAATCTCAGGCTGGCTTACCGTGCTCAGGGTCCCCCTACCCCCCACCCCTCTGGACTTTCCATTGGAGGAGGCAGAAAACAAGCCATGGGCCCCGTGCCCCTGCTCCACTTCTGAGCCAAGTTACCCAAGCTGGCTTAGCTTTTTTTCTCATCACCGCACCAGTGTGGAATTGCATGTTTGTGATGCCCGGGCAGGGGTGGGGTTGGTGTCTGTTTCCAGGCCCGCGCCCCTCCCTCTGCAGCAGGCAGATTCAGTAGCTATTAGAATGTTGCTGCTCAAAAGAAACCTAGTGAGGAGTTGGTCTGATACCCTCCTATTAGGGACTTCTTCATTTTCTGAGGCCATAAAGAAAGGAGTCGATGAAGGTCACATAACTTGCTAGTGGCCCATCTGAGTCCCGACTGTACACCCAGCATTATCTCATTGTTGCAGGATCTTGTTCCCAAGGAAACAGATTCTAAGACTCTAAGGCTTTTTGTGCAAAAAGTTACTGCATAGTGCCCTCGGGAGCACACCCAGGGAGTGTGTAAGGGAGTGGAAGAGGCAGGACTGGGCAGAGGAAGAGCTGAACTGTGATTTAGTAGCCACAGGGACCCCAGTGGATGCCATGGGGGCGCACTGAAACTGGGTGGCCCTTCAGGGTCAGCCCAGATGGAGGCCAGCAGGCTAGGACTTTCTACCTCCACCTGGACCAGTGGGCTACTTACAGATGGAGGGTGTCAATAACTTTGGGTGAAGCGGCTCCCTTCGGCAGAGGTCAGTTTTGAGGGAGCGGCTGTGCCCTGGGCTGGGGTATGAATGTCCCAGTCTTAGGTCCCAGGAGAGATCTGGATGGAAGAGCACAGCTTTTGCTACACTCACAGTGAAGCTGAGCTTGAAATGATGGAAACGGAAACTCGAGCAATGATGCCAATTCGGTCACGTAGCCAGTAAGTGAATTAGAAAAACTTAGCTCTCTGGTCTTAAACTCGTAGCTTGAAGGCTCAGAGTGGTGGGGAGGCACACCAGAGAGGACAGAACCAGGGTGACCCTGAGACTGGTGGACTTCCAGGGTGGCGGTGGCTGAATGGCAGGCCCGTCCGGTCAGGGCTGACCACTGAAGTGTCTACGGAGGGGGGGAGAAAAGCTGGAGGGGCCGGGGGCAGCGCGTGGGTAGGACTTGGCAGCAGAGGCTTGGGGGGGAGGGGAAAGCTGGGTGCTGCAATCCAGAAAGCCTGGTCTCCCAGGAGGTGCCGAGGGAGACTTACCACCACTGAGAATTCCTGTGTCCTGGCTGGCAGGGCCTTGGGAGGAGGAGCCGTTCAAACCGTTCCTGAGAACTGAAGGAGGACACCCACTACTCTCACCAGCAGACCACCCCCACCCTCTGCAAAGGATGTAAACACTTTCAGTGATTGATGATATATGAGCAGGTGGTCCTAGCACCTGGGAGGCATATATATTATGAGGAAAAATTGTGAAAAATGTTGAAAATAGCAACCCCCCCCCAAAAAAAACTACTGGGTGTTGTCTAGTGCACCCTCCCTTTCATTGCGTCTGAGCTTTCCTGTAACTGTCATTTGCAGAGAACTGACAGCAATGCAAATGATTCTTGCTTATAGAAATGCAAAGGAAGTTTGTCCAGTGAAGGTGTGGCCGGTATTGCACTGTGGATATTGACTAGTTTTGCATTTATTTGTAAATTCATTTCAGCCTTCCGGATTGCCTTGATAGGTGTGTTCTTTGAATGTTCCTTTGACTGATTGTAGCACCCTGGTAGTTAATTTATTAATGAGTTAAATAAATCTTTGAAATAAAAATAAAAATAAATTCAAGGAAATAAATAAATAAATAAATAGATAAATAAAAAAAAAGGAAAAATAAATTCAAGGTCCAGTCTTGTTGCTCTAAGACCAGGGAAGGTTGAGCTGTAGTCTGCAGAGACCTCTTAGGCTACAGGAGGAGCTATAGCGAGAAGACTGACATGGGCTTTTTTCTTCCCATGGAACATCCATGTGAGATTTCGTTAGAACTGAGGGACGATACATTGAATTGTGTCCCCCCTCAAAAGGTGTTCAAGTCCTATCCCCCAGTTACCTAAGAAGGCCACCTGAGTTGGAAATAGGATTTTTGCAGATAGTCAAGTCAGGATAAGGTCATTAAGGTGGGCCTAATCCAATACGACTATGTCCTTATAAAAAGGGGACATTTGGACACAGAGAGAGACACACACAGGGAGAGGGCTATATGAAGAAGGCAGAGATTGGGCCAATGCATCTACAAGCCAAGGAATGGGATGGATTTTGAGCAAACCCCCAGGGGCTCGTTGAAAGGCCTGGGAAAGATTCTACCTTAGCATAAAACAACCTCGCCAACACCTTTTTATTTACTTATTTAGATTTTTTTTTAAGTGAGAAGAGGGGAGATAGTGAGACTCTAGCATGTGCCCTGACTGAGATCCACCCAGCAACCCTGACTTTGGCCAATGCTTGAATCAACCGAGCTATTTTTAGCACCTGAGGCTATTGTGTGCAGACCAACCAAGCTAGCCTCAGTATCTGGGGCTGATGCTCAAATCAATTGAGCCACTAGCTGTGTCAGGGGAAGAGAGAGAGAGAGACAGAGAGAGAGAGAGAGAAGAGAGAGGGATGGGGAAAGAAGCAGAGGGTCACTTCTCTTGTGTGCCCTGACTGGGAATCAAACCTTGGATGTTCATACGCTGGACTGACACTTGATCCACTGAGACAACAGGCCAGGGCCCTTGCTAACACCTTGATCTTAAACTTCTAGCTTCCAGAACTGGAAGAAGCAATTGATTTCTGTCAGTCAAGCCCCCCAGTTTGTGGTGCTTTGTTACGGCAGCCCTAAGAGACCAATACAGAAGCCCTCTACAGCTACATGTGGTAGAAACCACCAGATTTTGGCTCACTACCCTCTCTTCAACATGAGAAGTGGAATTAAGACTGTGGAGTGTCACAGGGCCTCAAGCACCTTGAATACGGGCACCATTCAAGTGAGGGTAGCACTCCCTATTTTTTGGTTGTAACACTCTCCAGGAAAATATGAAATCCAAAATAGCACGCCCAGCTGCAGTTTGATACTGCATAATTACAGCTCTCGTTTGTTGTAGGCAAAAGGAGAGACCCTCACTCTGTCTTAACAGAAGGAGCAGATTGTTGCCTGAATGGCACCCAGTTACCATGTCCTCAATTTCCCAATCAGAACTGTCAGAGATTGCACTTAATTAAGCTGTCTTCCCAGTCGCCTGGCATCCGACAAGTTACCATAGTAATTACTAAGGTTTCCAAGTAGGGCTGGCTTTCCTGGTCCTCTGCATACTGGCATGGCAGGCAGGCGTGGTTTAGACTGCGGTGAGATCTTGGCTTTTCCCACAGCACATGCTGGGGTAAACACCAATTGATTTTAACTACTATTTTCCTTGATCTATCCAGTTTTTCAGCAAGAATATGAGTACTCATGAGAACACACCAGGGCTTAAAGGAAGCATGACCAGGGCGTCTCTGGCTCTTCTCTAGGGAGCTGGGGGCAGTGAGGGGAGGGTGAGTGGGTAGCAAACCTGGGAAATCAGCCTCATGGTTCTCTTAGGCTGAAGAGTTAGTTACCCACTGGTCAGTTGTTTTCTCTGCTTAATGATCCATTTGGTGCCTGCCTATGAGAAGCTTGAGCATCGCCCGGACTCCTTAGAATGGTTATGCGCTTGACTCTGATGGAGATCTCCTCAGTTGTTTTCCTGCAAGAGTTCAAGTCACTGCCCAAAGGTGGATGATGGGGAGGGTAACAGAGGAGAGACAGGAGCAGAGAATTATGCTTTTGTTTTGCATCCTGCTTGCCTGCCACGGTCCGTTTGCCTACGGGGGACAGTTTCCCTCTGTTGATTGTGTCTCATTCCTTTACTTTCCTCTTTTTCCCCCCCTTAGTCCTTTCTTTAGGTTTAGAGTTTCTATTTCATTTTTGGGACCCAGTACACCCTCCCCACAGGAGGAAGAAAACACGGAGTTCCACCTTGGGTCCTATAAGGTCCGACATCTTGGCCTTCAGCTGGAGTTATTGGAGCCCCTGCCGTGTGTCCTGAGGGCACGTCTCACTTGAGTTCCTTCACTGAGTTGGCAGTTCTTTTGCCCCCTCTAATGTTCTGCCCACGGGCTTCTTTCCTGCCTTCAGAGTAGTCTCCTGGCCCCTTGGCCCATGAGACTTTGTGAAGTGGCCCCTCGCCACCGCCGTGGCCGTGAGAGGGGGATGCTGGTGTCTGTGGCAAGGGGCCAGTCCCCTACGGCTGCCAAAGCCGCCAACTTTTGAGGTACACTGGGTGTGGTCATCACACTGCTTGGTGTCATCACTTCCGGTGAGATTACAGAGGTGGATTTCTCCTGCCATGTGGCATTCTTTATCTCTGGTCTAGTTTTTAGTTCAGGTTTAAGCTACAAAGAAAATATCATACATGCTGGGCTGGCTCAGCCCTGCCCCCACCCCAAGACCAGTGCCAGCACACAGGGGACAGGCTATGTGACTTGTTCATGTTGGGGCTGGAGCCCTGGCTGTGGAGTCCTGTGACTGCAGAGCCAGGACGGGCTGGGAGGACCAGGTGACAGCTCCCTCGTAGAGCTGTGGAGTCCTGTGACTGCAGAGCCAGGACGGGCTGGGAGGACCAGGTGACAGCTCCCTCGTAGAGCTGTGGAGTCCTGTGACTGCAGAGCCAGGACGGGCTGGGAGGACCAGGTGACAGCTCCCTCATAGGGCTGTGGAGTCCTGTGACTGCAGAGCCAGGACAGGCTGGGAGGACCAAGTGACAGCTCCCTCGTAGGGCTGTGGAGTCCTGTGACTGCAGAGCCAGGACAGGTTGGGAGGACCAAGTGACAGCTCCCTCGCAGGGCTGTCTCCATCGGGTGTCTGCACCCCTGGCTGTGGAGTCCTGTGACTGCAGAGCCAGGACGGGCTGGGAGGACCACATGACAGCTCCCTCGTAGGGCTGTGGAGTCCTGTGACTGCAGAGCCAGGACGGGCTGGGAGGACCAGGTGACAGCTCCCTCGCAGGGCTGTCTCCATCGGGTGTCTGCACCCCTCACTGCTACAGAGATAATACACCAGGCGTTTGCTTTCCCTGGCACAAGCGGAAAATATTCCTTGAGCCCTTCTGGTACACAGACTTAATGGTGCCAGTTGCTTTGTGGTTTAGTAAATGTTTATTCAAAAAAAATACAAGGCCAAATATGTCTAATTAATTGTGTTCTCATTGTAGAAAGTTCCATTGCGTTTCTGCCGTTAACTAGGAAGAAGCTTCCAGGACAGAGAAGTCTATCTCTGAGTGAATCTAGCAGAAGCAGTAGGTTAGACCAGTGAAGCCCAAATCACAGTGAAAGGATCTGCCCAACTGGAACTCATGCTTTTGATTGTTTGTTTTGGGGGAAGAGCTACTCTGAATAAGATTTTTCTGTCGTGTTAAAAACCACTTCTGAGAGTAATGGCGGGGTAGGAAGCGATACCGATAAATCTCCCCCAAAACTCAACAAGATCTTCAACCAGAAACAGAAAAACCTATACTTGGAGCCTCCAGATGCTTCGCAATTCACCCAAAGGTATGGTCGAGTGAAAAATGGCTAAATATATAACCAAACCCCGAAGGAAATAGGGAGTAAGAAATGCTCCGCCTTCCTCACTAACCTAAACAGGGCGGCTTTCTCTGGTAACTGTGAATATAGAAACTGAGGTGGGCAAAGGGGGTGAATAGATCCAGGCCGCGGCACAAATGGCCGAACCAGGCTGTGGCACGGAGATCCAAGCCGAGGAAAAACTGATCCTGTGGCAACCCGGGCAATACAAGTTAACACTCGCGCCAAACCCAAACAAAGAAAGACAAGCGGGGCAGCCATTTTACCCGATCTCCTGGTCGGTGCGCAGTTAGTGGGCAAGAGATTTCTTCCTAAGCCCTGGGAGTGGGTGCCCATGTTACCCCACAGAGAGGCAGAGTCAGAGGCCTTTCTGTGGACCGAAAGCAGAATCTCTGGGCAGCCCCAGCGCCCTGGGAAAGCTGCGCACGGGAGGGAGCGAGAACTAATTCCAACGGTGGAAATTTTCTGTGCTGGTGGGGGTTTCACTCAGAGGGAAACGCGGCCGGCCTCATATCCTGGTCTGCGCGCAGATAGGGAGTGAGAGATTCCTCCGAGTGCCTCGGCAGTGCGCGCCCGTGTTATCGCACAGAGGGGCAGAGTCAGGGGCCTTTGTGTGGGCCAAAGCGGAATCTCGGGCCGCCCCAGTGCCTTGCAAAAGTCACGCACGGGGACGGAGCGAGACTCAATTACAACGCTGCAACTTTTCCCTGCGGTTGGGGGTTTCACTCAGAGCGTGAGACTGCTGGCCGGATATCCTGGTCGCAGACAGTGAGTGAGAGTTTCCTCCAAGCGCCCCGGAAGTGGGCGCCCACTTGTGTTACCGGACAGAGTGGCAGAGCCAGAGGTCTTTGAGTGGGCAGAAAGCCTGCCTGATTATGCTAGCAGCTCTGACTGACTGAGCCTTACCCAGAGCCCTGTGCTGAGTGGAAATAGAGTGGGGAGTTGCCAGCTCTTTGAGCCTCTTACTATCCAGGCAGAGGCAGCAGCAACCCCATAGCTGGATTATCACGCTACTAATTGAGGAAGGAAAGACTAGGAGAAAGGCTCCAGGAACATGGACTCTCTCACTGTCGGAGCCTATAAATGCTAATGAGCTTCGACTGCCAACGAGACTAAAGCACAATACATGAGATTGCCATAGAGACTTATCAACTGCAAACCTCTACCTGAGCGTGCCAAAGGGGCAGAACCCGGGGTACAGAGTCACCGACCAGGAAGAGGGAGAGAAAAGAAAAAGCAAGAAGATAACCTCTCAAAATCAAGAATAATCTGCAGACTTTATAACCTATCCCATTTTATTATATTTGTTCATTTGTTTCTCTTATCTTCATTCTTGATACTTTTTTTTCCTCCTCCAATTTGGCCGATTAACTCTCTACCGGCTTACTCTCTCCTCTCCTTGAACTACACTACCCATAAGTGTTATATCTCCCATTATCTTTTCTCTTCTCTTCCTTTCTCTCTATGAGGGTTGCACTCCAAAACCCTTAACTCTCTCTCTCTCTCTCTCTCCTTTCTTTTTTCTTCTTTTAGTGGTTCCCTCTTTTTTTCTCTCTCTCTCTTTCTTTTCTCCCTCTACATTATTTTCTTCCTTTCTCCTTTACATCTCCTCTCATTCAAACCTCAATAACAAACAAATTATCTTATCTGGGACTCAAACTTATGTTTGTGGCATTTTGGGGGGTTTTTACTTCACCTTTTTAACTCACTAGCAGTGCTCCCATCCCTGGCTCTCCATTTTATCTAGTTCTTGTTCCACTAAATACAATAGTAATTTTTTAATTTGTCCCCCCATTTTTCTGTTTTCCTCTTATTCCTCTCCTCATAACTCTTAGACAACCAACACCTAAAAGCAAATCATTTTATTCTTAACCCAAATTTTTTCCTTATTTGCTTTTTGTGGGTCCATACTCCCCTTTTTTTTCTTTTTCTTTTCTTTTTCTTTTTTTGCCCCTTTATTACTTTTCTCCAATTCAGGCCCTCCATCACAGGCATTGTTTGTTATAATTTACAGTTCACCACAAGATTTTCTCAAGAAAGAGGGGAGAGGAGAGGAGAGGAAAAAAGGAGGGGGGGAATAATTTCCTTTTTAAAAAATTTTTATTTTATTTTATTTTTCTTTATTTCATTATTAATTTTTTTAAAAAAACAACTCTTTTCGATTTTTTATTTTTTTTAACTTTTTATTCTTTATTAAATCTCATTAATACTATCAACAAAACCACCCTCAGATGCCATTAAGGAAGAGAAAATAGAATATCATGGATACAAAAGAAAGAGAGGTAACACAGCCAGATGAGGAAAAATCTATGGAGAAAAAATTTAATATATTGAAAACCTTGGAGCTAAATGACAGAGAATTCAAGATAGAAATCCTAAAAATCCTCCAAGATATACAAGAAAACACAGAAAGGCAATTTAGGGAGCTCAGAAAACTACTCAATGAACACAAAGAATATATGTCCAAGGGAATTAAAACTATAAAAACAAATCAAACAGAGATGAAAAACTCAATTCACGAGCTGAAAAACGAAGTAACAAGCTTAGCTAATAGAACAGGTCAGATAGAAGAGAGGATTAGTGAAATAGAAGACAAGCAACTTGAGGCACAACAGAGAGAAGAAGAAAGAGACTCAAAAATTAAAAAAAATGAGATAGCCCTACAAGAATTATCTGACTCCATCAAAAAGAATAACATAAGAATAATAGGTATATCAGAGGGAGAAGAGAGAGAAAATGGAATGGAGAACATACTCGAACAAATAATAGATGAGAACTTTCCAAGCCTGTGGAAAGAACTAAAGCCTCAAGTTCAAGAAGCAAACAGAACTCCGAGTTTTCTTAACCCCAACAAACCTACTCCAAGGCATATCATAATGAAATTGACACAAACCAACAGCAAAGAAAAAATTCTCAAGGCAGCCAGGGAAAAGAAGAATACAACATATAAAGGAAGGCCCATTAGATTATCATCAGATTTCTCAGCAGAAACTCTACAAGCTAGAAGAGAGTGGACCCCAATATTTAAAGTCCTGAAAGAGAGGAACTTTCAGCCACGAATACTATACCCATCAAAGCTATCCTTCAAATATGAAGGAGAAATAAAAACATTCACAGATACAGAAAAGATGAGGGAATTTATCATCAGAAAACCCCCACTCCAGGAATTACTAAAGGGGGTTCTCCAATCAGATACAAAGGACAAAAAAAAAACCAGAGCCACAAGTAAAAGCTCCAAGAAGAACACAATAAAACCAAATTTAAACTGTGACAACAACAAAAAGAAAGAGGGGGAGAGGATGGAGATTAACAGTAGCAAAGGATGATGGAGGGCAAAAGTACTCACAAAATAGTTCGCTACAATGAACAGGGTAGGGACTCTTCTCATTACTCAAAGGTAACCACCATTGAAAAAACCACCACAGAAGCACATGAGATAAAAAAAGATAGCAACAGAGGAAAGATGTATGGAATACAACCAAATAAAAACAGAAGATAGAAAAACGAAAGAGAAGGATCAAACAAGACACAAAACTAACAGAAAGCAAGATATAAAAACCACTTCTAACCCTAATCCTTATGTCTCAGTTCCCAGTAAAGGTTACTCAGGAATGTGGAGATTGTCCAGATCTGTGGATTTCTCAGTCTACAATGAAACCCAGCCTGCAGGAAACACGAGCCGGGTGTCCACTCACCTTGCCCGTCCCTCTGAGCCGTCAATAAGATCTCATCCCAAAAGGAAGTGTAGGCCCCTTGGAATGGCAGATGATGGGCAGCAGTCAGATAACATCAGGAGACAGAAACCACACCTGCATTTTATTCTTCTTTTCTTTTCCTTTTTAAACACCATGGTGATGCCCATGAGTGGGGCCTGGTCCTGGTGGGTGGGGTGTGGGCATTCCCAGGAAGGGAAGGAGGGAATGGCTGGAGCCCTCGGGGTACTCTCTGAGGCTTTGCGTGTATGAAGAGTAAAACTGGAAAGAGGGAGCTTGACAAATCATTTTGCCTGGCCTGTGGTGGCATAGTGGATAGAACGTGGGACCTGGAACATTGAGGTGGGCTGTTCGAAATCCTGGGCTTGCCTGGTCAAGGGACATACAACAAGCAACCACTGAACAACTAAAGTGAAACAACTGTGAGTTGATACTCCTTGTTCCCCTTACCACTCTTGTTTCTCTCTGTAAAACCAGTAAGTAAAACCTTAAAAAGAAAAGAAAAGAAAAGAAAAGAAATCATTTCTCAGCCTGACCTGTGGTGGTGCAATGAATCAAGTGTTGACCTGGAATACTGAGGTCACGGTTCAAAACCCTGGGCTTGCCCAGTCAAGGCACATATGGGAGTTGATGCTTCCTGCTCCTTCCCCTTCTCTCTCTCCATCTCTCTCTCTCTGTGTCTCTCTTCTCTAAAATGAATAAATAAATAAAAATAATTAAAAAAAAGAAATCATTTCTCCAAGGAAGTGACACATTGAAAGTGACTTAAAAAAAAGTGGGTAAGACATTGCGAACCTCATGATAGAAATGCTTTATTGCCTGACCTGTGGTGGCACAGTGGATAAAGCATTGACCTGGAACGCTGAAATCACCGGTTCAAAACCCTGGGCTTGCCCGGTCAAGGCACATATAAGAAGCAACTACTACAAGTTGATGCTTCCCACATCTCCTCTCTCTTTCTCTAAAAATCAATAAAAAAACCCCAAAAAACCTTTGTTGTCTCTGTGGACAAAGTCAACGAGAATTTTGGCGGAAAGAGAGAGGAATCGCCAGTTTCTCAGCACAGAGTGTCCACCAGGTGCAGTGATGGCTTTGGCTCGGGGGAAGCGTTCCTAGTGACGGAGCAAGGCATGCACTGGGCAAGTCCCCGGCCAGCCAGGGGCAGCTCTGACTGACCTGCAGAAGGCTTTTCAGAACAGGAAACTGATGCAGAAGAAATGTACGCTCAGGCGCTGTGTAGAAAGGAAGAGCTCTTGGACACAGTAAAGGCAGAAGAGCTTGATAATCGCATGATGTTGCTAGAACAAGCAGCAGTGAGGCAGGTATGAGACTAGAAGCTGAACCAATGACACCAGTGGAACGGGATCCGGGAGGAAGCCCTGGTCAAGGGGCACAGAACACTGGACCACACCTGGGAGGAGGTTGGGGACAGGAAGCTTGGGAGGAAGGGAGCCTGGTTTGCATAAAAGAAGGAGAGAGTGATATGTCCACAGCTTGGCCTGGAAGCCCCAAGGCGATGCTGTCGACAAAGAATGCAGAACAATTCCCATCTCTTCTTCCATCCTCTCTCTCTCTCTCTCAAGCACATGGTCTTCATGCTGGAAAGAGTAGAAGAACGAGTGTGTGAAAAGAGAATTGCAACCTATGAGAGGTAGGGAAATGGTAAGAACCAGGCCACCATGAATTATACTCAGAGATTAAAGAGCTAGAACTATATGAAGCTACTGTCAGCAACCCAGGAGAAATTGTAGAAAATTGGGGATGTCCTGGCGGTTGGAGGTGAGTTATCCTAGTCTGTCTGGGCTGCTACAATCAAACACCATAGACTGGGCGGCTTACAAGCAGAAAACACTTATTGGTCACAGTTCTGGAGGCTGGGAATCCAAGATTAAGGTCTCTTTGGGGGTCTCATTTATAAGGATGCTAATCTCATTCATGAGGGCTCTACCCTTGTGACCTAACCACCTCCCAAATGCCCCAACTCTACATACCCTCACAGTGGGAATTAGGGTTTCAGCACAGAATTTTTTTGGGGGGGCACACACATCCAATAGCATGAACTGACACACTTTTTAGAAGAGCCACCACTGGCCCATATGGAGCCTTTGTGTAAATAAGCAAAAGGCACCTCTTCCTTAAAATACTTTTCCATCTGTTGGAAAATTATCATAATACCATTTTTAAAGAATAGGACACTCCACAGCCTTCTGCCAGAACAATTTTTACAGTATTTGGTTCTCCAATCTAAAATATTTACCATGTATAGGGCCCTTCTTTCTGTGCCACTCTTAAGTAATACATTACCTGCGCAGATGTTCATAGCAGAAACTATAGAACAGGGGCATGATGTGATCCTTGGAAAAACTGAAGAGCACAACTATCTTACACGGGAACATTTAGAAAATAATTGGGTGGCCAGTAAAACTCATGAAAGAGATTGACAGACATAAGTTAACTTGTAGAGAGAATTGTAGGGCAGACTGTGGTGTTCTAGATGGCATGTGCCTCAGATATCTAGAGGTGATGTTAGGAGGAATTAGGGACATAGAAATGTTGGGCAATAGAATCAGAGAGCCCAAAATGTTGATATATTAAAATGGCAGACTAATCTGTTAAAGTTTCATAGGGAGAACAACTTGCATATCTCAACCTTTGAGTGTGATAACTAAGCCGTAAGCATAGGATGCAGAAAGATGTGGTTTAATAGAACCACGTGTGAAAAAGAGAGAATTTCTGCTGCCAGGAATCTCAACATAAATAATGGGTGGAAAATGATTTCTACAAAACTTGTGGAGGTCCTAGGCCACATCAGTAAAATTATTAGAATGATGAATATTAGGGCCCAATTCTACTTTTTTTCAGCCCAGACCAGACTTTGATCTTTGCTTCTAGGTTCCACACATGACTAAAGATAGATATAACTAAACTGTTATAGATTCAAAATGTTGTTTAGGAAAGTAAGGAAAATGAAACTCATGTTGTTTGGGTAGCAATCTAAGAAATTGGAATCATTAGCGTGTGACAGGAAGAATTATAAGGGAAAAAAAATCACTTGTCAGTTATAACTTTGCCATTGCATGGTCATGGTTTAAGCACTCTTTTGTTTGCTGAAAGCAAAGTCTTTCTTGGGATAATAACTTTTGGCTTTCTGGGATTCTAGGAGAAAGCTAGAAGCCAAGTAAGGGCAAGCAAGAGAAAAGGTTTTTGGAAGAAGCCATGTGCTGGAAGGGAGGTTCTGGGGTGTGAAATCCTCCCTCCACCTCAATACAGCCTTTGGTCAAGTTGATATTGCTCACTCTTGTCTATGGCCATACCACCCTGAATGCGCCCGATCTGGTCTGATATTGCTCACTCTTGCTGTGGAAGGTATTTGTTGCTGCAGGTTGGGGTGAAGGGTTGAGTTCTCCTTCAAGGTGGGCTAGGTCAGCCTTGGAAAGAGAATTTTCATAAAGAAGGTAATGGTTTCAAATGCTGTAAATTGGAAATATTAGTAGCAGTAGCTCTCTTAAATCTCTTTTTAATCTATCACCATTCTTCTCCATCCCCTTTATTATGACATTTATTTGTGGAAAAAATATGGTCAATTCTCCTGCAGAATTTCCTACATTCCGAATTTGGATAATTGCTTCTTGTGGTGTTTAACTTGTTTTTCTATCCCTATATCTCTCATATTTTCTGTAGTTATGTCTAGAGACTTGATTGGATTCAGGTTTAATTATTTTGGCAAGAAAATGCACAGGCTTTGCTAAATACTTCCCATGAAACACAATGTTCCATTTTCCTAATTTTTGTGTGATGCTAATTATGGGTGTAAGAGTTGTCAGCCTGATCCATCCATTATAAATTGCCTCATCAATTCAATAATTTAGCATCCAACCATGACCTAGATCCATTGTTTCATTAAGTATTATTAAGTTCTACATCTAATTCTATCATTCCTTCTGCACATAGCTGGAATTCTCCATAAAGAACAACAACTTATTCATCAATTGTTTGGTTACCCTGAAATACAGTTTATACTGGAAAAGCTGGCTAAATGCTTGATTTTTGCCTTTTATCAACTTTAAGGAGAGTAAGGTGATGCCCTAGGACCTCCAACAGTGATTAATGCTTATTATTATTGACATTATTATTAATTTTTAAAAAATGATAGAAAAACCCAAGTAGCACCCTCTGATAGTTCCTTATTCCTTTCATTCTTGGCAAACATTCCCTGGGGTGGCTCAATCTGTAGTCACCACATTCCTCGGTGAAGTAGTTCTGCATGGGACAGCTGATGGTGGAAACAGTCTATTGGGGTGGCTAAGTGGACTGGCCTTGGGCTCTGGCAGATAAGGGTCCAAATCCTGGCTGCACTACTTAGCAGGTGTGTGACCTGGAACAGGTGCATGACCTTAGCTATAATATCACCAAACTTCTCCAAGCTTCAGTTTCTCCTCGGTAGAAAAAGGATGATAATTATTTATGCTGAATCTTGTTGTGAGTGTTAAATGAGATAACGTGTGCAAGGCGCTGACAGGCAGTAAGGGTTGGGAAAATGGGAATTGTTGTGATGAGAAGCTCCTTGGAAACAGACTTTGACCTGACTGATGCATCTGGACCCAGAGGAATCCCTGCCAAGTGGCAGCACTTCCTTCCTGCCCACCCCTGGGCGATTCCACTTGCTCTGTCCTGCATCCAGGGCAGGTATAACTTGATTCATCAGAGGATTAGGCAGCTGGGCCCATTCCACCTGTCCTGAAGAGAACTCACTTCTCTCCTTATTGCGATCACAGATGGTGTCTCTTAGTACTGGAGTTATTTCTCACATATCTAACTTTCTTTAGACACATACATTTTGGTGAGTCTTTGCATGACAACGAAAACTATTTCTCATGGTTGTGGTGCATTTGCCTCTCCTGACTCAGTCTCTCTCCTTTTACCCTGCTCACCCTTTGCGCTGCATCAATGGGCTTCCTTGCCCTCGGGCTTCTGGCTGGGGTTGACCAGTGGGGGGCACAGGCAGGGGACTTGGAGTGAAGTCATGGTTTTCTTCCTACGGCCCCCTCCCTGCCTTGTCCTCTGGGTCGGTGGTAGGCTCTGCAGCAGCTGTCTGGCAGCCCTCGCCCAGGGTTCTTTCTGTGTCTGTGGGCACTGATTCTCCATCAGGTCACAGTGCCCCAGCCTTTCAAGCTACCGGGCAGCACACTGTCCACAGTGGCTTTCCCTACATCTTCCCCTTGACTTCTAAAATAGTGCCTTTAGTAGACTCTGCCAATATAAGTGTGCTGCACTTGTGTCCCTGCTGAGTGATAGGTACCAAGTTGTTTATGTTGGTGAAAGATGAGACACAAACTAAAATAATCACATAGGATAGGGGATTAGTTGACCAAATTGTGGTAGAGCTATGGGATACCATATGTAGTTTCTGAAATTTTTGAATTTGAGTTTTTGAAAAAAGATATTTAATGACAAAATAAAAATATTCATGGTATAATATTCAGGATTACCCAATTTTATAAAATAAAGTGTCTGTGGGTGAGTACATACTAAAGGCTAGAAGTTAATGTAAGTTCCATATAGGACTGTGGTTGATTTTAACATAATTCATGCTTTTATGTTTCCAACATTAAAAAAAAGTGAAGTTGTGTAAGAATAAAGTCAACAAATTTTATATATATATTTTTTTGGTATTTTACTGAAGCTGGAAACGGGGAGAGACAGTCAGACAGACTCCCGCATGCGCCCGACCGGGATCCACCCTGCACGCCCACCAGGGGTGACACTCTGCCCACCAGGGGGCGATGCTCTGCCCCTCCGGGGCGTTGCTCTGCCGCGACCAGAGCCACTCTAGCGCCTGGGGCAGAGGCCAAGGAGCCATCCCCAGCGCCTGGGCCATCTTTTGCTCCAATGGAGCCTGGGCTGCAGGAGGGGAAGAGAGAGACAGAGAGGAAGGGGGGGGGTGGAGAAGCAAATGGGCGCTTCTCCTATGTGCCCCGGCTGGGAATCGAACCCGGGTCCCCCGCATGCCAGGCTGACGCTCTACTGCTGAGCTAATCGGCCAGGGCCAATTTTATAATTTTTATGTTATTTAAATCAGCTCTCTACTTAATGTCATGAATGTCAATTAGAGCAATACCAAATGAGATACTTTAGGCAGATGTTTTTTCTTATTTGTATGTTATGATTTCTGTAATTTGCTTTAAGTTACTTTGGCATAGATACAGGTTTGTGTAAGAGTGTGTGTGTGTGTGTGTGTGTGTGTGTGTGTGTGTGTGAGTTAGTCTGAGCTATTATCTAAGGGCTGTCGGTTGCTTTAATCAATAATTCACATCCCAGGGGTGATCAGCTGGCATTTAATCGGAAAGGTCATAGCCCAAAGGCTGCTGCTACTGCATTGCAGGTGACTGACTATATCTCAACCACTACCAGAGACTTTATCAATTTACATAATGAATGTCAGAAATGGTTTTCATGAATGAACTCATATTTTGTTAATCTGTATAACAGAGAATGGTCTCTTAGTGAAATGACATGTTCTCCAGATGTGTGTATTGGCTATAATGTTTTAGAGACAGTTGCCACCCTAGCAAGTCCTGTTAGCCTGTTGGGGGTGGCATGTGAGGTGTGATCCCTAAGTGGTCCTGTGTTGAGCTACAGAGTAGGATGACTCTGGTTGCTTTCTGTGGACAATAAGGAAGGCAGAATCCAACTTCTGGAATATTGTGACATCAGCCTCTGCTTAATGTACCATGCAAGGTGGGGAACACCTAAAAACTAAAAGCAATCCTAGGATCTGTTTTGTGCATCCTTCTGATAAAGTTGGTTTAATTAGTATCTGAACATGTGGCAGATTTTGGTCTGAGATATGCTTTCATGAAAACCTGGTAGCCACCAATGGCCCCTCTGGTCAGTCAACCTCTCACATTTTGACAATTTCAGATATGGGTTTGCTCTAGACTCTGTCTTCCAATTATTGAGTATACCTAGTAAGCTCTCTAAGACATAAAACCCATCTTCATGTGGTTTATTTATTCATTTTTAGAGAGGAGAGAGAGAGAGAGGGAGAGAGAGAAACAGAGAGAGAGAAGGGGAAGGAGCTGGAAACATCAACTCCCATATGTGCCTTGACCAGGCAAGCCCAGGGTTTCGAACCAGCGACCTCAGCATTTCATGTGGTTTAAAATAAAAAAAAAAGCATCCCACATCTTTCCTACTTTCCATGGGAAGGGGAGAGGATATACCACAGCACACCAAATTCTTTTCTAAAAGACTTCCCACTCCCCAATCTCTGTGACAAACCCTCAAGCTTGTCCCCATGTGGTCAGTAAAGGTCTACAAAACCTGCCTCACATTTCTTAGCACATCTTCCATTAGTGGTCTCATTTTATTGTTCTCAGCCAAAACTCTGCCATGAGAGAGAAACTTCCTGTAACTCCACACTCACCTAGAAATAGTTCTGTTCAAAATGAAACATTCCAGAGGAGTTATGATAATTAAGATTCTACTGCAATAAAAGTGGGTAGATAATGCTCTCAAAATCTACGAGGCCAACATCATATTCACTGTGGCTCACTGTAAAAAATTTGGAAACTTTAATCAAATACTTTCATTACCCAGGGTTTCTCATCTTTTGGGAACTCCCAAGAGACTATCATTTTGCATCAACTGCCAAATCGTTCCTATGGACATTTCAGACAGAGTTGGAACTGTGCCAACCATCTCCAGAGTCTCTTTGTCTGAGACCCATATCTGGACAGAATGGGCAGCTTCCTGAATACTCTTTATAGGATTGCAATCTAATTCCATGGCTTTCATTCAAGGACAATATAACGAGCAACCACATACAATTTCCTTTTAGCCATACTAGAAATATCAGGGGAAAAAAAGCAAATGTAATGAAGAAATAACCAACTACCTTTAACTTCCCTGTAGACATCAGAGTTGTGAGATATAGCTGGAAGTTCCAAGGACCAAATGAAGGTGCAGAATCACCAACATTGCCTTCCAGGAATTTATAACACTCACACGTGCCCAAAGTTAAGCAGTTACCACTTGTACCAGAACTTCATAATTGACAAAGTGCTTCTGCACAGCTATGATGTTGTTTTGCCTTCACAGCACTGATCAGTAATGGTAGGCATTATTGTCTTCATTGATCAAGCACCCGAGCTTTATTTTTCTTTTTGACAAGAATCTTAGCCAAGGTAACTCAGCTGCTAAATGGGGGAGGTAAAAATTGCTTGCTGGTTTCTGGTTTTGAACCCTTGTTTGCCTTTTCCATGACCCAATACTCCCCACTGTCTATACTTCCCCCAACCCCCACATGGTGGGCGTACCCTGTCAGTCTGCACGTGCTCCCTTTTACTTGGACATCATTTTTTTTACCCAGAATGTGAATAACATTTTACATAGTGTTGTTTCTATTTTATTCTCTGTGATTTAAAAGCCAACAGCAATACGGCCAATATGTTTTCGTTTTCACGCTTCAAGGTTTTGTTTCGGTAGATATAGTCTTCCATTTGGGGCCACGTGGATGCTGGTTGGAAACCAGGTAGGGTAGTGTGCCTGGCATTCCTCACTCCCTCAGGGTCAGCACAGAGTATCGGAGGCACAGCACACCACCACCTCCACCTGAAAGGTGACCTCTAGTTTGCGCTTTGTGTGTGTTATCTTAGGGAGAATGGAATAGTATATTCTGTAACAGAGCTGGTGCTTATCACAGCATGCCCAGTCAGCAACTGTAAGGCACTTCTCTCTCCAAAACCAATATAAACTTGGAGAGCATTATAATTTGGGGGCGGGTATGGGTGACTCCCCACCATGTCCTTATTTAGCACAGAGAAGTAAAAATTCCTAGGATATTGATTTATTTAAAGAAGTATTGACTCATCGCTTGTTATCCTTCCTTAAACTCATTCTATCATGCAGGAACTCCTCAAAACTTATGGCTTACTGATAGTACTCTTTCATAGCTTCCAGAAAGATGTGATTTCTCCCTATTTTTATAGTTCTTTGGTCATTCAGTGGGGCCCTTGTGTGTAGTGAATCAGGCAGGGTAAGTCAGATTGTGCTATGGGAACAATACACATCAAAGAAACAGAGGATTATTCCTTGCCGGGTCCACTGTGTGTCAGCTGGGTGCTCTGCCTGTGTCTTCACTCTGGGACCCAGCTTGATGAAGCTGCAACTTCTAAGTGGTGTCAAAGAGAGAAAGAGTGTCTCTATTGGACCCTAAATCTTCAACCCACCAATCAAGTCACTCGGCCACACCTTACTTCAAGCAGCAGGGAAGTACAAACCAACCATGTGTCCATATGGAGAACCCAAAATATTTGGTGCAATGCATTAGATTCTTGTGCTACCCTTTAATCTTAATCTGAAAATTTCAGCATTTATATTTTAGACAAAAACCAGGTAAAGTTTTCTTAGGGTTTTGGAATCTAGAGACTATATCTGCCACTTACTGCTTGGGACTTTTGGAGAAGTCACTTATTCCCTCCCCTGAACCCAGTTTCCTTAGCTTAACATTTCAGAAATAGCCCCCTGGTCTGGCTACCTCCATAAGATTGTTGGGGAGTTTACCAATGAGATACTATATATGAAAATATTTTTAAATGTGAAAAAAGTTTTATAGGTAAAGGGTGTTCATGTTATTGCCATATGTCTCTTTTTACTAGAATAATAATTCTAACTCACATAACTTCAAAGATGAAATTTGGAAGGCAGGTACCTTTCTCTGCAAATGATCACATCAGTTCTACCTGAACGTTAAGAACCATTCAAAATTAATGCACAACACACTGGAGAGAAAAGGCCATGACCAAGATTGCACCTGGCACAACTTCTCAATAGTTATTTTCATGGGAATCTGGACTCATGGATTATTTTGTCTGTAGACACTTGTGGAAATATCTTTAATTAGGCTGGGAAGGATAATCTCCCCCCTTTGCTGGCTCTTTATACGTTGACAGGTAGAAGACCAACTATTAGAAAAGAGCATAGAGATCTTTAAAACTGTAGATTATAAATGGACACGATTTCCTGGGCAGTCTGAGGGACCCCTTCAACATCATTCCTAATTTTCATGATGATCTTCCCTCGCTGCTCCTCCCCCCCCAGAGGAGCTTTGAGCCTGTGCTATCTTAGGGTTAGCAAGACATTTCCAATTCCATATTTCACAGAACACTATAGAAGGTATGATGTTTAGCTCCTCTAAGACAAGTGGGCAGCACATTTGACTTACAAAAGGATTCTTTATTCTTGACTTTTCTCATTCACTAAACCCTAATTAAACATCTGTGAGGTGTCCAGCATTGTGCTAGTGACCTAGCTAGTAGAGATGCAAGATTGATAAGACTAAGTTGGCCTTTGAGCAGCTCACAGCGGGGGGAAGGAGACAGTCAGGCCAGCGATGATGACTGCACAACCTGTTAGAGACAAGCGTGGACACCTGCGGCCCCGGGCAGCCTAGCTCAAGGGGGCCTGACTGTCTGCAGAGGTCAGGGGAGCTCTGGAGAGGAGAAAATTGTAAGTTGAGTCTTGAGGAAGATGAAAAGGCTGTCAATACAGACAAAGTCAGTTGGGGGCTGAGGAAGAGCATATGGAAAGACCTAGAGGCTGAGAAGACTTTAGATTATGAAATTTGTATAATGGGGAGTCATGTTGTCTAGAATCTCCCCCCCCCCATTACACAATGATATAGTAGTTGTAGTATTAGAGTGGTATGCAGAACCAATTCTGTGCCAGGGAAGTCTGAACGTCTCTCAGAACCAACGACTCTCCCCGGGGTTAAGCAAAGGTATCATACACAAAGGTATCTCCTTCTCTGCTCATCTCCCTTCTCCCCGACCTCCCACTCCACCTCCCGAGGTTCTGGGTCCATCCAACTGTTCCTCCATATGGCCAAGCCCAGAACACGGTGGAGCCCTTTGGTCCAAGGTTGCTGCATCGAGGCAAGATAGCAGTCAATCCTGGCATTCCTCAGAATGAGGTACCTCCCAGACAGACGGACCTCATTTTGACGAACAATTAAGCTCCAAGACTCTCTTCTCATAAGAGAAGAGGACAGGAAGGAACAGCAGGTGAACTGTACAGAGAGCCACGTGTGTTCACTTCACTTCTACCTGTCAATTTATAAAGAGCCAGCAAAGGGGGGAGATTATCCTTCCCAGCCTTTTTACCTCCCAGGAGGAGGTAAAAAAAATTCAGAGAGCAGCTACGTGTTTGCATTCACATCAGTCGCTGCCTCCTCTGCCAAGGTCCTGATTTCATAGCAAGAAAAACACGCCCTGCCCTTGTGTGAGGGTGACACAAGTTCAAGAGCTGACTTAGCCAGCTCATCCCCACTGTCAACCTAATAGTTTCCATTAGCATTTTTCCAGTTATATAAGCCAATGGCCCCGAGTTCTGACTTGGGGTAAGCAGAGTAAACCAAAGAAAAAGTCAGTTAGAACGTATCAGGTGAGGCACGTGGTCACAGAGCGTGGGCAGCAGCTGTTCTCTGTAATGCAGAGAAGCGCACGGGGCTAGCACCTGGGCAAGGCTTTGCTCCAGTCCTGACCAGCAGCCCTTCTGGACTGGAATGATCTCAAATCACTCTCTATATTCCAGTCAGGTCCGAGCCTGTCCTTTCTGTCACCTGTGCCTGCTGAAAATGAAAATAAATAAAGAAAAAGGAAAAAAAAAAAAAGAAAAATTGCAGTTGACCCATAATACAAAGATTATTATATTCTTAGAGATTTGTTCATCTGATTTTAAAATCCCAGGAGCGAGCACTGCATTCTGAAATGTCATATTGCTTGACATGAGGCTTAAATTCCTGTTGGAGCCGGGATTCCTACCACCCCAGCTTCCTGCCGACGTGTCCTCAGAGCACTCTTAAGATCTGAGTGCTGCTGTCCCGCTCGCCCCCACCATTACATTCTCTTTCCACTTGCCACTTACCACGGTGATCAAATCATGTGGTGACCATAACCAAATAATTTCTGTTTTCAAAATTCTCCCAACGATGGTAACATTTGAGGCGGGAACTGTCAATCCTTTGCTCCCAGTAGATTCTAATTCCACCACCAGGCCTAGCGCATAGCAGGGGTTCAACAAGTATTTGTTAAATGTTTTTTTTTTTAGGTAATATCCCTGTTTGAAATCTTTCAGTGGCTTCCTTTCAGTGGACTTTCTTCAGAGTTAGGTCTTCAATTAAGAATCATCCTATGTAGTTTGGAGCCAAGGGATTCGTTATGTGTCTGACCCAAGGCTTTCTTCACCACCCAAATATTTATAGTATCGACTGAGAACTGGACGGGTAACCCCATCTCACGTCCTCATTAGCTGGCATTTGAACTAGTATTGTGGATTGTGGTTTTCTATGTAGTTTCCCTCGTTTCAATCATTCATAACTGCTATCTCCTGAGCTCAGGACCAGATACATAATTTGAAGGTCCCAGTGCAAGTTGAAAATGGAAGTCTCTTGTTCAAAATGAATGAAACTCTCTACACAAGAATGGCAGTGCATTGAACAAGCAATGGGCCCTTCTGTCCTGGGGTCTGGTGTGACCCCATAGTTTTCCTACCCAGGAAGCTGATTCTGCCTGAGTTCAATTTTTTTTAAAGCACAGTTTTGGTCATGGTATGCCCTTGTTCAAAAACTTTCTTTCTTTTTTATATCACTTTGTTCATTTTATTCCTGAATAGATCTTTCATTCACTTATTCATTTATTTAATCAGCTAAAATGGATTGAGCATCTATCACAAGCCAGTATTATACAGCCTTAAGATACATCAGTACACCAAACAGAAAGTGTTCCTTGTCTTCATGGAACTTACCTTCTAGTAGGGGATGCAGCTGATAAATAATATACATAATAATTCATTTCTATAGAATCTGGGGAGATAATAAATGCTTTGGAAAAAAATAGAATAAGTGTGATACCGTACCCAGGGAGTTTTAAATGTAAATTAAATGGTTATAAAAGGTCTCCTTGAGAAAGTGACATTTGAGTGCAGATCTGAGGAAGGCAAAGGAGTTAAAGGCACAGCTCAGGGTCGGTGCAGTTAGCTAGGTAAGAGAGAAAGAGATGAGATAGGGTTAGGGCTGGGCTAAGTCTGGCAAGGCCTGGCTCACTGCACAGTTATGCTGGGGCCTGAATCCAGAAAGGCCCTAAGTTTGGGTTTAAATGCTCTGTGGCTACCTTCTTGAAATTATTAGTAATTTTTTTTTATTTTAGAAGTTTTTAAAAAAATTTTTATTAACTTTAATTTATTGTGTTAACATGGATTCAGTTCAAAAACTTTCAACAGCTCCACATTCTTTAGAATTGTAATTTAAGGGACTTATGAATTCCAACTTGCAGTTGGTGACAGAGGTGAAGCTGGTCTTGCGGACCCGTGAAATTTGTGACGCAGGTGTACAAATTTGACAAAGAGACGCTCTGAGTGACCCAGGTCTTACACTCCATTTGTCAGCTAGGTCTAGGGAGGCCTGATTTTTAACTAAAAATGAAATAAGGAACTCTATTGTCTCGGGGAATTTCTCTTCTTTATACTCATGTCACATTGAGAATCATCTCCAGTCTTCCTGTGGGAGAGCTGCCTGCAGGTGTAACCTGGAGAGACAGCAAAGAAACGCAATGCCTTCAGTTACTGCACAGTATGAAATCTGTGGGAAGAAATAAGACTTTTGATATGCCAACCACAATGTGGTTTCCATCTAACTGAATCCATTCATCACGACTTTGAAAGAGAAGCTGACGCAGTTGAAAAGTGAGTTCAATGGATCTGTCCTCCTCCAAAGCAGCCGGTGTGTGTGTTGATGTGAATCTCATCTTTAAAAAATCCCACAAATCCTGGCTTCAAGCAAATGAAGGCTCATTCATTTGGCAGCCTCCTTGCACACAGCTGATGGTTGCAGCACGTGGAATTACTTATAACTCAAGACTTTGACTAAAAACGCAGATGTGGCACTCAATTTATCATCCTCTTCTCTGAGATTCAAAGGGCTCTTTAGAACACAAGCTGATGCCAGTTACTATTTTAACAAATCAGTAAGTATATTTTCATGGGCTTGACTTCCCCATTTGGCTCCTCCCAGACCCCTGCTGTGGCTATGGGGGTTGCCGTATATGTGCTAGATACCGGCAGCTTGAAAGAGTGTGTCTTATTTCACAGACACAGGGCAAAGGCAGCAAGAGTGATTGTTCAGGACTGTGAAATCCAGGCAGTCTCTCCTTGGTATCAGCTTGGATCAGGATTGTGTTACTTATCTATGGCTGTGTAACAAACTACCTCACATTTAGTGATTTAAAAGATGCACGTTTATTAGCTCACAGCTTCTGTGGGTCATCAGTCTGGCAACAGCTTAGTTGATTCTTCTGTTTTAGGGTTGCTCACAAGGCTGCAGTTAAGTTGCTAGCTGGGTTATAGTCTCATCTGAAAGCTCAACTGGTGAAGGGTCCACTGCTAAGCTGGAAGAATTCAGTTCCTGGAGGACTGTTTGGCTGAGGGCCTCAGACCCCTCATAGGTATTGGCTGGAGGCTGCTCTCAGTTCTTTGCTTTGTGGACCTCTCTAGCACAGCCCCTTATTTCATCAATAGTGCAAGCTGAGAAAGCAATAAGGAGAGTCTGTTAGCAAGACAGAGATTATAGCATAATTATATAGGTGCCATCACATCACCTCTACTGTATTCTGTTGGCCATTTCACACTCAAGGGGATTTAAACAGAGTGTGAATAGCGGGATGTGGTGATCATTGGGAGCCATCGTAGACTCAGCTGGCCGCAAGGACAGTGTCCCTGGTTGAAGGAATCATAGTCATATCCTATTATAAAGAATGTGCTGTACCCTGGCCAGTTAACTCAGTGGTAGAGTGTCAGCCCTGTGGGTGGATCCCATTCTGGGTGCATACGGGAGTCTGTCTCTCTGCCTCCCCTACTCAGACTGAATTAAAAAAAAAAAAGAATGAGCTCTATGTTCCTGAGTTTCAAAAATATTTGTGATTAGGTTCCAAAAGAATATCCTTGAGGTAAAAATGATGTGCCAGTGGCAAATTTTATCTGTAGTTCAGCTAATTGTCTCATCTTTCTCATAAAATGGGATTTTTCATTCTTTCCAAAGAATCTCTTTTTTTTCATTCTCCCTTGTATCACAATCTAACAGAGGAGATGTCTGGTCACATTAGAATGTGGGAAGAGCTCGGATTCCTTGATGTTGGACAGAGTAGCCTAGAATTTAGCTGGTGGGCAGAGTTGTGTCTGCTCGGGGCAGCTTTCTGACCTTGGCTTTTCTTAGTTTCACTATTTCTTTTTTTCTGTCTGTGAGGCCCTGAATCAGTTCTACAGGTCCAGAACTGTTTCCTAGTACTGTCTTAGTGTCAAAGCATTTCCATGGAATTCTGTACTTTACCCTCTGGATTTTAAAATCTATTAAACCTGTTTCCACCTGTTTTCCTTGTAGACGTTACTAAAAGTTACAGATGACATTCTGACTGGTGACTAATACAAGGCACCCATGTGTCTTTTGAAAGTGGGTTATCCTCTCAGGGAGTAGAAAATTATTTGTTGCTGCTGTTGTTTGTTTTGGGTCACTGAAAAACTTTAAACTAATTTATTCAATCACTCATCCCCACGTGGACCTTTTTTACTTATTCAAGAACAGTCATTGGCTGTTTGCGTTGAATTAGAAAGAAGATGAAAAAGGAAAAGTTGCTGCCCTTGTGGGTCAGACCTTGCCCTGCTTGCCCTCTGTGGCATTTCTTCTGAGCATGCACTAAAGCAGGGGTCCCCAAACTTTTTACACAGGGGGCCAGTTCACTGTCCCTCAGACCGTTGGAGGGCCGGACTATAAAAAAAACTATGAACAAATCCCTATGCACACTGCACATATCTTATTTTAAAGTAAAAAAACAAAACGGGAACAAATACAATATTTAAAATAAAGAACAAGTAAATTTAAATCAACAAACTGACCAGTATTTCAATGGGAACTATGCTCCTCTCACTGACCACCAATTAAAGAGGTGCCCCTTCCAGAAGTGCAGCGGGGGCCGGATAAACGGCCTCAGGGGGCCGCATGCGGCCCGAGGGCCGTAGTTTGGGGACCCCTGCACTAAAATGTCTGCATGCTGCTCTGGCCTCTCATAGACATAGAAAGCATTTTGTCTCAAGCACCTCCTCGGGCCCCAGCTGACTCAGAACTAATGTTTCCTGTGTCTGAACATAGTCAGGGGCAATTCTGAGGCCCAAACAAATCAGCTGTGCTTTCTGCACGTTCTGCTGGGGACCCAGGTGCTATCCATAGCCTGCCTACATGGGTTTAAACCCAAGGGTGTGTAAGTATCTTCTTTCATAACCTACTTGGGGTAGTGGGTAGAGAGCAGAGAAAATAGGAGTGATGTTAGCAATCAGAAGGCTAGAGAAGGTAATTAGGACGTTTACAAAGACAAGATGGCAAATCTCAGAGCTGTTGGGAGGCCTGGAGGTAGTTACCTAGAAGATTAGTGCATATTAAAATAGCCTAAAGAAAGGTATTTTTTTAAACAAATTATCTGTCTCCATCCCCAGATATTTTAATTCTGGGGTTGGGAGCAGCACCTAAACATGGCCTAGGAATCTTCATTCGTACATAGCATTCCTCACAGTTTATATGCTGAAGGTCTACAAAGAACCATTTACAAACAATGGAACCTTAGCAAAATAGATCAATTGCAAATAAACCTAATGACCCGCCCCCCCCCCCCCCCAGGGAATGAATTTACTGTTTGTTATTCCCTTTATTGATCTCAGATATATAATTACAAACATTACAGTTTTTGACCAGAGGTAAAATGATTGCAATGCTTATTAGATGAGGGAAGTCTGAAAACTGAAATTAAACCAACTAGTTACCTAATTCTGTTATTCATCTACTCCATTGAAGGAGCATTCATTCCTTTCCTTTCTTTTCTTTCATTCAAGAATACAGTCACCTATGCTTTATGAATGGAAGTCAGCAGCCTTTCACAACTAGATTAATAATGCCAGCTTTGGACATCAATGTCTTGTGTAAGTATCTTCACAAGACAATGTCTTCTCTATATCTATGTCTCTAAATCACCCTGTGAGTACCCACTGTTGTTTTCTGCTCTTGGAAAAATAACCCAGTTTTAGAATTATAAAGACTCAGAGGGAGAAGTCTATAATCTGCTAAAAAAAAAGAGCAAGGTACAAGATAATGAGTTATCTAATCAAACATCCATCTATATGTATTCATATTTATTTGTAATATTTTTGATGCAAAAATATTTATGATTTTTATGAATTATTATTATTATTTTTTGTATTTCTCCAAAATTAGAAGCAGGGAGGCAGACAGACTCCCGCATGTGCTTGACTGGGATCCACCTGGCATGCCCACCAGGGGGTGATGCTCTGCCCATCTGGGGCGTTGCTCTGTTGTGGCTGGAGCCATTCTAGTGCCTGAGGCGGAGGCCATGGAGCCATCCTCACTGCCTGGGCCAACTTTGCTCCAGTGCAGCCTTGGCTGTGGGAAGGGAAGAGAACGATAGAGAGAAAGGAGAGGGAGAAGGGTGGAGAAGCAGATGGGCACTTCTCCTGTGTGCCCTGGCTGGGAATTGAACCCAGTACTTCCACATGCCAGACCAATGTTCTACCACTGAGCCAACTGGCCAGGGCCTTATAAAATATTTTGATGAAATATTTTTATGAGGTAAAGAGGTGAAAAAGACTCCATTCCATTAATTGTGTTTTTATCCCCTTTTTGGGGTTAAAAAATGAGATTGGTGTGAGAAGTTATTAACTTTAACATTTTGTTAAAAAGTAGTATTCTGGACCCAATTATTTTAATATCTGTTAAACTTCCTGCAGCAAGATTAAAAGGAAGCTGAATTCCTAGTATTTAATGATAAACTTTAATTTTTTAAAACAATTGAATAATGACAAAATTACTCTCCAGGATTTATAAAATAAGGCTAAAGAGATGTTTTTTTTAACATTATTTGTTAAAATAATGTTTTTAAAAAAACAATAATGTTTTTTTTAAACATTATTGTTTAAAAAAAATATGGACACTAGAATACAAGAGAAACATTTCTTTGATAAATTAAGAGGAAAAACTACAAAACTACAGAATGATCAACATTGATGTTTTCCAAAGGGAGCAAATGGTGATTAATTAACACATTTCATTCTTGTACAGGTCAACATTCTTAATAAATATTGGTACCTTTATTTTCACTTTAAATTTTGTTGCTTATAACAATTAGCTCTTCTAAATTGATAAAAATAACTCAAGAGTTGATAAAAATTCCCAGTTAATAAATACAAAATAGTTTTTTTTTTAATTTTTTTTTAAGATACATTTATTTATTTATTTATTCATTTTTAGAGAGGAGAGAGAGAGAGAGAGAGAGGAGAGAGAGACAGAGAGAGAGAGAGAAAGGGGAGGAGCTGGAAGCATCAACTCCCATATGTGCCTTGACCAGGCAAGCCCAGGGTTTCAAACCAGCGACCTCAGCATTTCCAGGTCGACGCTTTATCCACTGCGCCACCACAGGTCAGGCAATACAAAATAGTTTTTGAGAAAATAAATAATTATACTTTGTCTAGCTCTAGAGTGAGTTAATCAGTATAAATTTTTTTAAAACTAATGGAGTAAATACCTTTTCCAGTTAGCTTTTATAAATAATTTAAAAATGTTAAGTGCTTATATAAATGTAAAATAAGAGAAACTAAAAATTCTAAGTATGACTTAAATATGTTGACTGCATAAGAAATTTTTCTTGTTACAGTTGTAAGTCAAGAAAAAATAGGTTTATCTGTGAGTATCATTAACAGCCTTGTAACTTGGTTAGAGAATCAAATAGGAAAATTTGCTTTTAGGTGTTTCAGAGGTTTTAATGGATGATAATAGAAGAATATAAAAATAGCTCTTCTAATATTCATAATGTAAATGACAAAATTAGACTGATTTAATAAATTTGTTTCAAAACAACTTTCTCTCTTCCTTCTATGACAGTCTTGGATATATTTTTTTCATGAAAAGCCTAATTAATTTGAATTTCCTAAATTCTCCCTATTGATTTATCTGGTTAGAGTAGCCAACATACTTTGTTTAAGATTACACAATTGCAAAGTCCTGTGTTCAACTAAATTAAATTATAAAAGGTAATTTCTTTATAGAGACATATAATGTTACTTGTGGACAAAAATAGCTTTATAGTTCTTGGTTTTTGTTCAGTTCTTTTGTTCTGAAGAAAAACCTTGGTTGCTTTATTTAAAGGTAGCAGTTAATAAAAATGATGAAATTACACTGGTATAACAAAAAAATTTATATACAAGATAAGAATATGTTTATCAAGGGAATTGTTACAGTTTATGAAGATCAAAACCTTCATATATTTTATATATAGTCTTACACACAGTTGAAACAACCATAAACAGAAAAGTGAGAAAATACTACAATAACATTTTATTTTCTGAGGCATCTGAGAGTGGTCTGCCAACATAGTGCCCTATTACTCTGTTTGATGTGTACACTATTTCCTACAAAGCCATTCTTCCCTAAAACCATAATACAAAATTAGGAGATGACCTTGATGTGTTACGACTATACAACCCTCAGACCACATTCAAGCTTTCTAATAATATCTTTAATAGGAAAAGGACCCAGTTCATTATCATGAGTTGCATTTGGTTGTCATGTTTCTTTTGTCCTCTTCAGTCTGTAACAGTTCCTCAACTCTTTGCTTGACTTTCATGACCTTGACACTGTTGAAGATTAAACATCAGTTATTTTGTAGAGGGTTCCTCAGTTTGAATTTGTCTTATGTTTTCTCATGACTAGCACAGGTTATTCATCTTTGTAGGAATACCACAGAAATTATGCTTGTTCTCTTCACAGCGTCCCATCGGGTGGTACAGGGTGTCAGTTTGTCTCATTACTAGTGGTGTTCACTTTGATCCCTTGTTAAGGTGATGTCTTCCAGGCTTCTGCACTATAAATGTCTTCCTCCCAATAGTCCATCTGTCATCCAACCAAGCTGCTTTCCTTTTCTCCATTACCCTCCATCTGTACCTCCCTTCATCCTTCCTTTCCTCCCTCCCTCCTTTCCATCACTATTGATTTATACATTTCTATTTTACTCAGTGAGTTATAATCTGTTTTTATCATTATTTCCATTGCCCCTAATTTGGCCCCTGCGACCAAATTAGTTCAAGTTGGTTCCTGTGCCTTTTTAATATTCCATTATTCTTTGAGTACTTCTTTGCTTTCTGGTATAAGTTATTATACTTTTCTAATCCCAGTTCTTGAATGAATCATTTCTCCAAAGATCTTTGGTCCTTTTTAATGGAGAATGATACCTAGAAATCCAGATCTGGGGCTAGGTGTCCTTATTTTTATTGGGGAGTCATTGTTCCCAGACTCTCTCTTTGTGGACGGGGCTAGAGAGAATATATGTTTGTGTTTTGACATTACATATACACATTATATATGTACACATTTGTATCCTTATTACTATAACCATATCTATATTTATCTATATCTATCTATCTATGTATTGACCTACCTACCTTTATATTGAAAACCATGAATTCACACCTCTAATTCCAATCCAACAGCACATGTTTCATTCTGGTTTTCTCCCTTTCTCTATTTATTACTCCCTTCTCTGACACTGGGAAACCTGGTTCCCATGATCTATGTGTATTTGCTTATTTGTTCAAACCCCCCACAGGTGACCCATCTTCCATTTGTGCTAATGTTTCCAGTTTGACCTGACTGATAGTCAACCTGGTTGGTAATTTGAATATAATATTGTTTAACAGTGTCTCATTTATTAAAAACAATCAAGGTATACCTTGTTCAGATATACCATACTATACATTTAAGATATTGTATTTTATATATATAATATATAAATAATATATAAATATATATATATTTGCTACCTATAGCTCCTTCTTTTCAGATAGCTACCTTACAAGAGGTTCAAGAGTTAACATCTTTGTCAATAGTGGCTGTGTCTTCAGGATTATTTGTAATTTTGACATAGTGTAAAAATAAAAGAAAAAAAGATTATAACTTATTGGAGGCATTTCACACAAAGAAAATCTCGGTTATTAAGATTAAAGCCTAAACTAAAGAAAATGCCCCAAATGAATGATGTACCAACAAATAACCATTGTCCGTATGGGCTCCAAGTTTCTGCCAAGGTTTAATGGGTGACAAGTGCATTAAAATGAAAACTGTTCAGATTTTCAGGAGAGCTCCCTCTTTTCGTTTAACTCTAATAACAGCAGCACAACCCACACCTGAAATTCCCCCTGTGCTCTTCCTCCTATGAAATGCTTACAGGAGGACCTGCCAGAGTTGCTTGACTTTTCAACTAACAAACTTCACGTTCTTGTACTCTGGCCCAGCAACTAGTAAGATTACACATTTTTTCTTGGGTTTCTGGGTATCTCACCTTTCCCCTCCTCAGGTTTGCTGGGACTGACCTCAGATTGTCCCTGGGTCTCGTGTCCTCCCCTCACCCTGCGTAGTCTTGGCAGTCTGCCCGTGCTTGGGCTCCTGATGTGGCTCCCACAGTGCTGACCGGGGCAAGGGCACCTGACACAGAGCAGAACGTCTTCTAGAACACGTCTGCATTGTAGAGCAGGAAGTCAAAGCCCAGAACTATTCTGAAAGGCATCTATAGTTAACATTTTATTTGGATGGGAGAATCCTATGATTGTGCACAATATTATGTTTGATTGGTCAATCTACTCCTTCATTTTAATATTCATTTTAAAATCGGTATTATTTGAAAGATTACCCAGTATTCAAATAAATATTTTTTTCCCAAGACTGGACACAATGTCTGAAATTTGAACATCAGAGCTCCATTTGATGAAGAAAAAAAAATCTTTAAAATATTTTTGGTCCTTAAGTGCCCTCCATGGAAATACGAATCTCTAAGGGAGGACTGTGAGCCGGGAGGTGGTGCGGGCCTTGAGATCGATTTCACTTTTCACAGTCGGACTCTTCCCTGCCCACTATTTTTGTTTTAACTTCTCAAACAGTTTCTAATGTTTTGGTTTTAGACTGCTGTGCAAATGATGCCTATGAATATGGAAAATTAAAAGGGAAGGAGTTATTTGCATTCTTGGAGACAAACACTGTCTTAGTTCAAGTTAATCTTTGTAAGTTGCTTAAGATGCTGGCACAGAGGACTTTAGCTCAAGTTAGAGAGAGTGCCCAGGGGAAAGGTTATCTGTAATGTTAAATCGCGCCATGGGTCATGGCAGAGGGCCCGAAGAACCAGGGAGTAGATGCAGGAGGCCTCAAGGACAGCTTGGGAGGCAGACCTGCCACCCTAGGCAGAGGCTTTGACAGTGGGACATACAGCTACTAGCTTGTCATCATACCTACAGGCAACAGAGTGGGCTTCGAGTCTGTCATCTCAAGGAGGGGTGGCTACAGTTCAGGGACAGCGGCCACCTCTGAGTGGTGTGACAAACAGCCCCACTTCCTGTCAGTCCTTTGCTTACAGGCTCATTGCCCTGACCTGTTCTGAAACCTATAACCTATATCCTCCACCAATCTGTTTATGCCCTGACCGCTCCTGCTTCCTAACAAACAACAACTTTAAAAAAAAAAAGATTTTATTTATTTATTTTAGAGAGGGGAGAGAAAGAGAGAGAGATAGAGAGAAAGGAAGGGGAGGAGCAGAAAGCATCAACTCCCATATGTGCCTTGACCAGGTAGGCTCAGGGTTTGAACCAGCAACCTCAACATTCCAGGTTGCTGCTTTATCCACTACACCACCACAGGTCAGGCACAAGCAACAACTTTTAAAGCAGTCCAGACCTCCCCCACATCACCTCAAATCTATCACTAAATAGCCCTGCAGTAAATTGTATCAATCTGCTGGAAAGCTATGAAATATCGATGTGGTTTGTGAAATTCAAACATCACAGCTGATCCTTTAAGCCAGAGGTCGTAAAAGGGCAAATATGGCCTTCTGATCCGTAAGGCCATTTAAAATTTATTAGTAGTCACACAACCACTTTCTTGGGGGAGATTTTACACAAAAATAAGGATTTTTCCTGTTTTCCTTGAGAAAGTTGAGAATATCTGGACCCACCAGATCAATGTTTCTACATAATGGTAGTTGGCTGTGGCTAAGTGGAGGTTTCTATAGACTCCTAGTTGGTCACAGTCCTCACTATTCCCTATTGTCTCTCTAAGCAGCCCACTCTACTCATTTGAAATACATGACCTGTCTCTGTAGGCTAAGTTTGCAAAACTCATCTAGACTAAAATCTTAGCCAGGTGAGAGTAGGCTCAGAGCAGATGGCACAGAGGAGAGAAAAACAGCAGGAAGGGGTCGACAACAAAATTACTCCTTTCCAAATGCTTATCTGGACACCCACTGCCTGTAGGCCACACAAACTTAGCCTGATCCAAACTTGGATTTTCTCACTGACTGAGGTTCACTGTCCAGATCTGCAATTGTGTGTCTCACTGGGCCAACATTGGCGATGTGGATAGAAATATTCTCTTTTACTCATTAGAAAGAAGCCAGGGTGTACTTCTATTTTTCTTAAGCACTCTGAGAGTTCCAGAACCATGAGATGCCATTGTACTCTCTCTTTCCCAAAATTTAGACCTCAACCCAGAAGCACCTGCCCTGTGCTGTTTTCATGTTGCGGTACGTTTGTAGGACTAGAGGGAAAGTGGATATGGAAGAACATGGGTTCTAGAAATCCGAGAAAGTGAAACAAGACTAGTACTCTTCTTTAAAAATAGGCTATATTCATATTTGGCATCTGAGTGTGAAATCTGATGGGCGTAGCTGGCTTGAGTACAAATGGAAGGGAAGTTTTTGGGTTTCAGGAGGTCAAGAAACGGTGAAGAAGGATTTACATAAAGCATTCCTGTGTGCATGTGAGCCAGTGATGTGATGATATCTGGCCTAGAGAGGAATTCTGGGAGTGTCAGCGAAGGTGAGTAACTGACAAAGGTAATGGGAGGGAAAGGTTGGGATCGTTCATTTGGTTCAAAGAAAGATATTCAAAATTTTATCTGAGAATGGAGGTTTAATGGGGGAAAGTGGCAGCTGACTGTAGCTTGGAGAAAATCCGGCCCCATTTACTGACTTTTCTAAAGATGAAAAAAGTTTGCTACCTGAAAATCAAATGATTTTTATTAGAGGTATCTTACCTAATTCTCTAGATTAACACATAACCAAAAGAAAAGCACAACTTTTGAATAATCAGTTGCATCACTTATCTTCCCCTGAGCCCTCTGATACTATGCTTTCACAGCTTTCAAGAATAGTGGAGTGTAAAAAGTTAAGTTCAATTGGTTCCTCTAGTATTACTTCTATCCTGACCTCTCTGCATGGCTCTACAGTGAACAGTTTAATATATTTCAGAGGTCACACAACAAAATACAAGGGGATTCCAGTCTAGAGGGAAATAGTGACAAACTGCTTGTTTGTTGAGGTCAGAATTCTCCGGTGGCACCTGTAGGCTCCTCTTGAATGTTTTGGCTCAACTGGTCTTATCACCTGTTACTGAGTCATTCGAGCCGTGAGAATCAGGCTTGATGCCTTTCTCTTAGCCTCACATTCTGAGTCCTGGCATATTTTTTGACTTTCTTTCCTTTCCATGCCAACTCTTGCTGCCCTAATTTAAGACCTTATCATCTCTTGTCTGAACTATTGCAACAGCCTTCCAGCTAGCATCCCAGCCTCCAGTCTTGTCCACCCTAAAATCCATCATCCATGCTGTCATGGAAAACCAGTACCTTGCTAACATAAGATGGAAGCAATAGCATAAGACTGAGAGGGGGTTATCAGGGTGCATAACCTCCAGATAGTACCTTCTTCCACATCACAATAAACGATCTCAAAATCCCTGGGTGAAGGGAGGATGCAAATGATATGAGATGCAATAGAACATAACCTGTGATTACAGATGAATTCAGACATGTCAATCATAAAACACAATTCTGTTTGTTCTATATAAAGTCTCAAAATCTTTAAGAAAATGTAAGCTAAGAGAGCCTGTGTCTCCAGTCCTGATGCTCTGCTTGTAGTTTGGAGGTAAGGAGAGCATTGTCTTTGCTGTCATCATCCTATGTCCTATTTAAACTTCCGCATTCAAAGCCCTCTGGCGACCTTTTCTAGTCTCACCTTTAACCACTTCCTTCAGGACCACTGCACGGCACCACTCTAGGTGGCATCATCACATTGTGTTGTACGTCAGGGGTGCCTCTGGAATTAAGTGATATCATACACCTTCTCTTTGTCTTTCATGCCAGCAAATGCCAAAAATATAGAGGTAGGCAAAAGTAGGTTTACCCCTGTAATACAAATAAATAATGCAATAATTAATAAGTAATAATACAAGAATAAACTCAGTTTCATGTCCTTGCAACTGTATACGTACTTTTGCCCACCCCTGTCTGTAGACCTCATCTTGCTGATTCCTTGGCTTTGATTTTGCTGGTCTCTTTCCAAAAAATCTCCTCACTACCTTTTCCCATTTCCTTGGACTCAGACACAAAGAGACATACACAGAAACACATGCATGCATCCAGTGAAGTGTTTTTCATCCTTAAAGATAGAGTCTACTCATCAACTCCTCCAGCAAGCATTTCCTATTTCTCTACTCAGCCTCACCTTGTGACCACACTTACATCGTGTTTCAATTTTGACTGTACACATGACTTTCTTCCACTAAACCCTGAGATCCTTAAGAGTAGATACCATGTCTCATGCATAATTATAGTCCCAGTTTCTACCACAGTACCTGATACCACCTTTTCTTTCATCCCTTGCTAACATCTCCCTTTGCAGTGCAGATTTCCCAAGGATGGCCCATTCCTAGGATGACAGAGAGTAGGACTATTTACTCCTTTCACTGGAAATCCCGCTCTACTTACAAGGCTATGGCTTTTTTCCTACAGACACTTAAAACACATTAAAAGTAATACTTGATTCCACACATATTCCCAAAGTCTAGGTTTATAGAGTATTAATTCCATTGGTGGAACATAGAAAATCTAGACCAAGTTGTACTACGTCAGTGTTATCTAGTTCCTTTTCAAATTTTTCTTCAGCATCAACGAAAAGAAGACAGATCTGCACATTTCCTACCTATTGTACTTGTGTGTGTATATTTGTTTGTATGGGTCATGTTTCTGATTTCTTAGATAGCAGCATACACATATGAACAGCCCAGGGTTCCTGAGCCAGGAAGAGAAGTCTTCCCATAAGTTCTGGTTGTAAAAAGAAATGGGGATGTGGCTGAATGAGCCGAAGAGCTGCTGGAGTCCCAGGCAGTTTCTCTTAAAGGGCCCGTGCATGAACTTATTCCAATTCACTTACTCTGATCTCTGGTGCTGGGACAACAGCTCAGAAGACATCAGGGATATGTGGGGAGGAACTGAAGTGTCTAGCATCAGATTGACAGGCAGTCTGCTTTCTGCCAGACAAAAGCGCTGGCAGAGGCCATTGCATCTTTTTGGAGACATCCTCCCCAGAGCTAGGTTTCCATCAACCTGCTTCTACTGTTCACCCAGGTGATTCCCTGAGACCCTGCCCCAACCAACTTGCAGGCCCACCCAAGGCATTTCCAGTGGCTTTCCTATACAAATGCCCTCTCTTGCCTCATGCTTTGGACTTTCCCTAAAATCTCTCAAACAAGCAGAATCTGGCATTTGCATACCATGTACCTTTTGCTAAGTGGCCCCAGGCTTGCCTCTAGTGACAGCCAACCTTGGTTCACAGGTTGGCCTCTCTAGGGTACCTACAAGCCCAGCACAAGTGGCAGCCATCAGCACATCACTCTGTTGCTCATGATGGGTGTCCCCAGGCAGGGCACAGGTGGTAGCTGACCTTGCAACTCCCAGGAGGTCCCAGAGCCAGGGCACCTGGTGGACAGCTTCAGAACATGCTGGATTACAACACTACCACCTCCGTGATTGACACAGTCAAGGGGTGGAACGCCCCACTAAAGCAAGTCCTGCTCCTTAGAGATGACTCCACAACAGCTCAATCCACTAGCGTCACAGCTCATCCTCACAGTAGATTGGCCTATGAGTCAATCCCTCCCGGTGACACCAACAGCAATCAACAAAAACAGGACAGTACACACAGCTCACACGGGCACACATGGAGTGTCCAGTTCATGTGACTGGGGAGGCTGTGCCGCATAGGACACCTACTGCACGTGGCCATTCTGGGAGGTGTAGCAGCTCTACCTAATATATAGAAACAAACACAGGAAAGCAGGCAAAATGTGCAGACAAAGAAACATGTCCCAAATTAAAGAACAGGAGAAATCTTCAGAGAAAGAACTAAATGAAATAGAGGCAAACAAACTACCAGATACAGAGTCCAAAACAATGGCTATAGGGATGCTCAAGAAAGTTACTGAGAACTTCAACAGCATGAAAAGGGATGTAGAAACCATGAAAAAGAACCAGTCAGACATGAAGGATACACTAACTGAAGCGAAAAAAATTTACAGGAATCAACAGTAGAGTAGATGAAGCTAAGAATCAAATCAGTAAGGAAGCCAAAGCACCCAATTTGAAAAGCAAAAATGAAGAATTAAAAATGAGGATAGTGTAAGGAGCCTGTGGGACAACTTCAAGTGTACATTTGCATTATGGTGGTGCCGGAAGGAGACAAGAGAGAGCAAGAAATTGAAAACCTATTTGAAAAAATGACAGAAAACTTTATTAACCTGCTGATGGAAATAGACATAAAGTCCAGAAAGTATAGAGAGTCCCAAACAAGACGAACTCAAAGAGGTCCTCACCAGGACACATGCGAAAGGTTAAAGACAAAGAGAGAACCTTAAAAACAGTAAGAGAAAAGCAGTTAGTTTCCTACAAGGGAGCTCCTGTAAGACCATCGGCTGATTTCTCAACAGAAATTTTGCAGGTCAGAAGGGAGTGGCAAGAAATATTCAAAGTGATGAAAAGCAAGGACCTACAACCAAGATTACTCCACTCAGTGAAGCTACCATTTAGAATCAAAGGACAAATAAAGAGCTTCCAGACAAGAAAAAGCTACAGGAGTTCACCACAACCAAACCAGTAAAACATGAAGTGTTAAAGGGTCTTCTTTAAGAAGAAGAGAAAAGAAAATCAACAATATGATCAAGAAAATGGCAATAAATAATTATCTATCAACAATTGAATCTAAAAAACAAAATAAACAAACAAGTGGAACAGAAACAGACTCATAGATACAGAGAACATTTTGTTGGTTGTCAGATTGGAGGGGGGTTGGGAAATGGGTGGAAAAGGTGAAAGGATTAAGAAATACAAACTGGTTGTTACAGAATAGTCACAGGGATGTAAAGTCCAGTCTAGGGAATACAGTCAATAATATTCTAATAAATATGTATGATGCCAGGTGTGTGTGGGGTTTATCAGGATGACCACTTACTAAGTTATATAATGTCTAATCACTGGGTTATACACCTGAAAATTATATAATGTATATCAACTATAATTGAAAAACAAAAATGATAAGAAAAAATAAATCCAAGTTTTCAACTCTCAGAAAGGAGAAATGGTTTCCAACATTCCAGTGATCCCCCTCAAAGCAGTTTCCACAAAGAACCTTGAGGTCCATTGTAGGTAGTGCTACTTTAAACATTGACATTTAAGTTTGTATCAGGAGATGAAAGTATTTAATGATGATATACTTTCAAAGATACCACCAAGTAACCAAATAACTTTTCCAGCTTTATTCAGCATAGCAGGGCTGGTAGGATTATACTAAATTAAGTATTAATAGCCTTATATCCAGCATCCCCAAGGTCTTCTAGATCTCAGCTTGACCAATGTGCAGTGTATCTGGGTGACATCGACTGGTTTTTCTCCAATGTGTGGTTAAAGGGAAGCTTTTCCTTGGCAAAGTCCCCCTGATGAGTCCATGGTTTCACTGGGTTATCTCTGAGAGGTCATTGTTCATCTTCCATCGTAGGTCAGACTTGGCAGTAGTGAAATAAATGTTCTTGCTACATCTGTACATACATAATCATGGGCTGTTCTGAACACATACGTCATTTTGTGGGTGGGTGAGAGGATTCTAAAAACAAAAAACAAATAGGCCTTTTCAGCTTTTTCAGCTAAAAGAAAACAATAAATGTGTTTCAACAAGGAGGATGATCCCAGGTCAACTGTAGACTTTTTTGTTGGCTTTTGGATTAGGTAACCCCTAGAATCCCTTCCACCGTCAATGGACTGTTCTTGGAATCACTTAGGAATCAGAAGTCAGTGCTATTAATGTCTTGTCTGAGCATACTCATAAATATATATAAAAGTCAATATGAAAGAGAGCTAACCTTTGCCAATGGTTAACCAAAGAAAATACTGTAACTCTGCATTTTGCCAACATCCTTCCTATCACAATCGATGGGCTAATTTTACCCAACGTTAGTAGAATTACAAGAAGCAATTTGAGGTGACAAATTTTTAGAGAGAACTTATTAATGGTAGAAGACTGAGACATGAAGGTAATTGTGACTCTATAATATTAACTGTAGCTCTGTAAATCAAGCGGAAAACCTACAGATCAATACAATTCAGTAGATTATTTAATTACACACACACACACACGCACGCACATACACACATACCCCTCTCATACACACACACACCCCTCACACACACACACACAGCACTAGATGAACAAATACCTAGTTTCCTTCTTACGTATCTTTGACAGTAACATTATCCAGAGGGAAGTAAAACACAAAGTAGTACGTGTTATACAATAAATAAAATATGTAAAGCTTCACAGGACATGATACTTCTAGGAGTACAGTTGAAATCCAGGAATTTCAAGTATATAAGACTTCCTGTTTTCATATTTTAAGGATAAGTGGTTTGCTTTGGGTTTGTTAATGTATTGGAATGGTGCCTTGAACTTGACATAGAGATTGTGCTTAGTTTTTATTGCCTTCACTCCCAGACATTTAAAATTATAGCAATAAAAATAAACAAAATTATAGTAATATCCAACACTGATGAGGAACGAGAGGGAACATAAACCCTAAATACATTTTCTAAACACCTAGTTTTAGCCCAGCCAAAATATAAAATTAAAAACCTAATATAAATGGGAAAATGTGGAAGCCTATTCAGTCTTAAACTCAGGTGCCCGGACGTGACTATCCTGTGATGTTCTCAGGGGCCACCGTGATGTGACAGCTGCTTGTTCCTACAGGGAAGGAGCCAAACCGACCTTTTCATTGTCTTGTTTTGTTTTCTTGTGCCCATTTTCACATTTTTCTTCCTCACTTTTAGCTGCCATTGCCTGAAGTTACACATTTCTTGTTTCTCCCCAACCCCATTCTAATTGGGTTTTTATTTCTAGTGAACCAGAAAACCCTTTAACTAGAAATATTAAGTATTATATCTAAAGCAGTCCTATGAAGAGTTTTGTTAGTTTTGAATGAGGGAACACTGAGATCCCAATGAAAGGTATGGACCCCATTTTCTCTACGCCCCCACTTGCAACCAGTGGTGGGAGTCAAATAATTTAACAACCGGTTCTCTGCCCTAATCATCGTTTTAAGTATGAAAAAATGATATACCAAATGGTAGTTTATTGTTTCAAGCATTTAGTACTTATATGTGAACAATAAAAGAGGTATAAAAAACTAGATTGTTACAAGAAAGAGTTTTAAAATATTAATGAAAAAATATTAAATAATATCTGACAAAAATAAATAAAACTGTTATTTATTTAAGATATTTCCATATTGTTTCTTGATTGACATCTTCACTTGCAAATTTTTTTCACCTATGGACAGAATGAACATTACTACGGACACTTAAATACGCTGTTGTGCAGATGAACGTTAAAAAAGAGTAAGGAATGTAAACTTGTGATTTCCACATTGGGAGGCTGCCCAGGCGCCCACCTTAGAGAGAATCCTGGTTACAAGTGCCATTTTAACAACCGGTTCGCTGAGCTCTATAAAAAATTAGGTATTGGTTCTGCCCAACCAGTGCCAACCAGCATGAACTGGCTGAATCTCACCACTGCTTGCAATCCATAATTCTGCCTGTAATCTCAGGCTGGTCCCTGAATCCCATCCATGGTCCCCGTTTGAGAGTGCTGTTCTAAAGCTTCTGCAGTATACCTATATAACAATCCTGCTAGGCATTCTCTCAGAGCTGGCTCATTCTTTTTTAGACTGAAGCTGAAGACTTTGACTCTGTTGACAAATTTGACTCTTAGTAACATACTGCCTGAATAAGTTATTGAACTACTCTAAGCTTTAGTTTTTTCATTTACAAAATGGTGATAATAATAACTGTCCCCCAGGATAATTGCAGGATAAATATTTATATAAAGTCATGTATAGGCAAGCAAGTTGCAAACTCCAGATAAGGATAACATAGCCTGGGGCCCATGGACAATGGATGGGCTTCAGGGTGTCTGTGACTCCCCTGATATTATGAGCAAAATGTGAGTTTTTGCAACCTGTGAGTTTTTCTGGAAGCAGGGTCCATAGATTTCATTAGATACCCAATGTTATGGCCTGAAGAAAGTTATGAATAAGTGCTTATGGCATAGATTTTATATTATTGTTTTGTGTATTTTTTGGTTCTAGATTAAATTTCAAATAGGTAGAGTTGGTAAGTTACTGACTTTCAAGTTAGAGACATATTAGTGTGTATGTGGTGTGCAAACAATAGCCATTGAGCTCAGCTTAAATGATTAAACTATTAAAAAACATGGATCAATGGATCCACATAGTTATATCTGGCTACTTCATAGTTATGCTATATTTATTGATAAATCTATATCATTTTAATGAATAAATAAATATACCAGTTAGTGTAACATTCTCATTTAATCAAGGAGAATAAACAAATTGATCTAAGTATCTATAGCTCTAATGATCTCATTTCTTTAAAGGGATGCTATGAGATAAAGATACAGCTCTTAAAATGTTTGAGATTTCAGAGGAAAATTGCAATGTAGTAATAATGATGGTGGTGGTGATAATATTAATAATAGCTTATTATAGCTGCTATTTATTGGGTATCTACTAAGTAGCAGATACCATACCAGGAAATTTATAAACATTGTAGTTAATTTTATATCCAGCCTTTAAAGATAAGTATTATTGTCCTTATTTTATAAGTAAAGAAATCCAAGACTGCTGGATTAAGTATACTTAGGTTAAGTATAGGTCCAAAATGACAAAGCTAGTAAATGCTTAAGTGGAATTTTTTTTTTAAGTGAGAAGTAGAGAGGCAGAGAGACAGACCTCTGCATGTGCCCCAACTGAAATCCATCCGGCAAGCACTCTACCTGGAGATGCTCTGTCCATCTGGTTGCTCCGTTGCTCAGCAACTGAGCTATTTTTACCACCTGAGGTAAGGCCATGGAGCCATCCTCAGCACCCAGGGCCAACTTGCTCCAACCAAGCCATGGCTGCGGGAGGGGAAGAGAGAGATAGAGAGAGAGAAGGAAAAGGGGGAGTGGTAGAGAAGCAGATAGTTACTTCTCCTGTGTGTCCTGACCAAGAATTGAACCAGGAGGTCCACATGCCAGGTTGATGCTCTACCACTGAACCAACTGGCCAGGGCCTCAAGTGGAATATTAATCAAAGTCTATTTGACTCTAAAGCCTGTTATCTTTTCCTACAGTTTAATATGTGATTGTCTCTTTTTCTGCTTCTTCATGCTTTGTCTTTCTACTTTAACCTGTGAGCTCCACTCACAGGGAAAGAGACTGTTATGGCTACACCTGGGCTGCGTCCTCTGCACCTAGCTGACACCTATTCATAGAGGTACCAGGCAGTGAGGTACAGTGAAGCCAGACGGTTGTCCAGGTGCAGGACACCTGGATGGGAGCCAGGCTCCCACCCCGGAAACCTTTAGGAGTAGGGAATTCTCAGAGGGGGAGTAGGGAGGGTGGACATATGTCAGCGAGGCTTACAACTCTGGGGTGGGGCCTGGGTAATTTGGGAAACCATATTCAATATATCTATTGTTTTCAAAGAACGAAGTAGGGAGATTAACGCTGGACAAGATCTTTTTGACAGGCAGGATACCCAGAATGTGGAATGATGAGAAGGGCGTGGGATCGCGGAAGTGATGAAACACCGCAGTAATGCGCAGCAACACAGCTGGAGTTTTCCTTGGGTAACTCAAACCGATCCCCGCTGGGCTGGCACAACGGTGTTTCCGAATCCATGCCCAGCCCATTGGGGGCAGTGCTTGCTATTTGCGGAGGCCAGACGCTTCTTTCTCTTCCAACTTCCAAACCGCGAGAGCTGCAACCTTGCCAATGACTCCATCGTTTCCCTGTGCTCTCTGGTTTGTGCCACCTACCGCAGCGACCCTTCTCCCTCTACCACCTGACCCAGGTGTCTCAGTGAAAAGCCGCATGTCCCAGGGGAGCTGCCGGCGCACTTGGCGCCTTGGCGCCGGGGGCACTGAGCGCTGGTGACCACATTGCCTGGCGCGCAGCTGCCAGACTGCTCCCTCCCCGAAACCCTTAAGTGGAGTGGCTTGTCTAGCGCCCAACGAAGAATATTATCCAATTGCTTCCCGTTTTATTCGCAGGCTGGTTGCTGAGAGAGCCTGAGCATTCACTTTCAACCCTCAAGGGGAGGAGAGGGTGCGGGCGGGGAGGGGAGACGCTCCCGGCTCCACCTTGCGCGCGGCGCGGCCAGAGCGCCAGGCTCTGGCAGATGCGAGCAGCGCCGGCGAACCACGCAGCAGCGCACCCGGCAGCCCGGAGCCCCGCGATGGAGTGAGTATCCCCGCGCAGTGCGCGTCTTTCGCTGCCCTGCTCCCGGCATGTTGCCATGGCGACCGAGGCAGCAGGCCGAGCCCGGCTTGGGTCCGCTTCTGGGATGGGTGTTTAATTTCAGCTCAGTGTGTACGCTTGGTGTTTCTATAGCAGCAGCCGCGGCACCAGGAGCCAAGGAGTAAGAGCCCCGGGATGCGGGATGCGTGGTTTTGTGCTGCTACCCCTTGGCCAGCAGGTCCTGCAGAGGGGACGATGTTGCTAAGGTGGGAAGTGTATTCCAGGTTTCCCCATCTTTGCCGGTTCTCAGGGTGTTGGCTGCACTAGCCATTACTTCCGATTCCTAACCCTGTCAGCATTATTGGACTGCAGGATTTTTTTTTTTAAGGAGAGGGGTGGGGGTCACTGCGGATCTGAAGAAAAGGTGGTTCAGTGGTTAATGTGAGCCCGAGCTGCAATGCCGTGGCTACTAGAAGCCATCAGACGAAGCCCCCCCCCCCCAAAATAATTGATTCGTTCCTGGGGTAATTGAGAAAGGAGACAGAAAAGTAGGAACTGTGGCCAAGGGATTGAATTACAACGTTTGGCTCCGTAGGCACAACATGGGAGGGGTGGGGAAGAAAGGGCAGAAGGCAAGAGGGGCGTTAACCAGGAAAGACACGGCAATGGCTTCAGTGGCCTGGGCTTCCTATCCTCTGTCTTCACATCCTGCGTGGCGTTTTGGTCACTCTCTCAGGCCGCTGCTGCAGCAGGGCCACTCTGACAGGCAGTAGGCTCCAAGAAAGGGTCGTTTTGAGAGTCAGCTACTAAATACCGCTCACTTGGTCAGCGGTCTCCTCCTCCTGTTCTCTTCCCACGGATACTCCCTGACACCAAGGCCGCATGAAGTCATATTTCAGCTTGGAGATAATGTCCTGTTTTCAGTATCAGGACTTTCATGCCAAAACCAATAAACCCTAGATGAAGCTTTTATCCCTCTGCATATCTGATTGTGCAGATGCAATTTAATCCTTACCAACTGGGCCGCTAACGTGGAAGTGAGAGACAGCGGGGCATTTTTGGAATGAGGAGTTGAGAATTTCAGCCCCTGCGTGGCAGGTACTAGCGCTGTTGACTTTCTACACTAGAAGTTTAATGTTTCTGAACCTCAGTTTCCCTATCTATACAATGGAGACAAAAATGTTACTTTTAAGCGTTGTTGAGAGGATTGGATAATATTTCCATTCCTTCTAAAGGGCTTTGTAAATTGTGAGGCATATACCAACTCCAGGAGCTGAGAATTAAGGCTCTAGAGTCAGTTCACTGGGTTTGAGTCCCTTTGCACTTTGCTGCGTGACATCAGTCTTGCCAGACCTCATTTCTGGAAACAGGCATAATAATCCTAATAACTATTTTATGCCATTTTGGGGGAGATGAAACAAGTTGGTGACTAGAAGGGGCTTAGAAAAGAATCTGCCACAAAGTGAGCTCCATCAATATCATCCCTTACCTATAAATAGTATCACAAGTGCCTACATATATAAATACACACTTCAATAAATGCCACAGAGGGAAAAGCACGGAAAAAATAATAGGAAGAAATGCAGGTTAGAATGGGGGTCAGTGACACCTCTCTGGGGAATGGATACCTAATGTGAGATCTGAAGGACAAGCAGGAATTGACCAGGTGAAGAGTAGAGGGAAGAAGCACTCTGGGCTGAGAAAGCAGCATGTGCTAAGGGCCTGAGGCTGGAGAGACCTTAGCAAGTTGGAAGAACTGAAAAGAAGGGTAATGAGGCTGGAGCTTTGTCCGTGAGGGGAAGACAGTTCAGAGATGTGGCTGAGTACAATGGCAGCCACCAAAGAGCTTTATGCATGGGCATGATAATAATTATTTATGTTTTAAAGCTTCAGAGCTTAAAGTTCAGAAAAACTAAAACCATTTATCCTTCTGAACGTATTTACATGGACGGCATAGAAAACATGCTGTAGCCAAGTCTCAGAATGCTGCAAATGTCTACAACAGGAGAAAGGAATTATTAATTTTAAAAACCAGATAGTCTGCTGTTTGCCATTATCTGATAGTTTTGAATAAGTCGAGGTCAGTAATTTGAAGTGAAAATAAAAACATAATCATGTATTTGTGAGCATTATTGATTTCAATAAAACAAGAACAGTTGAAATAAAAAAAAATCTAGGTAACAGGCAAAGAGGATCATAACTGATTGTACTTGACTACTTTCTCACTGGGTTGAATATGAGATCATTGTGTTTATGGGAATGCACTTTAGTACAAACAGTTACTAATTTGACCTCACACCCATATGCTTTGCTGGACACTTCTCTGGAACAGTCTTCCAAACAGTATGGGAGCAGGTGAGGGGTTAACAAGTACACATTGGCAGTTACAGAATAGTCACAAAATTCCAGGTACAGCATAGGGAATATAGTCAATAGTACTGTAATAACTATGTAAGATACAACAGGTAAGTGCAAGACTTATCAGGGGGATCCTCTGTAAGATATAAATATCTAACCTCTACGCTCTACCTCTGAAACTAATACAGTATTGAGTGTCATCCCCTGTTCTTCACCCTCCCAGGAAAAACCCCAGTATGGGAGCCAGAAGGCACAGAGAGCATGGGACCTCTTTAAATTGTTTCCTTCTCTGCAGGTACTGGGGCTCTGGCATCACTGGTGGCAGCCTCAGAACTGGTCAGATGGGACTCAGAGGTGATATTCCCCATCACCCATTAGGCGCTTGCTTTTCACGTAGACTTAGCCACAGTATAAGTTTAATGCATCCAGAGAAGATCACAGAGCATCTAAACTAAAGTTTGGTTTCTCTGATAAATAAATCTAGGCTCATGAAGGGGTAAGTGTGGTTGGGATATTGAGTCACGGATGACTTCTGGTCCGTAACATATGCCTTCCTTCATGCATTTATCTATGCAGCATATATTTATTGAATTGAATATTTCCCATGTACCAAACACAGTGATAGGTACTGGGGCTAGATGGTAACCAAAACATCACTGGTTCCATCTTCAAGGAGCTTACGGTTTATTCTATATGTGGCTGTGGATGCTATTGACCTTGAATCATTTCCATTTTTTTTTGAGGTTTATACACATTTATTGAAACATACAGGATGTTAGCAGAGAAATCATTCAGTGGTATTACATTATGCCACTACCTTGAATGTATCATTTTAAAATTATAAATATATATTTCATAACTAAGGCTTTGGCCAAAAAAAATAGAAGGAAAGTTGTTTAGTACATTTGTGAAAGGCCAATAGGAAATGGATTTTGAACATTAGAAAGATCGAGTCACTGAATTAAACAGCAACGCCCGCTAATCTAGAATCCCGCTGTGTTGAAGGCAGAAGTGTCTGCAGAGCTAGTCATCTCAGCAATCAGAAGAGATGGGGGGCAGGCACGCCTTTTGGAGGTAGCTGCAGCGCTGGCAGGCCAGCAGGCTGGGCTGGTCAGGTGAGCATGTCCCAGAGACAGCAACAACACTCTGTTGCTCAGGTGGATGGGCCCAAGTCATCCCTTCTTTGGTCTTCCACCACATACACTGATTTTAGAGGGCTCCTGAGGTCTGCCTTGCCAGCCATACTGCGGGTATCCTTGGTAGGTATCTGTCCTCCTGTGACACAAAGCGTACCATTTTATGTGTTCGACACATTATAGGCATTGACTAAATACGTTTAAAAAAGTGTGAAGCTTTTACAATTTAATTATTTTTTTCTTTTTCTTTTTTCTGAAGCTGGAAATGGGGAGAGACAGTCAGACAGACTCCCGCATGCGCCCGACCGGGATCCACCCGGCACGCCCACCAGGGGCGACGCTCTGCCCACCAAGGGGTGATGCTCTGCCCCTCCGGAGCGTCGCTCTGTCGTGACCAGAACCACTCTAGCGCCTGGGGCAGAGGCCAAGGAGCCATCCCCAGCGCCCGGGCCATCTTTGATCCAATGGAGCCTTGGCTGCGGGAGGGGAAGAGAGAGACAGAGAGGAAGGAGGGGGATGGTGGAGAAGCAAATGGGCGCTTCTCCTATGTGCCCTGGCCGGGAATCGAACCCGGGTCCCCCACACGCCAGGCCGACGCTCTACCGCTGAGCCAACCGGCCAGGGCCTTAAAATTTAATTTTTATGATGAAAGTAATACATGCTTTTAAAAAACAAATTTAAATATAGAATTTTGTGAAGTAAACCTCATTTCTCTATTCTCTCCCTCAAGTCTCAGTCCTTCCAGGTCATTACCATGAACAGTTTGGAAGTATCCTTCCAGATATTTTCCATGCCAACAAAATTTAATTGGAAATACATACTTATATAGGTTTAAATAGCTCCTCTTACATAAATGAAATTACACTGCATGTGTTGTTCTGAAGTTTTGTCTTTTTTCATTTAATAACTTGTGCATATTTTCATATTCCAATATATACACATCTACCTCAGGTGCTTTTATTAGCTGCTTAGAATTTATTTTTGGAACGTCATTTATCAGCCACCTTTCATGGAGATTTAGGTTTGTTTCTTTTTTTTCTATTATATGCAATGTTGCAGTGAACATCCTTGTACACTTTGCACATGAGTCTGTATACTATTGTCCAGAAATGGATTTTTTGAGTGAGTTAATGTGTAATATTATAAATTTTGCTAAATATTGTCAAAATGGCTCCAAAAATGTTATATCACTTTATATCACCACCAGAAATGTTTGAGAGTCCTTGTTTCCTCAAATCCTTGAGCACCTTCACCACACTATATATTTATATCTGAATTGGTATCTGACCTGTCTAAGTTCATGTAATCAGTCTACCAGTGGTCACAGCCTCTGCTATGTCCACTGGATTTAGGCCCTTTGGGCTACTTGTCAGTTTTCCACAAAGCACTGGTGACCCATAAGTTACAAACAGCAAGCTTGAGCCCAGGAGCTAATGAACATTCTTTACAAAGGCAAAACTTACACTGTCTCATTAACTTTTTTTTTTTTTAAATTCAAGCATACTTTTTTTTTTAATTAATTAATTATTTTTTTTACAGAGACAGTGAGTCAGAGAGAGGGATAGACAGGGACAGACAGACAGGAACGAAGAGAGATGAAAAGCATCAATCATTAGTTTTTTCGTTGCGCGTTGCAACACCTTAGTTGTTCATTGATTGCTTTCTCATATGTCCCTTGACCACGGGCCTTCAGCAGACTGAGTAACCCCTTGCTGGAGCCAGTGACCTTGGGTTCAAGCTAGTGGGCTTTTGCTCAAATCAGATGAGCCCACGCTCAAGCTGGCGACATTGGAGTCTCGAACCTGGGTCCTCTGCATCCCAGTCCAATGCTCTATCCACTGCGCCACCGCCTGGTCAGGCTGTCTCATTAACTTTTAAAAGTGATCAAGTGGTTTTTTTAGTTTGTCAAACCCAGACTATTAATTCCTTACTCTTACACTTGAGGAATTGAGAGTATTTTACTTAGCCCCCCCCATTTACAATTTGTTGGATTATTTTGTAAGTTTTATATTTTCAAAGTTTTTAACACTTGCAATTTTGAATGGTAAATATAATTATGACAGTTCATTCAATCAATTGAGCACCCTTTATGTACGAAGTGCTGTTGTTCTAGGTGCTGAGAATACAGCAGTGAACAAAACTGAAAACAGGTCCTCTGATGACAGAGCTTCTATATAATAGTGGAGCCATTATATATATGTATTCATTAATGTCAAGAAGTGATAAATGTTACCAATAAAGAGTAAAACACATGAAAAGACCAGAGGGTGATGAGGGAGGGTTATTTTGGATAGAGTGGTCAGGAGACAGGTTTCTGAGATGGAGAGTTTGATTATCGACTTGCACGAACTGAGAGGGTGCGCCATGCAGAAGAAGGAAGAGAGAGCATTTGCAATGGTCCTGGGCGGGGAGGGTGGGGATCATGCTTTGTGGGTAGTGTTAGTCTTTGATCTAAATGCAGTCAGGAGTATTGCCAGTACTTTTATCCCTGGCATCCTCCTTTCTGAGTATTTTGTGTTGATTTGGTGTTTAGTGGGAAGGTTCTGTTTTCAAATAGGGGCCAAGTGTGTTATATTCTGAATGCCTTTCTGTTGCTTCTATGAGCAAACAAATTGAATGTATATACAATTATGGAATTATGTGCCCGTAATTCTATGTAATTCTATAGGACATTGTTTCATTGTGTTCTGGCATTGACTCTTGCTCCAGAAAAAGTATGAGGCTAGCCTGATTATTCCTCTTTGTAGTTGTCTTGCTTTCTCTCTCTTCTCCTGTTCTTGAATTCCTCCCTCCCTCCCTCCCTCCCTCCCTCCCTCCCTCCCTCCCTCCCTCCCTCCCTCCTTCCCTCCCTCCTTCCCTTCCTTCCTTCCTTCCTCCCTCCCTCACACCCTCTCTCCCTTCTTTCCTTTCTTCCTTTCTTTTCTTTCTTTCTCTTTCTCTCTCTCTCTCTCTCTCCCTCCCTCCCTTCCTCTTCCTCCTCCTCCTCTCTCTTCCCTTCCTTCCTTTCTTGCCTTGATGCTGACAGAATTATTTTTAAATATAAAGGTTTGGTAACTTTTCTGTGATATTTATCACCTTAAGTCATTGTGTTAGTTTTTTCCCCCTGAAAAATGGTATGTTTTTTAAAATCTGAATAGTCATATTTTATTTTATTTTTTTAAAAGTTATTTTCTTCATGGCTTTCAATTAAAACATCCACTATAGATGTATATATCACCTTTTAGGGCTGTCCATTGATTTTTGGCAGATAGTTCTTACAGTCTGTAGTTTGAGAATCTTGGCTCTTTGCTAGTTTCATAGTAGATAACATTTTCTTTTCAATTTTTCTTTTTTTTCTGTTCATTTCAGCAGCTTTTAGGGTGATTTAGAGAAAACTTATTTTTACCATACATTAGAATTAATGAATCAATGAATCTTTAAAGCCCCAAAATAGGTGGGAGAGTAAATAGCTGGTTTGGCTAGAATTACCTCCACTTGGAAATGGGTAACAAGTACAAAGCTGTTAACACACATAGTTTCTATACGTTTAGTTAATACTTTCAGAGAGGAAAGCCAGCGGCAGATAAATAATTAAAAACAACCCCACAAGAAATAGGTCAAATTTTCAGATAAAGTCTTCTTCATATGTTTAAAAAAATTAAAGAAAACATGAAACCTTAAAAAAGTAAGTGCAAAGTGAGCTGGCAGGGTCAGAAAATAAATTGAAGATGATGATAAAACCACCACAGAAGTGAGGGCTATATTGGAATAAGAACTAAACAAATATTGCTTTAAAATAAAAGGCAATTTCCTAGAGGATAGACTTGACTGCAACAAAAACTCACAGGAAAGTGGGAGAAAATGAAGGCAATTCAAAACAGTTATGGAGGGCAGTAAGTAATACCCAGAATCATTATTACTGGAAAATTTCTTGTTACTCTACATCTTTTTTTCAATCAGTTCTTAGAAATGAGTATAGCAAGAGAAGTTTATGACTGAGATTAGAAATACTTAGCAGTAGAAGAACTTGGGAAAGCATGATGTAAAGCCAGTATCCACGGTACTATCACAACAGCCTGGCCCATGCAGGTTCTCATTGGATTTGGACAGATGATAATGAAACGACAGAGCCACGAACTGGTGGACCATCATCTTTAATCCTAGCTTGCACCTGGCGGGCAAGTAAAAACACTCACTGGGCTTCAAAACCCACTCATTCAGCGCTCACAAAGCTACTGACTTATCTGAGTTTCCTAGAATCAAAGGTTTCTAGCTCACTAGCCTCATTCTCCTTTGTTTCCATCTCCTTCTCTCTATACAAACTCTGCACTAACTGGCTTCTCTTTCAGCACTCCACCATCTTGGCTGCCTCTCCTCTCCTCCATGTGGCCTTACTCTGCTTTCCAACTTGCTCTCTGCTCTAATGCTAATCTCAGGAACCCAGAGAGAGCAAGCTCCTGGTCTGCCCCACTTTATAGTGTAGAAATCCAAACCTTTAATCTAATATACAAATAGGGAAGTCTCTAATAGAAAGTCACTTATCTGAGGCATGATGGGATTCCTCATGATTGCACCACCCTACATCAAAAAGGGTGGGAAAGGCTTAGTCCTAAAACGAAGCCCCAAGATACAAGGATCTTGCCTGCCACAGCCCACCCCCAACACACATTAATATAAAATATAGTCACGCCCATCCCAAGCAATCACCTGGGCTACGGGCTTCCATGTGGACAGTGCCATCTTTAACAAAGTGAGCATAATATATTTTATCTGCCCAACACATGGACATAGTGGATATTCTCTGTCTCACCCTTGAAACCTACTCTTTGCCCTTCTCCCACTGCTTTGTGCCCTAGGAGGCTGAGCCCTCTGCACTGTGTCAACAAGGGTGTCTTACCCTTCTGCTTCCAGTTGGGCTGGATCAATGGAAGGCACCAGCAGGAGACCCAAGGGTGAACGAAGAGTGAGGTCAGCATGTTTACTCTGTGGTCTCCCTCCCTGCAGGGGAGTGGGCTGACAGTACACTTTCTCCTCTAAGAGCCACAGCTGCTGTGGACCAGCGCGGCTAGTAATTGTCCAGGTCCTGAGTGAGAACGGTGTGGAATGAAGAAATAAACTCAGAGAGAAAAAGGATGGGATCGGGAGGTCTCTGCAATGCCTTTAGCTTGCAAGAGCAAAAGCAAAGCCCCCTGTCTGCTTTATTATATAGTGCAGAGCCATATGCAAATAAGGAAGTCTCTGATACAAAGTCGCACATCTGAGGCATAAAGGGGAATCCTTATAAAAGTGCACCACCCCCCACCATGCAACAATCAAGGGTGTAAGGAAGATCTTAGTCTTAAAAGGGTGTAGGGAAGAGTTTAGTCTTAAACTAAGCCCTAAGCTATAAGGACTTTGTCAGCTTACAGCCTGTCTCTCCCACACAGCCTTTCTGCAGCCCTCTCCTGCAGCTAGAGCTTGGATTCTCTGGATTCTAGACACTGCTCCTCCCTATGCTCCTTCTAGACTAGGTAAACCTCCCCGTTTTGTTAGCACCTGGTGCTTCACCCGCTCTGTTGGTTTTCCTACACTGTGCCCAGGCCTTTGTAAAGCAGTCCCTTTATCAAGCTGGCTTCAATGATGCAGTTGGAGCATGCCATCTATTTCTAGCTGGATCCTAACTCACAGAGTGTGCAAAGCATGGAGGAATTTGAAATTTTAGAAAAACACACTTTGCCTTCCTGGAACAGAACTTGGTAATTTTTGTTTGTCTATACATTCTGGTCATTGGAACTCAAGGTTTCAAAATATGAAACAGGCATTGAGAGTGGTCATGAGATTACTCATACACTTGAGAAGGAGGCGCTATGACTCCACAAGCTACCAAAGCGTTCATTTGCCTTCCCTTGAAAATGTCATTTTTCTTATATTTCATAATAAAAAATTCCTCAAATTTGGCTCTTCAGAAGGAAGACCAGACTCAGTTATAGAAGAACTTAACTAGAATTTTATTTAAGGAATGCAAATTTATTTCTTTTCATTATAGGAAGGAACTGTAATAGTCAAAATTCTGTTTCCATAAATAGATCTTCATAAAATTTGACCTATTGTTTAGACACAAGTGACAACTTAACCTATCAGTAATACATTAAATCCCCGAGTTACAAGCATCTGACTTAAGTCAACTTGTACTTATGAATGGAGTGCCACAAGGGCTATTGGTAATCAACTGCAGTTGGACATCAGTGAAAATGGTATCACAGAGTTACTTAACTCCCATAGCAAAGAACTAAACAGTGAAGACCTTATGGGACTAGGGCAACAGATGATAGCATTTAGGGAAGAAGACAGGGACCTAGAAACTCCAGAACCAATAAAAAGTTCTACAAAAGAGTTAGCTGATGTTTTGCATCTCATTGAAGCAGGAACGGCAAAGTGAGAGGAGTGAGGTGCTGATGCACAAAGGTTCACCAAAGTTTACTGTACAGCTAAAGGAGGCCTAAAATGCTACAGGGCCACTTACGATGAGACAAAGAAAAGCTCTGTACAACCTCCCCCCCATGTCTAATTCAAGAAACTGACTCCAGCAGCAAAACCAAACCCCAGCTCTCTAACACCAGGCCTGTCCTCTCCAACAAGTCCACCATCTTCTGCATCATCCAAGATTGTTTAAGGTTGTATTTTAAAATGCTTAAGTATTTATATGCACAGAAAGGTAAAAATAAGTACTATGTTAAGACTAACATCTAAGTTGCATTTAATAGATAAATATACCTGTCCCAACTTACATATAAATTCAACTTAAAACAAACCTACAGAACCTTTCTCATTCATAACCCAAGGACTGCCTGTATAAACGGACACTTCTTTAATTGATGTCAAGTCAATAAAATCTGTCCCGTCTTCTTTTGCCCACTTGTCCCATTCTTCTTTAAAGATAGTATAAAAGCACAACATTTAGTCTAATCAAAAGGTGTGTTTTATAAGTTCTAAATAAATGAGTGTTAAACTGATACTCTTGTCTGTTTTTCTTTAGAATTTGATACTTGTAAAGTAAGTTGTTTAGACTGCTTATCCTGATTTCAGTGCCTTCCTTTTCAAATATGTTCACTGATTCATTCATAACTCATGCTTATTAAGTACCTACTCTGTACTAGGCACTGTTCTCGGGACCTCTGGTACAAATAGGAGGACAACATAGTTCTTGCCTCCCGGAGGCCATAATCTACTGAGGAATGGACATAATTGACCAAAATATGATATTAAAATATGCTAAGTGTGCTGAGGTAAGTTTGATGGGGTATTCTTCAAAGCACATAGCAAGGGAGTAGGGCCTACGTGAATCTTAGGAGTCCGAAGATTCTAGATGAAGTCAAAATACAAGTCTAATTCTTAGTCCCTGCAATTAATTTAGCATAAAAGCACTTTGTTTTCCATATCTGGATGAGTCATCTTACAACTGCTTAAGTCACTTTCTAAAAAACGTAGCCAAGCCAATTCCAATATTAAAACTAGTTTGAATAACTGACAGTCACCAAATATTTTTGTTTGCGCTAGTGAGCCTACGGCTTAGGCTGCCTCCAAGAGCGTTCATGCTACAGCGTCGTAGTAAATGCCTGCCCCCTTGAGGAATCAGAAACTCAGTGTTTCCAAGAACAGTGCAAAGCGTGACCACTCACAGCAAAGCAAAGCAAAGAACAAAAAGCAAGCAATAAAAAACAAAGCAGAACAAACAAACAAAACACATGAAGATTTATGGGGGCACTAAGTTAGATATTTGATTTGTTTTAGCCATCTCTGTTCAAATCACATCAAAAGGCTCTAACGCTTGAGAAGCATTAAGATTTGCTCACCTTAAGCTATTAGCCATTCAGGAAGCACTAATGAAGTTGGTCTAGAACAGTGGTCCCCAACCTTTTTTGGGCTACAGACTGGTTTAATGTCAGAAAATATTTTCACAGACTGGCCTTTAGGGTGGGACGGATAAATGTATCACGTGACCGAGACGAGTGTCAAGAGTGAGTCTTAGACAGATGTAACAGGGGGAATCTGGTCATTTTTTAAAAATAAAACATCGTTCAGACTTAAATATAAATAAAACGGAAATAATGTAAGTTATTTATTCTTTCTCTGCGGACCGGTACCAAATGGCCCACAGACTGGTACCGGTCCGCGGCCCGGGGGTTGGGGACCGCTGGTCTAGAACAATGTGGAAGTACTCCATCCTTCTAATACTTTCCTTAACCTTCTTCCAAGAGGGAGGCACCCAGCATTTAAAGTTAATGACTCCAACAATAATGTCTCATTTCTTCAGAGACTCACACTATTGTGCTGTGCACATGGATCACCTGGGAATAGTGTTAAAAGGCAGATCTCATTAGGTAGGTCTGGGGTGGGGTTGGAGATTCTAGATTTCCATCAAGCTTCCTATAGAGAATGTTGGTGCTGATGCTGCTGGTCTGCAGTCCACACTTTGTTAGCGATGTTCACAGAGCAGACATGGTGCAGGGCTGTCTATGATGCAAGCAGCGAGCGTCTCATCCTTTTGCACTTCCTCCCCCCGAACAGCCCTCATCGTAGGGGATCGCTCCAATGAACTGGCGTTCAGCAATCTGTGTATGAAACAGGCCAATCTACAGAGCAAAATTGGCTCTTTATTTTAGTTAGCAAAGCTTGGCAATTTCATTTGGATAATATCTTTAGTTTATTTTTGTTTTTTGTTTTTTATCACTAAAGCACTAATGAAGGCAGGCTAGAGGGTTGTGGAAAAGTGTTTACAAGGGAAAGAAGTGTAATTCTGTCTTATAAAATAGTAATTTAAAAAAGTTTGTGGTTATAAATATTTTAAAATCTAAAAATATTTTCCTTTGGCCAGTTTCTTAATACTTAAAAAGAGAGCTAGTGAATCTAATTATCCGTTGCCTCAGATGTCTGCAAATCTGCAATGTCTTGGTGTAAATGTCAAGCTATAATCCTATAAATATGATACTTATACAAATATGAGTGTGATATGTTAGGAACAAGAAGCTTGTGGTGTTATATTTTCTGAACAAGATTGCCAGGCATAGGGTTCCTCACTATTGAAAGCCTGGGACGAGCAAGCTATGCCATAAAGGATCATTCAAATATGTTGTTGTGTTTTTATTTATGTGGAGTGAGAGTGATATCCAAGACTCTTTCATGGTTATGGGAGCTAAATATTATAAGGACAATACATATTTGAAAATTAAACTGTACAGAACAGGTTCAGTTACAGATTCTTGATTGCTTAATAAAATGATGGCTCTCCAAACCTAATTACTTTGTGTGAATTAAAACGTAGTTCTTAAGGGCTCTCACTGTGTCCCCTCCCAGCCCATGGCAGCTGCATAATGTCCCCTCCTGTTAGTTTTGCTCCAGGTCTTGAAATTAGAATCATTTTATTTTATCAAGGTGATGTGCATATGGCCCTGGTGCAGGAAAAATAGGGGTGCCCTGGCAAAATAAAGATTATTAGGGTGTGTATGTGTGAAAATCTCTACTTTTTTTTATATCACAAATATTTATTTCTCACAGTTCTAGAGATAGGGAAGTCCTAGATAAAGGTGACAGCAGATTTGGGGTCTGGTGAGGACTTTCTTTGTAATCTCACATGGTCAAGAGAGACAGAAAGCTCTGGTCTCCTTATCTTTGAAGGGCACTAATCCCATCATATAGCCTCCACCCTCATGGCTTCTCCTAAAACAAGTTACTTCACAAAATTTTCACCTCCAAATACCATCGCACTGGATATTAGGGCCTCAACATATGAGTTTAGGGGGGGACACAAACATTTAGTCCATAGCACTTAGAGTCACATGATTCCTCGGGAGCTTTAGTGTCATTGTATTCCATCCCTCCATCGCGGGCCCTGCAGCACCCGCCTTGTGCATGGGTAGTAGATTCACTGGGTGGAGGGTGAAAGGCTTCTGTGCTTTCTGAATGGATCCCTTTAGTCAGCCAAATGGTAGTCAAGCAAGGACTCTTGCTTGTTCCCATGCATGTTCCAAGCATTTTTAGGTTATTTATTGAAAATCTCTACTTTTTAAGGCCTCCCTCTCAAATGCCACATTTCAGATATGTATAGATGTGTCTTATTTTGATACTTGCTCTTTTCTCCCCTTCCTCCTTTACCTGGGGAATTATAGAAGAACTCCTAAGACCAAAATGTCCAAGCTTTGACCCTCATCACCTGTGGCCCAGATTTGCCTGCTTCAGGAGATTGGTCTGTGTCTTGCACTTGCACAACCACAGGGGCTGGGGCTGATCCTGGGCTCAGGCAGGGTGGGGGGAGAGAGCAGAGGGGGACGGGAAGGGACTCAGACAGCTGGCAATCTGAATGAATAAACCTGTAGGCAAAAACCAGTAAAATCTTTAGGAGATCCTTGGTGGCTGTTGGTTTCTTCAGTGGCAAAAGCTGCTGGGGCCATCGCAGAGCGGGTCACTGAGAACTGTGATCACTCCGGCTGTGTGGCTGACCCGGGCAGCTTCTGCCTGTCTTCCTCATTTCTAGCTGTCTATCTCCTTGTGCATTTCAGATTTGGGTGGCATGAAACCCAAGTCAGTCTTTCATGTAGTGCCCTGAAAGGCTGGGGTCATTTTTGTTCCGCTGTGTGACTGCAGTATCTTCAATAGACCCCTGAACTCTCCTAGAGCTGTTTTCTTCATGGAAAGCTGCCTAATTATTGATATTTGCAAGGAAACAGAGGCTGGGGAAATCTACTGGGAGCTCTGTTCCATTTCCCTTGCCCATGTCTGTCTCTCGTCATGTCTTAGGCCACATCCCTTGATCCTGGCTTTCCAGGTCATGAGATGCACTTTCACGCGAGCGTCAACAGCTGGAGACCTACCTTGATGCTCTCAAAGCTTAGGGTGACACTGCCTTTGATTAAGTAAAAGATCTGTGGGGTAGAAAAGCATAAATCAAGACCAGAGGTAATACCTACCGGTGCCTAACGTCAGCCTAGTACTGATGGGAAGCTTAAGCTTGCAGTTGATGATGAAAACTAACCTGCACTGATACATTTATAAAATAGGTCTACATTTGGGTAGGGTGAAAAAATTGACCTTTCCACTATTAATTACTGTATTAGTTATAGGGTTTTTGTAGATGCCCTTTATCAAATTCAGGATGTTCCCTTCTTTTCCTAGTGTGCTGTTATTTTTTTAATAAACAGCTATTACATTTGTCAAGTACCTTTTTCTAGAGCTAATGAGACAATCATAGGGATTCCCTTTGCTAATTTTTTTGAGGGTTTTGCATCTTTCTTCATGAAAGATATCTTTTTCCCTGTAATGCCCTTGTCAGGTTTTGGTGTCAGTGTTACGTCGATGTCAATATTTGATAGAATTCACTAGTGAAACTTTCAGGACTGAGATTTTCTCGATTGGAAGGTTTTACATGATAAATTCCCTTTCTGTTATAGATATAGGACTACTCAGACTTCATTTCTTTTTGTGTTATCTTTAGAAAGTTACATTTTCTAAGAAATTTATATCATTAAAGATGTTAAATCTATTGAGATAAAGTACTTTATTATATGTTCTTTTATTATCTTTTTTTTTTTTTTTTTTCTGAAGCTGGAAATGGGGAGAGACAGTCAGACAGACTCCTGCATGCGCCCGACTGGGATCCACCCGGCACGCCCACCAGGGGCGATGCTCTGCCCACCAGGGGGCGATGCTCTGCCCCTCCGGGGCATCGCTCTTTTGCAACCAGAGCCACTCTAGCGCCTGGAGCAGAGGCCAAGGAGCCATCTCCAGTGCCCGGGCCATCTTTGCTCCAATGGAGCCTTGGCTGCAGGAGGGGAAGAGAGAGACAGAGAGGAAGGAGGGGGTGGGGGTGGAGAAGCAAATGGGCGCTTCTCCTATGTGCCCTGGCCGGGAATCAAACCCGGTCCCCCGGTCACATGCCAGGCCTACGCTCTACCGCTGAGCCAACTGCCCAGGGCCTTTTATTATCTTTCTAATGGGCCCAAGCATTTATAGCGATACCCTTGATATCATTCCTGATATTTATTATTTGTGTTTTCTCTCTTTCTACTTGATAAGTTTTTATAAGAATTTATTAATTTTGTTAATCTTTTCAAAGTACTGACTTTTGGTTATTGTGTTCTCTATTGCATGTTTTCCATTTCATGATTTCCATTCCTTTCTTTTTTATTTCTTTTATTCTATGTTCTCTGGGCTCATTCCCCCACCCCCCAATATTTTAAAATTAAACATTAAATCAGGCATTACTTAGTTTCTCATATTGGTAACACTTTACATTACTAGTGTACAACCAAATAATCAACCCTAGTATATCATTATTATCCAAACTCCATCCTTGATACAGATTTCACAAGTTTTCTCCTAATGTTCTTTTTGTATTCCAAGATAATATACCACATTGTAGTCAGTCATCATGCCTCCTAAGTCTCCCCGATCTGTGATAGGTTCTTAGACTGCCATGTTTTTTATGTTTGACAGTTGTTAGGGATACTGGTTAGGTATTTTGTAGAATTTCCCTCAATTTAGGTTTGTCTGATTTTTAAAAAAAATTTTATTTATTCATTTTAGAGAGGCAGGGAGAGAGAGAGAAGGGCAGGGGGAGGAGCCCAGGGTTTGAACCGGTGACCTCAGCATTCCAGTTCAATGTTTTTTCCACTGTGCCACCACAGGTCAGGCTGATATGTTTTTTGTTTTGTTTTGTTTTTTTTTGTTTTTTTTTATGGTTAGAGTGGGGTTATGGCTTTTTTGGAGGAAACCCTCAGAGATGAAGTGCCAGTATCATCACACTATCTCGGGGGTACAAACTATCTATTGACTGATGAGTTATCACCATGATGTTACCTTGCTCACTGGGCCAGGGTAATGTTTGCCATGTTTCTCCTTTGTAAAGTTACTTTTCTTCCTTTTCTAAAGGCTGAGGGGATAAGCTGCATCTCCTTCAGGGGGAAAGTATAGTAAGTGCTCACTTAACATTGTTGACAAGTTCTGCAACTTTAAGCGAAACACTGCATAATAAAATCACTTTTACCATAGGCTAATTCATATAAACAAGAATTAAGTTCCTATGGCATTTCATCTATGTTATAACGAGATGACATTGAGTAACATGATATTTTTCAAAGACCTGCTGTATTTGGATAATTTATTTGGATTTCTTCTGTATGAGAGTTACCTTTCTAATTTATTTATTCAGTCACACATACACACATGCATATATATTCAATCAGACATATATGTATACATATCTGCATGAACTAGTTCCCAGTGGATGAACATGGTGGAGAGGAACAAGTAAAATTGTTTGTAAACCACCTACTCTGTGGTTCACAGGATCCAGTTTAGAAATTATGTTGCCGTAGGGATCATAGAGGGCTTTAATATAAGGATTGACTTGGCTGTAGACTTCTTGCCATAGTAAGGATGGAGTTGGTTCTGTCCTACATTTTAAAATAGAGGTCTCTTCTACCTCAAGCCTCCTAACTGCAGCATACAATGATTAATATCAATAACATTAACAGAGCAACCTAGTAGAAACTGTTTCATTCTAAAAAGGCTTTGTGATAAGTTAATAGGTATTTACTATTTATTTTAATAATACAATTGGTAAAAAGAAATGAATGATAAAACTAAGACAAGAGAAAAATTAAGTTTGGGAATATAAAACTAGCAAGGCTATTCCAGCAAATTCATATCGCATTGTTCTGTTTAGTTGCTAAAGATGGGCTGCCAATTTGGCCCTAAGCTGGCCAGTGCTAGAACAAAGGGAAAAATAATTGGTTACAAGATTCAAAATGCCCAAGCAACAAAAACAAACCAGTCATTAAGGAGGAAATAGCTTTTCTTAGTCTCAAGGCTTAAGAGAAATTTCTCTTGTGGACGCTGCTCTACGTCCCCAGAATAAGTGCACAATCAGGTTTCATAGGTATTTCCGTGCAGTGCGCTCTACTGAGAATGGATGACAAAACAACGTGCATATCATCTTTTTTTTTTTTTCTTTTCATTTTTCTGAAGCTGGAAACAGGGAGAGACAGTCAGACAGACTCCCGCATGCGCCCGACCGGGATCCACCCGGCACGCCCACCATGAGGCGACGCTCTGCCCACCAGGGGGCGATGCTCTGCCCATCCTGGGTATCGCCATGTTGCGACCAGAGCCACTCTAGCGCCTGAGGCAGAGGCCACAGAGCCATCCCCAGCGCCCGGGCCATCTTTGCTCCAATGGAGCCTTGGCTGCGGGAGGGGAAGAGAGAGACAGAGAGGAAGGTGCGGCGGAGGGGTGGAGAAGCAAATGGGCACTTCTCCTGTGTGCCCTGGCCGGGAATCGAACCCGGGTCCTCTGCACGCTAGGCCGACGCTCTACCGCTGAGCCAACTGGCCAGGGCGCATGTCATCTTTTACACAGTGAAGTATGAGCAAGGGGCATGCAATGGTCGAAATGCTTAAACGCTTCCGGCTGCTTTCATACATCCTGTTCCTTATTCTACAGTAGTTCCTCAACATCTGTCTCACAGCTCAGCCGTAATTTGTGTTCCCCTCAAAACCTCTGAAATAAACATGACCCACATTTCATTTCAGAAAGGATGAAAAAAAAAATCTTTCTTCAATTTCCTTCCTCATTGTTTACCAGGCTTTACACTCAATGTAAGAGAAGCAAAGCATTTGGCACTAGGAGCTGATAATGTTGGATTTCATTTATAATCATGAAGATTTGCAAGCAGATGCCACTTCTTGAGGCACGTTCTTATCTAGGAGAGATAATCTATGGGCCTGTCTAATGTCCAGAAGAGACAAGGTACAGACAGAGGAAATTAAAGTCCTGGGAAGAGGAAATCATCATTGGCCCAAATGTTACAGTGCCTTTTTTTTTTTTTCCCCTGGGTAGAGGTAAGCCGAAATTTAATTATACTGCTGACGGTATGCCTTGATAAATAATTTGGATGCTAATTCATAGGTGTCTGGGAATCAAACCTTTTTTTAATGCGTAATAACGTTTACTTTGAAATATTTTATCTGAGTGTAAGATTCAACGTGTACACGAAGCAGAGTTCTAGGGAGACTCTGTCACCATTGGCCGTAGGTCTGTTCTAAATATTATATTTATATATATTCAATTTTTGGGGTAGTTGCAGGGCTTCCTCCCCTCCAACAAGGCTGTGTAAGCACGTCTCACAGCGTATGTGGATGATGGATGGTCTCAGGGTTCCCAGGGCTGAGGCGGGCCTTTGTCACCTCCCTAGCCTCACTATTGATGTAATTCCCTGTTCTCAGTTTTGGTTATTATTTCTTGTTATTTTTTTCCCTACATTTAAGCTATATGGTTGATGTGTGGACCCTGAATAAAGGTCGGAAATACTTTCTGAATCAAGTTGGGAAATAAGTAAATAGATACACAGCTTTGCAATGGACTATTCATGAGTGATCTTGAGCAATTTAACCTCTAAACATATTTCTTTATATAGAAAATTGGAATGCTAACTACCTCATTGTTTAAAAAATTAAAATGGTATAATGTTTTTTTTATAAAAGATTCAGTGTATAAAGCTTTTTGAGGTGAGAACTCTGAGAAATGCGTGAGGGCAAAGGCGGATTCATGTTTAGGGCTTAGATCTGCCTTGGTAGATCTGATTACAGAAGCCCTTTCTCACCTCTTGGGCATCATTTTAGAAATCTCCATATACCAAGAAGCCCTCCAAGTGTTGTGTCTCTGTGACTGGAGACGGGACCTCTGAGTGTCGGGAACTGCATTAGCTTCCTGTTGGTGCTTCTTTCTTCCCCGAGTATTCCAGAGTGCCTATTGCCACTCTGTGGCTGCTGAGGGCTTCCTGTGGACAGCGCCAACCTATTAAAATGCATTCATTTTGTAGTTATATCAGATTAGAGGGAAACCATTCTCAAAGACAGTTGTTTCCTAAATGAGAAGAGCAAAGATATTATTACACTTAGAGACCAGTGTCATATGGGAATGGGAACGGTCAGGGTGTAAGACAAGAAGCAACGTGAAGAGCTTAGATCTGGCTTCTTCTCCAGCCAGATGACCTAGTCTCCTCTGCTGCGTGGATTGAGACCGCGAGCGTCACCAGGTGGAGGTAAATGACTTCTCTCTCGGGTCCCTGGCACCGAGTTTTGCCTTTGGAAACCCTGTCTTACATGATCTTCAGAAAGTAATTGAACTTCTGGGCTTCAGGTGACACTTGAGTATGATTCTAGACTGATTATATTATATATAAATATTTGGCTTTCCCACACCCCACTGGGAGACTCAGAACAACTCTAAAGCATAGAATTCAAAAGCTCTGTCTGGGTGATAAAGGTGGAGGGATTAAGCAAAACCCAAACCAAACTGAAACAAAACAAAACTCATAGACACAGACGATCGTTTGGTGATTACCAGAGGGAAAGAGAGGTGGGGGGAGGTAGAAAGGGGTGTAAGGGGGGATAAATGGAAGGAGACTTGAGGTGGTAAACACAGATACAATATACAGATGATATACTGTAGAATTGTACACTTGAAACCTGGATAATTTTACCACCCCAATAAATTCAATAAAAAATGAAAAAGGAACAAAAAATTCTAAAGATCAAAGGTCATCTGGCTTGGATTAGTGTAAGCTCAGAGGTGGTAAGTGTTCTCCACTACAGTTGAACCTACATTTTAAAAATGCGCCCCTCAAAGGTAAAGAAATTCTTTGGCTGAGTGTCTGTTTCATTACTCTTATACAAGGAGATGCTCTTTTTAAAAATAAAAATAGGCCCTGGCAGGTTGGCTCAGCGGTAGAGCGTCAGCCTGGCGTGCAGAAGTCCCGGGTTCAATTCCTGGCCAGGGCACATAGGAGAAGCGCCCATTTGCTTCTCCACCCCCCCCCCCCCCCATTCCTCTCTGTCTCTCTCTTCCCCTCCCGCAGCCAAGGCTCCATTGGAGCAAAGATGGCCCGGGCGCTCGGGATGGCTCCTTGGCCTCTGCCCCAGGCACTGGAGTGGCTCTGGTCGCGGCAGAGCGAGGCCCCAGAGGGGCAGAGCATCGCCCCCTGGTGGGCAGAGCATCGCCCATGGTGGGCGTGCCAGGTGGATCCCGGTCGGGCACATGCGGGAGTCTGTCTGACTATCTCTCCCCATTTCCAGCTTCAGAAAAATACAAAAAAAAAAAAAAAAAAAAAGATTAAAAAAAAATATTGTAATTGGATGTGGAAGTTCTATAATAGAGACTGAATCCTCAAACTGTGTTTGACGGGATACTTAATTTCCTGTCTGTTTGACTTGATAAGGTCACCTTAATCATTCTGTGTTGTTCATCTATAAAGTGGAATAATAATCCTATCTCTAGATTCATGTAAGAAGAAAGATAATTTTTCAGCTCTTATGTGCTCGTGTCATTTTATATTTTATTGACATTTATTCTAGGAGCTAACTCATTTTCACCAATGACTCACATTTGCCTTGTAGTCCACCAAAACTCACAGGTACTTCTTGCTACAACTGGATCTGTTGAATCAATTTCTTCCTGTCTGCAATGTGTACGCGTTGGTTTTGATTCAAATGGTGTGGATTATGTTTAAACTCCATTCTCTGTTAAGGAAGCCAAAGCATACACATAGACAGGCCGAACCCACTTGCAAATGGGTCCGCATTCTCTAACGGGGGATCAGAGCAGGACAGTCACATGGGAGTCCACAGCAGTCACATAGTCCGTGTGCAGTTAGGTCCCAAAGATTTGGACATTACCTTGGAAAAAGATCTCAAATATGTACCAGGAATACCTACTATCAGGACATAGATTAAGAGTCCATAAACTTTTTTTTTTAGTGTTCCACAGATCTCTTTGGCAGTTTGGTGAAGCCTATGGGTTTCTTAAAATAATTATATAAAATGTATAGGATTACAAAATAAAAAAAAATTCTGCTCAAATATAGTCAAGTTTTTTTGTTTGTTTGTTTGTTTTGTATTTTTCTGAAGCTGGAAACCGGGAGAGACAGTCAGACAGACTCCCGCATGTGCCCGACCGGGATCCACCCGGCACGCCCACCAGGGACGAAGCTCTGCCCACCAGGGGGCGATGCTCTGTCCCTCCGGGCCGTCGCTCTGCCGCGACCAGAGCCACTCCAGCGCCTGGGGCAGAGGCCAAGGAGCCATCCCCAGTGCCCGGCCCATCTCTGCTCCAATGGAGCCTTAGCTGTGGGAGGGGAAGAGAGAGACAGAGAGGAAGGAGGGGGGGGGGGTGGAGAAGCAAATGGGCGCCTCTCCTATGTGCCCTGGCTGGGAATCGAACCCAGGTCCCCCGCACGCCAGGCCGATGCTCTACTGCTGAGCCAACCGGCCAGGGCATAGTCAAGTTATTATAAAACAAATGTGTGAAATAGTAAGGCATGTGCCTTTTATTCATGCATTAAAGGCTAAGCCTAGAAGTAGATCTGATAATTAATTGCATAGTTGTGATGAGTGTAATAGTTATTTCGACATATCTGCAACAGTTCTAACATGAAAATACCTGTGATTTTTATTGGGGACAAAATCACAGGTACTGCTAATACTGCTGTAGTTTGTTATCTACATTCATAATCAAAAGAAATGGTAAACTTCAGTTAGAGAGTAGTGAAAATAAATAATGTACTTTTTTCTTTATTATACTGCTCACAAAAATTAGGTAATATTTCAAAAAGAATATAAAGAAATAAAAAAAGAAAGAATTTATTAAATAAGAACACTAGAAAAGCAAACAAGTCAAAGAAAGTTGTTTGATTATGCAAACAAAATACTTAAAACCAACTTTTATTTCATTGGTGAAAATACACTATACAAAAGGCTGAAAGTACGGGAGTATTTGCATGTTCCCTGATCCCCTAATTTTTGTGAGCAGTATAGTTTATGAATCCTCTGAATCCTACCCCAGCTTAAGAAACCTAGATAATGATGAAAATAAAAGAAAAGCTAAGTAGAAAAAAATGGAAAGCTTTCTTTGTTAATGTACAGTTATATAAATGTTAATTACATTTCAAACAGACAATAAGTGTGCTTGAGTTTTGTGGTTAGCACAACTTCTTGCATACTGTCACTTCCCAATAATTATCTGTTGAAGAAACAAACAAAAACATTCATCTGTCTACTTGTCTTTTTCCTACAGTAGACTATGAACTTTTTGAGGGCACATTAGCTTCCCTATGATACTGGAGTCCAGGAAATGTTTGCTGAGTAAAAAAAAAAAGATAAAATATAATATAATACCTGGATTAAGTCAGAATATCTTCAAAATAACATCTGGTTCACTTTGTAATATCCTACCAGATAAGAAAGAGAGAGAGCTCACTAATCTCTGGCAGAATTCTATTGAATAGTTGCTAGTTATTGAGTATTTATTGTGTGTCAGGGATATAAAGTCACTTAACATTCACAATAAGCTCGCAGGTTATAAACTGCTCACATGCAACAGTGTAATTCAAATATCGTTGAAAGTTTACGGACATGCTAAGCCATGGCCGACATTACATTGAGTACAACGTAGAGAGATGAAGAAGATAATGGCTCCAGCCTGCAGAAAGGTTATGACCCAGTAGGGTGGAAAGATACGTATATGTCCATCATGGAACAGGGTACACAAAGGTAGACTGAGGGATCAGCATGACAAAAGGCCTTGGGGCAGGACGGGGTGTTGTTGTTTTTTTTCTGGGAATGGTGGATTTTTCAGAGGAACAAAAGTTTGAGGAGAAAAGGCAGGGGAGTGGCAGAAGGAAGAAGGCTGAAAAGGTGGGTTGAGATTTGAAATGCAGAGCCAAGTACACTGCTCACCAAAAATTAGGGGATCAGGGAACGTGCAGATCCTCCAGTGCTTTCAGCCTTTGTATAGTGCATCTTCACCAATGAAATAAAATTTGGTTTTGCTTCTTATTTGCATAACTGAACAACTTCTTTTGACTTGTCGTTTACTTTTCTGATGTTCTTGTTTAATAAAAAAAAAAATCACATACTTCCTTTTTTATGGCTTCATATTCACTTTGAAATATCCCCTAATTTTTGTGAGCAGTATATTTTAGACTTTTTATATGGACAGTTCAAAAAACACCACTGCAGCCTTCAAATGATGTACCAGTCCTATGTCCCATTCCAAGTCACTGGCACCAGATGACATCGATTTTGTAGGAGCCTCGCAGGATCCCATAACAAATCTTGAGTTTTTCAGGTTAGGTTGGATCATCACTCCCCTCTTCATTCCCGATGGAAATCTTGCTCAAAAGATTCCAGGCGACTGGATTTCTGACAGGGACAGAAGCATCTCATTGCCGTCTGCTTCCAGCCTGACAGCGCTCATCTGAGGTTCTGCTCTGTCTCCAGAAGCTGGTAAAGCATCATCGTAGTGCTTCACAGTCATTTTCCCAAATCAGAAATTTCAGAGAATTAATAATGTAGTAATTTGATCCCAACTCCATTCCCTTAAACTAGTCAAGGCAATTAGGGAGCCATTGTTCGTGACATGCCTCTATTTATCCTAATGAGAAGCACCCTGATTTATAACGAGTGCTGGCAGTTCAATGTAGCTCCAAATATAATTTGTAAACTCTAATGACCAGAGTGTTAGCAATCAGAATGGTATAAATGGAACCGTTTCTCAAAACATGTGCTGTTTTGATGTTTCTGGTTCATGTTGCTGTGTTCACTCTAGGAAAAATATTGCGTTGTGCACAGTTCACTAGGTAATGAAACAGTCGCATCTTCCACTGAAAATCTGTTTTCATATAATTATCTGTTTAAGTACATCTTTGGCTTTTGAATGTGCAGAATCATGGAATATCTGAATAGAAGGCGCTTAAAAGTGCTCTAGTCTAATTACCTTATTTTATAAATGAAGACCTCCGGGCCCAGAGAGAGAAAGTAAATACCTGCCTAAAGTCGTTGACTCTGCAGTAGTGGACCTCAGGTGGGACCCAGGTCAGTGTATGCATACCCGGGAGGTTGCTCTCACATGGAGGTAGTTTTTAGGGCATTTGATCCTTTAATTTATTTGCAGTACCTTACAGTGCATGAGAACACTTTCTCCGCCACGTTCCAGGGACCTTCTGATGATATACATTGTGTCTTTTGTACTAAATGGAGAAGTCCTGTCATTAGCGAAGCACACTTCCCTCCTCTGGCTTCTTGACTTTATTTCTGAATTTCCTGTAATAGATTGAATGGTGGACCTCAAAAAAAAAAAAAAGTTACACTCATGTCCTATGAATGTGACCTTATATGGAAAAAGGATCCTTGCAGATGTAATAAAGTTAAGGATTGTAAAATTGGATCATCCTGGATTTAGAATGGCAGGGGAAGATTTAGGACAGAAGGGAGAAAGCCATGTAGAGACAGGGGCCGAGATTGGAGATATGCAGCTACAAGTCAAAGAACAAGGAGCATGCCAAAGATTGCCAGCGCTCATGAGAAACCAAAGAGAGGCACGGACCAGCTTCTCCCCCGAAACCTCCAAAAGGAACCAGAGTGGATGCTAATAAATGTTTATGGATTGAATAAAAGGCAAATAAATGCTTACCTCCAAAAAGTGCAGAATAGTCCAACTTACCTGGCTGCCAAGAAATTAGGCACTGCAGGAAAGATAATAAAAGGTTGAAACTCTCAAAGGAGAGGCAAATGCCATTGTAGCCTTTGGGATGCCAAATGTATTCTTCTGTAGTAAGATGTGAGGTTGAGACCAGTTGCTGTCCTCCTCTCTGAGAGACCCCATGTATCGTCCACACCTCCCCACCGCCAGTCAGCATGGGCTCCTTCCTTGGGGTGGATGTCGGCTGGGTAGAATCACATTGCCATGAGAGGTGATCATATAATGCATTAAATGAGCTCAGTGGTCGACTCTGGGTCCTTTACTCTCTCTGATCCTCTGTTTTCTCATCTGTAAAGTGGACAAAAACAGTACCTTCTTCAAAGCCTTATTGAAGTCATAACATGAGGTGGGTATAATATCATATATGTCTCTAAGAGAGCACAATAAATTACATATCTATTGCTTGAGTTTTAAACAAATTGAGAAATAAGGCAAAAGAATCAATTGGAAAAAAAAGGATCACCTTCATGACTACTAGTAAAGGTCATGATAAAGTCCATAGCTTAGCATGATACTCCCCTGTGACAGCTAATCTCTGCTGTTCCGTGGGATGGATTCAGTCCCCTGGTCTCAGGCTGCACTGGATCCAGCCGTGGGGACAGAATCTGTCTCAGGAGGAGCTGAGCAAGCTGCATGTTCCCAGGGCCGGGCCCACTCCTGGAGAAAGAAGCAGGATTATGCAAGTTGAATTCCTGCCACCAAATCCACTGCTCAACTTGAATGACTCCCAGGGGAAGAGTGAGTGAGAGGTGGACTGAGACCAGAAATGTCATGGAAATAGAGCTTCTTCCACATGGACGGAAGCACCAGGAGTGGGAAATGTCTTTGTTTTCTTAACCCATTAAGACTAAACCTGTGCTCAGCCATGGAGTGGCCTTTCCCATGTGGGAAAAGGATCCATGGTCGCAGGATGGTCCCATCCTCATCCCTGTGACACTGTTTTTCACACTAGCCACTGCTCACCAACACCTCATCCTGCCTTGGCTTGTGTCCAAGACACTATCTTTATTTTAGTTCACAATCTAGAAATATGTACTTTAAAAGTCTGTATATTTTGGCAAAAGATCTTGAAAGATAAATTGTAGATAGGTAAAGTGTATCTTGATAATTATGAAATTAGAAGAATAAGTCTTTTTCTTTTCTGGATTCTGGCTTAAAGTGGGGGTCTGAAATTCTCTCTTTCACATATGCCTCCAAAGGACCGTCTCATCTCTGCTCTGAATTTATGTCTCAATTTCAGAGGATCCAGTTGTCTTTAAAACTATAATTTTGAGATGGTCCACTATATTGCTTTAGGCATCATAGCTTAATATTAAATAATCAGGAATAACACATAAAGTTTCCAATTTATAATAGACATACAATTATAATTTTCCTCATATATACTTTTAGGGTTCCCTCCCAATTGAATTCAAAGATAAAATGAACACAGAAAGCATGGAGAACTGGGATTAAATGTTACTAAATGTAGTTACTGAATATTACTAAACATAGGAATTAAATCTTAGTTAAAGGTATATAACTCAATACATATTTGCTCAATAAATATAACGTACAAATGTGTAAATTATAAAGACTGTTTTCCTTTGTGTGCACCCAACACACATGGGGACTATTTACAAGGTTATGATCATGTCTTATGCAACTATGAGATAAAACAAGATCTTTGTTTTATATGTTATGTGTTTTACAACAGCAGTTCTGCCTGTTTGTGGTATTTCTCCTGAGTTCAGTCTGGGCACACTGGCCATTTCTCAGAGTGAAGAATGAATGTGTATGTTTCAGAACAAAAGCTATAAAAATGGCTTTTAAGTGCCTTCAAGAGGGGCCTGGAAAATCTTGAAAGAAGGGAAAGAGGGAGGAAGTTGAAGGGGTAGCGGAAGAATTTGCTGTTGGCATAAAATCAGAGGAGGTTAAAACATAACCACAATATAAAATACAAATGTTCTCCTCCAGAGCACTTAGATCTCTGAGATGCATAAATGTTGCGTTGCTTTGCATTTTGCGAGCGCGCGCGCGTGCACACACACACACACACATTCACACTCACACTCTGTATTCTTCAGTTAACTGTAACTGGTCAGGGGCAAAAGCTGAGACAGCGAGGGAAACTAAGATAGAATCATATCTAATTGAATAGTGAAGTAGAAAAATTCATCCCTGTTTTTGATTTCCTTTCCTACTTGAATAATTTAACTATCTTTATTTACAATGTAGCCTCATGGATGTTGAGAGGTGAAAAGAATCTTACTTAGAAAGGATCTAGCCTAATCTCTCACCAAATTTAGAAATTCTCTCCCTAGCATTCCAAATTCTGGTCTTTCTATTTCTACTTGAAAGAGGCCTGAAAACGTAGAGCTCCAGAATCATGACACGTATGTTCTTTGCAGACAGTGCTAGCCATTGGACAACTCTTGGATCTGAGTTGAGCTTCTGCATCCTGCTACATCCATCCTTTGATTTGCATCCGGTCTTTTGTAACTAGGGAATAAATTTAGTCCCCTGCCCTCCTCTCATAAAAGTCTTTCAGATGTTGGAAGAAATCTCTCACATTGCAATAAGCCTTTTTTTTTTTTTTTTTGCTAATTTATATCCAGGTCTTTCCCATCTGAATAAATGGTATTTCCAGGAGAGAATTAATATCTCAACAATATTGAGTTTACAATCCTTAAAGATGGTATAACTTTCCATTTACTTTGGTATTCTTTATTGATTTTATAGAGGGGGGAGGAACAAGAAGTATCAACTCATAGTTGCTTTACTTTAGTTGTTCCTATTTGCTTGTCATATGTGCCTTGACCAGGCAAGCCCAGAGTTTCGAACCAGTGACCTCAGTGTTCCAGGTAGATGTTCTATTCACTGGGCACCACAGGCCAATGCTTTGGTATTCTTTAATTTTGTTCAGCAATATTTTTTATTTTTTCAGTGTGCAGGTTTTGCATATATCTGTTAAAATTTATTTCTAAGACTCATAGGTTTTAAAAATACATAAATTTACCCCTTTACATAATTCAATGATTTTTTAGCATATTCACTAACTTGTCTAAAAATCACTATTTTATAGTTTTAAAATGACATTAAAAATTTTTTTTATTTAGACAATTAAATTTAAGAGGGTGACATTGGTCAACCAGAGTACATAGATTAAGAGAAAACATCTCCACATAATATGGACAGTCAGTTATGCTGTATACCCCTCACCCAAAGTCAAATCATCCTCCGTCACCCTAAATTTGTTTCTCTTTATGCCCTTCCCTCTCCATCCCTCTCCCTCTCCTCCTTCCCCTCCCCCGATAATCACTGGGCTCTTATCTATGTCCATGAGTCTTAATTTTGTATCCCACCTATGTATGAAATCATACAGTTCTTAGCTTTTTCTGATTTATTTATTTCAATTCCCAATTGTTTATATGTAGTGTATATAGTTGCTACTGTATAGATATGCAATTGATTTAGTATTTTGGCTTAGTATCTTGAGACCTTACTAAACCCATCTTTAGTTCTAATAGGGTTTTTAGAAAGTTTCATGGGATATGACCCTGGCCGGTTGGCTCAGTGGTAAAGCATCAACATAGCATGTGGATGTCTTGGGTTTGATTCCCAGTCAGGGCACACAGGAGAAGCAACCATCTGCTTCTCCACCCCCTCCCCTTCTTCCTTCTCTCTCTCTCTCTCTCTCTGTTCCTCTCCCTCAGCCATGGTTCAGTTGGAGCAAGTTGGCCCTGGGTGCTGAGGATGGCTCCATGGCCTCACCTGAGGTGCTAAAATAATTGTTGAGCAACGGATCAACACCCCAGACGGGCAGAGCATCATTTTATAGGGGGCTTACTCGGTGGATCCCAGTCGGGGTGCATGCGGGGGTATGTCTCTCTGCCTCCCTGCTTCTCACTTAAGAAAAATAAATAAATAAATTGAAAAAATGTTTCACATCCTATTTTACATAAACAATCATAGTGTCTTTTAAATGACAATTTAAATTCTCCTTTCTTATCTGTATCCTTTATTTCTTTACTATGCATTATTATTAAACTTTAAATAAATTGGTAATAGCAATAGTGAGAGCAGACACCTTTGACTTGTTCTTGATCTGAGAAAGAAGCATCCACTCTCTCACAATTAGGTATGATAGAGCTATAGGTTTTTCATAAACACCCTTTATTAAACAATAGAGTTTCCTTCAACTTTCAGTTTATTGAGTTACTTTACTGAATGGATATTGAATTTTGTCAAATGATTTTTCTCTATTAAGATTATCACATGGTTTTCTTTTTAGAATATGTTACTCTGAGGAATTACATTAATTAACTAAACATGTTAAATTTTGCCTTTGTGATGCAAATCCTACTTGGTCATGGTTGGTTTATTATCCTTTTTCTGTATTAGTTTATTTGTTGCTCAACATTTTTTAAAGGAGCTTTGCATCCATGTGCATGGAAGAGATTGATCTGTGGTTTTCTTTCTCAAAAAAATTATTGATTTTTCGAGAGAGAGGAAGACAGAGAGAAACATCCATTTGTTGTTCCTTCAACCACTCACTGACTGGGGATCAAACCCGTAACTCTGGCACATTGGGACGCCACTTCAGCGACCTGAGCTACCCACAGGGCTGTGGCTTCCTTGAAAAACAACGTCTTAAGATTGTTTTTTTTTTTTTTATTTTTTTTTTATTTTTTCATTTTTCTGAAGCTGGAAACAGGGAGAGACAGTCAGACAGACTCCCGCATGCGCCCGACCGGGATCCACCCGGCACGCCCACCAGGGGCGACGCTCTGCCCACCAGGGGGCGATGCTCTGCCCATCCTGGGCGTCGCCATGTTGCGACCAGAGCCACTCTAGCGCCTGAGGCAGAGGCCACAGAGCCATCCCCAGCGCCCGGGCCATCTTTGCTCCAATGGAGCCTTGGCTGCGGGAGGGGAAGAGAGAGACAGGGAGGAAAGCGCGGCGGAGGGGTGGAGAAGCAAATGGGCACTTCTCCTGTGTGCCCTGGCCGGGAATCGAACCCGGGTCCTCCGCACGCTAGGCCGACGCTCTACCGCTGAGCCAACCGGCCAGGGCAAGATTGTTTTGTTAACAGAGTAATGCTGGCCTTTTAAAATGAATTTGGAATTGTTCCCTTTTTTTCTATTTTCTGAAAGATTTATTTATAAATCTTCCTTATTATCTTCCTTAAATATTTAGTGGAATTTACACAGAGAGATTATTTTGGCCAGATATTTTCTTTGCGGGAATGTTTTCAATTATGAATTCAAATTACTTCATAGTTATAGGGCTATACAGGTTATTTATTTTCTTGAGTAAGCTTTGATGTTTTGTCTTAAAAAATTATTTTCTCATTTCATCTTAACTTGTCAAATTTATTGCCACAAAGTTTTCTTAATATTTTCTCATTATTCAAATGTTTATAGGACCTCTGAGCAATTTCCCCTTTCATTAGTAATATTGGTAGTATATATCTGCTCTTTTTTCTGATCAGTCTGATCAGTTTTACTGACCTTTTCAAAGAACTATCATTGATTTGCTTTATCGTTTTTCTGTTTTTGATTTTTCTGATTTCTGATTTTATCTTCATTATTTTCTTTCTTCTACTTACTTTAGGTTTAATTAATTTTTTTCTAGTCCCTTAAGGAGAAACTTAGAACATTCATTTTACACTTATCAGCTCTAAAATTCTGTGCTGTAAATTCCCTCTAATCACTGTGTTAGCTCCCTCTCACTAATTTTGATATGTTGTCTTTTCATTTTCATTTAGTTTAAAATACTTTCTAATTTTCTTTGTAATTACTTTTTTTAATCTTATTTTTATTGATTTTAATGCAGTGACATTGATAAATCAGAATACATATGTTCCGAGAAAACATCTCCAGATTATTTTGACCTTTGATTATGCTGTATACCCCTCACTCAAAGTCAAATCGTCCTCCGTAACCTTCTATCTGGTTTTCTTTGTGCCCCTACCCTCCCCCCACTCCCTCCCTTTTTGACTCATGGGTTATTTAGAAATATGTTGCTTAATTTCTAAATATTTAAGATTTTTAAATATATTCTTCTAATACTGATTTCTAATTTCATTCAATTATGATCAAATTTAAGTTCTTAAATTTATTGAGGCATGTTTTATGGACCAGAATGTAACATCTTGATGAATGTTTCATGTATAATTGGAAAGAATATGTAACTTAATCTATTCAGGGTGCTATAACAAAACACCACAGACTGGGTGACTTATAAACAACAGAAATTTATTTCTCACAGTTCTGGGGATTAGAAGTCCAAGATCAGGGTGCTGGCATAATCCAGTTCTGGTAAAGGCTCTCTTCCAGGTTGTAGACTAATTTCATTCATAAAGATCTGCCCTTATGACCCAAAGGCAGATCTGCCCAGTCATCTCCCAAAAGACCCACCACTGGTCCTAGTTCATTTACTTTGGTGGTTAGAACTTCAACATATGTATTTGGGGTGGGGGAGGACACAAACATTTAGTATATAGCCACTATTGGGTAGTAGGTTCTGTTAATGTCATTTAGGTCAAGGTGATTGATAGTGTGTTCAGGTATTCTGTATCCTTAATAATTTTGTTCAGTTATTCTATCAACTAGAGTATTGAAATCACCATTATAACTTGAATTTTCCTGTTTCTCCTTTTATTTCTATAAGTTTTGGGTTTACGTATTTTGTAGCTTTATTATTTGGTATATACATATTTACTATTGTTATGTTTTGTTGCCTTTGCTGTTTTATTTATATCTTTTTTTCTCTCTAATAATAGTTCTAAAATTTACTTTTTCTGATATTAATATAGCTGTTCCAGCTTTCCTTAGTGTCTTCAGATTACATCTTTTACATCACTTTTTTTTTTTGTATTTTTGTATTTTTCTGAAGCTGGAAACAGGGAGAGACAGTCAGACAGACTCCTGCATGCGCCCGACCGGGATCCACCCGGCACGCCCACCAGGGGCAACGCTCTGCCCACCAGGGGGCGATGCTCTGCCCCTCCGGGGCGTCGCTCTGTCACGACCAGAGCCACTCTAGCGCCTGGGGCAGAGGCCAAGGAGCCATCCCCAGCGCCCGGGCCATCCTTGCTCCAATGGAGCCTTGGCTGCGGGAGGGGAAGAGAGAGACAGAGAGGAAGGAGGGGGGGTGGAGAAGCAAATGGGCGCCTCTCCTATGTGCCCTATCTGCCCTGGCCGGGAATCGAACCCAGGTCCCCCGCACGCCAGTCCGACGCTCTACCGCTGAGCCAACCGGCCAGGGCCTACATCACTTTTTTTAAAACTCATGGCTTTATATTTAAACTAGTATTTTTTTTGGTGGGGGGTTGAATAGCACAAAACTGAATCTTACTTTTGTTCCCTTTTAAAATAATGAGATAAAATTTACCTTTACATTAAGGTAAAATAGATTGTTAGTGTTTAGTGTAATTATTAATATGGTTTGACATAAATCATATTTTTTTATTGATTTAAAGATTTCTGTTTTATTTTATTTTTTTATTCATTTTAGAGGGGAGAGAGAGAGACAGAGAGGGAGAGAGAGAGGAGAGAGAAACAGAGAGAGAAGGTGGGGAGGAGCTGTAAGCATCAACTCCCACATGTGCCTTGACCAGGCAAGGCCAGGGTTTCCGGCAACCTCAGCATTTCCAGGTCGACGCTTTATCCACTGCGCCACCACAGGTCAGGCATTTTTTTATTGATTTAAATTTGTTGTGTTTACATAATTACAAGTGTACCCCCAAATATATATCCCTCCCTTCCCCCTTTGTTCTCCTTAAAACCCTCTTTGTCCCCTCCCTCCACAGCCTGCCCCCTTTTCCTCCATAATTTACTATCCTGCCCTCTATCTCTGTGTTATGTGTATATACTTTCACTAATGTCTTTCCTTTCTTTGATCTCGTCCTCTCTCCCCTTTCCCTCTGGACTCTTTGACCCTTTCTCTGCCTCTCTTCTGTTCCTCAGTTCTCATTGTTCATTGGATTCCTCATATGAGTGAAGTAATATGATAGTTTTCTTCCTCTGCCTGGCTTATTTCACTTAGCATAATAGACTCCAGGTCCATTCCTGTTGCCGCAAAGAGTAAAATTTCCTTCTTTTTCATGGCTGTGTAGTATTCCATTGTGTATATGTACCACAGCTTTTTTATCCACTCATCTACTGATGGACACTTGGGCTGTTTCCAGATCATGGCTATTATAAACAATGCTACAGTAAACATGGGGGTGCTTTTCTTCTTTTGAATTGGTGGTTTGTTATTCTTAGGATATATTCCTAGAGGTGGGATAGCTGGGTCAAAAAGCAGTTCTATTTTTAATTTTTTGAGGAATCTCCATATTGTTTTCCACAGTTGCTGCACCAGTCTGCATTCCCACCAGCAGTGGAAGAGGGTTCCCCTTTCTCTGCACCCTTGCCAACACTTGTTATGTGTTGTTTTGCTAATGAGCGCCATTCTTACTGGTATGAGGTGGTATCTCATTGTGGTTTTAATTTGCCTTTCTCTAAAGATTAGTGATGTTGAACATTTTTTCACATGCCCATTGGCCATCTGTATGTCCTCTTTAGAGAAGTGTCTATTCAATTCTTTTGCCCAATTTTTGATTGGATTGTTTACTTTCCTGGTGTTGAGTTTTACAAGTTCTTTGTAGATTTTGGTTATTAACCCCTTATCGGGCGTGTTGGCGAATATGTTCTTCCATTGTGTGGTTTGTCTTTTTATTTTGCTCATGTTGTCTTTTGCTGTACAAAAGCTTTTTAGTTTGATATAGTCTCATTTGTTCACCCTGTCCTTTATTTCACTTGCTTGTGGAGTTAAATCAGTAAATATAAATATATTGATGTGAGAGATGTTGGAGAGCTTACTGCCTATGTTTTCTTCCAAGATGATCATGGTTTCATGACTTACATTCAAGTATTTTATCCATTTTGAGTTTATTTTTGTGAATGGTGTAAGTTGGTGGTCTAGTTTCATTTTTTTGCATATATTTGTCCAATTTTCCCATCACCATTTGTTAAAGAGACTGCCTTTACTCCATTGTATGCTCATACCTCTTTTGTCAAATATCAGTTGCTGATGATTTGATACTGTACATAGAAAACCCTAAAGTCTCAGTCAAAAAACTACTGGAACTGATAAATAAATTCAGCAAGGTAGCAGATTATAAAATCAATATTCAGAAATCAGTGGCATTTATATACACCAACAATGAACTGTCTGAAAGAGAAATTAAGGAAACAATCCCCTTGACTATTGCAACAAAAAAAATAAAGTACCTAGGAGTAAATTTAACCACGGAGGTTAAAGACTTGTACTCGGAAAATGATAAAATGTTGATAAAAGAAATCAAGGAAGATACAAACAAGTGGAAGCATATACTGTGTTCATGGATAGGAAGACTAAACATCATTAAAATATCTATACTACCCAAAGCAATATATAAATTGAATGCAATTTCTATTAAAATACCAATGTCATACTTCTAAGATGAACAAATATTCCAAAAATTTATATGGAACCAAAAGAGAACACAAATAGCCTCAGCAATCCTAAAAAAGAAAAATAAAGCAAAGGTATCACATTTCCTGATATCAAGTTATACTACAAGGCCATTGTACTCAAAACAATCTGGTACCAGCATAGGAACAGGCATACAGATCAATGGAACAGAACAGAGAACCCAGAAATAAATCTACTATCTTGATATTTTGTTTTCTATTTGATTTGTATTTTTAAAAATTTTCATTGTATTTTCAACAAGAGTAAGAAAAGATGGAAACTCTCATATATTTTGGGTAGAAGGGTAAATTGGAGGGGAATTTGACACTATCAGAATTTTAAATATTTATAGTTTTTGACACAGTTACCCCACTTCTAGGCATTGATCCCTTCAGTGGTCCTGGCACATAGGCGAGGGCATGTGTCCCCAAGGACATCAGCATTGCTTATGCTTGGAAAATTGGAAAGGACCAAATTGATTGAGGTACTCCACCTACACCCCCTCTTCTGGGCCAGAATATTCATCTCCAACCACTCTAAGTGTTGGCTACAAAAGGCTTCCAGCTGCACCCTTCTCCAGAAGTTTATCCTCAACTGACAAGGATCCTTCTCACTCAGAAATGGCTGAGGGGACCCTGGCCGGTTAGCTCAGCGGTAGAGCGTCGGCCTGGCGTGCGGGGGACCCGGGTTCGATTCCTGGCCAGGGCACATAGGAGAAGCGCCCATTTGCTTCTCCACCCCCCCCCTCCTTCCTCTCTGTCTCTCTCTTCCCCTCCCGCAACCAAGGCTGCATTGGAGCAAAGATGGCCCGGGCACTGGGGATGGCTCCTTGGCCTCTGCCCCAGGCGCTGGAGTGACTCTGGTCGCAGCAGAGCGACACCCTGGAGGGGCAGAGCATCGCCCCCTGGTGGGTAGAGCGTCGCCCCTGGTGGGCGTGCCGGGTGGATCCCGGTCGGGCGCATGCGGGAGTCTGTCTGACTGTCTCTCCCCGTTTCCAGCTTCAGAAAAATACAAAAAAAAAAAAAAAAAAAAAAGAAATGGCTGAGGGTTTACCCCTGGAGATAGCCCCAAACCAATATCTGACGCAGACGGTGAGACACCCTCTCCTGGTGCCCTGCATGTTCCAGAGCTCCCCGGGGGGTCAGGCTGAGGGTAGACTTGCCGAAGACCACCGCTTTCCTTAACTCCTGCCCCCGCCATTGCTCTTCTCCCTGGTTTCTCTAATAGGCTTCATTAGAAGGCACTTTTCAAGATATTATCTGTGCAAGAAATCTCATCCCGTGATCTGTTCCTAGAGAATCCAGTCTAAGAAATTCATTAACATTGTCTGGTTAAACAAATGACCATCAAAAACAAAACAAAACAAAAAAACAAATAGCCGTCTTCCATATAATGGAGTACTGCCTAGATGTGAAGAAGAGAAAGACTGTAGCTCTTTGTTTACTGATATGGAATGACCTCCAAATCAGTGTGCAAAAAGCAAGTTGCAAATCAATATGTAGAATAAACTACCACTTATGTTAAAATAGTCAATTTACAAATATGTTTGAATATGCGTAGAATACCTCTGTTAGTCTAGCCAAGAAATAACAATGGCATTTGCTTGATGCCACGGGGAACCTAACTGGGTTCTGTGAAGAGAGAGTGCACTTTATATGCTCTTCTGCCTTTATAATATTGTACCATGTAAATCAATCACCTATTAAATCATATTGTGTCAACAATGTTCAAGAAAAAACCTTAAGTATTATCAAATATCTTAGGTGTAGTTAGTAGGATGTTATTTTTTTTTTACTTGTCTTAAGGAATAGGTCATATTAAAAAAATTAGCATGTCAGCATTTTAAAATGGAAACATATGTTTTTTAAGTCCTTTGATAATACTGAAATCATCTAATTATCTGTGTCTTAAGGATTCTCTCTGCAATTTTGTTAATTTACTTAGTAAACAATTTCCTTATAGGTAATGGCATGGCAACTTCCAATTGGCCCTTTCTAAATGGTCACAAATTGCCAAGTATCTTCATTCAAATGAATGTGCTTTTTCTGAACTTGAAGTTAATTACCATTCACTTTACTGCATTAATTATGATAGATTTCCTGACTCCTTCATGCCTGGGGCCACAGAGACATCATACCATTATTAGTCATAGTTTGGTCTTTGGTCACAAATTATATATGCATATTTGCTTGGAATTGTACATTATATTAAAGATCAAACATGCTCAACAGAGGGCTTAAACACAGAAAGTAATAACAACGCACAGTTCTGAAACCAAAGACCCCACATCGTCTCTGCCTCAGAAAACAGTGGTCCTGATTAAATAAAAAAAACCTTTCTGTGGCTGAAACATGACAGAGAGCATCTCTTGCTTCTCTCCTGGTCCAGCAAAGAGATTAGGGTGTATAACAACCACAAAGACTGGCCTTCCCCCTTCAAGTGCATGGGTGCTGCTTTTGGAGGCAGGTGAGGTGCTTCCCCCTACCACCTGCCCTCCCCTCTGCCACACTTGTATATCCATTTAGAGATGCCACAGGAAGCACAGAGAAGGTGGGCTGGCATGAATGCACCTTGTGGGGGTGGCCATTTTTTCTTCTGCTTCTCCAATGAACATTTAATGAATTCTTATTCTGAGCTCGGCCTTGTGCTAAAGGTCTGGGCCAGCAGTGGTGAATATAGTCTCCAGACTTATGGAGTTCTCACTTATTTTGAGTCAGGACAGTGAGCACATGAGAACCAGACAGTAAGCAAATATCTTTTTAATGTGCAAAAAGCAAAGGGACAAGTGATAAAGGGGTTCATGCATGTGTTCATGAAATTTAACACTTTATTTTACATATATGTTTATATTATTTGAGTACATAAAATTTAAGGCCGTGCACTGGAAATAGCACAAGCAAAGTCTACAGAGGACAGCTTGATTGTGGCATGAATGACAGAAAAATGGTGGGTCCCTTAAAAATTAGTAACAGAAAGACAAACAGCTCAATAGAAAAATGGGCGAAAGACATGAACAGACAATTCACAGAGAATGAGCACATTCAACAGTGAGGTATCATTTTCACTCATGAAACTAGCAGAATGGTTTTTGTTGGGCCTCATGAGGCCAGAGTGAGGTTGAATAGACCTCACACACAGCTGTTAGTGGGAAAAACTGGTACCTCCTTCCTAGTCCTCATCTGGTGGACGTTGAGACTGTATTAATCAAAAGCCTGAAACCAGTTTCAGCCACTTGACTTCTTAATGTTACTTTTCAGAACTTTATCTTGAGGGAATAATCAGAGATTAAAAAAATTTTTTTTGTACAAGGATAATTATTATAGCATTATTTGTAATCATGAAAAATTACAAACTATTTATTCCAAAATTAGATGTTTAAATTTATTAAAGAAATTATAGAGTGGACTATTATTCCACCATTAAAATTCATAATTTCAAAGATTAGGGATATGGGAAAGTGCTTGAGGTATATTATTAAGAGAAGCAAGCAAGAAAGCACAGTAAGCCCTCATGGGTTAGTAACGTGCACATGGACAGAAAGGAATAAGTAAAAAAAGAAAGTTATTTCTAGGGGATGGAATCAGAGTTATTTCTTCTTTCTTTCTCTCCTTCCTTCCTTCCTTCCTTCCTTCCTTCCTTCCTTCCTTCCTTCCTTCCTTCCTTCCTTCCTTCCTTCCTTCCTTCCTTCCTTCTTTCTTTTTTTTTTTTTGTATTTTTCTGAAGCTGGTAATGGGGAGAGACAGTCAGACAGACTCCCGCATGCGCCCCACCGGGATCCACCCGGCACGCCCACCAGGGGCGACGCTCTGCCCACCAGGGGGCGATGCTCTGCCCCTCCAGGGTATTGCTCTGCTGCGACCAGAGCCACTCTAGCGCCTGGGGCAGAGGCCAAGGAGCCATCCCCAGCGCCCGGGCCATCTTTGCTCCAATGGAGCCTTGGCTGCGGGAGGGGAAGAGAGAGACAGAGAGGAAGGAGGGGGGGTGAGGGGTGGAGAAGCAAATGGGCGCTTCTCCTATGTGCCCTGGCCGGGAATCGAACCCGGGTCCCCCCGCACGCCAGGCCGACGCTCTACCGCTGAGCCAACCGGCCAGGGCTTCTTTCTTTCTTTCTTTCTTTCTTTCTTTCTTTCTTTCTTTCTTTCTTTCTTTCTTTCTTTCTTTCTTTCTTTCTTTCTTTCTTTCTTCCTTTCTTCCTTTCTGAGAGGAAGGGAAATAGTGAGGCAGACTCCCACATGCACCTTGACTGGGATCTACCTGGCAACCCTATTTGGGGCCGATGCTCAAGTACAGAGTTATTTTTAGTGTCTGAGACTGATGTGCTCCAACAGAGTTCTCCTCAGAGCCTGGGGCCATGCTCGACTCAATCAAGCCACTGGCTGCAGGAGGAGAAAGGAGAAAAAAGGGGGAGGGGAGTTTTAGAAGCAGATGGTTGCTTCTCATGTGTGCTATGGGAATTGAACCTGGGATATCCATATGCTGGGATGATACTCTATTCCCTGAGCCACTGGCCAGGGCCAGATTTTTTATTTCTACTTTAGTTTTCTCCCTGTATTTTCCAATCTCAACTGTGAACAAAGATAATTTTTATAACACATTAAAAGGTTATATCGAATGAGAAGGAAAAGATATGAATCCAATTCATTCTGCACCCGATCCTGATATTTATAGGCAATGTGTTTTCAATGACTGTTCCAACTAAAAGATTCCTGATGTCCTTCTGAATGTGACTGTCTCAGAACCTCTCAAAATTTGTCTAGGATATAATGCTTTGTTCACATTTACAAATTTAGTGTCTCATTGAAAAGTTTGGGCTATTTCTAAGAACCTCAAGTTCTCATCCTCTTCAAATGTGTATTTAAGTCAACAATATGACTGAAATTGTAACAGGGACAAAGTATAGGATATCACGTATGGTAGACATGAAAACTCAGGTTGAAATGCAACTTGCTCTAGCTGGGAAAGAGGGATTGCTTATAAGATGATTTTGCATAAAGTATTCAATTTTATAAGATTGGGATAGAAAAAATTAGAGTTAGAGACAACAAGACAATCAATATTTAGTGGTTATATAATACATCCTTGGTCATAATGAAGCTTTAAAAAAATCACTTCCTAAAACCATTTCTCATTTGATTGAATTCAGAAATTCAGATGTACATACATATAATTTTATCTTGCTTTTGCAATGTTGTGGATATTTAGGTCAGTATTCCCAGTAAAAGTTTTACTCAGCATTATATAACTTACAACAATATTTTTAAGGCTTTACCTGACAGGAACAGTTTCAGTTTGGAATGTGTATGTGTTGTGACTAAAGAGAAAAAATTTTCTTACTTTCTATGTTTTCAATATGTAAGATCATAGAGTAGTCTCATTCATTCAAAACATTTGTATTGCATACCCAATACGTTTTAGGCAGTATGCTTTTCTGATAATTTTATCATGGACTGAAAAATACATTTTGTGAAGCGGTATTTTGTAATGGTAAAATTTTGGGAAAAGTTAACGTGTATGACTGTTTTTAAAAATAGCATCTTTGTTAGACTAGATTAAAAAAAGGAGGAATTGGACAAACCTTCTCATGAATTTTATGACTAAGTATCACTGGGACTATTTCGCTTATTTATTCCCATGAGAAATAAAACCTTATCTAAAGGAAAGGAAGCTGGTATCAGTATGAAAGACGGCCGTGTAGTTGTGTTTTGTGGGAAAGAAAACCTAGATATATAACTTTAATATTCACAAATGATTCAGGCTGGTAGACAATAAAAATCTTTTATAGCTGTTGCAGAGGTGAAAATATTCCTTAGCGGATGAGAACTGGAGAATATTTTAATTGATCCATCTATGGAGGACATTAACTTGACATCACAATCCATGGATACCAGAAAATTTACATTCTTTAATTTCCTAACATTCTGTTAATCTGCTCTGACCCTCTACACCCATGCCTGGGAGGGAATTCAATCCCAACGTGTTTTGTAGGCACTCTTCAACCCCCCCCACCCCCAACTGAGGGTCATACAAAAATTCAGGGGTCTTATGTAGTCTGTCTAGACCCTAGAGAAGGGCCTGCTTGTCTTCAGTCTACACTGGCCACTTCTGGAAAGCTCCTTGGCTGGCCCTTGTGTCTTGGACCTCACTCTGTGCAGCCTTGTCAGCCATGGCACAGAGGTAAGGGGACAGCGCTGAGAGCACGGGTTGGTGGCTTCTGGGCACTTGGAGCCTGAGATGGAGCTCAGGGCAGAAAAAAGCAAGTGCCTAGGGTCTGAATGGAGCACAGGTGTCCTTTCCGTGGAAAGCCTCAGGGAGGGGTTCACCAGAGGGACAGGAGAGCTGGTGCCCAGATGTGGCAGGTTCTAGACCATGACTGTGAGGCCCTCGGGTTCACGCTCATTCCCAGTTCTTCCACTCGTTAGCCCAGAGAGCCGTAGCTAAACCAGCCCCTGGCCCTGGATGACCTCCCTACACACGATGTGCAAGTGATTGAAACGGGATGTGTAGGACTGTGAATTCACAGGCATCAATGTGTCAGTTATTGAAATGGTCCAGGGATTAGGGAAAAGTAGCCAAATGTAGTCCTTGGTATGTCGCAGGGAGAAGAAGTCTCAGAGAGAGGATGCTGCAGATTGGATATTCTGATGGAAAACACCTCTGCCCGCACAAAACTAGAATGCATGGACATGCCATAACTCATCTTTAGAGAAGCCAGCAAAGCCACGGGGCACTGATTGGGGATCCACAGGTGACCCTGGTCACAGCTTCAAGGCTGGCTTTTTCATCACTCAGGCCTCTCATCCGTGGGTCTCCTTTCACTCTTGCCACAATCTCCAGCTCACCTCTGCCACCACCTTCTTTCCTCATCCCTGCTCCTCTTGCCCAGAGGATCTGAGACCACATGTGACTGTGAAGACCTGGTTGTCCCTGAGCTGCCATTCACTCCACCTGGGCTGTCATCTCTCTGCTTCTCCTTGGCAGGTCTTCAAAAGGGCCGTTTAGACCAATTCTGTCTCCTTGCCCCTTCTGCCCTCTGTCCTACCTGCTGAGAGGCAGGGCAGTAAAAAGTGTGAGAACACAGGTGTGGGCATGAATAGTTGAGCACTCACCAGCTGAGGGACCTTTGCCAACTCTCTTAACTGCATCTGGGAAATGATGATGATAGTGAATAAAATTTACATAACCTCTAAGCATTTGTGAGCCTAAAAGATAATATCTAGAAAGTACCTAGTGCATGACAAGGATTTATGAATGTCACCTGTGATTGTGGGTGCTCTTCCTGAAAATGAATGAACAACCTCATTCTTCCTTCACTTGTACTATGCCCTTTGCATAGTCTCCTTTACTTGATATTCATGTCCACACATTACTTTCTATTTCCACTGAGTCACCTTTTCCTAAATGTAAACCTGTGTTCCCGCATGTTGCTGGTTATCCCTCAGGCTCCTTGTCCCCACACTTTCCCCACCTTCTCTGCTATCTCCCTTGGCCTTCAGGCAAACTCAAAGACTCAGTTCTTGAAGCTGTCCTCACTCGGGTTACCTTGCCCCACCCACTACTTGGCCCCTTGTGTTCTCCACCTTTTCCCATGTTGTATCCCACGGTTCACTTCTTCACATTGGTGCCTAGTCACTCTGACAGCTGCCCCAGGATTCTGAGCAGGACAGAATGTTGCTAAATGTCCAACATTTTGAGAAGAGCCAACAACAGTTGGAGCCAAATACCTCTCCGTGACTTACCGTGAGGAGGCAGAACTTCCCATTTAACCAAGGCGCTATTAGTCCTTTCCCCGAAATAACATAGTACAATAGTTAAGAGCTCAGATTTTTGGAGCTAGACTACCAGGGTTTGAATCCTGACTCTGACACTGACAAATGGTGTGACTTGATTACTTGAACTGATTGATTATTTAACCTCTCTGTGCCTCTGGTTTCTTATCTATAAAATGGGGATAATAACAGTCTCTACCCCACGGGACAGTTGAAGTAAATGAACCGATTATTGAGAACAATGGCAGTATCTTTATAATTCCCCGATCTTTCTTCCCTGCCCCCAGCCCCAGTGGGGGAGGAGAGGAGGAGCAAAGGAGTACACCTTTTTCATCCCCTCTCCTCGGGTCTCCCCTCAGGCCGTCAGATCTGTACAGAAGAGCAGGGGTGGTGGGGGAGAGGAGATGAAATTTAAATCACATTGGAGATGGAAATGTTTAAGGAACTTGGTCTTTTAAATAACTTTTATAAATGTCTAGAAAGCTATGGAATCTGTCCAAGATGTAATTAAGCATTAAAAAAAAAAGGTTTATGGCAAATTTAAAGGAAAAAAACAATTTCACATTTTTTTATTCCACAAACCTGGCTCCTCAGTGATGACTGTGGCTAATGGCCTCAGGGTGTTTTCTTGACTGTCCATTGCAAGCTATTAAGCTTGAAAATTCATTTTTTCCTTCTGCCCACTCAGATGGCTCTGATCAGCAGTACAGATGACAATAAGTAGTGGCAAGGAAATGAAGAAACCAAAACGCTCAGGCATCACCGGTAGGAATGTAAAATAGCGCAGTTATTTTGGAAAGGGGTTTGATGGTCCTTGAAAATGTTAAACACATAGTTATTATATGACCCAGCATTTCCGTTCCTAGGTATCCACCCACGAAAAGTGCAAAAATATGTGCACACAAAAACATATCCACAAATGTTTATAGTATCATTATTTATAATAGCCAAAAGAAAAACCCAAATGTCCATTGAACAGTGAATGGTCAAACAAAATATGATATCTATATAATGGAATTTTATTTAGCCAATGAAAGAATGATGCACTGATACATGCTACCACACGGATGAAGCTGAAAAACATTATGCTATGTGAAAGAAGCAAGCCACAAAACCTACATATTGCATGGTGTCATTGATACGAAATGTCCAAGATAGACAGACCTAGAGAGACAGAAGTGGATTTGTGAGTCCCTAGAGCTGAGTGTAGGGTGGGGTGAAAAGTGACTATTAATGATTATGAGTGTCTTTTTCTTTATTTGGGTGATAAAAATATTTGAAATTTTGATTATGGTGCTGGTTGCACAACTCTATGTTGTATGGATTTTAAATTGTACGGATTTTAAATTGTATAGATTTTAAAAACCATACAATTGTACACTTTAAATGGGTGGACTTTAGGGCATGTGAATTATATCTCAATAAAACTAAAAAAAAAAATCTATTATTTTTTCAGCCTTTGAAAATAGAACCACCATTTCCCTTGCCTTGGGCTTTACACTTTAGAACAAATGACCTGTACCTTCTCTTTCCATGTGGCCTCAGAAACCAATCAGTTAGTAACATTCATTTGTCATTTTTCTGGTTTCCCAGCACTTGAAGCCATTTCCAAGTTGGGGAACCCCCCCCCCCTCTTATGAGTTTTGGGGAGGTGCCTCAGCTACTTCTCATTATAGAAAAGGGAAACACCAGTTAATTGCTGGCTAGAGGTCTGAGGCACCCAACCTAGGTTTGGCCAACCTGCCCCAGACTTGGAGTCAGGCAGTGGAGACAGATTCAAAGATGCAGAGCCAGTGGGGAGTCCGTGCTGATGGAGGGTGAGAGCAGCGGCCGCAGCTAATCTAGTCCCCAGGGCCAGCGTCTGTGTTCAGTGCCCGGCAGTGGGTGCCGCGCATGGCCTGCCTGCGTGCTCAGCAGCCGGGCAGGTCGCACGGGATTGAGTTCTGGCTTGACTTGGCTGTTGTTGAATGCTGCTTGATCATCTGGCCCTGCCTGTTTTTCAAAGCCTGGTTCTCTAACCTTCCTAGCAATTGTAGGAGCAAATGAATGCCCTTCCAATCAATCCTTTTCCTTTCATGACCAGTTTCTCTGCTTGCAATAAAGGATCCTGTTTGATACAGTCAGCAAGGCAAGGTGATTTCCATCCCAAAGGGTTTCTTGGATTCATCCTTCTCATTCTGTAGGTATCTATATATTTATTTTAGTGACTCCCCTTGTGCTATCCACGATCTCACTGGTGCCTCCTAATCGCTTAGTGATACAAATACTAGCAGTTCCCCTTGCACAAATGAGGAAACAACTCCTTGGAATGAAGACCTTATAGATCCCAAACCAGGCTGAGTCTTGTGTCCTTTCCTTTCTATCTGAGCCCTTTCTCCATTTTTACTGCTGCTTCCTCTCTTCTCTTCTCTCTTTAAATCATCATTGGCGTCATTGCCAGATTTCTTCAAAGAGGTATTGTTGATTCCTTTGTATAAGAGTCTATACCTACTACCTCCTGTCTAGATGAGCAGACCTAAGAAAGGCGTTTACTGCTGACATCCGACACCTCCTTCTTCTCTGGCTCTATTTCTCACCAGTTCTAGACAAGCCCACCACATGCCATTAGGGCCAGCCCTGTTGTCTCTTAGTCTGGCTCAATTTACTCCAGGCAGAAGGGCCCTCAATAAATCTTAATCTGGAGACAGACTAAAGCCAAAATATTGAATTCATTCTTCCATCACAATCCCCAAACCTATGGCAATGATGATTGGGGAACAAAAAAACAAGCATGAAAAGCATCATATGACAAAAACCTATTGGAATGTGATATTCTTGGCAGGAAATCATTTTGGAGTGGAAAATGTTTGCTAAATATAAATATTGAAAAAGTTGTGGATCATCGAGATTTTATTATTAGATTCCCAGGGATTTTTATTTAGAAGCCGAAGAACTTACAAGGCTATACAATTCCTGGAATGGAATTTAGGTTTGCTTTCTGAAATCAATCCGGGCAAGCCTTGTTACACATGCACATTCTTAGAAAGTCTTTGAGTGTCTATTCTTACTCACTTATGCTGGTGGCAAGGAGTCCAAAAATAAAATCACCACGAGGTTCTGCTCGCATCCCGCCTGAGTGGCACTGGGAATCCCCCAAGGAAAGCTCACGTGCTTTCGTAGTTCTCTCTTGCCTCTCCCTTTTCCAGCCCTGGGCAGTTGAAGCCTAGACTCAGCCAGATCTGGGATGGTACCAACCACAATGAATCAAGGAGGCTGAGCAGGGGAGGGCAGAGGACTGGACTGCACCTACCAAGGATGGGCCTGAAAAACAAGGGCACCTGGGGAGGGTTGGCCAGGAGGGACAGGACCACCCATAGCGGGTACTTGATCCTGTCAAAGGGCCAAGCAGAGCAGCCGTGCCTGGCTCCTCCCTCACACTACTCCTCTCCTCTCAGTGGGGCTCTGGGGACTCCAAACAGATCCTGACTGTTAGCAAAGGGGGTGAAGGGTCTACGGTCCACATTCCGGGGCACTTATGACGTGTCCTTTTATTGCAGTGTCTGGCCCTAACTTTGGGCCCTGAATGTAATATTCCTGTAAGGCTCAGCCTAGCACCCAGATAACTGATACCTGCCCCTTCTCTCCCTATGCCCATCTCAAGATGGCTACTACTCCATTCTTGTTGCTATGAGCTTAGAGCCATTGAGTGGCTTTCTGGGATGTGGCTTGCTCACCTGAGCCACTGCCCATTGTCAAGGTCATGGCTTTCCAATAGTACCATCCCTCACAGCCTCCTGTCAGGTAGGGCCTGTGTCCACAGGGCCTTTATTCCCACCGTATGATCCTGTATGCAATTCTAATTTAAGAACCTGACTACATGCTGATTTCACCAGGCTCTACTCCTCAGAGAGGTAGCAGAGGATGATGCCAAATGATGAGTTAAAGGCTCTAATAACCTTGCATAGAAAGAATAGGTCAAAATCATAGGCTGAGGGACAGCAGCAATCTGGGAACACACTGAGGAGGCCAGTTGTCCATTAGTCTGTAAGTGACTTTATGTTAAATAGAAAAACACATCCCTTTTGGATAGAACAATTAGAAAAAGCTGCTCTTTGTCCAGATAGATATGACCTGTAGTGGGTTGAATGGTGGCGCCCAAAAGATGTATCCAAGTTCTCACCATTAGTACCTGTGAGTGTGACCTTATTTGAAATAAGGGCCTTTGGAACATAATAAAGCTAAGGATCTTTAAATTAAATCATCCCGAATTTACCAGGTGGGCCCCAAATCTAATGACCGCCATTCTTATAAGAAACAGAGGTGATACCGAGAGAAATCCATGTGACAATGGAGGCAGAGATTGGATTTATTCAGCCAAAAAATGACAAGGATTGTCAGCAGCCACCAGAAACTAGAAGAGAGGCGTGGAGAGATTCTCTCTCAGAGCCTCCAGAGGGAACCAGCCCTGCTGGGAACTTGATTTCAGACTTCTGGCCTCCAAAACAGTGAGAGAAGAAAAAAAATTTTTTTTTTTTTGTATTTTTATGAAGCTGGAAACGGGGAAAGACAGTCAGACAGACTCCCGCATGTGCCCGACCGGGATCCACCCGGCACGCCCACCAGGGGTGATGCTCTGCCCACCAGGGGGCGATGCTCTGCCCCTCCGGGGCATCGCTCTGCTGTGACCAGAGCCACTCTAGTGCCTGGGGCAGAGGCCAAGGAGCCATCCCCAACGCCCGGGCCATCTTTGCTCCAATGGAGCCTTGGCTGCGGGAGGGGAAGAGAGAGACAGAGAGGAAGGAGAGGGGGAAGGGTGGAGAAGCAGATGGGTGCTTCTCCTGTGTGCCCTGGCCAGGAATTGAACCCGGGACTTCTGCATGCCAGGCTGACGCTCTACCACTGAGCTAACCGGCCAGGGCCGAAAATTCTGTTGTTTTAAGTCACACCGTTTGCAGGAATTCATCACAGCAGCTGCAGAAAACTCATGCACTCTCTAGGAAGGGGACATGGGTACGTGGACAGAGCGCAGACTAGCTTTGAGCCTCTTCCTGCCCCGGAGCCTGGTTTCTTTGACCATGGGCGGGCGCAGACCACAGCACCATTCTCCAAGGCTCTGCTGGAGACTGAAGAAACAGAGCCCAAATCCAGAGATTAAAGGGAAGTCGGCATATGGCCGTGGAAAAAGAATAGATTCTGGAGGCAGACAGAAGCCTGGGACGCTAACACTGTCACAGCTTCATAGGACTTTAAGCATCATTTCCTCACCTGCAGATGGGGAGGAGGAGGGAAAGAGCCTCTGTTGATCACCTGCTGGGAATTATTCCTCTCGCTTCACCGGATAGCTGTCAGGACTGGATGGCAAAGCGCAGTGCTCTGTGGCCCATCCTTCCTCAATAGAGACTTACTTCCTTTTCTCTTCCCTCCTTGGGTAACTGGCCCTCAGCACTGCAGGAACAAGAAGGCTGCTTGGGTCTGTTCTACAGCTCTGTTCAGCTCAGAAATGCTGGGGCCTCTTGGAATGGAAGCCAGTGGTATCTGTCCTGGGCTCCTTGGGCCTTGAAAGGAGAATGAAGTAAACACATTGGAGAAAGCTGGAGAGAAGAGGGAAGAGATTGGACAAGAACTACAGTTTACAAATACTATTGCCCCACCGTGCGCACAACTTGAGGTCTACTGTGCATTTCTATTTTATATGTAATTCTATGTACATGCACAGCTGACTTAAGGCAATTTCCATGATGAACACAAGTATTTTAACCACCATTTTGATTTTAGTAGGAATTTGAGTTCTTTATTCCAATGATGTTTATAGTTTGGGAGGATGTTGTTGTCTTTGCCAGGCAAGAGGGAATGATTTTGTTCTCTTTAAAAAAAGAGAGAGAGAAAAGGAAAAAGATGTTGGTGCATCAGCCTTGGGTTCGAAGAGAGCAAGCCGAGTCACACAGTTTTAGCAGATGGAGTCTGTCTGGCCATTCTGAAGCACAGGGACATTCCACATCCTCAGAGCCTGAATGGAAGAATTTGTTGAAATACAATATTAATAGGCGCTATTGTAGGATTTTGATGGTGTATGAAATTCTTGTGAATCATGTATGAGAGAGAATTGCTGAAGAGTCTTCAGAGATGAAGTAATAAGATAGACACACTTGTTTATTTCTCATTTGATTATAGTCGGGTGTTGTGCTACAGGTATGTAAATGGATAAAGGGAATCAAAGTCTCTGTTCTTAGAAACTTATGCTGGTGTGCCATTGGAGTGTGGTTTGTGTGTCCAAGTTGAGGAATCACGGGAGCCCCAAGGTTGGTCCTGAGTACCCTGGTTAGAGAGGTGCTCAGGTGCCCAGCATTGCAATGCACTGAGTCCAGGGACAATGAGGAGAGAGTGCTGGTTGCATCCTGTGCCTCTTTCAAAGCTGCCTTATGAAAGCTTATGCTTCACCCTTGGTGGAGCACAGGGCAGCTGAGGAGAGAGCTGAGGGTACTTTGCCTCCCACCCGGAGGTCCATGCCGAGGGAAACCTGGGATATTTCTATTGGGTTCATCAGGGTCCTTTGTGAGAAGATATTAGGCTCTCCAGTAGCTGGGATCTTACAGTTCTTCCTGAGCAGGAGATAGCAAAGTCATGGCTTTCTTATCTCTATGTATATACCGCATTTTTCGCTCCATAAAATGCACTTCTATCCCCCGCAAAGTGGAGGGGGAAATGCCCGTGCGTCTTATGGAGTGAATGTTCTTTTTTTCTTTTTTAGCTGCTGAGTGTTCCTGGACGACTAGAAGAGTATTTGAACATTAAAGTTTCTTCTCATTTGTTAATAACAGTGCTAATGGTTGTTAATACTGCTGTTGAGTTTACATTGTTGAAATATTATTGTGGTATATTTTATTAAATATTTTAACATACCTTTTGGTTCAGAATATTTTTTTTCTTATTTTCCTCCTTAAAACCCTAGGTGCGTCTTATGGAGTAAAAAATACGGTGCTTATTAACGAAGACATTCCAAATGAGTAGTGACTCACTAGGCTATCCCTGTGGTATGTGCCTGAGTGTGTGTGTGTGTGTGTGTGTGTGTGTGTGCAAGTGTGTGTGAGCAAGTCACAGAAAAAGTAGGTTCTAAAGGGCTCGGTTTTGCCTTCTGAACTGACAGATGCATAGACATTGGGACTATGGACTTGTTCATCCAATAAAGCAGGGGTAACATAAGAATGTCTGTGTTTTTAAGCACTATCTCCGCATCACTAGGAAATTTTAGGCAAAAGTTTATTGCTTAAAGGGTCGTTAAATAAAGATGCTAAAGGATTAGCTAAAACATTATCCATGTGTTATCCTAGTGTTAGTGCCAATATCTACCAACAAAGGAGAAGATTAATCTCAGAACCTTTTGCTAAACAGCAAGCTGATGCCCAAGTCACGTCTCAGCATACTTCTTTGCAGGAAGCCTGTTTTATCTCTGTCCAACGTGGTATTGATAGACCTATGGAATAAGTTTTTCTGGTCTCCAGAAGCTTGTCAGCCTTCCAGTGACATGTTTTTCAAATAATTCCACAAGTCAGGTCCATCTGGAAATAGTTGTTTTGATGCTTTTTATGTCTTTCATATGACCCCTAATAAAGGCTACAGAAAGAATATGGTTTGCAGAAAGATTGAAGTGTCCCAAAGTAGTATTTAATGCCCTGCCGACATTGAAACAAGTCAGCACCTTCTTTGGAAGTTTATGTGTTAGCACAAGTAGCCATGGAGGCTTACAGTGATGGAAATTTTGTCCCAGAGGGGCTTATAGAGCTCCTGCACCCACTTCCCATTCAGTGGAACATGCCCTCTGTGGCTTTCTCTCTTGGTGGTCCCAGCTACAGTCTCCGCACACTGAGGGTAAGGGACGCTCACTACTAACCAAAGCAACCTAGTTCTACAGCTTGGCCACAGTAGCACGAGGAAAGTTCTTCTGTTGAGCTGAAATATGCTTGTGTGACATTTTGCCCTAGTTCTGCTTTCTAAAGCAACAGAAAATAAATCTCTTTCTCCACAATGACTACGTGGTCTAGACAAATGGATAGAGATATTGAGTTTGACTCTGCTCCATTACTTAACTAGCTGAGCAGTTCAGAATCCATCAAAATTTTGCTTTTCTGGTCTCTTAGAAAAAGATCAGAGTCCCAATCACCTGAGCTATTGTGGGGTTTGAACCTAATAATATATTTTGATACCTATCGAAGAGCCTGGCAAAAATCGTGGGCATTTATTGAATGCTCCCCCTTCCTTTTACTTGGCAGCTCTTCAAACACTTGGAGGCAGCACATCTATGTCTTTGGTCTTCTCTTTTTCTAGCCACTAGACTGCAGATCAAAGGGCTGGAGTTGAAAGTAGAGGCTGGGCAGGAGAAGAGGGGACTGGGAAATAGCTCAGTCAGTGTTTCCTAAAGTGTTGGCACTGACAGGTGGTGAGAAAGATTATTTTTAGATAGCATATAGATAGTTCAAAATTAATCTATCCATATAAATCAGGAGTAGTCAACTTTTTTATACCTACCGCCCACTTTTGTATCTCTGTTAGTAGTAAAATTTTCTAACCGCCCACTGGTTCCACAGTAATGGTGATTTATAAAGTAGGGAAGTAACTTTATAAAATTTATAAAGCAGAGTTACAGCAAGTTAAAGCATATAATAATAATTACTTACCAAGTACTTTATGTTGGATTTTCACTAAGTTTGGCAGAATAAATCTTTATAAAACAACTTACTATAGTTAAAATCTATCTTTTTATTTATACTTTGGTTGCTCCGCTACCACCCACCATGAAAGCTGGAACACCTACTAGTGGGTGGTAGGGACCAGGTTGACTACCTCTGATCTAAATGATATATTTTGTAATTGTCTTCTATTGTGGCAGATGATACTATTTTTCTTTGTATGATAACAACATATAGACATACAGTTTGCTTTAAACATAACTTTATTTGAGAATAAAGGTGACTGAAGTCCCTCCCCCCAAAGCTTGTATTATCTTGTTTAAAATCAAATGAGTTTCCGAGGAAATCAAAATCTGGTTCAAAATCTCATTTGCAAACCATCTGAAAAGGCTACTGAATATGGAATGATTTCAACTCTATGATATAATGGAAAAGGCAAAACTGGAGACACTGAAGATATCAGTGGCTCTCAAGGGTTTGGGGGGAGGGAGGGGTGAATAGATGGAACACAGGGGATTTTCAGGGCAATGAAACTGTTCTGTATGATACTATAATATTAGATATATGTCATTATATATTTGTAGAAACCCATGCGATATACAACACAAAGATTAAATCCTAATGTAAGATATGAACTCCAATGAATAATAATGTATTAATATTGGCTCATCAATTGTAGCAGATGTAGCCCACAAATGCAAGATGTTCAGAATAGGGTTGGGTGAGTAAGGGAGAACATGGAAACTATATTTTCTGCTCAATTTTTCTGTAAGCCTAAAACTGCTCAAACATATATTAATTTGAAAAAAAACCCATCTCATCAGCCGGGATCATTACCAATCTGTTTACTCACTACCACATCTCCAGAGGATATTTCATGTCAAAAGCCAAATCAGTCACATTCCTCCCTGCCCCAAATGGTATGGCTATCTAGTTATTACCAGTTGCCAACTTCTGAGATCCTCAGGCTCATCTTAGAGGATACCGTGCTCCTATCCCTCCTTAATATACTACATTTAGTTTATCACTAAATCTTGCTGTTTGCCCCACCCCCTTGTCTTCCCCACTCTAGAATCTCAGGCCTATCCAATTTGTACAACTGTTACCATGAGTAGCTATCAGCCCAAGTCTGATAAAGCTACTCTGCCATCCGCCAACATCTGTTCAAATAATGTGCTTATGTTTAATTCTTCCCATTCCTCGTTTGCTTGAGAATTTGTAAGTCTGTGTTCCCCACCATCCAAATGAGTGGAATGATTGAAGACCTGGGTATTACAGGTGCCCACCAGATCAGCACTGGGACATGGAGAAGGATTAGTCACTAGCTAATTCAACAAAGATAATTAATGACCGTTTGTTGAGCACTCATTTCCCCACCCACTGTGGGGAGTATTGGGGGCTGGCAGCTCCCAGGTTAGCCTCGCTCTAGGAATTGCTCTCCCCTGAAGACAGCGCCTCTTAAGGGCAGCCCACACCCAATGACTGGTGGATGAGGGGCACAAGAGCCCTATCTTCTTGCCTTGAAGCAGCACCTTTCAGACAAGCACTACAGCTCCCTACGGGACGGCTGCCAGGTTATGACTGCATCACAGTTCAGTTCCTCTCCAACTCCCACGGCTCTAGCTCTCTCCCACCCCCATGAATTTCCTGCGCACTGATCCCCATCTTGGCATTTGCTTTGTGGGGAATCACATCTACACCAGCATCCAAGGTTAAATGTATCCAGGACTGTGCTTTTCCCGCTGATGTACACTAACTTTCAAACACAAGGAAACAAATAGCTGACATTTTAAAATACATTCTAGGTTCCAGGTGCTATGTTAGGATATTTTATAGAGATGAGTTCTAATTTTTCCATCAACCCTGTGACAGGCCCGCTTTCCAGATTTCCAAATTCTGTAATTCTTAGTAGTCTAAGAATTAAAGAATTTGGAAATGTGCAGAAATAGTCCAGCCAAAAAGATGTTTGGACTTAGGGAAGTCCAATAAGCGGTAACAGGGAGACAAAATGACAGGCTGGATAATAAGTGACTTGAATTATCATCATTTACTTCTTCCTGGCCAGGGACAAGCTTGGTGCCGGGAGATGGCAGCTAAGCGGGTCTAGGAGGGCTGGGCTCATGGCTGTCCCTACGCCCAAGGCCACGTCCTCAGGCACTCTACTATTACCTGCGCCCTTTGTTGCAAGCGAACTACTCTGCTTTCCATCCCTTTTGCTAAATGTCACCCAACCCAGCACCGACCTTTGTCTGTGGCTCGCTTTTCTTTCAGACATGCCCATTCATCGGCCTGTGCCCATCATATCCAGTTTAATTTGGTTAAAAATGTATCTCCTTCATAAAGACTTCCCTAATGCTACCCCTCAGATATAGAACTCACCTCCCTAAGTAACTGTGGTTATAGCTCTTCTCTCCTCAGTCATATCTTGTAGAAGGTTGCCCTTTGATTTCAGAAAGCTTCTTTTGATGAGATTGGAGATTTAGTTGGACAGGGGACTCTAATCTCACCGACATCCTGAACCAATCACGAAAAGGAATAGAAGTTAAATATAATACTAAATTTCTTATGCTAAAATTCAGAGATTTGGGAATACTGGCTTGGAGGAGGCAGCTCTGGTTTTTTACTCCTTACCCCAAACTTTGGCTTTCTGGGGTGATGCAAGTACAGTGATCAAAAGGGACAGGAGCAGATCAAGAGCTCAGGCCCTGTTTAAGTTCTGGCAGGTTCAAAAGAGAGAAAGAGGCCAGACCAGTTCAATCTCACCAGGAGGGCAGAGGAGCAGGGCCACGTGGAGGGGATGGGACTCTGAAATGTTCCTTCAATACTGTGTCCTCATGCGGAGGCCAGGGGGTAACCTCTCTCTTCTACGGACACACAAGGATGGGGCACAGTGCCCTCGCATCTCCTTCCTGAGATGTGGGTCCTGATGAGTCGCCCAGAAAGTAAACTAGGGGGCAAAGCACCTCTTTCTGACTTCTCCTGTTCCCTTGTTGAGAAGACCGGAAGTGACATCCCTGTGTCACTTTAATGCAATGCCAATGCTCCTTAGAATAATATGCCCCAGAATACTAATCTTCACCACCTTTGTTAAGCCGATATGCTCTTCTCTATTTCTTACCACATGTCTGGTGCCCATGTGATTTCTGGTTTTCAGATACCATCAGGCCTGGATCGTTCTGCCAGGTTGACTGAGACGGCCAGAATGTTTTACCATCTGCAGCTGGGAAATCACTGAACTGTCTGAGTATTTTCCTATGTGAGCGTTTCTTATGTCAGCCAAGGGCGAAGGAAGATTTTAAGTAAGCTCAAACTGTTCCATGATGTAATTCTAGGAGTGAGAATTGTGTAAAAATACAGAAAAGTAAAGGTTTGGTTTTGTGTGTGTGTGTGTGTGTGTTAACTCTGCTTCTTAAAAGCCTCTTCCCTTTATGTCACATTGCTCCCAAGAAAATCTTCAGATGTCTTCTTGTGTTTATAGTATTATCGAAGATTAAAAACACATGAAGGCAAGCATGACGGTGTGATTCCTGTGAGCCATTCAATCCCCACTGGATGTGTGAGTTCTGTGTCAGGGTCCCCTGAGGATAGTTTAGTTATCTGCTGTCTGAATCCCACTTATGAAGCTGGCATAGAGGTTGCCAGGTAAAACGCAGAATTACTGTTCCCCCATCCATGCCAGGAGTATGTGTGTGCGGTAAAGAACAGCCCGTGTCCCTGACACCATTTGAAGAAGCAGTAGAAACAAGTTGGAGACGCAGGACTGATTGAAACAGGAAAAGTACAGGCCAAAAAGGCAGGTGAGTCATTCTATAAAGATAGCATTAGAAGCCATAAAGGTCTTCTTCCTTTGAAAAACTGAAACCCTTGCAAAAATGGGGGAATAGGCTTTTGTAGGTTGTGTGTGATCTCTGCTAGGCACTTACAGGAACCTGTCCTAAAAAGGCTCTCGCTGGGGAGAGCTTGCAGGTCGAATAGCCGAACCCTCAACAGAAAGGTGCACGCTTTCATCAGGTTGGAGGTCGCAACTGAATTTAGTGCAGTTTGCCTCATGCAAAGTCACAGAAACAAGTCCAGATGCCCTGGCAGCACCGAAGCTAACAAAGAAGAGAGTTTGGGAAAGTGAGTGAGAAACTGAGAGAAAGTAACGGAGCAAATGGGAAGAAATGCAAAGAAAGAGGCCCCCAAAGCATGCAGGCATTCTTTGCCGTAAGTCCCCCTGATTTAGGCGTTTTGACTGAGCATTCTAAAGATTAGTCTTTGCAGGACGTTGATGCCTTATTACTTCGTATTTAACACAAAAATGTTTTCAATGTGATGACCAGCTTCTATACGGTATTCCTTATCCAGTTGCTTTCTACTACGTTAATTTTAATTAAGTTTAATATTAAAATGTTAAAAAAAATTACTGTTTGACGTGGACACTGTTGGCCCTGAGTATTTCTTAAAGTAACTTCTGAATGTTTTTCGTATTAAGGATTTGAGACTCGCTCTCATCATCAGACCGATGTTTTCCCTAGCCCCGTAAGCCTGACCTCTCCTATCCTAGCCTCTGCTGTCAATGTACAAGTCCCTGTTCAGTAGTGCTTTCCTCTCACTTTCTTGATTTTTGTATTCACCATGAAACCGGAAAAATATCTGTGTTCGTGCTGCCTGTCACGACTCGGCCAAATAAATAGAGGCAAGGAATGAATCTTTATGGGCACTTTATTTAGATGGCCAGAGATCTGAGGAGTTATGGGTTCTGTACCCCATACCCATCTTAACAGCTGATCTCAGCCAACCTTGTTTAGAAGGGGAAGGAAGGGGTAGGTAAGGGGTTTGGAATTTAGGGAAAAGTTAATTAGATAAAAGTTGCAGTCCAGGGATTCGTCTAACGTTTCTTTATCTGCTGACCGGTAACCTTTATCTGCGCCCTTGTCAGTGGGCGTTCTGTCCTTGGAGCATAGGGCTTAGATACCATCTTGCTTATGGATGTCCTGGGCCTGGGGCACAAAGGTGGGTTGCGTGCAGCCTCATGAAGTCATGTAGGCCTATTCATGTATCCAGCTCCCAGAATAAAGCCTTTTACTTACATTAGTCATTAATACTATTGATTATAACTAAAAGCTACTATTACTAAAACTAAATGTCTAACTCTCAAGTTCCCCCTTTCAACCACATCCCTATGTACATTCTTTTTATTTATTTTTAACAGGGACAGAGAGAGAGGGATAGATAGAGACAGACAGACAGGAATGGAGAGAGATGAGAAGCATCAATCATCAGTTTTTCGTTGCGACACCTTAGTTGTTCATTGATTGTTTTCTCATATGTGCCTTGATCGTGGGGCTACAGCAGACCAAGTAACCCCTTGCTCAAGCCAGCGACCTTGGGTCCAAGCTGGTGAGCTTTTTGCTCAAGCCAGATGAGTCTGCGCTTAAGCTGGCGACCTCGGGGTCTCGAACCTGGGTCCTTCTGCATCCCAGTCCGACACTCTATCCACTGCACCATCTCCTGGTCAGGCTGTACATTCTCTTTTTTTTTCTTTTTCTTTTTTGCATTTTTCCGAAGCTGGAAATGAGGAGGCAGTCAGACAGACTCCTGCATGTGCCCGACAAGGATCCACCCGGCACACCCACCAGGGGCAATGCTCTGCCCATCTGGGGCATTGCTCTGTTGCATCCAGAGCCATTCTAGCGCCTGAGGCAGAGGCCACAGAGCCATCCCCAGCACCTGGGCCAACTTTGTTCCAATGGAGCCTTGGCTGCGGGAAGGGAAGAGAAAGACAGAGAGGAAGGAGAGGGGGAGGGGTGGAGAAGCAGATGGGTGCTTCTCCTGTGTGCCTTGGCCGGGAATCGAACCTGGGACTCCTGCACGCCAGGCCGACACTCTACCACTGAGCCAACCGGCCAGGGCTGTACATTCTTAATTGTAAAATAAAGTATATATATCAAAATGATTTTCCGCACTTCTAGAGTTAGAACTGGGGTAGTAATGCATTGTTCTGACAAGAAAAAAAATACTAATGGGGCAAAAACCCCACAAAACACATTCATTTTCCAAATTCTAGACCAAACTCTGGAATTTAATCCTCTCATAAAACTGAACCATTTGGAAATTACTTTTTTTTTTTTTTTTTTTGCATTTTTCTGAAGCTGGAAACAGGGAGAGACAGTCAGACAGACTTCTGCATGCGCCCGACCGGGATCCACCCGGCACACCCACCATGGGGCGATGCTCTGCCCACCAGGGGGCGGTGCTCTGCCCATCCTGGGCGTCGCCATGTTGCGACCAGAGCCACTCTAGCGCCTGAGGCAGAGGCCACAGAGCCATCCCCAGCGCCCGGGCCATTTTTGCTCCAATGGAGCCTTGGCTGCGGGAGGGGAAGAGAGAGACAGAGAGGAAGGTGCGGCGGAGGGGTGGAGAAGCAAATGGGCGCTTCTCCTGTGTGCCCTGGCCGGGAATTGAGCCCGCATTTGGAAATTACTTAATTCATCACTGATTCAGTCTGGAAATTGTTACCAAGAAATAAAGACAATAAAGCTCTGGTAGTGAGCATGGAAAGGGAAAAACATGTTTAGTTTAAGTGTTCCTGATCAAAGATGGTCACTGTGGGGTCACTCTAAAGAGAAGGGGCAGCCAGGCGTAGTGCTGGAGAATGAGTGTGCAGGGCTAGGAACCTGCTTCCGGCTTCTCTGGCTGACTTGTTTCATGTAAGGCGGGTAACCTAACTTTAGGTCTGATGTCCTCACTCACCTGTAAATGAGAGGTAGTACCGATAGAGCTATGTTCTGAATGTTTGTGTCTCCCCCACCCCCACCCAAAGTGATGGCATGAAGAGGTGGGACCTTTGGGAGGTGATTAGGTCCTGAGGGCAGAGCTCTGATGCATGGGATTGTGCCCTTAAACAGGCAGCCTGAGAGAGCTAGCTCCCTTGCCCCTGCTGCTACGTGAGGTTAACAGTGAGAAATCTATGAGAAATCTGCCGGTGCCCTGATCTTGGACTTTCCAGCCCTCAGGACTGTGAGAAATAAATTTCTAATGTTTCTAAGCTATCCAATCTACGGCAGAGAGATAGTTAAGGTTTTCCCCAAATTCTGGATTTCACAACAAAATCAGATGGCCCAAACACTGAGGCTCTGAGTATCATCTGATGGTTCACTTGGCATCTGGGCCTTTGCTGTAAAGGAGGGCAGGCATGACAGTTAGCTATGGTGTTGATGAAATGTGTAGGTGAGAATTAATGGAGACTTTGAGGATTGAAGGGAAGATCAATGCTTCTGAACCCTTTTAATGATGTGGCACGCATAGAAAACTGGGGGAGCCAGCTGAGGATGCTCAAGCCTAAGGCGTAGTTCCCTAGGCTTTTCCCAGGTGTCCCAAGGGCTAGGAAAGTATCTAGGGTATCTATCTATAACCCAGTCACGGCATACCCAGCACATTTAGTCAGGAAGCTCTGGACCAGACAACAGCTCTTATTATGGAACGAAGAAGGAGAGTTTACACAATAGGCATAATGGCCGCTAAAAATAGCACTTCTTTGAATTTTTATTCTTTACTTCTTATTTTAAAAACTCCTGAAGGAAGGAGAAGGAACATAACTGGAAGGGATGAGATGATAAATTCAGTTGGTGACACACGAATGCTGAATGAAGCCTCTGAGACATCTGAGTGTGGATACTGAGATTCCGGGTAGATACCGAGATCTGGAAGTCATGCAAGCAGTCTGGGCTGAAGGGAGTTTTGGAAGTCATTAGCTTGTCTAGATGAGATTTGAAGCCATGGATGAGATTTCGCTGAGAGAATGAGAGGAAGCCAAGGATGGGCTCCAGGGAACACTAACAGTTAAGGGGTTGGCGAAAAAAGAGCTAGCAAGATGTACAGGCTCATTTGGAGCTACTTACAAAGTGATTTAATGTCATTTCATAAGCAAAAACATAAGACAGGTTGACACCCACGTGTAGATGTGATTTGTGTTATGTGATGACATACATATATATATAGGGAAGGGCGCACGCACACAGTGGACCTGTTCATTCACTCATTCACAGTAAACGCATTCATTCTTTTAACCAGTGTTTAGTGAGGGCCTACTACGTGTCTAGGACTATTCTAACCACTGGGAAATACAACAATGAGCAAAACAGGTCAAGTCTCTTTCCTAGTGGAGTTTTAGCGTTGCACACACAAACACACATATCACAACACGTCACACCATGCTGTACTAAATACTTTAGAGCCTGCTCCCCAAGAAAAAGAGCGGAATGTAGATGCACCTGTAGTTTTACTAGGTCAAGACCCATTATTCACCTAAAGGATTGCCTGTCATCACTATCAACATATTGCTTTGGCCTTGTTCTCATATTGGCCCTTTATTCACTTGAAAGGTTAACTGGATGGTTGAATTACAGGATTCTAGCCAAAGTATGTTCCCTTAAAAGAGTTCTCAGCTAAAGGAGCTGGTCTGGCGTCTGTCTTACATTACTAAGGAGCTGGGCATCTGCAGGCTGAGCTCATACTGCGGAGGTATCAGCAGGACCTTGATCTGTCTTCACAACATTGTTGCTGGATGACAGGGGAGCAGCGGAGGTCATGGTTCAAATCTGAGATGGCAGGTTCTGAGGATCACGCCTGCAGGGATCACTTTCTATGGAAACACTGTCCTTTTAATCCATTGTCAGGATATGCTAACTCCGGGCCTTCCAACTCTAAATAAAGCGAAGGCAAATCTGCCTTATATCTTTGCATCATTTTGTTTCCCCCAGAGTTTTTGTTATTGTTGTTGTTAAAATTTTCTTGAACAATTTTAGGAGATCAAAGATCTTTCTCCATTTTGAGGCCAGTATGATTTGGGTCCCCAGTGGCTTTATAAGCCAACTCCACCTCTAGAATTTTCTGTTTCTGTTAATGGCTCTAGCCAATGATGTCCCCAACATTTCTGGTTCTTTGATTTCCTGCATGGAAGCTTTTCTTCCCCCTCTGTTCTTTCTTCATTGACTGGTTGAGACCTCGCTGAAAATCTATATGGTATAAGAGATAGAAAGGAAATAGTCTTTAAGGGTGAGAAAATACTCCATTATGCTCATCCTTTTAATTAATGAACTTGGAATAATCCTTGACTTCTTCCTTATCCGTCATCTATCATATCTAATTAGTTACATATGAAGTCAAGTTCTTAAAATACTGTCTGTACATGCATTTTTTAGCCAGTGACTTGCAATGAAACCCTATTATGGAATGGATCCAAACTCATTAGCCTACCCTTTGATGCAGTGGTTAACATTTTTATGAATTAATCTTACACCTATAGTCACATGCATGCAAAATGGCTTGTGACTATCATTACAGCATTATATGTAATTTTAAAAGACAGTAAACAACTTAACTGTCAGTTATAGGCTGATTAAATAAATCATGCTTTATTCATACAGTAGATTACTAAGTAGGTATAAAAAAGGAAATTCTTATACAGTGATAACAATGATCTCTAAACTATTCTGTAAAATAAAAACGGTTAACATTTGTAAAAAAAATGTTGTCACACGCACACATAAACACATGCACATATTTTTTTTTTCCTGTGTGCATTTAACACCCCCTGAAAGCATGCATAAAAAAACATCAAATGCCTTGGGAGTGGCAAGTTAGGTGACAGGGGGATAGAAGTGACAGGGACACATTTTTACTGTGATACACATTGATACCTTTTGAGTTTTGAGCCAAGGGAACTCTTGCAAATACATACATATACTTTAAATTTTAAAATCCTTTATCTGGCATCTGAGGCCCTCACAGTCTGGCCCTCTGTGACATTTGCAACCATATTTCTGGAGCTACTATATCTCCCACTGCAGAAGCCCTCTGCTCTTGCCATGGGGTTAACCCAGACACCTACGTAGTACATTGTCCCATCTATCAATAGATCCCTTCCTAGTCAAAGTACCAGGTTCCCCTTCTAGTTCCACCAACCCACATCTTCTGGGACCTCAGTGAAAATCAGTGTGCCTGCTGCATGTGCTACTTTCTTTATTTAGCCTTTCCTTACTTTTTGGATTTCTTGAATAATGGTGACATTTGTTATGACAATATCCTTTTCACCCTTCTTTCAGTCAGCAGGCCCTGACTGAAGGAGACAAATGAAGCAAAACTTGTGCTGTAGGAGGTGACCTTACTGGTCTAAATACCTGCACATTGTAGCTTGGCCTCCTGGAAGTGAGCTCACCTGTCCCTAGAAACATATCTAGCACAGGACGACCCTGAGCAGAGGCCAAAGCCAGTTTTCTCCTTTCCCCTAGGGCCTTGATGGCAAACCTCTTTATAAAAACCGCCCACTTTTGCAGTGCTCCTCAACCTGGTCCCTCCCGCCCACTAGTGGGCGTTCCAGCTTTCATGGTAGGCCAATTGCAGCACCGTTTGGTTGCTCCGCTACCGCCCACCATGAAAGCTGGAACACCCACCAGTGGACGGTAGGGACCAGGTTGACTAGCACTGCAAAAGTGGACGGTTTTTATAAAAAGGTTCGCCATCAAGGCCCTAGGATGACACTATTGTGGAGGGCTGTGACTCCTGCAGGGTGAAGTTCCTTACTTTTCATAAAGGATCCCTATCCCATCTAACACGTCTAACACGAGATCTCTGCAGCCTCCTGGTGAGATATTGCCCAGTAGGCCTGAAAGTGCACTTGCGGTTTGATGTATTTTAGTACCTGCCTTGACCCAAAAGTGAGTTCCCTTTCCAGTTAATGCCACATGCTGTTACTCTCTGTGATGGTGCTTGGTGGGTTTACAGTGACAGAGATTTAATCAGATCCCTTAGGCCTCTCCTAGTTGCAGAACTCTGTGTCAGGCATTGGTCCAAGCAGCCAACATGCATTAACTCATTAAATCCTCACAGTAACCCTATGTAACAGGTACTATTAGCATAAATACAAAAACTGAGACCTATAAAAGTTGAGCCACTTGTCCAAAGTCACAGGGCTGCTAAATGTAGAAGCTGCGATTTGATCCCAGGTATTCTGTCTCCTTCAACTCTATGCATGTTATACTGAGTGACTTACAAGCTGTTGATCTTGGAATTATTTTTTGTCTCTATTAAAATACCCCTCATTTGGGCCACTCACTTTCCACTTCACTTAATGTCCAGAGCTACTAAATGAAAGGACCAGGATTTGGAACCAGGCAGTTTGGGTCCCAAGACCAGCCCTTGTTCATTATGCTAGACTGCCTCTAGGGAGTGAGACTGGATGGTGGACACTTTATTACTAGTACGAACTAGGCTGTTAATGGAGCAGATCACAGAATTTTGGTGGGCAGAAGGGTTGCCTTATCTCCTTCCTGCTGGAAGTTCACCCCTGACAGAGTCCACGGGAGCCCTCATAAGGAGGAGCAGCCTGGCTAACGTAGGGTCTGTGGTTTCTCCGCCTAGGTTTGTTGATGTCTCTTGTCCTAGAGCATCATCCCTACAAAACGTGGCCTGATCAGTGACCTCAGACTGGACCCATCCATAGCTCTCCCTTTCTTAAGTGTGGGAGGGAGGTCTTCTCCTTGATCGTAGGCCCTCTGTGGAGGGGAGGAGAAGGAATGGAGTGGGAAAGAGCTGGCAGAAGTCTCAACTGTCTTTAATATCTGCCTAAAGGTCCACTGCCCCAGGCAGCCTTGGTGATCTCCTCCCCTGAACTCCTATAAGTCTAATTGTGACTGCCCATAGTGTTGCCCAGACCGACCTTGAGTGGTCACTTACCTTGATATTTATGGTCGTGCTGTGCCCTCCAGCCAGCTCAATGCATTTATGCCTGCAACAAATACCTACCGAATACCACCTTCATACCATGTCACCAGGTAGCAAAAAGATGGTCAAGGCTCCACTTTAGCCCTCAAGAAACACATGGATCACTAAAGTAGTAATTGCATTTAAGTGATGAAGTCATCACTGAAGTCAGTGGGACATGAAGGAGAGACCTAACTGCAGAGGCGGGGGTGGGTATCAGGAGAAGCTGCTAAGAGGAGACTGTACTTGACATGAGTCAGAAAGATGTAAGAGGAGCTTTTCGGATGCCAGGTAGAAGAAGAACAAGGCAAAGAGGTATCCAACAGGAAGGCATTTCAGGAGAATTACGAGTAATTCAGCAGAGCTGAAGGGGATGGGGATGACTCTGCACGCATGAGCTAAAGCAAAACACAGATTCCTCCTGAATGTAGGCATCTTCATGGCAGGAGTTTTTGTCTCTTTATTGATGTGTCCCTGGTGCTCCACAGTGCTAGGCACAAGGGAGGCACTTGATATGTATTGGTTGTATGTGGAAAAAATGAGTGTATGTCAGGTCCTGAAATTTGGACTTTATCCTAAAGGGTTATTGAAGGATTTTAGGCAGACAAGTGACATGATTAGACTACATTTTGGATAAGCACACAAATAATCAACTAAAAAGTGAAAGAAAGGTCTCATAATGAAGGCTGGGTACAAAATAAACAGGCAAATGCCATCCAATTATATATCTGTGTAATTGCCAGTAATAAAATAAATAGCAATCAAAACAAAAAATATCAAGTAATATACGAGCATGCAAGTTGTACATTAAGAAAACTATAAAACTTGATGATAGAAGAGTCAGAGAAGACTTGACTAAATAAAGAGAAACACCACGTTCCTGGGCAGGACGACTCATATTGTAAAGACGTCATGTTTCCCTAAAATAATATATAAATTTAATACAGTTTCAGTTAAAATCCCAGTGGGATTTTGTGGTATTTGACAAATAGCTTTTAAAATTCATTTGTATGTATAAATGAAAGAGGACAGCCAAGAAAAATTTGAAAAACCAAGAAAAATGAGAAGGGAGCTTGCTTAACCAGATCAAAAGGCACTATATAAATCTATGGTAATTAAAACAGTGTGGTACTGGACCAGGAACACACAGAAAACTGGACTAGAATAGAAAAACCAGAAACAGATTCATGTGTTAGTGTATGATTATAGCTAAGATTTATTGAGTACTTACTATTTGCTCAGCATTATTCTAAGCATTTTGTATTACTAATTTTGTTATCACAAATCTCTATGAAGCAGGTACTAGTATTATCCTCATTCTACATATAACAAAGCACATGTAGATTATGTTCCGTGTCATCTAGTAGGTGGTATGTAGGCTGTCGGATTCAAAAGCCTTCATTTTCAATCACAATGAAATGATCTTTCTTCAGGTTAAAACCAGAGGGATTTAAAAAATAAAAGATTGACAAATTTGATTATATAAACATTGAAAGCAATAAATTGAAAAAAATGTTAAAAAGGAAAATGAAAAACTAGAAAAATATTTGAAAAATATATGATAGCAATGATTTACTATCCTTAATATATAATGAGTCCTTACAAATCAATAAATATGAATACATAAATAGAAAAAGCAGGGAATCAATACAAATAGGCTAGTTTATAGAAGAAATATAAATGGCCAATAAACATATAAGATGCTCATTCTCAATAACAATTGGAGAAATAAAAATTAGGATGAGATCATTTTTCTCCTATTAGAATGATAAAGAGTAAAGGATTTATAAATGCCTGGAGTTGGCAAGAACATGTTGTGGGAACAATGCCATGCCAAGGAATATTGCTTCAGAGCCCAAGGCAAAAGGAAAAATCAATAATACTGATTCTGTCTGGCCCTTTGCCTTCTAATCTCTCTTTTTCTTTCCATTTCTTTGCCAAACCCCATGTTGGTAAATCCATTCACGTTTTTTGGATATGTGTGATGTCTTCTGTAATAATAGCATTTTCCCTGCCAACATCACAAGGTTGCTTTGAGGGTAATAATAGAATTTGGGAGGGGATTTCATGTTGATGATTGGTGGGCATGAACCCTGAGATGAGATGGTTCTCTGATTTTAGCCATTTGACTTTGAGCAAACCTCTCAACTTTCCTGGTTCTCTCACCAGTCAAGTGAAGAAGTTGAATGAGATCATTTCTGAGCTTTCTTCCATTACCAACATTAGAAAATTCTATGATCCCATATAGAATCTTAAAGAATTTATTTATTTTCTCTTCAGGGGAGCTGAGAACAGAGTTCTGATGTTGGTGGGCAGTGGTCAGGAAGACGGAGATGACAATAATCTAGAATGAATCTTTATTCAAGCTTTGATGGGCAGTGGTCCAACTTACTACAGATGTGAAAGGCATAAATAACAAAGTGAGAAATTTAGTCTATAACCTCTTTCTCTCAAATTACCCAATAGTCATATTTTTATTGCATGATAAAATATAGTTAATGTGTGCAAATAAGTGAAGTTTTAAATCTGCACTTTCTCTTTGGGTGGCCCAGTTTCATGCTTGGCAATTCATTCCTTGCTATGGGACATAGTCTACCCAAAACCGATTAAATTATTTTTCCCTATAACTAACTGTGTGTTCTATTAAAAAAAATCGAGTCACATATTTCAAAGTTACCCCTTTAGGTCAGCCACCTAGTCCATTTCAGAGAAAGACTGTGTGAGCCTTTCTATTCAGGAATTCAAACACACACTTAACAATGCCAGCCTGTCTCTGTTGATTCTCCTGATCCTATAGCTTCTATAACCACTAAAATGTTAGGCCAAAGATACTTGGGAAGTAAGGGTATTCTAGGTGAGAGAGTGATGAGCCCTTAGAGATTTAGTAACTTAGAATATCTTTTTAATTATTTTTGGATATTTGATCCTTAGAATATCTTTTTAGAACTTTCTCTCAGGAAAATGGACATTCCTCATTGTCAACAGGGAATTGTGTTAGGACAACAACATCGTCATTAACATTCATTAAGGATTTTCCATGTGTTAAGCGCTTTATTGGCACCCCCATTTTACAGATGTGGCAACAGAAGTACAGAGAGTTTGGAGTCTTGCCTAGCCTCGTAGCTTATAGTTAACCAGCGGCATCAGTTGGGAGGATTGGAAACTTAGAGCTGTCGCAACCATCTTTTAACCACATACAGCTGGGAAATGACGACAGCCCACAGAAGGAAGAGATGGAAGGAGCTAAGAAATATCTTGTCCTGATGACAGCCTTTGAACCCTGAAGTCAGTCGCGCCCAAGCCAGCTCTCCCCCTGCATTCTGAAGCTGTGAAGGATCAATGTTTGAGGGGTTGGGGGTTGGGGTGGGAGGTGGTGGTGGGGTGTCAGTTTTTCTTTCACTTGTACTCTCCAGAATCTTACTTGATGCAGACTTGTTTTAATTAATATTACCAATATGAAGATACACCTTATCCACAGGGAACACTTTAATTCTGGAGTGTATAAAAATAAACTCAGTTATTCTTTCCTAGGTGATGCCAGTGCAGACCCCGTTATTCCCAGAATGGCCTCGGGGTGTTGGCTGAGTGTGGTGGTCCACACGTCAGACTCATCTTTCTTTCAGCATTCTGGGACCTAAGCCCTGAGCTGACCTGGAGAAATAATTTCATATGGCATTTCACTGAAACATCCTGTAGATATTTTAGGTATTTGCACAGGGAATTTTTTGACCTTTGAATAATATATGTGCTGAGAAAGGTCTTTGGATATTTTAACAACGTGTTGAGCTGAGACAGGCCTGAAGGGTTTTACTTTGGTCTCTGTTGGCCGCTCCTTTTTTCAAACCCTGTTGGATTTTTTTTTTAGTTTCTATGAGGACACTTTCAAGATTTCTTTTTAACTGCAATGTGTTTCATGCTATCCCGTTGTCCCCTTATCAAAGACGGCGGGCAGTCTGTTGATAAACTTTGCCGAGAGCGGCTTGATTAATGGTGTGGGCATATCATTGCTGACCTGCTGTAGCCTCCTGGACCTCCAGGGGGCACCTCCCATTGCATGTGTCCAAAACCAGGTGCTGTGCACTTAGAATGGATACACATATTCCCAACATTTCAAACTCTTGCTTAATTCTTCGAAAAACATGATTACAAGTGATCACAAGCATGAACAGGCCAGTACTGGGTAGCCAAGGGCACCTGGGACACTGGATCCCTCCCACAGGCACTTTTTGATTGAGGAGATAAATATGATGAAATCTAGCATGTCAGCCCTTTAGCAGAGGAGACCAAAGGTGATTCTGCTGTCATTGCAGTATGATAGACTTCATCTTAAACTGGGGATTAGTTAAAGCCCTGGCCGGTTGGCTCAGCGGTAGAGCGTCGGCCTGGCCTGCGGGGGACCTGGGTTCGACTCCCGGCCAGGGCACATAGGAGAAGCGCCCATTTGCTTCTCCACCCCCCCTCCTTCCTCTCTGTCTCTCTCTTCTCCTCCCGTAGCCAAGGCTCCATTGGAGCAAAGATGGCCCTGGCACTGGGGATGGCTCCTTGGCCTCTGCCCCAGCCGCTAGAGTGGCTCTGGTCGCGTCAGAGCAACGCCCCGGAGGGGCAGAGCATCGCCCCCTGGTGGGCAGAGCATCGCCCATGGTGGGCGTGCTGGGTGGATCCCGGTCGGGCGCATGCGGGAGTCTGTTTGACTGTCTCTCCCTGTTTCCAGCTTCAGAAAGAAAAAAAAAACAAACGATAAAAAAACCTGGGGATTAGTTAAGAGTGCAGGTATTTCGACTATTCTGCCAAAAACATAAGGAGACGTCTTCTCCCAGAGTGCAAGGTGTAGTCCCTTGGCTGGAGTTTGGCATCTATGGAGGACGCGTTATCCTTTTTGTACAATTAGGCTTTCAGGAAATACATTTCTGCCCCCAGACGAACTTTTGTTTCCTAAAAAGAGGAACTTGCATTTTGGAAGTTTGTGAGTGAGAATTCTATGATTTGGTCTAAAATGATGTTACATTTGATTTTCTTCCAAATTAATCAGAGAACATGGGCTGTACCTGTCTTGCTCACTGTTGAGTTCCTAGAGTCTATCACAGTGATTGCGTGCACCAGGCATCCAATAATTATCTCCTGAACAAGTGAATGCACTGAAGTGGTGAGCAGCGCTTTGAGAAGACAGAAGCCACCTCACAGAAGAGACTTTTGGGGCTGGGGATTAAAGAATGAGTAGGTCTTGGTGACAGAAAGGGAGAGTTGTGGGGGGAAGAGGAATTATAGTCAACGGGAACAGCGTGCACAAAGAAACAGATATGAATTCCAAGCATGTAGTAATTCACAGAGGAGGAATCCATGAGTAAAACCTTGCATAAGGTAATAAATGACAAACCTTCCATATCAAAATACAAGTAAAACCTCAATTTATATATGTCCTGCTGTGGACAGTGGCGAGAAGTTGGAATTCAGCTGCACATATGCCTTATATAGGCCAATTACCTTTGTGAGGCGATGAACCATTATTAGAAATTGGCAGGTTTCTTCCTGCTGAATTTATAAGGCCATTGCATAATTGTCGACTTATTCTAGAATGGTGCCGGGGGGCTGCATCACCAGCACTACTAATGAAACACCAATTGGTCAGGGAAATACGTTAATCTTCTGTGTCTGATAAAGTGGGAAATTCTCTCAACAATTGGTCTTTGAAAAACTGCTGTGTTTTTGCCAACAGTGTATTTCTGAGATTTTGGATTTGGCTTAAGAAATCAAAGGCAATGTGTAGGAATCACTATATCTTTAAACATCTGTCATATTTTCAGAGAATTAGTATATGTGTACATGTACAGAGAGTTCTTCAGGAACAATAATCACCCTTTTCCCTGCCTGTGGGACACTTTACAAATAAGAATGGGGACACAGTCCCTACTTTTACTAGGGTGGAGATGTCTGCAATCTTTCCAACTAACCATATACCTTTTAGTAGTACTCATTTACTAATGGATAAAAGTGTAGCACCTCTTATGCTAATTAACAAACCATATGGTACAAATTTAGATAGTTATTCTTGAAATACTTGCCTCTGCTTTCCAATTAGGGACCATCAAATGCTAACGAACTATCCTGGACTATGAATTCCTTATTAGGTACTGCCGATGTTAACCGACCACACCTGGAGTGTTTATTAAAGTTAACTGATATATACATATACATGCAGATAGTCTCTATGCTGAACTACTTTAGAGTAATTGCAGAGAAAATTATCTAGATATCTCATTTTTTCCTAATGGTCCTCTTTATGCCTCTACTGCCAGTGAAGAATAGAGTCCATAAGGCTGTTTAAATTGGACATGTTTCCTCTCTTTTTCTGTCAAATGATGAAATTCTCAAACATCTTGGAGTAGCTTAGTTTTCAGAAAATCTAATCATTATCCTATCTGTTCCATCTTCCCTTCCTTCCAAAAATTAAAAAACTATTTGTATCCCCAATACAATAACTTTTTTTTATTCAGTAGTAAAAATAGTGAACTGCAATATTCCAATCAGTGAAATTGTATACATTAGGATATATTTTTCTTTACATTATCTGACTGCCTAATTACCCTTTATCTCAGTGGACCTTAGGTTCGGGTTATGTTACATCCAATGAACTACCAATGGTAATTAAATACTGAAGATTGTGAAAAATGTTATTATGTGAGCTAGAGTACATCTAATCATGTTGTACACCTATATGTATTATGAGGAGTGTGTTCGATGAATTTCCCAAGGAAATCAACCGACCAGGAGTGAGTAGAGTAAGGGATGGATGGTAGGAGGTGAGGGCTAAGAGGTGGGGAGGGCTCAGATCAGGTAGAGAGGCTCAGGCAAAGAGTTTGGATTTTATTCTAAAAGAGGTGGGAAGCCGTTGAAGAATTTTCAAAAGAATGCTCTGGTCTGGTCGATGCTACATCTAAGAACTGGTGAGGAATTTAGAAGCCTAGAAGGGAGAATGAGGGAGCCTAGAGACAGGAGTTAGAAGAATTAAGATGCAACTTGGAAAAGGGTTGAGGGGAAGCATATCCCCTGACCTGCCTTCCTATTCGCTTGACTACAGAGGAACCTCGGGGAGAAGAGAGATGGCCAAGAAACATTTTTTAGGTTTTTTTTTAGGTGTGGGGAAGGCTCTTACCTCCACCTCTGCCAGGAAGTCTTCAGGAAGTTCTGCATGGCTCAACTGCTTTAGGGTGAGCAGATCCTGAATGGCAAGTGGAGGAAGTTCTGTGTCTGATTTAATGGCGAAGCAGGGTGAGAGCAGAGGCTGTGATTCCTGTGTAAATATGCTAGCATGGTACCACGCAGACACTCATTAGTGTGCCTTCTTTCTCATCTCTCATCCCTTTTCCCTGCTTTGTTTTCAATTAGTGTCTAAGGCCATTTCCTCATTCATGGAATGACATTGAATCAGCCCAAGTGCCTTTCAAGTTTGATGATAGTTTATAACCCTATGGCTTTTATCTCCCAGAGAAGGGAACCAACTATATGTAAATTTGCCCTTAATTTTAATCACAGCATTTAACATAATCATTTGGGAATCAATCTGGAAATTATCAGGAGATTCTTTTTTTCTTTTTACCACTACCACAGATAGCGATTGTGCAACCCAGAGAAGGAAAGATTTTTGCTTTTGATGTTGCAGGAAATGAGAAGCTGCTGTGGTCAGCCACTTAGTCAGAATCATAATTTCTTTTGCACCACAAAAGAAAGCCTGTAGGAGACCAGAAGAGGTTTCAGGTTGCCTAAACATACATCCAAAGGTGAGCGCACCATTGCACAGGGGGAGATGCAGACACATTTGAGTAGTTTGTTAGTAGCAACCTCGGGACTTGAGTTCTGGCTAAGAATTCAGAGGCAAGACTCAAATACAACCAAAGTTTATTTAGAAAGTCACAGAAGTAGGAGAAGTGAGCCATGGGAGAAGTGATCCAGCTGAGCTACGTGGGTTCAGGAAACAAGTTACGGAAGCAAAAGAAGGGCCCTTGGAGGTTGGGAAAGAGACAGGCAAGGATGTACACATCTGGGGGAAAGAGAAGAGGAAAGTCTCAGGTGTGTTTCAAGGAGAGCATGTGCTGGGGAAAGAAGGGGTGAAGTATTGGTGCAATAAAGAGAGACAGACAGAGAGATGAGGGGCAGGGTGGGAATTTTAGGGGGGACCCCAGAGGAGGATCTCAATAAGATATTCATCAGCTTTCCAGATTTGTCCTTTTAAAGTCCTGGTCTCTACTGATTGGTTAGTGCCAAGGCAGGGGGTTATTAGTCATTACGGATGGTCTTGATGTCAGCCATGGCATTGCCCCACATGGCCTTGCTACTTTTTTGGGGTCTAAAGCTGGAAGATAACTGAGGCCTAGATGTTATTTCTTCTTTGAGCACAACTCTGTCTCTGTGGTCAATAGACCCGAGGCTTTGTTCCCAAGATTATTTGGTGCAGGTCAGAACCTCATTGTCCTGAGTTCTTAATGCTTAAGTGAGTGGCTGTGCAAGGGTTTGTATAGGAGTCACTGAGGCTGTTCTCTGGTCCCATTATTCCTCCTTTAAAGGGGTCTACCACATGACTAGAGACACACCAAGGGAGGAAGGGTCAGGGGAGGGTCTGAACTGCATGACCAGCAATATGAAAGGTCAGGGGTTCTAAACTCAATGGCCAGTGATATGCTACATGAGGATAGGTTACCGTGGGGGTGAGGTCCCACCTCACAGTTGTCCGTTGCTAGGCACCTGGGGCTTTCCATCCTGGTGGCCTTCCGTACCTGGCCCACCGTCCTTGCTCTGCTCATGCCTGTCTAACTCCTATTGCAGTTTTATTAAAGAACAGTTAAGACAGATTTTAGATGATTTAACCTTGACTTAATGTAAGCCCAAGGGAAAGACCATAATTCTAACTAACTTCTCTTTTTTTGGCAGAGTCTAACGTCCATTTTGTTTTCATTTCACTTAAGGTACCTCCTCTACTCAATTTTCTCCTTTTTAGATAGTTGCTTTAAATACTTTAAGAGTCTTACAGTCTCTTCTTTTTCCTTTCAGCTATATCCTCTCAAGCATCAATCTAGATTACCACAAACAATGCATCAAAACTCACGTCTTGCAGCTAGTATAAAGAGAATAAATTACAAATGAATCTTTAACCTAATAGAATTGCACTAACAGATAGCCATTAGGTATATATGTGTCTATTTAAATTTAAATTAATTACAATTAAATAATGTTAAAATTCAGTTCTTCAGGCACACTACACACTTTTCAAGTGCTAGATAGCCACTATCTAGCTAGTGTTTGGCTAGTGTTTACAATATTGATAGCATAGATTTAGAATATTTCCCTCGATGCAGGCAATTCTACAAATAGCCTGATCTAGGAATTTTATTAGTTGGAATCAAGAGAAGAGTTGTTTAGAATGTATAAAGAGGATGGTGTTCTTGTCAAACAGTTTCCATGACATTTTAACTTCATACCCTTTCACCACTGACATCTTCAGCAATGTATCTATGTGTTGGAACTAATGAACCCAGAGGAAGAAAACTGAAGCTAACATTCCTACAATTTCCAATGTGCTGATATTCCCAAGATCTTAGAGTATTTTGCAAAGTGACCGAAAGCATGGGTAGCAAGTAATCACAGAGCCCTATTGCCCTATTTTAATGAACTTAGCCATTCCCATTCCTGGAGAAATAGAGTGAAGCCCCTTCACTTGCACCCTGGTAAACACATTTACATTGCTCAATTGATGTGGGGGACAAAACAGCTTTTCATGTGTGAGACTATCTTGTGCACCAAGCTGTTTTTCTTTTTGAAGAGAGACAGAGAGAGGGACAGATAGGGACCAACAGACAGGAAGGGAGAGAGATGAGAAGCATCAATTCTTTGTTGTGGCACCTTTGTTGTTCATTGATTGCTTTCTCATATGTGCCTTGACCGTGGGCCTTCAGCAGACCGAGTGACCCCTCCTTGCTCAAGCCAGTGATCTTGGGCTCAAGCTGGTAAGCCTTGCTCAACCCAGATGAGCCCGTGCTTAAGTTGGTGACCTCGAGGTTTTGAACCCGGGTCCTCTGCATCCCAGTCTGACGCTCTATCCACTGCACCATTGCTTGGTCAGGCACCAAGCTGTTTTTCAAAACAGCATAGAGAAATCATAGCAGCTCTACCTGTCAAGTACTACCTTGAGAGTGTGAGAACTCAACCTTGTCCTCCAAAAATGCTACAAAGTTGAGAGAGCGTGTCCTTTCCAGCGCTCTGTCCTTTCTCTTGACTCTGGCACGAGTTGCTTCAGGGCTTGGTTGCTGCCTGGACATTAGGTGCATAGGCCTTTTCCTGAAGCTCCTTTGTGGCTCGTGCTGACCCTGATCTCCAGCACTTTGAACTCAGGTAGAACTTGAGCCCGTCATCCATATTATCTCCTAGTGTTGCGGGGAAGGTTGTATGTCCGTGCACACATACATGTAAGTTGCACACTTGGAGAACATGCTATATAAGGATTGTTAGAAGTGTTGTTCCAAAGACTCCATGTACCTGGTGAGTCTGGATTAAAAGCAGCTTCGTGGGACAAAATTCCAAGTTGAATCATGTCCTGCAGGGAGCCAGGAAGCCTAAGTCCAATGATATCCGTACTTAAGGTTGTGGAATTGGGCACAGAACGGCCCTGTGAAAAGCCTGAAATCACACAGCAAGTTAACTATGGAATCAAGAAATGACTTTCTTTTGCCTGAAATTTATGTTGCATGATTGAGAACTTTGTCCTCTTCACTTTACTCTACCTTCATAAAGATGTTTTGTGTGCCGAGGAGAAAGGGGGGAAGTGATGTATATGCTGATTTTCACCTAATAAATTTTCCTCTGGGACAGTTGTTAGTTTTGTTCAAAGCATGAGTGGCAAGTTGGCCTTCAAACACCTTATCATCGATTTTTACAGTGGAAAGAAGAGAATCAGGACAAAGTCTCCTTTCAGAACTGTAATGTGGGTTTGCCTTCCGTTTGGTGTCACGGGCTTCGGAGGACAGGCCATCTCTCTGGTTCTCAGATGTGAAAGAATCGGGCCAGATGCAAAGACAAGAGCCAAGTAGGCGTTTCTCCCACGGTGGTTATCTTTAGTCTACGCTGAGGTCATTTCCCACCGCGAGAAACTTGCCTGCTCAGGGAGCGGGAGCCAAAGTCACATTGATTCTTGGAATCTGGAAAATCAGCAACCATCCCAGCCACCAGGACCAGGTTTCTTCAAGGCATGAGCAGGGTTAAGCACCCACCCCACTCCAGTGTTTCTGTCTTGCCTTTATCTGTCTGCATGCAAAATAGGTCCCAGGGGTTGAATCCTATGCAAAAAAAAAAAAAAAAAAAAAAAAAAAAAAAAAAAGGAATAATCATAAACACAATACATTTGTGAATATGTATATAAACACGCACACTATAGGAACAATGTCTTCTCTTCTGTAGGGACTATGAACATGAGATCAGTTTATTAAAATCAAATGAGTTGATACTGTATTGGAAGACATGTTCAAACAATAGCTTAAGTGTTATAAGACTCTTCTAACTGTCACCACAGTTAGTTTAAGCAAGATGAAGTACCCTTTCTTCAATTTTAGTGGAAGGTCGCTACATGCGGCCTCTTTTCCTTCTTAACTGAAAAGGTTTCTCTGCCACTTTCAGAAGGCTGGAGAAAGCATCTTCCCTCACCACAGCTGAAATATTGGTTTGAACTTGCAACCCATGTATACGCAACAGAAAAGGATTAAACTGTCTTAAAGAACTGCATAGCTGCCCAGTTTAGCCGTATCTTCTGCATATTAAGCTCAGCCATTCTAATCTTTAACAACATTGTGGGAGAGCTAGAAAGCATTTGGAAATTGATTTGGAAGACAACATAGCCAAAGACTCTTTTATTTCTAGGGAAACATCAGTTGGGAAGGTCAGCGCCCAGAAGCATTCCTTCTCATGCTGTATTCCTCAGGGAAACAGAGGAAGCTTAGAGATCACTGTCCGGATCACAAGGCACCAAAGGGAGCCTGAGAACAAGACGATTAGAGCGGCATACAGAGATGCGGTGGAAAAGACAGAAGGACCGGTGATCAGTGTGGCCAACATAGAGCACCAAGCATCCAGTGGCCTGAGTGGTCATGACAACCGGAAAGAAGTACCCAGTGGATCTAGTGGTCCTGTAAGCGCACAACTAAGGACTGTACACTTGAAAGCCTGGGCAGAAGTGACTAATGAACTCATTGACTCTATGACCACGTGGCCAAGGAGGAAAAGTGTCACATACTCTGCCAAGTGTGTATGTGAGAAGAGACAGAGGCAAATGAAACACGAGAGACAGCAGCAGCAGCCGCAGCAGCAGCCACTATAAACTGAAGTGAAGCATGCCGGCGTCCTATGCACACAACAATGAAAGGTTGAAGGAAAACAGGGCCAGGGTTAGAAATAGGGTTTTGCTAATTTTAACTAGATGGCATTTACGGACCTCACAGAAAGACTAATTGACAATTCAACAAGAATAAAACTAGTTAACATTCTAAAAATTAGTGATTTTTGACTCTACATTGTTTAGCAGAACTCTTAAGTATTTTACCCATAGGGCTCCAAAGCTTGCTTTTGCTTTTCAAAAAGCCAAAATAAAGAACCCCATTCAAACATTATCACTAACCATTTTTTTCCTTTCTTTTTTTTTTTTTTTTGTAATTCAAGTCGAAGTTCAACCTGCAGTGTTACTACTCTTAGAGTAGTACAAACGTTCATGTAGTACGTCCTCGTGCCGCCTGACCATCCAGAGTACGATCGTAACAAAAATTTTAATTTTAAAAATGTGTAAGGCAACATTTAAAAAAGGCAAAATGTATGTTCTTCTTGTTTCCATAAACTGATTATCAAACAAACATGATTTTAAGTTAATAAAGCTGTAACTGGAACTAATTTCATTTTTTGAAAAACAAACAAACAAACCCAAAACTCATTTCCACGGGTCAGCGAGCATGAAAAAAAACCTCACTACTCAAAGGGTTAAAATGGAAAGTCTGCATCCAGTTTTAAGGTTCTATTTCAAATAGGTTTTCTCAAAACTTTTGCAACATTTAAATGTTAGAACCAAAGAAGTCTGAAGCCAGGTAGACGGGGACCAACTTGCCTACCATGGCGTTGGTGCCTCGGCCATGGAAAGCCTTGCTATGGAAAGCCTTGCTATGTCTTCAGAGGGTGAGAAGCACAGACAGTCATTATGTAGTTGGAGACCATTACTGATACCAGGATCGGCAAAAATTAGTACTCATTTACTGAGCACTGACTCCGTGATCTGGTGCATTTGCCATGCATTTCTTTACATGATCCCGTGTTACCCTCACAGCACGCCTGGGAGGTAGAATTACTATCCCCATTTGAAAGACACAGATGCACCGGAGGAAGGGGTTCAGTGGGATCTTCCCATTTTCTCGCAACTGCCTCCAGAGCCTACTGTAGAGAGCTTACAGTTTGGAGAAACCACAACCGCCGCCAAGGCCTCGCTGGCTGGTGCGCCATTGTTGAAGAATGATCAAAATAAAAGACATGCAGTTAGGAAAAACAACAACAAAACAGTTGTCTTTATTCACAGAATAATGATAGTTTACATAGAAAATTAAGACACCTACAGAAAAAGGTTAGACTAATAATTGAATATAACAACGTCTCAGGATAAAGCTCAACATATAAAAATCTACTGTATTTCTATATAATTTACTGGCATTAAAAAGTTACAAAATGCCATTTAAAAATGTTCAACTTACAAAAATAGCATTCCTAAGAAGCTAGGATCTGACTGATTTATCTTTTTTTTTTTTTTTTTTTAAGTTTTCCCATTGATTTGAGAGAGAGAAGATGGTGGCGGGGGAGGCAGAGAAAGAACAAGAAAGATAGTAGCATCATCTTTTAGTTGTTCTATTTAGTTGACTGCTTCTCGTACATGCCCTGATTGAAGATTGAACCCGTGACCTTGGTGCGCCCGGACAACGCTTTATCCACAGAGCCACCTGGCCAGGGCTGGCTGATTTATCCTAAAAGGAGTCTGCTATCCAGTAAAAAAGGGGAGCCAACAGAACAGTTGCTAGGAACATAAAAATGTTCTACAGTTTGTTTACTCCTAAAGAGTTGAGACTCCTCAAACAAGGCCCAGAGTCGTTAACCGTCCCAAAGCCTCATAGCTAATAAGCCCACAAACTGGGATGTAAATTCTGGCCTCTCTGACTAAAAAAAAAAAAATCTCTTGTTTTTTCCCACAACACCCCTGTTCTCTCAATGTGCACAGTGAATGCTGTGAGACCTGATATATTCTCTATTCCAAGGGCCCAACATTTCAAAAATTCTTCCTGAACTCCCAGCATTTCCATTTGGTTTTAGGTTGGCTTTCAAAGTCCAGTATTATAACACTACTATCACATATACACATAATATATTTTACTAAACTTTCCTATATTTTAACCTCATTTGATTCTTACAATAACTTGTGGGTAAGAAGACACTGAAATTATCTCAGTTTTGTGGATGATATACAGACAGGCTCAGATGGGTTTTGTCTCGACCATTGTCATATTGCTTATAAGAAACCGAGCTAGAAATGGAACAAAAATCTGCTTCAAAAACACAATTCTCAAGGAGCTCCAGGCTTGCCTGACATAGACATATTTCATCAATTCATGTAATTGAATTGTCGACTTAGACAATGTGTGAGCATTGGAATTATTTAAAGAACTGCAACTTGCTACATCCATTTGCTTACCCCTGATAAGGATGGAAAAGGGGAAGCTAGGCCTCATGTTTTAGGGATTGCCATCAGTTGTATAAAGAAATAGCAAACTCATTTATAATAAGCCTATTTAAAAAAAAATGTAGGCCTGACCAGGCGGTGGCGCAGTGGATAGAGTGTCGGACTGGGATGCGGAGGACCCAGGTTCGAGACCCCAAGGTCGCCAGCTTGAGCACGGGCTCATCTGGTTTGAGCAAAACCCACCAGCTTGAACCCAAGATCGCTGGCTCCAGCAAGGGGTTACTCGATCTGCTGAAGGCCCACGGTCAGGGCACATATGAGAGAGCAATCAATGAACAACTAAGGTGTTGCAGTGCGCAATAAAAAACTAATGATTGATGCTTCTCATCTCTCTTCGTTCCTGTCTGTCTGTCCCTGTCTATCCCTCTCTCTGACTCACTCTCTGTCTCTGTAAAAAAATAAATAAATAAATAAAAATGAAAAAAAAATGTAATCTTCACTTGCAAAAAAATGTTGAATTTTTCTTTGGCCTATAGGTACAAAGATCCCAGATTCAGAACATTTCAGAGTTGCAGAGCAATCTTAAAGTTCTTCCGGTTGAACCCCCTCTTTCTTGGTTGAAGGAAGAGAAGCTCTGAGATTTGAACAGATTGCTTATGGTCACATACTGATTAGTGACGGAGCTGGTCTGAGAATCCAGACTCAGACTCCAGCCCAGTTCTGTGGTGATGCCCAAGCTTGGGAATATTTCCCTCTGTTTCTAGTTTTTCTTAATTTCAATATTAACTTACAGACCTCTGGTTTTTAATGGTGGTGATTTTGGGATGTGAATGATGGCAGCTTGGAAACTTCACGTCTGACGCTCTGTAGGGCCACCGGGGAGGGCTGCAGAATGCGGGTCATTCCCAGGCCTTGGCATCTCCGAAGCTCCCCACCCTGGATGCAAAGGACTGTGTCTTATATCACCTTGCTCCACGACTTCTCATCTTAAAGGCTTGTCAAAGTCAGCCATGCAGGCCTTTAAAAATATTGTAGAGTTCTTTGAAATCATTTCTTTTTCCTGAAACACATCTGCTATTGGTCTTATTTGTGTTTTAAAATGCAATTGTTTTGGGAGATGTAAAGTACAACATAGGAAAAATAATGAATAATATTGGGATGACTATGCTTGGTGCCAGACAGGTACCTTAAATATCGGGGAGCACTTGGTAAACTGTATGACAGTCCCACCACTGTGCCATACACCTGAAACCGATACAAAATGGTATTGGAAATAAAATAAAATGCAAATGTTTTGCCAGCAAGTAGAAAGAGAAGTTTAATTAAGAATAAATATACCAGTGCAAGGTGTTATTTTTCTCTGACCTACCATCACCTTCTATCCATATGTCCATTCATTCATTCACTCATCCATTCACTCATCCATTCATCAACTACACTGCTCACAAAAATGAGGGGATATTTCAAAATGAATATGAAGCTCTAGAATAGGGGTCTCAAACTCAACTCAGCATGTGGGCCGCAGAGCAAGATCACAGCTGTTAGGCGGGCTGCACTAGGTCTACAAAAGGCAACTGCTACGCAACACTTTTCTCACTGCAGTTGAAAACAAAAAAAAATCAGTACAACAAGCACAATCGTACATGCAGTTTACTCAGTGTCACAAAACGACCAGAAACTGTAGTTCGCATCACAACTGCTGTTAACTAAGCTAATATCTAGCTAGGATGCTAGAGAAATGAAAAATACAAGTAGGCCCCTAGGCTTACTTAATTTTATCCAAAATATTTTGAACTTCGTGGATTAGTCTGCGGGCCGCACAAAATTGTTTGGCGGGCCGCATGTGGCCCACGGGCCGCGAGTTTGAGACCCCTGATCTAGAACATCCCCTAATTTTTGTGAGCAGTATACTTAGTGGGTGTTTACAACATGTCAGAAATTATACTGACTGCTTGGGAAACAGCAGTGATCAAAACAAAGTCTTTGCTTTCAAGGCACTTTCATTCCTGGGTAAGAGACAGAAAAAACAAAGATACAGTTAATTTTTTATATATATGAGATATTGATGAGTGGCAAAGAAGCGTGGTATGGGAGGGTAGGGACTGTGGCGGTGGTGACTGTGTTTTCTCCGGGATGTTTGAGTAAGGCTGCTCTGCCAAGGTGGCGTTTGTGCAGAGGCCTGGAGGAAGTGGAGAAATTAGCTATATTTCTATCTTTCCAAATAGAGGCAACAGCAAGGCATGGTCCCTGAGTTAGGAGAGTGCTTGGTAAGTTCAATAAACAGCAAGAAGACCTGCATTGTTAGAGGGGAGTGAGAGGGGTGCAGAGGGATAGAAGGTAAGATCAGGGAGGTAGCAAAGCCAGGTCATGTAGGGCCTAATAAAATAAAATGAAGACTTTTCTTATTAGGGGACAGGCGGGTAGATAGGCAGATTCCTGCGTGCGCTCCAATCAGAATCCACCCAGCAACCCCATCTGAGGCCGATGCTTGAGTACTGAGCTATTTTAGCACCCGAAGCTGGTGCCCTCCAAAGGAGCTATCCTCAGCACGCGGGGCCGCGCTCAAACCAGTTGAGCCACTGGCTGTGGGAGGGGAAGAGGGAGAGAAGGAGGAGAAGATGAGGGGAAAAGCAGACGGCCACTTCTCTTGTGTGCCCTGAGTAGGAATTGAACATGGGACATCCATATACCAGGCTGAGCCCTATCCACTGAGTCATCAGCCAGGGCCAATATAAAGACTTTTATTTTTTTTTATTAAAATTTAAAAATTGAGGTCTAATTTACTTATAATAGAATGTAAAAATCTCAAGAATTTGTTTTGGAAATTATATTGCTCTGTAATCACTATGCAAAACCGGGTGGTTAGCATTTCCATCACCTCAGGAAGTTCCCTTGTGACACTTCCCAGTCAGTTCTCTCCCCAGCCCAGAGGAAACCAGGGTTCTTATTTCTAGCCCTGTTCTCGAACTTCATAAAAACAGAATTATACAGTAGGCATGCTCTTGAGTCTGGGTTCTTTTACTCAATACGTGTTAGACGTTTACCCATGTGGTAGACTTTATCTGTAGTTTATTGCTGAGTGGTAGTCTGTTTTATAAATCTATCACAGTTGGTTTATACATTGTCCTGTTGGTGGGCATTCAGGATTTTTCTTGCTTTTGTCTATTTTTTTTTTTTAAGTTTATTTTATTTTTTATTTTTTTTGTATTTTTCTGAAGCTGGAAACGGGGAGAGACAGTCAGACAGACTCCCGCATGCGCCCGACCGGGATCCACCCGGCACGCCCACCAGAGGCGACGCTCTGCCCACCAGGGGGCGACGCTCTGCCCACCAGGGGGCGATGCTCTGCCCCTCCGGGCGTCGCTCTGCTGCGACCAGAGCCACTCTAGCGCCTGGGGCAGGGGCCAAGGAGCCATCCCCAGCGCCCGGGCCATCTTTGCTCCAATGGAGCCTTGGCTGCGGGAGGGGAAGAGAGAGACAGAGAGGAAGGAGGGGGTGGGAGAAGCAAATGGGCACTTCTCCTATGTGCCCTGGCTGGGAATCGAACCCGGGTCCCCCGCACGCCAGGCCGATGCTCTACCGCTGAGCCAACTGGCCAGGGCGCTTTTGTCTATTTTGAATAAAATAGCAATGGATATGGTTTTTGGGTTTTTTTTTTTAATTTTTGGTACTTTTAGACCACCTTCCCCCATTTTCCCATCCAATCTGTTCCCTTTTTTTATGACGTCAGCCACAGATATACTTGAACAAAACTTCTTGTGGAAATCTGCCTTCATTTCTCTTGAGTATAGCTGTAGGAGTGGGTCATAGGGTGATAATATGTTTAACTTCCTATCAAAGTACCCAACAGTTTTCCCGAGTGTGGTGCCACTTTACACTCCTGAGAGCAGTGTGTGAGAATTCTAACTGTTCTGTGTGCTCACCCACATTTGGCATTGTCAGGTGGGTTTTTTTGTTTTTATGCTAACTATTCTATGCACTTTGAAATATACCTCATGGTGGTCTGAAGTGGCCTTTACCCTCTGACTACTGACATTGAGCACATTGTCATGAATTTTTCGGCATCTGTGTGTCCCCTCCCCCCCCCTTTTTTGTGAAGTGTCTGTTCATGTGTTTTGCCCAGTCTTTTAAAATTGAGTTGTTTGTATTTTTATTGTTGTTTGTGGGAGTTTTAAAAAAATATATCCTGATAAGAGCCCTTTAACAGATCTATTTATCTATCTATTACTTTAATCTAAGCCTGAAGGTTAGATAGTTATTTTCTTCATGGTACCTTTTGATAGGCAGATATTTTTAATTGAGATGAAATTTGATTTGTCATTTTTTTTTTCTTTTATGATTAGTCCTTTCTGTGTCCTATATAAGAAATGTTTGTCCATTCTAGTCATGAGAATAGAGGGGTTATGGGGTTAGCTTTGAGACTGAGCTCTAAGACGTATCATGAATGAATTCTTGCGTGTGCAGTAGGCAGGACAAAGGTGCAGAACCCGTCCCAGCACTATTGGTTAGAAGCGCTTTATTTTCCCATTGAATTGTTCTGGCAGAAGGAGTTTGTTTTACTGTGAGTGGGAAGAAAGCTGCTGGAGAGTTTGAAGAGTTCTCTGGAGGCAGTTAACACTTTCCATCTTGCCTAATAGTTGGTTACGTGCATATCTCTTTTTTTAATCATATAGGTTTCAGGTGTACAGTTTTATAATAAATCATTTGTCTTATATTGTGTGCTCACCACCCCAAGTGAAATCTCCTTCCATTGCCATTTATCTCCCCTAGACCCTCTTCTACCCCCCTTTTCCCTCTGTTATTCACCAAACTGTTGTCTGTCTGTGAAGTTTTGGGTTTTGTTGTTGTTGTTGCTTAATCCCTTCACCTTTTACACCCAGTCCCCCCACCCTCTCCCCCTGACAGCTGTCGATTATGTGCATGTCTTAAAATGCATCCATGCACCTTTTGAGAATCGGGACTATATCTTGTTTGAATTTTTACCCCCAACTTCAGCACCTAGTGAAGTGCATGGCACAGCATAGGTACTCAGTGAACAAATGAATGAATTCCAACAAATGACAAAGTTAGCTATTTCCCTCTTATTTAGTATGTGGGTGTACTCACTTGTCTGTGTCCCGTGTGGCTGCCACACAGACTATGACCATGTCCATTTAGGTTTGTCAGTCTCAGATTGACAGGGCATTTATAGTGTGTATGCAGGATTATATATTTCTTCAACTCATACCACATAAACATATACTGGCCCCTTGCATGGTTAACTTAGCTTCTATTTTTGTTCTCATTCTTACTTGTCATACTTGGTAAGAGAAGATTAAAAAGCATATGCAGACAACAGAGAAATGGCATCTGGACTGCAGCCTTGTGGCAGCTCCCCCTGCTCTCTCCCGAAATGCCCAGAAAGATGCAGAAACAACAAAGGATGCTCACCGCAGTTCTGAGCAGTATGGCGGTCAGAGCCTGTTGCCAAGATCCAGGGGCAGTGTCCCTGCGGGGACAGCGAGGTAGAAGGAAAGCAGAAAGACTGTGTATGCCTATCCTTGAGTCGTCCTTTCACAGAAACCGTTGTTCTATTTCAGCCTAAAAGCTGAGTCCTCCTCCTCCTATTTCCCAGGGTCTGCTTCCTTTTAAGGCAGCTGCAAAGCTATTTCCATTCACCGTTCTTTCTTTTTCCCCCAAACAGAAAGGATGGAAAAAAGAGAGAAACCTTTTTCTCTCCCTTGAAATGTATAATGTTTCATTGCATCCTGGGAAGTGTAGTTCTGTAACTTCAGCACTTAGGTGGGTCTGACAAGTAAGACTCGTGGCAGAAGCATTTTATATGCTGGGGGCGTTGTTTCTCATGGACACTGAGCCAGAGTCTCAAAGAATCAGACCATGGGGATGGGTGGAGATGCGTTCTCAGGAGAGCAAAGCTGCATTGGAATCTGGAGCTTGGTGGAAACCCCACATCCACCTGTCTTCCCACTGTAGGTGGGAGATAATCATGCATGTGAAGGGTGGGCACTGACATGGTCAGGGCCATGCCATGTATGGCTGCTGACACCAGGGCTAAGGAGAGCTCACTTTATTGAAATAATAAAACTGACAAAATAAATAATATAAAAGCCTGGGAAAATGCTATGTATAGACTTGAGGAAAGGGAGTATCAATCTTAAAAGTTTAGAGGAAAATTAAACCTCTGAAAATTATCTAGTGCGGGAACCAGAAGAAAATTTCAAAAAACATATAGCATTCAAAATATTTTTTAAGTCTTTCTTAAGGCAGGTAACACTTTCTACCTTGCATGATGGTTGTTTATGATGTGTATTTCTTAATACACATCCACACACACTTTGCGAACAGGAGACACATTTTGTTTCAGAACCTTGCATGGTACTTGTCACATCATTGATTCTAAATGGATGGATGGATGAATGAATGAATGAATGAATCACAGCAAAAGATAAAATGTACTCCTTTTTTTGTCTAGTATATGGAAGTATTCGTTTGTCTATGTTCTATATAGTCTTTGAAAGTTAGAAATAAAAAATCACAAGGTCATAGGGATGGGGAGGAGAGATGAAAATGGCAATGAGAAATGGGTAGAATATGCCTGAAAGTAAAAAGTCTCAAGAGCAGAATGAAAATCCTTATTAGAGGCAGTAAATAACCAAACAAAACCAGTGGAAGACCGAACCATTATTGAAGACTATAAATTAGAAATCTCCCTCGGAATGCAGAGAAAAAAGGTAAAGATATGCAAATGACAGGACAGATGTTTTTAGAGATGGAGGGCAAGGAATGGAATTTCAGTCTAAGCATTTATAGGTATTTTTGAGTTAGTGACAGTAACTGGAACAAAAATAATTATAAAGACTTTGAAGAAACAGTATTCTGTACTAAAATAAAGAAATATGGTCGTCACACCCTAGGCAAAGTAAATGACCATCTTTCTGGATCACGAGGAGAAAGAAAAATGTTGTGCAGACCTAGGCTGACATTGTCTAGCTGCATGGCCCGGGGCAATTTTCTGAGTTAGTTTCTTCATCTTTCCAGGAAAAGGTTGGCAGAGTCACCAGGTCCCTGCTGGACTTGATTATCTGATGATTTCATAAATGTTTCGAGGGCCAGAGGGTCTCAAACATTGATTGACTACTTTAATATCGCAGTTGAGAAAAGTCAAGCAATTGATTTCAGCAGTTGTTAAGTCCCCTTCAAATAGGGCTTTACTTCCTATTCGGATCATTTGCTCCAGGGTGTTCACTGGGATTCCAGGAATGTTATGAGCACCCCAGATGTTCTTATAGTAACATCAGGTCCTGACAGTCTCTGGCAATGTTCTCTTCTGGCTCCGGTCCTCTCTTCTGTAAGAGTTGAAGACTGGGGCACCTTTTCCCTGAACGCCATGTAAGTCTTCACGTGCCTTCACCCCAGGGATGTTTGGCTTCTGCAGCCCCTGCCCTCAGCCTAGGCACCAAGCAACCTTTCCTACAGCTTATTCAGCATTTCAATCCCATGTCATCAGTGAACACAGTTTTCCTTTTTGCTCATTTTCAGAGCCCAACAGAGAACCGTTAGGAGCTACTACCTTCCATAAAATGGCAGGATGGCAGGCAGCTCCAGATCATTTAGACCAGTGGTCCCCAACCTTTTTTAAGCCACAGACCGGTTTAATGTCAGAAAATACTTTCACGGACCGGCCTTTAGGGTGGGACGGATAAATGTATCACATGACCGAGACAAGCGTCAAGAGTGAGTCTTAGATGGGTGGGAACAGAGGAAATCTGGTCATTTTTTAAAAATAAAACATTGTTCAGACTTAAATATAAATAAAACAGAAATAATGTAAGTTATTTGTTATTTCTCTGCGGACCAGTACCAAATGGCCCACGGACTGGTACCAGTCTGCGGCCCGGGGGTGGGGGTGGGGTTGGGGACCACTGATTTAGACCAGCGCCATTACCGGCCATAGGTATGGGTTCCAATTAAAAATGGCACTCACTCATTGTTCCAACTTCTCACTTCCTCTGTGACTTGACTCATTGGCTGGCGTGAATACTGCTGCCTCACTTCTTTCCTTCCCTGATCCCTGGAGTCCACTCCAGTGTGTGTGTGTGTGTGTGTCTGTGTGTGTGTGTGTGTGTTTGCAGACATGCCTACACTCAGCTCCAAGGAGGAATGCAGGGGACACAAACAACATCACTCAGAACGTACACTCACACCCTCCCCTGTCTTGCTAAATCCCACTCCAGTTTATCTAAAACGTTACTCAGCTGCCAGATTTTTTAGCAACAATAAAAACGGGCAGATATCATCAATTCTATGAACAATAAACACGTCTAGAAAAAAAAAGTGGCAGACAGTAAAGACGTCTGGGAAGTGTTTCAAAGGCATCGTTTCTGCCCATGAGCATGCAGAGGGGCAGCTGCCAGACTCCTCGGCTTCTGGACTTGATTTACACAATAGTCTGGGTTGCCCCAGTTGTGACCACGCAGCTTGGCTCTGGGCTTCATAAATTCAAACCCTAGAATACAGTTTATTTGTGTTATGACTCCATCCAAAACGTTCCAGGGAAGCCAATCCCCCTTACCCCGTTAAAAGGGTATACTGTGGATTTTTACTAGCCTGCGGAGCTTGGCGTTCAGAGGTAACAATGTGGGCTTTGTTACTCCCTAAGTTTGCCCTGAAGTGGGCTGTAATCTCTGCCAGGGCGTGCTGCCCTATCCCCAGAGGGTTCACAGCCCGGGAACACTTCAGACAGCTCGAAGGCCGCTTGAGCCTTGCCTTTTACGGTATTTTCTGTCTGCACGAGGGGATGACAACCACTTAGAGGGCGAGCCAGCAAGGAACAGATGACAGCAAAAATCCACTCTGCTCTTAGTCCCAGGATGTCCTAAAGAGCCCTCTCTCTGATAATAAATTTCGGAATGCCACAGGGTTGGGAGAGAAATAGGAGTTATTTTTAAAACCTAGCCAGATGATCTTATTTTAGAAAGCACAGAAGAATGTATTCCTCTCACTCTGGTGTGTGTGTGTGTGTGTGTGTGTGTGCATGCACATGTAATAAGTACAGTACACAAGAGTTTCCCAAATACATAGAAAAAATGCAGTAAAATACAAGATCTAAAGTAGGTGCTTGATCACATATGCTAATATTTAATTATGTAATTTAATCCAATCCTTAGGTCAGCATTAACAGAAGTCCTGTAAGTGTATTTATTAATTAGTAATCAGTATTAATTAATAATTATTAGAACCATATCCAAATGTCCTCCCACTCACAGAGTCTAGTGTGCTAGCCCAATAGGCAGAAGCACCAAGGGGGAATAGTATGGATCTGATTCATGTTTCAGATCTCATGTCACATTTCATCACTACAACAGCCCTGTGTGCTAGTACTGTTACTATCCTCATGTGGTGGATAAGACAGTCAAGGCACAGAGAGGTCAAGAAACTTACCCAAAGTAACACAGCTAGTTTGGGGAAGCCTAGAGTTTAAACCCAGGTAGTCTGGCTCCATGAGAATTTTAACAGACATGGTGGTGGCAGGGGTAGGGGGCACATAGGAGTCACAGAAGGGGTGACAGAAAGAGCAAGAGCAAAAGCATGGAGGAGAGAAAAGAAATATGTCCAGTTGGACTGGAGCATGTGTAAGAAGGTGGCGGGAAATGACAACAGGAACACAGCTATTGCCATATTGTGGGGGGTCTTGAATGCTGATGTGAACGTGCATGATGATTATTACTGCTGCTGTAAGTCAATGTTTTCAATTTCTTTATTGTTTATGGCACCTGGACTAAATATATAATAGTCTAGCTCTATTTTGCAGATACCTGAAATAAGGTCACCAGCTGACAAGTTCACCAGCCTCATTTCTTAGCCTTTGTCCTATAAAGTGGTTGATGTCAAGCTACCATATTGGTTTTCAGTTTAAAAGTCTCTGGTATTGGGTCTTTTATGAAAAATGTCTTTTTCAATGGATGCTTTACTCTAGGAATGTTTTAAAATATATATATTCTATTCTATTTCTAAGTAATGACTAACAAGTTTGCCTGAATGATGATGTCTTGGAGTTCATGTAGCATCTGATACAAAATCATCTACAATTCTGTGAAATCATGAGAACCAAAGAATCAAATAATTCTTCTTGCCAGTCACTTGCAAAAATAAACACTTCTGAATAAAAGGCACAATCAAACATGATTGCACAAAATGTTGCCTATGTGAGTAGGAGGTCAACAAGTATTGAATAAAGATGTAAGATTCCTTCTTTGTCTAAAATACAATGACTCCCTAATTTTAGAGACCACAAAATTGGTCCACCAGGCCCTGGCCAGTTAGTTGGCTTAGCGGTAGAGCGTCAGCCTGGTGTGCGGAAGTCCCAGGTTCGATTCCCGGTCAGGGCACACAGGAGAAGCGCCCATCTGCTTCTCCATCCCTCCCCCTCTCCTTCCTCTCTGTCTCTCTCTTCCCCTCCCACAGCCAAGGCTCCATTGGAGCAAAGATGGCCTGGGCGCTGGGGATGGCTCTGTGGCCTCTGCCTCAGGCGCTAGAATGGCTCTGGATGCAACAGAGCAACGCCCCAGATGGGCAGAGCAACGCCCCCTGGTGGGCGTGCCAGGTGGATCCCGGTCGGGCGCATGCGGGAGTCTGTCTCTCCCCGTTTCCAGCTTCGGAAAAATGAAAAAAAAAAAATTGGTCCACCAAAGGTATGTTTAAAATCACTTTTACCCAAATATTTACCAGATCAAATTGATTTTATGCTGTTAAAATGTCCTCTTCTTATTTATACACTTATTTTAGTCTAGGGCCCTCATTTGATTAATCATTTGGAATGAAGTGAGGTAGTGTTTTTTCACTGTAATGGAGTGACCAAGCAGAGGAGGAGGAGGAAAGGATGAGCCAATGGGAACGTGCTCAGCCCCTGTGCCTTTTTCATCTTAGTTTGCTGGATTGAGATGCCTTTCTGTCCTGTGGACCCATCAACTGCCCGGGTCCTTCTTCCCAATAGGGCACTGGAAACCAGAAAATATAATAAGAGCAGCAAGAAAAATTGGGGGAAGGGGAGTTCAACAAGATAGCAAACCATCTTTACCTTCGTTTTTTTTTTTTTTTTTTTTTTTTTTTTTTTTTTTTGAGGGCAGTGGTTCTGGGTTGTTGGCTTTAAAGTATTTTTCAATTACATCTTACTTTCAATATTATTTTGTATTGATTTCAGGTGTACAACATAGCGGTTAGACAATCATATGCCTTATAGTGTGTTCCCTTCCCCCAGCATTTCCAGTGCCCACCTGGCACCATACATAGTACTTACAATATTATTGACTACATTCCCTAGGCTGTGCTTTACATCCCCTTGACTATTCTGCAACTGCCAATTTGTATTTCTTTTCTTTTCTTTTTTTTTTTTTTTTTTTTTTTTTTTACAGAGAGAGAGAGGGATAGATAGGGACAGACAACAGGGACAGACAACAGACTGGAATGGAGAGAGATGAGAAGCATCAATCATTAGTTTTTTGTTGCAACACCTTAGTTGTTCATTGATTGCTCTTTCATATGTGCTTTGACCGTGGGCCTTCAGCAGACCGAGTAACTCCTTGCTCAAGCCAGTGACCTTGGGTCCAAACTGGTGAGCTTTGCTCAAACCAGGTCAACTCGTGCTCAAGCTGGCAACCTCAGGGTCTCGAACCTGGGTCCTCTGCATCCCAGTCCAACGTTCTATCCACTGCGCCACTGCCTGGTCAGGCTGTATTTCTTAATCCCTTCACCTCTTTCATCCAGACTCCCAACCCCCCTCCGCTGCTTTTTTCTACCTTGATCGAATAATGTGTGATCTTGATACCACTGTATTAGAAACAGAGTTATGATATTTCATAAGTTAAAAGACTGATTGCATGTGGCATATCCTGTCATGACTGACAGTTACCCATTTATGCTCTGGTTTTAGGAATTACAGTTTGATGTTGGGGTGGGACAGGACAACTGGGCTGTCTGCATTAAGCATGAGGTGACAAACCAGCTCTTGTATTCCCAGCTCTATCCCCCTTGGCAGTCCATTAGCCTTAGCAAGTGTTGGTCTGACAGGTCCAGATGCCTTTCAGAGGAGCCCAGGCCTCTCATAGTAGGTAGCAGGCCCTCTCAAGTTTTCTCCAATAGGCTGTTGAAGTTGGTCACATGTCCTGCCATATTAGGACCACTTTTCTGGGTTTGGACAAATCCCAAGTGCTGGAAAACAATCACTAGACTAGGAATCAAGAGATCTGGTTCTCATCCAGACCACCATTGACCTGCTCCAGGACAAGTCTTTTTCTTATCTGGGTCTGGTTTCCTTACCTGGGGTAGTATAAGTTTTATGGTTTGTAAGGTCAGCAATATGAGAATTGCTCTACTGAGTGCAAATGTGTTTTCACAGGTTGGAAAAAACCCCACAAAATATTTTCTAGGAACTGAGAGTTTTAAGAACTTGCAACTTTACAAAATATTTTTATTATAAAAGTTAAAATATTAGATAATCTTGTCAAAAGATTCAGGATCATACTGCTGTTGTCTAGAATTAAACCTGTAATCTCTGTCTTCTAAATTTGACATTTTCTTACCACCAGTTCCATGCAAGGCACCAGTGCTGAGCACTGTAATTAGGATGTGGGAATTCAGAGGTAAGTAAGTCCTGGTCCCCTGCTCCCAAGAACTCATAGTCAACCTGTTTCCTTTTTTGCATATTCAGGAACCTTGGCTAATGTCAAAGGTTCATCTGTTGGAGACAGTGAACTTCAGTTCCTGGCTGTCCTTTGGCCTTTAGAACCTAAACATCTGCAGGTGGTAGACATCATCAGCATGGCTTATTGATCATATAAGTGACGATTGTACCTTCCCACCTGCATGAGTGCAAGAATGGTGATTTCAGTATAGCCAATATGGCCAGCCCTCCTGATTTAGCAAGAAAAAGTTAGAAATTGAGATTTGTGGGTGAATCCCTAGAGGGTTGTAATTATGGTCAGAAACACAGGGAGCCGAAGGAGCTACAGGAAGTAAGCAGTGTCAAGGGGAGTCTCTGGCTTCCCTCACTTGAGACAAAGGGAGCTATGAAGATGTCCCCCGACACTGGCATGTGTGGTTCCTCATGGGAGAAAGAACAGAGGAAATATGTAAAAATTTAACATTTATACAATCCTGCAAAAATAGTATAATGTAAAGAAAATAGCACACACAAACACAAAAAAAGGAACGAAAAAGAATTTCTCTTACCATATGAAAGAAATATGTAATACCAAGTAAGATGCCTAAATTAGAATGGCCAAAGGTGGCCAACCAGTGGAGACAACTTACTTCCTTCTTATCCTTAGGGTGTTCAGGGTGTGTGTGTGTGTGTGTGTGTGTGTGTGTGTAGCAGCTGGAGTGACCAGGGCTAGATAAAAGAAAGGCAATGGCAAAATAGGAATGCGTCTCTACTAATGGTGATTAACAAATAGATTCTACTCAGATCCAGCCAGTGGTTGCCACACAGATTTTTAAAATGTGGGTATCCAATTTAAGATTTTTTTTAAAGACCATGTAGCTCAAACAAAACATGTGTTGGTCACTAATTTGCAACCTCTTTTCTAGAGCATCTTTCAGAACTTAATTCATTTACATTCATGATCAGAAGCAGCAGTGCAGTTCAAGACAAATTTCTTTCCCAATGAAGAAACTCCAGACGGAAACCCACACCCTACGCCCACCCCTGCTTCTGGCTTTCTGCACAAACTGCATCGTCAGTCTAATCTTGTTCACGTGCATCTTTCAAACTCTACCTGCATCCAGCCAGGCGATCCTGTATTTGCACAAGCAATCCTGTTTAATTCAAATGCATTCCACTTAGAAAAATGTCTAACCTGAGTGGGAGCTAAGTTGAGTTGGGCACATGCAAGCATTCCCTCCAATTCTCAATTTACCCTAAATATTCACGGTCAAAAGAAAAACACTTGATAATAAATTATTCAAATGTGCATTCATTCTTGGAACATTTTACGGATGTTTACATTGAAACCAGATGCCTCCTTCGCAGACACCCCCTTTTCTGTTGATTTTACACCTCCACTGCTCACTTCACTTTTCTCAGTAGGGTCTTTGTTTCACTCACAAGTAGAAAGAATGTTTCTTTTGTTTGGTTTTCTCTGCCACCAGTGAGGGAACTCCTGCCATGTGGTGATTTGACCAGCATCCCTTCAGTTTCCCTCCTATAAGTCACATGCACACATGATGGTAAATCATTTCTAATACCCCATGTGTTTTGAGCTTTTCCTAGAGTCCATTTTCTTGGTGGTTGGAATTTTGCATCAGTTTGAGCAACTGTTAGCTAATGCTCCCAAATGAAGAGCTTGAGTCAGTTCAGGAAAACCCATCTTTTATCTATCTATCTATCTATCTATCTATCTATCTATCTATCTATCATCTATCTAATAGAGAGACTCCCACATGTGCTCCAACTGGGATCCTTCTGGTGACCTCCGTCTAGGGCCAATGCTCACAACCAAGCTATTTTTAGCACCTGAGATGGAGGCTCCACGGAGTTATGCTCAGTGTCCAGGGCCAATGTACTTGAATCCATCAAGCCATGGCTGTGTAAGGGGAAGAGAGAGAGATAGAGAGAGATAAGGACAAGGGGGAAGGATGGAGAAGCAGATTGTCACTTCTCCTGTGACCAGGAATTGATCTCAGGATTTTCACATGCTGGGTTGATTCTCTACTACTGAACCAACCAGCCAAAGCTAGAAAATCCATCTTATAAAGTAAGATAACACTAGGATTTCTAGGGGATTTCTGTCTCTTCAAAAATGTCATCTGAACCCAAAGCTTTGATTTCTAATCTGAGCTGAATCCATAGCTAAGCAAAGATCTGGAACGCTTATTTGTCCAAACGCTTGCAGTTATTGGGCTGAGGGCATGTGGGCCGAGTAACTATTCCCAAGGGTGCCCTGCTTTTTCATAATTGTTTGGCAGTTGACTGTGTAGCAAGAACTAGAAAGGAAAAGCATCCAAGAAAACATAAATGGCGAAAATGGCAAGAAGATAACTATGCAGACCTTTCCAGTCACACTTTTATTTGGCCTGGCTCATCTACCCATTTATTCATTTATTTATTCAGAAAACATTTAGTTAACACCTATTACGTATCACCAGGCTCTGTGCTAAGTACTGAGACAGCAGTGCATATCTCCTAGTGGGGGTGACAGAGAGTCCGGAAAATTATAATGTGGCAGATAATATGGAGCGAAACACATAAGAAAATGGGAGACCAAAGAAAGGCATTCAATGTAGACTGGGTAGAACGAAGGAGAAGCGAGAGAACAGGACTGCTCAGAGGTCAAGGCCAAAGTGACCACTAGTAGAAAGTAGCTAGATCAGACTTCTCAGTCTTTCACGGGTATAGGAATCATCTGGGATCCTGTTATACTGAAGGTGCTGACTCCACAGGTATAGGAATCATCTGGGATCCTGTTATACTGAAGGTGCTGACTCCAGAAGGTGCTGAAAGTAGCTAGATCAGACTTCTCAGTCTTTCACGGGTATAGGAATCATCTGGGATCCTGTTATACTGAAGGTGCTGACTCTAGAGGCCTGGGGTAGAGCCTGAGATTCTGGATTTCTAAGGTGCTTCCTCCACCCCCCACCCTTCTCCCTACCCCATCTCCCCTCCTCCAGACACCTTGATGGAAAAGAGCACCCAAGTCCCACCTCTAGCCCTTTCTGTTGCCTTCCCTGCTTTACTTTTCTATAAAGCCATGTCACTACCTGACATTATATATTCATTTATTTATATATTACATGTGGGGAGAGCCCCACTTAAAAAAAAAAAAGGAGAGTCTTGTTTATGGTCACAAAACTCAACAGTAGAATAAAGAGTAGATCCCATATTTCTCTATTTTTCCCCTTTAGTTTATCTATTTTAGTTTTTATTTATTTAAATTTTTTTATTTATTTTGAGTAGGTAATATATTCACATGGCTAAAATTCAAAAGACACAAAAGGTTACATACTCCAAAAAGTCTTCTGCCAGCACTCGGCCCTCCATCCCTCTCCTGTTCCACACAGACAGCCAGTTGCTGACAAAGCTTTCCAGAGACAGTCCAGGTGTACACCAGCAAACACACACACACATTCTCCACCCCTACCTTCTTTAACCTAAATGCTAACATACTGTATGCTGTTCTGCATTGTGACTTTTTATTTCTGATAGATCTTGATAATTGTTCCTTATCATTCTATGAAGAGCTTTCTCATTCTCTCTTACAATGGAGTAGTATTCTATTGTAGTATATGCAGCAACTTATTTAACCCTACTCAGGGGCATTTATTTGTTATTACTGCAGTGAATAATAACACGGTACACATGTCATTTTGTATGTGGGTGATCTGTAGTATAAAATTCATGGAAGTGAGATTGCTGGATCAAAGTCATTGTGCATTTGTAATTTTAATAGACATTGCCAATTTTTTTTTCATACAAGTTGTCCCAGAGGTAGCTGATTTTCCTGCATGCTCTTTGACACTGTGTTAGCAGACTTGGTAAACGTTGCCTACATGATTAGTATACTACATGGGGCAATTTTCATTTTCCTTTCTCTTAGTGTTAGAGAGTTTAAGCATCTTTTCATGTGTTTCACAGCTACTTGTATTTTCTGTTCTGTGAACTGTCTGTTCATTTCCTTTGCACATTTTCTAAAGTGGATGGTTGATCTGATGTTTCACTGATTCATAGAAACATCTATTAAGTGAACTAACCATTTGACTAATTATATTGAGATTAAACATTTTTTATATGTTTAAGAGTCACTCTGTGTTCTCTCCTGAACTGTTCACTTACATAATTTCTTCCTTTTTTTTTTTTAATCTTCTGGATTACTGATCTTTTTCTTCTTGATCTGTAAATTCACGTATGAGTTATAGAACTCAGATATTTGGGCCCCATCCCAACCTTTGATACTTGGCCATGCTGTTTCCTCTAATGACATTGTAATTTTCTTTATTTCCTAGACTAGAAGAACATTTCATAAGTGGGCATGTAAAAAACAATTTCCTAAACACCACAAACACAGAAAACAAAGCCTTGAAACTGTGATTTTTTTTTAACGGGTAAGATAATGTAAATCATTTAATCTCTGTCAAATGCATCACAATATATAAACTGTTAGAATAGAAAACAATCAAACCTATAAAAAATTTTGAAAGCAATTTATAAACAGAGGCTGGAGTCTAAAACATTGATCATAGTTGGTAGAGAAGAAGAAGAAAAAAAACAATGACTCATTGCCATCTTCTGACCCATTTGGAATGAAACCTCTTCTAGGAAGAATGTCTCGGTGTCCCAGGATGGATGTTTCTGTTGCCTTGGAATTCCCAGAGAACGTTGTACCTCTTTTAGTGGGATTATCAATGTCTGCCTTTACTATAGTCAGTTTCTTACAAGGGCTCCTTTAATTTCCTGAACTGATCGCAGATTTTTCCTACAGGAAGTCTTGTAGGTCCCAAGCCACAGTCTTCTTTTCATAGCCAGGTTTATTGAGGTATAATTTATATACAGTAAATTTCGCCCTTTTCAAGCATACAGTTCAGTGAGTGCTGACAAACGTCTACAGATCTGTAATCACTTCCAAAGTCAGGATACAGAACATTTCCTTCACCACAAAGTGCTCCCTTGGGCCCCTTGTCATCAATCTCTCCTCTACATCCTCAGCCTCTATCAATCACTGATCTGATTTGTGTTTCTGGAGTTTTTGCCTTCCCCAGAATGTCATGTAAAAGGAGTCGTATATTTTTTCAGCTTTTTGTGTCTGGCTAGGTTCACTCTAAGCTACAGTGTGTTGCAATTAAACACAAGGGAAACAATTTCTTCATTGCTTTACAGAATTTAGGCTAAGAAGGCTTGCTCACTAAAATCACGCCAGTGGTTAGACCATGGTCACATGGAAGGAGCAAAGGGGAAGTGGGGGAGAGAGGGGACAGAAACTGAGACAGAGACAGAAGAAAAGTTCAGTATGTTTTAGAGTATTCTTTACCATTTAGGACTTGTTACTTCATATGGAGCACTTCCAACCTGCCCAGCATTTTATGTAAGCCACATGAAAACCTTAGAAATTGTTATTATTCCCTTTCTGCAGACTAGGACAGTGAGGTTCAGAGTGTTCAAGTGTTTTGTCCCCATACAGAATCCTCGTAGGGAGAGAACCAGAATTTCACTGAGCTCCGATTTGGAAGACTTTGTTTTGTGGAATTCACCAAGCTTCCTCTTCCCTGCAGTCTGGCAACTGAGAATGAAGAAGGCCAATAAGCTCCAGAAGGAGGTTTCTCCCTTTCACTCACCCAGAAGCTCGCTGACAATAAGCCCAGAAAGTAGCACTGTGCCCATCACATAGTAGGTGTTCATTAAATATTGTTAAACAAACCGGGAAAAGAGGAATCTATCTTTCTGGTTCTTCTAATGCAAATGCACTCACTTTAGCCTCCCAGTAGGTCACTGGGAGGTTTTCAACTGTGACATTTCTATTATTTTTAAATATTTCCTTTCTTACTGGAAGTAAAATGTAAATTATTTCTCAATCTCTGTAATTTTGTATCAGGGCATATTATCGCAACCCGTGCACTGAAGGGGTGTGAGTGAGTCCTGATATCTTGTTTTTGATTGTCTGTTTTTTAACTGAGGTTTATGTTCATTAAAGACCACCCTAGAGGTAATAGTCAGTTAATCATTACTTGCTATGTCCTGTATGTAGACCCTAGGGAATAAAAATCAACTTGGAGTAAAATGAACTTATTAGGAATACCTGCAAAAATTTTTTAATAAATATTTAATGCCTTAGATAGGTTTGAATACAAAATTGGCTATATAAAAAATAGTATTGGAATAAAAGTAAAATCCAATCTTATTGAGTTTTTAAATTGCTGGCAAACCAACAGGGCACATGGCAAATTTCTTCCCAAATAAGATTATTGCTTTCCCCAAAAACAATCTGAATGTTTAAAAGCAGATGAATATGTCAGGAATGATGACACTATCACTTTGTGGAATGTTGTAAATGATGTCTGAGGACAAAGATAAACAATATAAAACATCACATATTATCATATAAACCTGAGTACTTCCCAAAGGGATTTCCAAAGTATTTCAGGGAATGCTGGAAATTCTTCAATCCTTTGAAATTACATCTCCAAAATAGATCCTCTTTTGGCAATGAACTTTGGTCAGTGAAAGTCTAGTGGTACATGGTTTGTTAGTGTAAGTATGCATATTTTATTTAAAATATTTGTTTATTTAATATTGTGAAACTTTCCAATAAAATATTATCTCAGAGTATAATAAAAGTCCATTTTGATGCTAAATGTGTGGAACAGTACTATTACACGCCTTTAAATTCATCGACCGATATGCTCAGTAGCAGATTTGCCATCCTAGACCTGCAGAGGAACTCAGAGGAGCTGGCAATTTCTTGAAATAACAGTGTACACATCATTTCAAGAGAGATGAGAAGTATCAATCATTAGTTTTTCGTTGTGAGACCTTAACTGTTCATTGATTGCTTTCTCATATGTGCCCCGACCATGGGGCTTCAGCAGACCGAGTGACCCTTTGCTCAAGCCAGCGACCTTGAGTCCAAGCTGTTGAGCTTTTGCTCAAACCAGATGAGCCCATGCTCAAGCTGGTGACCTCGGGGTCTCGAACCTGGGTCCTCCGCATCCCAGTCCGATGCTCTATCCACTGCGCCACCACCTGGTCAGGCCCATGCCTCAGTTTTTCATCTGAAAGATAGGAATGATAATACTAATACCTACCTTATGGAATCATTGGGAGTGTTAAATGAACTAACACTTGGGAAGCACTCACATGGTACCTGGCACGGAGTAAGTACTCAGTGTTCGTTGATGTATTTGTTTCCTGGGGCTAATGTAACAAATTACCATAAACCAAGGGGCTTAAAACAACAGAAATGTATTCTCTGGCAGTTCTGAAGGTCGATACTCTGAAGTCGAGGTCTTGGTAGGCTTGATCCTTTTGAAGGCTCTGAGGGAGAATCTGGCCCATGCGTCCCTTCTAGTGGCTGCTGGTGTCCTTGGCGGTGTTTGGCTTGTGGCCGCAATACTCTGCTCTCTGTGTCCATCTTCACGTGGCGGCCCCTCTGAAACCGTGTGTCTCAAATTTCATCTCCTTTCTCTTATAAAGACACCGATCATTGGATTGAGGACCCACCCTAAAGCCAGGATGGTCTCATTGCAAGAACCTTAACATAATTACATCTGCAAAGACCCTATTTCAAGATAAGGTCATATTAGTAGGTACAGAGAGTTAGGATTTAGACATATCTTTTGGGGACTTTTCAATCCATTACAGTTGTCATAATTATTATTTTCAATTCAGGAGATTATTATCTCTTTTCTAGACTCTGAATATGGTTTTCCTACCTACAGTCTTCACACAACAATTCATTCTCAAAAAGTAGTCCCAATTCTGGGCTATTGTATAATAAATAACACAGGGGTGCATATGTTCACTCGATTAAGTATGTTGAGTTTCTTCAGATGTATCCCCAGAAATAGAATCAATGCGTCACGAAGCAGTTTCATTTTGAATTTGAGAACACTGTACTGCTTTCCACAGTGGCTGCACCAATTTGTGATCCCACCAATAGTGCACGAGGGTTCCCTTCTACTCCACACCCTTACCAACACTCGTTGTTTGTTAATTTATTGATGATAGCCATTCTGACAGGTGTGAGGTGGTATCTTATTGTGGTTTTCATTTGCATTTCTCTGATGATTAGTGACACTGAGCATCTTCTCAAGTCTATTGGCCATATATATGTTCTCTTTGGAGAAGTGTCCATTCAGGTCCTTTGCCCATTGTTAAAATGAACTACTTTTTTGGTTTTGAGTTTTAAAAGTTCTTACAAATTTTGGATATTAACTCCTTATCAGATGTATTGTTGGCTAATATATTCTTCCACTCAGTGGGTTGTCTTTCATTTTAAAAATGATTTTTTTTTTTTTGCTGTGCAAAAGCTTTTTAGTTTGATGTAGTTCCATTTATTCTTTCTTTTGTTTCCCTTGCCCAAGTGATATATCAGAAAAAATATATTGCTATGAGAAATGTCAGAGATTTTACTGCCTACATTTTCTTCTAGGATTTTTATGGTTTTGAGTCGAACATTTAAGTCTTAAATCCATTTTATTCTTGTGTATGGTATAAGAAGGTGATCACTTTTCTTGCACTTATCTGACCAATTTTCCCAACACCATTTTTTGAAAAGACTATCTTCACCCCATTGTATGTTTTTGCCTTCTTTGTCAGATATTAATTGACTTTATAAAGGTGTGGGTTTATTTCTGGGCTCTCTATTCTGTTCCATTTTTCTATATGTCTGTTTTTACGCCAGTACCATGCTGTTTTGATTATCATGGTCTTGAAGTACAGTTTGATGTCGGGTAGGGTAATTTCTCCAACTTTGCTCTTCTTTCTCAAGATTGCTGTGGTTATTCAGGGTCTTTGTGGCTCCATATAAATTTTTGGAGTATTTATTCTAGTTCTGTGAAACACACCATTGCTATCTTGATAGGAATTGCGTTGAATTTATAGATCACTTTGGGTAGTATGGACATTTTAATGACGTTAATTCTTCTAATCCATGAACACCGTATATATGCTTCCACTTATTTGTATCTTCTTCCATTTCTTTCTTCAGTGCCTTATAATTTTCTTAGTACAAGTCTTTTACTTCCTTAGTTAATTTATTTTTAGGTATTTTATTCTTTTTAAAGCAATGGTAAATGGGACTGTTTCTTAGTTTCCCTTTCTGCTAGCTCATTATTGGTGTATTAAAATGCAACTGATTTCTGAATATTTATTTTGTATCCTGCTACTTTCCAGAATTCATTTATCAGTTCTAGAACTTTTTGGTGGCATCTTTAGGGTTATTCGGAGATTCTAATAAAGTCAGTCTGGGGTAGACTCAGTGATTTGTGGGAGGTTAAAAGTACAGATTCCATCTCTGCTCCATTTGCTCTGTGTGACCTTAGGTTGTTTCTTAATTTTTCATTTCTGAAGTAGAGAAAATAATAGTGCCTCTTATAGAACTGTGGTGAGTTAATATAGTAGCAATAAAAGTTTGACATTTTTGAGTGTTCAATAAGGTTACCTGCAATCCCTGTATCGTCGTCATCGTCGTCGTCATCATCATCATCATCATCATCATCATCATTGAGATACTAGATCAGTAGTTCTTAATCCCAGCTGCACAATAAAAATCACCTGGGAGATCTGAAAGCAGATTCTGATATAGTTGGTCCGGAGTGGGTCTTGGAAAGGTATTTTTTTTAAGCATCCCAGGTTTAATTTACACTCCCAGCTGAGACTTAGCAGGCCCTGGATTAGCGCTTCTGAAACTTGCACGTGATTCACCAGAGAATCTAGTAAAAATGCAGATTTTGATTCAGAAGGTTTCAGGCATGCCTAGAATCGCATTTCAACGGTGATGCCGATGTTGCTGTCCACAGAGCACACTATGAGTCGCAGGCTTTGGAGCAACCCCCACTGAGAACAAGCAGACACAACCCACAGCTTGGTCGGAGATTCAGTGTCAACACAGGAATAGATTGTGACAGAGGCCGTGTGGTCCTGCTTACATCCAGGCCCACCAGACACCTTGTGCTACACTCTGACTGGAAGCTTCTCTGGCCGCTCACTAAGACAGCCAAACCCCACGAGGCTCTCTCTGACTCCTCTGATAAGACATGTCAAATGAACATTCATTACTGTCCCCGGAGTCCTTTCGAAGACATTTAAGGAAACACCGCACACTTATCACTTAGCTCTTCAGGTTATGCAGCTCAGGGTCATCGCTTTGCCCATAAAAGGGTCATTAGTGTGTGTCTAAGCTGCTGAGTCAATGACCTTCTCGCGTGGGAATAGTATTGTTGCCTCTATTTTTGGCACAAATGATTTGAGTGTTTTTCAAACATCATTAAATGCCGAAGTCCTTGGCCCTTGATTTGATCCAGGTGTGACAACTCAGAGCCCACAGTCAAACTGGGCAAATGAGGAGGGAGGAAGATTAACATCAGAGCTGGCTAACAGGCATAGGATATTAATGCTCCAAGCTTGCACCTGCATCTTCTTGCAAACTCCTTGTGGTTTCCTTCCTCTAAGCTGCCTTCTGCAAGGTTTAAGTTTTAAGCAGAGGGCTCTGCTCTTGGGTGGAGGACATGGGATTCAGAGCTTCATGAAATCACCCTGAAGACAAAGCTGAGAGCATCTTCATTTATCTGAATGTATCTGCCATCACAGCATCTGTGTGCTGTGTGTCAGTTAGGCACAAACAGTAAGTCATTTAAATACCTGATTACAAAGACTCTTCCTTTTTACATGGCAAACCTATCCTGAGGTTTTTTATATTTTGTGGTTCCTAAAATCTGGAGTCAATACTAATTAAGAGTTTTGGGGTTTTGTTTTTTTTTTTTGAAGAAGGCTTGCGTTATCTATCATCTTCCTCACCAGAACAATGAAAGCCAACACAGACCTTACCATGTATCGCACGAAGTAGGTATTATTAGGCTCAGCTTACCTGGGATGAAATTGAGGCACAGGGAAGTTAAGTACCTTGCCCAGGCTCCCCTGCCTAATAAATACGAACTCAGAGCATCCTGGCACAGATGCTCATGACCGCTGCACTGGACTCCTTTTGTGCGAAGGCTGCTCCTCGACCTTGACGAGAGCGCTCAGTATCTGCCAGGCCTGGGCCAAGGGCTCCCCATGCATTATTTGCCCTTAAAGCACCCACATGGACAAGGCACTGTTAATTTCATTTTCTGATTGAAGGAGGTGATCAGAGGGAAATGATGCCATTGCCCCAAGTTTACACTCCACCTTGTAAGCGCTCGAGCTGGGGTTTGAATCCACGGGGTCCACGTCCCTCCTCCTTAGCTGACTCTGGCTTCTTGCTCCCTGCGATTCCTCTACTCCAACCCCCAAGAGAAGGTGTCCTGGATCTGCCCATGGACTGCTTCCATCAGTGCTCTCCTGTGCCCACCCCACCAAAGTGCCTTTTGCCATGTCAGGTAACATGTTCACAGGTTCCCAGGGTCAGGATGTGGGCATCTTTGGATGCCGTTATTCTGTCTACACGAATACACAGTTCCATCCTTCCCTCATATGACTCCTGCATGATCCCCCATCTGGTCTCCTGCTCACATCTTCTTCCCTCCCTCATCACTGGCCACCAGAGTGATCTTTTGCAGTCTAAGCACATCCTTTCACAGCTTGTCAAAACCCTTCCAAGGTCACGGTCTGACCGGCGACTCTCTGGCCTCCTATCTCACTACTCGTCCCTCTGCTCCCTCTGCTCCTGTCACCCTGGTCTCCTGGCTATGCCTCCAATGTGCTGAAGCTTTCCATTTGCTGTTCCCTGATGCTGGGTCACTCTTCTCTCAGTATTTGCGTGGCTCTGTCATTCACTCCACTCGGGTCTCTCTGATGGAGTGTCGTGTCTTTATTTCAATACCACTGTCTTTCCTTTGTGTGGTTGGTTTTCTTCAGATCGTTTCTGAAGGCATAGTGTAGGTGTCCCTACTTTTAATGTCTCTCTCCCTTCCTTGGAATGGAAGTGCACAAAGGCAGCTTCTTTGCTGTGTTCTCTGCAGATCCCCAGTATCCAGGACAATGCCTGGGGTGAAGTGTGCGCCCAACACCTGGGAGGGGCGGAAAGAAGGAAGGAAGGAAGGAAAGAAGGAAAGAAAAAAAGAATGATGAAAGAAGTCACTTAGTTGGCTGTCCTGTTTTTGGTTGTTGTCTGAGGTCTTATCTCTTAGGGAGGATGCTACTACAAGTCTCTGGAAAGGAAAGGAATTACCATATTTCTCCATGTATAAGATGCCCCATGTATAAGACACATCTTAATTTTGGGGCAGGAAATTTGAAAAAAATATTTATTACATAAAGTTATTGAGCTTAAGTTTTATTCATCATAAAATTCATACAACTCCTCATCACTGTCAAAACTCCCATCCATTAGCTTGCCCTCATCTGTGTCTGATGACAAATCACTGTCTTCATATATTGCCTAGTCCTCAGTTACTTCTATGGCATTTGAAATGCCACTACTATATAAGATGCACCCAGTTTTTAGACCCCAAAGTTTTCTAAAAAAGTTGTGCCGTATACATGGGGAAATATGGTACTTTTACCTCTTTCAAATACATATTATTTATTATAGGGTTGAATCGTCCCAACATTTAAACAGTCCCACACAGGAACACACACTCCCAACAGCGCAAGCTTGTTACCTAATGTCATTAATCTGCCACTTAGAAGCTGTGTGACCGGGAAATCTGTGTGTCAATATCCTCATCTGTAAAATGGGTATGATAATAATATTTCTGTGCTCGTAGGGCTGTTATGAGGATTACATTCATTAAAGTTTGCAAACCACTTAGAAGGGACCCAGGGGCAGAACAAGCATCATGTAAGAGTGTTTGCAAAAACCAGACGTTTACACTTAAATCCAAACTATTCTCTCCAATACTCAATTCAACCTTTATTGATTTAGAAAAACATTTGGAAACTTTCAGTTATTACTTTAAATCAATTTGTTCCTGCTTCATTGTTTACATGCCTGTTAAAGCTAAGTGGCAATAGTGGATCTTGGCTCATTTCTCTTTTTTCCACCAGCAGTCATATTCTCACCAAATAAGTGTTTCCTCTATGGACTAGGGTTGTTACTGAGGGTTGTTCTTTTTTTCCTTTTTTTTTTTTAATTAATAGGATTATCAAATTTAGGGCTTTCCTTGCTCAGAGGGCAAGTGTGAAATCTTAAGTCTGCTCTGTAGTCCTTCCTAAAAAGACAGGATCCTTTGCCTGGCTTTCAAGGGCACTGGGGTTTGGAACCTGACACTCATTTGTTGCTAGCCTCATTAGGTCACCACCTTGGAAAGGCGTCTTCCCCCTACTAAGGAAAAGCCTGCTCCATTTGTTTTGGCTTCAACTGACTTAACAGTGTATAGAATTCAGGGATAGACTGTTTTCCTTGGAAGCTGGAGGGCCCCGTGGTTTTGGATCAAGCGTGAGTTCTTGCTAGGAGTTCCAAACTGGAAGTCAAATGACATCACCCAGCCATGATGGGGTTGGGGCGAAGGTGGGGCAGGTCTTTGGAAAGTGGATTTTGAATAGTGGTGGCTATTTCTTCATTATGGTGTCTAATGAAGGAGAAGCTAATGCTGTTTGAGGGTGATGTGGACAAACCATTTTATTATCCTGTTCAAAGGCAAGATAATATCTGTTCTTATATCTGGTTTTGTTAGTTTTTACTGTTTCCATCTAAAGTAGAAAGTGTTTTTTTAAATATTTTTTTATTTACTCATTTTAGAGAGGAGAGAGAGAGAGAGAGAGAGAGAGAGAGTGTGTGTGTGTGTGTGTGAGAGAGAGAGAGAGAGAGAGAGAGAGAGAGAGAGAGAGAGAAGGGCAAGGAAGGAGCAGGAAGCATCAACTCCCATATGTGCCTTGACCAGGCAAGCCCAGGGATTTGAACTGGTGACCTCATTGTTCCAGGTCGATGCTTTACCCACTGCGCCACCACAGGTCAGGCCCTAGAAAGTGGTTTTTAAGGCAATCGTGTGAGGCAACCCATTTAAGAATGGGTTGAAAGGATACCTACTGTATACAGATGCAAGATAGACCCCTTCTGGGAGAGACTGAGTGACGGCCACTGTAGGACTAAGGGCTGGATGGGTATAAAGGCAGATGAGGCTTTTGGTCAGGAGAAAGCCAGTAGAGGTAGCCTGCCCTCAAGTAGGGTCCTCTGGAGCCTGTGCCTATTCTCTGCCAGCTGCTGAGAGTGGGAACGAATGAAGGGCAACCCTCAGAGTAGACAGTGGGCAGCTTGAGCAGCCATTGGCTAGGGAAAGAGTGATACAGGACTGAGCAGGAGTGACCAGGACTTCTGCTGATTTGCATTAATGACCAAGGTGAGCATACTGGCTCTTGGAGATAAACTCCCTCTCTTGCTTCTCTGAATTCCTCTGATATTCTAGGTTCCAGAGAAGAATTTTTTTAATTTTTTTTTTTTTTTTTTTTGGTATTTTTCTGAAGCTAGAAATGGGGAGAGACAGTCAGACAGACTCCCGCATGCGCCCGACCGGGATCCACCCGGCACGCCCACCAGGGGCTATGCTTTGCCCACCAGAGGGCGATGCTCTGCCCCTCTGGGGCGTCGCTCTGTCGCGACCAGAGCCACTCTAGCGCCTGGGGCAGAGGCCAAGGAGCCATCCCCAGCGCCCGGGCCATCTTTGCTCCAATGAAGCCTTGGCTGCGGGAGGGGAAGAGAGAGACAGAGAGGAAGGGGGGGGGTGGAGAAGCAAATGGGCACTTCTCCTATGTGCCCTGGCTGGGAATTGAACCCGGGTCCCCCGCACGCCAGGCCGACGCTCTACTGCTGAGCCAACCGTCCAGGGCCCAGAGAAGAATTTTTTTTAAACCAAAGGTCCATGGGTCTTCTAAGGGTGTCTGTGGAAGACTTCAAAGGCTTCCTGAAAGCTCAGAAATTGTATGCAAAATGTTGTGTGCATGTGCACTGCTCTGGGAAGGAGTCCATAGTTCATAACAGAGTCTCAGAAGGGTTCTGTGCTCGGCCTTCCTGCAAAGCTTAGAACCACTGTGGCATCCTAGATCACAGCGAAGGATTCTGTGCTCGGCCTTCCTGCAAAGCTTAGAACCACTGTGGCATCCTAGATCACAGCGCAGGATACTCTGTGCTTTTGTCTCTTGGGCTATGTGCAGAATTTGGCAAAGCCAAATGTCACAGAAAGGTTTACGGCATCAAAAGACCTTGGATTGCAAATTCTAGAGTTAAGAGGCAAGGATCCAGGCCATTCATGAGGGAGTGCTGGTCTAGTCTGGAGGGCCGTGTGGGCCTCTCTGGTCTCTTAGCTCAGGCTGTAATCACAAATTCCCGTCGACTGGGTGGCTGACACAGCACCGTTTACCACTCACGGTGCCAGAGTCTGGAAAGTCTGAGGTCAGGGCGCCAACAGACTTGGTTCCTGGTGAGGCCTTCCTTCCTGGCTTGTAGACAGCTGTCCTGGGGCTGTGTCTTCACATGGTGGAGGGGGGAGAGAGGAAAGCTCTCTCCTCTCTCTTCCTGTAAAGGTCCTAATCCCATCCCGAGGGCTCTACTCGCACAATCTAATCGCCTCTCAGAGGCCCCATTTCTGTCACACTGGGGATTAGGGTTTCAATATATGAATCTTGGGGGGGACACAAACATGCAGTCCATAGCACCTGGTGCTGGGCTGAATAAACAACTCAGGAGTTTTTATTCAAATGCAGGCACATCTACATAGAAACACATCCAGAGTGATACAGATAACAGCGGATACTCAAGACCGTGTTCGTATTACAAAGAGTATTCACTGAGCACGTACAGTAGTAGGCCAGGGGCTTTAGATACGTGACCCCACTGGGTCATCACGATAACCCTGTAAAATGGATACTGTTATCGTGCCCATTTTATGGTAGAATGACTTAAGCTCAAGTATGTCTAACAAATTTTTCAACGTCATTAAGTGGTAGAATTGGGATTTAAGGTCAGGTTTGCCCAGTTCATGTTTCCTCCCAACTGAAGTAAACAGCCATCACGGTGGCTCTTGGGACATTGCTTTATCTGATGGAAAGTCACATGCTATGTTAGGAATTGGGAGGAATAACCACTTTTCCTTCCCGAAGGGACTGTCAGGCATACCCTGTGGGAGTGGGATTTTTGCATCTCTGTGGAGTTAACATGAGAAGACTTGGAAAGTTGGGAAAAGGAGGGGGAGGCTGCATTCCAGGCATAGCTCATGGTATGAGAAAGCACCAAATTTGGAGAGGGACAAACAGATGAAGAAGGTGTCAAGTTCTCTGGGGAGGAGTAGAGGCTACTGGAGGCTAAAAACAGAGTAAAGCTCTGGCAGGATGCTTTGGTGACTTAGCTGAGCCTCACACAAAGGAGAACCAGACCTCAGAGGGACCCTCCCCTCTCCTGCCCCACAGAGGGAAGTTCCACACAGTGAAGGGGACACAGTCCCAGATGAAAACTGACTGCCTGTGCTACAGGGAGCTCTTCAGTTCTAGCACAGACCTAACGCTCTGGTCCCAGGAACAGCTATCTTAATAGCAACGACTTGTCCACTTGCAAATGATCATTTAACAAGGGCCAGACTTAGGAATAAGTGAAAGGTAAGGATTTAGAGGAGGAAAGACAGTAACTGAATGGGAAGAGGGAAATCAAGACCAACAGGTGGCACCTGTGTCCTCACACAAGCATCAACAAACTTGTATCCAGTCATGGGTGCACAGTTCTGAGTCCAGCCTCGATCTTGCAATGTAAGACCCTCCCTGTCCTCCACCTCCACCCCAGAAAGGTTGCCCGGACAGAGAAAACAACGGGAACAGCATCACCACAGAAGGCAAGCTCAAATTTGCATCAGAAGTAGCCCTGCCAGCTGCCCTGCTAGCTCTCCCCATCAGGACCGTCACTGCTTTTACTGGTGGGGCTTGGAAGGCTGCCGAGTGTCCATCTCTGAATAGTGGGATCAGGTTTGGGAGCTCCTAGGAATCTGGGGGCCGCTTTCTCTGACACACAAGATCTGAGTCTTGTTTGTGCTCACTCCCTTCTCGGAAGCCAAGGCTGCAGACGCTGCAATGAAAACACACACGTTCCTTGGTCAAGTCAGCACAGGCTCCATGCTTGGAGGCTCTGGAGAGGCTGCCTTCCACGTGCTGGAGCTCCCCCAGTGCTCCAGGCTCCCACGCAGGGACTGCCTCTGTTTCCGCCCCCCCCCCCAGCAAAGATGCCTTCCCCTCTGGTGGGATAAATTTAGCTCTGAATGAATGCAGAAAAGGAGAGTGCGTCAATGTAAACACAGACCAAAAAGCTTTCAAGTACAAGTCTCTCTCTCTCTCTCTCTCTCTCTCTCTCTCTCTCTCACACACACACACACACACACACACACGATTGGCATGAAAGATCCAAGTCATTCTGTTTCCTTTTCTCTTGCCTCTCTCTGCTTCTTCCATCTCATGTTTGGGCCCCTGCACTCTTTTCTGTATTTATTTAAGCTAATACTATATGTAATTCAGAAAACAAGGCTGTTTGTCTTTGGACAAATGAGACAGAAGTCACTTGAATGACTTAGAAATATCAAGACGTCCAAGAGAGACTTCAGTGGGGTCAGTCACTTTTGTTTATTGGTTTGATTGTCTTAGAAACCCACCATAAACACGGAAGCCTCTTTTCTCCTGGTGGGCCCAGCCTGTTGTGTGATCCTCCGAACGTGTCCCTGCTGACCTGTCAGCATCTCCCTAAGTCCCTAGCTAAAGTCACCCCTTTCACTGTGGTCCTTAAGCACACAGAGCATGTATAGTTCTCAAAGCACTTTCTCACTAATGAGTTCCTTTCATCCTTAGAAGAACCTTGTGGGGAAGTTGGGTATTCCTATTCGTAGTTTACAAATAGACAATTGCAGCTCAGAGTGCAATTAAGGAACTTGTCTGAGGTCGTACAGTTAGTGGCCAAGTTAGAATTAGGGCCTAGAATTGAGACTCTGTCCGGTGCTCTCTCTACTCTGCCTTGAACTGCTTCTCGTGAAGGTGATTCAGCCAGGAGGCTGAGCTGGGAAGGTTGCCTATTAGTCAGAAGCAATTTTTAGGACTGTTACCTCTCATTGATACAGGCTCAAAGGGGCTAAACATGAGTTGGGTCCACATTGCCAGTGTATGAAGGGTGGCTAGGGTTGGACATGGAGTATTAAGATCTTGGACACTCCAAAGCGCATTGGAAAGGCTCGGCATCCATAGGTGGTAAGAGCTGAAGCTAGACTTCCCAAGTTCACTGTTCATTCCCCGAACAGGAGGGTACACGGGATTGAGTGGATAGGCCGCTGCCCCTGCACTGCCAGCCCCACAGGAAATCTCTCTGTTGTCAGCAGTGCTGACTTGCTGAATGGGTATGACATTATCCAATCTCGGCCAACAATAAAAGTGTTGATGACCACACTACAAAAAAGGGATTCCAAGCTGACGGAGCACATCATGGTCATTGTATTCAGGCAAACTAGACTGTCCCCTAAGCTCTCTGAGAAGCTGATGACCCCATTGTGTCTATTGGCATTAGAGAACCAGAGTGGGCGTCCCAACGCCTTTTCCACTTTGTAGCTGATTCACACCCACACCGAGAATCGACTCCACCAAGGAGAGCTTTTCACATATAGGCATGTATCTCTCCTAAACCCTCCAAAGTTAAGCTTTCCTTTCCACTCGTTCTTAGGACTTAATCCGTCTCCTCTCAGGGGTCCCATCATTCTGTCTAAATAATAATTATTAAGTTGATCCACTCCAAAAGATAAGAATGTAGGTATCTATGAATCATTAAAAGGAGAGTCTGGTGAAAAAATTTCTAGACAATGAATGACACAGAGCAGAATTGTTCCTTTTAAAAGATGAAGAAAGAAGTATGAGAGAACTATAAGAATACCAAAGGTTCATTAAAAAAAAAAGCCTACATAAAAGGGTATATAAAATCAAGTCACTCACTTAATTTGGTCCATGACATTTTTAAAAATATTTTTTATTATAATTTTATTTTTTTAATGGGGTGACATCAATAATCAGGATACATATATTCAAAGAAAACATGTCCAGGTTATCTTGTCGTTCAATTATGTTGCATACCCATCACCCAAAGTCAGATTGTCCTCCGTCACCTTCTATCTAGTTTTCTTTGTGTCCCTCCTCCTCCTCCTTCCCCTCTCCCTCTCCCCCCCCCCCGTAACCACCACACTCTTATCAATGTCTCTTAGTCTCACTTTTATGTCCCTCCTACGTATGGAATAATGCAGTTTCTGGTTTTTTCTGATTTACTTATTTCACTCTGTATAATGTTATCAAAATCCCACCATTTTGCTGTAAGTGATCCAATGTCATCATTTCTTATGGCTGAGTAGTATTCCATAGTGTATATGTGCCACATCTTCTTTATCCAGTCATCTATTGATGGGCTTTTTGGTTGTTTCCATGTCCTGGCCACTGTGAACAATACTGCAATGAACATGGGGCTGCATATGTCTTTACGTATCAATGTTTCTGAGTTTTTGGGGTATATACCCAGTAGAGGGATTGCTGGATCATTAGGTAGTTCTATTTTCAGTTTTTTGAGGAACCACCATACTTTCTTCCATAATGGTTGTACTACTTTACATTCCCACCAACAGTGGATGAAGGTTCCTTTTTCTCCACAGCCTCTTCAACATTTGCTATTGCCTGTCTTGTTAATAATAGCTAATCTAACAGGTGTGAGGTGGTATCTCATTGCAGTTTTGATTTGCCTTTCTCTGATAACTAAAGAAGATGAGCATCTTTTCATATATCTGTTGGCCATTTGTATTTCTTCCTGGGAGAAGTGTCTGTTCATGTCCTCTTCCCATTTTTTTATTGGATTGTTTGTTTGTTTGTTGTTGAGTTTTATGAGTTCTTTGTATATTTTGGATATTAGGCCCTTATCTGAGCAGTTGTTTGAAAATATCATTTCCCATTTAGTTGGCTGTCTGTTTATTTTGTTGTCAGTTTCTCTTGCTGAGCAAAAACTTCTTAGTCTGATGTAGTCCCATTCATTAATTTTTGCCTTCACTTCTCTTGGCTTTGGAAGGTCCATGACATTTTTAATGAAGCAATACTTAGGCTTCATTATGACTTACTGAGCCCACTCTCAAACATTTTATAGCCATTATTCTGATTTATCACAATATTCCAATGATGTCAGAGTTATTATCCCCTCATTCAAGGTGAGGAGAATGAGTCTAGAGGAATTCAAGGTAGTTCACCATTGGTGCATCTGAGGGCTGGATTCTGACTTTCTTTAGAGCCCATGCCTTTGCTCTGTGCCACACCTACCTCCCACTTCCTCATCCCACATTTCAAAACTTTTGTCAATAGCGAGACTGTAATGAACCAACATCTGAATGTCCCAGCAAGGTAATGTAGAATGACCTCTCACTACCCATCTATACTTCCTGATATTCCTCTTAAGACCTCAGTTCTTCTGCAACCCACAAAGTCACTCACCAACACTGCTGAGGGACCAGGAAGATGCCAAACTGAAATACTAACATTTATTTCTAGATAGCATCTCAGTGGCTCCTATCGGACCTGCTGTGCCATCTAGTGTGTGTGTGTCATCTAGTCAATATTGGATGACCTCTCGTGCCACCCAGCCTCATTTAGTGCCCACGCTAGCGCCCTGTTTCCGATGACCACACATTTTACAAGATCCTGGGAAAAAGAGAGTTAATACAAAAGACGAACATTTGGGAGGACTGTGGCATTCCTTTTAAAATTACTTTGTCGGAGGAAAGCTTCAAGTTACGATGGAATTTTATACTCTTCACTGCTGCTGCTCCACAGAACTTTAACTTTTACTCACTCAACAGGCCTTGGCAAGTTATCTCCCTTTCAATTTATAGAGCTCCTGTTTTCCCCACAGGGGAATAAGCTGTAATCATTTGTGGTTCCCAAAGGACTCATGCCCTAAAATAGATTTTGAAATTTTTATTGACAGAACATCTATTTTGCAAATCTAGCATTCTACATTCTCTCTGTATAATGCTGTGCAATGCATCATCTATCAGAAAAACCATTCAACAATACAGGTAGTGCTTATGCAACACAATTTAATGTCCCAGCAAAAACCAGTGATTTGTTACATGCATTATGTACTGTTGTAATAGATCTTTCCAGGTTTTGAATGCGTACAGGGCAAAAAGTCACCGATATTAACACTGGACTATGAATTCTTTGTAGTACCAAACCATAGCCTAATGTCTGGTATAGAATAGCTACTCAATAGAAGTTTATGAAAGAAATGGCAAGTTTTGGGTTATAAATGTCTATTTTGGAACAGGTTCAATGATTCTAAAGTGCTAAAATTAGAGATTTGAGGGGAGAATTGCTGGAAGAGGAGAAAATGTTTTCCCTTTGCTCTTTGGCCACGCATTAGCCATTCATTTCACATGCCTTCACATGCCTCTGTTTCACTTAGGATTCTTAGTCGCAAGCAACAGAAACTGATTCCAGCAGATAGGAGCAGAGACAGCATGGATTAAAAGTGCATTGAAGTAGCTCACAGAATAGCTGGGAAGGCTAGAGAAGGAGGCTTGGACAACGGGCAGGACCAAAGGTGAGCTACCAACCTGAAAGAATTCTCTAATGCTGTGTCTTCAAGATCCTTGGCAGGTGTGCACCCAGGACCATGCCCAGACTGCATGCCATGTCATAGATTCCAGGGGTTCTGGGGAAGTAAATGCCTGGCATTTCCCCGCTTCTATGATGAAAGGTGCCTCTGACTCTCACTGTGGCTTGTAATATGGGAATTCCCCAAAGATGGAAAGACAGCCAAAATTTATGAAAGAGTCCACCACACTTCCAGCTGGCCAAAACCCCAGGGTCCAGCGTTGTAAATTTCTTCTCTCCCTTGACTTTTTGCCATACCTGCTTTGGACAATCCTCAACACTGAGTAAACACAGTCACTGTGTATCATGGGTCTCAGCTGGTTAAAACCACTGAGGAAGTCTCAGCTGTTTAAAAGTCACACACAGTTGATCATGAGTCTTTTATCTATTTCTAGTAAACTCAGTACAATGGTTCTAAACCCATCCCTAACTGCTTCCACATCCCATAGGAATTTAATTCTGTACATGTATTCAGAGAAATGTGCCCAGCGAGACTCTGATGCATACCTCTGGCTGGCAAGCATGTTTTAGTATTTTCCCATTTCTCACTGCTTCTTTTCTATTTTTCTGAATTCCCTCACTGCTGTGTTATCAGTCTCAACCAATGACCCTTCCATCAGCTGGGGAAACGAGGCTGTCTAATGCTTATTTACTCAGTATCAACTTCTCTCTCCTTCAACTTAAAATTTCTTGTCTTTGCCCACACCATCCTCCTGCCCTGCTGTGTTAGTTCTCCTTTCTAAGGCTAAACTGGCTGTCAGTGTTCACCTGGATGCTCTCTGGTCTAACCTGAGACCCCATACTTATCTTCCTGTTGACTGTGTCTTTAACCTCATTTCCATGCTGCCCTGAAACATTCAAGTCTCACCTGATCTAACAACCCTCAGCTTGACCCTGCTTCCCATTGACCACCCTCCTGCCCCCTTTGCACCCCAACCCCTGCATCCTTCACAACCAAAGACTTGAGGGGAGTGGTTTGTACTCATGGATGCGTCTTTCCCACCATTCACTCATTCACAACTCTCCAAAATTGCTTCCAGGTTCATCTACCGCAAACACACTGCTCTTCCAGAGTCACTCGCAGCTTCCCGATGGCCCAAGCCAATGGCTTCTTCTTCGTTTGTGTCTTTGACCTCTCAGAAGCATCTGCCCCTGTTGAAAACCCTTCTCCTCCTGCTGTGGCTTTTGGTACAAGCCTCCCTCTTAAGTGTTCCTTCTACTTCTCAGATGAGACATTGTCAGCCTCCTCAGCTGGGCTCTCTCCTCTTCTCATTCTGTTTTCTCCCTCCGGCCATTCTCTTTTCTTTAGCTATAAACACAAAATACTGACATCTGGATACGTGTCACCAATCCTGATTCTTCTATCTTGATCTTTGAATCTTTCCAGCGGGTCCCTTTTAGAGGGTGCTCAGGCCCTTCTCCCATCCCGTCTCTTCTTCCATGACTCCTTGTTAAGAATGGATTCTGGTAAAATCTACATAACATAAAATTTACCAATTAAACCACTTTTCAGTGTACAGTCCAGTGACATTAAGTCGAAGCGCATTGTCAGGCTCCTCTGTGTTGAAGAACCCGGGCGCTGCAGAGACTGATCTGAGTGTCAGCCTCAGCTCTGGGCTCTGTCTGAGCCTTTCCACCTCCCCGCCTCACTTTCCTCATCTTGTCATTTTCTACTCCTGTTGCGTACACAGTCACTCTTTTCTTTTAAGATATTTTATTTATTGACTTTAGAGAGAGAAGAGAGAAAGAGAAAAGAGAGAAGGGGGAGGAGCAGGAAGCATCAACTCGTAATAGTTGCCTCTCCTATGTGCCTCGATTAAACAAGTGCATGGTTTTGAACTGGCGACCTCAGCATTCCAGGTCAATGCTTTGTCCACTGTGCCACCACAGGTCAGGCTGAATTAATAACAGTTTTATGGATGTGGGAGCAAACCCCCTCAGAGGACTTGTCCTGCTGGAGCTGGTGCTGGGATTGAAGAGAAAATGAGAGGTCTGAAGACAGTGATAGCCTTAGCCAGAGTTGAAGTTCTGGAAATATGGGAGTGGGATTGTTTTTTGGGGGTTTTTTTTAGATAAAAAGTTTATTTTTCTTTTTTTTTAAATAAATTTTTATTAATTTTAATGGGGTGACATCAATAAATCAGAGTACATATGTTCAAAGAAAACATGTCCAGGTTATCTTGCCATTCAATTATGTTGCATACCCATCACCCAAAGTCAGATTGTCCTCTGTCACCTTCTATCTAGTTTTCTTTGTGCCCCTCCCCCTCCCCCTTCCCCTCTCCTTCCCTCCCCCCCCCAACCACCACACTCTTTTCAATGTCTCTTAGTCTCGTTTTTATGTCCCACCTACGTATGGAATAATGCAGTTCTTGTTTTTTTCTGATTTACTTATTTCACTCCGTATAATGTTATTAAGATTCCACCATTTTGCTGTAAATGATCCGATGTCATCATTTCTTATGGCTGAGTAGTATTCCATAGTGTATATGTGCCACATCTTCTTTATCCAGTCATCTATTGACGGGCTTTTTGGTTGTTTCCATGTCTTGGCCACTGTGAACAATGCTGCAATGAACATGGGGCTACATGTGTCTTTACGTATCAGTATTTCTGAGTTTTTGGGGTATATACCCAGTAGAGGGATTGCTGGGTCATAAGGTAGTTCTATTTTCAGTTTTTTGAGGAACCACCATATTTTCTTCCATAATGGTTGTACTACTTTACATTCCCACCAACAGTGAATGAGGGTTCCTTTTTCTCCACAGCCTTTCCAACATTTGCTATCACCTGTCTTGTTGATAATAGCTAATCTAACAGGTGTGAGGTGGTATCTCATTGTAGTTTTGATTTGCATTTCTCTAATAACTAATGAAGACGAACATCTTTTCATATATCTGTTGGCCATTTGTATTTCTTCCTGGGAGAAGTGTCTGTTCATGTCCTCTTCCCATTTTTTTTATTGGATTGTCTGTTTGTTTGTTGGGAGTGGGATTGTTGAATCTGGCATTGGCTTTATGACACACATGGCTCCACCTCCACCTGCTTGGAAAGGGGCGGGGAAACAGTCCATCAGTAAAATTGTTCGGGTGACTGCTCCTGTCTTCTGGCAGGGTAGTAATTGCTCATCAAGTGACAGGTAAAACCTCCGTGAAAACTGAAAAGGCAATTTAGTTGAGTTGTAAGAATTTTTACCAGGAAACAGGAGATTTGGGGAAATATGATGTGTATACCTTTTAAAATGCCTTCTTAAGTTCTGCATTTAGAGAAGCATAGAGGATCTAAAGAGGACACATTGGGGTGGGGTGCTTTTTGTTGGTTTGTTTTGGGGTATTTTTTTGGTGTATAATTCATTTTGGGGGGAGGAATGTCTGCTTATGAATGTTGGTGAGTCTAGCGGGTCCCTCCTGAATGCTAAGAAGGTTTTTGTTTTTTTAACATTTATTTCCTTTTTGGACTGGTCTTACACATCTCTCATATCCTGCCCAGGGCCTGTCACACAAAAGATGCACTCTAGCACTGTCATCTGTTTCAGTGACATGAAGCATTTTAGTGACCAGATCCTACTTTCCCTTTTAGAGACTACTGAAGTCAAGATCCTCAAAGAATTTCAACCGGGAATGTCACAGGGTAATGACAGAACAGACTGCCTTTTACAAACACCTTTACATTCTTTATCTCATTCATTACTGACAACCTTGTGAGGGTAACTATTGTGATCCTCCATTTTTCTAAGGAGGAAACTGAAGTTCAGAGTGGTTAAGTGAGTTGCCCAATGTTTCACAGCTAATCAGTTGTCTAGCCCCCAGCCTAGCTGAGCACCCAGGGCTACAAACACATTTGGTCTCACACAGGCCTGGTTTGACCTATACCTCTGCTGGTGTCTTTGATGTTTGAGGACCCCACCATTAAGGCATGGGAGCAAGGCGGCCCTTCCCTATTGCAAATGTCCCCACGTGGAGCCCAAGCATCTGGCATGGGCTAGAAGGCGGCTAGAACACTTGGTGGCCACAGCTGGAACGTAAGGGCACATGCTCAGCCCCCTCTCCTCTACCAGAGGCTCCCTGCCTGGCATCTGTTCCCTGGAGGTGCCACCCGAGAGCGCGCGTCCCCTTAGGCGCGCCAGCCCTGCGCTCTAGTGGCTAGCTGTGCGCCCTCGCCCTTGGTGCCACCCGCACGGGCGCGCAGCCCTCCGTGCCTTGGGGACCCCCACTCGTACTCTGCAGCGACAGCTGCAGCACCTCCAACTGGCCTAGAGCCGCCGGGGGCCTCGGCCACAGGCCCCGCATACCCCAGGGGCGGAGCAAGGCTCCGAGACGTCAGGGCGGAGGACGAGCAACGGGGCGAGCGCGCACTCCCCGCGGCTGCCCGCGGCCCACGTTCCGGACTAGCGCAGCCGGCGGCGGCTGTGGGGAGATGCAGTTAGCGGCGGCGCTGGGGCGCAGCCAGGCGGCCGAGCGGGCGGGGGCCAGAGGCTGAGCCCGGGCCAGCCAGCCGGCCGAGCCAGCTGCGCTCACAGCTCTGCCCGCAACCCCCTGAGAGGATCCCCGCTGCCCCTCGGCTCTCCTGGGTTCTAGCGAAGCCCCCCGGGGTGCCTATCCATTTCCTTGAGTGACTACAGCGTGTGTTTGTTTTTCTTTCTTCTTTCCCCTCCCTGTGTGCCCTTCTCCAGGATGGCAGAGGCGGAATTACACAAGGAAAGGCTGCAAGCCATAGCAGTAAGTCCACTTTCATTTTATTTTTCTTGCTCTATTGTCTGGGATGCAAAGGGACCCAGAGTGTTTCGGGCCACCGACATTCCAGCACAGTAGCCGCGGGGCATGCATTTGGGGGATAAAAGTCTGTCCAGGCTCAGTTCGACTGCTTTTTCTTTTACAAGTCTGTAGATAGAACCCCCCCCCCCCCCCCCGGGCGCGCTTTGGGCTGGGGATTTGAATGTGGAAAATTGGCTTAGAAATAAGATGCTTGCTACTGGGCTTTGGGGGGAAGACTAAACAGACGCTTGGTTTAGTGGGGTGGGGGACGCGATTCCTGGAATATTATCACCCAGTGCTCAGTAATACCTCTGACTTCATACACTGAAGACAGAGAGCTCAGTGACCGGAACGGTGGCTGCCATCCTCTCTGCGGAAACGTTTCTCTGCTAAGTGGAAAACCAGCATTCAGCTCCACTGCCAGCCATGCGGTAGAACCTCCTCTCCGAAACCAACAAGGAGTGTTCATTTTCCCTGTTCTACTTGATATTGACAAGGGCACTGGCGCAAGCCACCACCCTGGAGGGGGCTGGGGACTTCTTATGACATCTGGGTCCTGGGGATAAGAGAACCTCTTTCTTAGGGGTGTGGGTAATCTAAAAACCTATTCTCAACATACAAAGGAGCAACCAGTTTTGGCAAAGTTTATATGCACTTTTAGGAAAGTGTACCCATGTGTATTTTGGTTAAAAAAAGAGAGAGAGAGAGAGAGAGAGAAAACTCTCGGAGACTGCCTAGATTTGAGCAAGCTTCCACAGTGTTGCCAATGGTCCACAGATGTGGTATTTTTACTGGAGCCACCGCAGCTGGATTATATATTTCCTTTGCAGATGAGGGAATGATTACTGCTGCTATATGAAATAATAACAATTAAAAGAGAAGGTCTGTTAACATATTGGCATACAAGAATCTCCAGACATTTTTCTACTTAAGTGCACTTTTTTTTTCTCTTGGTCCAGGAGTTCCCTGGAAACACATATAAATTTGTTGGAGAAATAATGTGTAATGTTTTGGAAACAAAACATATTAAAGTGTTTTAAAAATCTTTTGGACAGATTCTTCATTGGGAAAAAGGCATATGGGCCCTTCTTTTTGAAAAAAGCTTTTGATGCGGTCTCTGTGGCTCTGAGACCTTCTTTATCAAACTTCAAATCTTAAATGTCTTAGAGGCTCTACCACTGAAGTGAGCGAGAGAGAGAGAGAGTTTGTTGGCAATGTTGAAATACTGTGGTTTGCCTATGGAGCAATCTTTGAGTTCTGGTCTTCCAGAACTCTGGAAGCCTGTTTTTCTATTCTCTCCCTTTGGGCATGTGTATTTGGATGCTTAATGAAGTTGTTTATGGTTTCTGAAGTTAGTGGCCAGGCAGTGTGGCCAGTGTGTCCTGAGCTTGACAAGAATGGAGATATTCAGTTATTGGTGCCATGTAGCTGGTGGGTGTTTTATGCACACTGAATAATAGGCTGCTTTAACAGTCCATGAAGCGACTGGTCCAAAAGACGTCCAGCCACTCCCCTAGACTGCGGCTGAAGATTTCCAACAGTTGTCGCAGTTTCTGCCTTTGCACGACCAGCTTTACTAGATGCCCGAGGAACAGCTGAGCTTCATGAAAGGACTTGTTTTCTGAACGGGGAGCCAGTAGCAGCTAACACTGGGACCACCCCTTTTTAAGTGGGGTGGGTAATCCCAGCATGGGCCAAGTGGATTTTCAAGAAAGATCTAGACAGTCTTTTGGAATTCTCTTGAGTGCCTGAGAAGAATAAACACAAATAATCATACTTATTTAGTTATGGCATTGAGTTTGTCCTATGTGCCTGGGAAGGTGTTCATGATTCTCTTGAATGTGTCAGCTTCGATGAATGCATGTGTTGTTGTCAGTGCAGGTGTTTCTAACAGTGGAATCACTGTGTGTGTGTGTATGTGTGTGTGTGTGTGTGTGTGTGTGTGTGTGAGAGAGAGAGAGAGAGAGAGAGAGAGAGAGAGAAAGAGAGAGAGACGGGGTGGAAGTGGGAGGCTTGTGACTACATCAGTAATTTGTTCAATGTTGTGCTTTGGCTTAGTGTACACTCTCCAAATTTGGCCCAAAACCGGCCTCTCTCTGTCATCTTCTTAGAATGTTCAGGGGTCCCTGAAGAGATCACAGCCTGCCCTCAGAGCCTAGCGCTCCTGAAGTCTCCCTGGAGACATGCGGGAGGAAGAGATGAGTCCTTCCCTCTTCACCAACTTGAGCTCCTCTCCATGCAGCAGAGCAATAGACTGGGATTCTGTCAGTAGGGTCTTTGGCAGTGTTTAGTCTGGGTCTCAGTTCCTTCATCTGTAAAATGGACTGACTGTGGGATTTAGCTATGACATGGGAGGTGAACTCCCTGGTTCACAGGTGCCGTTGGGCGGTGTTGAGGTCGAGCCATCAGCTCCTGTCTACACCACTGCCTTGTCCTGTGGGGGTTACAGGCAACACATCTGAAGTGGAAAGAGTCTTTATAGCCCTTTATGGATTTTCCTTAAACTCGCTGAAGGCCAGGGCTTTGTCCAGTGTCATTTCCTCTAGCTGCTTTAGACACAGGCTCAGAGATGTCACTTGAAGATTCATTCAACATGTATTTACAGAATGCTCCTCTAGGAAGTTATAGGCAACACTAAAATGTCAGTGTCCCCAAGTTTTAACCACCTGAGGGGAGATGTTACCCATTGCACACTTAAGTTGTGAAAGGTCTTGAGACCCAGGATACTTGTCATGTGATTATCTGAAGGGAATGAAATACTCAGAGACAATGGCTCTTTAACTGAATCTTCCAGTTGAGTCCAGAGACCAATCAATGAGCAAAGAGGCATCTCATTCTGTTTCCTGCCAAAAGCAGTGCAAAGTCCACCGCTGACTGCTGCCTCTGCCCCAGGTGTTCCTGTCATCTGTAGGGTCACTCCCCACGCTCTGATAGTAGGAGACAACACTATATCTCTGCATCAGAATGCATGCGAGTGATAATTTCAGGGACTAATAATATGATTGCCATTTATTGAACATTATTCAGCCAGACAGTGTGTGATATGCATTTTTTTTTGTTTTTTTTATTTTTTATTTTAAGTTGTTAATAGTCAAGTGGAGGAAATAGGAAAGCACATAAGAATTACTATTCAGTGCCAGGAACACTATGCAGACAAACACACACGTGGAGCATGCCAACCAACTTTGAGGAGCTGTGGATGCTTTCCCAGAGAAGAGACATTGGAGCAAGTCTTAAAGCTGGGCTAATATAAAATATAAAATAACATCAGAACCTTCCCAGAAGGCATTTATTTTCTGTTTGTCATTAGTTTCTTTATTAGTTATTTGGAACACTTAGTATGAGAAAGGAAAAGTCAAAATCACGAAGAAGTTAAGTCAATAGCAAACAGGAAAAACTCAGTAATAAGACTGAAGTGCGTTTCAACCTGTGTGATGTCATTTGATCCTAATAACATGCTGATAAGGTGGGAAGAACTATATTATCCATGATTTATAGATGAAGTGCTCAACATGAACAGATACTGTCAAAGCCAGGAGTGCATTTCAACATGTGTTATGTCATTTGATCCTAATAACATGCTGATAAAGTGGAATAGAACTATATTCTATATTATCCATGATTTATAATTGAAGAGCTCAACATGAACAGATACTGTCAAAGCCAGAATTTGAACCCACACTGCAGGGCACCGGAGCCCTTCTATTGACTGTTAACCCTGAACTGCCCCCAAGATGGTGGCAGCATCTCAAGAATTTCCCATGAGCTTGCTGTGCAGGTGTTTCCAGCGGCTTCAGTGTGCACCGATGAGACAGAAGCATTCTGACTCAGTAGCACTAGGAAAGTCCGAGACAAACCAGGATCCCACATCCTTAGAGAGTCAGAGTCTCTGAGTCTGACTCATAGAAACACCGGATGTAGGCTATAAATGAATGAGTCCCATTCCCTTGGGGAAGAAGCCGCTGTGTCTCAATGGAAAGATGTGAAAAGACGTTGTGATGTCTACACATCCAACATAAAGTGAGCCTTCCTTAGACACATAGGAAGATCACTAAAAGTTATAGAGATGGTCTTGGCCAAAAGTCCACAGAGCCATATGGACAAGGTTCAGGCCAGCACCTGGGACCAACATGAGTGTGTTCATATGTGCTGAAATGGGAAATGCCAATTCTACCTACATTTGGTCTTTAGCGAATTTTGTCATTTAATAAGAACCCACTCAAGTGAATAATAAAAAATGGTGTTTTTGCATTTGTACAATACTTTATAGTTTATAAATACTCTCACATGTTACCTTAATTCTGAGCTGTTTGAAGCAGGTCTCATTATGTCCACTTTACAGTTGAACATGTAGAGGTATCCGAGCTCACACGGTGAGATGTGGAAGAACTGTATTAAGCCCAGGTTCTCCTGACTCTCAGTTCCTTATGTTAATAGCACATAGGATCCTTCTGAGATAGACTTCTAGGTGGGTGATGGGAGGAGAGGGCTGAGCTTGGCCGCTTGTGGGCCTGAATGTGCCTCTATAGAATCTTCCCTTTTTTGAGTTTCTTTCTGGACTCCTCTCCCTCTGGAAACTCTTGCTCCAAGGGTGCAGTTAGTGGGCCTGTGGCTCCACCCGATCCCAGTTTTTGTGTTGAGAAGGCCTGTGTGTGGACAGGTAGGCAGGCTGGCCTGCCCTGCACCTTACAGAGAAACACTTTTGACGTCTCCTTGGATTCACTGTTCCATGCTTCTTGTTTCCTTGGAGCGATATGCCCTGAGTACCAGGCTAGAGTGTGGGGGCAGGGGCCAAGGAGGCCAGTCATCCTCCCTGTGATTTGCATGGGATCCAGCCCAGCCTCCCAGGTCAGAGATCCTGCAGAGGGTTAAGAGACTTAAACCCAAGCCTCTGGTAACAAAAATGGTGACACTTCCAGGGACCAGCCCCATACATGTGCCTTGTTAATCTCTGTCAGTGGCAGGCAGCTGGAAAAGGACTAGAGAATTGAAGATGCTGGCCCTCATTATCATCTGTCTCAGAGATGCTGATGATAGCCTGATTCTAAAATGCCAAGTGAAGGCCTAAAACGAAATGGGTTGTTCAGGACATTGGTGCTGAAGAAGGGTTCACTCCGGCTGAGTCTGCAGGGCCACCCAGCAGAGAGTTGACATGTTGAGCCCGTGTGGAGTCGCTGCTGGGTCTAGGAGTGCTGAAGCAGGCCTTGCACAAACACTCACAAGGGCCATATACCTCTCTAGCTACCTTTTTTTTTTTTTAATCTTTGAGTAGTTGAAGTGTTAGCCTTTAGGGACAAAGAGCAGCTTTTCTGGCAAGTGCCCTGAGAAATACAGTAGTCATCATTAAAAAGCCAATCAGGGGGCCTGTGGGTTGATTTGTCAATAACTGGGGCTCAATAGAGACACATCTACATTTTTCTGGTGCTACCCAACACTTTGGGACCCTGCTGTTGGTCCTTTGAACTACTTACATTTTATACTTATCCCTTTTGGAGACGTTATCAACTTGCTCGGCAGTAGGAGTTGGTATCATGTGGTGTAACAATGACTGAGACAACAAGTGGGCGTTGGCACACAGAGATGGTGGACCCCTGGGCTGGCAATGCAAGTTAATGAACAGGGATTCTGGTGTCTAAAAGCCTTGAGTCATGTCCTGGCTATTCTGTTAGCATCTGTATGACCTTGTTGTTCTCTCGGTTTCCTCATCTATCAGATGGGGATACTGATCCTTCCCACTTCATGGAATTGCTGTGAAGGTTATTGGAGAGATTTAATGGGCAATGCTCAGAGCAAAGATACAGACAGCACCCAGCACAAATGTTCTATAATATTTATAATAAGTGAATCAACAGATCCTAACTCATGCATTGTTGCATAGAAAATGGACACCAAGAGCTCAACATTTTCGCCAAACTAGGAAATTTCAGATGAATACAGTAACGGCTGAGAGTTTCCAGTGCATGAGGAGAGTCATAACAATAAAAAGAATTGTTTGTAATGGGCAGGAGCTGCAAACACAACAGGCTCCCGGGGCCAGCATGTAACATAAACGAGTGACACAGACCGAGTGGGAAGCTGTGAGGACCTGGGGAGCAGATGCCACCTCTCAGTTTCAGTACAGTTCATTTATACCGTGTGAGAGCGTGGGCCTATGTTGTCACATTGACTCATTGACTCATTTTCAAGAGAAGCCAGAAATCTGCTTTTTAAAACTGTGAGATGTCTCATAAAAAAAAAAAAAAAGTGGTATAACTAGTTTTAAAAAAATTGTTTTTAATTTGTGGACACAACAAAATTCCTTTTGGCCCACAAGTTGACCTTTTGTGACCTTCAGATGTAGGTAAAGCCTGAACTTTACAATGTGCTTTCCTTATGCTTGACTTATTTGGATTTCATAAGGATACTGCACCCTTAGATCTTTCATAATGTTATAACTTCAGGTTGCATTTTCACCAGAGGTCTGTGAGCGTGGTGTCCACATGTTTGAACTGTTGGAAAAATAGTGTATATTTGCTCTATTATTGATATGAAGTGAGCTCCTGGAATTCACTGACACTGTAACTCAGAATACTCCCATCTAGGTAGGACTGCTCTCTCATAATTAACAGAAAGTCAAATGAAAGACAGTCCCTTGAAGTGAGAAATTCCTGTTATTATAGAAGAATCTTTAAGAACAAGGTATGTAAGTCTGAGCCTGTCACATATCACTCAGGATGTGTGAGATGATTTTAATTTATTAGTCTTAAGAAATGGACAATGTAGGGCCACCAAACCGGGCTCAGAACTTGTAATAATAGGAGCAACTGCCATTGGATGTATACTTTTTGCCAGAAATGGACAAACACGATGATTCTCAGACTTGAGGGCATTAGGATCACCTGAGGGGCTGGTTAAAGCACAGATTGCTGGCCCCACCCCCAGAGTGTTTGGGCTGGTAGGTCTGGGCTAGGGCCTGAGAATGTGCATTTCTAACAAGTTCCCAGGGGTGCCGCTCCCAGATACAGCTCCTGTTCTGGGGCATACACCGTGATATCCCCTGGTGAAGAGGTAGAAGACCGGAGGTACAGGGAGGCTATGACCTGCCTCTTGGTGAGTGCCGCTTGCCTGTTGTGACATGCTCTGGGGTTTGTGAAATATGCATTATTTTGAAGAGGTACAGGGAAGAAAAGACCAAACGCAGTCTTAATGAGTGAGAGCTTGAACAGCACTCTCAGTTTGAGTGATGAAGCTGTGCTCCTTTCACATCAAGAGGCCTTTGTCTGTCTTGGTTTCTTGCTTTCACCTATTTAAATAAAGGGATGTTTCTGTCTGTTGGTCATGCAAAGGTACCGGTTCAAAGGGTGTGTTTGAGATGGGCTGATCAAAAGCTATGGGCAGCAAAATTCGCTTGGGGAGGTCCTAGCGGCACCTCAGTGACACGAGTCGTGCCGTAGAGCAGCTATCCAGCAGTGCGGTGGGAGGCTGTTTGAGAGACATGCACGATGCATTATTCTGATGCGGTAGAGGGGGAATTTGCCTAGCAGACCAGCCAGTCAGGCCCCGTGGCAGCCGCTCCAGCTTGCAGACACGGCATCTCAGTGCAGCTGCTTCTCATGTGGGCAACTCTAGCAGGACACCAGGACGAGCAGCAACTGAGGTTTGTTTACTGAGAGGCGGTCAATGACTCTCCTAAGCCAGTCTGGATGTGCAGAAGCATGGCTTGTTGTTGGCATGTCAGAGAGGAGTTGATTCTTGAGAAGATGTCATATGGGCTTCCCTCACCTGTGTTTGTAGCATTCGTTGTGCGAGCCAACCCTTCATTTTCAGGAGGATTCAGCTGCACCCAGTTTCTTATCTGTCTTAAAAGATGAAGCACAGAGGTCGCGCTGTACAATAGTGGTCCCCAACCTTTTTTGGGTCACGGACTGGTTTAATGTCAGAAAATATTTTCAAGGACCAGCCTTTAGGATGGGATGGATAAATGTATCACGTGACCGAGACAAGTGTTAAGAGTGAGTCTTGGACGGGCCCTGACCGGTTGGCTCAGCGGTAGAGCGTCGGCCTGGCGTGCGAGGGACCCGGATTCAATTCCCGGCCAGGGCACATAGGAGAAGCATCAATTTGCTTCTCCACCCCCTCTTCCTCTCTGTCTCTCTCTTCCCCTCCCGCAGCCGGGGCTCCATTGGAGCAAAGATGGCCCGGGCACTGGGGATGGCTCCTTGGCCTCTGCCCCAGGCGCTAGAGTGGCTCTGGTCACGGCAGAACGACGCCCCGGAGGGGCAGAGCATCGCCCCCTGGTGGGCATGCTGGGTGGATCCCAGTCGGGCGCATGCGGGAGTCTGTCTGACTGTCTCTCCCTGTTTCCAGCTTCAGAAAAATATATATATATAAAAAAAAGAGTGAGTCTTGGACAGATGTAACAGAGGGAATCTGGTCATTTTTTAAAAATAACTTAAATATAAATAAAATGGAAATAATGTAAGTTATTTATTCTTCCTCTACAGACCGGTACCAAATGGCCCACGGACCGGTACCTGTCCGCGGCCCGGGGGTTGGGGACCACTGCTGTACAAGATGAGGCCTGAGAAAACGTGGATGGACAGTGGGTGGCGGCCGTGCGGCATGGGGTCCTCCACGGAGGAAAGGGCACACAGGGGGACGGTGGGGTTGGGCGTGTCCCCCACAGGTGAGACCCGTTTCTGACGAGAAATGCCAGCAGAAGCAGAGGTTTGAGTGGGGTGGTGCATGTTGGAGCTCCATGTGCCCTTGGTTAATTGTGATGTCAGTCTTCTTCATGAGTCTCATGTTGGATTAAAATCTTCAAAAGGAGATTATTAAATAAACACAGAGACAGAAAAACAGACAGAGACAAGCATATAACCTATTTCCATAATGTTTGAACATATATTAAAATACTTGGGGGGTTAGTCTCCGACTCTAGTATCAACGCTTCTATAGCATCATATGAACTTAGCTGGAAGAAAGAAACAGCAGCGTGGTGCCTTTCGCCTGCTCAAGATGGAAGGGAAAAGAAAAGCCACATGCTTCCCAAGATAAAAGCTCCAGCTGCAGATGAAAAGGCGGCGGGCCAGATGTCAGAACACATCTTGCTGCCCATCGTTCGCCCCGGGCCGCTATGTCATTACCCTGTGGGCTTCTCGGCCCTGGAGAGTGTGTGCGCCACCAAATGTCTTCAAGGCATTGGGAAAACCTGCCTTTACTTTTTTGCTGAATTATACTGGTTTACTTACGACTCTAGGTGGGTGGGATTTTTTCCCCCTTCTTCTAAATTATAACCAGTCATCTGAGTATTCACTTTATTTTTAAATTCAAGGATGAAACTTAAAACTTTGAGGGTTATTAAAAAAAATGTTATTCTTAAGCAAAAAATATGCTTGAAAATTTAACCCCTTTGGTGGTAGGCAGAGGATCTTCTGTCTCAGAGTTTGAGCGATAATGCCAACAACTTTGAAGCAAATAAATATGACTTGGGGCTTCAGGATTTGAGCAGCTGTGACAGTATGTATGTCCCACAGGTGACGTGATAGATAGGCTGGGGTCTAGAGGAGGTGTCTCTTGGCTGAGAGGCATGGAATCAATCCAGTCCTTCGCCCAGGCTCCTGTTTGGTCTTTAAAAAATTATTTTAAATTTATTTTATTGCTATTCTTTGGATGTTGATACAATCCCTTGAAATTAAATCTTAAAATCTAATATTTAAAGGAATATTGAGATTTTGTTGTCAATGTTTTAGCCTGTAGTTTTTCCTAACCCTCTCCTAAGACGGTGGGAAACACTACACTAACGGCTCTGACTCTTGCTTTACTTATTTTTATTTCCCCCAATTACAATGGACATTTATTCATTGTACAACAGAGTGACTAGGTATTTATATACCTTACGAAGTGATCACCTTGATAAGTCCAGTACCCACCAGACACCATATGTAGTTATTACTACATTATTGACTGTATTCCCTAGGTTGTACTTGACATCCCCATGCTATTTTAATAACTGGCAATTTTGACTTCTTAATACCTTTCACCTTTTTTACCTAGCCTTCAGTCCTTCTCCCCTCTGGCAACCATCAGTCTGTTCTCTGTATGCATGAGCTTGTTTCTGTTTTGTTTGTTTATTTGGTTCTTTAGACTTCACATATAAGTGAAATCATGGTATTTATCTTTGTCTGTCTGACTTATTTCACTTAGCCCAATACCCTATAGGTTCATCTAGGTCAGGGGTAGTCAACCTTTTATACGTATCTCTGTTAGTAGTAAAATTTTCTAACCACCCACTGGTTCCACAGTAATGGTGATTTATAAAGTAGGGAAGTAACTTTACTTTATAAAATTTACAAAGCAGAGTTACAGCTAGTTAAAGCATATAATAATAATTACTTACCAAGTACTTTATGTCAGATTTTCGCTAAATTTGGCAGAATAGATCTTTATAAAACAACTTACTATAGTTAAATCTATTTTTTTATTTATACTTTGGTTGCTCTGCTACCGTCCACCATGAAAGCTGGAACACTCACTAGTGGGCGGTAGGGACCAGGTTGACTACACTGACCTAGGTCACAAATGGTAGGATTTCACTCTTTCTAAGGCTGAGTAATATTCTATTTTATATATGTGTCACATCTTCTTTTATCTTCTCAACTATCAATGGACAATTAGGATGCTTTCATATTTGGTTATTGTAAATAATGTTGCAATGAATGTAGGGATACATAAATCTTTTTGAGTTAGTGTTTTAAATTTCTTTAAATAAATACCCAAAATCAGAATTGCTGGATCATATGGTAGTTCTGTTTTTAAGTTTTTGAGGAACCTCCATACTGTTTTCCATGGTGGCTGCACCAATCTGCAACCCTACCAACAGAGCATGAGGATTCTCTTTTCTCCACATCCTTTCTAACACTTGTTTCTTTGTTGATTTATAGATGATAACCATCCGACAAATGTGAGGTGATATCTCATTGTGATTTTAATATGCATTTCCCCAATGTTGAGCATCTTTTCATATGTCTATTGGCCATCTGTCTGGCCTCTTTAGATAAATATCTATTCAGGTCCTCTGCCCATTTCTTGATCAGATTGTTTTGGGGGTGGGGTGGGGCGGGTTAAATTGTGTGAGTTCCTTCTATTTTTTGAATATTATCCCTTATCTAGGTTTCTATGGCCTGACTTGTCAACTTGGGCTGGTAATACTTGCTGCCAATAATGGGATGGAAAGTGGTTAAAAAATTTTCTTGCCCCAGTAGAACTGTGAGGCATATAGATGTAAAACAGTGTAAAACAGTACGGAGGTTCCTCAAGATGTAAAAAATAGAACTACCAGGTGATCCAACAATCCTACTTCTAGGTCTTTAGCCAAAGGAAGTAAAATCACCTCTCAGAGAGATAGCTATACTTCCATGTTTATTGCAGCATTATCCACAGTAGCCAAGAAATGGAAAAACCTAAGTGTCTGTTGACATATGTATGGGTAAAGAAAGTGTATATACCTGCAATGGAATATTACTTAGTCCTAAAAAAAGAAGGAAATTATGCAATTTGTTAAAACTTGAATCTACCTTGGAGACATTATGCTAAGTGAAATTAGCCAGACCCAGAAAGACAAATACTGCATGATCTCACTTACATGTGGAATCTAAAAAAAAATCTAACTTACAATAACACAGAGCTGAATGGTGGTTACCAGGGGCGGGGAGTGAGGAGAAAAGGAGAGATACTGATCAAAGGATACGGCTTTCAGTTATGAGATGAATAAAGTCTGGAGACCTAATGTACAGCGTGACGACTATAGTAAATAATAATGTATTATATACTTAACATTTGCTGTGGGAGTAGCTCTCCAGGGTTTTCAGGACCCACAAAGGAGTGGAAACTGCGCAAGGTGATAGATGTGTTAATTCACTTGATTGTGGTACTCGTTTCATATATATTTGTATATTAAGACATCATGCTGTATACCTTAAATAGATGCAATTTTTATTTGTCAACCATATCTCAATAAAACTAAAAAAAAATGATCAATTAAAAAAGGAAAACATCTTAAAGCTCACAGGTAACCTGGGTAGCCCTGATGGGAAATACTGCTACTCCTCCAAAAAAAGTAAGAACACACTGTAGGGCAGTGATGAGCCCCACGTCTGAGTGCCCATTTTTCCCCCAGGGGGTATCAGGCAGCCTCGTTCATGAACAGTGACATCTGAGCATATGTGTTTAATATTTAGTGCTGTTCGTCAGATAAAACTCGCGGCAAAACCGGAGGAATATTGAGTAATAGGCGGGTAAGCCTGGTGGGGAGGGGTCAGAAGGCAGAGCAGGCCCTGGAGGCTGGCGGTAGAATATACCCTCTCGTCTGACCAACTGCTGGAAATAAGACTCCAGTAACCTGATCCCCGCATCCTTATTCACACTGGAGTGAGAACGGTAGGTGTTTGGTCAAAATTGGATCTGGAAGGGGAGAATAAAGAGAAAGTACAGGTTGTGACAACACAGAAAACAGGAGGCGAAGGTGAAAGTAATTTCAACTGTTCAGTTACCCTCCTCTCTCTCTCCTTCCTACCGTCGGGATGATGCCAGCCTTGCGTCTGCTCCAGGCCTGGGTCCACAGAGGAAAGCTGGGAGCTGAGTGGCTTAGCAGTGGAGGGCAGGAGTGGCTGTCGCCCCCATGGGAAACAGGGCACGCCAGAGCCCAGAAAGCGAGCAAAAGATAGGAGCTTTGTCCTGCAGCTTCTTGTACGGGGAGGGGGGAAGGGCCTCCCAGTTCCTGAGAGCTTCCCATGTTCCCGACACCCTGCTGAACGCCTTACATCAGACGTTAGAGACCCAGGTATGCACAGTGCCAGGTTGATTTCATGGCTGAGCTTTGGGGATTGTGGTGACCAGGAGAGGACGGGCTCCTCAAGGGACAGACGGCACTCAAGTACAGCTCATTGGTACTTTGCAGAAGGACAAGCCCAGGATCTTCTCCTTCCTCCAAAGAACCTGGAAATCTAGCTTTAGAAGGAAGTCAGTTGATGTTTAAATGTTCACAACACGTTAAACATGGCGTGGGCCAAACTGAACATAAGGAGATTTTAACACAGCATGGGCAGGATTCTTCCCTGTGCCACGAGCCCAGCCCCCATCCCGAGCCGCCAGTTTTTCTTTCACATCTGCCTTTCACAGCATTTAAAATTTTAATTGTAAAACTAGTGGTAGGTGGAGGTGATGGGTGCCATGGTACAGCGTGGAGCTAAATGAAGTGGCGATATGTTCAGGCGTGCTGGACACGTTCATGGGCTGGGTCTGCCAGAGGCTGCGGGAGGGCCCCCGGGAGGGGGATGGGCAGCCATGAGGCAACTCGAGTCTCGGGTTGGAATCAGGACTGCTGTCTAAATCAGGTCCTTATCCAGCGTGCTGGACGAACCCATGAATCCTCTGTAAGAAGTAGCAACTGAAAGCCCTCTGATGAATTCGTTAACATAGAGCAGAAGTGACCGTTTTGTGTTCATGTCTCTGAATTTTAACACACAAGTAGATTTGTGTAACCATCAGCACAGTCACGAAGCAGAACAGTTCCCTCGGCCCCCAGAACTCCCCTAGGAAGCATTGTTTTTATTTTTTTATTTTAATTTTTTACTTTATTTTATTCATTTTAGAGAGGAGAGAGAAAGGGAGAGAGAGAGAGAGAGAGAGAGAGAGAGGAGAGAGAGAGAGAGAGAGAGAGGAGAGAGATACAGGGGGGAGGAGCTGGAAACATCAACTCCCATATGTGCCTTGACCAGGCAAGCCCAGGGTTTCGAACTGGCGACCTCAGCATTTCCAGGTCGACGCTTTATCCACTGCGCCACCACAGGTCAGGCCGGAAGCATTGTTTTTTAAATGGTGTCAAACACTGGAAGGTAAGTAGTTCTGCTTGGCCCCACCTTGCACCCCGACTTTAAGAATTATGAGGACAGTTGGGGGTAGGAAGGTGAACCAGAACAGGGAACATCCAGTCTTTGGTGGATGACTGTTTCATAATGAGAAACATAACCTATGACTCTCACCTATAACAAAGTCTTGCTTTTCCCCGATAAATACTGCTTCAGCCTGGCTCCTTCCTCTGCTATCTTCCACCAGGATTATCACGTTTAACAACCAAGAAATAGGAGGATACTAATTAATGCATGGGACAAACTTTTATACTAAAATATTATTTGTTGTTTGTTGGAAATTCAGGTTTAACTGGGCATCCCGTATTGTATCTGGTGAGCTCATCATCCCCCACATACATTCTGCACTCACAGCTGTGTTCAGAACCCACTTTTTCTAGGTCTGTGCTTCACTCTTCCATGGTGAATGTGAAAATACTTAGTTTAGAGTTATATTGTGCTGGTGGGGAGATACGACATGTATTGGAAGGTTGAGAGTGCCTCCTCAATACATTAATGTGTTTTCAAGAAATGCTTTGTGACCGTGAGACATATCCTTTCTGGAGAATAAGAAATAGCCTCATGTATGTCTGAGGGAGGGGTACAGATTTTAGAAATTGGTACATTTCCCAGCCCCCCACATCCCCGTTCCCTTGGCCCAACTTTGGGATAATGTAGAACTGCAAAGACTAAACAAGAAGATGGTTCACATTGGGAGAGTTGAAAAACACTACTGGGGTGCCAGCCTTCAGCAAGCCCCGGATCTTACACTATGTTGAGCAAGATGGTGCCTTGTGGCGTGTTGCAAAGGAGTCACAACCAGATCATTCCCCACCTGGACGTTCTGGAGGAGAGTGCTGTGATGGTTGATATATTTGTCTTGTTTGTTTTTTCATTTAGCGATTTTACTAGTGTGATCTCAGAATCACCAGGAGACAAGAAGGAAAAGCCATTATAATAGGGCCGTTTCAGAATTAAGAATGGATGGAAATTTCAACTTGCTGTCCAGACCGAGGGCCAACAAACAATGGCCCGTGAGCAATGCATGATTGTTACATTTGTAAGTGGTCAGAAAAAAAATTTTTTTTAAGAATATTTTATGACATGCGGAAATTGTATGAAATTCAGATGTCAATGTCCACAAATAAAGTTTTATTGGAATGCAGCCACATGTGTTGTCTGTGGCTGACTTCGTGCTACCACAGCTGCATTGGGTGGTTCCAGCAGAGACCCTGGGGCCCGCGAAGCCTGAAATATTTGCTATCCAAGCCTTTATATAAAAACCTTGCCAACCTTTGCTCCCAATAGCATATATTCTTTGGTTTTATTTGCCATTAAGGCTCTAGGAACCTTTTAGCTAAAGGAGCAGCTGTTGTCTCCTTTCCGGCAGTCAAAACAGTAAAGTATCTCAGACAACCTTTTCCCTGTGTTCAGGGCTGCCCTGACAAGCGGCTGATATTTACTGAAGAGCTTGTGTGGGAGTTTTGCAACTGTAGAATTCTCTTGTAGAATATCCTTCCTATCTAAGACAGCTGAAAGTGGTTTTCTTTTGAAAACCAGAAAATCAGCTCTCTTAGGGGCAATGGTTTGGTCCATCTAAACATAACTCATTACGTTTTTAAAAAATGTTTGATTGGTTGTTTTGAGGGAGAAAGGAAGAAAGAAAGAGAATCATTGATTTGTTGTTCCACTTATTTATGCATTCATTGGTTGGTTCTTATAAGTGCCCTGACAGGGGATTGAACCCACAAACTTGGTGTATTGGGACACTCTAACCCAGGGGTCCCCAAACTACGGCCCGCGGGCTGCATGCGGCCCCCTGAGGCCATTTATCCGGTCCCCGCCGCACTTCCGGAAGGGGCACCTCTTTCATTGGTGGTCAGTGAGAGGAGCACAGGATGCAGATGCTGGAGTACTGTATGTGGCAGCGCCACAAAGCGTGGCGTCGCTCACGTACAGTACTACTTCCGGTGACGCGGGATGGCTCCAGAAGCACGTCATATCACTTGTTACGGCTAGCAGTGACAAATATGGAACTGGACATTGACCATCTCATTAGCCAAAACAGGCCCATAGTTCCTATTGAAATACTGGTCAGTTTGTTGATTTAAATTTACTTGTTCTTTATTTTAAATATTGTATTTGTTCTCGTTTTGTTTTTTTTTACTTTAAAATAAGATATGTGCAGTGTGCATAGGGATTTGTTCATAGTTTTTTTTATAGTCTGGCCCTCCAATGGTCTGAGGAACAGTGAACTGGCCCCTGTATAAAAAGTTTGAGGACCCCTGCTCTAACCAATGGAGCTACCCAGCCAAGGCTATAAGTCATTACATTTAAAACCATTTTTTTTTTTTTTGACAGGGACTGAGAAGGTAGAAAGTACCACTGGTTTTCCAGATCACTTTTCTTTCTCCCTGGAAATTGCCAGAACCCTCACTCTGCTACCCTGGAGATTTTAAGGGTGAAGTATCAGAATGGGAGTCAGAGAACACACCTACCACATTCCCTGAGTCTTAGCAGGAAGCCAGTGAAGAGTGGCTTCTGACCAGCCACCTTGTTGTTCAGCCTTGTTGTTAGCCCTTCACCAAGGTTCAGCAACCTCATGGAACCCCTCGGGCCAATGTCTTCATGTGCAAATGAAGTGACCATCAGGTAAAAAACCTGCTGGTGGCCGAAGGGAGCAAAGTCCACTCTGGTTTTTGAATCATCCAGTGTTCCCTTTCTTGTTCAAAGGGGCCAGCTGCAATTTTGACTGCCTTCCTGGAAATATCCAAAGGGACTTTGGTGCTTTAGTAAATATTTTCAAATTGCCCAAGGTTTTGGGAGATGGCAGCACTATAATTGTGAAATCGGTTTAACAAAAAACCTGATTAATACAATATATTATACTTGGCTGGCCACGTGCACATGCTGGACGGAGCAGCAGCATGGACACTCGTGTTGCTCACTCTGAAAATGGATGGCTTTATCCTTCTGGTCTTACGTATGCCCGGCCATACTGTGCTCTCTCTGGGCTACTTCTGAGAAACTGCCTAGAGATAAGAAGCCAGCTATGTTGTGCGAGGTTTCTCAACTGGGCACTAGTGACATGTTAGACCAGATAATTCTTTGCTGAGGGGATGCTGGCCTGTGCATTGGGAGATGTTTAGCAGTATCCCAGTTCTTTATCCAGAAGATGCTGGTAGCATCTCCTATGCCCCTTCATGACAATCTAAAGGTCTACAGACATTGCTAAATATTCCCTGGGGGATGAAGTAAACCCTCTGAGAGCTCCTGATCTAGTAACACACATAAGGGTGTGACCGAATGTATTTCCCATACTTTGAGCATTAGAGATTCACTCACTTAAACATTAAGTGTTCACTTTCATCTTTAGGGATTCCTTAGGGGATTCATTCCTTTAGGTCTTGGGAGTGTTTTTATTTCCCAGAATCTTCCATGAAAATATAAGTTTCTCAAAAATGGTAAAGCTTCAAGTTTTATGGTTTTCGTCTCTTGTGTCAACTCTGACAGGTAGCTGCCGTTCACTACTGTTTTAGGAAGATCTCTGAAGCTTCACTTGGGTTTTGGGGAAAGAACAGCATGATAGATTAGAGTCATCCTTCACGTGCTGGGGGTGAGGAGCTGCCACATGTGTGGAAGGAGCCTTTTTACCTAATATGTCTGCACAGATTGTAATTGCTCCATTGACACGGGGCCACCGTGGCTTTGTGTACTTGTTGGGGTGATTTTCCAGCAGGCTCCAGAAAGGTGTATCGAGGAAGGGTCGTCTTCTCTATATCCTGCAGAGCTGCTGTACTGGCTCAGGGAGGCACTCTAGTTGATTTGATGGGAATAAGCAGCAGGAAACAGCCCCACGTGATTGTACGCCTCTGGAGGACAAGGACTGTGTCATTTCCATCATTGCCTGTTCGCTGTCAAATGTCATTATACTTTTCTCATAGCGTCAAGCCTATGCAGTGACATTAAGCAAGGTGCACCTGTTTTGTATCTTGGAGTCATGCAGCCCTGAGGACACAAAACGATGCTTACATGCACAAAATAAGATATAGATGATTAAAAACATAACCAATTATGCCAACAGTCAGTAAAATAGAAAATTGCGAGAGAACAAAGGTGCTCCTTTGTTTTTGTATTTAATAAAACCTAGTGGCGGTTCTGTAACATTTTTCAATATTATATTATTGATGAACATAAATGATATTGCGAGTTATCTGCCACAACTCTTCAGTACAGTGATATGAAAACACCTGTGATTTCTACTCATGACAAAGTCTTAGGTACTAATGAGATGCCTGAGTCTTGTGCTCAGAGTCATAAGTGAAGACGCTGCTAAATTTCAGCTAGAGGTGAGTGCAAATAACCCTTAACTGGACGCCCTGGATTCTGGCTTCTCCCTGGACTCCCTGCGTTCTTTCTTAACCAGGTCGTTGATTTAAAGGCTCCCTTCATACCCTCACCTGAATCTCTTCCCACTGGATTATTATACAGGCGCTGCACTAGTTTTCTAGGGCTGCTCTAACGGAATGCCACAGACTGGGTGGCTTGAACAGCAGAAATGTATTGTCTCACTGTGGTGGAAGCTGGAAGTCCAAGATCAAGGTGTCAGCAGGGTGGGCTTTTTCCGAGGGCTGAGTGGAAGGATCTGCTCCAGCCCTCTCTCCTTGACTTGTGGATGACATCTTCTCCCTGTGTCCCTTCACACCATCTTCTATGTGTGACTGTCTCTGTGTCCAGATTTTCTCTTTTACCACTACACCAATCGTATTGGGTTAGAAAACCCTGAGGACATAATTTTGACTCCCTTACCTCTCTAAAGACCCTGTCTCCAAATAATATAAGGTTGGGAGGTCCTGAGGACTAGGACTTCAGTATATGTTTGTTGGAGGGACACAATTCAACCCATAACAGGATCACTGCATGTTGTCTGCTGGTCCCTGCATCTCACAGCAATGGCCCTTGGCACCCTACTCTGCTTCTGGCCATGGCAGTAGAAATTGTGTGCAAGGGAAATGCCCCAGAGCCTTGCACATAGTGGGTGCCATTTGCCATTAATGCCTCAAACCTCTGCCCTTTTTTCACACTCATGACTTCCTTTTAGCACCTATGACCCTCAGTGTCCCATAAGCCTCTGTCTCTAGTCAAAGCTTTTTATCTGCAAAGGACCAGAGCAGCATTTTACACTAAGGTGTGATGAAGAAAGCTTCAACATTCCCTCCCCCTGAAACATAGTTAAAAAGAGAGGAAAAGCTGGTAACTACATCACAGGAGCTCAGAATGTCCACTCAAGCCACCATTAGAGCTATCTGTGTTGTCTTCCTACTCAATAATGAACAAAACATTCCTGGTGGGTTCATTGCTATTCAGAGTTTATAGAATTTTCTCACTCCCAATATCTTCTTGGGAAATCAATGAGCAGAACAAGCATTAGTTTTTGCATAGAAACAGAAGCTCAGCTAAGTCATTCGTCCATGCTCACACAGGGCCACGTCACCTGCATCTCTACGCTAGTTCCCTTTGTTACCTCCACCATGCCTGCCCTGTCATCCTCCATTGCCCCTCTGGGTCTTCACAGTGTGGTCCATGCGACCTAAGTCTCAAAGGCTCACTGATCCCCTGGCCCTGATCCAGGGCCCAATCCCAGACCCTCCTGCCCTCCCCCACAGGGGACAAAAAGTAGCCTAAGACTGAGGAGGGCGACCAGGGTGGGAGTATTCTTTGTTCTAAGTTTTAGGACAAAGCAGCAGCAGGGGCAAAGGCTGTGAAGGAGCAGAGCAGGGTCAGAAAACCACAAGGAGCTGGGTGTTGCTGAAGCACGTCGGGAAATGAGGCCAGAGGGTAGGGCGTGCTGGGTCGCAGAGGACCAGGTGTGCCAGGACTTGGCCCCATGGATGGCAGGAGCCACTGAAGATCTGTGTTACCAGGGATTGCTCTGGTGGAGCCGCTTCAGGTCCCTGAGTGCCCACCAGGGTCCCATCATGGCCAGTGCTGGTATGTTCCTGAGTGCTTCTGAGGCGGCCTCTCTGGTCCTTCCGTGCAGGGGTCAGCTGCAGCTTTCAAAGTCGCTAAGATCATTCTTCCTACTGAAACCCAGAGGCAGCGTCCTTATAACCAGCCTCAGCGGAAAGCCTTGGAGCCGACGGAAGCCAGTTTGGGGTGGAATGCGGAGGCTATTTCTGGACATTATGACATCCTGTTCAACTTTCAGAGGAGTCTGGGAAGAAAGGGGTGACTCCAGTCTGTGAGCTTATTTTTAGGGAAGGCTGAGAACTGAGCCTGAAACCGCTCAGTATCCCCCTTGCCGCCCATGCAGCATGTGCTATTGGTGAAGACATTGCTGGGCAGAAATGTGTGTTTATCATCAAGTGAAAGTTAGTCAGAGCCTCCTACACACCAGTCCCAGGTTTTATTGATTTGAAAAGAGGGTGGGAATCAACGTAAACAAACCTCTGAGTCAGAGAAGCAAATTTCAGGGCATTTACATTTGAGAACTGACTTTAGAGTTAAAAAAACTATAGCATAAGAATTCCTGTTTATTGGGCACTTAATATGTAAGCTCCACATGATGGTAAGTGTTTTGCAAACATTTAATGGGAACATTGATACTCTGTAAGCCGTATGGTATTATCACTGTTTTAATAGGTGAGTACATGTTAATTTTAGGAGGTTAAACATGAGCCTAGGACCAGGTAGCTGAGTCGAGGTTTGAACTCAGATCTAGGTCCAAAGCCCATGCAAATGACCACCTCAGGTTTAGCAGATGAGAGTGGCTCATGTGCTGCCACTCTTGGGTCCTGTGTGTCACTCATTCATCTTAGAATTATTTCCTCCTCAGCTCGGATTTGGCCTCAGGGTCCTTCTTAACACAGTGCTCGCTAGGTAACTACTGTGATGCATTGAGCAGCGTTAGTACTTGAGATAAAGCTCATCTGTCACTGTAGTTTTATCTTTGTACTTGCTCAGAATGGAATCCTTAAGCCTAGAGAATTTCTTTGTTGTTGATTTCTACAGATCTATTTATAATCTCTTATTTTCTTAACACTTGTAAGAAATGGGGCATTCAATACAGTTGCCTTTTGCAGTTAGTAGAGACTGTGTTCTTTAATAGGGGGTCCTGACTGCCTTGGAGAGAAGAATGACATTTTAGAACCCAAGGCCTTGATACAGACAATTGGCTTGTGTCGGTGGTGTCTGTGATGATGATGAGTCAGAGATGGAGAATGAACCTTCAGAACTCAGGCCATTTATAGCAGTAAATTTTCAAGTAGCCCTGTCTGATTAATAACAGCAGGATTGTGGGGTGGGATGGAGTGGTGGGTGGTGGGCAGGCCAAGAAAGCAAGAAAATGGGGCGGACTCTGGGGAACACGCTCTGCTTTGGTTGCTGGGAAGAAGTCAGCTCCGCACGTGAGCCTGTAGTCCTTAATGCACCAATTGGGGCTGGAGGTCCCAATGGGAGAAAGAAGCTCCTTAAAAGCAGGTTTGGGCAAGAGAAAAGGGCAGGGAACCTCCAGGATGGTGGTGAAGGGAGCGTTGAGGGTCCAGTTGTGCAGCAGGATGAGATAGCAGTCTACCCAGGAGCAAGTCCACGCTCAAGATCTAAAACTGAACATTGAGAAATAGTAATATAAGCATATTGCTTAGAAACATGGAGGCTACCATGATTTCTTCAAGATTGCAGGTGATTGAGCTAAAACGGGGTTGAACAGTAGACATGGATGGCAGGTAGCACGTAAAGATTGCCAACGCAGGCAACGTTTGACAAAATAAAATCTCTTTGCTCTACTTTTAAAAAAGGTCAAAAGCACACTCAAGTCAAAGGTCTCTGGAGGCCCGTCAGCAGGGTGCAGGACCTCAGCCATAGGCTTGGGATTTAGGGCCAGGTCTCTGGCAATGGGGTGGGTGAAAGTAGGGCAAAATTCATCTGAAATCTGATTACAGAATTGAGGCCAGAGATCAGGACAGAGCTGGGATCAAAACGCCGTTGCCCAGACGGGGTACCCTCCAGTCTGGTAGCCCCTTTCTTACTGACTTCATCTTGTGGAGCCTTATTTCTGGGTATGTGTGTTATGCAAGCTCTGGGACCCTTAGAATCATTTGGGTCCAAGCCAGAAAGAGGACTACCTTGGAGGTGATTTTAACTCATCTCCTAAAATGCTGGTGATGTTCCAGGCAGGGACTGGAGACCTGGACGGCTTCCCGAAGCTCTGCAACTTCCCATGTAGTTTTCTCATCAGCTCAACTTGATGCAGGAGCGTTGGTGTGTCTGCAAGCCGCATGGGAAGGATGCAGAAGGCAAAAAAGCAACCTAGCGCCAACATGGGGGAGCAGGCACCACAGGCTCGACCCCCTTACCCCTCGTCCTGCTTCTCCCTCCCATAATAGACACGGTGGGAAGAGGAAACGGAGACGGCTCCTTGGAATTCTTAGTGTCTGCATTTGATGGATATGTGCTCCTTGGGAGTTAAGGAAGTAAATGAGGTTAACGGACCTCTAAATGAAGGCGGTGGCCATAAATATACTCTTTGGTGCTTGGAAGCTCTAGGGCGGTGTCCCAGACCAAGCCCTTGGAATCCAAAGAAAAATCAAAGACAGTCACAGAACAGCTTTTCTGGCCACCCTTGAAGCCCCACGTTTTCCCCGGGCAGCTCCAGAGAAAGACAATTCCCTGCCCAGCTCTGACAGCTGAATTCAATGGCCGAGTTGTGGGCATTGCTGTTGCCAAAACCACTTAGATCGTTTCCCTGGGGGGCTGATGGATGGAGCCAAGTCTCCTGCTTTTACCCTGAGTTAGGCAGAAACCTTCACCTGCCCGGGCGCTGTTACGTCTGTGTCACCACGCCACTAGAGCAAGTACATGACCTGCCCCCTCCCACAGTTACTCTCCTAAACCGAGTGTGGAATGAAGGCAACAGAAGAGCCAGCGTGGCATCACAGCGGGTCAGAAATAGTATCATCTGCATATTTTGATTATATTTTAAAATTCACTTTCCACACAATTGGATTTCAATTAATTAACTCTGAGCCATCATCTCAGTTTGGATTTGAATGGCTCTGCATTTCAATAGCTACTTCCTCCAAAGTGATATTTATATGCCCGACAGCAGCTTGTCATTCTAATGATGAAATCAGAGAACTTTGTTGCTTTCCCCTCGTTTTTCAAGTCATTATTATTTTAGTAGTAACGCAATCAAGCAGTTATCGAGCTTTTTTTTTTTTTTTTTTTTTTTTTTTTTTTTTTTTTTGTAGTTGAGGTTAATGTCAATCTCGTGCCAGCCTTCCGTTACTTCCAGTCCACATTTTCCTGGCTAGCTGACCAATCAGAATGAGGACAGGCAGTTTACTTTTTTGGATTTTACCCAAATCATAATTGGTTGATTCTTCAGGTTTTCCAAGAGAAAGGATTTTTAATTTTCTTAGATATTTTCTTCATTCTAAACAAAATGTGACACGTACAAAAAAGTGAAAAGAATGAAATGCAGGCAGTCCCCGGGTTACAAATGAGATAGGTTCTGCAGGTTTGTTCTTAAGCTGAATTTGTATATAAATTGGAACAGGTACATTTACCTATTGAGTGCAACATGGACGGATGTTTGTCTTTACATAGTATTTATTTTTACCTTTCTGTGTAAAGAAATACTTAAACATTTTCAAACCTACAGAACCTATCTTGTCTGTAATCCGGGGACAGCCTATAATCTAAAAACTGCTTAGCATGGGGCTGGACACTCAGTAAATATTGTTAAATTTTAAAAGAAAAAAAATTCTTATAATCTCAACATCAAACAAATCGGAGGGGTTTTCTTTGCATTCATTTTATAGTTGTAATTATAGTTACTCCTTATACATTTTACTTTGAGGGGTTCATTTCACCTTTTTATGAACATTTTCTTATGCTGTTACAAACTTTTTTTTTAAGTGAGAGGAGAGGAGATAGTAAGACAGACTCCTGCTTGCATCCCGACCGAGATCCACCTGGCAACCTCCATCTGGGGCAGATGCTTGAGTCAGATGAGCTATTTTTAGTGCCTGAGGCTCATGTGCTCAGATCCACAAGCTACCCTCAGTACAGGGGGTTGACACTTGAACCAGTTGAGCCACTGGCTATGAGAAGGGAAGAGGAAGAGATAGAGGAGAGGTAGGAGGAGAGAAGCAGATGGCCACTTCTCCTGTGTGCCCTAACTGGGAATTGAACCCAGGATGACCATGTGCAGGACTAATGCTCTGTCCACTGGGCCAGCCGGGACCAAACTCTTAAATCTAATTTTAATTGGCTATAGAATCATTAGTTAGGAGTATCTTCAGCTTTGAATACCAGGAAACCTGAGAAATAGTAGCTTAAGGAGTTTTTTAGCTTCATGGAAGAAGACATGGGGACAATTGTGGAGGCTTTGGGGATAACGAGACTGATCACTGAGGGAAAAAGGAACTCTCGACATTCTGCCTGCCATAGGGAGTTGGGCACATGCCAGCCATGGAGCCTGCCCAGAGGAACCAGGAAATTTCACCTCCTACAGACTGAGTCACATGACCACCTGGCTCAAAAAAGTCTGGGAAGGTGAACTGATTACTCTGCAGCCTCTGCAGTGGAGAAATGGGGGCTTCTTAGAATATGGTGGCCAGAGTTGGAAGCACCACGTCAAGGGCAGTTGGCTTTTTTGTTTTGTTTTGTTTTCAGAATTCCAGTTTGATTGCCTACCCGGTAAGTGGCAGGGTTTAAAAGCCTGGGCTCCATTTACGACCGTCTAATTTGGTGCTGGAAGCACGCATGGAAAACCAGCTATGAAAGTAGCATCAAAACCCAGAATGGTGGATATCAGTTTCAAGAAGGCAGCTGTTAACACAAAGTCAGGAAAAATCCCTCAACACGTAGAGGTGGCCCGATCTGGAACTAATGATGGGCAACCTGTCTGCCCCAAGTTGCAGGGACTGAACAGGTACTTGGTTTGTAGGTGGAAGAGGTCATTATCAAACATCTGTATATCTCCATAATTTTAAAATTGTGAAACATTTGCTGAAATACTTCCCCAAGTACCTAGGGGATTGGTTGTGTGGCAGAGGCTGGCTCCGATGTTACTTCAGATCAATACGTAGTTACCTAAAGTGTAGCTGGGCAGAGTAATTGCTGAGATGGCAGGACTTGCCTCCTAGAATCCTGGCTCGGGTGCCACAAGAGAGCTCTGGCTGGCATTCTGGCCCAGCCCTTGCCTGGCCTGTAAACTAGCCCCATCCAAAGTTGTACATCATTTTTTCCTAACTGCCTCTTAATATGACTGTATTATTTTTTCTGATGCCATGGAGTTCCCCTTTTGGGCCAATAAAAGGAGCATGCTCCTCATAAGGAGAATGATGTGGATTCTATCTCTGATGTTACTCAATTACAAAGTAAGGAAAAACACAAAACCATCATCCCTTTGATTTATTTGCAAAAGCATCCTACTGAAATGGAAAGTTTCACTAATTAAATTCATTCTGTGTGAACAACATAAAGCTTTGAAACCAACTCAGCAAGTGTTTTTTTTTTTTTTAATAAATTTTTATTAATGGTAATGGGATGACATTAATAAATCAGGGTACATATATTCAAAGAAAACATGTCTAGGTTATTTTGTCATCAAATTATGTTGCAAAACCCTCGCCCAAAGTCAGATTGTCCTCCGTCACCCTCTATCTAGTTCTCTGTGCCCCTCCCCCTCCCCCTAACTCTCTCCCTCCCTCCCTCCCATGTCCTCCCTCCGCCCCCACCCTTGGTAACCACCACACTCTTGTCCATGTCTCCTAGTCTCATTTTTATGTTCCACCAATGTATGGAATCATGTAGTTCTTGTTTTTTTCTGATTTACTTATTTCACTCCTTATAATGTTATCAAGATCCCACCATTTTGCTGTAAATGATCTGATGTCATCATTTCTTATGGCTGAGTAGTATTCCATAGTGTATATGTGCCACATCTTCTTTATCCAGTCTTCTATTGAAGGGCTTTTTGGTTGTTTCCATGTCTTGGCCACTGTGAACAGTGCTGCAATGAACATGGGGCTACATGTGTCTTCACGTATCAATGTTTCTGAGGTTTTGGGGTATATACCCAGTAGAGGGATTGCTGGGTCATAAGGTAGTTCTATTTGCAGTTTTTTGAGGAACCACCATACTTTCCTCCATAATGGTTGTACTACTTTACAGTCCCACCAACAGTGAATGAGGGTTCCTTTTTCTCCACAGCCTCTCCAACATTTGCTATTACCCGTCTTGTTGATAATAGCTAATCTAACAGGAGTGAGGTGGTATCTCATTGTAGTTTTGATTTGCATTTCTCTAATAACTAATGAAGCTGAGCATCTTTTCATATATCTGTTGGCCATTTGTATCTCTTCCTGGGAGAAGTGTCTGTTCATGTCCTCTTCCCATTTTTTTATTGGATTGTTTGTTTGTTTGTTGTTGAGTTTTATGAGTTCTTTGTAAATTTTGGATATTAGGCCCTTATCTGAGCTGTCGTTTGAAAATATCAGTTCCCATATAGTTGGCTGTCTGTTTATTTTGATATCAGTTTCTCTTGCTGAGCAAAAACTTTTAATTCTGATGTAGTCCCATTCATTTATCTTTGCCTTCACTTCTCTTGCCATTGGAGTCAAGTTCATAAAATGTTCTTTAAAACCCAGGTCCATGATTTCAGTACCTATGTCTTCTTCTATGTACTTTATTGTTTCAGGTCTTATATTTAGGTCTTTGATCCATTTTGAATTAATTTTAGTACACGGGGACAGGCTGTAGTCGAGTTTCATTCTTTTGCATGTGGCTTTCCAGTTTTCCCAACACCATTTGTTGAAGAGGCTTTCTTTTCTCCATTGTGTGTTGTTGGCCCCTTTATCAAAGATTATTTGACCATATATATGTGGTTTTATTTCTGGGCTTTCTATTCTGTTCCATTGGTCTGAGTGTCTATTTTTTTGCCAATACCATGCTGTTTTGATTATCGTGGCCCTATAATATAGTTTAAAGTCAGGTATTGTAATGCCCCCAGCTTCATTCTTTTTCCTTAGGATTGTTTTGGCTATTCGGGGTTTTTTATAGTTCCATATAAATCTGATGATTTTTTGTTCCATTTCTTTAAAAAATCTCATAAGGATTTTGATGGGAATTGCATTAAATTTGTATATTGCTTTGGGTAATATGGCCATTTTGATTATATTTATTCTTCCTATCCAAGAACAAGGAATATTTTTCCATCTCATTGTATCTTTTTCGATTTCCCTTAACAATGCTTTGTAATTTTCATTATATAGGTCCTTTATGTTCTTTGTTATGTTTATTCCTAGGTATTTTATTTTTTTTGTTGCAATCGTGAAGGGGATTATTTTTTTGAGTTTGTTTTCTAATATTTCATTGTTGGCATATAGAAAGGCTATGGACTTTTGTATGTTAATTTTGTATCCTGCGACCTTACTGTATTGGTTTATTGTTTCTAATAATCTTTTTGTGGAGTCCTTCGGGTTTTCGATGTATAGGATCATATCATCAGCAAAAAGTGATAGCTTTACTTCTTCTTTTCCGATATGGATGCCTTTTATTTCTTTGTCTTGTCTGATTGCTCTGGCCAGAACTTCTAGCACCACGTTGAATAAGAGTGGAGAGAGTGGACAATCCTGTCTTGTTCCTGATTTAAGGTAGAAAGTCCTCAGTTTTATGCCGTTTAATAGGATGTTGGCTGATGGTTTATCATATATGGCCTTTATCATGTTGAGATATTTTCCTTCTATACCCATTTTGTTGAGAGTCTTAAACATAAAATTGTGTTGTATTTTATCAAAAGCCTTTTCTGCATCTATTGATAAGATCATGTGGTTTTTGTTCTTTGTTTTGTTGATATGATGTATTACGTTAACCGTTTTGCGTATGTTGAACCATCCTTGAGATTCTGGGATGAATCCCACTTGATCATGATGTATTATTTTTTTAATATGTTGTTGTATTCGGTTTGCCAGTATTTTGTTTAGTATTTTAGCATCTGTATTCATTAGAGATATTGGTCTGTAGTTTTCTTTCTTTGTGCCATCCTTGCCAGGTTTTGGTATGAGGGTTATGTTGGCCTCATAAAATGTGTTTGGAAGTATTGCTTCTTCTTCAATTTTTTGGAAGACTTTGAGTAGAATAGGAACCAAGTCTTCTTTGAATGTTTGATAGAATTCACTAGTATAACCGTCTGGGCCTGGACTTTTATTTTTGGGGAGATTTTTAATAGTTTTTTCTATTTCCTCCCTGCTGATTGGTCTGTTTAGGCTTTCTGCTTCTTCATGACTCAGTCTAGGAAGGTTGTATTGTTCTAGGAATTTATCCATTTCTTCTAGATTGTTGTATTGGGTGGCATATAATTTTTCATAGTATTCTACAATAATTCTTTGTATTTCTATGATGTCTGTGGTGATCTCTCCTCTTTCATTTTGGATTTTATTTATTTGAGTCCTGTGTCTTTTTTCCTTGGTGAGTCTTGCCAAGGATTTGTCAATTTTGTTGATCTTTTCAAAGAACCAGCTCCTTGTTTTATTGATTTTTTCTATAGTTTTTCTGTTCTCTATTTCATTTATTTCTGCTCTGATTTTTATTATCTCCTTTCTTCGGCTGGTTTTGGGTTGTCTTTGTTCTTCTTTTTCTAGTTCCTTAAGGTGTGAAGTTAAGTGGTTTACTTTGGCTCTTTCTTGTTTGTTCATATAGGCCTGAAGTGATATGAACTTTCCTCTTATTACTGCTTTTGCTGCATCCCAGAGATTCTGATATGTTGTATTTTCATTTTCATTTGTCTGTATATATCTTTTGATTTCTGCGCTTATTTCTTCTTTGACCCATTCATTTTTTAGAAGTATGTTGTTTAGTTTCCACATTTTTGTGGGTTTTTCCCCCTCTTTTTTGCAGTTGAATTCTAGTTTCAAGGCTTTATGATCAGAAAATATGCTTGGTACAATTTCAATTTTTCTAAATTTGCTGATATTGTCTTTGTGGCCCAACATATGGTCAATTCTTGAGAATGTTCCATGTACACTAGAGAAAAATGTATACTCTGTCGCTTTGGGATGAAGTGTCCTGTAGATGTCTATCATATCCAGGTGTTCTAGTATTTCGTTTAAGGCCACTATATCTTTATTGATTCTCTGTTTGGATGACCGATCTAGAGGCGTCAGCGGTGTATTGAGGTCTCCAAGTATGATTGTATTTTTGTTAGTTTTTGTTTTAAGGTCAATAAGTAGCTGTCTTATATATTTTGGTGCTCCTTGGTTTGGTGCATATATATTAAGGATTGTTATGTCTTCTTGATTCAACTTCCCCTTAATCATTATGAAATGACCATTTTTGTCTCTGAGTACTTTTTCTGTCTGGTAGTCAGCATTATTAGATATGAGTATTGCTACACCTGCTTTTTTTTGGGTGTTGTTTGCTTGGAGTATTGTTTTCCAGCCTTTCACTTTGAATTTGTTTTTATCCTTGTTGCTTAGATGTGTTTCTTGTAGGCAGCATATAGTTGGATTTTCTTTTTTAATCCATTCTGCTACTCTGTGTCTTTTTATTGGTAAGTTTAATCCATTTACATTTAGTGTAATTATTGACACTTGTGGGTTCCCTACTGCCATTTTATAAATTGCTTTCTGTTAGTTTTGTATCTAGTTTGATTCTTCTTTTTTGTTTTTCTATCATTTGTTTTTGTTTGTTTGTGTTCCATACTTCTTTCCTCTGTTGCTACCTTTTTTAAGTCAAGTGTTTTTGTGGTGGTTTTTTTAAGGGTGGTTACCATTAAGTAATGAAAAGGGTACCTACCATATTCATTGTAGTACCCTATCTTATAAGTATTTCTGCACTTCATCATCCTTTGCTACTGTTAATCTCCATCCTCTCCCCCCTTTTTTTCCTTTGTTGTCACAGTTTAAGTTTGTTTTTATTGTGTTCTTGGTGGAGCTGTTACTTGTGGTGTTGTTTTCTTTTGTTCTTTGAATCTGGTTGGAAAACCCCCCTTAGTATTTCCTGGAGTGGGGGCTTTCTGTTGATAAATTCTCTCATCTTTTCTGTATTTGTGAATGTTTTTATATCTCCTTCATACTTGAAGGATAGCTTTGATGGGTATAGTATTCTTGGCTGAAAGTTCCTCTCTTTCAGGGCTTTAAATATTGGGGTCCACTCTCTTCTAGCTTGTAGAGTTTCTGCTGAGAAATCTGATGATAATCTAATAGGCCTTCCTTTATATGTTGTACTCTTCTTTTCCCTGGCTGCCTTGAGAATTTTTTCTTTGTCATTGGTTTGTGTCATCTTTATTATGATGTGCCTTGGAGTGGGTTTGTTGGGGTTAAGAAAACTTGGTGTTCTGTTTGCTTCTTGAATTTGAGGCTTTAGTTCCTTCCACAGGCTTGGGAAGTTCTCGTCTATTATTTGTTTGAGTATATTCTCCATTCCATTTTCTTTCTCTTCTCCCTCTGATATACCTATTATTCTTATGTTATTCTTTCTGATGGAGTCAGACAATTCCTGTAGGGCTTTCTCATTTTTTATTATTTTTGAGTCTCTTTCTTCTTCTCTCTGTTGTGCCTCAAGTTGTTTGTCTTCTATTTCACTAATCCTATCTTCAATCTGGGCTGTTCTGTTAGCTAAGCTTGTTACCTCGTTTTTCAGCTCGTGAATTGAGTTTTTCATTTCTGTTTGATTTGTTTTTATAGTTTCAATTTCCTTGGTAATATATTCTTTGTGTTCATGGAGTTGTTTTCTGATCTCCCTATATTGCCTTTCTGTGTTTTCTTGTATATCTCTGAGTATTTTTAAGATTTCTATTTTAAATTCTCTGTCATTTAGCTCCAAGGCTTCCAATATGTTAAGTCTTTTCTCCATAGATTTTTCCACATCTATTTGTGTTACCTCTCTTTCTTTTGTATCCATAATATTCGATTTCCTCTTTCTTATCGGCATCTGAGGGTGGTCTTATTGATAGCACGCAGGCACACTCCCTTGCGGCTTGAATGAGCGTCACTGCGGTAGCTTCCTTCACACCCTCGTCTCTCAGATTCAAGTGATAACAGTCCTTTTGCTTTCAGTTTGTGTGGAACTCCGGAATGCTCCGAGGATAAATTTTTCTGTTTCTAGTTGATAAATTTGTTGTGATTTAGGGGAGAGCTGTCGGACGCGCTTCTCACGGCGCCATTTCCGTGACGTCAAGACTCACTCTTCAGCAAGTGTTTTTAGAATATCTCCTACATGGTAGACACAGTTTTGGGTGCTAAGGATGTTATAGTAAGTCAGGGGTTGGGAACCTATGGCTTGTGAGCCAGATGTGGCTCTTTTCATGGCTGCATCTGGCTCGCAGACAAATCTTTAATAAAAAAAAAAATAACGTTAAAAATATATATCATGTATTACAATCCATTCATTTCCTACCGCTCATGTTCATGGTTGTGGGTGGCTGGAGCCAATCACAGCTATCCTCTGGAACAACACCAAATTTTTATTGGATAATGCGTAATGTACACGGGTCGTTGTATGGTTCTCATGGAATCACATTTTAAAATACGTGATGTTCATGGCTTTCTCAGCCAAAAAGTTTCCCGACCCCTGTAGTAAGTGCAACACAGTCTTTCACCTTCATAGAGCTTATATTCTAGGGGGAAGGGGACAGTTTACAAATAGACAAGTGAATGTATGAAGAAAGAGGAACAATTTACAAATAGGTGAATATGTACTGTGTTGGTCTGTAGTGTGGGGGTAGGAAATGGGGACACTATTATAGGTTGGTCTGGGAAAACCTCACTAATAAGATAGTGTTCGAGCTGTGACAGCAACAGAGGAGTAAGCCGGGGGGGGTTGCTTGGGGAAGCACAGTCCTGGCAGAAGGCACAGCAGCACCAGTGGCCCTGAACTAAGAGCATACTGGATGTGTTCAGGAAGCAGCAGGAAGGTCCGTATGGCTGGAATGGAGCAGGTGAAGAAGGGTAGTAGGAGATATGAGCAAGAGGTGGCAGTCAAGGTTGATCACAAAGTCATCTGTATACTGGGGTATGGACTTTGGCTTTTATTTTAGGTGAGATGACGGTCTTTTGGAGGGTTGGGAACACAATCTGACCTTTTAAAAGAAGTACACTAGCTGCTTTGATGAAACCACTTAGGACAAGGGCAACCAATGGTGGAAGCAGGGAACCAGTTGGGAAGATATTGTGGTAATTCAAGAGACAGATGGAACCTGCTTGGGCCAACATAGTAGTGGGGGTGGTGGTAAGGGATGGATATACATACATGATAGAGCTCAAGGGACTTCCTTCTTGAGTAGAAGTGGAACATAAGAGAAAGAAAGAAGTCAAGGATGCTCCTGGGTTTTGGCTCATGCAATTAGCAGGATGATGTTTCACTTTAATTAAGTGGAGATGACTTTGGGAAGGTCTGTTTTGGAGGTAGAAGCTCAGTCTTGGAAATGTTCAATTAGAGATGCCTACTTGATACCCAAGTGCAAATGTCCAGTGGGTAGTCAGGTGCACTAATCTGGAATTCAAAGAAGAGGTCTGAGCCGATGGCCTAAAGATGGGAATCTCCAACATTTACATGGTATGTCAAGCCTAGAGGTTGGGTGAGATCACCTGGGGGTGAAGGAAAATAGAGAAGAGGTCTAAGGATGGAGTTTTGGACTCTTGGGGAGATGACGAGAAAACAGGAAATGAAATAAAGAAAGAATGAGCAGTGAATGAGAGAACTAAGTGGAGTGAGACCTAGAATTTAAGGAAAAGGGAGTGATCATCTTTGGCAGATGTTGCTGATATACCAAGAAATTTAAGGCTTGAGGATTGGCCATTGGATGTAACTGTGTGGAGGTTCCTGGTGCCCTAGACTAGAGTATTTTGGTGGAAAGGTGGAGGTGAACACTGAGAGTGAGGCGAGAGGGATGGGAGACAGCCAGTGTTGACTCTTTCAAGGAATGTTGCTCTAAAGGGAAAGAGAAAGGAAAGTGGAGCTGCAGGGTAGTGTGGGCTCAGGGGAGGCTGCTTTTAGAGATACTAGAGCCTGTCAGAGTGCTGTTGAGAGTGATCTCGTGACTGGGAAACGTTGGCAGAGAGGAGACAATTGCTAGAAGGTCATCCTTGAGTTGGGGAGTGAGTATGTCATTGAGAACCCAAATGGATTGACCTTATATGACAGTGACGGCAGAGCATCTGAGACCAATGAGAAGGCTGGAGCCTCGTGACGGCAGCCTGTGGCCGGCCCCTTCTAACTGCTTCTGTTTCCTCAGTGAAATGGGAAGCAGGTGATCTGCTGGCAGTGAGGAAAAGGGAAGAAGTATTGGAAATCTGAGGACAGTTCAAGAGTAATTAGACTAGGAAAATAGATTTCTGGATCCCTGCAAGCCCCCCCCCCCTGTGATTTGAGGTCATAACTGAAAGCAAAAACAGACAACATGGTCATGTGTTTTTCCCCAGTATTTTCTGTGGAATATGTGCAGGTACAAATAGGCGAAGTGTTGGATTTCATCTGCTCTGGGCTTTGGGAAGAGCATGATTATAGTTATTAATCATGGCATCTAAAATCTGGCCGAAGAGGGAAGTGAGGGCATGAGGCAGGTACTGGGCCATGGAGAGGTAATAAAATCAAAATAGCGTAAAGAGAGTATTAGATTTTTATAAACTGGATTTTTTAATGTAACTTAAATTATATTTCCAATGTGTGTTGCAAAGTTACCACACTTTAAAGATCTGTAGTCATTTTTTACATATGAAACATTCTATATGATAGTAATAATTATCTGCCTCCATTGCTGTTTATATTGTAATTTTCTTAAAATAAGTCACGGTATAACTGAAAGAAACTAGCTGTAAGGCATTATGGATAAATCCCAATGCAGTTGGTCAACTAGGAAGGCTCTGAGTGAAAGCCACATGTGACCTAAGGGCAACTGGTCCAGCCCCAAGGGCTGGATTTGAATGTGGAGCTGGTGCCCACTGGCCAAGGGAGGAACAGTCTTGGTTACAATAAAAGAACTGGCAGTCAGTGGAATGTCTGGTCAGAGGGCAGGGGCTGCCAACAGAGAGAGGGCAGCTGGCCATCTGGAGCCAGGGTCTGCCCAGCCCAGGAAAAGAACTGATCAGAGCTGAGGCTAGCAGGGCAGTGAGGGTGCCCATCCGAGAAAGGGAGCGGAGTAGTCGGCAGTGTACTAGACAGACCACAGAGGAGGGACAGCACGGACTCTCCATCAAGTCTGCATCTGCTGCCAGTGTTGTTTACAGATCTAATAGGCAGCCAAGGTAACTCAGACAAAAGGGAAGAGCCCGGGCGAGCCTCTTAGTTTTGGATACTCTTCCTGACGCTGTCTGCAACGGCTCAGGCACTGGGTAAAACTGAGCCGGAGGGCTGGGATGCTGGAGGATCCAGCTGCAGAATCTGGGACAGACAGGGGCAGAGGGGGAGAGGAGCGGCTGACGAGGAACAGCTGCTCCCTTTCCCAAGCACAGATGCAAGGCCCGAATACCAGCACACCGTTCATTTCATCGGTGGCAACAATCCATGCGTATTTGCCCAGGGCTCTATAGTCCATGTTTAACATAAATTAGGACACGGAGAAAGGAAACCACGGGTCTTCCTCTTGGCCTCGCTGACTTGATCCTTGCCTGGGGCCACGTGCTTATGGCATGTGAGGTAAGGTGACTCTCCTAGATGTGAATCCTGATTTTAGTCCAGTGATGTCAAAGTCTTATCACAAAACCGTCCCATGTTTGCATCTCCTCGTCCTTGGTAAGGAGGTGGCAGTAGCTGTTCTCTCAGTAGCACGAGAAAGGGGATGTGGACGTCCTTGGGGAAATGCAATACAAGACACAGCTGGAAGGCTTCAGTGGTCGGTTGGGATATGGAGGCCAAAACGAAGTGAGGTCAGCACAAACTAAGCAGACCAAATCAAATCTTTGATGGTTTAGTGATTTTTAAAAAATGCTTCCAACTCTGCACCATTTAACAGGACTGCCCACAGTGGCTACAAACATTTTCCAGAACAGATCAGGAAAAGCCAAGTTAGAAATTGGTCGTTGCTACAAATCCGGTGGTAGACTATCAGTGACCCAGATTTCCCCAGAAGTTTTCCCACAGGAAGTGAAAGAAAAACCACTGTGGGACTGATGCAGCCTTGATTTGTTGAGAGCTAAGAGATCCTCACAGCATGGAAAGATGGCTCGTCTCTCAACCGGCCTTAATGAATTGGGATGAGGTGTGTAAATCACATCTATAGAATAAATGGTCAAGTTTCAGTCTCTGTTGCCAGAAATCCATAACAGTGTCTTTTCTGGGTAAATACTTAGCTCATGGCTGAAGCTGCCGCCCTTTAATGCCTTACACTGTGAGGTCAATATTGTTTCCACTTCCTGCCTCTCTTTTGAATAAGGTGTGAGAGGTATGGAGAAGTAAAGGTAATACACAGAATAGATACGCGGATGAGTTGATGGTGCTATTCATCTGAGAAGGGAATACCGGAAGAAGAAAATTTGGGGGGAAGGTGATGAATTTTTTTTGAACATGTTGAGATCATGGTGCTTTTGGGACACACATGAGAGATGTAGAACTCAGAAAGGAGATCTGGTATGGGGCCTTAAAAAAAACTGTACCATAGGAGTGATTGAAGCTATCCAGGGAGAGAATATAGCATATAAAGTCAATCTGGTCACATATTTAAGGGATGAGCGTGGCCACAGAGGCAGAAGGGAAATCAAGGCAGAAGGAGGGTAGTGGGTGAGGATCAAAGAACTTTCCAGAAAGAAGAAAGTGATGGGTCATGTTGAAATGCTGCCAACAGGCAGAAACTTGATTTCTGGAAATGACACAGTTGAACATTCCAACTGGAAGGTCCCTGGTGGATTGGAAGAAGTTTGGTTAAATATTATAGAGTGGTGTGGTGAGGAGTTGATTGAAAAGAAGCAGGGATATTTAATAAAGCCTTTTCCTCCCCAAGTGATGTGGTTGTGATAGCAGCAGAAGGGGGGGGGAGGAGAAGAAGTGAGACTCACTAGAGAGGGCATAGGGTTTGCGCAGCTTCTTTATTTTTAAGAAGTGAAAGAATTAGTTAAAAATAGAAAAAGTGGTGAAAGCCACAGATGAACAGAAGGATAATTGATGGCATGGTGTCAATGAGAGGTCTTGAGATGATGAAATTCAAGGCAGTGGTACTAGCCTTTTATGCATGAGTAGAAAGTAATATATTGAGTTCCTGCTTATGATGAGCATGTGCTTGTGCCTGGGGGGGGGGGTGATCTTCTACCAAAGCTACGGCGTTGACAACCAACACATATGAAGATTCCTGGGCAGTCTTGGGAGCCTGCCTGAGGTTGAAGACCATAGATTTGTAGTGGTATTATTCTCCTGCACAGCGGTATGATTTTCCCCAGTAGGGTGTGGTGGCCTACCTGGGTGTTCGGTCTTGGGAAATCAGAATGGGCACTTAACCCCGATTTGGGACTTTGCCAAGTGGGCATAGCCACAGAATGAAGAGGCAAGGTCATTGAGAATATAGGGAGATAGTGATTAGAAATGATTGTTCACATAGACTTACCTGAAAAGAGATGAAGGGATAGACAGGAGAGCTATGATGGATGGGGAGCACAGAAAGGAAGTTGGAGGTGAGAGGGCTTGAAAAGATTGAAGAGCAGGTGTGGTGAGGACAAGCCAGTGAGGGAGGGAAAGAGGAGAGGGTGTGGTTGGAATCGGGCCTTTTACCTGAACATTTCATCCTTGATGATGAAGCCAGATTTCAGCCCCAGGTAGGGGTGATTGAGGAGAGGAGAGATCAAGGTTATCTAAGATGAGATTGTCAGGGAACTGTGGGAATAACAGTTGGATGAGTCATGCACACAAGTACTGAGGTCACCCAGGATGATGGTGGGGTTTGATATGGATTCTGTGAGCCAAGGAATGAAGTCAGCAGTAGATAGGAGGAAGTGACCAGGTCAGTTGCTGATGGAGGTGAGGACAGATAGAACAAGGGAACAAACCAGACTTTTTCCAGGAGCCCAAAAGAGCCGTGGTCTGGAAGCAACATTAAGGAGTGAAAAAAACTGCCAAACCGCATCCTAATTCCGATACAGTTTGGTTTAAAAGCCCATATTTTAAAAACTATTCTGTCCTGTTCACTGAATCTAAAGCTAAACTGACAGATGCCAGTTTGCCTGGAGGTGGTACCAATACTTTAAACAAACAAATAAACAAAAACCAAAAAGCTTGGTATAAGATGTAGTCTATCCTATTGATTTTTTTAAAGTCAGATTTACTTACCTCTTTTGAATTTTCCAAATCAGAGAGTTTGCATTTTAAGGAATAAATCTCAGGCACACACACACAAAAATGATAGGAATAAATTGACACGTATAACAGAACTGCTTTAATCATTCAAGATAACCTTACAAGTCTAAGGTTAAAATTTAGACAGCGGCGGACACTGAAATTATGAAAGCATTCCAGCTGACACTTTTGGTTGATGCTTGGGCACAGTTGCTGGCCTTTTGGTCTGATCCAAGGACAATTTTGAACTAGAAATACTCCATGCGTATGCATGATGTCCTACTTCTCTAACACATGGTTGGCATCTGAACCTGCCTGTTACACGGAGAATTATCAGACCAGAGAAATGTCAATAGCTGTGAATCACAAAAGTAGCAAATATAATCTAAGAAAACCTCCTCGAACCTTTATAATTAAAGAGTTTATAGTTCTGTTACCCATATATTTTAAAAAGTCTGATAAACAAATGCAAAAAACAAACACTAAGGTATAAGTAGACGATATACATAAGGTATTGTGTACATTTGCAGCAGAAATTTACCTGTCTGATGGGTTATACAGTGTATATGGGTTGAAAAGTGGAATCCAGAATGCAAATAATCAATCACCTCAGAGCCCACGGGGATGCTCAGAATTCCTGCAAATCATAGTGGTGGCCACTGAAAGTTTCATTCTGTTTTGTGACTTGACTTCCAGTGAGGAAGGTAGCACAGCTGTGAACCAGCTGCATTTCATTTCAGCTTGGAAACAGCGCCCTTTTGTCTGTTCCAAATGTTCTTGCCCCCCTCCCCACCCCTCGATTTCACAGACTTTGGTTGCTAGTGGAAAAGTAGTTGTTCAAATACAGGTTCACTTTTGCTGAGCCTGCCGCTCACCGGGACTTCTGGGGTACCTTCAGGTATTGAGTTTAAGACAAGGGATCTTGTTGGTGATATGTAACAAGGTAAAGAAGTCATTCAGTGGGTTTCCCATATGTTCATCTGTTACCTTCATTCATAGAAATGCACTGATTCCCCAGCTACATTCAACTCTTGTCTTCCCGGCTGTTGGAGAACATTCAAGAATGTAGTGCCGCCTAGTGGAGCAATTTCTTAGCATGTGTTCCACCCTGCACATTATTTAAAAAAAACCCAAAAAACACAACTTTTTTTTGGAAAGAGGCAAGATTTTAATAAACACACTAGTGAAGGTATTTGTTAAATGTAGATAACAGTAAAATGGAAAGGTGTAAATAGTCCTTTCAAAAAATTTAATTTATTACATGATATTTTAATGGTGAAAATAATGACTCTGTACCACGGTGTCTTATAACTAACTACAGGAGCTACAGAGATGAATAATATGGAAACTGAATTTGTGGCTATTTTCGAAGGAAGGGAGAGCGGTTGAAATTGAGATGGGGCTCATGGAGAGGCTTCTAGAAGTGACTGGCAAGTTCTGTTTATTTTTCACTGGGAACTCATTTAACTAAACATTGATTTTTATGATGTTTTCTGTGCCTGTATTTAATTAAAAGGTCAAAAAATGCTGAAACTTTTGGCCAACCCTACCACCTCCTAAATGTATAGCCCTTTTCAGAGAAACCTTAAAAATGCTAAAGCATGTGTACTTTTTAGACCTTATTTCATCTGACTTTCAAAATTAGGCTTAGGTACCGATAAACACCTGCGTTGGCAGGCCTGGTAACATCATTCAAACTTAGGAAGCTTTTTACCTCTATAGACATAATATGCTTTTTAATAGACTGTGTTCTTTTGTCCTACTGTGTATTTGAATATGGACTTTTCTGTTTTCTGTGGCACAATTTTCAAAGAAGTTCAAATTCAATAATATACTTGGAACATCCAGTTATCATAGATTAGCAATAACTTAGTGACCAGTCAGTGAGAGAAACTAATAATTACTTTGGAGGTCATCTGCCCATTAGAAAACTCCTTTGCAGAGTCCCAAATTCAGAATAATTGCATTTCGTTTTAGAAGCGAGTGGTGAACAGATGCATTAGCTATGCTGAAATATCTGACCACTTCCCTCTGATGGTGAGCGCACATTTTACAGGAGAAATTATTTAAGAGTGATATAACTGGTAAATCAACATTGGCTTGCAATATTAAATCCAACATAGTTTAATTCTAAGTTATTCAGTTGTAATTAAATTTTTTCAAGACATAATAGTTTAAAATTTTTACCTTAAAGGAAATCTCAAAAATGGCTTTCACATTTGTATAATCCAGATGAAAAATGAGAGAAAAAAAAAAAAAGGCAATGAAGTTGAAAGACCCAAATTGATTCCAGAAGCACTTGCCAAGTTTCCATTAAGTCTCGCTAGCTGTTTTTAGGGGAGGGAGGCTTGGGGGAGCAAGGACTCTCTTCTAGGATCTGAATGAGATTTTGATTTGGTTGGTCTGATCGTGTATCTCCCTTCACATCTTCTAATGTATTATGGACAGAGCTGGCGTCCTCAGATGAACAGGATGCTATGATCACACACATTCCAGGGGTGGCTCCTAACCCGTCATGGAACTCTGCCAACCTCCCAGTGGTTTGGACACACACACACATACACACAGAGACTAATTATGTGTGTATGTGTGTATTGTATATATTAAGCTGGGGGAGGTGCGCCTTTTTCATTTTCCATAGCACTACATATATAGAGGTCAGGCACTTTGAGTTGGAATAAACTTTCCTAATTTATTTGACCACCAATCACCAAAAACATAAACAAACAAACAAAAAACGCCTTTAGAAAATATTAAAATGGAAGTTACAACATACGCCCAAAGAAGCATGGATTAGGAAGTTGTTTTGAGCATGGTTTGCAATAATTAAAAAATGGAATAATTCAATAGGAAAATGGTTAAATAGGATATGTTCAGCAGTCTAAATAGTAAAGTAGCTCTATATGTACTGACATGAAAAACTCTACATACACATACTTTATGTAAGTTCATAAAGAAAAAGCTAGGAATTTTATTGAGGGTGAAAAGAAGGAACTTTGGTCTTTTCTGTTTATTACAATTTTTAAATACCAAAATTGTATTCATATGTTCCTTGTGTAATTCAAAATTCAAATTAGTCCAATTTAAACCTCTTTGGAGTCTACATTTTAAAAGCTTTTTTACACAGCCTGGGGATAAACAAACCGATATGATTGAAGTGTCTGTCGATGTTACCCTGAATTCTAAGTCTCGTGGGACCTTTTGACCTAAAGACTTTTCAAAGGACAGAGGGGGAAAACATCTCCTGTGTGTCTCTGTCTAGAGTGCTCCAGAAGGGATGCTGTTGCCTCAGTCCAATGTGTTGGTGAATTATGATGGTTCAGGACTCAGTCTCAACCCCTCTCCTGCCTACTATTAGCCCAAAGCCCCTGGATAGGGCAGTGAAATCATTAAGGGGCAACATACTCCAATATTTTTTTTTAGTCAAGATAGCCCCAGCTCCACACAATCAATGGAAGGGACTCACCAAAGATGCTGGCAGTACTAGCTGCCCTTTATTGTTTTAATTCTGGCTTTTGAGCAGCTCTTATGCCCAAGACATGGGAAACCTCAAGTCTCCTTCAGTTGTTGTCTTTGGGGAAATTCATGAAGTGACTAGAGAAAGTGGACCCGGCTTTTTCCTTTGAACAGCGGTTTGCACAACATACACCAGTGGCTTTGTAGACCTGGTTTTCATTACTGAAATATTCTCGCCGGGGCGGCCGTGGAGGTTGCCTGGACAGTTCAGTTAGCACAGCAGGCTGGAACTCATTTACGTGTTTGCTGCCTGAGGCTTATCCCGGCTGCGCTCCCAGCTACCCCAGGAACTCTTAGATAGGACACAGCAGCCAGGTTTCAGTCTAACAAGCCAGTCTCTTTCACTCTCCACAATTTCAATTTACTGTTGTTGTTGTTGTTTTTTAGTATGGGTCAGGCTTTTTTAAATTTTATTTTATTTATTGATTTTAATGGGGTGACTGATAAATCAGGTTACATATGTTCAGAGAAGACATCTCCAGATTATTTGACATTTGATTTTAAAGTGCCCCCCTGTCACTGCACCAGGCATGGATAGCACCTTCCAATTCCTGTCACTGCCCACGGAGGTGGCCTCCCGGTGAGCTGCTAGGTGGGACCAGGTACAACCCAAAGCAGGGGCTACCTGATGTCTTCATCTGTAGATTAGGTGCTGAATGCTATTCCTTGAATGGCTGATTGAATGAATATTCATGTAATCTGGGGGAATGAATGGGCCCCTCCCTCACTTTATAACTAAGCTCCTGGGATCCATCCACCTCCTTTAGGAACCTGTCAGAGACCACCCTGTGTCCACCCATTCATGCATTCATTCAATGAATATTAAGCACCTCCTCTAGGTCAGATACTGAGCTAGGTGGAGGGGATATGGTGGTGAAAAGGCATGGTCCCTGACCTTGAGGGCTTCATAATCTAACAGAAAAGATATTCTGGAATAGCTGTAGGGTGTCATATGACCCCAATGAATTGGTCACGATGCTTCCCCTGTGTTCACTGATTAGGAAAGGACTCTTGGCATCTGTCCAGGACCTCCAGCCCTGCTTTATCTTCATCTCCTCCCTGGTCATTCCTCTCCCAAAGGGAGAGCCCATTTAGGGACCTTTGTAAACTGATCTTCTGATGTCAAAAATAAGATGCCTCAGATTCCACTGCATATCATTGGCATATTGGGACCAAAGGCATTTTATCTCTTTATAATGAAAAAAATCATTTTTCATAAGTTAATGTTTTTCCTTCTAGACCTGGGTGCCCTTCTCTTATTTATCCTCTGCCCATGCAGCTAATCAGGTTTGAAGGGTAAAATAATACCAGACTCATCATGGCATGTCACACGAGAATCATCATTAGTTAGAAGCCCAGGGTTCTAAGAAATAGAGACCAGATTGTGTTAGCCCCAGGAAAAGGGGTGGGTTGTTATAAGGATGCAGGGGTGTCTTACAGAATCAGAAACAGATTGTGACTGGGCCTAAATTGAACATCAAAGCTGGGAAGTGGCCAGCTCCCAGAATCTGTTCTCTCTTTCACGTCCCTCCTCATCTTCTCCATCCATCCATCTCTCCTCCCTTTCCATTTTCCCTTTCCTTCTTTCTCTCTCTCTCCTTTCCCTCCCCCATACATATCTCTTTCTCCACTTAGCTTCCTCTGCTTTCCTGGTGCATGCAGTCAATGAAATATGGTTTCCCCACGATCTCTAAGTTTACTGGCCACATCACAGAGACTCCCTTCAACTTAGGCGTGGCAGGATCGGGGTCATATCGTTCCCATATGGCTCCTGGAGGACACTTTTCTGAATGTGGGTTAACTTCTAGAGAAGAAGGACACATCTTAAGCAGGACAGACATGCCCTAAGGTATCTAGGACGCCTGCTTTGACACACACAGACATACCTGTAGTCCATATATTCAAATCCCTTTCGTGGCTACACATCTAACTGGAGATGGTCAGAGAGGCCCTGTCTTGAAACCACGTGAGAAGATGTGGTTCTGACTTGAGCTGAAGAATTCACAGGGTTTGCCTGGAGTTTCAGGAACACGCTGGGCCTGAGCCACAATACTTTGCTTCCGGTCATGGATCCACCATTGACTAACTCTGGGACACTGGACCAGTCCTTACCCTGGCTGAGCCTTCTTTTTCTGCTCAAATTGGGGGTCACCGAGGCAGCTTTCAATTATTTGAAAGGCCACAGTGTAAGAGAAAGAACAGGTGTTACCTGTCTCGGTCCAGTTTTACTGTCTAACCGCAGTGGACACTACAGTGTGGTGACGGCGGCTGAAGATCCCACAGAGCTTTCTCACAGTCAGCCCGCTCCGTCGTGACACTGAATGGCTGTGGAGAACTGGCACTCCCTGCTCCCGTAAGAAACCAGGGGAAGCTCAAAAATGATCTACAGAATGGAGATGCGTGAGTGAGTGGAACAATAGATTGATGTCTCTTATTCTCTCTCTAAAATAAAAACTTTTAAAAGACTCATCCCCTAGGACTAGAGTCTTGCTGGCTGAGGAAAATGATCAGAACTGTGTTTTCAGCATTATGCAACATACTCTGTGGTATAAAATGCAGTTTAAAAAACCAAAAAGAGAAAAAGATCTCTTTGTTTGAAGATCATATACTAGTCATTTAGAAAGACCAAGCATTGTAAGAAATAACTGGATAGCCCATTCACACTGCAAGAGGAGTAGAACCAGCCTTTACTAATTACCTGCCACCCGTGTCCCGAGTACTATGTTATTTGTCATCTCCTTGCATCTTACTTCAAGTTTACAAGCTCTGTGGTGTCTCAGACATATTAAAGGATTTGAATTGGAGCACCTGTCTAGGATATGGTAAGCCAGCATTTGTGCTCTTCCTTTCAGCACTTAGGTTTATTTATTTCTTGATTTATTCTGTCCTGGTAGCCTACCTGGCTATCTCCTAATTAATAAGGAGGTACACCATCCTCATTGTACTTTTCCAAATACGACATGGCCAAAATGCGTTCTATTTCTATTTTTCAAGTTTCTATGCCAAGTATGGAGTGACCAGGTGTATCGAGCTCCTTAGTATTCATTCATGTATGAAGTTCCTTGAATCAGTCAGTGTACAGCCTACTTCTGTTTTGCTCATCCAGAATCAGTTGGTGATTTATTGACAGCCCATACAAGCAGCCAGTTCGTGAGAATTCATGATGAATTGTGATGGCACACTCCCCTGCCCAGCATCTACCTCATTTCAAGTGTGCTCTGTAATTATAAAAATGACGTATGTATCAGCACTCTATCAGGGTGCTGCTGTGCCATTAGCAAGAGATTTTTGACTTTTACCATTATTTCACAAAATGGGAATTGATTTCATAAAGAAGATGAGTTCATAGAGAAAGCTTGCACTTTGGGGTTTCTTAAAAGGTGGTGAGTGTTGTGGCATTGAGTTCCTGGGTTCTTATTTTCTGACCCTATGGAAAGAATAACATCAGTACACAAATCTAATAATGGAAGGAGAGAGTCAAATAAGTCTTCAGAAACAGACCTAAAATAAGCTCAATCTATTATAATCAGAAAATGGATCTTAAAAAGAGTGTTGTCAAAAAGCAATAATGTGGTGATGAGGTGTAGAAGGTGTGTGTGTGTGTGTGTGTGTGTGTGTGAATGGACTCTTTTATTCCAAATTCTCAGGTGAGGTGATATGAAATATGATTCATTTTGTAATGCTTTGTTATTGATTTCATAGGAGTTTGGTTTCTGCTTCAGTTCCTGTTTAGCCACTCACCAGCGTAAAGAAGTATTGCTTATTTATTTAAAGAATTTTTTAAGATAGTGAAAATTCCCAATGATCAAACTTGTTTATTTGTGTAGGCTCTGTTCTCTCCCTGGGATACCCATCTCAGCTCTCATTAGTCTGGGAGCACAGACCCTGTCAGGTCACCTGCCCTGTAATTCCCGTTGGCCGTCCTCTCCCAAGAGGCCATCCTTTGCATTCCATCCAAGTGCATCATGTTAGAGCCACAGAGTTTAGTGCCTTTACTGTTTCTTTACCTACTTTCCTCCATCAGGGTGTGAGTGCCTGGCGGGCTGGGAAAGTGAGCCTTTTATCTTGGTTTCTTCAGCACCCTGGAGCAAAGAGCACAGCACATAATGGGACTTGTGGCAAATCCAATTCAAGGAATCTTGGGGCAGTCCTGCTCACTGAGGATAGAAGATAAAAACTGAGGTTTCGGCCCTGGCTGGTTGGCTCAGTGGTAGAGCGTTGGCCTGGAGTGCAGAAGTCCTGGGTTCGATTCCCAGCCAGGGCACACAGGAGAAGCGCCCATCTGCTTCTCCACCCTGCTCCCTCTCCTTCCTCTCTGTCTCTCTCTTCCCCTCCCACAGCCGAGGCTCCATTGGAGCAAAGATGGCCCGGGCGCTAGGGATGGCTCCTTGGCCTCTGCCCCAGGCGCTGGAGTGGCTCTGGTTGCAACAGAGCGACGCCCCGGAGGGGCAGAGCATCACCCCCTGGTGGGCAGAGCATTGCCCCCTGGTGGGCAGAGCATCGCCCCTGGTGGGCGTGCCGGGTAGATCCCCGTTGGGCGCATGCGGGAGTCCAGCTTCAGAAAAATACAAAAAACAAAAACAAACAAACAAAAAAACCCTGAGATTTCTAAGTTCTCCACCTGCCATGACGTTCTGGGATGAAAAAGTAGCAAGTATGCTTTTTGCACGTACCGAAGTCTTCCATTTCACATTTCTATCCATCCTGCTCCTCTGTCTCTTCATTGTCAGGGCTCCGCATCCTCTGTCTCGGCCAGATATGGGCTCATGCCGTCTTCAGTGACTTTCATTAAGGTCTCAGGACTGAGATAACTAGTTTTGCTTGGTGATCTTCTTCACTTTGAAAAAATTAATCCATTAATCAGTTATTAATGTTTACTGAAAAAAGTCAATACAGAATAAATTGTAATTAGGAATTTGATCATGTAAACATTTAACATAAGTGAGTCCACTTAGGCAAGCAAACAAAAAAAAAAACTGAAAGAAAGACAAGATCACGAGAAGAGAAAATAAGGCCCTATTTGAATAGTGAAAATGATTGATTCTCTGTGGGCGTGTGCGCCAGGTGAGTGTGGGGCGGGAGACTGATGAAGCAGCTGAAATCTCTTCTGGCGTCTGTTCATGATTTGACTGTTTAAAGATGCAGGAATATTTTTTAGGCTTCGTGCCCTCAATGTACAAGCCAGCTTTCAGTATCTGATGGTCAAGCAAAGAAGTAATGACCTGGTTCACAGTAGGAGAAAGAGGTGACCGTGCTGGACTCCGGTGAGACACTGCTGTCAGATACTTGATGAACATTTGAAGGGATTCTCAAGGGTAATTTTGATTCTAGATGATTTTCACCTTAAACACTGATAGAAACTGCATGTGACTTTCTTGGAGGTACAGAATTTGTTGTCCAGATCGACTCTAGGGTTGGCAGGCTTTGTGAACACATCCATGTGTACGGGGCTGAGGGGAGGGAGAGTTGTGCCCGGTCAGCTCACCAGACCAAGGGCTGCTGTTGATGTCTGATCAACAGAACACATCTAGGTCCAGGAGTCGGACCTCGGTCCAGCTGCCAGCTTGGGTTCAGCAAAGCCTTTTCATGCCCACCTTTCTGATCTCAGTTAGTGAGAAAAAGGAACTGTTAAGAAAAAGGAAAAAACAACATCGGCCAAGTAAAGGTTTCATTCACTAAGGAGAATGGAGTGTGTTTATTTAATTTTAACTGAACAGTCCCAGCCAGTACTGTAGTTCTAAACCTGATTTGGAATAACAGAACGGATTTGAAGGAGAGCGAGAGGGAGAAGGAAAGAGAAGAGGATGTTTGGGTTTCATGTCTGCTGTACATTGAGTGCTGTGCTTAATACTCATGACAATCCCAAGTGGAAGGAACAATTCTCTCCTTTCACCAACTCTGCTTCTGAAGCTCAGGGACTACTGAAGGTCTCAAAGTCGGTGTTGACAAAGTCTAGACTGCAGCCCAGGTCTGTTTCAACCCCACATCTAAAGGTTTCTCACTGCAGACTCTTAAAATTGGCAAAGGGTAAAGGCTGATGGAGACACCTGATGCTTTCCCAGATTTGGGTGGAACATCGGGCCTAGGTGTGAGTGTTAGGAGAATGAGTGGATTGTATTTGGATCCCCAGAGCTTTGGAGAGAAAACCTGCTGGAATTAGGAGCTGTTCTGTGGGAGGTGAGGTGCTCAGTAGGGGTTTCCATTGCAGTCATTTCTTTCCTATGGACAACTGTAACCCTTCCCTGCCGCCCACACAAAGGAGGCCCATGCACGTGTACACAGAGGGATGTTCATGCACGTGTACACAGAGAGATGTTCATGCACGTGTACACAGAGGGATGTTCATGCACGTGTACACAGAGGGATGTTCATGCACGTGTACACAGAGGGATGTTCATGCACGTGTACACAGAGGGATGTTCATGCACGTGTACACAGAGGGATGTTCATGCACGTGTACACAGAGGGATGTTCATGCACGTGTACACAGAGGGATGTTCATGCACGTGTATACAGAGGGATGTTCATGCACGTGTACACAGAGGGATGTTCATGCACGTGTACACAGAGGGATGTTCATGCACATATACTTACAGGGGTACTCATGAATGTATACACATGAAAGTGCTCACGTATGTGTACACAAGGGGTGTTCACATGCGTATACATAGGGGTGCTCATGCACAAATACAAATACACACAGGACAGCTCATGCAGGTGTACACAGAGGGACGCTCATGCCCACATACACACACACACATACACACTTGCATACAGGGCATGTGTTTTCTCCCACATAAGGGCCCCTTCCTCGCCCCATCTGCAGCCCATAGCAATGTGTGCCTCTCTGTGGCTTAACTGGGCCCTGTGATAGGGCACTCACAGGTCAGAATTCTTCACCCAGGGTCCAGAGAGCATGCCTCCTTCATCTTTGAACCCTCCTTTCCCCTGAATGTTTCCTGAAGCTGCCTGATGGTTTGGGGTATTTCTTGACAGGTAAGGTAGGTGACCGTTTGACAATTATGTTACCGTTGGTACTTTGTTACATATTAAATGAAGCTGGTTAACTTTTAAAAATCACAATAAAAATGTTCCTAGCAAAGCCATTTCCTCCGGGGGGGGGGTGGTGGTGGCTATCCAATCTTCTGTGAGTCTTTGGCGGGCTTGTCGACAGTGGGCTCCTTTCTGGATTTTAATCAAAATTAATGACAGATGCAGTTAGAGGAACAGAATAAAGAAGTCTAAAATTATGCAAACCCTCTTCATTGTTTATAATTGATATGCCCAGAGTTTCTTGTTAATTATTGGAAAATATTGAGCTTTACAGTGCTTTGCTCTGATGAGCCAATGAACTGTCTGAGTCAGTATAGAAACTCTCTTTTTGATGGCAGAGTCAGTCTTCTCTTCTTTTGTTGTTCTTGGTAGAGAAAATGATCTAACACATTCTCGTTTGGGGTGACTTAAGCTGTCAGTTAAACTTAAAAAGCCAATTATTTTCAAGCAGTAGAGCCTTTTCCATTTTTAAAGTCACAGACTGGAAGACAACCAACCATCCAAGGTGTAAATATTTCCTTTCTGGGGGGAATACTGACAGATGCTTTCCACTGCATTCCAGTCCCAGAGTTCCCCTTCCACCCACAGACGTAGAGACCCGGGATAGCCTCACCACCGGGGGGGGGGGGGGGGGGGGGGGGGGGGGCGCTGAGCACATGTCAAGGATTCAGTGCCCGCAGAAGCAAGACCCACGTCCTCTCGTGGGGACTGTGCAGTGTGCTTACATGGGGCAGCTTCGGCTGCGTAGAAGGTGCCAGCCTTGAGGTTTGGCAGGTCTCACTGACTGAGTTGGAGTCCCAGTTCCGTCGCCCAGGAGTGTGTTTACACGGCCAAGTTACTTAATGTTCCTAAGCCTCAGTTTTACTCTCTGTGAACTGGGGATGGCGGTAACCGTTCCCACTTCATAAGAACGCTGTGTTGTGTGGAGTAAACGAGACGTCTGTGTCAGCACAGGACTCGCACTGGGTGCTCAGCAGAAGCCGGTAATTAGCTCTTTGGAACTTTCTTAACGTCAGTCTCCAGGGCGGCATTTATCCCCCTTTCCTTCCCCGACAGGAATCCGGGGGTGATTGCCGCTTTCAAGAGAAACGTTATTTTGCAGGTAATAAAAAAATGTCCCTAGAAACCTAATTTCTAATTTAATTTCCATGCCTCAGTGGAGAAACCCAGAGACATCTCAATAGACGGTCACAGAAACAGAGTTCTGGTCCAGAGAACTAGGCAACATTAGTGACCGAGAGCTTTCACAAGCCCAGAACCTCCTTTATTCCAGCAAAACCTCTCTGCAGTCACAGGTCATCTGAACAGTTTCACTGTGGTTCTCAAATGGTTAAGAGCTGCTTTAGAATGTTTATGTCTGAGCCTGTCCCCGGGAGGCTGCTGGGACCTAGGAACATGCGTTTTGATGCAGAAGGTTAGTGGGTGGCACTCTGATACGTAAGCCCTAGGCCCTTGGGATGCTTTCATCCCTGCGGCACCTGTGTCCTTGGGGCAGGTGCTCTCCGTTGTCCAGCCAGCCCATCCCACTAAAGACAAACTGACTCCCCTTTTAAAACCAGGCACCACGGTGGAGCTGGAGTTGACACAGATCAATTCAGCATGGAGCAAGCTGACAAGGAACTCATGGTCCTGGGGAGGAGACCCTGCCAGAAGGACTTCCGTATATGACCGGGCTCACAAAGGGTTGTGAGAGCAGAGCTGTCCTAGGCCGCCCTAGCCGCCTAAGGCCTGCCCACAGGTCAGCTTCTGGCCCATGGCACCTGGTCTGAAGACCTCCTTGAACATCAAGGAACATTCCAAGCATGATTCATTCTGGGAGTTACTGGTATACATGTCGGGATGGGTATTCATTGTGTGGGGCTACCCAACACATCGTAGGAAATTTAGCATCTCTATCCTCCCAACTTTGTGCCCCTAATCATTGTGACAATCTAGAAAAACGAATGCCACCATACATTTCTAAATGTTCCCTGGTGGGATGACACTGGCCCTGGTTGAGGCCTCTGTCCAGCCCAGCCCTTCCTCACTCAGGCTGTAGCTCTGCCCCTCCCTGAGTGAGCTGCTCTCCCTGGGGCCGGCTCTCTTGCAACTGTCATTTGACACTGTACAAGTTGTGTGTGTGTGTGTGTGTGTATATATATATATATATATATATATATATATATATATATATATATATATTTGTGTGTGTGTGTGTGTGTGACAGAGAGAGAGAGAGAGAGAGAGAGAGAGAGAGAGAGACAAATAAGGACAAACAGGCAGGAAGGGAGAAAGATGAGAAGCATCAGTTCTTCGTTGCAGCTCCTTAGTTGTTCATTTATTGCTTTCTCATACATGCCTTGACCAGGTGGCTACAGCAGAGTGAGTGACCCCTTGCTCAAGCCAGTGATCTTGAGCTCAAGCCAGTGACCTTGAACTTGAAGCCAGCGACCTTTGGGCTCAATCCTGCGACCCTGGGGTCATCTCTGTAATACCACACTCAAGCCATCGACTCCGCGCTCAAGCTGTTGAGCCCACACTCAAGCCGGCAACCTCGGGGTTTTAAACCTGGGTTCTCCTGTCCCAGTCCAATGCTCTAGCCACTGCACCACCGCTTGGTCAGGCCAAGTTGTATATATTTTAACAAACAAATGAGTTAACATAAATCAACCAACAGGAAAGAAGAGCCATTTTGTAACAGGGAGAAACCAGTTGGGATTTAAGAAGCTCCTTAATCACCCTTATATTGTTTTTCTTTTCTCCCCTCTCCCACCTTTTTTTTTTTTTTCTTTTTGAGAGAGGCAGAGAGAGAGACAGGAACATGGAGCTGCTCCTGTATGTGCCTTGACTGGGGAATTGAACCTACAACCTCCACACTCTGGGACATTTCAACTGACCAAGCCATTGGCCAGGGCTTTATTTCTTTTTTATTTTCAGAGAGACAGAGAGAGAAAGGAAGAGAGGGGGAGGGGGGATGGAAGCATTCATTTGTTGTTCCACTCAGTCGTGCACTCATTGGCTTCCCGTTGTGTGCCCTGACCGGAGATGGAACTCACAATCTTGTTGTTTTGGGATGACACTCTTAACCGCCTGAGCTAACCAGCCAAGGCCATATTGTTTTTCTATAAAGGAAAATAGCTTTATTTATTCCCACTGATGTGCCAATGAGTGTCTTGGCAGAGTGGGCTTTGTAAGGTAATAGGATGGTTTGTAATCAGCATCTACTGGGACTTAAAGCAGTAGAGAGTCGAAGGCTGATCCTTTGTGGTGTGAGGTGTTGGGGGGGTCTTGGAGTTAAGAGAGGCCAACCCAAGGTTTCAACTGTAGGAGTGTTACAGTCCTGCCTGGGGCCACCACATGGGGTGACAGCTTCCGTTCACTGAGTGCTACCACATGACAGCCACTGGATGGAGTGCTGAGGACCTGTTAGATCCTCATAGCAACCAACGTTTTTAGCCTTTAACAGTTGGGGAAACTAAGGCTCGGCGGCCAGGTTGGACCTCCAGGGAGGGTAGAGCTGGGGTTCACATTCAGAGTGGTACAGCACTCTGGACCTCTGGACCATCCAGCTTCTCACCCGTCTTTTGCTAGATTCATTGCTTAGTATTCATTTTAGGATTCAATCTGATTCTCCCAAAACTCAAATACTTCAGAGGTGAGCAACACCTCCTATACAGATGCTTTCTGCTTAATATTGGGAGGGGTCTCTAATAGCTCAGCTGTCACCTGGTGTCTGTGTGTCTGCTTCCACTGCTCAAATTGGCCTGTTGGAAGTTGGCATTTAATGTCAACAGCCCGATAGAGGAGAACAGGAGAGGTGACGCATTGGCAGAAGTAGAGGAGCAGAGGAGAGGATGAAATAAAGAGACCTGGGTCTAAACTCCACTTTGAAGTGTCTTTACTGGATGACATCCTACATGCACAGATTCTCTGGGCCCCGTTTCCCATTCATCTGGGAAATAGATGGCATTACCCACTTACCTAATTGGGTTATTGTGACAATTCAGAGCAATGAGACAATGGAATCAGAAGAGGGATGGATAGCACCAGGTGGTATACAGGTCATTTCTTGGGCATATGGGTAGAAAATGTTAGCATTTCTATGTCTTTGGTACTTAATAAGAACTGAAGCTTTACTAGTATTTAATATATGGGTCAATCCTGGCATTCTACTGTGCTGGGCATGTCCTGTGAGAAGAGAAGGGACTTCCAGGATAGACGGGGGCAGCTCCGGCCTCAGCCAGCACTTTGTGTTGTGTGGCAATGTGTCTGCAGGTGATGTGGGTTCACAGGGTACGTTATCTATTTTAAACTTAACGAACCTTGCCAAATTGGAGTTGTGGCTTGAAAACATTTTTACAGCGAAACCACGAATTAAAAGCTGATGCTAACTAACAGTGTCCACGCAAACCAAATAATGGCAGAGCTAACACTTCTCCAGGAAACAAGCCGTTATTTATTTATTTAAATCAGCTTCAGTATGATGTAAAAACAAAGGCAGGCTAATCATACCTGATAAGAAGTTGGCCCCTAGAAGTTTACCCACAAGAAGACTTTTTGAACTAAAGATTGACATCTACTCTCCTTAACAGTCCTATTAATTTTTAATGGATTCACCATGTTGCTTACTTCATCTACAAACTATCCATTTTGATTGTGCATATTCTGTAATGCACACATTACAGTTGTTTGGGGCATGTATATTATGTGTATCTATTCTTGATACATACACAGGTGGTATGTACTCAAAATAGTTTACAGATAAAGATGTGTGGAAAATAACGAAAGACCACGGTATATAATGTATGTGCCGGGCTTGTCACTCAGTACATGCTTGATAAATGCTGGTTTCCATTCTCTTTCCCCTGGGAGTGGAGTCGGTAGTGCTCACACGAAACGTGCCAATGGGAGAAGGCCGGTTGGTTTGATGTCTGGAGCAAGGTGCATCTAAAACTAACCAGCGTGGCCATGCTACTGTAGGCCTGACCCCCTCCCAAGCATTCTCACTGAGCTGAAGACGTTTATAGGAGCTAGGACGAGGTCGGCTGGCTGCCTGTTAGTGGCCTCTTCTGTCGCCGTGGCCCTGTTGTCACAGACTTGGCATCCAACCACCAGGCAGCTGAGGAGAAGCCAAGATTCAAATCTGTAGGTCTTGACTCCAGCAGCCACACCCAATGCTTTGGTTGGTTGTCCAGGAAAACTATGTTTTTCAGATGTGGGGGTTAGTCCTCATCCTGGCTGCTGACTATTCATTTATTGGTGAGTCTGAATGTGGGATACGGTTGCTACTCTTGGTGAAAGCGGACTGCAGTAGCTACCATTTACTAAGCGCTCGTTCACCCAGACATCTGCTGACCCCTTTGCTGTAAGACCGGGGCTCTTACCCCTGAGCAGCAGGGCCTTACCTGCGCCTTTTTCTAGAATTACCTAATTTAATTTTCACAGCAGTCACATGCAGTGAGTTCTCCTACTGGCTTCATTTTACACATCAGCAAGCTGAGACTTAGTGAGTTTAAGTGATCTTGTTGAAGGAAAGTAAACTAAAGGTGGAAGGAAGAGATCCCAGCATCTCACTAGGCTGGGAGCCATTTTCTCTATTTCCAAAGCCCATTTTATAAGGAATGGAGGGGATGTATCCCCTCCCCAAATCATTAAATAGAAATGCCCTAAGTGCCATGTGGCATGGCAGCCTCCGAAGAGTATAGTTTAGTTAACAGCACTATATCAATGTTAACTTTCTTAGTTTAGACAGAGCACCACGATTCTGCAAGATGTCACCATTACGAGGAAGCTGGGTGGGTGAAGGTTATGCGCTGATTTCCTGCACTTTGCAAGCATCTTTAGCCACCTAAAGTTATAAACCTAAAAAATTATCGTAAGAAAAATGTATGTGTCAAAGTGGAAAAGCCAACCTCACGTGTATATGTTCATGGACACAGGTGCCTGCCCACGTGGCTTTGTGTGGTTATATGCGGGCTGAGGCTTTGAAACCCACCCTGCCCGTTACTGCACACCAGCCACAGTCCCGGTGTGCCGAATGATTCAGACAGCAGGGCGTCCCACCCCATCCGGGACTTAACACCGCTGTCGGCGAGAGGGAAACCCACACAACTCACAGGTGACATGCCCTGTCTAGTTACACCTCACCTTGGCGGTAGAAATCCTGTATCACAAGTGGTGGTCTTTGCCCCCAGTGTCAAGGGTCAGGAAGGGGTGTGTGTGTGTTGGTAGGAGGGCTTCACGAAGTCAGGCGTGAAGGTGGAGGGTACACTTCAGAATAACCAGCTTACACCTTCAGTGCTCTTCTTAGGCAAGGCCATTTCCACTGGCCTCTTTTTCGCAGGTGCACCTGAGGTTCCCCCTGCTGTATCCTTCCGTGGTCCTCCCAGAAGGAAGCAAAGGGGTCCCTTGGAGCGTTGATCTAAAAGGCAAGTCTAGATGCTGCTGGCCACAGACTCCTGCTTTGTTTCTTAACATGTGTGGATGCCGAGAGGGTAGTTTTTCACTTGGCTCACAGCCATCTCTTGGCGGCAGCGTAAGGCTGGAGTGAAGACGCCTCACAATTGAGGAGAAAGCAGTTGCTTTCCCAGATGGCTTGAGACAGCCAGGAAAAGTGCTTGACTTGCTAAAAATTGCTCTATTAACTAGATTCTGGGCTTTTCAGGGTTTATGGGTTAGACTGTGTTCATTTCATCCTGCTCCTCAGTGTAATTGCTGAAGGCCCCCAGTGAGTAGGATGAATGCATATTCAGCGTTCACTGGGTGACGCTTAACTGCACAGTCCCAGGGGCAGGAAGAAAACATAGTCACCTAAGTGCTTTCTGTGACAGTGCAGCACCCTGTGTGCGCAGGGCTCCGTGGGCTCGCGTCTCTGCTGGAAACGGGACTGACTTCCTGGGTGTGTGTATGTTCGCTCACTCCAGCATTTATTCATTGTCCACCGTGCACCAGGCACCGTTCCTAGGCGTTCAGGCTACGGTCAGGACAACCGAGTCTGAGACTCAGGACGTTCCAGCCTGCAGGGAGGAGGTGGATACAACCAGTTAACATATAACCTAAGAATTTCAGGCTCTGCTAAGCACCAGGAACTACACTGATGTGACAGAGAGGGCTGCGTGTGGGGCAGGACGATTACTTTACATTGCGTGGATTGGGTGGTGACCTTCGAGTTGAGATCAGAAGAATGGGAAGGGGACAGGGGAAAGTGGCAGCTTGGTGGAAGAGCAGGTCCTCCCCTCCCCCTGATCACTCCGAACTCCTGCACAGAAACTGGGCCGGGAAGGGGAAAGAAGTTGGGTAGAGCAGCAAAGGAGTCCCGGGTGGGAGGGACACGTCCCCAGCCTCAGGCCAGGAGCAAAGCTCCTGGCACTCAGGTTAGGCCCACCATGATAGGGACCTCTGTAGAGGAAGAGAAGTTCAGTGACAGATTGGTGTCATGGCTGCTACGCAGATCTTGCTAAAAGAACCTTGAGGGCGGCGGCCCCTTGGGTGAGGGCTCAGCGCCATAGGTGAAGCCTCTGGCCTTTGTGGTTCTTTTTTGCCCGAGCCTCCTCCATCGGCCGCCTTCACCAAGCTTTGTGATGCGGGATGCAGGTGTTAGAGGGGAGGACTTGCCAGGCCGACCACCCTTACTGGGGGTGGCGGGAGCCTGGACTCAGAGCTCAATTCAAATACCAGCGCCACCCCTTCCTGCGTCTGTGCTCTGGGCACTCCACCCATCTGGGCCTAGTTTCCTCCTCGGCAAAGTGGGGATAATGCCACCTTTTTCTTGGTGTTGTGACCCATAAATAACATTGGACAGTTCCAGGTGCAAGTAGCGCTCAGTGGGAATCTCCTCCCTCAGTCCTCCCTGCTTTCTCCTTTTCTCTAAGAAGTCGGGATTGCAGCGATTCAATGTATGAGACTTAGTGTTTCCTCCCGTGCTCTTCCCAGGCCTGTCCCTGCACCCAGCCAGCACCACCCCCTTAACACCCCCTCAGGCCTGTGTCTCTAGCACATCTCAGGGAGTGGTGGGGGTTCTTTTCTTTTTAAATGTTATGTTTCAGTTACAGTTGACATTCAATATCATTTCGTATTTGTTTCAGGTGTACAACATGCTGGTTAGACAATCATATGCTTCACCAAGTGTTCCCCTTGATATTCCCAGTACCCACCGGGCACCGTACATAGTTATTACAATATTAATAACCGTATTCCCTGTGCTGTACTTTACATCCCTGTGACTATTTTGTATCTGCCAGCTTGTACTTTTTTTTTTTAATTGAATTTATTGGGGTGACACTGGTTAACAAAATCATACAGGTTTCAGGAACTCAGTCCACAACACATCTTGTGTACACTGCATTGTGTATTCACCGCCCTAAGTCAAGTCTCCGTCCATCACTATTTATACCTCCTCCAGGTATACCCCCCCAATTTGTATTTCTAACCCCTTCACCTTCCATCCAGTCTTGATGCATCCATCACTGTAGTGGAGTGGGGGTGGGGTCTGCAGACGATAGCCCACTGGCCACATGAAGAGCAGCCGCCCCCGCTCGGCTGACTAGTGTCTGGAGCTGTTTTTGTGTTACAAGGCCAGAGCTGAGTCCTTGAGACAGAGATTGTGAAGCCAAAGATATTGACTGTGTGTTCCTTTATGGAACAAGTTGGCCAACCCCTACACTAAGGAGTAGAGGTCATAGGATAAAGGCTAGAACATGGACTCCTTATAAGAAAGAGGGAGTGGGAGGGAGATATCACTCAGAGTTTTCACGAAGCCCTTCATTCCCTAACAAAGGTGATGCTCGGGATTTAGGTATTGTCTGGGGCACTTTCAGTCTTCTGTTGGAGGGCAGGAAACTTCCAAAGATCACCACCAGAGCCCAGAGCCCCAAGACTCCAGGCTGGCATTAGTTAATAACCTAAAATGAGCCTAAACCGAAGGCAGCCAGCTGGGATTTGCAGATAGATCTCTTCCCCATTAAAAAAATAACTATTTGGCATCACCTGATAATTTTATTTGTTTCTTGGGTAGCATTTTCCTTCTGCAGGTTGGTTGTTTTCACATGTCAAAAAGCAAATGAGAAGGAGAAGCATGTAATTCTAGGGATGCCATTTGCCCAGTTTCTGGTTTCTCATTCTTGCACTTTTAAAAAAGGTTTTATTTATTGATTTTTAGAGACAGGAGAGAGAGAAAGATGGGAGGAAGGGAAGAGGAGCAGGAAGCATCAGCCCGCAGTTGCTTCTTGCATGTGCCTCGAGCAGGCTAGCACGGGGCTTCCAGCCTGTGACCCCAGCATTCCAGGTCAACACTCTAGCCACTGCACCACCGCCAGGTCAGGCCAGGCCATTCTTGCACTTTTTAAAAATACTTTTCAGCCCTGGCTGGTGGCGCAGTGGATAGAGCACTGTCCCGGAGCACTGAGGTTGCAGGTTCCATCCCAGGGTCACAGGCTGGATCCTGGGGTCGTTGGCCTGATCCCAGCGACAGAGGGCACTGGCTCAACCCTGAGGACCCTGTTTGAGCCCTAGTCAGAAACAATCAATGGGTACACAACTAAGTGGAACAGCGAGTAAATAAATGCTTCTCTTTCTTTCTTCTTCCCCTCTCTTGCTCTCAAAAAAAAAATTATAACAAAAAAATTTTCATTAACTTAGACATTTATCATATATTAGCATGGGTTCTTCAGTCTTCACCCTGACTGGTAACTTGCCTGAGATAAATGCTGATAAGATCTTGGAAGGTGCCAGAACAAAGGAGAAGGGTGGAACAGGTCCCCTTGCTCGTTACATGTAGGGGGGCCCCAGGCAGCTGAGCCAGTTCTGAGAGATCCAGGGGTCTCACAGGCCCTCATTATGACTGATTCCCTCTCCTTGTCTCAGGGTGTCATCCATCAGCAATGTGACCCTTGGAGGTGTGCACAGGATCCATCGTCTATGAGTCAAAAGCGGGTTGAGGACTCCTTGGGTCCTGTCACCGCTCTTCTGAGGCGCCCTCCCCCGGGTGTGACTAGTGGAGGCTTTTCTCAGGGGTGATCTTTTTCTTCCTGATCATCTTTCTGAATTTTGAAATTCAGTGCAGCCAAAAGGCAGTTAAACACATTTTGAAAGCACAAAACTTGTTCACCTTAGATCAAAGCCAGATTCAGTGTGACCTGCCTTTGAGGGGTTTGCTGTGATTCTGTATTCAATCCCCCCCCCCACCTTGTCCCTTCTGTCCTGACTAGTCACGCATGTCCTGGGGTAGAAAATAGTAATCTAAACTAATCATAAGACAGGGGCCTCCCAGGAGGGGAAGAGGAACGAGACAGCAGTAGGTAAGGATGATAAATACTACAGGGAAAAAGCAGCGTTGATCCTGGGCAGCCAAGGTTCCCGTACAAACCCCACAAGACTTGATATCAAAAACCCCACCGATCTGTGGCCAAAGCCCAGACTTTGAAGAGCAAAGAGAGCAAAAACATTACTGCTAACCTTGAAAAGTGACTGACCCAGTGCTGTCTTCTAACAAAATTTAACCAAACAGTTTATTTCAGACCGATAAAGAAAGAGCTCAACCCAGCTGAAGTGGTAGAAAATGCTTATCAGCCTGGACCATGAGGCCACTACATGCCCAGCAACAAATTTCCACCCTGGCTGACGTTCAGACTACCTGGGAGCATTTGCAGCCTCCAATGCCTGGACCAATAAGATCAGAGTCTCTGGAGGTGGGGCCTGGGCGTGGTACTTTCTAATGTTCCTCGGGTGATCTTAACGATCAGATCATCGGGGGTGGCTCACTGTGGGGAGAGTTAAGGTCAAGGGGTGGAGGCATCTAACTAGCTTATGCACATTAAGAACTGGATGAGACTGGAAGCCAGATGTTAGAAATAATTAGATCGGGACATCAGTTACACAGTATTAATAGCAGGAAATCTGGAGTCTTGCCCCAGACTGCAGCCATAACTCAGGAAGGTTCCCAAAGGAGATACCCCTATATTCTGAGCCGGACTTCGTGTGAATCCCCACGCACCTGCCTTCCCTCCATGGCCCCTTTCTAGTGACTGCCAGGGTGGCTGGAGTGGAAGGGAGGGTTAGGAGAGAGGTACAGCAGTGAAGAGAAAGAAAGCCAATGTGTCATATATGGACCTGCCTCAATTTTATTCTAAGTGAAAAGGGGAGTCATTGGATGGTTCAGAAGGTGCCCTCTTATTTAGACAATATTTGCTGTTTGAATTTCTTGTTTGGTGTTGCATATATCTCTGTGTGGAATATTCTTTACAAAAATCTTTCAACATGAAGATAATTTTTCTCTGAATGAATTCTTTATGATAAACTGAATAGAAGCTTTTGCAATAGCCTTCTAGAAAGATGGTCTTGACTTATAATTTTGACAGAGATTAAAAAGAGGCTCTTTTTCCTCACTCCCTCTCCAATGCAAAACACAGGGTATTTTAAAAAATACTGTGTGTGTATAAAAAGGGGGAGAGTCCATTTCATAGGTGGACAATGACATCTCAGTACTTAATTTGCATTTCATTGTTTATTAATAACATTGAATATTTCTCCTATATTTTGTTCTTGGTTCTGTATTTAGGTGTTCATATCTTTATTTACAAATGATATTATTTTAGAAGAACCCTTATTTTCTAAAGGTCTTAACTGTTAGACTTATGCATTGCAAATATTGATACTTTTTCCCAGATTGACACTTGCCTTGGAGTTGTTAGGGTTAGTGGGCACCATAAAAAACAATGTTTTCAGTTTAGGTAATGAAGTATTGTACTTCGTGGTTTATTTCTATACTTTCTGTGTTTAAAGTCCTTTCTGATCCGACAGTCAGATAGTCACTGTTTTTCCTGAGTCCATCTAGACATTATTTCGGTAGGTGAAAAATTTTGTACTTGAAACCGTGCAGGATAGCCACCACCGGAGAAGGAATAAGCACTCTCCTTATGAACAAATGGGCACAACTTTGGCAGTGTGATCATTCTAACATTAACAGTGCAAGGAGGAGAGGTATGAATTCGATTCCTCCTAGAAAACTGATGGAGTTACAGTAGCTTCTGTTCATGAGGTAGCAATCAATGCTTTTAACCTGAAAGGACGGAAGAATCGTCTAGGACAGGGGTCGGGAACCTATGACTTGTGAGCCAGATGTGGCTCTTTTGATAGCTGCATCTGGCTCGCAGACAAATCTTTAATAAAAAAATAATAATGTTAAAAATATAAAACATTCTCATGCATTACAATCCATTCATTTCCTACCACTCATGTTCATGGCAGCGGGTGTCTGGAGCCAATCACAGCTGTCCTCTGAGACAACACCAAATTTTTATTGGATAATGCGTAACGTACATGGGCCATTGTATGGCTCTCATGGAATTACATTTTAATATATGTGGCGTTCATGGCTCTCTCAGCCATAGCGTTTCCCGATCCCTGCTCTAGGATAAGAGCAGATGACCTGAGTATGTTTTCAGAACAGCTTGCAAGTTTGAACAAAGTGGTAGATATTTTCTTTCATTTAAAATTAGGATACAGCTGATAAGGAGGAAACTGTCAAAGCTCATATTAGTTGCTGGAGTATCTTATTTTCAACTCAGATTTATCTGATTTAAAATACAGAGAGAAATATTCAGAAATTAGAGGTATTTTTATACACCAACAATAAACTGTCTGAAAGAGAAATTAAGAAAACAATTCCCTTCACCATTGCAACAACAACAAAAATACCTAGGAGTGAATTTAACTAAGGAGGTAAAAGACTTGTACTCAGAAAATGATAAAACATTGATAAAAGAAATCAAGGGAGATACAAACAAGTGGAAGCATATATAGTGCTCATGGATAGGAAGAATAAACGTCATTAAAATGTCTATATTACCTAAAGAAATTTATAAATTCAATGCAATTTCTATTAAAATACCAATGGCATACTTCAAAGATATAGAACAAATATTCCAATAATTTATATGGAATCATAAAAGAACACAAATAGTCTCAGCAATCTTGAAAAAGAGGAATAAAGTGGGTGATATCACATTTCCTGATTCAAGTTCTACTACAAGGCTATTGTACTCAAAACAGCTTGGTACTGGCATAAGAATAGGCATATAAATCAGTGGAACAGAACAGAGAACCCAGAAATAAAACCACACTTTTATGGACAATTAATATTTGACAAAGGAGATAAGAGCATACAATGGAGTAAAGACAGTCTCTTTAACAAATGGTGATGGGAAAATTGGACAGCTACCTGCAAAAAAATGAAACTAGATCACCAACTTACACTATTCACAAAAATAAACTCAAAATGGATAAAAGACTTAAATGTAAGTCGTGAAACCATAATCATCTTGGAAGAAAACATAGGCAGTAAGCTCTCCGACATCTCTCACAGCAATATATTTGCTGATTTATCTCCACAGGCAAGTGAATTAAAAGACAGGATAAACAAATAGGACTATATCAAACTAAAAAGCTTTTTGCACAGCTAAAAGACAATATGAACAAAATAAAAAGACAAACCACACAATGGAAGAACATATTTGACAATACGTCTGATAAGGGGTTAATAACCAAAATTTATAAAGAACTTGTAAAACTCAACACCAGGATGATAATCCAATAAAAAAAATGGGCAAAAGAAATGAATAGATATTTCTCCAAAGAGGACATACAGATGGCCAAAAGGCAGATGAAAAAATGTTCAACATCACTAATCATTAGAGAAATGCAAATTAAAACCAAAATGAGGTAGCACCTCACACCAGTCAGAATAGCACTCATTAACAGAACAACACATAATAAGTGCTGGTGAGGATGTGGAGAAAAGGGACCCCTCCTGCATTGCTGGTGGGAATGCAGACTGGTGCAGCAACTGTGGAAAACAGTATAGAGATTCCTCAAAAAATTAAAATGGAACTGCCTTTTGACCTAGCCATCCCACTTTTAGGAATATATCCTAAGAATACCAAATCACTGATTTAAAAGAAGAAATGCACCCCCACATTTATAGCAGCATTATTTATAATAGCCAAGTTCTGGAAGCAGCCCAAGTGTCCATCAGTAGAGGAGTGGATTAAAAAGCTGTGGTACATATACACAATGGTATACTATGGAGCCCTGAAAAAGATGGAAATCTTACCTTTTGCGACAACATGGATGGACCTGGAAACTATTATGTTAAGTGAAATAAGCCAGGCAGAGAAAGAAAAATATCATATGTCCTCATTCATTTGAGGAATCCAATGAACAATATGAACTGAGGAACGGAATAGAGGCAGAGGCGGGATCAAAGGGATCAGAGGGAAAGCGGACAGAGGGAAAGGGGATGAGAGGATGGGATCAGAGAAGGGAAAGAGATTAGTGAAATTATATATACATAACACAGTGCTATAGAGAGCAGGAAAACAAATCCTGGAGAGAAGGGGAGAAGGCATTGGGGGAGGGGGCAAGGGGGATGTTGAGGGGAACGCAGGGGCGGGGGAGAGATATATTCGGTGGGACACTTGAATCTATGTAAACACAATAAATTAAAGTCAATAAACACACACAGAGAGAGAGAGAGAGAGAGAGAGAGAAGCCCTGGCCAATAGCTAAGTTGGTTAGAGCATCATTCTAAAGCACAGAGGTTGGCAGTTTGATCCCTGGGCAGGGCACATACAGGAACAAATTGATGTTCCTGTCTCTCTCTCTCTTTTCCTTTCTCTCTCTAAAACCAATAAAATAAACACTAAAAAAATCCAAAGCAGAGGAAATGTTTTTTGGGAGGACAATTTGTCCCCATTAAAGTTTTAAATGCTCAAATACTTTGACTTAGTAGTTCTGCTAGGAATTTACACTGTGGATGTAGTCACAGATGTATATCTAACATGTACATAAAGGAAGATTCATTGCAATTCTGTTTATAACAGCAAATAAAACACTGGGAACCAGCTCAGTCATCTATCAGCAGCAGACTGGTAAAATAAATGAAGGTACTTCGGTGAACTACCAGATGTCAGTTACAGAGGAAGGGGGACGCCATGGACTGGTATAGAAGAATCTCAGTGAGACATCCCTAAGTTAGAAGAAAATGAGCCGAGAGGCAGGAAGTATATTCTATAATTCTTTTTATGGAAAGAATCAAAGATCTCTGTGGATTACTATGTTGATATATTTTTATTTTTTCCTAAGTTGGATACTTACAAAACCTAAAGGAATCAGTGGGGTTGGAGTATAGGGTGAAAAGATGTTCATTTTACTTTTTTGTGTATATCATTTGAATTTTCTTACCATGTGTATTTATTAGTTTGATTTCTATTTATTTAAACACTGTAATTTATCTGGACCATTTGCATTTACTTCTTTATACCTTTCTGATAGACATTGATACATAGATATAGATATAAGTATAGATTAGATATTTACCAGATATTGACATCTAAAGAAGCAAACAAAAAACATAATTGGCAAAAGTCAGAAAAAGTGTGTACATCTCTGCCATGGCCCAGTAGCTCAGTTGCCTACAGTATTGTCCTAATACACCGCGCTTGAGGGTTTTCAATCCCCAGTTGGGGCACATACAAGAATCAGCCAATGAATGTATAAATCAGTAGAACAACAAATAGATGTTTCTTTCTCTCTCTCCCCCCCCCTTCTTCTCACTCTAAAAAAAAAAATTCAGTAAGAGTAAAAAAAAAGATAAAAGAAAACCTCTAAAAGAGAAAAAGTGAAGGCATACACATCTCTTTGGAATTATGCTAACTTCTTGGAGTTTGTCTTCCTTTGTTGTCATCAGAATGCCGAATCGGGCCCTGGCTGGTTGGCTCAGCGGTAGAGCGTCGGCCTGGCGTGCGGAAGTCCCGGGTTCGATTCCCGGCTGGGCACACAGGAGAGGCGCCCATCTGCTTCTCCATCCCTCCTTCCCCCTCCTTCCTCTCTGTCTCTCTCTTCCCCTCCCGCAGCCGAGGCTCCATTGGAACAAAGATGGCCCGGGCGCTGGGGATGGCTCCTTCACCTCTGCCCCAGGCGCTAGAGTGGCTCTGGTCGCGACAGAGCGACGCCCTGGATGGGCAGAGCATCGCCCCCTGGTGGGCAGAGCGTTGCCCCCTGGTGGGCGTGCCGGGTGGATCCCGGTCGGGCGCATGTGGGAATCTGTCTGACTGCCTCCCCATTTCCAGCTTCAGAAAAATACCGAAGAAAAAAAAAAAAAGAATGCTGAATCGTGTGCTCTCTTTCTATTCTGGTGCACGATTTTGATTTGTCTTTCCAGCGATCACAGCTGCTCCCTGCGTTGCCGCCCTGAGACCTGCAGGGAGCCAGTGGGAAAGGTGCTCACTGCGCCATCCACGCAGTGTCCTCTCCTGTTTCCTGCCCCTCGCCACTTCCTGCAGGCATTGCATGTCTTCCTAGCGTTGGACTGTCAGTGCAGTGGATTCCTCTGCCCCTTCCTCTCCCTGTCATCTCATTTTAGGAAGATAGATATATCCTGATATCTAGAAGCCCCAGACTTAGAGCCTCTCCCACCCATGAGCCCAACATAGTAAACTGAGCACCTTCCAAGATGCCACCACATTTGCTACAGTCTCTTCCCCAATGAAAAGTCCAAATGGCAGACACATATTTTGCATTTGCTCTCTTTATGAGATCATTCAGTCCCCTGGTAACATCTCATATAGGGATTGACATAAACAAATGAATTGGTTCATCAGGCATTGCTGAAAGTTTCAATCCGGCCTCAACCTCTTTCTGCTTTCGGTTGGGAAATGCTCCCGGATTTTGTAAGAGGCCTTCTGTTGGAGGGCGGGGGGACAGAATGATTTGACATCAGAATGTTTTGCATTTTCAACATCTCATTTGCTCTGGAAGGTTTTGGAACAGGCGTGAATGTGGCAAGGTAATATGTTTCATGTGTCCTGTGTGGAGTTCAGCTAAACAAATGTTAGTAGCCAAAACATGTCTCTGTTCATGATAAAGTGCTCTGGAGTCAGACTGTCTGGATTGCAACCCCTGCCTGGCTACTTCCTAGCTCAGGACCTTGAGCGTGTTTACTCAGCCTCCCTAAGCCTTAGCTGTTCTCATCCGTAAAATCAGGGACATTAAAAGGACTCACCTCAAAGAGTTCTGAGGATTAAATGAAAGGAATCCTTAGAATAGTGCCTGGCATATAGCCCCAGTAGTCAAGACACTTAGCTGCCATATTATTGTCATTATTGTTTTTACCACCACCGTTATTGTGATATTTAGGTTCAGCCACTACAGAACTGGTCCCAGGAGTAAATTGCAGTTGCCTAGGCAAAATCCTAAGCCCAAAACTCTGCACCAGGTCCAAAGAAGCCCCTTTATTCATTGAGTCTTTGGACTCCAGCCAGAGATGTGCTTGGTTCGATTTTCATTGTACTTCATTTCAGCTCCACAGTAGCACCTGAAGACATTTCTATTTCCATATTTCATGCTGGGTTCTTTTTATTTTATTTTTTATTTTAGTGAGAGAAGGGGAGGCAGAGACAGAGACAGACTCCTGCATACACCCCTATCAGGATCCACCCACTAGGGGGTGATGCTCTGCCCATCTGGGGCCCTTGCTTCATTGCAGCTGGAGCCATTTTTTTTAGTGCCTGAGGCAGAGGCCATAGAGCCATCCTCAGCACCCAGGGCCAACTAACCTCCAGTTGAGCCATGGCTGCAGAAGGGCAGAAGAGAGAAAGAGAGAGAGAGAGAGAGAGAGAGAGAGAGAGAGAAGCAAGGGGAGGGGAGGAGCAGATGGATGCTTCTGTGTGCCCTGACCAGGAATTGAACCTGGGACAGCCACATGCTGGGTTGAGGCTCTACTGTTGAGCCAACTGGCCAGGGTCTCATGCTGGGTTCTAATAGTGTTTGACACTTACCATGTTTCCCCGAAAATAAGACAGTGTCTTATATTAATTTTTGCTCCTAAAGACACACTAGGTCTTGTTTTCAGGGGATGTCTTATTTTTCCATGAACAAGAATTCACATTTATTGTTGAACAAAAAAAATCAACATTTATTAATATACTGTAGCCATGTCATCACAAACATCAGCATAACCAGCCAAACTCTGAATTCCATCAAGAATTTCCTGTGACTCTATTTCCATGTACAACAATTTACCGTTTCCCTGACAATAAGACAGTCTTATTAATTTTTGCTCCTAAAAACACACTAGGTCTTGTTTTCAGGAGAGGCCTTATATTTCTAAGCTTGAAAAAAAATTGCACTAGGTCTTATTTTCGGGGAAACAGGGTACTAGCCTTGGGACCTTATCTCTTTATCTCCCTGTGCCTCAGTTTTCTCCTCTGTGAAATGGGGATAATGATAGTCCTTAACTCAGTGGGACGTTGTACAGATTAACTGTGTTAATAGGTGTGGATCAGAACAGTGCCTGGCACACCCAATAAGCGCTGTGTAAATGTTTGCCAGAATGACTTCATTGATGAGGAAGTGCACTTGCGACAGTCTAGCGTGGGAAGTCGTTGTTCTTCTCAGCATAGTGGAATCAGAGACTGAAGCTGGCCCAACCTCATCTCACACATGGGGAATCAAAGTCCCAGGAACAATAAGGGGGTTGGCTACATCAACCAGGGGTTAGTGACAGAACCTTTACCTGAAGCCTGGTCTCCTGGCTCCTCATTCAGTGCTCTGTGGTTTCGTGGTGGGAATAATGCAATATGTCAAGAAGGATGATATGGAGATTTTGCAGGTGAACTTCCCTATGCTATTTCTGGCATTGGCGACTTCCTCAGAGTTCTCTACCATTTTCCTGTATAGAAAGTGCTCAATTTTGTCACCATAATACAGGCTATCAGTATGATATCAAGGAACAGATCTTACTTTCTCATTAGAGCTATATTAGACTACTCTCCTTGTTGGTCTTCAGAGAAAGATACCCAGGAAAGAATTTGATGTCATTAACATTAAAGCAAAAATGTAGCTATATGGTTAAACAACTATTTAAAGAGTAACACTCTGGGTAGACCTTAAAAATAGATCTAAGTTATGATCCATATGTACTATAAAGCATCCACAAAAGACTTTAAACTAAAACTTTCCTTTGTTAAGGCATCAGAATTGTTGCTAAAAGGCTAGCTGTATTAACTGTTCAGTGTGATTAATTACAATTTTGCATCTAAACTCTCTATAATGTTTCTTAAGGTTTTAAGTATTAATGTTTTCTTTCAAAAACCAGTAGTGAAGTTTGAGCTAATCAGTGTCTTCTTTTCCTATTCAAAATTCTTTCTCTTGACTTTTTAATTTCTTGCAAACAAAACAAAGCAGGCAATTTCCTCTTTCATTAATAGATGGTAAGTTTAAGGCCAAGTAATTAGTTGAATAAAAGAGAAGTTACCTAAATGGAAACGCTGGTTAAAACTAAGCAATGAGGAATGAACAGCATTGTAGAATTCTTTCCTTCACATGGCGGTGATGTTGTAGGTTGAATGGGGACATGACTAGGAAGAACAACATTGTTAATCCAAATTCGGAGGGACCCGAAATATGGAAGACAGGAGCAAGGTCCGTCGTTTACACATTAAAGCTTTATTGTCTAGCTTGGCCAAGCAGCAGAAACTCCAACAGAAATCTGACGGAGAGCACGCCGGCCCTTTGTTCTACTTAGTTTTTATAGTTTTGTAAGTGGGAAGTACAGAAGCAAAAATTGCAATTAGGAGCCCCTTACCGCTATTGGTTATAGTCATATGCCCTTTAACATGATAGGACCACGTTCAATTTGCAAACCATACATCATTTTGGAGAAAACAAAATTTACAAGTCAACACAATGGTAGAAAGATATCTCTTTACATATTAAAAGGCCTTCCTATATTTTCTAGTGTTCATCCGCCATCTCTTTGTCCAGAGTCAGATGTATTAACCACATGCATTTACATAAGAGAGGTAGTTTCAGTGGAGACAAATGCCCGCAAATGGCTCATAGTTATAAGAAAAGGTTTATTTTGGCTTTTCCCTTCCTGCACCTGGCTAGCCATTCACTCCTTTCCCCACAGGTGTGGTGGAATGTCTGGGAATCTATGCTTTCCTTCCCTTTTCATTTACAATACAATGGCAAGAGCCATCCTGGTTATGCCAATCACACAGTACAGAGACTATTCTCACAATTTCTCTGCACACCTTAACCCAAATTAATAAAATGTTCTCCAAGCCTCCTAAAATATTAATATTAATTCTGTAGCCTTTTGGTACTTTACAACCTCTGCAGGTGAAATGGCTCAGTGGCTCCTCAAGCATGATTATAGGAAATCTAGTTTACTTGCCCTTTTGACCAAGCCTTTTAAGCTGACTCCAGTTTCTGTTCCTTAGTTTTGTGGGATCAGAAAATCACATACCAGCTTAGCTTTCAACACCCTCATCTACACACCCAAGTGCCATCTTGTGCATTTACAGTGGATGGACATTGCAGGGGGCTTAAGAAGTATTATCTCTCCATTTAGCTAACAACTTGGGAAGCCTGAATATAATTAGAATCATGATTGGTGACCTTGAAGTCAGAGCCAGGAGAGAGAGAGTTTTAATATCTAATGGCATTGAAATCAGATAACTGATCTCTAGTAGGGATGTCTGCTAAGCAAACTCAACCTTCAGGTTAGCTGGACAGGCAGCTGGACAAAGCTGAGTGGGCACAGCCTTGGTCGTTTTATGCTTGATCGCTCAGCTTCTCAGTTTTCAGACAGACCACCCTCCTTTTTTTTCTGCAGATATATAAATAGCATTGGTTCTGCAGCAGCATTTAACAGGTAATTATAATCCAACCATGACTGAGATGGCATTCTCATTCCTTAATAGAAAAAGCTCATTGGGTCCCCATTTGCAAGTTGATTTTTCCATAATTTAATTCCCAGAATGTCACCTTACTTCTTAGGATAACCTATATAAAGCCTGGCACCCTGGTGATCTCGTTTCAGAATGAAGTTCACATTCAAAGAAACAAAGTGTAGAAGGCAAAGGTCCAGTATTCTCACTGGACTCTTGGAGAACAGCAAAGGGGATTCATTTTTCATTTTATAAGCCACAGTAAAATATCTTAAGTTCTCTGCCTTGATTTTCTGGCCTTCATATGTCAGCCCCTTTATTTTTAAATTCTTGAACTTCAAAACTGTCCCCAAGCCATTTTGGGCTTTTTTTTTTCTTCATCCCTTCTTTCCTTTTCTCATTCTTTGATTCCTCCCCCCCCCCCCTTCTGACGCATCCCTCCCATTCCCTTTCCAAGTGCAGGCTATTTATTTTTTTATTTTTTATTTTTTAATATTTTTTTATTTATTAATTTTTAGAGAGAGAGGAGAGAGAGAGAGAGAGAGAGAGAGAGAAGGGGGAGGAGCAGGAAGCATCAACTCCCATATGTGCCTTGACCAGGCAAGCCCAAGGTTTCGAACCAGCAACCTCAGTGTTCCAGGTCGGTGCTTTATCCCACTGTGCCACCACAGGTCAGGCATGCAGGCTATTTAAAATAGTCTGATCCATGCAGTTTTTCAGCACCCCACCCCTTTCTCTGATTCTTCACTGTGAAAGCCTAGGACCAGCTGGCCCGGTCACTTACAGGCCTATGGGACAGAGAAGGGCATACAATTCCCTTTAGCTCATGATGGCAGGGGTCAAAGCCAAATTCTCTTTACCTATAACTGGAGGGAAGACTGCCACATTTACAATTTAACATATTTTGCCCCTCTCATCTAAATTCTGGGCTATCCTGATGGCAGTAGTGCTTTGAGTAGGTCTTCTGGTCCTTTCCCACTGCCGTGCCCGGAGGCTCTAGGTGTCCTGCTCCAATCAGCTGGGTTTCAGCAGAGGAGACACCGTATCTCTGCTGCTCACTGCCCCAGCTCCTCAGCCTCTTCCCCTTGCACCAGGCTTCTCCCAGACTCAGCTGGGCCCCTCCCAAGCCTCCACCTTGCATTTCCCTATGCCGGGGTTGCAGCAGAGCCAGCAGGAGAGAAGAGACTTTCTGCCTGAAGTGAACCGTGGACATAGGCTTCTTAACTACTTTTTGTTTGTTTGTTTTAAAAGAATATTTAATGATACAAAAAAAGTTGAATATACTTAAAATCAGTATATACTGGCACATAAATGTAGAATAACAACCTTGTCAAAGAGAAATGCATCTATAGCTACATTCACAGAAATACTAGAAGAAAATACACCGAAATGTCCAAAATGATGAATGGCTTCTTAACTACTCTTAATACCTGTCTTCCTATCATACTTCTTAACCACCTTTGAACAGTGTGCTCCATCCTAGGTGGGTGCTCCTTACTGTACTAAGAGTTTGCAGTTTTACGGTGTTGCAATACTTTCAGAAAATATGTGCCAGGAAAGTATACAATTTACAGAAAGATGATGAAAATGGCTTGCGAGGCCTCCTAGGGAGTGTGGGGATCTGGAAAGCTTCCTAATGGATTGAGATTACTTCATTTCACGTGTCTCCTGGGGCACATTTCCCCTGAATGATTTGCTACTGTCAGCTCATCACGCTTCCCCTGGAATGTCCACTTCCCCCCGGCTCTTCCCAGGACAGCTCTCATGACTCTTTCCCAGAATCAGCTTTTCCAACAGTTTTCTTATATGCATAGCAATAACGGTCTATTCCGTATGTGATAATGTCTTTAACAGAAAGACACTTCTGGTTTTCAAGACCGATAGCTAATGTGTTTTCAGTGATACGTTTTACTGCCATTGAAATCATGAGTGCCAACTCATAATTCATTTGAGCGAGAGGTACAGGCCAATAGAAACATGATCAGAGGAGGGCAAGTATCTTATTCAGAGAGACTTACCACACCTCTACCACATGTCTTTGTCGTGCAGTACTCTAGGCTTTGGAGGTGCACCAGCCAAGATCCTTGTCCTCAAGGAGCCCGTAGTTTGGAAGAGTAAGGTTATGTGCAAACAGTTAAGTGTTTAAAGTTCTCAAGTGCTCAAGGTGCTGATGTAGAAAGATCCACAGCCTATAAAGGGAGGAAAGAAGGAGAGGGTGATGAGTTCTATTTGGAGGGAGCAGAAAAGGCTTCTGTAGTTGTCAGTACTTGTTGAGTTGCAAGTGACAGAAACACCACTCAAACTAGCTTAAGCAAAAGGGAGATTTATTAGTGTCTATAATTTAGGATGCCCAGGAATGGTTCTGGCTTCATGCATGATGTTGGGCAGATAAAATGTATTATGCTCACTTTGTTAAAGATTATGCTGGCCACGTGAGGCCGTAGCCCAGGTGATATTAATGTGTGTTGAGAATCCTTGTAGCCTGGGGCTTGGTTTTGGGATTAAGCCTTTCCCACCCTTTTTGATGTAGGGCAGTACAATCCGATCATGCCTCAGAGAAGTGACTTTGTATTAGAGACTTCCCTGTTTTGTATATTGGATTAAGAGTTTGGATTGCTACACTATAAAATGGGGATGAAGTGGGAGCTTGGGCTCTTGGTTCCTGAGATTATCATTAGAAGAGAGAGCAGAGGAGAGCAGAGAAAGGCCACATGGAGGAGGCCAGGAGAAGCAGCCAAGATGGTGGAGTGCTGAGTGAGATGCCAGTTTGTGTAGAGTTTGTATTTGGGAGAAGGAAGGAGATGGGGAACAGAGGTGAATAAGTCTGGTGAGTTAGAAACCTTTGATTCTAGGAAACTCGGATAAGTCAGTGGCTTTGTGAGCACTGAATGTGACTGGGTTTTGGAGCCCAGTGTGTATTTTTACTTGCCCGCCGGGTGCAAGCTAGAATTAAAGACTATGGCCTATCAGTTTTTGGCTCCGCTGTTTCTTTACCGACTGTCCGAATCCAATGCAAACCTGCATGGGCTGGGCTGCTGTGATTCTGACCCTGGCTTCTGGCTTTACACATGACTAGACCTGGGATTCAAGCAGTGTCATCAGCACCCTCTTTCTCTGTCTTTCAGCTCTGCCTTTTCTCCGCCTGTTGACCTTCCTCCAATGTAGATGCATTTCTTCTGCATGGCTTAGGGGAAACTGCCACTGAGATGTACATCATCTCAGCTTATCCTTAGTATCAATATCTCCCAGTATGCATGTGTTTTGCCCTAGAAATGTCTCTTATTTGTCCTTCTTGGGTCATTTAACTCCTTAGACAAAAATCTATTTTAGTAAGATAAGGTAGTATGAATGGCCTAACCTGTGTCACATACAAGTCCTTGTGGCAGGGCTGAGCTGAGCTCTAAGTGGCTAACAATGGCTGGCATTCCCACAATGCCATTGACAATGAGGATTGGTGGGTTTTCCGAAAGAAGGACGGCTAAGCAGATGATCAGTCTATCTTTATTGATATTTAAGCTATGCTGCAAAAGAAGAAGAATCTTTTTTTGACAGATGAAGCAGTGAAGGACATCCATTTTTGTTAGAGGAAGCAGTAAGAGCGTAATCAGAAAGGCATGAAGCAGCTTTGTAGATCAGGAAAGACTACAAATGGTTTGTTGAGGTTGGAGCATATAGTTGGAGGGGCGGAGGAGTCATGGCTTGAGATGAAGCTGTGAGACAAAGAGGGGTCTCATTGGCTAGGCTAAGGGACTTCCTCTTTTCACTGTAGGCAGTGAGAGATATTGTGGGATTTTAGGCAAAAGTTGGTGATAGTTGGATTTCCATTTTAGAATATCACTCTGACATCAACGCATAGGGTGACTTGCTCAGAGTCAAGACCCAGAAGCAGGGAGACCAGTGAGGAAACCACTGCAGTAATCCATATGGAAGTGGAGCAGTTGAATGGTACAGAGTGCTAGGCTAGAGATGCTAACGTAGACTAGCCTGCCTGGGCAGGTGGGAGAACAAAGGAGAAGGAGTTGAGGTAGTAATAAAGGGTAGAGTGGGGACACGGCAGATGTGGAAATTGACAAGCAGAATCAAAGGACTTGATCTTTTTATTTATTTATGTTTATTTTTGATTAGAGTCAGAGAGAGGGACAGATAGGGACAGACAGGCAGGAAGGGAGAAAGATGAGAAGCATCAATTCTTCATTGCAGCACCTTAGTTGTTCCTTAATTGCTTTCTCATATGTGCCTTGACCAGGGGGCTACAGCAGACTGAATGACCCCTTGCTCAAGCCAGCGACCTTGGGCTTAAGCTGGTGAGCTTTGCTCAAACCAGATGAGCCTGCGCTCAAGCTGACAACCTCGGAGTCTCGAACCTGGGTCCTCCGCATCCCAGTCTGATGCTTTATCCACTGCGCCACTGCCTGGTCAGGCAAAGGACTTGATCTTTTAAGAAAGTGAAGTACCTAGGACAACTAAGGTTCCTGACTTGAGTAGTCATGGCTGAGATGAGTACAGAAGGAACGGATGTGAGAGCAGGGCAGGGGATGGCAGAGATGACGACTACAGGGCTGAGTTGAGGGGGCTGGTTATGAACATTTGTAAGTTGGATGTGGGGGTCTGGCGCTCAAAGAAGAAATCAAGGTTGAAAATATAGATCTTCAAGTTATCACTTATGTAGGTTGTATATTTGATCAGAGTAAAGGAAATCACATAAGCTAAATATCTGGAATGGGAAGAAGGCCCAAGGATCAGTGATTTTGCCTTGATTAAGGGAAGGAACAGTCAGTCTGGGTAGCAGCAGACTAGCCAGGTGAAGAGCACAGCTCAGACCTCAGCAGTCCAAGCAAGCAAGCGTCAGGAACCCTAGTGTGCCCTACTCAAGCTAGCCATACTTTGACTCATATCTAATTCCGTACAGATTATGATTACACATCTTACCTCCTTTTCGTTTAGGAGTGATTTCAGGACCCAACTGGAGTTGGAAGGGGAATAACTAATCAGAGAATTCTGTACCTGCCGTAGATGGGGCCAAGTTCAGGGGCTTCCTCTGATAAAGCACAGGTGTGAACTTATATTGATAGATACTGATACCTGGTTGGATATGTTAGCAACTGGTTCTTTTTGAGTTTTAAGTCAATAAGGAGTTTCCTCAGGGGAAATATGAATATGGAAAAAATGGGAAAGTTCTGTTTTCCTACTATTGCCCATCCTTATACCAGCCATCTCTGGTCTGTGTGGCTAAGAGCCAAGATACCATCTTGCCTCACCCCCTAGACCCTGTTAGTCCTAAGCCTCATCAGTTTGAGTTCTTATATTGTCTCCTTGTTTCCATTCTGATTGAACCAGTCTAAGCTAGGGTGAACTTGTTAGTCCATCCATCCCCACCACATCCTGGGGTAAATGTGGCATCCTCATAAGACACTTAATGATCTTTTCATCCAGGGGTCAGCAAACTATGACCATGAGCTAAATCTAGCCCATTAACTATGTTTGTAAATAAAGTTTTATTAGAACACAGCCTACACATTCATTTGTATATTGCCTAAGGCTGTTTTGCACTGCAGTGGCAGCATTGAGTAGTTGCAATAGAGACTGTATTTCCTGCAAAAACTAAAATGTTTATTAATTGTCCCTTTAAAGGAAAAGTATCCCAATCCCTATTAAGCCATCCTACACACTAGTGCCATATTAACATTCCTAAAATGTCATTTCACTCTCTCATCTTCTCGCTGAGAACCCTACAATGATATTACATTGTCCATACAATAAAATCCCAACTTCTGGACCTAACAGCCCTCAGTGATCTAGTCCTAGCCACTCTTCTGAATCTTTGATCTCTATTCCTGAAGGCAAGCCCTGCACCCTGGTTATATGTCCCTTCTCATTGCCCCTGGAATATGAAGTGCATTTCTGGACCTACAGTTCCCTTTGCCTGGAATGCACTGCCTATTAATCTGTACCTACCTAACTCCTATCCATTGTTAGAGAACTAACCTAACCAACATCTTTATGATCATATCTGTCATAGTGACCATCAATGAGCCTATTGCTCAAACACATAAAGATTTACTACCCGAAACATCTGGTTATATTTCTTCTGTGCAAGGCGTGGTTCACCAATATGATGGTGGGCAACTCTGGAGTGAGGGCCTTCTCTATGAACAAAGGCACAGAAACAGAGATGGGATAGCCTAGGAAAGGTTCACAAATGACAGGAAGTATAATTAGAACACTGTCTTTGTCCATTTGGACTTCTATAACAAAATATAATCGCCAGTGTGATGTATAAACAGCAAAATCTATTTCTCTCAGCTCTGGAGTCTGGGAAGTCCAAGATCGAGGTACCGGCCGATTTGGTGTGTGGTTGGGTCTGGCTTCCTGTTTCATAGATGGTATCTTCTTGCTGTGTCCTCACATGGAGGAAGGCACAGAAGAGCTCTCTGTGGTATCTTTTATAAGGGCACTATGCTCACGACTTAATCATGAGGGCTCCATGCTCATGACTTAATCACCTCCCAAAGGTCCCACCTCCTCGTACCATCACATTGGGTTTAGATTTCAACATATGAATTTGGGGAAGATACAAATATTCAGTCTGTAGCAAACATCCATCACTCAGTTAACATGTATAGAATTATTGAGTCATCGGCACCTCGTGTTCTTGACATACTATATCTTGGTTCTGTATGTAAAGGTAGGACCATTCATATCTTGACAGACAATGAGAATGAATGATCAGGTCCAATAAATCTCTTCTTGAGAAATGTCCCACTATAGAGACAGTGGCTGTTTCTGGAGGTCCTTGCTTTTTTACATGGTAACTCTGAGTTGCTGGATAGTGGATTTCCTCTCGGGGCCTTACTTTTCCCATCTACTGTCATATACTGTATGTGCATGGAGACACTCTGGGATTGAACAGCAGCAGTGATGCACTATCAGTTGGAGTTCTTTAGTAAATGGTAAGTTTCTCATGCCTAACTTTGGCAAGGATGTTATATCCTGAACTTAGAGATTATATCCCAGAAATATTATAAGATACAGTAATATCTCAGTTTTTGCTGACGTTGGTTATCGTTGGTTTTGGTTTTCGTCGATTTTTTCTTGAAAATTTTGTCTCAGTTTTCGTTGGTTGCCTTGGATTTCGTCGGTGTGCCCATATGACCTCACTGCTAATTTTGCAAAAACAAGGGGCGACCCACGTGTTCTCCTGCTCAGTGTGGCGTTGTTTCTCATTGTGTCTAGCCAAACAATTCCATTGCTTTCCAATGTTTTTGTGCTTTTTTTATTGATTTTAAGTGCTAATACTTGTAAATCACATGTAAATTACTACTGCATATACAGTATTTGGTGTAATGTGTTTTTGGTATGTATTTTGGAGTGTCTAGAACCAATTAATTGGATTTACATTGATTCATATGGAAATTATTGCCTCGGTTTTCATCAGTTTCAGATTTTGCCGATTGTTTTCAGACGATTACTGACAAAAGCCAAGGTATCGCTGTATTTCTTAAGGTCTGTGCATTGCACAGAAGAACTTGGTTATGACACAAATTATTACTACGTGGATTTGAATAGCAGTGAGGTGAGCACATCCCCAGAAACACAGCAACTACGTGAAATAAAAGCTTTGTTAACATAGAGGACAGCAGCCAGCCTTTTCTATGTTATTGTCTACTCTGGGACTTGGCTGTCGTATTGTAGAATGCCATTATGTCTGGTCTAACAAGTTTCTCCCTGCATATATGAGTAAAGCAAAATAATTCAGTGCAGTAAAAGTCTCAGTACACCCCATCCTGTACACTTTGAAAGAAAAAACACTGAATAAGGAAGCTATTATAAGGGAAAGCCTTTCTATTCTTAATTAATCAGATTCATATGATGTTTATTTTTTTTTACCATTTTTAATATGTTTATTTTAAATAATTTTTTCTTTTTAATGACAGCTGACATACAATATTATATTAGTTTCGGATGTACAACATAGTGATTAGACATTTGTATAACTTATGAAGTGTTCACCCCAGTAAGTTTAGTACCCTTCTAACACCACACATAGTAATTATGGTATTATTGACTATATTCCCTATGCTGCAATTTACCTGACTGTTTCTATAACTGGCAATTTGCACATCTTAATCCCTTCCTTTCTATACCCACCCCTCCCAAACCCCCTTCCATCTGACAGCCATCAAAGTGTTCTCTGTATCTATGAGTTTGTTTCTGTTTCGTTTACTCATTTTTATTCAGATTCTACATATAAGTGAGAGCATATAGTATTTATCTTTCTCTGTCTGACTTATTTTACTTAGCCTAATACCCTCTAGGTCCCCCCATGTTGTCACAGATGGCTGGATTTCATTCTTTTTTATGGCTGAGTAATATTCCATTGTATATACATACTACTTCCTCTTCTTCATTTGTCTATTAGTGGATACTTAGGTTGCTTTGATATAGTGGCTAGTATAAATAATGCTGCAATGAACATAGGGATACATATGTCTTTTCAAATTTATGTTTCTTTGGATAAATGCCCAGTCATATGATGTTTATTGTTTACACTTGCAAAGTATGGAGAAGAAAAGTATGAAGTGTACACTGCAATAGAAAGGCTATGCTATGAATCCAAGCAAAATCCATCCGTTTAAAGCCAATTTCTAGGCATTACCTACAAGTAGTATGTGGCAATGAGCGTAACAGCAAGTAACTTTTATTGAGTGTTTACTATGTGCCAGGCATTGTACTACGTCCTTTGCATGTATAATCTCACTTAACACATGCCCCAACCATGTGGTTTAGGTATAGTCATTGTCTTCTTTTTATGCAAGAGAAGACTTAGACCCAGGAGGTGAAATAACTTGCCAGAGGTCACACAGGTAGCCAAAGGTAGGGCTGGGAGTTAGAAGCAGGCAGACCAACCCCAGACTTCATATTTATCAGAAACTCAGTGAGCCCCACCCATAAGAAATGCCCCCTCCACAAGGCTAGTGTAAGAAAGATCACCCATCTAGTTTGCATCATTTGGTATGTCCAACTGGATGATACAGAATTTGAAATTACCTTGGGTTATTTGTGCATATGATTTTGATAAAAGAAATCTACAGTAGAATTCCCAGTCTTTTATTCTATCATATTTGCAGTTTATCACAGCCTCTGTGTTTTCAACTGAAACATTTTTATTCTTTATCTCCAGATTAATACTGCACAGAACATGACTGTGTGTGTGTGTGTGTGTGTGTGTGCGTGTGTGTGTGTGTAGAAACAGCCTTTTCTTCTGGGTTAAATTGTTGCAGCTTCGCTGAGGGAGGAGAATTTCTCCCACTCACCCAGCCCACAGCAGACATGTTAGGAGAATGCTGCTGCTTGCAACACACCCAGAGACCGAGGGGCAGGTGACACTGCGTGTGTGCCCAGCATCTCTGGAAGAGTCCATACAGATGTGCGCTGCTATTGCCTCCTGCCTTAAAATTCCTGGGGCCAACACCCACCCTCTCTTACAGCCTCTTTCTCTCTCTCTTTTTTTTCAAGGAAAAAAGAAAGAGGCAGACTGAAATAGAAGGCAAGCGACAAGAGCTTGACGAGCAGATACTCCTGCTGCAGCATTGCAAGGTAAGCGGCCGAGCCAGGCGCCTCTTCCATGATTAGACATGCAGCTCACCCTGCGGAGAGCCGGGCAGAGCCTGCCCTGGCGTGAAGGCGCTGACGCCGACGGAACTAGCTTCTTTTCATTCAGCCGGGAAACCATCACTGGGCTTTGCTTGTGAATCACCCAAATTCAGGGCATTGTTACAGCATTCTGGTTTCTGCAAGCGTGATGAGATTATGGTGTGTGCGTGGCCAGGTTTATGGGGGGGTGTGCATGGAAAGTGTGCTTATATATAGAAATTGGGAGAGAATTTCCACATGATGGGTGAGGGAGTGTTTGGGGGCTGTGTGCGTTTGTAGGTTCCCATAGATATAGTTAACATAATGCTCTCTTTTTAAAATTAAAACTGTTAGTAATTTTCCTCTTGCTCTGGAGAAAAGGGAGATAAAAGCAGTGTGGTGAACAGCCCTGGGAACGTCTGATTGTTCATTCGTTTTATCTCTACCTCAACAATTTTGAAAGTGTTCTGTTAGAACAAGCAGCTGGCCAAAAAGCAGCATTTAAATGATCAGACTTGGTTGGGTCTCCAGTGCACCCAGTTAAAGGGGGTGGGGAGGGAGCACAAGCTGTTTATGTATTTATTTTTCTTTAAAACATCACGCACTTAAGCGCTTTAATTGATTATAGAGAGCTCTGTCACTGTCACAAGGGCTCCACTAGTTGCAGAATGTTGCTTTCAGCAGGCTCAGGAATAATGCCAGCACATTCCAGGGGCCAGCCCGTATTGCCACTGGCCTTCGAGAGCTCCTGGGCTTTCTGAGGCACACCCTCTGTTCACCTCGCCTGGCAGCGACATTGCACGTGCAGAACTGCAGCGCTCAGTGGGCTGGTTGGGAAGGTGGGGCTGACTTGCAGGGCAATGCTGGCTCTGGGTTATTTGAAAGATTTAAAACAAGGTGGACCTTTATGGTGGCATTTTCCATTCTTCTCCGGAAGACAGGGTTGTGCTAAATGAGTTCTCAAAATATAAATCCTCGGCAAGCTAGCTTAGCTGCTGATTTCAAATAGCAACATGACCTAAATCTGCTTAGCATAGTCACCAGTTGCCATTAACTTTAACCAGAGCGATGTGTTTAAAAGGAAGAGAGAAGCAGCATAATACTAAGAATATTTCCCTTTTCTTTCTGCTCATCATGTCAATCCATTTATGGACTTTCCTTTGTAGGAGCTTGCAGTCTGCCCCATATGCTGTTGCTCTTTCCTTAGAACATTCCTGTGGGAGGATTGAGGGCTAAAGATAGTATCCTCTCCTCACGAGGGGGAGGGGGCTGAGAAACACTTAATAGAATAGAGTGAATTGTTCAAGGTCAATCTGGACAGAGCTGGGTCTCTGGCTCAGTACAGTCAACTCACTCCTCACAAAAGAGAAAATGTACTAAAACCTCAGTGAATTCTTGGTTAAAGGTAAACTTGCTAACGAGGGGGCTGAAAGATGAGAGGCTGTTTTTTTGACTATTCAGCCTCTTTCCTTTTTAAGGTTAATGTGATTCTTTGTTTTTGCATTTCATGAATCAAAAGTCAGGCAATAAACATATGTGAGAAGATCAGTTTTTCTGATGCAACTTCTCATCATTCTGGGTGCCAGATAAGGTACCAAGGACTTAGTCATTACTAATGTTCAGCACGATGTTATGACATCCTGTTTGTCTTCCATCTAGCCATTTTTCATCTATCCCTTGATCCCTCCCTCCTTCCTTCCTTCTTTTCCTCTCTCCCTCCATCCATGTGTCCATGCATCCATCCATCTGTCCATCCATCCAATCAATCAATAGAAACAACTGTAAAAAATGACTTAATGTTACATGGGGAAGTGGTGAGATTCCTTCAGGGACTTGGTAACAAGGGAATCAGATAGTATCCTGGTAAAATTTCTATTTTCTCTGGTTATCCAAGGAAACACCCAGTACTTTTCCTAAGGTGATCTTGCCATAGTCTGGGGGAGAAAGGACTGGAAGAGATGGTAATTTAATAAGTGAAGAGCGGTGCACTGTAATGTTCTCTCTCTGGGACGACCTGTGTAGACAGAGCGAGGGGGGATTGCCAGCCTTGAGCAATGAAAAAGGGAAGCTCAGAGGTCCCAAAGGTGGTTTCTTTGGTACTGCCCTGGTGAGAGACCCCTGCTCTGGGAGGTACCAGGTTTCTATACACTGGTAGGGTGGGGTCTGCAGTTAGGCAGGGTCAGTTATATGGCTTCCCATCACCCAGGTGAAACTTCCCTCATGGCTACCTCCTTGTTCTGACTTTAGTCTCCCCCACCCCAATAATTTTTTATTGATTGCTTTTAGAGAGAGAGGAAGAGAGAGAGAGAGAGAGAGAGAGAGAGAGAGAGAAACACTGATGATATGTTCCACTTATTTATGCATTCATTGGTTGATCCTTGTATGTGCCCTGACCAGGGATCAATCCTGCACCCTTGGCATATTGGGACGCTTTAACCAACTGAGCTACCTGGCCAAGGCCAATAATTGAGTTATTTTAACACAAAGAAGGTGGTGCCTGACTGAGAAAGATAGTCACTCCAGACACCGGAAAGGAATATGTTCTACTTCAAATCAGTTACCTGTTGACTGCACTTGAATAGCATGAGTCCCGTTCCCTGTGATCATTCAGTGTTGAGCTTGGTGGCCTCACTCCTAGATGGCAGTAAACTCATTGAGCTTCGAGTTGCTCTGTGAGCCTCGTGGTGGAGACTCGGCCAGCCCCCTCCTGGCAGCAGGCAGCCTTGTCCTCCCCTTGCCCACACTCAACAACAGTTGTGTTTTTTTTATTGGAGTGCCTAATATACTTGGTGCTTGAAATACTTCCCCTCATAAATGACCACAGAATAGATATTACCCTCCCTGTATGACGGGCAAGAAAACAAGTCTGTGAGGTCAAGTAATTTGTCCCAGAACTTAAGAGATTGTAAGTGTAGGTGCCCAGGGCTGTCTGCTTCTATAACCTTGCTTTCTCCTGGACACTGGTTTCCCGCCCCCAAATTAAATGTTTCTTTTGAATAATTTGTCCAGATGCAATTACCATCAGCACATGTATTGATTATCTTTACCTCACACGCCTTTTTACTCTAAAGGCATGTTCGTGGTCTCCAGAAAATTTAGATCATGTGAAGACATCCCATAGTAACTATTGAATTAGAAAATATCAGGAAATATGTCAGTAATTATTTATTTCACCAATTTGCAAAATACCAGATGTTCCCTAAAAAATATTCTCAGTATGAAGTTAAATTAAATGGGAAATCAATACAGTTAAATTTCATACTTATTCAGTTATAATTCTCATGATCAAATAGTCTATGGACACTTACTCTCATGCAGTGAGATATAGATAATTTAGACAAATTCACGATCTCTTGTTAAAGGAAATAAATATAATGTAAGACAATAATTTTGACACTTGTATGTTTGATTAATATACCTGCTTATAATAATATTTAGGGCTATACAGTGAGTAACTCCACAAGATAGAAATGTCATTACTTTGTATATAGACAATGAACAAATGCTACAATGCAATGAAACACCAAACAAGGTATGAAATGCTGAGCTCTTAGCTGCTATACCCTAGGGATTAGGAAACCTCCAGGTGCTTTGAAGTCCTGGACAAAGTAAACTCAGATCCCCCCCCCCCAAGATTCTTAGCTGTATTTAGTATCTAGTATGTGTGATGTTAGTATATCCAAGAAATGCTAGCTTATGTGACCTGTAAGCAATTTAAACAGTGGTATTACTTTTGCTGATTATAAAAACAAAGAACATTTTAATCATTGCAAAATCAAGATTTAAAAGTATAGTAAAAAAAAAAATATATATATATATATATAAAGCGTGACAGTTGTATACTCACCAACCAGATATAACTCACACAGGTATATCTTTCTGTGCTTCCCTCCCCCCCAAAATATATATATTTTAAATTAAGTGAGAGCAGGGAAGGCAGAGAGACAGATTCCCTCATGTGCCATACTGGGATCCACCCGGCAAGCCCCCTATGGGGCAATGCTCGTCCCATCTGGGTGTTGCTCCATTGCTCATCAACCAAGCTATTTTTTAGATCCTGAGGCAGAGGCCTCGGGAGCCCTCCTCAGTGACTGGGGCCAATTCCCTCAAATTAATCAATTAGTCAAGCTACGGCTACAGGGAGGTTGGGCGGGGGGAGAGTAAGAGAAGAGGGAGGGGTGGGGTGGAGAAGTAGATGGTTGTTTCTCCTGTGTGCCCTGACCAGGATTGAACCCAGGACATCCACATGCTGGGCAGATACTCTACCACTGAGCGAACTGGCCAGGGCCCCCCAATATTTTTTTTGTGTGACAGAGACAGAGAGAGGGAGAGACAGACAGGAAGGGAGAGAGATGAGAAGCATCAATTCTTCCTTGTGGCACCTTAGTTGTTCATTGATTGCTTTCTCATCTCATATGTTCCTTGACTGGGGGGCTACAGCAGACCGAGTGACCCCTTGCTCAAGCCAGCCACCTTGTGCTCAAGCTGGTGAGCCTTGCTCAAACCAGATGAGCCCACAGTCAAGCTGGTGACCTTGGGGTTTTGAACCTGGATCCTCTGCATCCCAGTTCGACACTCTATCCACTGCACCATAGCCTGGTCAGCCATATATTTTATAGATGAAGAGATACAATTCTGTTCACATGCTTCATCAGCCTGTGAGTGAAATGAAATTGCATTAACATTTGTATCTAAAATACATTGACCTTGACCTCTTTTGTTCACTTCTATAAATGGGCTCTTTTCAATTCTCATACAAAACTTTATAATTTTATGAAATCCCATCTAACATTCTTTTAACCTTATGATTTCTGGTATTGATGTTATCCTTGGGAAGAGTATCTCCATTTCAAACCCTTACCTAGGATGTTTCTTATACTTCAGTAGTTTTAATCCAGCTAGAATTTATTTTCCTATAAGGTATGAGGTAGGAATAACTTTCTCTTTTTACCGATGGTGAGTCTCGACATGAGTTAGGGATCAGTTCATTCTTTTCCTCACTGACTTAAAAGTCTCCTTGAAAAAATAAATAAATAAAAATAAAAGTCTCCTCGATTGCGTCTGTATTTCTCACTTATCCCGAAGTCTGCCTCTTGCAAATTTCTTCAAGTCCATTAATCTGCTGCTCCTGTGCCAAGAGCATCCTCATTCAGCCCCTCTAGGTTTTTAATATAAGATCTCATAAAGTCAGAGCTGTTATTATTCTTCTTTTGAAAAATTGTTTTGGCTTTTTACTCCATGGAAAACAATTATTTATTTTTATTGTTTTTATTATGTGGCTTGTGATCATGTGAATTTAAAAAAATAAATCAACTATTGTGTTCCACCAGGACAAACTGAATGTAATATTCCCTTGTTCTCTTGGTTGAATTGCCGGAGATTTGTCTATTTTATTGGTCGGTTCAAGGTCCCAGCACAGTACATATTGCCATGTGAAGTCCTTTGGGACTGTCACATTTATAAGGGTTTGTGTGACAGAGTCAGCACTGTCAGCATCAAATGGCTCATCCCACCTCTTCAGTACATGAGCTGCCTTTGAATTATTTATTCACGAGTAGGGAACCCTGACTAGACTTTTCCTCTAATCCAAGTGATTTTTATATATTTGAAAGTACAGCATTTCCTTTCAAGAAGACTGAATGGGGGAAAAAGTTAATCAAAGACTGAATTGTGACCTTGACAAATATTTATCTTGTCAACCCACCAAGGTCATTGGCTAAATAGCCTGCAGGTATCAGCAGCAGCCTGCTGCAAAGACAGCGCAGTGAGTCTCACTGCGATGGACCCTTAGCCCTCATATTAGCCTTCTCTTGGTTATTAGTATGTGTGAAAGGCCAATTTCACATTTTAAAATATTGAACAGACAGCCAGGGTATACGGCATGAAGGGACTTGATGTCTCATCCTCTTTTCTATCCTGTGGCCCCATAAACAGCTTGAGGGGAACTTAAGATTTGGTTTCTTCTATCGAAAGTTTTGGGTTGGCTTCTGTGTGGTCTGACTCAGGTACCAAAGCCTCAGGCCCGACAGTGGGGAGGAAGGGAAGTGATCCAGGTGACGGGAAGGGGAGCGGAGGGGCACATGAGTGAATGAGAAAACAAGCACAGCTGTTCCCCCACCCTCCCTGCATTTAATCCATTTTCTTTTCTTTTTAATTCTTTTTATAAAATTAAATATAATGGGGTGACATTGGTCAATAAGAGTACATAGGTTTTAGGTAAATATTTCTATAGCATTGGAACTGTTGTATGTGTTGTGTGCCCATCACCCAAAGTCAAATTGATTTTCATCCCCATGTATTTGTCCCTCTTTACTCCCCTCTCACCACCCCTCCCTTACTGCCCCCCCATAACCACTTCACTTTTATCTATGTCCACGAGTCTCAGTTTTATATTCCACCAATGTGTGGAATCATACGGTTCTTAGCTTTTTCTAATTTACTTATTTTGCTTAGTATTTGTTCTCAAGGTCTATCCAGGTTAATCGTTTTCTATTATAAAATTTGAGTCATTCAGATTCTAACCATCATCCACTAACACAATATCAGTTACAGGTGAATGGGAGCTTTGGAGAAAAAAAGTGAAATCATAAAAGATAAAATGACATTCCAGTTAAATATTTCATAGTCTTACGGTATGGAAAGTCTTGTCTCTGTATTACACCAAAGCCAGAACTATACAGTAACAAGATGGCTACATATAACTGTATAAAAATTACAAATGATGAGAAAAAAAATTGGAAACTTACTAGTTCTGATTCATCTCCCAATACCTACGCTCCTCCACCCATCCCAGACACTCCTCACCATTTACCCAGGTCACCTTGAGAGACGCTTAACCTCAGATACCTTACCTGCAGATGAAAAGGATTTGAATAATGATGTTCTACACATTAAATAAATATACTTTTACTTGTCAGTTATATCTCAATAAACCTGGGGGGTGATTAGATGATCTCTAAGGTCTTTTTTTAATAGTCTTAAGGTTTTATACTTGCTCAGATACAGTGCACAGACGTGGTTGTTTGGTCATTCATTCATTCAATGTCTATTTATCAACACCAACTAGAACCTTGCGGGTTAGCCTCTGTGGATGAGTAAAAGATACAGCCCCTGACTATAAGGGAGTCAGAGGTGAGTGGGACACAGACCACCAATACGAAACACACTGTTAGAGAAGCTGGGAAATGTTCACCCACATTTGGGAGTTGGTCAGTGGTGGCTGATTATTTTGTAAATCCTATTGGGGGTGGGGGGAGACTTTGGGTGATCTTAGGCTGAAGCAGGAGAGCAGGTGCATTGTTTAGCTTTAATTCTCAGATCCACACCTTACTAGCTGTGTGACCCTGGATAAGTTCTTGGTATTAACACTTACCTCTTGGGATTTTTGTGAAAGTTGAATGAATGTATATGGAAGGCACTTAAAACAGTAAGAGTTCTATAGGCATTGTCATGGTTATCGTCATTGTCACCCACTACCATGGTGTCAAATGCCAGTTAGGCATCGATGACTCCAAGATTGAGGTCTCCAGGCTCAGCAGCCCCTGAACTCCAAGCTCTTGTTTCCAGCTGCTTTCTTGACATGTCTACATAGATGGATGTCGCTTCTATTTGTAAGCCTCTCAAACTTCACATGCCCCAAATGGAAGTTGTGATTGTCAAGCTCTTGTTCTTTTTTCTTCCCAATCTCCAGTGGATGATACTGCCATCCACCTTTTGCTCAAACCAAAGGTCTCTACATCACCTTTAATCCCATCCTCTTCCTCATCCCAGTGTTTTATTTGTTGTCACGGCATCCTGACTCTGCCTTTAAAACGTGACCCCATGCCTTCCACTTCTGCTGCTCCTCTATTTCAGCTAACATGCTCTGTCACCTGAATGATATAATAGGGTCCTGTCACTTATACTTTGTAATCTTGCCCCTTGCAATCTGTCTTCTTCCTGCTGTGCTCAGAACAAACGCCAAACTCCTTAACAAGGCTGTGGGATCCTACCTAATCTGACCCTTGCCTTCCTCTCCGTCTTCAGCTTGTTCTACGCTCCCTGATCCAGACCCACTCATTATGGTTGAGCCACCACGGCTTTCTTTCTGGTCCACAAACACACCATTCTCTCCCACCGCTGGGCTATCCCATTTGCCTGTCCCTCCAGCTGGAATGCCCTACCCTAAAGTGTCCTCCCTCGGTCCCTGGTTGTCAGCTCGTCCTGCCTGCCTCCTGCCATGCCGGTATCACCATCTGAAATTGTCTCGCATCCTTGTTTATCAGGACCAAGGCTCAGTGAGAGTGGGGACTTGCCTGCCTTCCTGAGTGGTGCCTTCGGGACCTGGCAGAGTGGTGGGGGTGGGGGGGATGGATGGGGGCACTGCTGCATCTGAGATGGTGACGCGGGAGGACAGACAGGTTTGCGAGAGGATGAGGAGCTCCTTTTTGGGTTATTGCGTTTGCCAGACAGCCAGCAGGAAAGCTTATGTGTTCTTGAGGTGTCTGGATAGTCACAGGTCCTCATGCAGTGCTACTCGAGTCGTGGTCCTCAGACTGGCAGCATCAACAGTAGCATCACCCGGGGGCTTGTTAAAATGCAGGTTCCCAGACCACCCTGGACTTACAGAATCAGTGGCTCTGGGGGGTGAGGCCCTGGGATCTGTGTCGTAGCAAGCTGTTCTGCTGAGCCAACGGCACGCTGTTGTTGGAGAGGCTCTGTTCTGGTTCTGTTTTACACAGCTGGGCAGGCCCCATAGAGGGAGGGCCCACGTGACACCAGGAGCTCTCTCTGTCCTGCTTTGCAGGAGCTCCGCCAGGCCCTGTCTGTGCACCGCCAGCTCTCCGTCTGCTCTTTCCCTGCCTCCACTCTTCACGGTTGCATCCACTTGACAAATGTGAGTTTTTGACAATTCTTAGCAACTGGAAGCGATGCTACATTTTTTTATGTGTATTATTTCGACAGTAAAGGCATTAAAGAAAAACACTTTATTTTTAGTTTTCACTTTGGAGCTCTGCTTGCCACTTAATTCTGAGACACTCAGGCAGCCGGTAAGAGCCAGACCAGAGAAGGGGAGTCAGTGCTTCGATGCGCTGAGCGTGCGTGATCAGAATGCGGGAGTGCGTTATCTCAGAGGCAGCTCGAGCAGGCAGGTACCCAGAGACCTTTCCCACGCAGCCGGCCCTCGGAGACAACGTGGGGGGATCTGCAGGGAGTTAGGGAGCCTTTGGAAGTAAATCTATTAGACTTGATGGTTGCTCCCGACAGCGTTACTTTGGGGCCAAGTGAAAAATCAGGTCCGCTTTTTATTTTTGTGATATCAGAACACTTTTGTGACAGACTTCCCCCACGACCAGGCTGCCTGTCTTGTTCTGTTAGACCCTCTCTTCCTGACTCCGTCTGTTGGGGATGTTTTGGTGATGTTATCTCCATAGCCAGAGAGGAGACAGTTCTGGGGGCACATGGGCTTCCTGTGTTCATGACCACCAGATTGCTTTTGTCACGGGGACTGACTGATGGCTGGGGCTAGCTCAGCCAGAGAAGAGGGGGTAGGCCCTTCCCTTGGGGGAAGAGAGGGGAGCTAGCACCCCCAAGGGCAACCGCTCTCTTGGGTGTCGAGAAGCCCTGGCTTCAGAGGGTCCCTGGTGGGGCAGAGGGCCCTGGGACTGTCCGTGGCTGCCTTTCCAGAAGGATCCACACACCAAGACCAAGGTTACCAGCAGGTCCGCCTTTCCAAATCCTAATAAGAGTCTTACCTTTTATGGGTTGAGCTATATTAATGTCAAACATTTCAGCACAGAAAGCACCCTGAAAGTGTGATCACTGCCACCCCAAGTAATCAGAGTGAAAGGAAATCGAGAATTTTCCAGTTTACCCATTTATGCGTTTATTTTCTGGACTTGGGACGAATGTGACAATGGGAAGCAAAGGTGAATAAGGACTAGTCCCTGCCTTTGCGGAGCTGGGAGTCGAGAGGGGGGAAGATCTAAAAAAGCAGTAATTGAAGGACAGTATGGAAGGGCTCCAGAGCAGTGATTTTCGTCGCTGAACCATGCATCCGTCTGCCAGAAATTTTGTTGCTGGTCCTCGAAAGAGTTAACCACCCTGATGTTGTGTGAAGATTATAGACCCAACGATCTTAGTTGAATTCTCTTATGCACAGGGTAATTTCTGCCTTCGCAGTCCCTAAAATCATTCTCCTATTTTCACTGGTCCCCAGTGTAAAAAGGTTGAAAACCACTGCTCTGGAGTGTGTTCCCCGCTGAAGGAGACAGAGCAGAGAGCCACGGACCCTGCCAGCCACAGTGGAAGAAGGCTTCTCACTGGCATTGTATCTGCTCTTTCTCAGGTGCAAGTGGGGGAAGCCAAGGGAACAGGATGAACAATGATGATAATAAACATATCTCAAGCGCTGTGTATGGGCCCGGACATTCAGGGTACTAATTCATTAAATCCTCCTAACAAACCTGTGGTGGGCACTGTTGTCATATATAAATAGACTCATATCTTTCATTAATGGAGAACTACAGGTCAAGTGCAATAGCTATGCTTCTCTCTGCACTCTAAGAGTAAGCAAACGAATCTCCACCAACAGTGACATATAATTGAAAAATGAGAATAACACCGATGGAAACCATGGCCGCCTGGACACCACCCCAGTGAAGCATTGCTGACACGAGGCCCTTCTGAAAGTGCAGGGTTCCAGCCATCAGAACTGTGCACGTGCAGCTGGCAGGGTCTCCACAGTGCTGAGGGGCTCCTGGACTTCTTCGTAGGATGTGAATGAGAACCACTAGCGAATTCTAATTTACTATTCCTAAATATTAGTAATTTTTTTAAAATTTAGAAACTAAATTGAATGGGGTGACATTGATCAATAAGAATACATGAGTTGGCCCTGGCCAGTTGGCTCAGTGATAGAGCGTTGGCCTGGTGTGCAGGAGTCCCGGGTTCGATTCCCGGCCAGGGTATACAGGAGAAGCGCCCATCTGCTTCTCCACCCCTCTCCCTCTCCTTCCTCTCTGGCTCTCTCTCCCCCTCCCACAGCCAAGACTACATTGGAGCAAAGTTGGCCCAGGTGCTGAGGATGGCTCTGTGGCCTCTGCCTCAGGTGCTAGAATGTCTCTGGTTGCAACAGAGCAATGCCCCAAATGGACAGAGCATCGCCCCCTGGTGGGCGTGCCGGGTGGATCCCGGTCAGGTGCATGCGGGAGTCTGTCTGACTGCCTCCCCGTTTCCAACTTCAGAAAAATACAAAAAAAAAAAAAAAAAAAAAGAATACATGAGTTCAGGTGAAGATCTCTATAGCATTTGAACTGTTGATTGCATTGTGTGCCCAAAGTTTTCTGTCATCATATATTTGTCCTTCTTTACTCCTCTCCCCTTCTCCCCTTCCCTCTTATAACTGCCACACTTTTATCTATATCCATGCATCTCAGTTTTATATTTTATATAAGAACATATTTTTATAAATACCAATATATAAATATTAGTAATTTTTAGGAACTCATGGGTTCATAATAAGTAGCCCTTAATCCCACATAAAAATGAGAGTCTATGGAATTGCAAATCTTTTGCTCATAAGAGCAATAGAAAGGAAACTGTAGTGAGTATCAGTTGTGTGTCTGCCATCTAAGAGATACATCCTACTCACTCATGTCTGTAAAGGATATTTCATTGGCTCTGAGCCAGGCGTGACTTGTTCTTAGTCATTGCGAGGGCTCCCTTTTCTTTCACCTTGCGCACTCCGCCTAAGGAGGTCACGTGAGATTCTGATAGAGGCGCTGTCAGGGAGCCCAGGGACGCAGTGCTTACTCTGTGTTGACTGGCTTTATAGTGGCTATTCCTGTCTTTGCTGGTCATGTGCCCTGCTTCTGGCACACTTGGCCGTGCATCCTCACAGTGGTTCATTCCAATGACCACCCACCTGTCCACGGGGACACTTGGCCATGGTGCCCAGGGTCTAGCCTTTGTAGGCATCCAATAGCCACCATCTGCCGTCTAGGGTCCGTATAGTGGAAACCCAAATCAAAAATTATTTTACCTACTGTTTTCATCTTGCTTTTCATTTTAAGGCATTTCAACATGCCTTATTTTTTGAGCTGTTTTCATTTCCCTTCTCAAAGTAGTAATGACTCCTCCCCTGCAACTGACCTAAAACACATATGTTTAGTTTCATTCCATGCTATATTGGGACACTGGGGTGGGGTGGGGTGCACACATTTAATAACCATTTGGAGACCACTGCTAAGGATGACTGGGAGTCATTAGAGTTTTTAAGAAAAAGCTAATCTTTTCTTGAAAGTGGTTAATCTTTTAAAAAGGAGACTTTTAGATAGACTGATTAAGTGATCTTAGAAAATTATATAATGTAACTACAGTTGCATGGAAAAATGTCCTTTTTTAAAGAAATTCATACTGAAATATGTATGAGTGAAATATGATGTTTGTTATTGTTAATGCTTAGGTGAAAAATATGAGAAAATGTGGCAAAATGTTTGTAATTGTTAAACCTAAATGAGGTCACATGGGCATTCATTATACAGTTTTCTCTGTTATTCTGTACATTTTCATTGTTCATATATGTATATAATAAGAAAATATAGAAATAAACCCCTCTCCAGAGATTGGGCGGGAGAGAACTAGGGAGCCAAGTTAGTGCGAAGGTGAGGGCAGCCAGTCAGGGCTGGTGAGGGGCACACCTAAAACAGGATCTCAGGATGGAGTGGACACTGTGGGCTGAAAGGTTTCATCCACTCTGTTCCCTTCTCTAATTTTCACAGTCCAAAGTGCTCCGGGAAAAATGGCTGCTGCAGGGTATACCCGCTGGAACTGCTGAAGAGGAGGAGGCCAGGAGGCGGCAGTCTGAGGAGGATGAATTCAGAGTCAAACAACTTGAAGATAACATTCAGAGGTAGGTGGTTTCCTGCCCCGTGTCCCCAGGTTGTAGTTTCACAGTGCAGTAACCACTAGTGTCCTCTAGGGGGCTGTGCTCAATGCAGTCACCCTTTATCCAGCGATTTAGAATTCTCTTCCTAAACAGAGTACACTGATACCATTTAAACTTTTCCAGAGAATCTAGAATTATTACTCTAATAACTATTATACTGAGCTATCCTACAGTTCAGTGATGTCTTCAGAGACGAATGAGGTGTTGTAAGCGGCTTGTCCCTTCACTAAATGCCCCTTTTATATTTATTCTATCAGCTTTGGCCTTCTCCTCCTCTGGGTCAGGCTGTTAGCTATTATTGCTGCTATATACTATAGTAGGTCTGTTTTCAGTTTGCTACATTTGATCAATTTGACCAGGGGAGAATGGGAACCAAGGGTTTTGGGATTGAAATGAAGAATGTAGGAGCCCTGAAGGAGGTCACCCCTGTGGTTTATGTGCCTGTGCTCCAAAAATTAACTTTGTGTTGTTTACTTCCACTACTCAGGGCGTGAGTGGCTTCCTTTATGGTCTTACTACAACCAGGTTCTGAACTTTTCAGTCTGGGAACTAAGTGACCATCCTATGACCAGGGGCTGGCTGGGCTCACACAGGGGCAACGTAGGTTCTATGTGGGAACTGTAGCCGTGACGGGTACCCGCACACCTCGCCAGGGATGTGAGGTGGAGGTGGGAGGTGGTAAGTGCAGCTGTCTTAGAACCACCTCCCCGCTCCACCCCATCCCACCAAATTCGCACCATGGAGAGCTTCACCTCTTCCTCCTGGGGTTATGAGCTCTTTTAAAATACAAGAGGTACTAGCTAAACTGCTATCAGTCATTTATACCCAAGAGTGAATGAAGACTCCAGTAGTGCCACCAATGGGGGAAAGCCCTGGGGGCCTCCCACCCTACTTTGAATGTCCTCTAAAGGGCTCTCAGAGCAGCTTGTCTGAACTTTGTTATATACAAGGGTGGGCAAAAGTAGGTTGACAGTTGTTTGGATGGAAAATAATATAATAATTAGTAAATGATAATACAAGGATAAACTGTGTTTTGCATACTCACAACTGTAAACCTACTTTTGCTCTACTCCGTGTGTATATATGTACATGTAATTGGAAGAAGAAAATTTTAGTCTGCAGATACTGGCATAAACTTGCAAGGACAAGAACCCCTAGGGCCCCAGGAAAGGAAATGACTTCCGGTTAGGAGCCCAGAGGACATGAAAATGAGGAGCCGGATGGAGTAACTCGGAGTCCTGAGCCTCAGGCTTTCTTCTCCTCAGAAGTGGCTCAGCTGCCTGGAGCTCAGACAAGGGGAGGGAGCCAGGATTATCGGACATACTGACAATAAACTGGAGAGGAAAGGCAGCTCTGAGAAACGGTTACATAAGAGGTTTGTTTTTCAGGCTCAAAGTGACAGGTCCATGGTGCTTTCAGCTGCAGTGATGCGGTGACAGTTTACATGATACAAGATTTCTTTGTCTTTACCCTCGTTCAAAGTGACAGTCATCTTCCTGTCCCTTTCCTACCGGTTTTACATAATCACAGCAGATGGGTCTGGCGCCAAGTGTATGCTCCATAGCTGTGTGCTGGAAAAAAATTGGGGCTAGGTGCACTGTGCATTGGGGGACCCCTGCCTGGCAGGGCAAGTTCATCAGTTTCCTCTCCAGTCCAGCTGAGAAAAACCCTAGGGACCAGGCGGCCTGGGCACAGTCGGTTCACAGTGAGAACTGTGGTTCAGGTTTGGGGTTGTGCACTTAGAGATCAAATTCAGAATCTGCTCTTTATATAATAGGAATTCGGAAACTGTCTACAGAGCAGATGCAGCTGAACCACTAAAGAAAGAAATTCTAAAGGAAAATAATCTGTGGATCTTTCAATCTTGGTCTCCTGGTCTAAATCCCTCCCCAGCAACAAATTAGATTCTCCTAAAGACCTATATGAACTCTTTGCAAACTATAAAGTATATTAGTACAGTTGTGCCCTAAAGCTAGCATTTTAATCGCTGTTGGTGAGCCAAGAGTAACGAGTGAAGAAGCAAGAGAGAACAGTACTCAGAACGCAGAGAATGCCTGCAAAGGAAGATCAAGGGAAAGGTGGGGCATTTAGTTTAGAACCGGAAGAGATAATAGCGACCTAACTCAGAACTTCAAGTGTACATAAGATGTAGGTCATGTCTTAATTTTTTATGTCTGGGCCATTCTTGTTTTGTTTGTTTGTTTGTTTTAGTGAGAGGAGGGGAGGCAGAGAGACAGACTCCCGCATGTGCCCCTACAGGGATCCACCTGGAAAGCCCAGTAGAGGGTGATGTTCTGCCCATCTGGGGCCATTGCTCTGTAGCTCAGCAACCAAGACATGTTTTTAGTGCCTGAGGTGGAGGCCATGAGCCATCCTTAGTGCCCGAGGCCAACTTGCTCACACCAATCAAGCCATGACTGCGAGAGGGGAAGAGAGAGAGAAGGGGAGGTGGAGGGGTGGAGAAGCATATGGTTGCTTCTCCTGTGTGCCCTGACTAGGAATCAAACCGGGGACATCCACACACCAGGCTGACACTTGACCACTGAGCCAACTGGCAGGGCCATTCTGAATATGATAAAGACTTAAAGCATGAGAATTAGACATATGTCTATTCCCCTAGATATCTTCGAGAAGAAAGAACATAACCACCTTTCTAATTCTGATTCTCAAGTTCTTTATACTACCAATAGCCACATAAGAAGAATTTGCAGACATGTTTTCTTCCAAAATGTTAATTGTAAGTTGTTAGTAGGTTGGAACTGAGAATGTTGTCTCTCTTCCCGAACTATTATAGGCAGTGCTTAGATCTTGAGGGGTCAGCTCACAAAGAGGGCGAGAGAGAAGGAAGGTTGCAAATATGGAATAGATTGTTAAATCCTTGGCATTACAATCACCTGAAGAGCATTTTAAAGAAATACATATTCCTGGGCCTGGTTCCTGGAAATTTGGATTCACTGAACCAGGTGAGGAACCCAATAATTGGTAGTTTTTAAAGGGTGCTCCAAGTAATTCTTTAGCATGGTCAGGCTCAAGAACAATTGCTGTAAATGGGGAAAAAAAAGAATAGATCATATAATAAAATCCCATTTTAATACCGAGAAACTCCCAAGGGAAGTGAGAAGTAAATAATGTTTATAAGAAAATTTGGTTTCACACAAACAGATAAAAAAGGACAACCCTGACCCTTGATTGTAGGCTGACTGTCAGCCTTAGTGCTTTGGCTCCAGGGAATTTGAAACCTGCTGTGGGACTCCTGTAGGGGGCAATAGAGCTATCTTTCCGGTACAGAGCTCGGGTCTCTCTGCCACAGGCCCCGTGGTGGAGCCAAGCTTCCATTTAAACTTGATTGGAAACACCCTTGGTTGACCAGACTAAAAATTATACAGGTCAGGAAAGCTGGGTACTTTCCCAAAGGCCAGAAAATTCCATCATTTTTCAAATATTTCTGGTCGAAATGAAGGGCATGATATGATAGCCTTGAAGGATGACATGAAGATGGCGGGAAAGGACGGAGAGAACCGGCCATTAATATGGATAAATATCATAGGTTGTCATTTTTTGCACAATTTCTCCTGGGGCAATGTCAGGATGGTGCGGTCTATTGATTCTATTCCTAGCTCTCTAGAAACCAGACGTAAAGTAGACTTTAAAAAAATCAGAATGGCTGAATGCAAAATCTATACAGAGATTTCTTTTTAAATTTTGCTCTTTTAAAAGTTTGAAATGTCACATATTTTATATGCTTTGGTTCCCATTGGAGTACCATATTAGGAAAGCCCAAAGGTTTGCTTCTGGTTCGGGCCCCTTGTTAACCGTGGTTCACGCCATCACAGTATGTGATGGGCCCCTGGGGACACACATGAGCCTCATATTGATACTTGTGGAGATTTTAGGCAGTTAGATCCACAGAAGCCCTGTCTACTTTCATGTCTGTGCCAATCAACAAGTCTTGTCGTTTGCATCGTGATTTTCCCACTTAAGTTTCTCTTTCCAATGTCATCAGGTTTTATTCAAGCATCCTCAACTTTCTTTCGTGAGAAATGTGGGGGAAATTTGCCCCTTGCCTTGGAATATTACCCCAGTGAAGTAGGAAACCTCGTGGAGTAGTAAATGGAAGTGGAATGAGCTGTCACAGAGCCAGGATGCTAATTCCAGCTCTGCTGAAAATTTGCAAAAGTCTCATTCTCTCTGGTTTTCTCATCTCTGCAGTGAGAGCTCTCTCAGGATCTTCCAGTCCTGGTGTTCGGAGGTCCTCTAATTTGAGAATTGGCTAGGGATCCCTTTTCTGAACGAATATACCTGTGCAGGGGAATGTCGCTACTGTGGAAGGAAGTGGTTTTGGAGACAGGCTAGAATTGGGGAAAGAGGTTAAGCTCTCAGGAAACAAAAGCCGCGTGTGTAACTGACTCATCACAGGGGTGACTAACTCATCTGAACAGTTGTCATTTCTAAAATATGTCACGTCAAATATTCATTGAATAAAATATTGAAGTCTCTGCTGCAAAGCCAGAGAGGGCAACTTTTTAAAAGAAAATTCAAGATGAAAGTGGGCTGGTTCATTTCTGCTTCTGATTTCAGAGTCTCCGAGTGCCTCTGTGGGTCTCTGATGGATACCGGAATTCACTTAATTTTCCACGTTCTTAAATCTCAGGGCAGAGGACTGGAGAAATCAGGCATGAGCACGTGTGCGTTATATTATAGGAATTTGGCAGCCAAGAAGACAGCCACCCACAAATAACTGTTCTAGAAAAGGCAGCCACAAAAATGTTCATTGGAATCACAACCTACACTTGGTTGGGATTTGTTGTGTTCCCCTACTCGCTATTGTTGACTCCATGGTGGACTGTTCTTTCTCAGCAGGGAGCAGGGCGCTGCACATTGGCACTCCACCCTCCCAGCCTGTGCCCCACCTCTCACAACCACGTTGGGCACTCTAACTCTGGTCTCCTTCTTGTTCCTTTTGTTATACCAACATAAAGCTATATGTACCATAAATCATATAGTGATATAGTGAGATCTCTATATCATCTGATATGTATCGGTCTTGTACTCTGTTCTGGGTACTGACCTAGCTTTCTGGTCCCCATTAATTCATTGATTTTCTCATTTCATCTTCCTAACACTCCCATGAAGTTGCAGGGACCATGATGATGCCCATAAGGTGGTTGGAAGAACTAAGGTTTAGGAGGTAATATGCTGCTTACTATGGCCCCATTCATAAGTGAAAGAGTAAATACTCTTTGAACTCAGCTCTGCCTAACCCCAAAGCACACTGTCAAAAATCTCTACAAAAGTTGTTATTTTAAGCTTAAAAAGGTCTGAGATCTGTGCTATTCAGTGCAGTCACACTGAAGCTCACCTCATGGCATAGGCAGACGGACAGGTAACGTGCTCCCTCTGCCCCGGCAAATGCTCCTGCAGGAAGCAGTGTAGTAAATGTGCAAGGGGCTGGGCTCGAGTCCATTGGGAATGATCATTGTGGCTGGCCAGGGGGCCCCCTTCAGGCTCTTGCAGGAAGTACAGGCTCCATTTTAGGCTTCATTCCTTTGTCTCTCTGAAGCCCTTCGCTCCTGAATCCACTTTTCTGGCCCAAATCTCTGTTGGAAACAGTGTGTGGTTATATAAAGGGCTTCCCAGCATAGCATGCTGATTAGGAACCTGGACCTTAAGTGCTGGCCTTGTTCTGAGTGCTAGTGTTGCATTTATGAGTTGTTTGATCTTGGACAAACCCTGTAACCTCTCTGGATGGCGTTTCCTCACCTGGACACTAAGGATAACAATGGAAAGTTGTAACATGTCAAGATCATGGCATTTGTGAAGTGCCATGTACAGCAGGCTGTCAGCCAAAAAGAGTATTGCCACTGTTACTGTTTTCTCCTTTATCCTTCTAGAACAGGGTTTCTCAATAGCATCACTATTGACATTTGGGGCTGGATAATTCTTTGTTGGGGGCCTATCCTGTGCTTTGCAGGATATTTAACAGCATCCCTGACTCTACCCAGCAGATGCCAGTAACACCACAAGTCAAGACAATCAAAAATCTATTCAAGCATTGCTAAATGTCCTCTGGGGGAGGAGATAGCCCCCAATTGAGAGCCTCTGCTCTAAAGCCTGGACTTACAGGTACTGATACTAAGATAAAAATAACCCACCAAGTAGATTCAGAATACAGAACCCTGAAAAGACAGTTGAAAATAACAATCATGATTCTTGGTGCAGAACGACATCAAGTGTGTCAGTTACTTGGAAGGATGAGGCTTCTCTTAAGCACTGAGCCATGAAAGTCAGTTCTGTGTTAAAAAAAAAAAAGGTTGCTTCCAATGCTGCCCTGATTTTGCAAAGGCAGTGATTTTATGACAGCTCCTAAAACCCTAGCATCCTAGAGGGTGCATAACTGACCTGTTATCTGGATCAGCTTCTATCTGACACTCAAGTTTGCAATAAACTCAGCGAACGGGAGTCCATGAACAGTCTCTTCCCATAGGCCAGAAGTCGGAACTCACTTCCTCTCCATGTAACACCCAAGTCCACACTGCAGCAACTCTTGTTAGTATAAAGGGTTCTCCTCTGGGATAACAGTCATGTTCTCGGCGATTTTCCCTGGCTCTGTGGCCCCTAGCCTGCCCTCTTGGGACCACACAGAAGAGTCACTCTTCATAGACTCTGACATCTGGATGCCTGTGGCCTGCAGTCAGCTTGGGGAGCTGAGACAGGTAGGGGAGGAGACACTCTGAGATTGCTGTCAATCATGGCAACATGGTTGTGTGTTTCCTAGCGACAGTGGTGGAAGAGCCGTTGCCAGACATTTCCCAGGCTTCTTGCCTTACTCGCTGTAATTGCCTCATTGCCGGTCAGGTAAATTGGGTTTAAAGTGCCCAGAACTATGAAAATAGTGGGAGGCTTCCATCTACACACTGAGACCATATAAGAGCCCCCTTTGGGGAACACTTGCATTCTCCAGCCCTTAGAATAATCTCCATAATTGAAGGAATTGTGCACAGTCAACTCTCCTGGCAGCTGGCCTGACCTTTTTGACCTGTGATTGCTATCCCTCAAGTCTCCCTGCTACAAAAAGCTTGGAAAGTAGTATCTTTCTGCCCCTGTAGCTTAAAACCGCTCGGTATTCTTGACGGACCAAAAGTATCAAGGGCCCTGTTGGTGTTTTCCTGAACAGTCTTCACCGGCTGTGCTGTCTGAAGGCAGTGGACAGTCTCCCAGGTCCTTTCCAGCGAGGCCAGCCTACGCTCCTACAACATGACATTCTTACAGGCCAGTCTGGTGGCTGTGGTCTGGCCTCTAAGGACCAGGAGGACCCGAAAAGGCTCTGACAGGGAGCAGACATGCTCAGGCAGGCTGACTTGGCACCTCCATCACGGGGACACGGGCAGAAACGCCCCTTGCCTTCTCCCACACTGAAAGCAACTTCTGTCATCAAAGAGTCTTTGAATCTCTCACACCCCGAGTATGAGCCCTGATGGGGGGTTTCAGGCCAGGTGAGAGGGGGGCGGTGCACAGCAGTAGACGGGTGATGGGTTAGGTGTGGGGCGCGTCTATGAGGAGAGATTCACCTGCATCCTCTTCCCCTCCCTTCTTTGAGAAACTTATTTAGCACATTTGGAGAGCACGTGCAGTAGTAATAGTTGCTAAGTGAGGAATTTAAGGTTCATTACGCTCTCAGAGTCAGGAATTTGAGCAGTGAACAGCAGGAATGGCTTTCTGAATGTGGGGCTCAGCTGGGAAGACACACGTGGCTGGGGGCGCCTCGAGGGGCTGGGACCTGGAATCACTGGAGACTTCTTTCTTGTATGTCTAGGGTCTGAGCTGTGGTGTCTCAAAGACTAGGACTAATGTCCAGGGCACGTTCACGTGGCCCCTCAAGGGCTTGGCCTTCTCACTGCATGGCAGCTGGACTCTGACAAGGAGCAGCTCAGAGTGTCTGGGGAGCAAGCATTTCAAGAGACCCAGGTAGAAGCTGCAGGACTTCTTCTGTCCTGGTCCCTGGAGGTCTCATAGCATCACTTCTGCTAAGTGAGACTGATTCCAACTGACCCGCTAAAGCCACATCAGATTTAAGGAGAGGGAAATCAAACTCCGTCTCTCAATGGGAGCGGCAGGGCCACCCTGCAGAAGGGCGTGTAGGATGGGAGATATTCTTGCAGCCAGATTTGGAAAATACAATCTGCCTCAGAGCTTATGTTGTTTGGTGCGTATCTGAAAACCAAGCCTTTATTATTATATAGTTTTGTTTGAATGTTCTTTTATCTTTATCTTATTTCCTCTTTACTTTTATTTGTCTCAAAAATCTGTTTTGATGAAGTTTAGCAAAAAAAAAAAAAAAGGATCAAGGGATGGAGGCCTAAGTGTGACTTACCGAAAGCCACATGTGAAGTGACAAGACCATGGTGCCTCCTGCCAGCCGAAAGCTCCGCCTCGCCTTTTGATCTGCTTTGAAACAGAATCTGTTGGGGTATTACCCACGAGGGGAGAGGGTGTCCTGGAGTCTTGTGTTTGTTTCTCCCATGTAAAAAGTGCAAAGGGGAAAAAAAGCAAATAATGTCTGAATGCTGCCAGTGCGCAGAGGATAACTGCGAGGGTTCAGGGACACTTCTGCCAGCGTGGACCGTCACCTCTGTCTGGGTGCCCGGAGGAAGGGCTTTAAGCTCTGCGATATGGTGTGCATAAGGGTTCCCACCTTAGCCGGGTTCTGATGGGAGAACGGGATATCTCTCACCACCAGTGGCATTCAAGGCCCCTTCGGGGCCACACGGCTCCTTTGGGCAAATTGGGAAATACAGCTTCCCACAGGGCACCGCTTAAAACCCACTGGCTGGAGCCCATCCACTCTGCCCCTCGGCCAGCATCCTGGGGGCAGACACAAGCCGCACACGTGTGACCAGTGGCCCTGCTCCCTTCTCGGTCTCCAGTGGGCTCCTTCTGTTTGGTCATTAAGAAAGTCCCAGTTTCCCCCCATTCTTACCTACTCTCAGACAGCAGAGGAGATGGATATGAAGCTTTTCACAGGCCACTGGGGAACACAGACAAGTAATCCATCTATAAATGGGTGGAGAGCTTCTTTTAGAAAGCCCAAGAGGGTCTTTATGAGAATGTACACAGGGGAACGGTACTCCGGTTAGTGACTGCAGGTCAGACTTCCTGGAGAAGTGATGTTTGAATGTGTTTCTCTCCTGGTAGGCAAATGGTTTTCTCTTTTTTTCACTCCATTCCATTCCATTCTGTTTGTTCCTGGCTAGGATGCAAAGTCTAAGAGAACAAGGACTTCATTGGTTCCTTTCCTTGCTCGTCGCTTCAGGTCACTGGGTGACTTGAAACATCAGAAATGCATTCTCTCACAGTCCTGGGGGCTGGAAGTTGAAAGTCGAGGTGCTCGGAGAGCTGTGCTCCCTCCAGAGGCCCTGGGGAGCATCCTTCCTGCCTCTTCCAGCTTCTGCTGGCTCCGGGTGCTGGCTTGTGCCTGCGCAACTCCGATCTCTTCCTCTGTCTTCACATGGCCTTCTTTCTCCTTTTCTCCCTGTGTCTTCCTGTCTTCCGCTTCTTATAAGGACACTTGCCATTGGATTTAGGACCCATCCTGGGTAATCTTATCCATCTTGAAATCCTTAAATTAATGACATCTGTAAAGACCCCCTTTTTCCAAATAAGGTCACATTCACAGGTGCCAGGTGCTAAGATAGCCATAGCTCTAGGAGGCCACCATTCAGCGCATTTGACCCACCACATATGCCTGAGGGCCTAGAATATTGCCTGGTGCCTAGTAGGTTGCTCAATATATATGTCTAGTTTTAAAATTTAGCCTTAGGCCATCCATAGGATTGCCGTGAGGTTCAAAACCAACATTTACATCCAGAGATAGTGTAGGCCTATCTTTTTGGACACGAACATCAACATTATATTTGCTGAGTTCAAGTCCAGGATTTCCACCTCCTGCCTGTGTAATCTTCGGCAAGTTCCTTTATCCTCTCTCCGCTTGAGTTTCCCCTTTTATAAAAAGGAAGATAATGATAAATACCGGGATCAACTTTATTGGGTAGTGGCGATGATTAAATTAATGTATGCAAAGGGCTTAGATCTGTCTAGGACTTGGCGCCTAATAGATGTTAGCTTTCATTATAAAAATGAAAGAGTGCTATGACAATGTACAATATGTAAATAACCCCAAATTGTTTGATTTTGCATGACTTCCTCTCCACTTTCAGAAACTTCAGAAATGGCCTAGCATGCCATTTCAGAAGTCGGCTACAGCTGGCCCTGTGAGCCCACTGGTGACTTTGGAAGCCTCGGGCCTCCTCCCAGGAGGTCCAGGCAGAGGGGAAAGGGAGGCTTGGAGCACAGTGCTGGGAGCCAGAGGCTGCTGCCTTTGGAGGGGAGAGAGTAGCTTCTGTCCCTGGGGCAGCCGCCCCCCTCAGCTTCCTTCCTGTGATCAGCTTCTGTCTATTACCCATCAGGCCCTCAGCAGGAGCTCCTGGGCCTCCCAGAACCTGTCAGTTAAAATGCAGGGTGAAAAAAGATTAACTCCAAGGGCAGAAGAAGTAGGACAATGTGATTGGTGGATTTGAGAAGAACTAGACCAGCTGTGGGGCAGACTGGGTTGAGTAGGGTGAGAGACTGGAGTTATCTCAGAGGGTTATTTATTATTTTTTTAAGCACCTTTTATGCTTTCCAGTTGCTGGTTTAAAGAACCCTGTCTAGGCTGTCTGAGTGATGCCCTGCTCTGCTCCTTAGGGGACTTGCTCTGTTAGAGGAAAATGACTAAACCCAGTGCTAATCAAAGGATGGTCCAAGGACTGTTTCTGGCTAAGCAACTGTTTATTATCAGTCCGTGGTGAGATAAGAACAGAAGTTGCCAGGGAGGTGTTTGGAAACTTTACTAATAATTTGACATCACCACGACAGCCAAAGGATGGGTAATCAGTGGACCTGTCTCATTGAATAGACCAGTTGGGGTGTTGTCACAGCCGGTGGTGACTTGCATGTGGCATGAGACAAGTTCTAGTACGAATACGAGTCTGCAGTGGATTGGGAGAAAACCATAGTCCTTTCCACAGAGAGTCTGAAACAACTAAATGGCAGAGAGATGAGCATGTACCCCCGGGCCACATTTTAGCCTACATGTATAAATATTATCATTGCCATGTTTTACACCGGTCATCTTTAGATCTAGAAAAATAAAACTTGGAGAGTCTTTAGACTAAGACCCTTCCCACACTTCTCACCTTAAAGGTGTAGAACCCGAGGCTGGGACAGACCACAGGGCTCTCAGAGTGACCCAACCGGCCAGTGATTTCCTTGGAATTAAACCCAGGTCATGGGTGCTCTCTCAGGCCGCCGTTCCTCCCCTGCAGCTGATGGAAGAGCAAAGTCAGCCCCTGACGAGGAGTCCCACGCTCCGAATGAATGCGCTTGAATGGCACGGCTTCTTTGGGAGCAGCTGTTTCATAAACTCAGGCCTTTCAAACAGGGTAATCTGCTGTTGCTGGGGTCTGCTCCGTTAAGCATGGGACACTGATGTTTTAGTATTAGACACGCAGATATCTTGGTTTTGATCTTGAGAAAATCAGTGGATGTCCCAGCTGAATCTATAAAAAGGAACTAGAATAAGACTGCTTTCCCAGGGGGACATGCTGGGAATTTTTTGTTAGGCAACAGGAGGAGGACCAGAAAGATGTTTCGGTCCCAGAAAGCAGAAGTAAAACTTGACTCTCCTTCTGTAAGACTCTTTCTCTGTAGTTAAAAAATCATCCAAGAAGAATGGGCTTGTTTGGTCGGCCCTCCGCCATCAGGCAGGGCTACACTTAAGATTTCAGAGTGCTACACAGGTCTCCCGTTTTTAAAGAAGGGAAGGGAGAGTCTACAGTTGAGTGGCTTTTCCTTTGGCCAGCACTGTCCTGCTGTCCTGGCCATGACAGTGTTAATGGAGTCAGGCAAGGACAGAACGTGGCTTTCTCAGGGCACAGTCCCTGCAGGTGGAGGGCCAGAGGGACATCCTCATATCTCAAGAACGGTGGCACCTGCATTCTGAGTGTGTCCTGTATCTAGTGTCGCCAAGTGCAGCTTGGATAAAGAACATCATTAAGAGGGTCTTCAGGCCCTGGCCGGTTGGCTCAGTGGTAGAGCGTTGCCTGGCATACAGGAGTCCTGGGTTCGATTCCTGACCAGGGCACACAGGAGAAGTGTTCATCTGCTTCTCCACCCTTCCCCCTCTCCTTCCTCTCTGTCTCTCTCTTCCCCTCCCGCAGCCAGGGGGCTCCATTGGAGCAAAGTTGGCCTGGGCGCTTGGGATGGCTCTATGGCCTCTGCCTCAGGTACTAGAGTGGCTCTGGTTGCAACAGAGTGATGCCCCAGATGGGAGGAGCATTGCCCCCTGGTGGGCATGCTGGGTGGATCCCGGTCGGGCGCATGCGAGAGTCTGTCTGACTGCCTCCCCGTTTCAACTCCAGAAAATTCAAAAAAAAAAAAAAAAAAAAAAAAAAAGAGGGTCTTCAGACTTCTTCAAACGATATAATTTCTCTGGTTTTCAAGTGTCTTAATGAGAATTTTCCCCGGCCATCTTTGCTTTACTTAGTTATTAACCCTAAGTACTTTTTTGCTCCTCCTTAAATGTGAATCTGATGCTAGATACAGAATTCCCATAACAGTAAATGTGGATTCTCCACAAGGTTTTTAAATATTCACCAGTCAACCCTTCAGCAGGGAGGACTGAGGCCGACCTGGCCCCCCACCGTGGGAGGCAGAGTGGTTTAGGGCCCAGAGCAAGCATCTCACTGGATTTGAATCTTCACCTCACCATTTCTTACAGCTTTGGACTGGTTACTTAATATATTGTGCCTCAGTTTCCTTATCTGTAAAATGGAACTACTCATGGTATCTATTTTGGGGACTGATGTGAGGATCCAATGAGTCCATTGATGGTATCTGATAGCACGTGGCTCCTATAGATGCAACGGTCTCAAGGAAGATGGCATAGATACTCCCAGCCATTGTTTCCTGAAGGCTCAAACCTCTGGAGATTCTCAAAGTTTCTCTCCCTGTTATAGAGCATGTAACAAGCTAGGTTCACAGGTTATATGGCTCAGCTGGAGGTTTCTGCAACCAAGCTAGGAACTAGGAACATGCACTGTTACAGGAACAAGAAACAAAGTATTCAAAGTTGTAGGCATTTTGACGTTGATATATTGAGCTTTCTCTTCTGAAGTAACCACATGGTACCAAATCTGCAGAACGACAGCAATTTTCTCCTAGATCAGGGGTCCCCAAACTACGGCCCGCTGGCCACATGCGGCCCCCTGAGGCCATTTATCCGGCCCCCGCCACACTTCTGGAAGGGCACCTCTTTCATTGGTGGTCAGTGAGAGGAGCATAGTTCCCATTGAAATATTGGTCAGTTTGTTGATTTAAATTTACTTGTTCTTTATTTTAAATATTGTATTTGTTCCCATTTTGTTTTTTTACTTTAAAATAAGATATGTGCAGTGTGCATAGAAATTTGTTCATAGTTTTTTTTATAGTCCGGCCCTCCAATGGTCTGAGGGACAGTGAACTGGCCCCCTGTGTAAAAAGTTTGGGGACCCCTGTCCTAGATGCTTCTAAACCTAAATTCCCAAACACACCTCCTTTAGTGGACTGTTATTGGACCCGCCACTAGATGGCACCTCCTGTGCACATAAGCTCTCCCACATTGAGAACTTGAATTAGATTTTCTTTCAATACACACACACACACACACACACACACACACACACACACACACAATTTTCTATCCTTCTTGAAGCCAATAGTCAATTCTTTAATTTTCCTTTTAGCATTCAAATGATAGGACATATTCACATTTCTTGATAATTTGTTTAATATAAGAATCTATGGGTGTTCTTAAATCTAATGGGTCACAAACCACATGATTAAGAGCAGAGTCAATTTATTAAACAGTATGTTTTGGTTTGTCTTATAAAGCAGTGCATGCAGTGTTTAACAGAATAGTCTTTAAATTCAGTTTTTTAAAAAAGCACTAGGAGAGAAAGGAAAAACAAATATTTTAAATTAATATATATATTTTAAATTAAAAAAATATATATATTAATAGTGTGTATGCCATAGCCGCAGTGTTGTGAGATATCTTGAATAATGACTCAATCTCCACAGCTTTGAATGAGCTTTTCCATATCCATCAGTATAGCCATCTTATAGACAAGAAAACGAAGTCTAAGAAAAGTGAGGAGCTTACCCGGGGTTTCACCCAGCAAGTAGCAGCCCGCTGGACCTCCTGATCCTGGTTTGCACTGCCCTCTGCTGCCTCCCACTGGTCAAAACGGTCAGGAGAGGCTTGGCAGAAACCAGGTTGCATGCAATAGGAACTTTTTGGATTCTGAATTCTTTTTCTCCTTCCTCTCAATTTTCTTATCCACAGCAGAGGAAGAAAAACCAATCCCTAATAGCCGTGAAGGACTATGTACACTCTAAAGCGTTTTACAGGTGTCTGCTGTGTATCTTTGGAATCATATGGATTTTGTGGAAATACGAGAACCCTTGTATATGCCCAGGAGGCTTGTGATTCTTCACTCAGCCACACAAAAACAAATAATGCCTCTCTGAGTGAGACATCCCATTTTGATGTGCCTGTAACTATTTCAGCAACAAATCTGGTCTCCCCTGAACTCTCTGTTACAGTAGAGTTGCAGCGAGGTTTCCCTGTGCTTTCAGCAGGTAGTGCTCCCTTACTCTTGGGATCCAGAAATAATGGACAGTGGTGGGACAACTTTGGGGTGGGACCGCAGCTGAACAGGAAGATGACCCACCAATTCTGCACAACCCAAACCACCAAGAAGAGGTGGGTTGTTGTTTAAAAATTATCATTTTGGGATACAATGCATTCCTATTTCTGTATCCAGGAGTTCCCATTTGAAACGGCCAATCCGATCATCTCTTTGAGAGAGTACTTCAGTGAAAAGCACTAATCTCTGGATGAATTGTAAAGGGCATTTTTCCTCTTTGGGATTGGTGTAAGCCACTTTCATGTTGTGTCTAAGAGCTTCTCTAATTTGGCTTAATTTCTGAACCAGGCTGTGATCCCTACAGGAGAATCAGTTTGTATCTGAGGGTTCTCATTGGTAGGCTCTTAGAATAAGGAAAATTCTATTTTCCTTCTGGATCTGAAAACCCAGAATAGACATCATTCTCATTCGATTTTTCAATACACTAAGCTGTTATGAAACAGAATCAGTGTTGATAAGTCTATAAAGTTCATCAGAGAATAATGAACTTCTCATTATAAATATTTTTAGTTCCTAAACTAAAAATGTATAAATATTTTTAGTTCTTAAAGTTTTTGCTTTAAATCCCCATAATAAATGTAGTGTATGTGACTTCTTTACCTTCTGCAGGGCCTCAGTAGGACATTGGCTCACCCAACTACTTTAAATCAGGAGTTCAGGGTAGGTGGGCTTATCTACCAAGGCCATTCTGTCCCTAACTGGCCAGCCTCCAGGTCACCGGGGGCAGGCATGAGCCAACACCAGGGGAGGTAGCTTCTGCCTCAAAACAACCTGCACCACTGAAGAGATTCCTCCAAATGTCTCTTTTGTACCTGTAACATAGAAAAATGACAGGAAGATGCTGGAGGCTCTTGTGAATGTGCCAGGGAGAAACCAACAGTGCAGGACCACCTTGCACCTACAACCCATGCAGCCACTCAAGGAGAATGCAGTGTTGGGTGTGGACTCAGCCTCCGCCTGTAAGAGAGAAGCGATGCCCCAGCGTCTGCGCAGACTCCCTGACGACCCCTCAGTCTGTCCCTGTAAGGCCTTTCCTGCTGCATCCGTGCGAGGGCGCTGGTGCAGCTCACCAAGCAGGCTAAGGGCTTGTAGAAACTCATGGATCTGAGACAATTTCAATCCTTGGAACATTAGGGCCTCAAAGTTCAAATGAATGTCCTGACCAACATTTTACCCTAGACCAGAGATTTTCAACCTTTTTCATATCATGGCACACATAAACTAATTACTAAAATTCTGCGGCACACCAAAAAAAATTTTTTTTTTGCAGATCTGCCAACAAAAAGATACGTATAATTTTCATTCATTCCCACCAGATGGCTATTGTGTTGGCTGTTGTAATTTTTTTTTTATTTGACAATCTAAAGAGTGAGGTATTGTATGTTTTCACAGTTCCTGTGTCATACCAGCGTGCCATGGCACACCTGCTGAAAGTCACTGCCCTAGGTCATCAAAGGGAGCAGGTACGGCTGGCTTTGGCTTTCTGTCCTCCCTTCCTCTGGACACGGAGCACTCCGGTACCTCTAGGAGCTGCAAAGCCACAGGGACATGGTCCAGAGAGGACAGCTGAAGGTCTTGTAGGCCTCTCACTAACCTAGCCACAGGGCTGGCTCACTCTGCTTTTGCTTACAGTTTCACAATTTAATGTCACTCTTTTTTTTTTTTTCGGCTCAGCCTGTGGGGCCACAGTATTGTGAAAAGGCCTACTCAGAAGGCCCTCAATGTCAGTACAACATAAAAATTAATAAATGGAACCTCCCTGGTCTGCTTCCCACAACAATCCATACCAAGAACAGCCTCCTGGTCCCTGTGCTTTCATTCTGTCCCTCTTTGATTCGTCCACGTTTATCCTCCGTACACCTGCCAGTGTGGCCTTTCTAGAACAAGGCTACTCTCATCACTCTACTAAAACAAACAAATAAACAGAGAGATAAATAAGAAACTGAAATACTCTCCTGTTGCCTTCAGGATCAACTCTAAACTCATTGTGTCACTCAAGCGCTATCATATCCTGGGTCCTTACCCCCATTACTCTCCCAGTATTCACATGCAGAATAACCCAGGCCTGCAGAGGTCCTCACCCACACTGGCTTGAACCTCCTTGTGCATTTCTGCATCAGAGCCCTTCTAAAAGGCCTCAGAAACCCCTCTGCCTTGATGCTCTTTTTCTCAGCCCTCATATCCTACTGAAATGTTTCAGCCCCTACAATCCTGCCCTGCCCTGCCCCATCTCTAAGCAGAGTTCGTCTCGCTCTGGTCTCTGCATTCCCACTGCATTTTGGACTTCCAGTCTCAGCTCCACTGAGCACTGTTCTGCAATTGTTTCTACACCTGCCTTCCCCATCAGATGATGACTGTCTCAAAAGGAGAGACTGGGCCGCTAGCATGGTATCAGCTCAACACATGCTTGATAAGCAATTAGTGAGTGATCCAGACTATTTCAAACTTCTCTTCCAAGGCCCAAGAGACCCAAATGCTGTTGTTCCTGCCCTAGCCAGCTGGACCAGGACCACCCCTATTTTCATTTCAGGCCCGTCTCTGCCAGGCAGGTGTCTGATCTGTGAGCCTATATGTGCCCCAGCCCAAAGGCCTGATTGCAGCCCTGGGCTCCTGAGGGGAAGGGGCAGGGCTCTGAGAACGTGGGGGGAACAATGGCAGGAAGTGGCCCAGCGGAAAACGGTCAACCGGCACAGCCCATGCGGAGTAGCTTCCTGATTGGCTTGATTTGTTTTGAGCAGGAACTCTTAGAATAACTTTGGGATTATCCCGGTGGGATGACAAATTTCTCCACTTAGGAGGAGCTGTCCTCTGGTCGTGTCATGCATGGAAAACATGATGAGAAAGAAACAAAACCTAAGAGGAAGGTCCCTTTAGGAGAGACCGTTCAGATAACCAAGCCTCCCAGCCCTGGCTGCTGCCCCCCCACCCTCCCCCCCACCCCCCGGCTAACCTCCTCCTGAGTGTCTACTTGGGGCTCAATTGAGCTGTCACCTGTGCCTTCCAGATAGAAAACATTCTCCCCTCTGGGGCTTAAAGGCCGGAGGAGCTGCTTATCCTTTGGTGGCCTGTCCAGGCAGCTCCTGGAAGCCCAGGCTGCGGCCGCAGGCGGGGGAGGCTCCCTTTCAGAACTGCATTCCTGTGGATTGAGCGCCAGCTGTATACGAAGCACTCTTGTAGGCACAGTGGGAACCAAAGTAATACACCGATACTTGCCACACTCGCACGAGCAATGGCTCCCAAACCATTTTTTGTTCCGTGCCAAGGCCCAACTGAAGCAAGGATGTTGGGGGAGGGGGGTCTCCCAATCTGCTCATGCCTCAACCGGAGCGGCAATATTTGATCCAAGATGTTGGGGAAAATATTACATACTGGAAAGTGGAACGGTTTTACTTGCACAGGGCAGTCTAATCCTAGGCTCCCACAACAGGCCACCTGGGTCTAAATCCCAGCTCTGCCCCTAACTGCCACCGGGTCACAGGAGACCCAACTCTCTCCACCTCAGGTCTGTCATCTGTCACGTGTAGCAGCAGTTGCTTTGCAGATTTCAGAGACTGAATAATGTTTACAAACCATTTAGCAGGTTGTGTAATGTCCAATGGTCAATGCTCAATAAATGTTAGCTAATTTTACCACGATGACTGTTAGACATTAAATAATTTCTTTTTCAATACAGGGCTCATTAAGATACTAACTCAAGTATCTTGAACACTCCATCAATCTCCCCAGAGTAACCTCCAATATGGAGAACAGGCAAAAATGTACCCAATGTGGGCATTTGTAAAAGCTGCTGCTGAAGCTGTGTGGGCGTGCGCGTGCACACGCATGCACACGTGCACACGCACGCACACATGCGCACATGCGCACACACACGAGCACACAGACAGAGGCCAATGAGAAACTCTGACTCAGCAGCAACACTATCACAGAGTGCTGGATTTAGGCACAAACAATGTGTAAACAGGGATTTGGAAGGAGGAGGATGCGCCACATAAACAAATTTCACAATCAGTTAGGAAAGCCCAGATGCTTCCTGCATGAAGGGGTGAACTCGAGAGAGAATCCTAGGGTGAAACAACATGACTGCTGAGGCCATCCACCACTCTGGCCCAATTCCTGCATATCTGTGTGCCCTCCACCTGTGGTTTTATTTAGGTGAACCCCAGAGTAAATAGGAACAGTGCATTACACACACACACAAATGCACACATACACACAAACACGGGGTCAGGCGAAATTTGAGATATTTGGGGAACAGAGCGCAAAGTCTAGAAATGTAGCAGTTACCTTCAGCATTATCTGATCTCCGAGACAGCAAGTAATGCAATTTTCTTTTCAATCAGTTCTTTTTACTAAGTCCTGAGTTGCCCTTAGCTTGAATTTTTTTTTTTAAGAATTATGTTGGACCGAAGGAATTGTGTCAAAGGGTCTGTCTTGAGGCCACTTCCAGCCGAGAAACAATTCGTGCATTCACTGCACGGCATTTACTCAACCATTTTTCTTGGGAACTTTCACTGAGCCAGGTTCCTTGCTAGAAGCAAAGTAAGTAGATGCTTTATCTTTCAAAGAAAGATAAAGAAGAGATGGCCAAGAGATGGCCGTTAGCCTCAGGAGTATTGAAAGTGATTAAAAAATACAATGGGATAAATTTGGTGATGAAATATGCCCAGAGATAGGACAGCAAGGAGATTCTTAAAGCATGAGTAATAGTTACTTAGGGGATGGGGAAGAGAGAGAAATGGGGCAATGCGGGCAGAGGGGGAGGTATGAGCAAAGGCGTGGAGCCGAGAAAGAGCATTCTGTGTGCAGGGACCTACAGGGAACCCATTGTTCCTGGAGGTAAGTGAGAGGCTGGAAGTATGTCAGGTTAAGGAATTTAAGGCACAGAGGCTATGAGGGGTTTTCAGCGGGAAAGTGCAGTTGTGGTTTGTCCAGGAACATTCTGGATTTGAGGGTGATGAGTCTGGATAGAGGTAGAACAATTGGTTAGAAGGTTGCTGAAGGCATTTAGGAGAAAGAAGCAGAGAGGCCATATAGGGCAGAAGAGGAAGAGATATGAAAAACATTTGTGGGACAAATTGGCAGAACTTAGTGGCTAATATATGTGTGTGGTGATTATCAGAGAGGGGCAGGTAAGGGGTCAAGGTAACATCCTTGTTTCCATCTTAAGTAGAATGGTGAGGATATCAAAAACTGAGCTAAACAATGCCAGAGGGAGGAACAGCTATATGCAGAAAGATGAGTTTGGTCTTGCATATGTTGGGTGTTAAGTATCTGTAACACATCAGGGAGAAGACATTGAAAATACAATTATTGCCCTGGCCTGCTAGCTCAATTGGTTGGTTAGAACATTGTCTTAATATACCAAGGTCACAGGTTTGATCTCTGTTCAGGGCAAACATGCAAGAATCAATGTATGAATGTATTGATGAGTGGAACAACTAGTAGATGTTTCTCTCTCTCTCTCTTTCTTCCTCCTTCTTTTCTTTCTTTCTCTCAATAAATTAAGAAAAACTTTTTTAAAGAAAATGAAATTGTATAGAGAAGTGGAGTTTAGGGGAGAAATTGAAGATGTGGGTTGGATAGATGTCAGTATGTAGGTAGGAATTAAAGCACAAGGCTGGAAGTGATTAGCCAGGGATAGAATGTGGAACAAGAAGAACAGTGAACTAAATGAACATTTGATGAAATAGGAGAACAGAAGCCATGTTGGAGAATAAGGTATCATGGGCTCCAAAGGGGAGGAGGACAGATCAGATCCACAATATTTTTAAAAATGAGGTTAGTAGATTCCTACAGAAGAGTCAAGTATTAGATGTGGCAAGTATGGGCTTTAACAAGACTATATATCATACAACAGAGTGGGGGGTGGGGCACAGTGGAGTAAGCCAAAGGGTTACTTGGAATGTGAGGATGTTGAGACAACAAGAGGTGAGTGTTGGGGAAATCTGGAAGAGAGATTCAACAGTAACTTGAACAGGATGCAGGTTCAAGAGACGTTCACCTATTTTTAGTGTGAGAAAATTGATTCTTCAAAAATTTTTTTTAATTCCACTTCTCACAGTTTCTGTGGTATAGTTTTTTTATTTTAATTTATTGATTTGAGAGACAGATAGACTCAGAAACACAGTCTATTGACCTGTTTCTATATGTGCCATGACCAGGGATTGGACACACAACCTTTGTGCATTAAGACAATGCTATAACCCACTGAGCTATCTGGCAAGGCTTGATTTTTTTTTTTTGGACTAAGAGGAAGGAGGCATCTTGGAGAGAGTCTGAAGCTTCAAGGGAGAGGGGGAAATTGATAGATTGCCATCCCAGAGGACTCTGTGCAAGACCAGGTGCACAGTTGAAGACATTGGCCTTCAGGAGAGTGTCTAAGTGAGAGGCTGTAGGTAAGGGCTGGACGAGACTTTTTCTCTTGCTATAAAAAGAGACATTTCTTGGGGAGGGTTTAAACTACTGAAAAGTGTACTGTTTAGAAGGAGATCATCTCACTTTCATGTAATCAAAACTTTATTTCTGATGAAACAGACTCAAACAAGAATCGCTCTCAAGGAACCGATGCTCAATGCAAGCTTGGAAATGATTTTCTGTTGTGGAAATCAGCTTGCCCTGATTCTGAGGGTGTGAGCCATGTGGTTCCAGATGGAATAAACACACAAGGAAAGGAGGGAGAGACTGCTTTCCATTGGCTAAGGAAAGTTTATGGAGAGAAATTTTAGTTCATAAATATCTTAGATTAAATTTGATTGAACCAACATATTAATGAAAAGTGCTACTATACCCCGGCTGTACATTTACATAAAGATATAAATCAGCCCTGGCCGGGTTGCTAAAGGGGTAGAGCATCACACTGAGGTGGCAGTTTGATACCCAGTCAGGGCATAGACAAGAAGCAGCCAGTGAGTGTACAGTACAACTAAATGGAACAACTAAGTGGAAAGAGTTGAAACTTCTCTTTCTCCCTCTCTTTCTCTGTCCCTTCCTCTCTCTCTCTTTCAAATCAATGGGAAAGTTTTTCAAAAAGATGTAAATCAATCTAATATCAATGTATCAGTGTTTTGTTGTTTTTGGTTTTGAGAGAGAGAGAGAGAGATAAGAAAGAGAGAAGGTGAGAAGCATTAACTCGTAGTTGCTTTCACTTTAGTTGTACATTGAGCTTCTCGTAGGTGCCGTGACGGGGGCACAGCCAGTCTTCCCTTGCTCAAGCCAGCAACCTTGGGCTCTTCATGCCGGTGACCTTTTGGGCTCAAGCTGTCGAGCTTTGGGATCATGTGGATGATCCCTTGCTCAAGCCAGTGACCCCATGCTGACAAGCCTGTGCTCAGAGCCATGGACCTCAGCAAGCAACCTCAGGGTTTTGAACCAATGACCTTGGCGTTCCTGGTCAGTGCTTTATCCGCTGAACCACCACTGGTCAGATCAATGTGTTTTCTTCTCAAGAAGTATATGTTAATATATTTTGAGGGAAAGTAGCAAAACCAAGCCAAGATTTGAAAAATTATACTTAATATCACTACTTTCAAGCTAGTTTCACAATAGAATCCTTAAAAGGTGTGTTCTTGCTTTAGCTTGCTTTTTTATCCTTTCAACACATATGTTCAGGAAAGAATACGAGACACGGCAGTAAAATAAAATATAGTGCTGCCTCTCAATAAGCCGATACTTGGGAGGGGGAGTATAGTTTGGGAAGAAAAAAACATATTTTTAACTCTAATACCAGGTGGGGTGTCCCAGGTACCTACGAGGGCTGGAAATGCTTGGGGATTTGGAGGGAGTGAACGCATTAGGTTGAGGGACTTAAACATTTCTACAAAAAGATGGAGTTCGGTTTGGTCTTTGTTATTTGGTGTGTTATCAGCAGATGGAGTTGGGAGTGGGGACTCATTCCTGGCTTTGTCACAGAGCACAAGCAGTCTCTTTTGGCTGGAACACAGGGGAAGGTGTGAGGCTGGACAAGGGTTAGAGCAGAGCATAGAGGCTGTGAACTTCCAGCCAAGGCAGTTTGATGAAATTCGGGAAGGAGGCGGTGGAGACAAGGGAAAGGGATATGAGCTGTATTTTAGGAACTCTTAAAGGGACCATTCTCCTCTTTGCCATATTTCTGTCTCAGTGATGACGTAGAAGAAAAATGAAATGAGCTGGAGTTTCCATTGACACTTTGCAGTCAAGGAAGGCCCCGTCCTTTCATAAGGAGAAGTGGAAATCCTTTGTTTACTTAAGGGCCCTGAACTTTTTCTTTTCACAGTAAAATACCAAATGATGTGCAGTGATTCCAGGTATACTTATCTAAATAAAAGGAAGCTGTTTCCTTGCAACTTGAGTCACAAATGGATAATATTTGGGAAGTGCCATAGAAACAAATACACTGTCTTCCTGAAATATGGAAAGTGAACGTTGTAGCATCAATTTGTGTGAAAACAAATGTCATTGTTCCCAAATGCTCTACCGAGAATACAGAAACAGAGATATTAAGACAGAGACATAGAGAGAGATCATGAGAAGAAGAAGGCTAGATGTTTGAAAAATGCAAGGAGGGGTCAGATAATGAGGTCTCAGGCAGAAGTGAGGACCCAGGCAGCAAGAACTACTGGGACAGCTTCAGAATCCTGCTGTGGGAGTGACTCACTCAGAAGTATTCTCCATTCTTAGGTCACTCCTCTCAGGAGGCAGATTACTGAGCCAGCGTTCGGTCGAACTGGGTTAGTTGTATTTCCACTCTTTGGCCCGGATGTGAGTCCTCTGATCAGTAGTTTGACCAAGTCCACAAGGAACAACAGAGGGATTGTTTCCAGGAGAAGGAGCTGGGTTTTGTTCCCAAACAGAAAGTGGTGGGGATTCTGAGCAGGCAAAACAACAGCTACTGCCACCTGAGCCTCTGTCTCCACACTCACTTCTGAACCACACATGGTAGGTCCTCTGCTCCCTCCGTTAACTGAAACTTTATCGTAGTGGGTGAGCTCCGTATTCACTGTTCTGTTTAGGGGTGATGGGCTCACTGTACTGCAAGGCTGGACAGGCATTTAAAGTATGCAGACAGCCCAATCTTGGCTCTTTCTGATGTTAATTTAGCTGGCAAGGCTCTGAGAGTCAGGTTGACCCAAACAAACATCACAGTCACGGCAAGCAAAAGAGATGCTACGACATGGATTGCTTGGCATTGTGCAAAGACAGGGAGCTTCCTTGCTGAGATTCGTGATTGGGCAGGGGTTTGAGGTGGAGCAGAGGTGGAGTGCAGCTCTGTGGAGCCCTCTTTACAATAGTTGATTAGCAATTATGAATTCTAAACTTTGCAATTGCTCAATTTTTTTCTTCTTCCACTACTGAGTCATTATTGAGGCTCCGGGCTATGATTAGCTATAGCCCCTTATACTCAACATATTTCTAAGAGTGTGGCACATGTCTTACATTAATTAGGATTAGATATAGATATAAGTAACAGAGACCCACAGTAACGGTGTTAATTTCTCCCTGCAGTAAAACTCCACAGGTGTCTAGACAGTCAAGAGCTGTCGGATGGCCGTGCCCTGTGCATTCCTCTGGGACCCAGGCCTCTGCCAGTTTCTCCCTCCCCGGTTTTTGTCCTCAGAGTCCAAGGTGGCAGTTAGAGCTCCAGCTGCTCTCATGTGCATTTCAGGTAGAAGGATGAAGAAAGGGCTGAAGAAAGAGGTCTAAAGAAGATTCTAGAAGCTGACCCAAGATACTTTCCCTATATCCCTTTGGCCAGCACGGCTTCAGAAGATGCTGAGAATTGTAGGCAGTAACTCGGGTGGCCACACGCCTAGTTAATCCGGGGGATTGTGTCATGGTGAAAGCAGGGAGGCTGGACATCGGGGAACAGCTTGTGGTCTCTTCCACTTTCCCTTGTGCTGGATGCAGAAGGCTGTGGGCGCTCTCCTCTCTTCCGAGAAGCAGGCCTTCTTCCTGGCGTTCTTGTTTTGGCCTGTTGGCCAGTCAGACATCCCACTGGACTACTCAACTGTGAAATGACAGTTCAAGAGAAGAGAACAGGCCTGAATTCAGCAACACTGGATAGTCTGTCGGCATCTCCTTTTATACTGGGAGAATTTATGAGATGCGCGTCAGCTGAGTGGCAGTGTTTGTGCCCTTCACAGCTGACATGTGCTACCCTAGCCCACATCCCTCAGTAGTGAGGAAAGCTGCAATAGACGGGTCTTGCTCAGAGCTTGCTCAGACATATACTTAAGGTGCTGAGGATATTGTGGACATTTCTTTACTGCTCCTCTGGCCTCAGCTTTTAGCATTAAGTTCATTCTGTGAGGAAGCCAGAAGTGCCCCTTCCTCTTGATCATCCCGCCTGTTGGGCAAATGAGTTTGTAAAATTTGTATTTTTTAAGTTTGCTCATTTTTAGTGTTAAAAATGGCACTGGGCAGTGCCAGGTCTGTGATCTGTGAAATTGCTAATTACCTTTCTCTTCGGGAAGGGCCATTGTCTTGCTAATGTTTGCTGGAGGAGAGGTTTTTGAGCCAGAAAGTATTGGAAAGAGAAGGGAGGAAGCCATGTTTTTGCAGAGTTTGTGCAGAGAGAAGGGAGAAGACGTGCAGATGGGGAACCAGAGGTGAGGGGCCTTTGTGAGCTCTGCTGAGACTGGTGAGGGTTTTGATTCTAGGAGGAACCCGAGAAGATCCTCCTGGTTGTGGTACCGGATAATGTATCAGTGGCTTTGGGAGCCCTGAGTGAAAGGGTAGTGTTTTCCCTGTGTGTGTTGCTCGTCGGCCAGTACGAGATGTTAATAAAGGAATGGCCCACCATTGTTTGGCTCCACTGTTTCCTTACTATCCACCCGAATCCAATGAGAACCTGCATCTGCATGGTCATGACGGCGGTGACTACTGACCATACACTGCCCCTTTTCTCTTTCACTCTTTCCCCCTGCCCCCCACCCCAATCCTGGGCCCCAGTTCACATCACCCATGCTCCCCATTTGCCCTGGGTCTTCTCATTTTCCAAAATGGAGCTCCTACGAATCGTGGTATTGGCTAAACTTGACCTCTGTACTTCCAAGGGATAGAACTCAGACAATTGTAAAAGCTACAGGGAAATGAACTTGGCCTGAATCTGTAAGCAAGCACTCTGCTGGTCAGCGCTGTTCAGAGAGGGTGTGGGCTGTCGTGGGAGGTGGTGAGTTTCCTGTGTGTGTGTGGAAGATTTCAAGCAGAGGGAGGGTAACTGTGGGGTGGAGTACGGTTCAGGGATTCATGTTTCTGGAAAGCAATTAGACTAAATGGCTTCTACTCGTAGCCTGACCTTCTGTGTGTTCTGTGAGCATGAAAAATACATTGTGTCTCACTATACATTCTTGAGGAAATATAGGGAAAAGAGGAAGTAATCTTAGGGAGGGGGTTAAAAGTAATGGCAAAATAAATAAATACATAAATAAAATACTGGTTCTCTAGTACCAGGGCCCACATCCTGGTCCCATATTATCACTGTGACCCCGGGCAGATAGTGACCTTTCTGTGTCTCAGTTCTTTCAGCTGTGCAATGGGAGTTAAAGGTTTTCTTAATTCATAGGATATTATAAAAATTAAGTATCATAATGCATATTTAGAACTGTACATACTACACAGTAAACACTCAGTAATCCTAGTCAATATATTTTTGTTGCTACAGACTAGCAATGCCTACGCAACAAAAACAATATTGAATTTATTATTGTCATTATTGATGGAGAAGGAAAAGTGAAGCGTATCTGAGTTTGTAGTCAAAGCTCTGTCCGAAAAACTTGGTAAGACTCTTGGAAACCTGGTTTGTGTTAGCTTGTACTCTTTTGGATTCAACTGAGAGACGCCCACACAAAGGAAAGCGGCTCTGGCCCCTGTAAGGGAAAGGTTACGGGTATGGCAGAGGATCATGGGAAGCCATGGGCAGAGGCTCAGTGGCCCAGAGGCCTCACTCAGCCTCTCTTGTTTCTTTGTTTGAACCTTATTTTCTCCCACTGCAGAGGAAGGAGGGTAGGTCCCCAGCAGGTCCTTGCAGGCCAGGTATTTCGGGGTCAGGGAGGGCACAGCAGAGTGAAAGCACAAAGTGAGCTATGGGGGTGAGGGGCGGGAATGTTGGGGGGCTCTCTGAAGCATGGTGCTGAGCCATGTCAACTGGAGATTTCGGCATGAGGTGGCTCAGAAGGCCGTGCAAGGCCGCACGCCCCTGCGTGAGAGTAGGCCCGTATGATACTCTGGCCTGGGCCCATGCTGTCTCCTCTACTGGCACATTTTCTTCTCTTTTCCAGCTGGTGACTTCAGCCTTCAGGGCCCAGCCAGCATATCACCGGCTCAGTCAGGGTCTTCTCACCACCGGGGATCAGTTGGAAATTGAATTCAGCTGTAATCACAACAGCGGCTCCAATTCATAACGAGAAATCTGGAGCCAACAGAGCTGGTGCAGTTAGTGCGTGATGCCGTCCAGAACCCAGGCCGTTGCTCTCTTCCTGCACGTGCAACACCCTCAGTACACTCTTCCCCCATGGACTCTAGGTCACCACTCTACCTTTGGTGTCATGTTCCTTCTGGCAGGCAGAAAAATGGATGCCCAAAGATGTTCACATCCTAATCTCCAGAGCTATGAATACTGTCAAAAGGGAATTAAAGTTACAAATGGAACTAAGTTCTCCAAATAGCTGACTTCAGAATAGGGAGATTAGTATTCTGGACAATTGGGTGGGCCCAATGTAATCAAGAATTATTGAAAGAGGAAGAGGACCCCCCGGCCAAATATCTTGGTTGGTTGGAGCATCATCCTGGTGTGCAGAGGTTGTGGGTTCGATCCCTGGTCAGGGCACACACAGGAACAAATCTGTATTTCTGTCTCTCTCTCCTTATCTCTTTCTAGAAACTATCTATCTATCTTTCTATCTATCATATATCTATTTATATTTTAAAGTAGAAGAGAGAGGCAACAGAAGAGAGTCAGAGAGAGATGGGACTGGGGAAGAATGGTCAGAGATGCATTATTGTTGGCTGTGAAGATGGAAGAAGGGGACGAGGCAAGGACTGCGGGTGCCCTCTGGGAGCTAAAGAAGCAGGAAGCAGATTCTCCCCCGAGCTGTCAGAAGGGACACAACTCTACCAACTCCTTGATTTTAGTTTGGTGACACTCATGTCAGACTTCTGACCCACAGAAATGCAAGACAGTAAACTTACCTTGTTGGAAGCCACTATGTTTGTGGTCGTTGTTATAGCAACTATCAGAAACTAATCCATCGCTCTAGCACCAGGTCCCTGCAGGCAGGAAGAAGGGAAAGGGCAAAGGATATATGCCACGGAAATCAACCTTCCTCCTTTTAAGGACGTTTCCCAGAAGTCTCCCCCAACAGTTTTACTTACATCTATCTCATTGGTCAGAGCCGTCCTGTGGCCACCCTTCTCTGCAGTGGAAGCTGGGAGGGGTACATTTCAGCTGAGCACATTTGCCACTCCCAGTAAAGAAAGATTCTGTTAGCGTGGAGGAAGGAGAGGATAGATACTGGGCAGGCAACTTGGAGTCCCGCCATGTTCCCAGGCAGATCTGATGCTTCCGTAACACATCGTTCTTTCCTTTATGGTGGCTATTTCAGGGCTGCAGTATAATTTATATGTTTACCTGGCTGTTCTTTTCACTTGACCAAGAGCCCTCCCGCGCAGACACTGTGGCTGATTTAGCGCTCTGTCCTTGATGCTCAATGCAGTATCTGGTAGAGAGAGAGATGTCTGCAAAAAGTTGGATGGATGGATGCGTAAATGGATTTTGAAATGAGAGAATGATCAGTGCACTTCCCAGAGCCGTAGATCCTTTGTACTTCCCGTGCAGAAGGTCTGTTGGGGTTAGGTAGACTTTATGAGACCATTTGGCCATGACTGCAACTTCATCTCCAGTAAATTAAACCTACACAGCTGCAGTTTGTCACCTTTTCTTACCGCCCATTACCGTCTGCTTTTGGCTGGGAAGAAGCCGAGCAAGCTGGTCTGAGACTGTTGTTACATACACCTGTCTCAGCCTCAATTAACCTTGTGTATAAATTACACTTCCTGCCCATTCTTTATTTTTAGCTCAGCAAGATCCTATTCGGCTCCTCCAGGGAAGAGTGCATTAGATTTCAGACTTGAAACTGTAAAACAGTGGCATTTCTAGCCAGGCTGGATGACTCTTGTTAACCCATAACTCTGTGCCTTGGAATGCTCCTCAGCCCCGAGGACTCAGGTGCTCCAAGGGAAGAATAGCAGCCTGCCCTGGCCGGCGCCCTCAGGACCTGGCCCAGGCCCACCTGTGCGTCTGCAGAGAAATCTGCTACTGGGTCTGACTCGCTTAGACTTCCACCCACTGTCCATTTCCCACATTCGTTTCCTTCGGGTGAAACTCGGGTCTTATCTCAAAAGTCTAGTTTCGTTACTTTTTTTTTTTCTCTCTCTCTCTCTGTTCCTTCTCAGTTACTCAGTATCGTGACCTAAATCTTTAGCACTTGAACTATATAGCTGAGAACCCTGAAACCCATAGGGCCAGCCAGTGGGCATCAGGTCACAGAGAATTCTGAACCACTTAGGGACTTGAGGCTGCTCCACCAGAAGAAGCAAATTACTTGGAGTCTTTCTTTCTCTTTCTTTCTTTTTCTTCCTTTCTTCCTTCCTCCCTTCCTTCCTTCCTTCCTTCCTTCCTTCCTTCCTTCCTTCCTTCCTTCCTTCCTTCCTTCCTTCCTTCTTCCCTCCCTCCCTCCCTCTCTTTCTTTCTTTCTTTTTTTTTTTTTGTATTTTTCCAAAGTTAGAAGTGGGAAGGCAGTCAGACAGACTCCTGCATGTGCCTGACCAGGATCCACCTGGCATGCCCACCAGGGGGCGATGCTCTGCCCATCTGGGGCGTTGCTTCATTGCGGCCGGAGCCATTCCAGCACCTGAAGCAGAGGCCATGGAGCCGTCCTCAGCACCCAGGCCTACTTTGCTCCAATGGAGTCTTGGCTGCAGGAGGGGAAGAGAGAGATAGAGAGGAAAGAGAAGGGAAAGGATGGAGAAGCAGATGGTTGTTTCTCCTGTGTGCCCTGACTGGAAATCGAACCCAGGACTTCCACATGCCAGGCCGATGGTCTACCACTGAGCCAACTGGCCAGGGCCTCTTTCTTTCTTTTTTAAAGTCAGCCATTTTTAACACAGTCGTGCTTATTTTAGAATCCCCTGCATTGCCTACAGAAGTCCAGCCACACAAGCTCCATAAACATTGGTTGACTTGATGGCAGATGGTGTTGGTGTGCACCCCTGAGCCCTGTCCCTTGCTGTGAGGCTGAGGACCTGGTTCCTCCCCTGCACCACAGCCGTGAGGGGCTCCTCCCCTGCACCACAGCCGTGAGGGGCTCCTCCCTTGCACCACAGCCGTGAGGGGCTCCTTCTCTGCACCACAGCCGTGAGGGGCTCCTTCTCTGCACCAGGTCGAAGGAGGCAGTTTAAGAAAGTGATTTATTGTTTTTATTCTGCTTAAAGAGTGCATGAATTTAAAAAAATAATTTGGGAACATGTTGAATGAAATTAAAATCACCCAATATTCCATTACCCAGAGACAATTACGTACCTTGGGTATTTTCTAATCTTCATCCTCATGAAGGGGTGCCCTGTGTCCTTCAGAGTTTTCTGAGGAGGGGAAAAGGGACAAGGGTGGCTTAGCTTCTTTCTAATCTTTTATCTTCAGGGACTATTGGTATATTTATATATCTATGTATATATAATTAGGAGTCATACTCACATATATATATATATATCATATTTTACATGCACATAATATATATCTCTGTACTATATTACTATATATTTGAGCTATATCACTTAGCTGTCATCACCATAGTACTTTATGACAAACAACTCTTAAACCCAGTGATTTAAAACAAACATCATTGGCCTGACCTGTGGTGGCGCAGTGGATAAAGCGTCAACCTGGAAACGCTGAGGTTGCCGGTTCAAAACCCTGGGCTGGCCTGGTCAAGGCACATATGGGAGTTGATGCTTCCTGCTCCTCCCCCTTCTCTCTCTCTCTCTTTCTCTCTCTCTCTCTCTCTTTCTCCTCTCTATAATGAATAAATAAAAACCTAAAAAAAAAAGAAAAAAAGAAGAAGTGTTTTAAAAAAAAATCATTTAATCTTGTCCTTACTTCTGTGAGTAGACTGGGTGTTTGCTGATCCAGGCAGGCCTCAGTTGAGCTGCTCTGATTTAGGGTGTGGGTCCAACTAGGCATGACTCCCGACTCTGGTGTGGGCTCCAGTCTACTCCCCATGTGTCCTTTCAGGGGCTCAGGCTGAAGGGACAGCAGTTACCCAGATACTGCCCACTAGTGGAGGCACAAGAGAACAAACCCATCAGGCAAACTTACTTCAAGCCTCTGCTTGTGTTGTGTCTGCTAACATCCCACTGGCTAACGCAGGTCACAACACCAGTGGGTCAGGGACGTATATACTCTTCCCACAGAGGTGAAGGAGAAAGGGAGGGAATATATTTGAGAATAACAGTCTCTACCATTATCCTACATACCTGCTGAGGTACTGTGTGAGAGTCAGATGAAATCTGCTCAGAGGACCCCTGGCTGGGACTATCATCCCGTATTTCCCGGAAGCTTTTAGCCAGAGCTCCTTTACCCCTTGAACTAGTTCAGTTTCTAGATCATTCAGCTATTTCATATGTGCTGCCCCTATTTCACGCACACATCTCTTAATCCCCCCCCCCCCAAGTAGTTTGCACTGGTGTGTATAGAAGATTTTGTTCTACACTAGGAATGGCAAAGGGGTTTTATATTTTTTTCTTTAATATCTATGTTCCTTGGCCTCCCTCTCCTCAAATTTTCTTTGCGATGCAGCCCACACCCAGCCTCTCCTGAGTCAAAGCTTGCTGAAGAATTCACCCTGGTTTCAGATATCCTGAAGGTTCTCACCGTGGTTGAATCATAGCTTTTTGTCACTGGGTTCAGCATCTTTCATTCATTCAGCATACTTGTATTGAGCATTTCTGCCCTCTCCATGAAGAATTTACAATCTAGTAGGGAAAATTAATCATTTATCTGTGCTCCAACAGAGTTACTAGACCTCAGCACTATTGCTATTTGGGGTCAGATAATTCTTTGTTGGGGGGCGGGGGACATCTTGTGCATTGCAGGACATTTAGCACCATCCCTGACCTCTACCCACTAAATGCCAGAAGCACCAGCTCTACTTTCCTTGAATTATGGACAACCAAAATATCTCTAGACATTGCCCAGTATCTCCTAGAGGACAAAGTATCCCCTCAGTTGAGAACTGCTGGGCTAACATATATATATAGTAGGCTTGATGAGACTGCCGATACCAAAGTAATGTACCATTAAATGTTCAGAGGAGGCGATGTTATTTCTTGGTGGTGAATCTAGGAAAGCCTCGGAGGGTGGGTAGTATCTGAGCAGAGACTTTAAGAATGGTTTAGGTTTTGAGATGGGTTTCTTAGAGGAGGGGAACATTTGGGGGGGGAGGTAGCTCTGTTTGCCTAAATTGTAAGTGAAATAGGAGTGTTGGTAAGAGTGGACACCATATAGGTACTAGCCTCCTAGTACCTAGGGCATTATAAGTAATTGTAAGGACTTCTGCTTTTACTGTGAGTGAAATGGTAAGAATATCTGAAACACTATTTATTCGGAGGGGTGCAACTGTGCATAGGGTCTGTCTGCATAACCTGAAGTAATTGCTGCAAAGCCTCATCCTTCCAGAGGTTATTTTTCTGATGCTCCGGAAAAAAAACAAAAACAGAAAAGGCCTCAGGGTACGAGGCATCCCTAAACAAATCCATGCCTATGTCTTGCTGTAGGTCTTAGTCTCATAGAGTTGGCTAGCCTGTTTCCAGCAGCAGATCAGAAGATGGAAGGGAGTAAGTGTGAGGGAGAGGGCTAACATAGGCAGCCACAGACCCTGCAGCAAAGCTTCCAGCATGGCAGAGGGGAAAGAGACCAAAAGCAAAATTGAATGAATGAGTGAACAAATTAATTTAGACCAAATAATTCAGGAAGCACCATAATCTACAGTCCTTTCAACAAGGAACATCCATCCCTTCGTAACCCCAAAGGCATTGCTGCATAACAGTGCCACCCCGGTATACCAACATATTCTGTGTTTAACAAGGCAGGAATATGGCCCTGTCCAGTTGGCTCAGTGGATAGAGCATTGGTCCTGCGTATGGACATTCCAGGTTCGATTCCCAGTCAGGACACACAGGAGAAGCAACCATCTGCTTCTCTCCCCCCTCCCCCCCCCTTCTCTCTGGCTTCCCCTCCTGCAGCCAGTGGCTTGATAGTTTCAGCATCAACCCTAGGCACTGAGGATATAGCTCAATTGGTCTGAGCGCATCAGCCTAAGACACTGAAAATGCTCGGTTGATTCAAGTATTGGCCCCAGATGGGGTTTGCTGGGTGAATCCCAGTTAAGGTACATGTGAGAGTCTATCTCACTATCTCCCCTCCTCTCACTTAAAAAAAATAAAGAAACAAGGCAGGAATATATGAAATACTGTGAGCCTGTTTAAGAGTACAGCACAATGGTTAGGAGCAGGGTCTTGAGTTTGACATCCTGGCTTGAATTCTTGCTTAGAGGCTCAGCAACAGCAAACTAGTCCCTTGTCAAGTTTTAATGATCTCATCTGTAAAATGGGGACTCCTTACTCACAGGGTCATTGGGAAGGTAAAATCAAATAAACCATGCAAATTCTCAGCTCAGTTCCTGGAACAGACTTAGTGCTTAATAAAAGTTAAGTTATTATTATCATTTCATTGAAAGAATTCAGCTGCTGAGACTTCCCCCAAATCAGAACAGTTGCTGCTGTCTAGAAGATTCCCAGAGTCTCCAGGCAGTGCTGAAGTTTCCCTTTTGGAAAATAGATACTGCTCACAAAAGCTAGGGGATGTTTCGAAATGAATAGGAAGCACTAAAATACCCCCTCACTTTTGTGAAGAGTAGGGACTCCTGGACCAGTCCCATTCAGCTCCCCTTCTTTGGGTGACAGAGAGAGATGACAGCAGGCTCTCTAGGGTACCGGCCACCAGCCATTTCTTGGTAGCATATTTCCTTGGAGTGAGACTGGCTCTTGACCCTTCGGCCAACCAAACAGAAGAGCAGTGACTCCAAGGTAGCCAGGAAAATAGGAGGCCGTGTTCCTTCAGCTAGTATGTCCTCTGCTGTATAAAAACAGCTACCTCCAAATTAGGAACATGTAGGCTGAGTTGGAGAGGAGGTGGCAAGGCGGCGGCAGTGGCTCTGGGTTGCTTTCCTTTGACCCACGGCAGCTCAGCGGCAGAGCAGAGAACACAGGGGGCGCGCTGTCAAGTACAACCTGGGCCTTGTACCTCGGTGGAAGGGACACCAGAGATGAGCAGGAAGTTGCCCCACCAGAAGGAGCTGCTCTCTGGCCCTGGGATGGCAGCACTACAAAGTAACCTGTCCTCTGTTTGTGTGTTTTCCAGGCTGGAGCAGGAAATACAAGCGCTAGAAAGTGAAGAGTCCCAGATATCTGCCAAAGAGCAAGTCATCCTGGAGAAACTAAAGGAGACGGAAAAATCCTTCCAGGACTTTCAGAAGGTGAAGGAAGCGCCTGTGGTTCCTCTAAGTTATACCCTGGGGGCGCAAGGAGCTCGGGAGCAGAGCCATGCCGGCTGGAGAAAGGGCCAGTTGGCATTGAGCAGGAAGCTGAGCCACACCACCCCGGAAACAAGGGGCAGGTGTGTGAGGACAGTGTGCCGCGTCTGAAGCTGAGGGTGGCCTGTCCTCTGGGACCACCTGGCCTGCCGAGGAAGCCCAGGGAAGAGTCACTAAATCAACCCCATCTACCTAAAGTCCAAACCCTTTATATGTCTAATGCCTGAAAAGTCATCTTCTATTGGACTCTAGAATCCTAAAACCAATTCTTATTAAGCAAATTAAACATGCTCCAGTGGCTTTCATCTAAGTCTTTTCTTTATTTAAAAAAAGACCAGAGGCAAAACCATACCAAATGGGCATGAGTTCGAAAAATAAAGTGAAAATACATGAGATTTTACTGTATATGGAGACAGACGGGGCCGGGAGCAGAGGAGAGAGTCTGTAAAGCTGGTAGGCTCCAAATATCTTAGGACTTGCTCTCTATTTCAGAACCCCCGTTTCCACGGGGACCCCTCAGCTACAGGAAAGCTATCTAAACGAATGAATTATAAGGTGGGATTTTCTGACATCACTTCTCCAACACAACCGTGGGGAGTTGCTGAATAATCGAAGTAAATCTCTACTTCAGTCAAAAGTGGGAATGGTAAACCTTTCCCCTGCATTGCAGGGTCCCAAACAGATTTCCCTGGAGGAAAGAGCACATTGGATTAGCCCGTCACAGTCAGAATCTGGACCTGGGCCTGGGGAAGAAGGACAGGGAGACCGGAGGAGGGTTTGTCTTCTCCCACCTGTAGTAACGCTCTGCCCTGCTTTTGTTTCCACAGAGCTTCTCCAGTACGGATGGAGGTAAGTGTAAGCGCTCTCCGCCCCACCTGTAGATGAATGCTTTCCTCCCGGTCAGCTTAGCTGTATTGACACAGGCTCAGCGGGAGACGCGGTGCGTGGGCTGGTAACGGCATCAGAAAGAAAGAGCGGCACTGTTTGCAGGGCACGGATGAAGCCTGCATCGCATGCCGCGTCTCCTCAGCTTCTTGTTCAAGGACCATCTCTCGACTCACTGTCTCTAGTCTTATGCAGTTGGCCTGGCTGTTCTTCCCGCCCAGTCCCCAAAGTTCTTGAAAGATGCTCAGCAAAGAGAGTTAAAATCAGGACCAGACCTCAGGCAGGAAGATGCTCATCCGTGCTGGTGTTAGGTCTCTGGGTCACGACACACATCAGAAGGCCACTATCCAGTGTTTAGGAAACATTTCTAAGGCCTCTGGTTTTTCTTTGGTTCAGGAAACAGCAGTTTCTCCAGCCTTCCAGGGAGGCGCAGCTGGGCAGAACTTTTCTCCCTGTGAGGGGGTCATTGGCCCTGAGCGCTTGAGGTGTGAGAGCAGGGCCCTGACTCCCTGCCCCCATCCTGGCAGGATGGGCCTTCCTCCTGCTCCCGTCCCCTCCTTGCCCCTGCCCCCCACTCCCCTTCCCTAGGGCCACGGCAATGAACTTGGGGTTGGGTACTTTTCATTACTCCCCTTGCTCCCCTAATCTTAGTTAGCTGCACACCCGGGAAAACCACTCAGTTCCCACTCACGCTGGCCCTCAGCTAGACCTGCAGCAACATGACAGACTGGTCGGAAGGCCCAGACCCTGTCTGCGCACCTGGGTCTTACAAATTCAACCTCGACACTTGGAAGATAGCTGAAGCCAGAATAAGAGTTCACATCAGTGTTTTCCTGGCATTGGGACGTTATAGGAAAAGATTTTAAAATGCGGAGAGGGGTAATGTAGTCTTCTAGATGAGCAAAGATACTTGCACTAAGGATAATTCTGACTCAGAAATAAAAAAGTATTATGTTTTGTTTTGAATATTTCCCTTCAGCAAGTAGAAAGCAGAGGATCTGGATTTTGTCTTCCCCAGGTGACCTTTGGGAAGGTATTAAATTAAACCACATACTCCCAGCGCATGTGGGCAGGCCTGAGCCAGCAAAGACTCCAGGAGGAATACGTACGACAGTTCTAGAACCTTCTCTAAGGTGTGGCCTGATCAGGGCTCTTGTTCTGTGCTTGGAGGTGGAGCCCGGTCTGAGGACGTGGCCTAGCCTGTTTGGGAGACCGAAGGGGGTAGCAGGGGGTAGGCAGTGGGTCTCCCTGGTGCCAGGGAGGACCTGAGGCAGGAAGCGTCAGGCTGGGATGGGGTTTGGGACACTGACCCCTGACGTCACCACATACACTGACCTGTTATGCTTTCACTTTTCTCTCTCTCTCTCTCTTTTCTCAAACCAGGACCTTTCCTGGAATTCTCTCTCTAATTAGGGAAGGGGAGGAGCCTGCATGTCATATCCCTGGACATCTGTGCGGGGCACAGAGACCCACATGTTCTATGACATGTTAACACGCAAACATGAAGCCTCATTATACAGTCCTGCCACTGTCCTTTTCATTTTTACTCCGACCCTCTCTCATTTCCGCCTGCCTTACTTCCCACCATTTTCATCTGCTCACTAAGCAGTTCACAGAGGCGGTGAGAACCCTGATCAAAACTAAAAAGAGCTGCAGAGACAATTGCCTTTGTGATTTTGTCCTCTGTCGCTTTTGACAGAATGCATGACCTCATAGTTAAGAGGACGCGGCAGCCTTAGGTTGCCCGATAAAGGGCCAGGGACAAGTTTCTGTGGTCTTACCTGTCACCCTGGATTATGGGTCCTGCCATCTCTGGTTATAATTTAGCCGGGGTGGGGGGAGTGGGGGGGAGGCTTTCCATCACAGCACGTCTGTCTGCTGGCAAAGAAAGGAGTTTGAAGGAGGAAACGCATCCTTCTAAGAATGCGGTCAGTGTCTAGGTCACTCTGTGGTCTGAGGGTAAAAACTGAAGCGTTTCCAATTAAGGGACTGTGAGATGTTTGATTATTTTCTCATTCTTTAATTTCCAAGGCCCCGGAGACTTCAGAGTTTGCCAAGATCCTCTTAGAATCAATCAAATGTTGTTCCTTAAGAATTAACACACCATTATTATGGAATAATAATAACATAATACCTTAAGAAAAGTACCCAACGTCTGAAACACGCTGATTACAGAATCTGGGGCCAACTAGGATTACAATTGTTATGAGAGGCTGCCGATGATTCGCAAAAAGCAGCCTGAGTTTAATGAGGCATCAGGGAGATGGCTGCTGGTGTGTGTGTGCATCATGGCCCCACATGCCCTGTGCCTGTCTCCCTGCGCATGTCAGAGGAAACGGAGGTACTGTACTGCCGGGTCCCCCATGGCTTTTGATCACGTGGTAGCCCGGGCAATCAAGAGCAATGTATTCCGATGGCGAGTAGAATGTCCTGGCCACGCACATCCTGAATCCCCCTGACTTCTTCCCTCCCTCTAGCTGCACACTTGTTATATAGCGACATCTTCATCAAGTGAGTGGGTTGATTTTTTTGCTGCCTGAAATGGGCAGAGTGTCTTGTGTAACTATAAATTGCATACAGTAGGTTTCTAGTGCTAGCTCGATTCTGTCCCCACGGAGGAGCTGGTGTGAAACCCTTGGCCAGAACCAGCAGGGGAGAACGCCCGGGCCCTATGTCAGTCCATGCTGTGTGATACTGACCTTAGGCTTCCATCCATCCCAGTCTCTGGTGGCCTGGAGCCATCCCCCCTTTCATCCCAGTTGTTGGGAAATCTCAGTGTGTCTTTAAGTTGCCCAGAATTCACACTTTCAGGAGCGTTTTTATCAACTTTGCTTCTCCAGCTTTGGCCGCCTCTGTTCTCCATAGCCACGGTGAATAGTTTAGCCGTGCTGGAACTTATAAGAAGCACACATCTTCCGTTTCTGCTCTTTGACTCCTCACTACCGCCTCTGCCAGTGGGAAGAATGATGACAGGCCACCCTGACCTGGGCAGGAAGAGGGCAATGGACTGACGGAGGCCACGTGGAGATGTTTTCCCCATGATGCTTCAGAGGTTCCGTTCGCTATTCCGTATGTTGGGCTATCAGACACCTAACGGCTGCGTAACCCTAGGGTTTACTACTTAATGATACATTGAGGGGCGGCCCTGTTTTCTTCCTCATGCCCCACTCCTTGCCACTCCCTTATCTCTTAGCAGAAGCCGTGTAGTCCCCACCGCCCTCCAAGAGCCATAACCCTCAGGCTTGTAGCCAGTGAACACTGGGCAAAAGTAACTCATCCCCCACTCACGTCTGGGAGGGGGCTGCCTCCAGAGGGAAGCTGAGAATCACATGCTCTTTCAGATGCTGGGTCCCCTGTCCATGAGTGGCTTTCGTTTCTAGCTATTAAAACTTTCAGCAATCAGAGGCGCCCGAGAAGCTCTATATTTAGCATAAAGCGGACTAAGCATTTGTGTGACCAGTCCATGGCTTCTCTCTCCCCTGGTCTTAATGGCTTGAAGCACCATGGCCTTCAAATGCAGGAAGTTAGATTTACTGAGATCCTGTCCTGCAGATGTCTGGAAATCCTCGGTGACACTCTGAAGTTCTGCAAATCGGCTCTGGTCATCACTTCTGCCCCAAACTGTCTCTCCAGCCCCGGGTTGCTGCTCCGTTCTCCCCATGAGCCACTGTCAGCTATCTACCCTACCCTGTCAGGATCGGCTTACCCCAAGCTACAGCTCTCTGGTCCTGCCTGTGCTCGCTAGGGCCCAGACCCTGCTCCAGCTCCCCACAGTACAGTAGGGTCTGCAGCCTGAGTCAGGAGCACTGGCAGGGCAGTCCAACACAGAAAATAATGTGCAACTTCAGACTTGTGGCTACCCGCAGAGCCCTGGCTCACGTCCAAGCCCGTGTTTGGGGGGTGCCCTGGGCTGCTTTGTGGCCACCTCCCAGCCCCCCACTGTCATGTCAAAGGCTTAGCTTCCTTTCTTGCAGTAAAAGGTCTTCAACTATGTCTGCCCGGCCCAGGGTCCAGGCTTTAGCGTACGAAGGCCCCAGAGAGAGAGACGGTAATTTGAGGCTCTCTCCCACCTGAGGCCCACCTGCCCACCCGCTCCTGATTTCCTGTTCCTTCTCCCCAAATGGTCGACCCTCAAAAGTCCATTCACTCCACTCCATCCTCTCTTCCAGAGTATGTTCTTTGCACTGAGAACCAGGTGGCCCAGTATCAGTACATTCTGGGTTGTCAGATTCATGTGAGTCAGCAATGATCAAGAACTGAGCTAATCCTAATCCTAACGTAGTGCTGTTCCAGCATGAAATTACAAAATCAAACCCACAAACCTGGTAAAATGAAGGCGGTATCAGCGGGGATACAGAGGTTGGGACAGATGTGCAAATGTGAGGGAGGTAGCAGCTAGGGGGCTAGTTGGCACTGGACAGGGTAATGAAGGGCGTTGCCCAGGACCCCAGTGAGGCAAGATGCAGAATACAGGGGAAGCAGCTGATGCATGAAGATACGAGCTCCATTTTGGACATGTTGAGTGGGAGGTGATCATGAGATGTTCAGTGGAGATAAGCAGTAAGTAGTTAGATCTGATCGTGGCTAAGTGCTTGACCTTCTGAGACCTGGGACATGATTATGACATGGGAAGGCATCTCACATCCCATGCAGTCCAGCTTTCTAGAATGTTCCATCCTTGGCGTTCCACTTCTGTCTGGGGCGCCCGTAGATTCTTCTCCCTGTCTCAGCCCAGTGTCTTCCTCCTCTCTTCTGACACCCATGCCTTCCAGGGTCTCTCCTCCTCGAACAGGCTTGTCAAAGCGTTTTCCCCCTTTTGCACCATTTGCTACAACTGAGCTAATGGTGAGATTACTAGGTGTTGTTATTTAGAATTTCAGGATTTTCTGGCTGAAACAACAGTTGAAGTATTGAAATCATGGGATAAATTCCACATTTCTTCTAAATGCATATGAAACTGGTCTTCTGAATGAATCAGGCAAATAATACTATATTTCCTGTTCAGGGAATAAGCCCCAAATCTATTCTTCAGTACCATTTAATGCACGTTTCTAATGTGATGTCCTGTATTCACTCAGTCCCACCAAGTCAATAATGGCTCTCCCTAGCTTGTTTTCATTTCCCCACCCTGAACTCATTCTACTCTTAGAATCTAGAGCTTTCTGGTGAATCTTTTAATCCACAGAGCAGTCCTGGGCTTGAGCTCCCTGGCCAGGATCCCTCCTGCCTCAGCTACTCTGCCGAATACCAGCCACGGGGCAAATGCTTGTCTTTGTTTTCCTCGATCCTCTCACCCAGCGCCCAGCTCGGAGCTCCGTTATGTAGGGCAGATGAGCTGCTGCCTCAGCAGTGAACCCATTGGGCCTCCCGACACTGTGCCTAATTGTATTCCCTGTTCTCTGCTACCAGATGCAGTAAATTGCATTTCCTCCCAGCTCCCCGACCTGCCAATCCTCTATTCACGAACCGCAGAACCGTCACCTGGGCAGGACGGGACCAGCAGAGCAGCTGGTAAGTCCTGGGGAGCTATTCAGTTTTGATGCCAGGACTAGCCAGGGGGCTTGCATTTCTTTGCGCTTTACTGTTGAGGGATGGCCAGGTATTCTTACATAGAGGGACCCTGTCCTCAGCCCAGCCTCAAACATGAGCCCTGAGGACTAATTGAGGACCGAACGGGAGGGAGTATTGAGGAGACAAAGTGTTTTCCCTCCATCTTCGGAGGAGTCTGTCTCTTGTGTTTGTGGTCTTTATTTCTGTCCTTATTCTCAACATTAATCTGTACTCTGCCTCCAGGGAATTTTACTTTCTTTACTGGATTACAAGATCAAACAACCGGTGATGGGAGTTGGGTAGAAAGTATTTTCAAAGTGTGTGAATTATGTTGCCAAAATCCTTTGGAAATCAAGCTGCTTGTATATTGTAAACATATTTCCAAGCCTTTCCATTTCTGGAGTTATTTCTTAGCTGCTGTGGTCTATTTTGGGGAAGGCGGGAGAAGTAGCAATGTCAAGAGCATAGGTTTCTTGCTAATGTTTCTCCCAGTTGTGGAATTTAGAGACTAAGGCACTCATGAGTGTAAGTACAGAGAGAGCTGTGCTCTGCTCTGTTCAATGTGACTGTGCCTCAGAAGTCAGACTGGAAGGACGTGAACAAGGAATCTCTAATCAACCTGTTTGCTCTATGCAGAGATGTCCCGAGTATCAGGGGTTAAATGAAAACGTGAATTGTCAAGGTTGCACCGTTAGAAACATTGTAGATGAAGTCAAATATGACGTCAGATTATGCTTTCCATAATCTAGGTATGCTTATGTTTAAAATAAATCACACAATGACACCTTTTGTGAAACAGAACTTAGTCATGGACCTTTAAGCCAGAGGATATCTTTTATATGGGCCAACCTGAATATTTTATAAAGCAAATAATCCCTCCTTATTTTAATGTAAAAGTAAAATGAACCAGCAAATAAGTATTGACATATTTGTCCTATGTAGTGATTAAATTTAAATAATGACTAGGTTTGTCTGTAAACACCTTAGTGTTATTACTTTATATGCAGGCGCACAGAGTTCTAGAGTGGGGTGGGACTGAAAATGGTGTCTGGTCAAACACAGGTCCTGTCCGCATTTCTCTGGATAGTTAGAGGATGGTTGAACCAGAACTTGCAGCCTGCAGCCGTGCTACAAGGGAGTCATTGGCAGTGACAAGCTCCTAGCCGCACTTCTAAAACCAGCTCAGTAATAACTGTTCAGAAGTCACACACTTTCCTGCTTGTTCTCAGAGACTTGGGTGTCGATGGTTTCCAAGCTGTGGGTAGAAAGCGTTCCGACCCCTCCCACATGTTCCCGCAGAACATGCCGTGGGATCCAACTAATAGATCGGCTCGTGGAAGGGGTAGGGGAAATGTATGAGAACTACTTTTGAAGAGACATACAAAGGATCTGCGTAGTGTTCGTAGTGAAGGTGCATTTGACTCAGGAGTGTATGTTAATGTGATCATAGGAATACGCATAACCATTACAACCTAGCTTCCTTCACATTTAGAGGTACTGCAAAGACATGATGATCCAAAAAGCAAATGCATTTAAAAAAAATAGTATTATGTGATCAGAATCTTTTTTAAAAAAAAGTAAGTTTACACGTACTTTCGTTTATTATTAAAGAACTAATTTTCGTGAATACATCTACTGTGGAAATCGTATAAGCGGAGTGGTGGGAGGAATCTCCTTTGATGTGGTGTACTCCTTTGTCCAGACCGTTTTTGGGAATAGGGTGTTCAGGCTCGTTACCAATGGCGGTGACTGCACAGAGCGTGGAGAGCGTACCAACTAATTTTCCACTCGCATACGACTAGAATTTTCCTAGGTATCATCCATCTTGCTTTAGGAACATTCTTTTGGAGATCTGCACAAACTTAGGGCCATTTTTATAAATGTCACTTGTCATTACTCAGTATTATGATGACAAATGTTCTGGTTGTTTGGAGTTTGGGAGATTTAGGATTCTGAATAACTGAATAAATGAGGATATATTTAGAATCATTGCTTTTCAGAATTAAGAGGGATCTATTCCAATCCCTTATTATGGAAGGCAGGGTATAGCAACCCTGGGAAGCAGAGGCGGATTTAACGGCAGGCTCACCAGGCGCGCTTCCTGGGCCTCAACATCTGAAGGGCCCCGCCAAACCCCAACTTGACACTTTTTTCTAATGATGCCAACTTTGGTTTTTATATGTACAATTTTAACATGAACAGTACATAATATTTTTTATTTATTTAAAAATGTGGTAACCTGTATTTTTCTTTTCCCTGTCTTTCTTTTTTTAAGGGGCCCAATATTTTCTTCTGTGCCCGGGACCTTAACCAACCTTAATCCGCCTCTGCTGCCAAGAGGTGCTCAAACCACGGTCACACACCTCTGCGACTGGGGCTTAGTCCCTCCAGTGGCCCACTCTCTATACTTGGTTCTAACCATTGGGAAGCTCTTTCTCTGTTAGAGCCGTCATTTTTTCTGCCCTCTTCTTCCCTCCATTGCTTCTTATCCTGCCCCCAGGAGCCACTCAGACCAAACCTAAGTTCTGATTCCCCTTCAAGTATTTGAAAATGGCTGTCATTTCCCGTCTCTCCCAGATCCTCACTTCATACCCCTCCGTGCCCACAGCCCAGTCTCTGGCTGGTGCTGAGATGATGGGCTTGCTTTGAAACACGTCTATCTTCACCATCCCTCCCTTCTGAGCACACCACCCTTTGTCTCTAGCTGCCCTGCACACGCTGGGGGGACTGGTCACCCCACAGAGCAGGACATGACGCCACAGATCATTGGACTCATTTTATTGGCCTCATGGCCTTTCAGCTTCAGGTTCTAAAGTCAAGCCTCAAAGTCATTGCACATGTGCCATGGCTCAGCCTCATTTCTTTTTCTTTCTTTCTTTCTCTCTCTCTCTCTCTTTCTTTCTCTCTCTTCCTTCCTTCCTTCCTTCCTTCCTTCCTTCCTTCCTTCCTTCCTTCCTTCCTTCCTTCCTTCCTTCCTTCCTTCCTTTTCTTCTTTCTTTCTTCTTTCTTTCTTTCTTTCTTTCTTTCTTTCTTTCTTTCTTTCTTTCCTCTTTCTTTCTTTCTTTCTTTTTTCTTTCTTTCTTTCTTTCTCTCGCAAGAGTGAAAGGGAGGGAGGGAGACAGGGACAGACAGACAGGAAGGGAGAGAGATGAGAGGCATCAATTCTTTGTTGTGGTTCCTTAGTTGTTCACTGATTGCTTTCTCATGTGTGCCTTGACTGGGAGGTTGGGGGCTCCAGCAGAGCGAGTGACCTTGCTGCTCAAGCCAGTGACCCTGCACTCAAGCTGGTGAGCCTGCGCACAAGCCAGATGAGCTTGTGCTCAAGCCTGTGACCTCGTGGTTTTGAACCTGGGTCCTGGTTCAGCTGGAATCCCAGCCTGATGCTCTATTCACTGTGCCACCGCCTGGTCAGGCTCAGCCTCATTCTCTACCCAGGGTAGTCATTGTTCCAGAATCATTTCCACTGACGCCTGCAGTTTCTTCCCCCCAATGGTGCACACGCTGCTTCCCCGGCTCATACGCAGAAGAACCTACAAAATTCTTTTTTCTTAATCTCCCAAGTCAGAAATAATGAGCTACACACCTTTCTGCCCTTCGTAGAATTTGATAGGATTGTTAAATTCCTTCCTGTTAGATTGTCCCTCATAAGTACAGGCCGTGTCATGGGGACATTGAGGAGCCTCTGTGAATGGTGGGCAGGGGATGAGGCGGGTGCTTTGGTGGCCAGGGCTCTGGTGTTCTCTCCCATTTCCGACACAGCTGCTCCTCCACGGGGACATTGAGGAGCCTCTGTGAATGGTGGGCAGGGGATGAGGCGGGCACTTTGGTGGCCAGGGCTCTGGTGTTCTCTCCCATTTCCGACACAGCTGCTCCTCCATGGAGACATTGAGGAGCCTCTGTGAATGGTGGGCAGGGGATGAGGCGGGCGCTTTGGTGGCCAGGGCTCTGGTGTTCTCTCCCATTTCCGACACAGCTGCTCCTCCACGGGGACATTGAGGAGCCTCTGTGAATGGTGGGCAGGGGATGAGGTGGGCGCTTTGGTGGCCAGGGCTCTGGTGTTCTCTCCCATTGCCGACACAGCTGCTCCTCCACACTTGTGGGTACATACTGTATTTCTGTGTCAGGTTTCAGGTGAATGAAGGGTTTACCAGTTTTGGAAATAGAAACAACTCCATTGTCGGCGTCTTTGTAGCTCATGATTGTGGCACCTCACAGCCCTCCTTCTCACCCCAGCCCGGAAACGCAGACCTTCATTAGTTTTCAGCGTGTCACTGATGCGAGCGTTGCATAGTTGGAACCCAAGGCCGAGGCCTGAGGGCGCACCGTTAAGGGTCTCCTGGCCCAGGGGGGCCTGAATTGGCACCTGTGGGGCATGATCGTTCAACATGTAACAAGGCTGGCAGTTGTCCTCACAGAAGGCACTTGTTCCTGTCCTGTCCACAGGAATATAAGGGGCTTTGTGCTGATCCAGAGGTACCACTGTATCTCTGGCATTTGACCAATCTGCATAGGGACCTTGAACAAAAACGACAGTCAGATTCATATGCACAGCTTCTGCCTGAGGGACCCGTGCTGGCTCGTGCTAGTGTTGACCCTTTGAATTTCGCCAGCTGTGACGTTCAGTTCACATCTATAGAGTATATGGGATCCTCTCCTCCTCTTTGAAAATCAGAACTTGGAGCATCTGCCTCCACCCAGCACCTTTCTGGTATATAAGACCCTCCAGACAAACTCATCAACAGGGGAACTGGGACCCTGGGCCTAAAGCACTGACAGCATTTATATCCTCGGGTGCTTTATTATTTTACAGTCTTCACTTCTTATTAGCAATATGCTTCCTGGCACTTTTTCAGACTGAAAGCTGCCCTTGACTGAAAAAATGGAAGCAAGTACGGGTATGAGAAGTAGGCTTTTGCTTTTCCTATCCATCAGTAGCACCCATCGGCCAGCTTATTTTTGTTAATATTCAGGTGTCCTGGGAAAACAGTTATTCAAAGATATGTTTGATTACTGGGTTTTGAAGATTAGTGATTGCCCCCCCCCCCGGGATGCAAGGGAGAATCCACTCAGAATTAATTTCCTCATTTTCATTGTTATGGTCATCAGGATAGCCAATTTTATATTTCCGGCCTGGAGAGGAGGTATGGGAGTACATGTATATGCACAAACATATGCCCAAAGGGACAAGACTGCACCTATGTGTATGTTTATTCAATAAGCCAGCGTGTGCATTGCTTCTCTTCCATGCTCCAGAAGTGATACCAGCTACTGAATGCTCATTATATTAGGATGACCTCATTTCAGGGTGACAGTCATGATCTGGCTGTCTGCTACCCTCCTATTGTACTTTACATGTCACTGTCACACAAGCATCCCTGCTGGTCACGGCACCAGAGAATATCAATGCTGTATACCCTTCATTGTACAAATGGGAAGAGTGAGACCCAAAGATGAGGTCTCATCTGGATAGGAATTCAGACCCACTGTCTTTCTCCCTCCTTCTGACACCTCCCATCTTATTGAATTCATGACAGTGAGGGTGTCGCTTTATACTTTACAGCTGGACCCTCAGCCTTTATCTCCTCCCACTTATCAGTGTGTCAAAGGAAGGGAGCTGGGAGAAGCCCAAGTTAAAGGCTTTAACAATGATGGAATTTCCATCCTTACAGAATGCGGTGTCTTGTTCTGTAACGCTCTTGGCTTGGCTCTGATGTCCCAGCCCCAATGTCAAAGCACCAGTTCAGTCAGTCATTCATATCCCATTGCAGAGACTAGCTACTTCGGTTCTTTTTTCATTAACAAAATGAGCATGTTACTCCCTGTCTTACGGGGTTATTGGAAGGAATAGCAATAAGTGCTTTATATACTTCAATCTTGTTGTCGTTAGCATGTCGTGTATGGAAGTCATCGTCTTATAAGAACATACTTCCGGACTCTGGTCATCCGTTTGCTGAAACTTTCATCCATTGGATCCTCTCTCTTTTGGCTCTGTCTCCAGAACCTCCCTCCAGGAAATTTCAGACAGTTTTGCTTCAAATATTTTTATGTCCATGGGGCTCTTTCAAAATCTCTCTTAGGGGGCTCCCCAGAAACTCTTCTCCCCTGAGCAGCACCCCCTCCTCATTCTTCGTTCAATGAGATCATTGCAGGAGTCTCATCACAACAGGTTTTCGTGTCCTTGTGGCACAGGAAAACTAGAGGCAAGAAAAGGGTGGGTTAGAGAGTGTTCACTGTGGTTAGAGACAAGGTCATGATTTAAGTGAGAGGTCTTTGGGATAGACTCCTTGGCAGCCGTTAAAAGCAGAAGAGATTTTAGTTGTGTGCATACATCAAAAACAAAATGCTGAGTTTAAAATCTCAAGTCTTATTTTCCTCCTGGTTCCTATCCCCCCCTAGTTCATGTTTGAAATATTACTGGCTGAGAACTGGAGCAAGATATAAATACTTATTCATAAACAAGGCATTTCAGATGAAGATTCCTGTCTCTTGCGTGGTTTTCTGAATGTCTAGTAACGTTTGCACATGTGTCTCTGTGGAGTCTACATATGGCCTTCATGTTTTAGCCAGAGCCCCTCATGTTCCCCCGAGTACCCCTCGCCAGCAAAGAGAGTGAATGCAGACAAGGAATATGAGGTCAAACCCTGGAGAAACCTGCTAAAAGTGTGTGGTTCCTTTGAAGCCTTGTTTTAGCTGAGGGGAACAATGTAGATGATGTTGTGTTTTATGGCAGTGGTCCCCAACCTTTTTTGGGCCACAGACCGGTTTAAAATCAGAAAATATTTTCACAGACCAGCCTTTAGGGTGGGACAGATAAATGCACAAAATAAAATTATGCAACCGGAGTAAAAACTGTGGTGTTTTTAAATATAATTGTAGAACTTACGAGACAAGCGTCAAGAGTGAGTCTTAGGAGGATGTAACAGAGGGAATCTGGTCATTTTTTAAAAATAAAGCATCATTCAGACTTAAATATAAATAAAACAGAAATAATGTAAGTTGTTTATTCTTTCTTTGCAGACTGGTACCAAATAGCCCACGGACCGGTACTGGTCCACAGCCCGAGGGTTGGAGACCACTGTTTTATGGCATAGTATATTTAGGGTTATCATATTATAAAAAATGTCTTAAAATGTTCTGGCCTCCTACTCTAGAAAAAATTGGAAGAACAGTGTACAACATGTACATATAAATAGTAATGTGTAACTCTAATAAAACCATGTTACATGGGTTCAGATCCTGGGCCATTTCACATTTAACAGAATAAAGTTTAAAATCACAGGCATAGAGGCCCTGGCCGGTTGGCTCAGTGGTAGAGCATCGGCCTGGCGTGCGGGGGACACGGGTTCAATTCCCGGCCAGGGCACATAGGAGAAGCACCCATTTGCTTCTCCACCCCCCTCCTTCCTCTCTGTCTCTCTCTTCCCCTCCCGCAGCCAAGGCTCCATTGGAGCAAAGATGGCCCGAGCGCTGGGGATGGCTTCTTGACCTCTGCCCCAGGCGCTAGAGTGGCTCTGGTCGCGGCAGAGCAACACCCCGGAGGGGCAGAGCATTGCCCCCTGGTGGGCAGAGCGTCGCCCCTGGTGGGCGTGCCAGGTGGATCCCGGTTGGGCACATGCGGGAGTCTGTCTGACTGTCTCTCCCCGTTTCCAGCTTCAGAAAAATACAAAAAAAAAAAAAAAAAAATCACAGGCATAGAGAGAGAGAGAGAGAGAGAAAGATAGACAGACAGACAGGTAGGTAGGTAGACAAGGAATTCTATTCTTGACCTGTTTTTCCAGAAGGATATTAAAAGGAATCCAGTGCATATCTCTACCCGAGATGTATTTCTCATATTCCCTTTTCTTCCCTCCACATATCACTGTCTCCAGAGCATCACCTGACACCACACAGTGTTCCTTCTCTATCTGTATCCCACACCGCTCTTACTCTCTTCCACTGAACTACTTCTTTCTCAATGCTTTATTGTGTGAATCTACTTAACCTTTCTAGAAAAGAACAGCTCAACATCCCTCCTCCTTACTGTCCAGTCTCTGACTCTAGGAACAGGCAAAGACAAAATGAGGTTGCGGGTTAAGGTGGTAAAAGGCAAAATGGACCAACAATGACAGCATCCTCATTGGTGGGCAGAAGAGGAGGGAGATCTCTAAAGATTCCGAATTTAAATCATCTGAATATAAAAATAGAAATATTCTATTCCATACTCTATTAATTTTGTCATTTTGTTCACATATTGCTGGATGTTTGATAATTACATATTGTGCCTACAACTAATAATTATATAATCTTTCTTATTTATCAATCAGTTCCATGAGTGTGTTAATAGTGATAGAAAACAGAATTTTAACCCCAAAATGTGTTTTTTGATATAAGTGTGATATTTAAGGAACTGAATTTTTGGAGCCCATGTAAAATTTGAAATGCCTATTCTATTTTTCTGATGACACATTTTGTGGAAAATCAGGAAATACCAAACATTTCTATTCATGTCCCCATCACTGTGTGAGCCCGTGTACCTCCATGACCAACGATGGTTGACCTCCCATTGTGTCACTTAAGGAAACTCAAGACCTTTGTGCTGGACAGTGAAATTTTCAAAGTGGACACGATGAAAATCAAGCATTGGATTTTGCTTCAGAGTCTTTTTAGTTACGTGCCAACCAGGAACAGATTGTATCCTATTATACAAGTAGCTGGAACAATATCGTTGCTGTTTGTTTCTCTTTTTTTTTTTTTGCATTTTTCCGAAGCTGGAAACAGGGAGAGACAGTCAGACAGACTCCCGCATGCGACCGACCGGGATCCACCCGGCACGCCCACCAGGGGCAATGCTCTGCCCACCAGGGGGCGATGCTCTGCCCATCCTGGGCGTCGCCATGTTGCGACCAGAGCCACTCTAGCGCCTGAGGCAGAGGCCACAGAGCCATCCCCAGCGCCCGGGCCATTTTTGCTCCAATGGAGCCTTGGCTGCGGGAGGGGAAGAGAGAGACAGAGAGGAAAGCGCGGCGGAGGGGTGGAGAAGCAAATGGGCGCTTCTCCTGTGTGCCCTGGCCGGGAATCAAACCCGGGTCCTCCGCACGCTAGGCCGACGCTCTACCGCTGAGCCAACTGGCCAGGGCTCTGTTTGTTTCTCTTTTTAACCAACTCAAACATTAATTGCGGTGTGTATCTTTTCATTGGTGTCATATTAGACAAAGTATCTGTGACTATATTAAGACAACCAAATTAGACTGTTTAAGTAGGAGCATGTGTCTCACAGGTGTGCATATCTGGTTCCGGCTGTACAGAAGGCTCGGCAGTAGGTGCTGGTGAGGAGGGTGGGGTCACAGAAAGATTCAGGCAAAAAACTGGCCTTCAGAGACCTTACAAATCTGTGAAGCTAATAAAAACATCCCTGCAAACAATTATACTACTGAGTGAAAGTATAATAAAAGTGTTAAGTGCCTTCAGACAGGTTTAGAAGATGTGTTCAAATAATCTTAAAAAGAGGTGACTTAGAGATGGGAGGATCAAAGGCAGATCTTGGAAGAAGGATGGTTGACCTGGGCACAGATGGACAAGTCACACATGGAAACTAAAAAAAAGGACATTTCAAGAGAAGGGAATCTTCACGAAAGCAGGACATGTTTAGCTGTGGGATAGAGTTACTTGGTTGTGCTGAAGGGAAAGGAAGAAATAGAACATGTAATTGGAAAGATATTTTGGATCTTCTAAACACAGTTGGGGGCTTGTGGTTATTCAGAAAGGGAGGGAGGGACTCAGAGGCAATGATAAGCAGAGACGTGACAGGCGATTCCAGGAGACCGCAGTGGAGTAGGGGTGAAAGGCAGCCTGGGCAGAGAAATGGTGGTCGTGGGAGGCTGTGGAGTGTCCTGGACATGGTGGGAAGTCTGTTAGGGCTGCAAGACAAGCCTAGAGAAGAAGGTTGCAGAAAAATTCAGAAGGGAATCTCATGCCAAGTTAAGGAGTTCAGTGTTTATCCTATACAGACATAGGAACCAACAGAGGGTTTATGAGTAAGATTGGATGGAGCATAGGCAAATATTGTCCAGATGGCAAATATTCCAGACTTTGTGGACTACATATTATCTCTGTCACAACTTCTTAATATTCCTTCCTTCCTTCCTTCCTTCCTTCCTTCCTTCCTTCCTTCCTTCCTTCCTTCCTTCCTTCCTTCTTTTCTTCCTTCCTTCCTTCCTTCCTTTCTTCCTTCCTCACTCCCTCCTCCCTCGTTCCCTCCCTCGTTCCCTCCCTCCCTCATTCCCTCCCTCGTTCCCTCCCTCCCTCTTTTCCTTCCTTCCTTCCTTCCTTCCTACCTACCTTCCTTCCTTCCTTCCTTTCTTCCTTCCTCACTCCCTCCCTCCCTCGTTCCCTCCCTCGTTCCCTCCCTCCCTCTTTTCCTTCCTTCCTTCCTTCCTTCCTTCCTTCCTTCCTTCCTTCCTTCCTTCCTTCCTTCCTTCCCTCCCTCCTTTCTTCCTGCTTTCTTGCCTTCCTGCCTTCCCTCCCTCCCTCTCTCCCTCCCTTTTTTCCTTTTTATCATCTTCTAATAATATACAACCTATTCTGTGCTCCTCTGGCCACTCAAAAGCAAGCCTTGGGTCTTGGCCGGTTGGCTCAGTGGTAAAGCGACAGCCTAGCGTGCAGGAGTCCCAGGTTCGATTCCCGGCCAGGGCACACAGGAGAAGCGCCCATCTGCTTCTCCACCCCTCCCCCTCTCCTTCCTCTCTCTCTCTTTCCCTTCCGCAGCCAAGGCTCCATTGTAGCCAAGTTTGCCCGGGCGCTGGGGATGGCTCTGTGGCCTTTGCCTCAAGCGCTAGAGTAGCTCTGGTTGCGGCAGAGCAACGCCCCCAGATGGGCAGAGCATTGCCCCCTGGTGGGCATGCCGGGTGGATCCCGGTTGAGCGCAGGCGGGAGTCTGTCTGCCTGCCTCTCCGTTTCCAACTTCGGAAAAATACAAAAAAAAAAAAAAAAAAAAAAAAAAACAAGCCTTGGCCCTCTGGCCATGAGAAGAGAGAAGTGGCAGGTAAAATTGGAAACAAGGCTAGTGAGCAGAGACCAAAGGAGGATGTGACCTAGGGCAGTGGGGACGTAGGCAGTAGTGAGGAGAGGTATGGGGATAGATCTGAAATGCAGCTAGTTACTTTCAACAATTGTTTGGCTATTCAGTAATTAGGAAGAACAGGACAAACAAATTGGGTACAATTCTAAGACTTCTTGCTGAGATACTGGTGGCACTGGTATTATTTATCACCAAGGCTCTGGGGGAGTTCGGAGAGAAGAAGACGGATTTAGTTTTGAAGATGCAGAGGTTACCGATATATCCATGGGTCATTCAGGGAAAGGTTACTTGGGGAAAACTGGCTCTATGGGACTAATGCCCAGTTTCTTAACATTCATACTGTGTGTCTTTGAAGTGACAGATTTGAAAGGATGGAGTGTCGCATGAAACTATAGACAGGAAAGAGCTGGTTCTTAGGAACCCCAGGCTGGCCGCAATGGATCTGGGGTGAGTTGGGGAGGTGAGCCCAGAGCAGGAAGAGGAGACAGGAAGCTCTTACAATGACCCAGGGAGGAAAGATAATAATGTCTCACACTGAATCATGGAACAGAAAGTAGGTGACAGAGGAGAAGGGTGGCGTGGGGAAGAATCACGAGGACTTGGCACTGAGCATATGGAAGAAGAAGGAGGTACCTCTTGTGACTCTTGTCCTCTGATTCTGGTGGCAGGGGATAATGCGACCTCTCTCCCGTTCTTTTTCTAGTTCCTATTTGAGGAATCTAGCTGAGTGACAAAGCGTATCATCTGACTACTTCTGTAGCTTTTCCATTTTGCAAATAATCCTGTTTTATAGTACGATGGAGGACAGTCCGGTCCCACCTGCCAAAACCTCTACATAGTGTCCATTAACAACAAATGGAAATGTAAAAGAAACAGTGGAACAGTTCATAAAAGGGTTAAAAAAATACAAGATTTTGGAACTAGGATACATCTTAACCAAGGGTTTTAAAACTGTCTATAAGTCAGAGGGTAAGCTGTCAGTCAAGGTAAACTTGCATGTTGCCAGCCTCCCTGTAGTTCATTACTCTGTACCTAAACAGTCACTGTGGCCGGATGCCAACCTGCCTTAGAAGTGTAAGTGCCTATGAGCTATGGTAACTCTGCCCACCTGTCTTCCCAGCGCATTGAGCTGCTGTGTTAAAACACATTTGTAACCACCCCTGTCCACAATGTACACTCACTCTAACGCTCCGGATGCTTGGCACTTAGACTAGAGAGGGCACAAAACCTTTTTTTTTTGTCTGTTTGGCAATTAACCATTCACTGGCTTTTTTTGTTGTAACATGCACTTCCTTTCTCTTGTTTTCATTCAAGCTGTGTACGCCATGGAAATTAATGTGGAGAAAGACAAACAAACAGGAGAGACCAAGATTCTCTCTACATCCACCATTGGCCCAGAGGGGGTCCATCAGAGAGGAGTCAAAGTCTATGACGATGGTACCAAAGTAGTGTATGAGGTGCACTCAGGAGGCACCGTAGTAGAAAATGGAGTGCACAGATTAAGCTCCAAGGATGTAGAAGAGCTTATTCAGAAGGCTGGACAATCAAGCTTAAGAGGCGGGCACGTGTCAGAAAGGATTGTGGTTGCAGATGGGAGCCTTGGCCACCCTAAGGAACACGTGCTCTGCAAAGAGGCCAAGTTAGAAATGGTACATAAGTCTAGGAAAGAGCAGTCTCCCGGGAACCCAGGGCAGCAAGCCCACGCCCCCAGCACTGAAGGGCCACAGGCAAACTTGGATCAGCCCGTCACCATGATTTTCATGGGCTACCAAAACATCGAGGATGAAGAGGAGACTAAGAAGGTGCTAGGCTATGACGAAACCATCAAGGCTGAGTTGGTCCTCATTGACGAAGACGATGAGAAGTCCTTGAGGGAGAAGACAGTGACGGACGTGTCCACTATCGACGGGAACGCAGCTGAGCTTGTGTCTGGGAGGCCTGTCTCAGACACCACAGAGCCCTCGTCCCCAGAAGGGAAGGAAGAGAGCCTGGCCACAGAGCCAGCCCCAGGTACCCAAAAGAAAAAGCGCTGTCAATGCTGTGTTGTCATGTGACCACTTTTCTTCCCTTTTCTTCTGGGCAGCCTCTGTGCTCTCCACCACTCCCGTAGACCTCACTGTACCACTAACTGCAATACTGTGAACTGGAAGCCAGCACCTGCCTGCCTTGCAGTTGGATTGCTTTGATCTCTCTCATTTTCCCCCCTTTTCATTTTTTCTCCAGTTTCCTCACCTCAGAGACGACGTGCATGTGTGTGCTTCATTCTTTCCAAGAACTTGCTTTTCCTCTTAAACTTTTCCTTGTGTCTTCAAGAGTGACTCACTTCCTTACTGCTCCACTGGAATGGACTCTTCACATCAACGAGTTCTATAGTAGCCTTAATTCACTTGAGTGGAACCGAACCCCGTGGCCCCGGGGGTTCATTGTGTAGGGTGTTCCTCTACTGTACTCACACATCGCCACGTCGCTGGTGTCTCACTTGCCTCCCTTTGCTGTGGATCTCTGCTTTTCTACCTTGTGTGGCAAAATGCCGTTGGCTCTAGCCAGTTGCCAGTGTAGCCAAAAGTGGACCTTACTTAGTCTGTCCAATCTAGGGCGATGCTTTTTGCTGCCTTACATAAGCTTCCAGGTTACAGTCTTGTGCATCTATGGCTTGCCTTCTGTTAGACCTGAAAGGAAGCTGGTGTAAAAGAAAAGAGCCCAGGGCTCGTCCCAGCCGAAACGTAGGGACCGATTGCCGGGACCTGCCCAGGAGCAGCTGTCCCCTCGCTCGTGGCTTAACCGATGGACCTTTTCTCTAGAAGAAGCACCATTTTTTTTTAATTTTCTAAGGACATGAAACAAACGTTGTTTTAAGCATCAGCAGTGATCTCCAAACGTAGGCAAATCCACGAGCCTTGCTTCTGCTCTTTCACAAACAACAGTGTGCATTTTGACATTGTTTTCTTTTTCGCGGACCTTGACTGATCATATTAATCTCTTTTCAATGAAGGGATCCTTTTGAGGCGTATCTTTGCAGTGACCATAGTTCTAGAACAGTCTTTCTGACCTACAGTGGTGGCTGGGATGCTCCCACTTTGTTGTGGATGGTGCTGTAACTGAATTAATTACCCGTTCATCTCACCTGCCCAGTTGATAACAGAGCCTTACTTCTGGACTCTTTTCTTTCTGTCCCCAAGATAATGAGAATGTTTCCTATACTGTCAGCATGTAGGTTTATCCACGTCTCAAAATAAATGTTGAAATGTAAAAAAAAAAAAGAAAAAAATGTAAAAGATTAAAAAAGACCTGTCTGATCAACATTAAGTTCATTCCACAAATACTGATTGAGTGGCACATAGCTGAGCTTCTTAAAGCATGTTTCTTAAAATTCTGGAGACTTCAGAATATCAAAGAATAATTTTTAGCTAGAACACAATGAATAATTTTTAAAAAATAAATTCTTAGCACTGCCCCAAAGCAAGCCACATGTATAATAATACCAAAGGGAAGTAATTTAATAACATAATAATATAATAATAAAATAAAGATGTAACATTTTAACTGATTTTAATAACAGAGTTATTTTAACTTTATTTGCCCAAATGTTAATAGCATTGTTGCAAATCATTTACAGAATTATCTATGTTCCATAGAACATAGTTAAAAAAAAAATGCAGTAAGACATACTACATCAAGTCTAACTTTGGTGAAAAGTAGATGGGAAAAAAACAAGATAGTCTTTAGATAATTTGACTACAGAACCAACTAAATTTGCCCTAAATAGCTTTCTCAGTGCTAAATCTATAAGTATTCTTAATTTCTTGCCTTGAAATTATATGTATTCTAATCAAAAAGAAAAAAAAATATTTTTATTGTTCAAGATTAACTTTTCTCTAATAATTATATTTTAATGACCACAAAGTGAGTCCTTTTATCACTGATAGGTAAACAAAACAAGCTAAAGAAGGAAAAAATAAAGGACCTATTCTACTTTCTCAGATGTTTTCATCCATGGCTTGGTTTTGAATAGTTGAGGGAATTATATCTAAATCTCAGGTTCCCTAAACCAGCAGCAATTGGATAAAACTGTTCTGTTATCTAGAAATAGTATCTGGTTGCTGCCTATAACTCTCACTGCCCCTCAGCACATGGTCACTTAAGCAGTCTTTAAATCTTACATAAAATGACATGCTAGATAAACCTATTTACATAGAAAAGAAAACAGTTCCAATGTTCTGGACAATCTATTATTTTAATACTCTAAGGAAGAAAACTAAAAGTTTACCATAGCTTATCAGTTTTGTTGTTGCTGTTCCCTTGTAGATGAAAATTATTCCATATGAATGAGCGGAATGGTGGAACTTAGAATCCTTGGGCTTGCTGGTTGATAAACAGAACCAGAATGTTTTAGGACAGATAATTCCCTGAAATGACCCACCCTTCCTTCCGGAAATGAACTAGTTTCTCATGGAGAAAATGATCTGTACCTCTACACTACACAGAGACTTAAAGGCCAATGAGAATCTGCACTCTCATTCACCAATTATTATTCTAGGGATTAACAAATTACGTGATTTAGAGTGCTCTCCATACTTTTACTATGAAAGCTTATCCTGTCATGGTTTTTAAAGTAAGTGTTACCTTTATTAAAATGATTTGACGCCACAGTAAATGCAGGTGTGTTTGAATATGGCATAAATATTTTCATATTCTGTATCATTCTCCTAGTATAATGGGGGAGTCAGGCTCAGCCTGTGCTTTTATGGGATGAGACCTGGGACCCCAGCAACAGCAGCAAGTAACTACCCTTCCTAACGAAAATACCGAGTTGTGATTGTGAACATTCTGCCTCCCCCACTGTCACTGGCATTCTCTGTGGATTATATAATCAGATTAACTAGAGAGTCAATAATGAAGCTGCAAAACTACAATCTTTTTCTGAGCTCATTTGGATTTCCTTATAAAATTATATAGTTAGTTCCCTTTTAAATAAAAAGAGGAGAAAGAGGGAGAGAAGGAACATTTCATTTGTTTAGAAATAGATTTTCAGTGGCATTGAATTAAAGATTTATTAAGAGTGGTTAAAATGATAAAGTTTAACCTTAGATATCCTGAAAAATCTTGGTGACTTGTATATCCTTGACTTTTTTTTTTTTTATGAGTGATAGGACAAACTACGGAGCACTTTTTAAGTACCTCTTTACTCATCAGTATATTAATTCCCTTTATGAGCAAAAATGTGTTGGCTCTGACAGTGATTTGACAATGTCCAGTGATGTCACTTACTACTGGCAGTAGAGAGGAAAAGGGGTTAGGTAATTCCCTTGTGGCCAAACCCAAAATGTAGTTTCCATCTGTCTCCTGAGCAGCCTACAATTACTCAAAGACTTGCAGGAAACTCAAACAAATTGTACTGTTTATTTGATTTGACTTCTTTCTGAAATGTTGATAGGCACGTATCTGCTTCAAATTCTCACTTATTACATCTTACTTCTGGTGATAAATGTGTTTTTCCTACATGCAAGTAGAATATTTTGGGTAGGGTCAAGTTTGTAAAAAGAGGGGAAACTGTATATCTAGAGATACAATATCTCTGAAGCAAAACATTGAGGCTAAGTGTGAAAATAGCTTTTTTCTCTGCACTTCTGCAGAATTTCACTCCAAGGGACCACAGAACACTCTTGGCAATGACTATATATGTAATCCCAATGAATGAACAGGTAGCAACAGAGGAGGGGATATGGGGACAGTGGCAAAAGTTGAACCATTAACCCAGTCCTTCCTTTAATAAAACACACACACACACACACACACACACACACACACACACACACACACACAACCCTGTCAATTTAAAACACAGATGTTCATAAACAGAATATGCACAGAAGACTTTTTTTTGGTTCTTGTTTGAATCTCAAAGCTCAGCTGTCTCTGTTGATCACTAGACATCCTGTGGAGTTGAACAGGAAGGCCTGTTCCTTGTGAGAATATTCTCATCTCCCACAATGTTACTTTGTTGACAACAAATTCCAACATCAATTGTATTTTTGCAATACGCACATTTGTTACAGAAACCACAAGTTCTCAGCACAGTTAAGACATAAGTGTCAGAAACTTTGCAAGTATGCAATCTTTTAGAAGCTCCTCAATTTACTAAGCAAGGTACATAGAACTCCACTGATTAGGACAGAACCAGAAAGACCCTTTGTCCTGTGGGGTAATACCACCAGCAGGGCCATGGAGTTTAGTATACATCACAGAACAGCTCAAAGTCCCGGAGCAAGACGGGCCCTCGGATTCCTGCTGCCACCTGACCTTCATTGGGGACCCTTCTTCTGGTCTTATCAGGAAAATTTAACCTGCCTTTTCTGGTGAAAAAGAAGAGTTAGTATTTTCTGAGGATCGCAGTGCAGTTATGTGTCTAGATTTTCATAGCTTCAGCAAATTCCATAAAAAAAATTCCCAATCTAACAAAAAGATACTTATTATTTGAATGTAGAACAGGATCGAATAAAGATATATCCTGAAAGTTTCAAAGGGCAATTTCACTGGGGAGTCCTTAGACCAGACTTGCCCCCCCCCTTAATTTTTATACGACTTAAAGAGTCCTCTGTTTCCCTCTCCACTCCAGTCTAACATAAGAAGGCCAGAACTGTAGCACAAAACACCTGCTTTCAATGTGAAAATATAACATGCAATTTTGGGGGACCACAGACTTTCTGCATCTAAGATCTGGACAGCCTTAACTTTTGTAAAAAAATTTTTTTTCAACGCTCTCTTTTACAAAGCAGGAGAACAAAATGTTTCCTGAAATTAATGACTTTTTTATATTTTGTGACTCTTTTCTAAGTTTCTACAGGTTGAGGTGTGCATGGTCATCTTCTCCCCGTGTTGCCTCTTATTAGTCACCTGGGGCTCTTTTCTGCAAGTCACTGCATTTTCATCAAAAGAAAAAAGTGTATCTCACGAACCACAAAATTCTCCCTAGGCTTCAGGCAGTACTTCTAGAATGAAAGAACAGAAATACAGAAAGAAAAGAATTACAGGGTGGCTTTCTTTTTATTTCCCTATGGTTAATGTACTGTATGGTATATATGTTTACAGAATGTATCTGCCTTGTGATGTTAACAAAATGAATGACAAAAAAAGAGTGAGAGAGAGTTCTGATGTGCCACCAGAAAGTTTGCCTTAGCATCGCTGTTTATGTTCCTTTCTGTCCTTTGAAAAATTGCAGGTTGTATTCCAAAGCTGTGTTAACACAACATTCTCTTCCCCACCCCTGCCCAGCCCTCTCCAGAGCTGTGAATTTCATTACAGGAGCCTTGAGGCAGAACCTTGCAGGTCTGGCCCATGGGAATAAAGTGGGCATAGCTTGGGCATTGCCTTGGCCATCCACCCACCAAACACATTCTGTGTTCTCGTCTTGGACTGCCATATCACACTCTGACATTCCTGGGGTGGGCCACATGACCTCCAGTCCTTCTTGCTGTAAAAGGAGGTGAACTTGTGGATCCCCTCTTTGGGTCTGGGAGCGTATTTTTAAGCACAATTGGCATAGCTAGGAAAGGCAAGAGAAATGGACTCAAATGATGTGTGATTGAGTCATTACCGATGGGTGTACTCATTCATTGAGAGTCTAAGATGAGTAGCATGATATGGGGTGGGAGTTAAGGAGTGGCTATATAAATGGGATATTTTGCATCTATTTATTTTTTTAAGGAAAAATATTTTTATAATGAAATCTATATGCATTCTGAAGCTTGAGTTTGAAAACACCCTTGATTGACTGAGTTATTTCTTCATTCCATTAAGGTAACCTGGTGAGTTCTGTTACATGACCCCAGACCTTGGGGGGCATGAACAAAGCTCTGTGATGGACCCTTGCACCACCACTGCATGAAGTCCAGTTTTTTTTTTTTTCCAAACACACCTAGGTTGTAAGATCAAACTTGCTGTAACTGTCATTAGAGAAATTGTTTTATATGGTTTGAGAGCTCTCTGGGCTCCATCTTTAATAATATATAACGATCTTTTGAAAGCAAACAGCTCTTTTAAATGTAAGCCAAACCCAGCAATTATCAAAGTCTGATTCTTTCACACATTTAAGGAGTAATTGCTGCATATGAGGTTAAGGGACCACTCACTATGGTGCATTTGAGAAATGTATGTGAAACGGGAGTTAGGAGCCTCTGGCTCTCCGGTCTATACATAAAGGTGTAAACCAACAATACAGAGCTTACCAGGCATTATTGGCCTTGTACATTTTAATGGGACTGCATCATATTTTCAGAGCTAAGTGGAGATGAGAATTGTCCTTATCCATCCATAAAGATGATTCTGAACTTTTAGAGTTCTTGTGCCCCCCCACCCCCCCAATTTCCTGAGTTCCCATCACTGTCACACTCAGTTTCACACAGATCTTCACCTACACCCAGTCCTCTGGCTGCCGAAGTGGGACCAGCCTCAGAGTGTGCTCACTGTCCCATTAGACTCTTCCCAGACAGTCCTTCCCCAGGATGGGCCCTCTTTCTACCACACTACACGACCAAGATCCTTTACCCAACAAGGCAAGGTCATAAACTCTCTTTCTATTTCAAGAAAAATAACCCCTCTGATGCCCATGCAAGTCATTTTAACTCCCATCACCAGAAGCCCTCCAATGGGCTCAACTCAAGTCCAGCTGTGAACGTTAGTGTCATGGAAACAATTTCCAAAAAATGAAAGAACTATGCAAACTGCCTGATGGTGCTACGGAGACCAATTTACTCTAGTTTCTTATCACTCCGGGAACCTCTCGGTTTCAGATGAGGTGGGCGGGGCAGGGAGCCATCCAGTCCCTTGGCTTTGCGACTACAAGTCTTTATCTACAAAGAGGCCACCCGGCAATGCCTGATCTGAACTATTCCGTGTGTAGCTCCAACTCCAATTTTGTGATCTCCTATTCCGGCATGTGGAAAGAGTTCTATCCTTTGTGGCATTCTGGAACATTCTTTCCTTCCCTCAAGCTCCTGACTTAGTAGCATTAAAATTGCACAGGGGTTCCAGAAAATGTTGTGTGTGATGCAGCTTTTCAGTGAATGTAGGTTGTTGATGGAATTTTCAGCTTTAGCGGCTCACTCGGGGTGAGTGACATCTCTGTAAATATCTCCATTTTGTGGTTTGTTGGGGGTGGGGTGGGAGGGAGCCTGTTGTGCTTTCTCTGAATTAGACATGCTGGGCTAGCTGCTGTACTTTGTAACCTGAAGTGTACTTTGTTCTGTTTCCTTCAGATGAAAAACAAAAACTGACTTCAGAAATAACACTGCCAGCGACAGCCAATGCTGTACTTGTAGCTTCTCTCTGTTCCTCTGTACAGTATTCATAGACAATAAACTGCCTTTTCACTGCATCTACCTCTGTGTGTCTGCGCCCCAGTTCTTTCCTCCCTCTCACTTGCCCCGAGTGGTGGACGCCAGGCCAGACCACGCTGGGGACGCCTCCAACCGCTCACTCAAACTAAACACTAATCGAACTTGAACGTGCTTCAGAATCACCAGGGGGTAGCTGCTAAGGGTAGGGAAGTTCAGTTGCACCTCTGGAACTCAGATTCAGATCCCCAGGTTGGGGCTGGTAACCTGTATTTTTAATAATGTTTCTAGGTGATTCTGATCCATGTGGTACCTGCCCCAGCCGTGGGTCTGGGTGTCCCCTGGTGGGAATCTTTGTGGCCTGCCTGTTCCAGCTGGTTTCCACACTAACTAATCCGATCTCCCACACTGCTTCCCTCTCACCTGCTCTTACACATCTTTCTTCACACCTGTCGTCCTCTCTCTGGTTCCTTGCAAGCCCTCCAGCAGCGGCATAGACTGCGAGCCCATGGCTGAAACCCTGGCTGCCCCTTAGGTCAAGTGGTAAGCGTCCATCCAGTGTACTGTTCTAAACAGGAGCATCGGAAGACACATGGGGACTTTGTTATTCTGCTTTGCTGTTGTATCCTCTTTCTCTAGAATAGGCTCAGCAAACTCTTTCTGTGAATGGCCAGCTGGTATGTTTGGGGGGCTTTGTAGGACAGATGATTTCTGTCAGAACTACTCAGCTCTGCCAGAAAGTGGCCCATTCACTATATGTAACTGAATGGCCGTGTCTGTGTTCCAATAAACTTTACTAAAATAGCCTTTGGCTGAATTTAGCCCTCAGGCTTGTAGTTTGCTGAACACTGGCCCCCAGTGGGGCCTGGACCATTGTAGGTACTCAATAAAAAGTTGAGAAGTTATTGCATGAAAGAATGAACAAAGGGCAGATGTGATATCACCTGTAAGAATGTCACAAAAAGTTGTTGTCTTTGAGGATATGGAGTAAATGAAATCATTTAGAGAATTCTGGTATGTCTGGGTCCCATGGTGGATTTTATTTTATGTCTTTATGCATGGAAGGGACCTTTCAAGGTGGAAATGTGAATGGTGCCTTAGACACTGCTCAAACTGCCAAGCTGATACTAATAAGAGTTTCAATCAAGAAAAAGTTGAGGAAGTGCAAGGAATCTGGTCAGAAATTCTAGGGTTACCAGAACTGGTGGTCTCTAGGCTTCTAAGCATTTTGTCCAAGTATTTGTGGATCTAGGCTTTGTCTGATCCAGCCTACACAGTGAGCAGCAGAGCTTTCTTTAATTATTCTCTTTGTAAATGGAAATATTCTTTACTGTGTGGACATGTAGACTGGAACCATGATAGCACATTACACATTTCACAACTCCAGGATATACCAATGTTGACACATCAAGTAACTCATAAAAAACTGTGTGCTGACATTCATTTCCAGTGTTGCTGTGGGTTAGAGGAAATTGTATTCATGCAAAGCACCTTGTAAGATGGACGTGGATAGCAAATGTTGGTTTACTTGTGATGAGAAAGTGTCTGTGTCCCTCTACCAAAAGTCACAATTTTCCCAAATGTAAAGATTGCTTATGTAAAAGTGTGTTTCATAACCAGTATAAAAAGGGAAGCTGCTTTTACCTCCCATGGATTGGTGAATGCTTTTGTATTTTATAGAATCATATAAAATTGACATAGTATAGACCAATAATGTTGACAGTTTCATATAATTCAACCTAATAATTTAGTTCCAGGTTTCATTTGCCATCATGGCGGGCAAAAGCTTACCAGGTGTAATCTAACTCTAGCAGGAGGAATTTAGATGAGAAAATAGGAACTTTGGAAAGGCAGATAGTTCAGTATTACTCATCCCCTGGGTGAATAGGATTTCCTTTAATCCTACATCAACTCTATAGGGTCGATAGATTGATATTCTTCTTCTTTATACATGAAGAAACTGAGATACAGAAATAGCACCTTGCCCAATGTAGCAAAGCTAAAAATTTGGGTGTGGAAGAAACAAGTTTTGAGCTCAGCTGACGTAGCTTCCTTCTACACAGAAAGCTTTGTGCCATGAGTGGCCTGCGAATGCTACTTAGACTGGATACGGAAAGAGTTAGGTTACAGAACCATCTACGTGAAACAAACAAACAAACAAAAAACCCAAAACCCAAAATGGCACTAGTTCTTATTTTGCACTTTCACCTGCTCAAGCAAATGCTCTGTTGTAATACTGCCCTCTAGAGGATTGGAGGTATCTCTGCCACACCTTCTTTCCCAAAGCAGAAGCAGAGGGTGGAATCACCCTTTGTTCTCTTATCTGTTAATTAGGAATCCTGTTTATCTGCTTGATAGTGTTTCCTTCCTCATTCATAAAAAGGATTAACAAAATTGCCCAAAACAACTCTGTTAAGTCTAAGAGTGGCATGCTCCATCTCCAAATGAGCAAAGGTGGCTTTGTTTGTTGATAGTATTGTTATTATTTTGCCCATGTCAAAACAGCTAAGAGGAACAGTGGCCTATGGCATTGTGCAAGTAAGTGCCTTTTGATCTAGGCAATGTGACCCTTCTGCAGCCACCAAGAGAATACATTATCTCTGCAACAGCCCAGCCCCTGTCCTGCTTTCTCAAACAATGTTAAATCCTCCATTTTATGGAGGATTTCCAAGACACAAAAGCAAAGATTTGCTATTTAGAAGTTAAGGCTATAAGATCTCAGAGCTTATTAGTGCAGAAGTCACACAGTGGGTATCTATAGGCTGAGTCTGGCCCACAGTTGTTAGTTTTGCCTGCATAGTGTTTTAAGAAAATCATTTTTAATTCACTGTCAATAATAATAAATTAAGAAAACTCTCACTCTGAAAGTATGGATTTCTAACTTCTCTTGACATTTTAGAAGCTCTGCCAACAACAGGCCTGTTTTTCTGGCTGACAGGTGCCTGGAGCCGGTGGTGGCAGCCGCCTTTACGGGAGCCGTATCCTCTTATTCACCATCACCAGTTCCTGTTTTACTCCTGGCCATCTTCCTTTGTTTATATCAGCGGTTTTCACCTTCTTTACACTTGGGAACTGATGAAAATAGGAGAATTACTTCAGGCACCCCTGAGGCAGAAATCACCCTGAGTTTTAGTAAACTCAACTATGCAATAAGATCATTAGGTCTATAACCTTCACACAACATCAGGGTGGTTAACACTTTCATGAACTGGCATGAAATTTCTGGTAGACTGGTAGTTGAAAAACACTGGTTTATATCGCTGCCTGACCCCTGTTGGCATTTGAGTGTGTTGCCCCTAATCAACCATAATCTACTCATTTTATGGGTCAAATGATTCCAAAGTAGAGATAAGACTTATTCATAGCAAGATCATAGTGGAGCCGGAACTAGAGAGGATGTCTCCTCAACTTCTTTGGAAGAATGAGGCTTGGCACTGTGTTTGGATTTGGATCTGATAGACACATTTTAAATTTTGAACAGGTTATAAGCAAAAAGCCAATGTCAGAATCTTGTGTTTTGGCTCTTTTACAGAAGAACCCACATGACTTAGCTACTGATAGGTTATCATAGGCTGGTGAGATCACGTAAAACTCAAGAGAAAAAAATTATTTTCTACAACAATTTAGTGTATAGATTATTCTACTTTATGTTCCTTAGGTAAAAAGAACAGTGTAAGGTTTTTAGAACTTTGTGGTATCATGTGCTTTATGGTAGAATTTTCATCCCTTGAAAAATAAACAAAAACTTTGTAATCAACAGTTCTGGGGGTTTTGTATTTCTTCTTAGGAAAAATAACAAGGGACAAATCCCATATGTGCTTAAATTTAAATGTGATCCTCTCTCTGCTCCAGATCCTTAATCTTTTATCAGTCTCCTGAGGTCATGTGGTCACAGAATAGTAATATTCTCTAACAATCACTTTCTTATTTCCTAAGAGTAGTGATCTGCCGGAAGTTGGTCAATTCAAAGAATTGATGAAACAAAAATCTTTCTTCTGATGGCTTGTCATTTAAAACCAAGTGATCTAGTGTTTCTCGTGTTTTCTTTTAAAAAAAATGTTTTTAACTAAACTAATCAAATTAAGAAGATAATTATATTTCCCACTGTTTATTTTTTCTTTTCTTTTTATTTCTAAGAACCTGAGTGTTGAATATATGAGCAGTAGCCCTATCTTTTCAGGCCAGAATTTTTAGGTCAGCCCAAAGATAACCCAACATGAGATTGATTCAGCAGGCAGTGGGACTCGTCCATACTATCAGAATATACCTCAAATTTCCTTTCTTAAAGAGCTTATTTCAAATCAGAGTACACAAACAGGGTTTTAATAGTTTCTTCTTTCCCTGAATTCTGATGACATCCTAACTATACTCAGAGACTCAACATGAGAGTCTGTCACATAGCTCCTCTCCGTTCTTTTTAATATATATATATTTAGATTGTATTTATTCATTTTTAAAGAGAGAAGAGAGAGAGAGAGAGAGAGGAGCAGGGAGGAGCAGGAAGCATCAACTCCCATATGTGCCTTGACTGGGCAAGCCTGGGGTTTTGAACCAGTGACCTGAGCATCCCAGGTTGACGCTTTATCCACTGTGCCACCACAGGTCAGCCAACTCTGTTTTTCTAAACTTTGACTCTTGAGTATCACCTTAATTAATTTTGTCCGGGGTGTCTACCACCTGTGGACCATTATTTGATATTTTGACCACTTCTTTGATTTAAATTTACTTAAAAATAACGTAGCCATATCTTAAATGGGTAGCGCACACTATAAAGGTAACTGTCAGAATAAATATAAATCAATATTATTATTCATTTTCACTTGCATGAAGTTGCATAAGTATATATACAGTTACCTACTAGCTCTCGTATTGTTAAAGGAGGGAATAGGGTTAGAGAGATGTCAAAAACATACCTCTGTCTCTTTAATATAATCAGATGGAATGAAAGAGAATCAAAATGGGAATAGCCCTGGCCGGTTGGCTCAGCGGTAGAGCGTCGGCCTAGCGTGCAGAGGACCCGGGTTCGATTCCCGGCCAGGGCACACAGGAGAAGCGCCCATTTGCTTCTCCACCCCTCCACCGCGCTTTCCTCTCTGTCTCTCTCTTCCCCTCCCGCAGCCAAGGCTCCATTGGAGCAAAGATGGCCCGGGCGCTGGGGATGGCTCTGTGGCCTCTGCCTCAGGCGCTAGAGTGGCTCTGGTCGCAACATGGCGATGCCCAGGATGGGCAGAGCATCGCCCCCTGGTGGGCAGAGCATTGCCCCTGGTGGGCGTGCCGGGTGGATCCCGGTCGGGCGCATGCGGGAGTCTGTCTGACTGTCTCTCCCTGTTTCCAGCTTCAGAAAAATGAAAAAAAAAAAAAAAAAAAAGAACAAAATGGGAATAATTTTCTCATTGAGTGATTCAGTGTTGTTTAATGCCATGCTTGTTTACCCCTAACATTTGGGAAACTGCCTCACCTTGAAGATTGGAGTGAGAGACACTTAGACTTGCTCAGTGCAACAGGAAAGAAGAGCGGAAACATAGAGTCAGGATGCAACCCAGGTCCTGGTGACTTCAAATTGTTTCTGTTTCACCAGGTGCCTGTCACACTGTTCCTTTGATAGGGAATGAACTGAATACATCAGTAGCAAATGTAAACTCTCCAGTAAAGATCTCCATCTTTTAAACAAACAAAAGTAACATCTGTTCTAGCTAGGCTGTCTCAGCATAAGCAGCTTCTCACTGATGGAAGCCAGATTTAATAGGGCTCCTGTCTTGCTTGAGTGAAGTAAATTACATGATCGGATGTGAGTTTCCAGAGAGAGGGGGAAGTGATATAATATACAAGCCCCTGAAGGGTTCAAGGGCTGGTTGTCCACTGGAATCCACTCCTGCCACTAGCTTCAGTATGCCTTCTGAGCTCCAGCAAGCTGACTCCTGCACAGAAGCCTTCTTGGTTAACGCTTGAAGAGTCGGGACTTTGTCATTGTAAGCTGTAGGACTGGCTCAGCCCTAGAGAATAAACAGAACTTAATGGGAAAAGAACCACTCAGGGACATCGCAACTTCTCTTTGCTCTTCCCTTCTTTCTTCTCTTCTCTATTCTTTTCTATTGAATGAGCCTATTTTTCACATGAGATAGACTCACACCTATAGGATAAGTTGAACTTCTCAAAAAGTCCATGGATTCTCCTATGCAGCACCACGTTGTAGCTCTCTGCTTCTCAGTTCTTGCTTGCTGCACATTAGAATCTGGGACATTTCCTTAAAAATATAATTATACTAGGGCCCCACCCCAGAGATCCTGATTTAATTGGTGTGGGTGAGGCCAGAGGCATTTGTGAAATGGCTCCAAGATTCTAATGGGCAGCTAGGGTTGGAAGCAGCAACAGGGAAGAGCCTACATAGGCAGGCATGGTCTGGAGGAGTGGTCCAGGCTGGAATCCTCACCTCGAGTCTGCCAGAAAACAAAAACAAGCAGACAGACAGACAGACAGACAAACAGAAAGAAAGAAGGCTTTGCAGTCAGGACCAAAGTCAAACTGCAAGTCTGTCCTTGGCCAGCTGGGTAATCTTGGACAATTAGTTCAATTGACCAAACCTCAGCTTCCTCGTCTGTAAAATGAGACTAATACCATCTTGAATTTCTATTAGGAATGTTTTCAAGACTTTCCTCTCTGCTTTCTATGTCTCCTTACAAAAGAAAAGTTTTTGAGGCGTCTTATAGAAAAAGATGCAGCAGAAAAAAAAAATAGAAATAAGGTCAAGAGAAAAATAGGATAAAACCAGAAGACTCAGTCCAGCATAGATTTCTGAATGTTGATTTCTCTCTCTTTCCTCTGTTTTTGGCAAGTCAGTTTATACAATGTACTGTGTAATTCTACTTTATCAACCAAGCTACTGAACCCTGCGTTCTTGGGTGTGTTTTGGAAAACAGCAAAACATGAGATTATAGCATCAGCATTTTTTGGTGTGAAGGGACCCATGGCCTAGACTCTGTCCTAGTTATGTCGTTCATTGTGTGTGTGTGTCCCTTTTCTCCTCTTGGCCTCCATTTATCATCGGTTTCATATTCCTATGGGCATGAAGCAGAAGAATTTAGAAAGAAAGCATAATACCATCCAATACAGAACTTACTAGCCAGATACAGACCAAGGAGAGGACTTTGGCTTTTGGCTGTGCCACTTGCCCGCTGCTCAGTTGTCAATGGAGGAGGAGATTCACTGTCGGGTGTGTTCACAGTTATAATTCCCACGGATGCATGGGAGGGAGGTGGGGGCTTAACATCTTTTGCAAATGCAAATGCATATTCATCCAACAACCAAGCAACACACGCAAGACTGTGCAGATGCCTCCAAGGCCTGAACCCACGGTGGCTCTGATTCTCCGGTCCAGCTGACACTTCTTTGTGCCTCAGTTTCTTCACATATAAAGTAGTGGCGAGGTTTCAATCTCTTATAAAGAGTTTTGGATACTCTCAGGTAAAAATGGGCAGAATGAAAGTATCTGCTATGAGTTGGAGCAGTAACAACAGCTTTGAGAGCCAGAGAGCACACTCTAAGAAGAGTGTAGGGCCCTGGCCAGTTGGCTTAGCGGTAGAGCGTCGGCCTGGTGTGCGGGGGCCCCGGGTTCGATTCCCGGCCAGGGCACATAGGAGAAGCGCCCATTTGCTTCTCCACCCCCCCCCCTTCCTCTCTGTCTCTCTCTTCCCCTCCCGCAGCCAAGGCTCCATTGGAGCAAAGATGGCCTGGGCGCTGGGGATGGCTCCTTGGCCTCTGCCCCAGGCGCTAGAGTGGCTCTGGTCGCGGCAGAGCGACGCCCCGGAGGGGCAGAGCATCGCCCCCTGGTGGGCAGAGCGTTGCCCCTGGTGGGCGTGCCAGGTGGATCCTGGTCGGGCACATGCGGGAGTCTTTCTGACTGTCTCTGCCCGTTTCCAGCTTCAGAAAAAAAAAAAAAGAAGAGTGTAAAGCAGGTGTCAGTAACTGTCAGCCCTCTTCCTGTTTTTGTAAATAAAGTGACGGTAGATCAGAATCCAGCTATGTCCATTTGTCTATTTTATTGTCTAGGGATGCTTTGTCGAGTAGTCAGGAAAGAAACGGCCACAAAGTCTAAAATATGTATTGTCTGATATTTTACAAAAAGAGACTTTGCTGGTTACAACATGTCAGATGCTCAAATTCATTTCCTATACTCTTTGTATTTACTGAGCACCGTTCGAAGGCTCTGAACTGGACTAAAGGTTTTACATATATTATCTCATTTCACTTTCACAAGATGTAGCTCTTCAAGGTTGACAGAACTATCACCCCATTTTACATGTGAGATTCAGAGCACTTGGGACTCGTGTAAAACTGTAGCGTCAGGTTTCATATTCTGTTCTCCTGACCCTCGGTCCGGAACTTCAGGAGTCATCAGGACAGGTATCTAAGGGAGCTGGGTTTGCATTTGCTCTTGAAGAATGAGTGTGGTTGTCAGTTAGCAAGGATGAGACCCCGGGAGAGGGCATTCCAGGGACAGGAGGAACTAATTCTTTGATTCAAGGCCCTGAGGTTGGAAGCTCAGGCTGTCTGGTCATCGAATCCATGGAACAGGAGGAAACTGAAGGGACTGAGGACAGGAAGTGGAAGAAGTGGCTTGAGGCCAGGATGAGGAGGGGCAAGGGTCCTACTGCCCTGGAAGAACTTGCAGACTGAGAGAGAGTTCAAGGGCAAGCCTGTATATGGATTGGCTTTATTCTTTACTGTATTGATTCACACAGGGTATTTGGTTTGGTTTGGTTTTACTTTAAATTTATAAGAAACAAATTTCATAATCTTATCTTCTCTTGAAAAAGCAAATTATCTAGCCACAGGGGACCCACATTCCCAGGAGGCAGGAATTAACCAGAGTTGCCTTCAGCGGCCTCCTTCACATGGGCATCTGCTTTCCTGTGGGCCTTGTCAGTACCATCTCAGACCCAAGCAAGAGGATTTCCTGTTTTGGGCTCCGGGCTTTCACAGGGCTTTATTCTGCTCACGTTTGTCCATGGGAAGTCTTTGGCCCAAGGGGACCTGCCCTGTCAAAGCCTGCATCCCGCTCCTGCACCGGGCTATGCCTCAGATGCCAGGACTCAGAACTATCCACCCGAATGTTCCAAGCTCACTTCCAGGATGTAGCAGGCCCCTTCCCTCGGTCTGTCTTCCCAAGGGTGGGCCACACTGAGGGGATACCCAGGGGAAGTAGATTGTATTGGTGGTAGGATGCATGTGTATAGAGAGCCCTGAAGTGCAGGCTGGGGGTGTCCACCAAGGGCTGCCACACCCCAGGAAGGGCAGGGCAGAGCCAGGGGCGAGAAGAGATGTGGGTAACAGACCAGAGGACTGCACTCAGAATCCACCAGGTGTCAACATGGGACTCCTAGGCATCCAAGAACATAATTTGAACTTGACTTTCTACATCAGTATGCAGTATATTTGCCAAATTAGGAGGAGAGAAAATAGTTTATTTAATAATTCTGAGCTTAAGTTTTAACTTCTAAATACTGAGACAGACTGTGTGTGGGCTGCCCTGTGTGCTCTTGCTCTAAGCCTCGAAAGCATCTGGGGTGGGGGTGAGTGCAGTCTCCATCAGGTCCCACTGCCTGACCCCAGGACTGTGCCCGTCATTGCCGTGACCTGTCTGGTCCTTACAGTCATGCGTGTTTGTAGCATTTACTGTGAGCAGTTAGTGGGAAGGAAGGTTGGAGGTTTTTGATTCAAGCAGCGGTGTGCCAAACGGACTACTATAGACTAAGTAAGGCCGGAAGACCAGCCGGGGGCTGCTGTAAGAGGCCAGCTAGGAGGTCATAGATCTGAGCCCTGGGAACGAGGAAGGAAGGGACACAGACTCCTTTAGTTTTTCTTCTGCAATGATTCTTATAATAGGGTGGCCAACTTATCCCGGCTTGCTGAGACTTTCTTGGTTTTAGTTCTGAAAGTTTGCATCCTTTGAAACCCCTCTGGCCTGGTCACACTGGAAAGGTTGGTCCCCTAACTGCCACCTAAACGTCAGCCCCCATCAGACTGAGATCTTCTTATACCTGAGCTAGCTGCAAACCAAGGGCTTTGGCCCTGAGCCCCATTTGCTCTGAAAGCAAACTGTCCAGCTGTTTTTGTACTCCTTAGCCCTAAGTCAAAACTCCCCCTGACAGGGCCACCGAGGTTTCTCCATGTGCTGCAGATGCAGTTCTTCAAGGCAAGGGTGTGTTCAGAACCTGATTAACTCACTGAGCGGCTTCAAGTTCGTGTTCACACGTGGACATTGAATTATGGAATCCTTACTGAGTTAGATCCCATCTGGTCTAGAAAAAGTGTTTGTAAAATCTGAATCCTTGTGAAAACAATATTCTAGTCCTTGACAAGTGGCCTTGGACAAATGACTGAACTTCTCTGAGCCCTCACTTTCCTCATCTGACAATTCCTTTTTTTGTGTGTGACAGAGACTGAGAGAGACAGATAGGGACAGACAGACAAGAAGGGAGAGAGATGAGAAGCATCAATTTTTCGTTGCAGCTCCTTAGTTGTTCATTGATTGTTTTCTCATATGTGCCTTGACTAGGGGGCTACAGCAGACTGAGTGACCCTTTGCTCAAGCCAGCGACCTTGGGCTCAAGCTGGTGAGCCTTGCTCAAATCAGATGAGCCCGCGTTCAAGCCAGCGACCTCGGGGTTTTAAACATGGGTCCTCTGCTTCCCAGTCTGATGCTCTGTCCCAGCGGTTCTCAACCTGTGGGTTGTGACCCTGGCGGGGTCGCCTAAAGCCATCGGAAAATACATAATGCATATCAGGTATTTACATTCCAAATCATAACTGTAGCAAAATTACAGTTATAAAGTAGCCACCAAAATTATTTTTTGGTTTGGGGTCACCGCAACGTGAGGAATTGTATTGCGGGGTCACGCCATTAGAAAGGTTGAGAACCACTGCTCTATCCACTGGACTACCACCTGGTCAGGCTCATCTGATAATTCTTATCATAGGGTTTTTTTTGTTGTTTTTTGAATATATTTTAAATGTTTCACACTCAAAAGAACTGAAAGTAGGAACTCGAGTATCAGCACACCAATGTTCATAGCAGCATTATTCCCAATAGCCAGAAGGTGGAAACTACCCAAGTGTCCATCAACAGGTGAATAGATAAAGAAAATATGGTCTATCCTTGCAATGGAATATTATTCATCCCTAAACAGGAATGAAACTCTGATGCATGCCACAATATGGATAGACCTTGAAAACATTACACTAAGTTAAACAAGCGAGACAGAGAAGGATAAATGCCGTATGACTCCCCTTATGTGAGGTAGCAAGACTGGTCAAATTCATAGAGACAGAGATAGAGCAGAAGTTACCAGGAGCTGGAGAAAGGAGGATGGTGGTGGTGATGGCTGTACAACATTGCAAATGTACTTACTGCCCTGGAATTGTGTACTTAAAAATGATTAAAATGGTAAATTTTATGTTATAAATATTGTAGCACAATAAAAAAGATATGCCTCATTCACTAATTGGCCATTAAAGATGCTCCAAGAAAAAGAGAAAGAGAGCTAAAAGGAGATATCAAGATGCTACTAAGTATTAATTGAGTTCAGGACTGGGAGTTCAAACCATATAAGTGGTCAAGGGAGAATTTCCCAACAAGGTGGGATTTGAGATGGGACTTGCAGGATGAGGAGTCCAGGTGAGGAAGGAGGCCAACCCAGGTAGGAGGGACGTGTAAGCAAACTGGGACTGTAGCGTGTGGTCGTGGACCCTGGTGATGACGTTGTGATCCGTGCTGTTTCCTGTTAGAGAGCAGAGGTGGGACCAGGTTTCGAGGGCCTTGGAGCCCAGGATGATGTGATTAGATGCAGGCAGAGCAAAGGCAATGAAGACGTTGGGCAGGGAGGGTGGTAAGAGCAACGTTTGCAGAAGGATTAATCTGGGGCACAGTGGAAGTGGACTGGGGTGGTGGGACTTATGAGGCTAAAGGCCAGCCAGGGTACCCATAGGGGTCCCAGATAAACTAGGACTGTGGCCATGCAAAAGAAGGGAGGAAATTAATTGGAGACCAATTTCAAAGGAGACTTGATCAACTTAAGATATGGGAAGGGTGGGGAGGTGGGGTGGACAGGAAGAGAGGCAGAGTGTTGTTGTCTAGAAAAAGAATAGCTTAGTCCTGGAGCCAGGAACCCTGCATTTAGATACCAGCTCTGCTGGTATGAATTATGAATTATGACTTTGAGTAAATGACCTAATCTTACTGTCCTCAGCTTCCTCATTCATAACATATGGATGAGTGATACAGTCGCCCCTCTTACACAAAGCTGTAATGAAGGTTAAATGAGTTAATATTTGTAAAGTAATTAAAATAGTGTTCAGCACAGAATATATATACTTCCTATTATTATCTATTAAATCTGGGTGGTGGGTATATTAGGGTGAGGGTCTGTTACATCATTATTATTTTTAATTTTCTCTGCCTCTTAGTATTGTTACACTCTTTTTTAAAAATTTTTTATTTATTGATTTGAGAGAGAGAGGCAGAGAGGCGGGGGAGAGAGAGACAGGGACGTTAATCTGTTCCTGTATGTGCCCTGACCGGGGGTCGAACCGGCCACCTCAATGCTTCGGGATGATGCTCTAAGCAACCGAGCTATTTTACCAGGGCCTCTTTTTTTTTTTTTTCAGATGTCTTACTTTTATTTTATATTTTATTTTAATTCGGTATAATTGACAAACAATATTGTATTGGTTTCAGATGTACAACATAATTTGATATTGGTATATATTGCAAAATGATCACCACAATAAGTCTAGTTAACATCTGTCACTATACATCATTGCAAATTTTTCCTTTAAACATTTATTCTCTTAGTAACTTTCAAAGATGCAATACAGTGTTATTAACTATAATCCCCAAGCTGTACATTACAGCCCCATGACATTTATTCTATAAGTGGAAGTTTATACCTTATATTATATTTTTATTTGAATTTTTTAAGCATTGCATTAAAATAATGTACTCTTTTTTTGCTTTCTTTTTTTATTGATTTTTCATTTATTGTGTTTGCATAGATTCTAGTTACAATAATGTACTTTTTAAAAAAATTGCAGGGCCCTGGCCGTTTGGCTCAGTGGTAGAGCGTCAGCCTGGCGTGCAGAAGTCCCGGGTTCATTCCCGGCCAGGGCACACAGGAGAAGTGCCCATCTGCTTCTCCACCCCTCCCCCTCTCCTTCCTCTCTGTCTCTCTCTTCCCCTCCCACAGCGAGGCTCCATTGTAGCAAAAATGGCCTGGGCACTGGGGATGGCTCCTTGGCCTCTGCCCCAGGTACTAGAGTGGCTCTGGTCACAACAGAGCAACGCCCCAGAGGGGCAGAGCATCGCCCCCTGGTGGGCAGAGCGTGGCCCCCTGGTGGGCGTGCCGGGTGGATCCTGGTCGGGTGCATGCGGGAGTCTGTCTGACTGTCTCTCCCCGTTTCCAGCTTCAGAAAAATACAAAAAAAAAAAAAAAAATTGCAGACCTGTGCTTCTGAAACTTTAACATGTATGCGCAACGTTTGGCAGTCTTCTTAAGATGAAAGTTTGGTTTGGTAGGTCTGAGATGGGACCCAGTGTTCTCATTGCTGATAGGCTTCTAGGTCATCTGAAAGTGCTGGTCTGCTGGCCGCTCCTTGGTTAACCAGATCCAAGGAATGGAGGTCCACCAGTGTTTCTAAGACAGCAACTGTTCTGGTTACAGCCATGTTGCACAACCAGCCACCCAAACCAAGTAGCTCAGAACGAAATAATGATATTATTGTCGTTGTTGCCATTCTCCCTCCCAGTGCAGCTAGGCAGTTTTTGTTCAGGATGTCGCAGGGATTGGTCATCAGAGAGCAGCTGGGCTGAGTCACCTTATATCTGCTAGTTGATGCTGCTGTCCACTGGGGCCTCAGCTGGGGCTGTCAGCCAGAACACTGCCCCATGAACGCTCCACGTGGCAAAGGGACCTTCACAGCCCTGCAGCTGGGTCCCAAGAGCAAGTGTCCCAAGAGAAAGCCAGGTAGAAGTGCCATCTTTTCTAGCCCTACCTCCAAAGTCACACAATGTGGCTTCTGCGTATTCTGTTTGGTAGACGTGACTGGCAACCTGATGATGCACAGTGCTGTGACTACAGTTCACCGTACTGTAATGTAAACTTGGAAGTTGCTAAGGGTGTGAGTCTTAAATATCTTCACCACACACACACACACACACACACACACACACACACACACACGATGTATATAGTGACTCAATAGGTACCTTTTATTGGAAAGAAATGATGTCACTGAGGGCTGCAGTGGTCTAGTAATTCCCACACATATCATTAAACTTTGCACCTCACTTACCACATCTTGTGAAATGGTTTTCCTCTTTGAGATCTGAAAGTGAAATGGGAGCGACTACGTGAAGTGTCTGGGACTAGATAATTGTGAGTTGTTAGCTGTTGAATAAGAGATACAGGGGAGGGGTGGGCAGAGTTCACACTGCAGAGGGGCGTGTTGTCATCGCCGACGTGTAACAAACATAACGCAGGAGACGAGTGACTGTTCGGAGTGACTCAGCCAAATGATTGGATGTCTAAATATCAAAACTTGACAGATGCAAGTATCAAAATAAGAAAAGAAGGATTTTACTAAAGCCATCCTGTATACACAGGGAGAGCAGTCCGGCTCCATGCCTTGATGACAGAAGTGTCGAACAACGTGCAGACACGTGTTAAAAACCACTGCAGGGTCTTGCTTTGGGAAGCTCTGACAGGAACAGGAAGCTGAGGACAAGTGTACCAGGGAGAACTGATATGGTTGCGTTCACGGTAGTGGTGTCGAGGGGGTATGGTGGGCTGAATGGGGCTTTCTCCGGCAGGGAGGAGGCGAGTACCTGGGTTTCCATCTTGACCACTAGACAATAAGCATCATAAAATCAGGGATATGCCTTTTTCTCTGCAGTAGTCCCAGTGCAATAGTCCAGCATAGCGCCTCATACATATTTATAGGATGGATGGATGGATGGATGGATGGATGAATTGGAAAGGGGTGGAACTGAGACTCTAGGGTCTGTAACTCTGGGAACCTCTCACAGGGTTGACCTCTTTGGCACTGCTTCCTGTGTTTGCTCAGAGGCTGCTGTTGCCCTGGGGATCTGGTCGTTTGCACCTGAGCCCCTGCAGGACCTGAGGCTGTGGGAGGCCTGGATCTACTGGGAAACCTCTGTCTTGACTTCCATTACTTGGAAACTGAAACTGGAATTCCAGGAGAAAATGAAAGTCATCAGCGGCTATTTTGATTATAATGATCTCTGTTCTCCAAGCAGCTCTCTCCACTTCCTGTTTATAGCCTACACAGAGCAAAAGTGACCAAATCTGTAAGGAAAGGTTTTCTCTGGGGATTTCTAGCCAGATGTGCAACAGGAAGGACTCTGCCAAGATGGAAGTCGGGCTTTTGGGGCAGCCTGGCGGGTCTGACCACGCGCTCGGTGGGCTGGGCCATGTGGGTTTCGGCAGGAGCCTTCAGTGCCATCCGCCTTCTGCACCCACCGCTCATACCCAGCTCCCGGTCCCTGGACCCTGGGTCTTCCTGTGAAGGTGGTGCAGATGGTTTGGGGAGGGACGCCCCAGGAGTGCAGATGGGATTCTCAGGGCCACCTGGGCAGCTGTGTTTCAGTTTCAGACCCCCAGTAGGAAGGCTGTATGTGACATGCCTTCTGTCTTCACGTGAAGAGCCAACATGGCCTCCAGTCACGGAACAGGAGCCTCAGACTGTCAGGGAGTGGCCTAGACCCAGTTCCTGTCCTGCTTGACACAGACAGCGGTCCACCAGGGGAATTAGGGGCTAAGATGAAAGAATGACAAGAAAACAACTGAACAGTTGAAGGACTGCAGACCCCAGAGCTGTGTGACCGAACAGTTCTTCTCTGCACCCCCCGTGTGCACCATATACACATGTGCATATGCATGTATGCACACAGCACATGCATGAGTACACATACACACATGCGCACACCTCATACATGCATACACACACATGCACATAGCACACATGTGTGTGCACACACAGATACACCCCTCTCAGATAGGCTCTGTGAAGATGGGACAGCTCGCAGCTTTCTCCACATCCTCAACCGCCTCCCTCTGGGACCTTGAACTTACTCTGGCCTAACCTTCCAGCATCTTCCTCATTTACTGCACTCCTCAATTCATTCCAGAAAGGTGATGGGTATAACTATTGGTCTATAAACTCATGTGCTAGAAATACCACTTCATTGTCTTTAAATCCGATTCTATTGATTCTGAGTCGCAGGGCTGCTGGCCTGGCAGGCAGTTCAATCTCAGTCATTTTGGGAACTCTCTTGCACCTAGGCTTGTGCAAGGGTACCCAAAAGGCCTATAGCTTAATTTCTTTAATGAATGTTGTCTTTTGCAAAAGACCTGAAGGCCCATGACCAAAAAAAGTAGCTTCTGTCCCCACCCCTCCTCTCCCCAAGCAGGAGCACACAGAACACACTCGCCCACTAGGAACGGCAAGGAGGGTGACTGTCTATGGCCATACCACCCTGAACGCGCCCTATCTGCTGATCTCGGAAGCTAAGCAGGGTCGGGTCTGGTTAGTACTTGGATGGGAAAGGAGGGTGACTGTAGGAAGCACCCACACAGATGTTTCCTGGCCCTGGCCATTAGGGCCCCCTGTTCTCAGGGATACAATCCACCCAGGCCCAGGGCTTGCACTCCCTGAGAACAATACGACAGTGAAGGATCAGATTTTATTTTCATCTTTTTAAATCTCCAATTTATTCCAGAATAATACTTTTGTAAAGTACGATAAAAGTGGATTATTAGAAAAAATGAAATGAAAGAAAGAGCGAATATAGGCACCAGTTTTTTTTATTAGAGTCGACAATCTCCTATAAAAGATTCTAAACATTTTCTCTCCATTTGTAAACACCTCATCACAGAAAGGTGTGCCCATTGTGTGGGGGGGCACACGTTGGTGGGCCACCCACTTTGAAGAGCACTGCCTTGGAGCACTCGGGAGGGTGGACAGGGTCTCCTCACCCCAAACGTGAGAAATTTTGTGGATTGTAGACTCTTCAAGACATTAGAGTAGAAGCCAGAAGCAGGGACAGCCATTCCTCAGTGAACGTCAAAACTGAATTCAGCCTCTTTTACGACGGCTTACAATGCAGAGAGACAGGACAGGGGAGGGGTCTGGAGCTCACCTCTCAAGCCTGCTCCTGAGGCTGCATTCCAACTCTTGACTGAGAATGAATGAACAGCCCCCAGACCTCAGTTTACCTATCCGTACAATTTAGATAATAGTATTATCTCCCGGGGTCATTTTAAAGACTAGATCAGGGGTCCCCAAACTACGGCCCGCGAGCCACATGCAGCCCCCTGAGGCCATCTATCCGGCCCCCACTGCACTTCCGGAAGGGGCACCTCTTTCATTGGTGGTCAGTGAGAGGAGCATAGTTCCCATTGAAATATTGGTCAGTTTGTTGATTTAAATTTACTTGTTCTTTATTTTAAATATTGTATTTGTTCCCATTTTGTTTTTTTACTTTAAAATAAGATATGTGCAGTGTACATAGGAATTTGTTCATAGTTTTTTTTATAGTCCGGCCCTCCAATGGTCTGAGAGACAGTGAACTGGCCCCGTGTGTAAAAAGTTTGGGGACCCCTGGACTAGATGAACAAATAAGCGGATATTCAGAGTCTCGCAAATAGCAAATAATAAGTGCCTGCTATTGTGAACACGTTTTCTTAAAACAAAGCTTTAGGAGAGCAGGGGTTTTTATTCCCTGATGTTTCCCAAATACCTAGAACCACGGCTGGCATACATTAGGTCCTCAATAAATATCTGTTCAGGGAATGAATCCATCTTCTAATGCACACTGAGCTTCAGACAACTGTACGTATTTCATTCTTTTCTATGAGAAAGGAGGTCTACCTGTCCACTGTGCTGACATCTGACATAGGCTATGCTTTCCAAGCCCCACACATGTGACAAAGACTTGAATTGCCCCTCAGATGTGAGTGCTTTCTGGGCAGGCTGGGCAGATATATTTTTACAAGATCTTGGATGGAGAGTTAGACCCAAAATCTGGTTCCAACCTGTATTTCTAGGCATGTGACCCACCACATGCTGTGCCGCCCCAGCAGCGACTGCTTGCTATGCCATGAGCCTGCTCTTCCTCCAACAGGACTTTCTCAGTGGCACCTGCCTGTTGAAAGATGACTCATTCTACTAATCCAGGCTCAGATACCACCTACTCCCTGAAGCTGTTCCTGATAGTCAGCCAGAGCTCATCTCTGTCCTTCTCGTGTCTACCCTCCCCCTTTAGAAGGCCTTGCGCTCTAATTAATTGTTTGCTGTCTGTCCCTGTACTGAGGTGAAGCACCTTGATGACAAGAGGGCATTGGTGTGCTTAATGCAGGGGTATGCACATAAATGTGCACAGGGTCGAAGCTGTGGGTGGGTTCCCACCTGCAAGTGAAAGGTCAGCAGACTTCACTTTGCCCAAACGTCGATCAGAAGAGGAACTGAAAGGCCCATGTCAGCTGCCCCCATATCACGTTTCTTTTTCCACTTCCTAGTTTGGGTATTTTCTGGACAATCTGATGGTGTAGGAGGAACAGAGGCCCAACTCTGAAACACTGTGCCAGTCCTCAGCCAGGAACCAGAGGTAGAAGGGGCCAGGATTGTGGGTGAATGCCGGAGACAGCCCGGACTAGGGTTTCGTGATCTGAAGTCAGGCACATCTGGTTTCCAATCCCGGCACTGCCGCTGACTGGCTGGATGACCTCCGGCATGCTTTTCACCACTCACAGTCTCAGTTTCCTCATCTGTCTGACATGAGTAATGTTTAGATTACCTCTGTGTTACCTGACCAGGTGGTGGCGCAGTGGATAGAGCGTCGGACTGGGATGCAGAAGGAACCAGGTTCAAGACCCCAAAGTTGCCAGCTTGAGCGCGGGCTCATCTGGCTTGAACCCAAAGTCGCTGGCTCAAACAAGGGGTTACTTGGTCTGCTGAAGGCCCCCGGTCAAGGCACATATGAGAAAGCAATCAATGAACAACTAAGGTGTCGCAAGGAAAAACTGATGATTGATGCTTCTCATCTCTCTGTGTTCCTATTTGTCTGTCCCTATCTACCCCTCTCTCTGACTCTCTCTGTCCCTGTAAAAAAAAAAAAAAAAAAAGTACCTCTGTGCTCGAGGCATTGTGAAGGGGAAGCTGAGGGGGACATATGATCCCACTGCCAGGCTACCGGAAGTGTGATATAGATGCTAATCTTTGCAAATTCTGGCACGGTATCGTGGGAGAGGAGGCTCACAAGCCTTATGTTGCCCTCGACACTATGCGCCTTTACTATAGTGTTGAATCTCAAAGCACACATGTGAGGATTAAATAAGCCAACATGTGTAAGGGGCTTAGCACATTGCTCTCCAAAAGCAAAAAAGACTTAATCAGTATAAACTATTAGTTGGAATGAATAATCCATGAAGAAAATTCTGGGTAAGGTGTCCAGACTACAGGCACCCTGTTGGCTTTGTGTCCCATTAAAAAAAAAAAATCCATTTCCCCTTTTATGCCACAAAAAGCCACCTCAAATTTATTCTAATGATTGAATGTCACACCCAAAAGAACGAGTAGCGCTGGTGTGGTTGATCTGGTAGAGGCCCCACAGTGCGTGTGTTCCTTCCATGGAGACTCACACTGTGTATCAGTCAGCTTTCCCTCTGGCTGATGCTGCTATAACAAACAACCCCAACAAAGAACTCTTTCTTGCTCACGTTTTAATTTGGATGGTTGGATATTGCTATAGTTCTGCTCCGGATGTCTTTATTCTGGGGCACAGGGAGAAGGAGCAGTCTCTAGATGGCACACACTGTTCTCATAGCAGAGGGGGAAAGGAACGGCAGAGCTATCCACGGCTCTTAAAGTTTGTGCTTGGATGTGGCGTGTGTAGTTTGTATTCCACTGGTCTAGGCAGGTCACGTGACCAAGCCCCACATCAGTGGGGTGGGGAAGTAATCTCCTCACACAGGGTAGCACTGCCAGATCTCTTGGAAATGGGTAGGGACATATAATCCTCTTATAGAAAAGGCAGAAAATAACTGGGAATAATCATACAGTCTGCCAAAATTTGATACAGTCTGAGTATCTAGTTTTGGTCTGATAATAACCCTATGAGCTATGTATTATTATCCCCATTTTACAGAGTGGAAAATTAAGGCTTGATATGGCTAACTGACCCACTGCCCAGGACATTGCCAGTAAATTAATAGGGTTGCTTGACACGAAGCTGGTTCCAATGGTGTGTAACCAGTCTTGGCCTGGGCAGCAGCTTCTTGAAGACTCATTTTCATATAGATGTTGTCATTCAATAGACATATATTAAGCACCTACTATGTGCCTGCCACTGTGTTGGCACCTGAAACATGGTGATGTACAAGACACTGTTCCTCCCTCCTGGAGCCTGGAGTCCAGCGGAGGAGAGAGGCAGACCGGAGGCGTGTGAAGATGAGTGGGTGCTTTTGCAAGGACAGTCAGGACCCAGGCGGCGAGAGCCCATGGCGAGAGCGCCTCTGTGGTGACAGCCGGAAGCGGAGAGCTGAAAGACTGGCACACGGCTCTTGTCGGGCTCTGCCTGGCAGGGGGATGCCAAGGACAGGGTCCTGTTTACAACTGGAAAAGGACTCGCAGGAGCTCAGTGCAGATGGGCAGGTGTGCAGTCTGTTGCTCTCCAGCCTTCCCGAGGCTGTGCTGGTGTGGCAGGATCCTGGGGTCCTATCTGACCCAAGCCCCTTATTGGGCTTCTTGTGGGACTTTGTCCCACCTTATACACACTCAGAACCACGCACACGACAAAGACCTAGAGGCCCCAACATCAGTCCGAGAGAGAAAGGGAAATACAGGTCGATCTCACTTCGAATCAGCACAGGAACACAGGTCGCTAACTTGCCAAAGACACTGCTCTCACTTCCCCAATTGGTTTCCATTTTAAAGGCACAGTGATAAAAAGGAGAAGGAAAGAAATCCCCAGCTGTGGTTTGCAGAGTGGACTGTACCGGTAAGAGCAAGCCTTTGCTGATCACAGCTGCCTCTGGGCCAGGGCCTGGGCCCAGCATTACGCCTGTCTTGGCAAGTACAGCCAATTAATTAGTAAGCAGTTGCCCCCGAACAAAGACGGCATGTGCTCTGCGAAACACGCTGCCTCTTAATAAGGATAAACCCCAGCAAGAAGCCAGCACAGCTGTGGCCTGTCCCTCCGGGAATGAGGAAAGCATTTGAAATAGAGCCCACGTGTCCCATGGCTGCACCTTCTGGCCACACATCACATCTCAAATGTTTTTTGAAAAGGTGACTATTTTCAGCTTGGTGACAACACTCACATTCTTTTTTTTTTTTTTTTCTACAGAGACAGTGAGTTAGAGAGACGGATAGACAGGGACAGTCAGACAGGAACGAAGAGAGATGAGAAGCATCAATCATTAGTTTTTTGTTGCGCGTTGCAACACTTTAGTTGTTTATTGATTGCTTTCTCATATGTGCCTTGACCGCGGGCCTTCAGCAGACCGAGTAATCCCTTGCTCGAGCCAGTGACCTTGGGTCCAAGCTGGTGAGTTTTTGCTCAAACCAGATGAGCCCGCGCTCAAGCTGGCGACCTCAGGGTCTCGAACCTGGGTCCTCTGCATCCCAGTCCGACGCTCTATCCACTGCGCCACCACCTGGTCAGGCGACAACACACACATTTTTGAAGATTTCAGAAAATATCACAAAGCTGAATGTATATATACACATGTATATATACAGGTATGTGTGTGTGTGTGTGTGTGTGTGTGTGTGTGTGTGTGTGTATATATATATATATATATATATATATATATATATATAACAATATATAAAAATACCCTTCTTACCTTTGATTTTAATCTGAAAATTGCAGGTGGACACCAAAGTGCTTTGAGTTTATGCACACTCTCTTTAACAATTCTCTCTCGGGGTTTGGAAAGGAGCCCCTTCTGAGCTCTGACTCAGCCCTAGGCCATGGGCAGGGGGCCCCAGAATCTCCTTGTAGATTCTAGACACGTGAGGGAGCAAGGAAGTCATACCTGTTGCTGAGGAACCTGAGGGGCCTGTATTCTGGGTCGACCCGGGGAGGAGAGAGCAGATTAAGCTTGTTGGAATGAAGGAAGGAATATTTCCCAGAAGACAGTAGAGGAGTCACTGGGCAGAAAAACAGAAGCCCGCAGGTGAGTGGGGGAGTGGACAGGAGGAAGCATGCCCTCTCAGCATCGGGCACCGTGTCCGCAACTGTATGAGAAGGAGAGAGGTGAGCAAGGGAAGCCCCTGCCTTCCCGGAGCTCGCGTCTAGGAAATGGAATAAGGCATGCCATCGGCTTCGGTGGAACTGGGTGGGAATTGCTGTGGGTCACAGAGGGAGGCAATGCAGGGATGGACATCACAGAGGCTTTGAGAAAACCTGGGTTCTCCTGGCCAGGCTCCTTTCTTCACCCACCAGCCAACATTTGAGCATCTACCGTGCTAAATATTGTGCCTGCACTCAATGATCTTTGGGAACTGGTATGCCTTCAGGTGGCATTCAGCCTTGTCCCCAGTCAGACAGTCACCCTCAAAGCTGTTTGGAAAGCTTCCTGAGAAGGAGCATCTGCACCTTAGCTAATCACTGTCCACACACTCCTTACATGGCCACCTAGGGGCTTTCTTCCTATACAAGCTCCGACTTTCATAGTCCAAGGCTTTCCTCATCCTGGCGAGGTAATCTCACAGAGAACTGTCAGTTCGCCCTGCAGCCTTCTGTTTGCTTAATCTGGGCCTTGAGTGGAGAGTCTTCTTCCATCCCTCCATGTTGTCTCCTTTGATTATCTTGACATTGTCCCTGACACCCCTTGCTGTCCTAAGCTGTGACTTCCAGAGGTTTTTGTGTTTGTTTGTTTGTTTATTTATTTATTTATTTATTTTTATTTTTGTAGCGAGAGAGAGGGGGACAGACACACAGGAAGGAACAGAGATGATGTAACTATAAGGTGCTTATAGTTACAGCACCTTAGTTGTTCATTGATTGCTTTTTCATATGTGCCTTGGCTGGGGGGCTCCAGCTGAGCCAGCAACGTTGAGCTAAAACCAGCAACCGTGGGCTTCAGGCCAGCAAACTTTGGGTTCAAGCCAGCATCCATGGGCTTATATTTATGATCCCACATTCAAGCCAGTGACCCTGTGCTCAAGCTGATGAGACCACACTCAAGCTAGAGACCTAGGAGTTTTGAACCTGAGTCCTCAGCATCCCAGGCTGACGCTCTACCCACTGTGCCACTGCCTGGTCAGGCTGTTTTGATTTTTAATAAATGGAGCAATCATTGCAAATTCTCCTGAATCTTTTGGCTGTGTCACCATGGGCACACTGGACTCTATTTTTCTGACTGAGTGGTGAGCTGGTGGCATGGAGGACAGAAGGCAATGTCATCGGGCTTCTTGTTCTGCTTTCTGTCTTCTCCACATACCTCTCTGCTCCTGGTCTCCTAACTTAAGAGTCTGGCCATGAGAGTGGAGGAAGAATCTGAGGGACAGTGTGGCTTCGGGAACGTTGTGTGGCAGGGAGGGACACGTGTCACTTGTTTCTCTTCTTCCTATGGCAATGCCCATAGCATCCTCCATTTCTGAAGAAATGTAGTCAGCTAGGCTTCAAGTTGTCCAGTGTCATCTTTGTACTTTCCATCGTGGCTTACCTTTCTCCGTGCCTCTCTTCCCAGGAGCTTTTTTTTTTGGGGGGGGGTGTCACTGTCTTTATTATCTTTGTTTCTTTGATACTTAACCCAGGGCTTGAACATATAGGTGTTCCATAAATGGACTCTCCCCACTGATATAACTATGAGGAACCAGCCTAACTCTTCCTATAAAGTAAAGGAGCAATGTAGGAACAACACTTATTGTTCTAGTTTCCTGTCATATTGTTGGGTTTGGGGAAAAATAATTAAGAATACTTCTTAAGCCTGACCTGTGGTGGCACAGTGGATAAAGTGTCAACCTGGAAATGCTGAGGTTGCTGGTTCGAAACTCTGGGCTTGCCTGGTCAAGGCACATATGGGAGTTGATGCTTCCTGCTCCTCCCCCTTCTCTCTCTGTGTCTCTCTCTCTCTTCTCTCTCTCTCTTCTCTCTCTCTCTCTCTCTCCCTCTCTCTCTCCTTTCTAAAAATTAAAAAAAAATTTAATTAAAAAAAAAAAGAATACTTCTTAAGTCCCCTTTAAATCTTTAATTCAGAATCAATTGAAAAATAAGACACAGTGAGGGGTGATTTTGTTTGTGTTTTGTTAAAGCTGATTGGAGGATGTGGTTCGGATCTGTGTGCTGAATAGATTCCCTCACCTGAATTAAATCATCCTACCCAATTTCAGACAGGTCTGGACCACCGCTGGCCTACCCCAGGCTGCTTTTAAAGGGTCAGAGGAGAGAAAGAGGTTTTGGAGGGATGCTCCTAAAAGAGTGGAAAGGTTGTACCACACATGCTCAAGACCCTGTCACACCTGCTCTTAAATCCTGTGTCCCCAGAGCCTAGGCTTGCTCTGTCCTTTCTATGCCCTGAGCTGTACCCCATGCCTGTAGTAGGCCTCTCCACTATTACTATTCTTGGTTCTGAGGTCCTAGGAACTTTGCAAACAGTAGATTCTCCCCTCATATGAAGGGGAGAACCAGGCATTGGACCATGGGGCCACCTCTTCTTGTTGTCTTTGGACAAAACCACCTAATCACCTTGAACCTCACTTATGGAATGTTATCAACCTTGTCAGCCTTGGGTTAAGAGGACCTCCGATGTTTAGTAGACAGCTCAAGTTCTTTTGTGAGGAGAGTTCTTTCTCAAAGCAATTTGAAAGATCAAGTGAAAGGATTTATGCAACTTAGAAAGGGTTCTGCATGTTCCTTTTGGAGACAGAGGCTCAGGAACACCAAGCTGCTTGCCTAAGGCTCTGCTCCTGATCCCATCACCCTAGACCAGCTCCTGCCATCCAAAGCTGCATTCCTTCCTCCATTCCTCTGCTCTCTTGACCCTTCAAGTTCATCCCAGCAGCTCTGAAGCAGGCTCAGTTGTGACTAATAACATCTATTTGCATCCTCCCACAGCATTCTGCACACAGCAATAAACATTCACTAAGTACTTTTTGGTTGACTGGGTTCCAGGCACTTTTACTGCTTTATATTCTAAGTGGCTTTGAAAGACAAGCGAAGATTAAGTCTGTGAACATGGGGAAGTGGAGCCAGACATCCTGAGTTTGGGCCGTGGTCTGGCCATTTACTGTGAGATCCTGCACACGTCTGAGCTGTCCCTGGAGCCCCCACCAGCCACAAAGCTCTCATAAAGAAGTTCTGATCAGGGGAATGACCTTGAGCAGGTTAATAAGTCATTAACACATAAATATAACTTTGCAGATTTCTCCCTGACATCTAACTGAGACAAGGAAGGAGATCAGAGACAGATTATTTTGTTTTGGTTTTTAACATGGAGAGTCTTCAAGCCCCATGAAAACCAGACCCCATTAGTCCCGGAGGGGGGGGGGGCGTGGAATATATGGAAGAGGGACACAAGGTGGCTTTTACTTTAAAACATTTCCCTTAATCCCTTTAAGCAAGTAGGAATGGGTGAGAAAAAGGTTTTTGTTTTGTTTTTCTTTTTCAGTTTTATTGAGAAGTAATTGACATATATCACTGCGTCAGTTTAAGGTGTAAAGCATAATTATTTGATTTTCATGTATTATAAAATGTTTCCCACAATAGATTTAGTTAACCTGTCATCTCATACATATATAATAGAAAAGAAATAAATAATTTCTTCCTATGAGGAGAACTCAGAGGATCTATTCTCTTAACAACTTTCCTGAATATCATATAGCAATCTTTACTCTAGCACTTCCATCTCTAGTGCTTTTTGGTACAGCTCTATGCCTCATTGATTTTATATATAACTGGAGTTTGGTACCACTTGACTCCCTTTACCCACATCAGCCCCACCAACCCACCTGCCCTCTGACAACCACCAATCTTTTCTTTGTATTATCTCTGAGTTTTGTTTAGTTTTTCTTTGTTTATTTTTTAGACTTCACGTAGAACTGAAGTCATATGGTACTTGTCTTTTTCTATCTGACTTATTTCTCTTAGCATTATACCCTCATGGCCCATCTAGGTTGTCACAAATGGCAAGATTTCATTCTTTTTTATGACTGAGTAGTATTCCATTGGGTATGTACCACAGCTTTTTTATTCATTCATCCATTGATAGACAATTAGGTTCTTACGTATCGTGGCTATTGTAAATAATGCTGCAATGAACATAAGCATGCGTAGACCTTCTCGAATTAGTGTTGTTTCCTTCAAATAATCTGAAGTGGAACTGGTAAATTATAGGTAATTTCATTTTTAATTTTTTGAGGACCCTCCATAAAAATTAAAAATTTTTAATTTTTTTTCACAGCGACTACACCAGTTTACATTCTCACCAGTGCACGAGGGTTTCCTTTTCTCCACATCCTCACCAACACTTGTTATTTCTTGTCGTTTTCATAATAGCCCTTCTAACAGGTGTGAGCTGATAGCTCCAAGATTTTGTTTGCATTTCCCTAATGACTAGTAATATTGAGGAAAAGGGTCTTTTTGACAAGAGTGCTCTCTAGGTAGCCACATTAAAAAGCCTAAGAGGACCAGGCGGTGGCGCAGTGGATAGAGCACCAGACTGGGATGCAGAGGACCCAGGTTCGAGACCCCAAGGTTGCCAGCTTGAGTGCAGGCTCATCTGGTTTGAGCAAAAGCCTACCAGCTTGGACCCAAGGTCGCTGGCTCCAGCACGGGGTTACTCGTTCTGCTGAAGGCCCACGGTCAAGGCACGTATGAGAAAGCAATCAATGAACAACTAAGGTGTTGCAACACTTAATGAAAAACTAATGATTGATGCTTCTCATCTCTCTCCGTTTCTGTCTATCCCTGTCTATCCCTCTCTCTGACTCACTCTCTGTCTCTGTAAAAAAATAAATAAATAACTAATTAAAAAAAAAAAAAGCCTAAGAGGCTTTTGTGGGCTAGCCTGAAAACCTAAATTTAATTTTTTTGACAGAATACGTTCATGGTTCTGAACAAATAAAACATAAAACATCTAAATAGTGTAGAATCTAACTTAGAGTGTGCTTCCAGGGCTATGTGGCTAGCTTTTTAAGCTCAGTGGCAGATGTTCACAGCTGTATTGCTGTGCATCAGTGAGGTCCTTCAGCTTAATCAATTGTCCACTGAGTCAATGTGGTTTAAGAGCACATTAGAATAGAATAAAATTGCTTTTAAGGTTCTGTATGAGATATCTTATTTTGAATGCATATCCCCTATTCCTTCTTCTGTTATCCCCCCAAAAGATAACCACTTTTAGTTGATTTCTTACTCAATGTGTAGGGACATATTGATTATGTAAATATAATCAAATTAAAAAAACATATTCTTGCCTGACCAGGCAGTGGCGCAGTGGATGGAGCATCAGACTGGGACACAGAAGACCCAGGTTCAAAAACCCGAGGTCACCAGCTTGAGCACAGGCTCATCTGGTTTGAGCAAAAGCTCACCAGCTTGAGCCCAAGTCACTGGCTTGAGTAAGGGGTCACTCAGTCTGTTGTAGCCCCCCCATCAAGGCACATATGAGAAAGCAATCAATGAACAACTAAAGTGCCACAATGAAGAACTGATGCTTCTCATCTCTCTCTCTCTTCTGGTCTGTCTGTCTCTATTTGTCCCTCACTCTGTCACCAAAACAAAAAACAAAAAAACCCCACAAAAAACAAACAAAAAAACATATTCTTATTCCCCACCCTTTTTTACACAAAAGGCATGATACTATACATATTATTTTGCACCTTCATTGTTTTTGGTTTTACTTTTAAACTAATGATATATTCTGGAGCGCTTTCCATATCAGTGCATATGAAGTTATTTACACACATACACGAGCAGCTGCATAGTATTCCATTGGGTAGATGTACTTTATTCCAACTTCCAACTCTGCTCATTTTATTGGTAGCATGCAGGGCCCTGGCCTGATAGCTTGGTTGATTAGAGTGTTGTCCTGAAGTGCAGAGGTTGCCAGTTTGATCCCTGGTCAGGGCACATACAGGAACAGCTCCATGCCCCTCCCTCCCCTCTTCCTCTTTTGCTAAAAAAATCAATACATTTGAAAAAAGAAATTATTGGTAGCATGTCGTGGGCTCTGATCTTCCTATGGGCTCAGCTGTGCACTACCATGCATTTAGGGGCCAATCAGATCTCTGTGACTGGGAGATACTCCTTGTTGCCTGGAGACTCAACGTTTAGTCTGAGGCCAGTCTCTCTAGATATGAGTATTTTCTATAATCTATTTCAGTTTAAAATTCTGTGAGTCAGGGTGACTGGTGTCATCAAAAAAATCATTTACACAAAAAACACGTATTGAGATATATATAATATTTATTATCACCATAATTAATATCTTTTTAACATCAACAGGAGAAAAATTACTTAAGAAGTAATTCTGATGGGATACTAAAAATTCATCTAATATGACTTCATCTTTTCAGTTTTGTCCATTTTTTGGAGTTTTGTTCTCCATTGACTCTGAGATCCTTAATCCTATTTATTTGTAAGAATGCTATTGGGGTGGATAAAATAAATTAGTATAGTGAAGTATATATCTCTAGTCTCTTAAGTGGATCTTTTTTTTCTTAAGTGGATCTTTAAGTAACATATATTTCTGAAAATGTACTATGTGTAATTATTGCAAATCAAATTATCTCTTTCCATAGAAAACTGAACTTTAAATTTTTTTTTCATTGATTTGAAAGAGAGAGAGAAAAGGGAAAGAGAGAAAGAGGGAAAGAAAGAGAGAGAAGCATTAACTTATTGTTCATTTTTGTATTCATTGATAGCTTCTCATTTGTGCCCTGACTGGGAATTGAACCCACAACCTCTGCATGCTAGAAGGACAGTTTATCCACTGAGCCACCCAGCCAGGGCTAGAAACTGAACTTTTAAAGACTATACAAGGTAGCTCATTTTAGAATTAAAGAATGCATACTTTATAACTTTAGATATTTAGTACATTAACTTTTTGGAAGTCAAGGCACATCTGTAGAATATTCCTGCACTAAATATTTATAAAAAGATAAAATGTAGTTAGGCTCTTTTCCTCCACATAGACTATGCCTAATTGTCTTTTAAAATTCCCTGAGTTTTCTTTTATTCCACTGCACACTATTCAGTTAACTTGGCATCTTTTCACTTCATTGAACTGGTTTCAACTGGCAACCCATCAAATTCAAAAGAAATTTGACTCCTCCACCAAATCTAAGCTATAGCTCAAAATAAAGAGACAATCCATATGTAATAAAACTGCCATATCATATGTTGCTTGAATCAACATTTGTCAAATGGAATGACAAGAAGCTGTGTGAAAGTTTGCATAAATTAAATTAATGCATTTAATTAAGGTAATTAAGTGTGTTTTCTTGAATTATTTTGCTGAACTTCATAGGGAACTTTTCAATGTGACAAGTAATTTTCTTGCCCTTGATTTTCTGATCTGTCTTAGTTTAGCTGTTAGTAAAACTAAGCTAAATGAATAGCAGATTTCACTTTCACTGGTGACTTAAAAGAAAAATTCCAAAAATAAAGGGCTATCATTGTCTACTACAAAAATATTCCCATAGCCTTCCGTCAAACATCGATTGGATAGGTTTCCTTTACGTCCAATCTTCCCCTGCTCAAAATTTTCTCTGATGTCCCGGCAGATGCAGACAGAGTTCTCAGTGCGACAGCCTCTGTGGCTTAGATTTTCTATTTCCCTTGTGTTTGTGCCAATTAAAGCAAGCCCCAGGCTGTGCTTGTGACTTATTTTCAGACATTCGTTGTGTAAGAGATGCTGACGGTCCCCTGCACCGCTTCCCCTTAGCCTCCTTGCCTCTCTTCTTTACATCCCGTCCTTTGTCTCCTCTGAAGTCCGTGTGTTTGACATTTTTTGAAAAGACCTTTCATACATTTGGGTTATCGTCATGGGTAATTACATCCAGGGAGAAAATTCCAAATCCCTGACGTAGAATGACTCGTTCTAGAAGCATTTCCTAAAGCGCGTGCCGCTCCTTCTCAATAGCCGTTTCTCTGCTATTTATTTTGTGCAGAAGTTTATTTTTGGGGTCTGATGCTGTTTCCTGCCTCAGAAATTTTAAAGTGACTATTTCAACAGGAGTGCTAATTTATAGTAACAAGCTGATGAGCATTTGACAAGCTGTCCCTAGGCAGTGGAATTTCCTTATGCTCTTTGATAGAAACTGTGTGAATGTTGACAAGGTTAGGATGAGGCACCTACCTTTTACATTCTGCTTTTCTTCAAAATGTGATTTTCATGTTCTTTATTTCCCCATGTATAAGATACTCCCAAGTATAAGACGCACCTTAATTATGGGGCCCGAAATTTGAAAAAAAATGTATTACATAAAGTTATTGAACTCAAGTTTTATTCATCATAAAATTCATACAACTCCTCATCACTGTCAAAACTCCCATCCATTAGCTTGTCCTTATCTGTGTCTGATGACGAATCACTGTCTTTGTATATTGCCTCGTCCTCAGTTTCATTGATGGCAATTGAAATGCCACAAGCACTGTATAAGACGCACCCAGTTTAAAGACCTGAAATTTTTCCAAAAAGGGTGCGTCTTATACATTGGGGAAATGTGGTACATGTCTGCATTTTTCAGCTCAGGATAAAAGTTGTTAGTCGCCCTGGCCGGTTGGCTCAGTGGTAGAGTGTCGACCTGGCATGCGGGGGTCCCGGGTTCGATTTCCGGCAAGGGCACACAGGAGAAGCGCCCATCTGCTTCTCCACCCCCACCCCCTCTCCTTCCTCTCTGTCTCTCTCTTCCCCTCCCGCCGCCAAGGCTCCATTGGAGCAAAGATGGCCCGGGCACTGGGGATGGCTCCTTGGCCTCTGCCCCAGGCGCTAGAGTGGCTCTGGTGGCAATAGAGCGACACCCCGGAGGGGCAGAGAATCGCCCCCTGGTGGGCAGGGCACCCCCCTGGTGGGCGTGCCAGGTGGATCCCGGCTGGGCGCATGCAGGAGTCTGTCTGACTGTCTCTCCCCATTTCCAGCTTCAGAAAAATACAAAAAAAAAAGTTGTTAGTCATTATTTGGTCATTATTTTGATGTATTTTCTCCAAAGCAAATTATAGTTTTCTGGAGTTCTTTTGCTACAAGTAACGGAAAATTATATCTCAATTAGCTTAAATCATAAGGAAGCAATATAATGGCCCATAATAAGAACTCTTATGGTGGGGTTGCTCTGTGGTTAATTTCACAGCATGGGGACATCGTTAAGGGCCCAGCTTGCTTCCATGTCTCTGTCCTGCCATCATGAGGGGCTTATCTGAGTCATCAACCATAGTCACAGAATGGCTGCCACAATTTAGGCATCACCAATCCTTATATGACAATGTTCAGTAGAAGAAGAAAGGGAATTTTGTTCATCATTTTAAAAACAAGAAAATATTCCCCACAGGTCTTAAGCAGGAGAGCAGCTTACCTAGACCAGATGGGTTCTGTCTTACAGAAGAATAGTTTCTGCTACACTTCTCATACTTGTACTCAAGATTATTTTCCCTTGTCCTATCTGAATTGTAAATTGGCCATGTGGGAACATAGATCATACCTCAATCTGTCTCCAGAGTTCCCCATCCTAATCTAAATGCTGAACGAACACTTTAGTTAAGAATATTTTTCTCTAAACAGACACATAGACACAGAGAGTAGACTGTTGGTTACCAGAGGAGAAGAGGTCGGGGGTCTGGGTGAAAAAGGTGAAGGGATTAAGAAGAACAAATTAGTCCCTGGCCAGCTGGCTTAGTGGATAGAGTGTTAGCCTGGCATGTAGAAGTCCCAGGTTTGAGTCCTGATAAGAGAACATAGGAAAAGCGACCATCTGCTTCTCTTCCCCTCCCTCTTCCTCTTCTCTCTCTGTTCCCCTCTCACAGCCAGTAGCTTAGTTGGTTCGAGCATTGGCCCTGGGCACTGAGGAGAGCTTGAGTAATTAAAGTATCAGCCCCAAACACGGTTGCTGTGTAGATCTCAGATGAAGCGCTTGCGGAAGTCTGTCTCTTTATCTCCTCTCCTCTCACAAAAAAAAAAAGAAAGAAGAAGTACAAATTGGCAGTTACAAAATAGTCATAGGGACATAAAGTAAAACACAGGGACTATGGTTGATAATATTGTAATAACTATGTGTGGTGCCAGTTGGCTATGGGAAATATCAGGAGAATACTCTGTAAAGTATATGGTTATCTAAACACTATTCTATACACTTGAAACCAATACAAAATATATTGAAAGTAAGCAGTAATTAAAAAATAAAAAACTGCCTGACCAGGCAGTGGCACAGTGGATGAAGCGTCAGACTGGGATGCAGTGGACCCAGGTTCGAGACCCCGAGGTCACCAGCTTGAGCGCAGGCACATCTGGTTTGAGCAAAAGCCCACCAGCTTGAACCCAAGGTCGCTGGCTCCAGCAAGGGGTTACTCGGTCTACTGAAGGCCCACGGTCAGGGCACATAGGAGAGGCAATCAATGAACAACTAAAGTGTTGCAACAGGCAATGAAAAACTAATGATTGATACTTCTCATCTCTCTCCATTCCTGTCTGTCTGTCCCTGTCTATCCCTCTCTCTGATTCACTCTTGGTCTCTGTAAAAAAAATAAAAATAAATAAAAAGAGTGCACCACCTCACATCATGCAACAGTCAAGTATGGGGCAAAGCTTAGTTTAAAAATAAATAAATAAATAAATAAATAAATAAATAAATAAATAAATAAAACTTTTGAGGCCCTGGCCGGTTGGCTCAGTGGTAGAGCATCGGCCTGGTGTGCAGGAGTCCCGGGTTCGATTCCTGGCCAGGACACACAGGAGAAGCAACCATCTGCTTCTCCACCCCTCCCCCTCTCCTTCCTCTCTGTCTCTCTCTTTCCCTCCCACAGCCAAGGCTCCATTGAAGCAAAGCTGGCCCAGGCGCTGAGGATGGTTCTGTGGCCTCTGCCTCAGGCGCTGCAATGGCTCTGGTTGCAACAGAGCGACGCCCCAGATGGGCAGAGCATCACCCCCTGGTGGGCGTGCTGGGTGGATCCCAGTCGGGCACATGCGGGAGTCTGTCTGACTGCCTCCCCGTTTCCAACTTCAGAAAAATACAAAATAAATAAATAAATAAATAAAATAAAAAACTTTTGAATTTTTTTTTTTTACCTTTCCATCAAAGCAAAAGTGAAGACAACTGGCTAAATAGGATAAAGGCATCTTACCTTTACCCCAGTAGAATCAGACCAAAGCACCAAGTCTTTGAGACATGGGAGTGTAATCGGTCGGAGTCAGTGACATTGCCAGAAATTGGCACAATTGGCAGAACACCTTGCCTTTATGGTCATTGTAAGATCAGCATGTGCCCAGAACCCTGTAATTCTGGGGTAATAGTTTTACTCTTGGAGAAAAACTTAGAAGACAAGTTCACAGGCTTTCTTTCCCCTATCCAAATTTCCCTCAATGCTGAGTAATTTGTTTTACATCAATGTAGGGATGTATCTTGGGTTAGTGGAGACTTCCTCCAAGTTAAGGCTCAGGCTTGGGGCTATGGGCTCCCTGAGGGCAATTTGACCTTCCCCCTGGTTCTGGCTGTGGGGTTGGGAGAGGGGGCTTAGAAGCAGTGAGCAAGGGGTGGGACTGGTTCCCAGAGAGACATCCCTGCATCCCTGTTTGGGAAAGGAGCCAGGATATCTTTAAAAGCTGCCTTTGGTAACATTCTTTCTGTGTCTAACGGTTTTGCTTCTTCCTCTAACAGTTTTTCATCATAGTTTTTAATCATCACCATGTTTCCTTAAGACTATGAATAAAACGGTATCAGTTTAGAAGGGCTTCAGAGATAGCAACTACCACCCCTAATACTGGGTTGCAGCCCATCCCAAAGCCTTGTTATCTCGTATCTTAAAGAAGAAGACACTGAGGTTGATTATGTCAGCTCTGGTGGCCACTAAAGAAACCACGAAAGGCTCAGTGGCTATCCATAACCCGTCTTTGAGAGGCACCAGGATGTGAATGGACCAGGAACATAAACAAAGACACATATCAGTTGGGACATAGTCACAGCCTGGAATACTTGAAGGCTGTTTCGGAGTGGCAGGAGGAAATATGTGTTTGACTCCAGAAAGCTGAGTGAGGGCCGCCAGTTGCATCGAGTTCAATTTTAGCTCAGTATCAAGAAGTGCGTTTTGACTTGAAACTTGGTAAAAATGGAATGGACTGTGTATGAGTTTCCATGACACAGTACTACAAACTGCTGGCTTAAAACAACCTTGTTTTTTGTTTCTGGATTGAAATGTATTCTCTCACAGTTGTGAAGGCCAGAAGTCCAAAATCAAGGTGTTGTCAGAATCATGCTCTTTCTGAAGACTCTCGGGGTGGATCCTTCCTGGCCTCTCCCAGCTTCTGGTGACCCCTTGGTTTGTGGCAGCAGGATTCTAATTCCTGCCTCTGTCTTCATGTGGCCTTTTCTGTGCATCTGCCTTTCTTCTTGTAAGGACATCATGGTAATGACCTCATCCTAACTTGGTTAGATCTGCAAAGACCCTATTTTATATATAAGGTGCTGGGATTTAGGACTGCAACATCTTTTTTTTTTTTAGGTACACAATTCAACTGCCTCTAAGGTAGTAACTTCCTTAGTCCTACAAATAGAATCAAAATGAGTAGAAGAGATATGAGCATTAAATGGAGACTATAACTAGATGACTGCAGGTATCTTTTCAGCCATGACATGTGCTATTCCTATGAGTCCTCTTGTAAAGGGCTCTACTAAACCTGGGACTACACTTGGTCCAGTCTTGGTGAAATGTCACATGCACAGAAACAGACAGAGTCCAGCTTCCAAAAATCATTAACAGGAGTGCCAGTCTTAACTTGTAATTCCTGAAGCACATCAGTGAATACCCCTTTCTCTGTCCCCTGTAGCTGCTTGGAATCTTGGAATCTTTCTGTTTTAATCAGAACTCTTTGGGTCATCCATGACACAATCCTAATTCACAATAATTTTAAAAAGAAGATTCTACTTTTTTTTCTCAAAACTGCAAATTCTAGAGTCGTTCTTTGACTCGAACTCCCTTCTTCAGCTTTGCCTCCTGCTTAGCTGGCTTCCTTGTTGGAAAAGCTCTTTTGCTATGGCGGCCGCCAGAACCCTCAGGCTTCAATCTTAGCCATTTATCTGACTCACTGAGAAGGTTCCCCTTTTCCAGCACTATATGGGAAGTCCCGTGGCTGACTCACTTTGGACCAACTTATTCATCTTGTTTTTGTCACATGCTTGTTCTAAATTTCTCGTTGTGTCCCATGCTCACCTCCTGAGGAGGGAAAGTGAAGAATATAAATAGCCCTATCTGAATCACACAGACTAGGGATGAAGGGTAGCTCCCCAAAGGGAAATAGGGGTGTTATTTACATAACATATAGGAATCAGGGTTGGAGAGGACAAAGTAATAACTGTCCACTATGATTCCTTAAGACTTCCCTCAAACCACTGGTGTCTCTCAATGGATAGATAGATAGGTAGGTAGGTAGATAGATAGATAGATAGATAGATAGATAGATAGATAGATAGATAGATAGATAGATAATAGATATAGATAGGTAGGTAGGTGAATAGATAGATAGATAGATAGATATTATCCATTAAATAGATCATCTATCCATCCACCCATCCATCCACCCATCCATTTAAGCATCCATCCATCCATTTGTCTACCTCTCTATCTAAAATCTAGGCAGCTTAGCATCTGTCTTTTGGTTTTCCCTCCCCCCTTCCTCCTGCCTTTCCAGCTTTTCTCTTCCTACTCATTTCCAAAAATATGAATTATAAATGCCTAGCCAATACTGATTGGCAAATACTGATCTCTCCTTTAAGGGGGATGAAAAGAGAAACATGGACTCAGCCAAGACCAGATTCCTTTGGCAGCTGTGGGGAGGAAGAATGGGAGGAACTCGCGGTACTAAGTTTTGTCCCCATCGTATATTAAATCACCAGAGCGATTGTGTGTCATTTTGAGTGTGGGTGCTATAAAACTTTGCATCTATGACCAGGAAAGAAGTAGATAAATTTGCACATAATAGTGAAAGAAGAGTTTGGAATATAAATATTGCGATGTGAAGTTATGGATGCATCCCAAAAGTCCACTCAAACAGTGTTTGGGCTTTAGCTTCCAGACTTCTGTAGTGGATCAAGCCAAACTCCCAAATGGGCTTTTAAACTTGAGAAACATCAAGCTTGTTTGTTTTTAATCAGACAAGTACTCTTGAATTGAAAAAACAAAACAAAACAAAACACAGAAAACTGGGTTATGAAATAATATTAAAAATAATTGATATCTTTTATTCTCCGCCTTTAGCCCATTCAGCCTAAAGCAGCTCATACTCAAACCTTTTAAGCGGAACAACCCCCTATGCACAAACAGCCTGCTAAGAGCATTTAACATCCCAGTCAAGGGCTTTGGCCCTGTCTCTGGAACCCATCCTGACCACCTGTCTCTGGAACCCATCCTGACCACCTTCTGTTTCCCGTCCTGCATCACTGGTCTTGCTCCTCCTCCTTCCCTGAGTCTGGGGAGAGACTCTGATCCCAAACCCTGCCGCGGACCTGCTTCTGGGAATCTCCTACTGCCCCATGCTCATTAGCTACGAGTAAAAGGCTCTCCTGTTTTATTCCCAGACCCTGTGGTACCCAGGTGGATTGATTTGTTAGAGCTGCTTAAACAACAGCAGTTTATTTTCTCATAGTTCTGCAGGCTAGATCAAGCCCAAGATCAAGGTGTCAGCAGGTTGGTTTCTTCTGAGGACGTCTCTCCTTGGCTTGCAGATGACCTGTTTCCTCACACGGTCTTTCCTCTGTGTGCATGCACCCTGGCATGTCTCTGGTTGTCCGGATACCCTCACATTGTAAGGACACCAGTCGTTGGATTAGGGCCAACTCTAATGACCTCATTTTAACTTGTCTCTTTAAAGACTCTATGTCCATATACAGTCATATTCTCAGGAACTGGGGATTGGGGCTTTACCGTTAGCTAGCTCTCTCTCCACCTGCACATCCCTAAATCTACAAATTGGGAGTCAGAAACTCCCTTGTGGCTCAAGTTGTTTCTACTTGAGACTAAGAACTATGATCATTTGAGGAGTAAGGAAAAGACCTACTCATCACCACTATTCATAGGAGTTAGCAGAATAAGCCAGTAGAGATCCTAATTGTGATCCCAGCCACATAAAGATTTTAGAAGCTTCGCTTAGATCAGAATTTCTGCTGTCTCTCCTGGTAACACTCTTCTTAGCCACAATCTGTGTGGCTGCGTATTCCTAGAAGTCATTTATTTAAAAGTGAAGCCACTGTGTTGTCACAGCATAAACAGAATGATAATAATATCTTTTCTTGAGTACCTGCTGTGTTCCTGGCCCTGAGCTGAGGACTTATATGAATTATTTCAGTTGTCCCATATCCAAACCCTGAGTTTTCTATTACTAGCCTCATTTTTCAGGTAAAGGAAACTAAGGCTGGTGAAGTCAATAGTCATGTGGTTCTGCCACTTTCCACAATGAGTTTTCAACCAGCTTTGGCCAAGGCAATTTTTTTTTAATTGATGGCCTAAATTCAATCTACTTCAAAAAGTCTTCTTCAGAGCAGAATTTGGAATGGGATTAGTTCACAATTTTTCTGAGCCTCCTTATGACGGACATTGAGAGAATTAAAGCAGATTGGGGTTGTCTACTCAGATACCATCAGGGGCCAGTCAGAAAATATCAGTGCATGACTTCAACCTGCAAGTAAAACAATGGAGCATGATGGGTAATGAGGGCTGTCAGATCAGCAGACTCAGCTCTTAGCAGTTGCTGCCATGTACAGCTAAGGATTCCGAGCCCAATTTTGCCAACTCTTTTCTCTCTCTCTCTTTTTTTTTTAAGAGAAATTAGATGTTTGGATGTTCATATAAATTCTTGTGAATTTTAAATATTGGCAACTAAGTCATTCAAAGCAATAACAACGTCTTGCAGACTAAAGCATGTCTATGAGCTAGACAGTTCACCATTTATAATTTCTGATGATTGCCCTAAGAATCTTCCTGAACTTTCTAGAGGATTCTTTTCAAAACATTCTTTCCTGTACACTTCTACTTAATTCCATTGGATTTTCTGAATGGCTGGGTGAGCTCCCACAGGTCACCTGACACCACCACAGCCCTCTCCCCCTCACAAGGGAAGGGGAGGAAGCTCTGTTGGCAGATGCCCGGAACTCCAGGAGGAAATGGAACATCCTGACCACCTAGAGGGGGAAGGCCCCATACAGCGAGGAAAGAAGCAGTGCTAGAAATCAAAGTGTCCCGAGAGAAAACCTCCGTACATCCAGCTCTCTGAGGTCTGGGTCAGGTCTTTCCCTCTGGGTGTCCCCGGCCCAAGGGCAGTGCCTGGCACACGGCAGAAATGCAAGCAATGACGTCAGGGTGGAGAGTGATGTAACCACAGTTACGTTTCTGAAAACTAACGATGGTGATGGTTTGGAAGACAGATGTGAGCTTGGGAACCTGGCCTCAGAGGGTTGGACTGGCTGTGGGACTCGAGGGGAGGAGTCTGCTGGGAAGGACATGGCAGAGACCAGCTTCTCTGTGTCTCCACGGGCCATGCTGTCCACGGAGCCTTCAGTCCGACGGCACCCTTTCCACGGCCACGAGAGGGAAAGTCCCAGCACACCAGCCAGGGCGTTGACCCTCCCAAGAGCCCAAGGACCTTAAATATTCCCCTGTCATCATCTGATGTTTTATTAATCTCCTCTGCTGTGGAACTGCATCCAAGATGGTAGCTCGGGTTTTTATTTAATTTTGCATCCCATTGTCTAGGGATAAATATCAAATATCATTCCAGCCTAGTGAAATCAGGCTGATAAAGCTAATAATTAGGATGTTGTAGAGAATATAACAGGATCCTTTATTAAACTCGGGGAAGAGCCCCACTGAATGGTAATATCTTCAGATTAATTTGGGAATTAACCAGGTTTTGAGCTGTTGGCTCTCGAACCTCTGCCTAGGGAAGCTGTTTGTGAGCAGTGCCTTGAGTTTGCAGCAGGTCGTGCGGCTGCCTGAAAAGGCTTTAATTTCTCAGGAATGGTTCAGGCCAGCCCAAACAAGCCATTTTCAAAATTGGTTTGGGCCTCAAGGGTCTTGTAACACTCATTGTAAACACTGTACCACGATGCTTTGGTGCTCTTCTTTTCGCACAGTGGGGGTCTGCTTGCCCCTTCACATCAGGAAGGATGCTGAAAGTGCCCCTTGGAGGGCAGAGCTGGAAGGTAAACACCCAAGTTCCTGGCCTGCTCTCGGATGCCCTGACAGGAAAAAGTCTTTTCTCCTTACAGAGAGGTCCAGGGTTCTGGAGTGTACAGTAAATGGTAGCTGAAAAATTATTGCAGCTTCATGTCCTGGTACACACATGTGTGTGTACACACACATGGGTTATGCATGTGTGCACATGTGGGTCTCCATGTATGCACCCAGGCAAGCACATAGATGTCTATGTGTGCACGTGTGTGGGCATGTGCTTACATAGAGTATAGCATATGGTGATCAGGTACAGGTATCTTCTAGATTTCAAGAGGGGTGTCCTTCCTGCCCTTCTAATCAAGGGCATGCCGGTTAGCAGAGGCATTTAGCAACGTGAGCACTTGGCTGGAGAGCCTCATCCAAACCCCGCGTCTGCTAGTACTTGTTGTGTGTCCTTGGGCCAATTATTGAGCTCTAAGCCTCATTTTTGCTATCTAGACAATGAGGATAAAAATAGTGCTTACTTCATTTGTGACTTTTTTTACTATTAGTGAAAAAATATATACAAAGATGACATATAAGCATGACATATAAGAACTGATAGCTGCCATTATCATCATCATCATCATCATCATCATCATCATCATCATCTGTTCCTAGCCCATGTTTACTGGAAGAGTCAGGTAGAAGCAGCAGGCTCTTTTCCAGCTCGGAGTGTTATAAGTTTCCACATCTTCCCCATGCATGGCTGCTTCTCACATCACCCAGTGTTTGTCCAGGGTTGTTGTTTTTTTGTGTGGGCTGTCTAAACCCATCGTGGAATTCAGAGGCACTAGATGCTTTATAGTCATAATCCTCTTCCATCTTCCAAAATTTCTGCAGCTCAGGTCACCCTCTGCAGAACTAGACTGCTCTGGGATCCCACATAACCATGCCTTGGAGTTACCCCTGCATGAAAGGGGAATTGCCCACACGAGCTGCCACAGAGAAGCCCTGGACATGTTTGCTGAACTGCCCTGGGCTGGGTTCAGTGCCAGCGTGGCTCTGCATCTCTCTAGGGGCCTCACTTTAAAACCTTTCTTTTTTTCTAAATTTTTATTCAATTTATTGGGGGTGACAATGGTTAATGAAATTACATGGGACTCAGGTGCACAATTCTACAATACAGCTTTTCTACATCACATGATGTGTTCACCACCCCAAGTCAAGTCTCCCTCCCTTGCCATCTAACCCCCCCTACCCTCCTCCACCTCCCCCTGCCCCCTTTCCCTCCTGCAATCACACACTGTTGTGTATGTGGGGACTCACCCAGCCCCTCAAATCCCATTTGTATCTCTCCAGGGCCTCACCCTAAAACCTTTAATGACCTATGCACTGTGAACTCTGAAGCCAGCTTGAGTTGGAACCACAGGGAAGAAATGTCCCTTCTATGAACAGAGCCCTAAATTTTCTGTTCTTCTGTTTCTGAAAACAGAAGAAGTACTGTACTAATCTTTTGAGTAGTAGTCATAAGGTGACTGGTTAAGCAAATAGCCTCGGAGGTCAGAGTGCTTGGATTGAGTATTGGTTCCGTTCCTTGGTTGTTCCATTTTAATTGTTTCAACTTCAGCTTTCTCCTCTGTAAAGTGGGGATAATATTGTACCTGCCTCATGGACCTGTATTGTCTGACTGAACGAGATGAGACACGTAAAGACATAGTTCTCGACCTAGCGTGTGTCCTCGGCACAGTTTAGCTGTCAGGACTGGTGTCGCTGTGGCCATGTTGGTGGGGAGAACAATGCGGTTGAGAAGGCATGGGGGGCACACTTGGCAAGATATTGAGGTTTTTCTTTGTGCATCCTGAGCCTCCTGAACATCTGCCGCTCAGAGGCACCCAGAGAATCTTCCCTTACTCAGGGACGTAGCGGTGGGGGAGGGGGAAACGACCTCTGGGTGAGTGTGTGGAAAATAACTTGTCATCCAAGGGTGGCCCTTTCTCTTTCCCAATGAGCTCATCTCAGGGAGAGGAGCCAGGAGAAGGAGAAATGCCCGGCTTCCATGGCTTCTAGAGGCCCCAGGGCCCAGCCTTACGTCTGTGCCAAGGAAGAGAAGGCTGGGGCTCAGGGGCAAGGATGAGTGGCCACCTGCAGCAGGGCAGGCTGGGGTGGGGCCACATCCTGCTCCACCCCTCCAAACCCCGGGGCAGGGCTTCCCACTCGAGGAAGCAGCCCCATCAGCTTATCCGTGGGTGGGGTTTCCCAGAGCCCACTGTTTAAAGGCAAATCATTGTTCTGCAGTTCCGCTAAGTTTTAATGACCACCTCACTGAGAACTCCTCCAAGAACAAAGTGACTTTTTTTTTTTTTTTTGGATACCCACAGAGAATCAAAAGCAATTAAAAGTAAGAGAAATATCTGGGAAAGTCTCAATTCCGAGACACCTGGGCAGAGACTTGGATGAGGAAGAGAGCTAGGACGTGGTGAGAACGCAGCCTTAATCCCGTTTCGTTCATTGTGATCAAGCAAAATGATTTCACAGTGGGGCTGTCTTTTGTCTGTAAAATGGGTTTGATATAAGTTGGGCCCCAGGAATAACCCTGTTCTTGGAAATCGGGCAATCTCGTCTTTTTTTTTGGTTCTAGCGTACCAGCTGCTCTCTGTGAGACCTTGGCACATTCTTTCCATCTCGGGTCCTCGGTGGTCTCACATGAAAGGCTGGGCTCCAGACTTTGTGCAGTTTTCTGGCTGTGTCTCGGCCAGGGGGCTGGTGAGGACTGAGGTAGAGGTGTGGTGAGAGAGGGAATAGCCAGAATGGATGAGAAGGTTGGACGCATCTGAGAAGGCTTTGCCAAAATCTCCACAATCTGAAGGTACACTCCTAGCTGTTGAAGAATCTAGGATTTTCCCCCAATCTGTTGGTGGCTCAGCTCTTTTTATGGCAGTCCGTTTCAGCTGCCCAGCCAGCATGACCTTGGGAGGTGGAGAGGGACCTGACCAGGAAGAGCCATGTAGAGGCAGAGGGGCACCCATCAGGTGACACTGTAGAGGAGCCTTCTCTCCTAATGTGAAAGCAGTTTAGGCAGTCACAAGGCCCCTTCCAACTCCAGGCAGTTCATATAGAGATATAGGTCATGCAGCCCTGCTCTGTGCCAGGGGTGAGTGTGGAGTGAGGCGGGCCTGGGGGTTGGGCCCGTGAATGGAGAGCCTTTGTCCTCAGGGTCTTACCACCCAGACATTTTGTATCTGGTGACCACACCTCCATGTCATCCCTATTTCTGGGTTTGCTGGCAAGTGTCCAGGGCCACCAGACCCCGCCTGGCTCTGGAGGACAGGACAAATCACAGTCTGCTTATTTCTTCAGCATCTAGTGTAAATCAATGCCCTCCACACCCTTTCCTTTAGTGTTTCTCTTGTCTCTTTTGAGCACTCTCTGCTCTTACCCAGACCCTACTCTGAGCTCCTGTCCCTCCAACCTGGCTGCCCAAACTCACATGTCTCGTTTAGCAGACACCTGGGTGATACTGACTGGGTGTCAGGCCCGGTCCTGCCCACAGGAGCTGACAAGTTAGTTGACAAGGGCCCTCTAAGGCAACACTGATGAGCAAACAACAGCAGACAGACACACTTACGGGTTCTCCTTGCTCAGGCCCTAATGAGCGCCCCGATCAGTGGGGCTAATGGTTGGGGCTGTGTGCTCACAGCGGAGGGAGGCTGTGGAGAGGCCTTAGCCTCCACTGTCCTCAACTCTGGTGTTGACCTAAGATTTAATCTCCAAGAAATCAGCACTGGGAGGCAAGGCTTAGTCCTGGCATCACCTGTGTACTTAACTTATGAATTCATGTGTATATTTCTAACTAAACTAATGGCAGAAAGAGAAAAGAAAACAGAAATTTTAAAAGTATAAGCGATTCTGCCTACCATAGCAATCTATGGGCGGGTCCTCCTGGGACAGACTCTACTGGTTGCTTCTGTGACGACTGTCAACATCTTGCCTTCTTTAGGCTGAGATCCTGTTTAGTGCTTTTGTTCATTCTCCAGGTGGTGGCATGTATATACATATATACATATATATATGTATATATATATGTATATATGTATATATATATTTAAATATATAATTATAAAATCCTTGCATAATTATTTTTATTTTGGTTAAACTAGTATATGAGATTATATATGAATATATCAGGTGTATGACATTGTAATCAATATTTGTATACACTGCATAGTATTCACCACTGTAAGTCTACTTTTCATCCATCACAATTAGTCCCCTTCACTCATTTCTCTCTCCCCAATCTCCTCCCCCTCCAGTAGCCACCAATCTGTTCTCTGTAGGCATGAGTTTGTTCTCTCTGTTCATTTGTTGTGTTTTGTTTTAGATTCCACATATACACGAAATCATGTGGCATTTGTTTTTCTCTATTTGACTTATTTCACTGAGCATGACACCCTCAAGGTCCATCCATATTGTCACAGATGGCAAGATTTCTTTCTTTTTTTATGGCTGAGTAGTTATAGCACATCTTCTTTATCCATGTGTCCATCAGTGGGCACTTAGGTTGTTTCCATATCTCGGCTATTGTAGGTTGAATGGCAATAAATCTATGTTTTTAAAAATAATATTTGTCATTACTTCAAACTTTTTCATGAATACAGACCATTCCACCTCCATTCACGCACATCGTTACATTACTATATTCTGTTTAGGTATTTCAAAACATCAGCCCCTACCTCTTTGTTGAGATTGGAGAGAGCAAAATCTTATATCTTGACAAATAAGCACTCTTGAAGATCATCTGACAGCTTAAGGAAAAAAAAAAAGGAACACTAAGCTTTATCAAGACTTGGAGAAAAAGCACTTATAGATTTTAAAAGTGAGTGTGAAAGCCCAGTTATTTCTAGTAGGTGTGTGGAATGTAGGACAATGAATAATGCAGAATGCTTTCTATTGGTTGCTGAATTAGATTCAGATGTGCATGTTTCTCTGTTCTGGGACTCACCCTGAACCCTAAATAAGACCTCAATATAAGGCCTGGATTCGGGAGGAGTTCATCCAACCTCTTCTTCGCTCTGGGCTAAGAACAGAACTGTCTGTACAGCACGGGCTTTAGACAATGGACTCCATATTTGGAGTCAAAACAAAGGAGGTGCTGACTGCCCACAATCTAAAAGGAAGCTTTCCCTGTGGTAACTGCCAGGCAGGTAAGGTGCTGGGGATGATCATCGGTGTCTTTTACAAATCACATGGGATTGGGATCTGCAGAACGACAAGTGTGTCTGTCCGTGCCAGCTGGTGTACTTGGCTCCAATGCCACTGCTCTGCTATTTTTCAGGAGTCGAGTGGGAGAGCGTGCTGCTGAAGGGAGATGAGGCCGCCTCCAATACCGCAGGGACACCCAGAGCAGACATGACCATCAAGGTAAGGCGTCCTTCCTCTACTTTGATTCTCAAAGTGCGTCTCTAGAGGAAACAGCATGTGACAGACTTCTGGGGGTAGAATGAGCAGTGCCCATCGACCAGACCTCCCTCACTCTATTCACTGAAAGCCTCAGCAAGTCACCAAGACAGGAGGAGATTTCCTGGAAATTGAGATCTGGATTAGGAAACTGCTTGAAAGCTAGAACCCAAGATGTGATTTCCAGTGAGGCTGTTGGAGGGGCTCCAGTGAATACCCACATGTAGGTTGTCTGCAAGTGGTAATCCCATGAGCACAAGTGAAGCCAATCTGAAAATTCAGAGCGGAGAAACTGGGCCCCACTGTGCATTGTGAAGAAAGGTCAGAAAGGCATAAAGTAGCTTTGATTTTGACTCAAGATTTCCACTGATGTCAGCGGGAAGGCTGCACATGGCCCACTCCCGCTGGGACACGAACAGTTTACAAAATGAGTCATCTGGAAATCAACCTAATTATCACTGTTCAAATTAAATGCGTTAATTTGTAATCATTGCCTAGATTAAGGAATTCATGTCACTTCTGAATTTTTCTTTGCAAAATAAAAAAGTAATGTTCTTTTTTCTATGGAGATATAACCAGAGACAGTTCACTGCTGGAGTTACTGATAGGGGTTGTCCAAAAGAATATACAGGATGATTTTATTCAGGCCTTCCTTTGTAAAGTGAAGGCTGAACTTATGTTTTCTATGTTAACAATGTTAAAGAAAGTGAACAAAAATACCACAGTGAAATGAAATGAAAGATAGGTAGCATAGCCTGATTGGTCAAAAAAGTCAACTAATCTAAATAAGTATCTGGTACTGAAAATCCATTTGCTTGTAACTGTGTTTAGCAGAATTTGCAAGACAAGAATATAAATTGCAATGATGTGTTGGTGTTTCCTTGGCTTTTATTGCATACCTGGGAATTGTATTTTTATAAGAAGAGGATTTTCAGTTCATAAGAACTGAACCCACTGTGAAGAATGAACACCATATATATACTTTAACAAGTTGGGCAAAATAGAAATGTATTTAAATACCCTAATAAATTTGCACAAATATTATTAAATTCCCTTATGAATACCAGTCTCTTCTCACTAGAGAGTTTGTGAAACCTCTAGGCGGATATATCTTGGGGAAGTGCTTGTCTAGATCCCTGTCCTTAAGGCTTCCCAATTAATCAGCCATACTCAGTTTTTCCCTTGAGTTTCATGCTGTTCCCTACCCCACACTGCTTTATGTATCCATCCTATCCATCTATCCATCTTAAAATACTATTTTCTTTCTGTGTCTATAAGTGCCTGATGTTCATTAATTAACAACAGGCTCCTCATTATATATATTTATGTATCTACGGCTATCCCTGTTTCTATGAGCTACTTCATATAGCCTTGCAATATTGGCTATTCCTGATCTACCCCTTTGGCCCTGGAAAAACAAAACATTCTGTTATAATGTTAATTACAATAACACCCGATTCACTGACACTTCTGAAAGGGAATATCAGCAGAAATCACTAAAGTGGTTTGGTTTCCTCCATTATTACTCTTCTTATGATAGACACATCTACCCTAGTGCTTAAAAATGTTCCTTCTGAAAAAGGTGCAAAATTTTTTGCAGTGTCATAATTGTCTGCATGTTTTTTTTCTATTATATGTAACCTTTTAATACCAAGTCTTATTTTCAATGACAAAGTTATGCTTCTAAAAATACACATGACTCAGATAAGTGAATTTGTTCATAAACAAACTATTGTCATTCTGAGGAACCTTGAACTAAGAGCATTTATATTAAAAACACCCTCTAAATGTACTGATGTAATGTAGGTAGGAGCATCAAATGAGCCAGATCAATAATTTTAAATTAATCAGTGTAGTAAGTGGAATTATGAACCCATTCTTCCCCCAAAAAATATTGGTCAAGCCCTAAACCCTGGTACCTGTGAATATGGCCTTGTTTTGAAAAGGGTCTTTGCAGATGTGATTAAGTTAAGACTCTCAAGGTGAGATCATCCTGGATTAACTAGGTAGGACCTAAGTCCAATGACACATGTCCTCATAAGAGACAGAAGAAGAAGAAACACACATGGAGAATGCCATGTGAAGAGACAGAGGCAGAGATTAGAGTTATATGCAGGCACAAGCCAATGAACCCATGGAGCTTCAGAAGTTGGAAGAGGCAGGAAAGATCCTCCCTTAGAACCTTCAGAGGAAGCCAACACCTTGATTTTCAATTTCTGGCTTCCAGAATTGCGAGAGAATAAATTTCTGTTGTTTAAAGCCACCAAGGTTGTGTGGTAACAGGAAATTAATATACTCAGATCTACCAAGAATTTCTCTTACTTTTCTTTTTTTCTTTTTTTTTTTTTTTTTTTACAAAGACAGAGAGTGAGTCAGAGAGAGGGATAGACAGGGACAGACAGACAAGAACGGAGAGAGATGAGAAGCATCAATCATTAGATTTTCATTGCATGTTGCAACACCTTAGTTGTTCATTGATTACTTTCTCATACGTGCCTTGACTGCGGGCCTTCAACAGACCGAGTAACCCCTTGCTGGAGCCAGCGACCTTGGGTTCAAGCTGGTGGGCTTTTGCTCAAACCAGATGAGCCCTCGCTCAAGCTGGCGACCTCGGGGTCTCAAACCTGGGTCATCTGCATCCCAGTCCGACGCTCTATCCACTGCGCCACTGCCTGGTCAGGCTTTCTTACTGTTCTTAATATCCTGTCTCCCCTATTAGAATGGAATTTCTATAAGTGCGTGCATCCCCAGCAGCTAGCTGAGTGGAGCGTCTATCACGTGTGCCAATATGTGTTGAGTGAATGAATGAAGAGCAATCTTTTTCTAGACTGTGGTTAAGCTAGACTGCTGGCCTTCCTCAAACCTACCCCTGTAATCCCACCTCAGCCTCTCTCTCTTGTGGCTTCCTACTTACCCCTTACGTGCCACCTGCCTCAGTCTTTTGTTTTTCACTTGTTAGGTCTTCTAAATTACAGTTCATTGTTCATTTCTGTGGGGTTTTTTTAAACAAGAAAGGGGGCGGGGACAGACAGACAGGAAGAGAAAGAGAGATGAGAAGTATCAACTTATAGTTGCAGCTCCTTAGTTGCTCATTGATTGCTTTCTCATATGTGCCTTGACCAGGGGGCTCCAGCTGAACCAGTGACCCCTTGCTCAGTCCAGCGACCTTGGGCTTTGAGCCAGCGACCATGGGGTCGTGTCTATGATCCCACACTCAAGCTGTAGACCCTGCGCTCAAGCTGGTGAGCCAATTCTCAAGCCAGATGAGACCAAGCTCAAGCTGGTGACCTTGGGGTTTCAGTGTCCCAGACCAATACTCTATTTACTGCACTACAGTTCATTTTTAAAAACCATTCCTTTCTTTAAAAACACAACTCAATTGAGGTATATAAATTATATACAATAACATTCACATGTTTAAGTGTACCATTCAAAAAATGTTAGTAAATTCACCAACCCTCACCATAATCTAGTTTTATAACAATTTTATCACTCCAGTAAGAGCCCTCATGCCCTATTACAGTTAATCTTCATTCTCACCCCCAATCCCAAGCAAACACTAACCAATTTTCTGTCTATAGATTTGTCTGTTCTGGACATCTCATTTGAATGGACTCATACAACATGTGGTCTTTTGTGTCTGGCATTTTGCACTTAGCCTAGTGCTGTTGAGGTTCACCTGTGTAATAGCCCTATCAGTGTTTCATTCCTTTTAGTGATGAATAGTATTTCATTTCATGATATACCAGTGTTTTTTCTTTCCTTTTCTTTTTTTTTAGTGAGAGAGAAAGAGGAAGAGACAGACAAATGCAGGAAAGGAGAGAGATAAGAAGCATCAACTCATAGTTGTGTCACTTTAGTTCGTCATTGATTGATTCTCATACATGCCTTGACGGGGGGGCTCCAGCCAAGCCATTGACCCCAGCAATCTTGGCTTAAGCCAAGTGACCTTGAGCTTCAAGCCAGTGACCTTTGGGCTCAAGCCAGCCACCATGGGATCTGAGATATGATTGATCCCATGCTCAAGCTGGCGACCCTGTGCTCAAGCCGGTGACCTCGGGGTTTTGAACCTGGGTTCTCAGCATCCCAGGGTGATGCTCTATATACCGCCAGTCAAGCTGGATACTAACAGTGTTTTGTTTTGTTTCTTGGTCCATTCACAAGTTGATGGACTTCTGGGTTGTTTCCACTTTGGGACTATTATGAATAATGTTGGTATAAATATTCATGTGCAAATTTTTATGTAGATATATGTGTTTTTTTTGTCATGGCACATGCCTAAGAATAAAATTGTTGGGTTATATGGTAAACCTGTGTTTAACTTTTTGAAGAACTGTCAGACTATCTAGTGTGGCTGCACCATTTTACACTCCCACCACCAACAGTTGAGAGTTCTGACTTTTCCATACTCTGGTCTGTGTTTTGTTGTAACCATCTTACTGGGTGTGATGTGGCATTTCATTGTGGTTTTGATTTGCATTTCCCTGAAGGTTAATGACATGGGTATTTTGTCATGTGCTTATTGATCATGTGTGTTAATTTTTTAATGTCTGGATTTTTCTTTATTTGCTGAAGGGTGGGTTCCATAGTTCGTTGTTGTTAAATTCTCCACCACACACAGCACTCTCCCATTGCGGTGCCCGGTCAATGTGTTCTGACCGAGGGGTCTTCCTGACTGTGCAGAGAAGGGGAGACCCCACTTTCCTTCTTTAGGATCGCTGCTGCCCCCGCCCTGCCTTGGGCAAGGTGGGGGATCTCATCAATCTCATCAATCTCATCAATCTCACCAATCTCTTTCCTTTCCATTTCTTTTCCTTTCTTTTTCTTTTTTCTGTCTGGTTATTTCCCCTTCACATCTCAGTTATTTATTTTTTTTAACTTACTCATTTTTATTAGCCATTATACACTAATTCCCCATTCGCTGCTCCCTTCAGATCTGGGCAACAACTGAAGTGGTACATTTTATATATAATAATCTCTAGCTGTCTTCTCAAAGGGGTTTTAAATACATCCTGTTAATCGTAAAAAGCCAGTAAGATGGCTAAGCTTCAGCCAAGCGTTTTATTATCCTCTGGGCAAGGCAGGCTTTACATACAAATAGTGTTCCTAAGTAAAGTTACTGGTCTGCCGCTACACACTAATGGCATCTGCTGATCACAGAGCTTCCCTTCTTCTGGGGATTGGACTGCCCAGTGCCAACTTCCCAAAAGTGTCTCGGCTTTATTCAGCCGGGTGCCTTGCTGGGGCCACAAATCACACCTGTTTGGCTCTGCATTGCTTTCTTAAATTTTGTTTATTTGGTGACTGTTCAAAACGGCATTCATCCACAGGAAAACTACATCAATATATGTTAAAGAAATAGTCCCTGGGTAGAAAGTATGTGATTTGGCTGCCATTTTAATCAAACACACCCACTCCATCCCAGAGGCTGTCTTTCCCTGGCCCTTTTCTATAAAGACACTAAAAACTAAGCGTTTGCAAAAAAGTTGCACAGAAAATTGTGGTGTACTATGTTGCTATGAATAGTCACTGGAATTTTTCTCAGAAAGAAGCCTTGTACTCATTTACATTGTTAAAACATAAACTGAGACATATGTAAGTTTTAAAAAGTTTATTCGATAAAAATCAGTTGGAATGGGGCCATGCCAAACTGGAAATGGTTAGGACTGCTCAGTAAACAGGAGTTCAGGAAGAGACCTTTTTTTTTCCCTCGGGAGCATTATAACTTTTTATTTCTCCCAATTTTTTCACATTCTGAGTTAGACCATTTATTTTTTCCCCACCTACCAGGCAAGGGTATTTAATACACAGGGATACAGCAATACCTGTGTAGGTCATGGAGGCCGTAGAGACTTGTCTTCGGCGGAGGTCAGTTTTCCAAAGTCAGCAGATTAGCTGAAAATGAAGTGTGGTCAAGTGACCCTCAGAGATCCTTCCAGGCTTTTTTTTTTTTTTTTTGAAGCTAGAAACTGGGAGAGACAGTCAGACAGACTCCCGCATGCGCCCGATGGGGATCCACCCGGCACGCCCACCAGGGGCGACGCTCTGCCCACCAGGGGGCGATGCTCTGCCCCTGGGGGGGGGGGTCGCTCTGTCGCGACCAGAGTCACTCTAGCGCCTGGGGCAGAGGCCAAGGAGCCATCCCCAGCGCCCGGGCCATCCTTGCTCCAATGGAGCCTCGGCTGCGGGAGGGGAAGAGAGAGACAGAGAGGAAGGAGAGGGGAGGGGTGGAGAAGCAGATGGGCGCCTCTCCTGTGTGCCCTGGCCAGGAATCGAACCCGGGATTTCTACACGCCAGGCCGACGCTCTACCACTGAGCCAACCGGCCAGGGCCCCTTCCAGGCTTTATGCCCTTTTCCACTCTGCCAGTTTGGACACTCATAGGCCAGTTTTTGTATTTCAGCAGTATCCCCCTCTCCTCTCCTACCTAACCCTTCAATTTTGCACCTGTCCTGACTCATCTTGCTTTTGCTTTTCTTAATATCCTTTCCCTTACAAGGTGGGTTGTTGGTGCAGAGAGACTTTTATAGAGAAACGGCAGAAGCAAAGAAAGGCTATAGCTCTGATTAATTGGTTGTAGCTTAAAGCCTAGTTGGCTGGGATTGGTTGTTTTTAGTGCTTTGATTTCGTAACCTGGAGGCATTGATAGGCTTAGATTTGGGTCTGTTTCTATAGGCCGTCATAGCATTAGAGCCACCTGTTGTCCAGTGGCCTCCTTGTTCAATTAGTACAAGAACATACACACTGTTTCTCACTTGAGTACAGGCAAGAAACAAGATGGGTACCACTGAGGCAAACTAGAGATTCTGGCCATAAAACCATTTGAAAGGGGCAGAGTTCCTAATCACATGGACAAGTGCATTTAAAAAAAAGACTCTGGGTCTGTGTATGTAAAACTCACTCCTGGGAGAGGGATGTTCTTCTGAAAGGGGAGATGTTCTCCATCACAAAAGGGGAGAAGCATTTAGACTCTCCTGGGGGTGAACAGAGGCCACAGGTTACAGCTTTCTTTGGACGTTGCTTTGACAAAACCATTCTGCTGAGGAACTTTTGTTGCCAGCAGGGCTGAGCCAGTTGTCCTTTGTATTTGATGATGAGCTCTGTTTTGGGCAGGAACCCTGGACAAAAAGACTCATGTGGGACCAGAAGTCCTTTCTACATTGAGTCCATACGTAAAGGTGGCTCTTGATTTGCTTCCTTGCCAAAGGAAATACTTTATTGTAGATATTTAAAAATCCTTGAAACTATTTAGAATACTGGATCTCAGAGAGTGTTAGCAGTGGGGGTGGGAGTTAAGAAGCATACCAGGACTATTTGGCTAAATGTTCACAGGTCCTTCCTCTTTCAGATTCATTGTCTTGATTTTTTTTTTTAAATAGGCATTTTGTGTTATGACAAAGTAACAGCTGTGAACGGCCCTGTTGTAAATTGTCATATGCTGCATCAGTATTGGTTATTACTATGCTTACGCATTACACCCTACATATCAAATAAAATTAAAGTCAAATAAATGAAGTCATGACCATCGACAGCTTTCAATTATCTATGTATAGATAAGGACTATTCCTGCTGAATGAAAAGTGGTCAAGTACCTTCTTTGCCATTTTATTTCTTTGCCGTGTTCCCTTGCCAACAATCATAGCTCATACTGACTGAGCATTTGCTATGAGCTGAGTCCTGCGGTAGGCCCCCGCATATACTCCTCCATTCAACCCCGAGGAGGAGGAACTGTTAGGAATCCCACCTTACAGGTGTGTGAAAAGTGCTTGAGTAATGCATTGAAGATCTCAATGTGAGCCTTTGAATCCAGGTAAAGAAAGACATTTTTTAATCTATTTGAGTATTAATGAATGCAAACTAATTTTACTATTAACTAACACAGAAGAGTACCAGGTGTGGCTTTGCCAGAGGAAATATTAGACATCCAGTTAAATTTTAATTTAGATAAGATATACTAATTTTCTAGTATTAGCATATCCCAAATATTGCATAGGACATACTAAGAACTTGCTCATTGGCTACCTGAAACGTAAATTTAAAGTTGCTCATTGCTAGGGTGGTAACGCCTTCCCTGGGTCCAGTTGTGTCCCTCAGAGGGAAGATATGAGTCAGGGACACCCTTGCCATTTGTGGGTCTTATGACTAGCCAATATTCATGCCAATTTTAGGGTGAAGCATTAGAAAGTACTAATTACTTTTCCATGTGAGTTTTAGTGATGGCTTGTTGTGTTCAATGAGGCTAATGCGTCATGTTATCATAGTATGACTGGTGCATGTCATGGTTTACTTTTAGTATTAGCACAACATATAAAAATCTTCAATGGCCTGACCAGGTGGTGGCGCAGTGGATAGAGTGTCGGATTGGGATGCGGAAGGACCCAGGTTTGAGACCCCGAGCTCACCAGCTTGAGCGCGGGCTCATCTGGCTTGAGCAAAGAGCTCACCAGTTTGGACCCAAGGTCGCTGGCTCCAGCAGGGGGTTACTCGGTCTGCTGAAGGCCCACGGTCAAGGCACATGTGAGAAAGCAATCAATGAACAACTAAGAAGTCGCAACGCGCAACGAGAAACTGATGATTGATGCTTCTCATCTCTCTCCGTTCCTGTCTGTTTGTCCCTGTCTATCTCTGCCTCTGTAAAAAAAAAAAAAAAAAAAAAAAAAAATCTTCAATGGCCACAAGAAATATTCCCAAGATAATAATAACACCAATTTGAAAGATATTTTGAAGTTCTCCAGGAACCCCAAAAGGTGAAGCAACTAGACAGTAATTCTCTTAAACTTGGCATGGGATCCCTCAGGGATTTTATCTGTTTGTGCAATGTCCCTAAAGAGAGGTCACATTTCCAGATTCATCAGGTGTACAAACACAACATTCTGTTTTTATGATGACACGGGTGCCACCTTGAGATGCAGTGATAATGTCTAATGCCACCCAGACAGCTTTTCTCATTAAAGGCCTATCAGTGTCTATTGAAGTTCAGCTCTGATGACTGTCATTGAGAGCTTGTTGTGTGAATTTAGTTAAAGCTTTGGTACAAGCAATGACATCCTCAGTTCCTAAGGCAGGTGGAAAAATAGCTGCTAAGCTATCATGCCAATGGAAAACAGCTCTGGTCCATCATGCTTTCAATAAAAGGGAGATCAGCAGTAGAGGAGACTGAAGTACAAATATGTCTTTGAGCCCACAGATATCTGATAGTTCATCTCCCTCTACAACCTGGATGTAGCCAAGACCAGAGTTTTGTACCACAGAGCCACTGTGTTTCATTAGGGGCTACAATACATTTCATTCTTCTTTCCCAGTCTGTCCCAAACAAATCAGAACTTTAAAACATTTTTTTTTCTTTTATGGATTTTAGAGAAAGGGGGAAGGGAGAAAGAGAGAGAAACATTAATTTGCTGTTCCACTTATTTATGCATTCATTGGTTGATTTTTGTATGTGTTCTGATGGAGGATTGAACTAACGACCTTGGCATATGGGGCCAATGTTCTAACCAACTGAACTATCTGGCCAGGACCCAATCAGAATTTTTAAAAGCTATAAAGGAATTACATGGATGGTTAGCTATTTCCCCTAACATTCTGGTACTATTAGGAAACTCTAGTAGAGAATGGTTTCTTTATTCCCCACATAAAGGAGCTAAAGAGCCTAAATATTCATATCCAGGAGTGAACCATATGAATCTATCTCAAATGTGTACATATTGTCCAATTGCTCTGGATTTTGTCAGGATTCTCGCTATCTGCAATCCTTAAGGCTGCTTGACCAGTGGCATTATAGGACAAGGAGAAACTATGACCATGGTATTGTTATTAGACCATTTGTCAGATGTTTAGATGTTTGTAATATAATCTCAGTTGAACTTAAGGTTGAACTTTGTTGTGTTTCTATAATCAGCTTTGGTAAGTTGTTCTAATAAGTCCTTTGGAGAAGAGAACCCCATTCCCTTTTATCCTCAGAGTAGCCCTATCCCATTCCTATCCCATTTCAGGTCCTGTTGGTGATATAACAACAGACTGCCGTTTTCCCAATAGCCATTTGAGCTTATGGCAACCCTTTATTCCAGTGTCTAGGTTTTTTGCAACAATGACAAATTCCAGTTTGATTGTTACAGAACCCTTTCTGATTCTTCAATTCTGATGGGCATGTTCATTGTAATTGTAAACTCGGGACTTGGGCTGTTTTAATTTAATAATTCAGAGCCTGATTAATTTTCCTTTTGTTATTTTTCTTCCTTTGGTTATTTTCCTTTTGTTATTTTGTTATATTTCCAACTGTTATCTGTTGTTTTGGATAATTAACTAGCCAGATTAATTAAATCATGAGTATCCATAGTGGCCCAATTAAGTTGGTTTCTTTTTACCAGAGCACAAAGTTCATCATCTAATCCATTTGAAAATGTAGTATTAGCCTGACCTGTGGTGGCACAGTGGATAAAGCATTGACCTGGAATGCTGAGGTCGCTGGTTTGAAACCCTGGGCTTGCCTGGTTTAGGAGCATATGGGAGTTGATGCTTCCTGCTCCCCCTTTCTCTAAAATGAATAAAATAAAATTAAAATTAAAAAAAAAGGAAGTTTCCTCTCTCTTGATATTCTCAATGCCTGGAAACTATAAATATAAAAATGTCTTCTCTAAATGTCCAGAGTAATCAAGAAACAATTTCATCTAGTCTTTGAACACATTGCTCAGTTTTCCTCCGATCAATATTCTTTGGAAATATTACATTTTATCATATAGGTCTTTGGCCAAATTTTGAGCTGTCATTTTATCTGTTGCACTGCTTGGGAAAGCTTGCTAAAGGTTCTTTCCAGCTGGCTAATTCCATCCATTCCTTTTCATCTCCTTCCCCTAACAATATGGACTAACTGATACCAATCTGAATAACCAGGTTCAGAAGTCTGCACAATTTATCAAAATCCACTTGAAACCCAAGAGTTTTTTGGGCAGCACTTGGGAAGTCTTTTTTAAAAATAATTTTTAAATTAAAAAAAAAATTTTCTATTACAATTTACATTCAATATTATTTTTTATTTGTTTCAGGTATACAACATGTAGTTAGCCAATCAGGAAGTCTTTAATAATGGGTCCTAGCTGGGCAATCGGTGTCGGCCTGATTTCCCTTTCTGCAGACAGCTTCATCCTATTTTTTTTAAATGTTGATGAATTTTTTGTGTTTGTGCTTTTACCAACTCTATAACTTGGTAAAAATCCCCTTTCTCTGAGCGGTTACCTCCTAAAATATATGACACTGGCCTGGATATACCCAGCAAAAATTCTGACACATTCACAAATATTTCCTGACCTCACTAGTGCATTTCCTCCCATGGATAGTTCTAGCATTCCTGGGGTGGGAATGTGTAATGATGCTAGAGCTCTAGAAGTAGTCTTTGTCCCTGCATGTCAGATAAGCTTATCTTCTTATGAGGTAATACCCCAGTCTAATTAGCTTTGATACGGAGCTCATTAGCAAATACCAAAGTCTGTGACTTCCTACAGAACAATGGCCAGCAAACCAAACGTAGAAACTACTGGCAGAACCCATTGGTCTTTGGGGCTCTGGGAAGGCTTCCAACATCCTAAAATAACTTGTGACCATTTACAATAGGCCTGAGATACCTGAAACAAGTCAGGTATCACAGAGGTCTCATAAATCTTGAGTATAATTCTCAAGACTATCAGTTGGAGTCATAGACAGAAAGGTGTTGCTTCGTTCTACAAGCACTTAAGATTGTTTAAGTGAGCTTCTATTGGTCCTCTTGATAAATGATCAGATACCTTCCTTTTCCATCTCTTCCTTCTATCCATCCTCCAATGGCCTCCTCCTGGCATCACACACCGAGAGCTGGGCTATTTTGATGTCGCCTGAGCTTATTACCATTGTAACAATTGCTTCTTACTAAGAAATGAACCAGTGGAGATATGACATTTATTTTAGCTCAACATTTGCACGTCTGTTTCTGAAAAAGAAAAATGTACCGGCAGTTACAATCCTTGCTCTCTTTCCCAGAGGGATCTGAACTGGACAGTAGGGTAGTGGGTCAGTCACCCCACTCTTCATAAGCAGACTGTGAGTTTTGATCTCTAATATGATAAATTTTCTGGTGAATTTTAGTTTAGAAAAATAAATAAGGAGGACAATAGCTAACATTTATTGAGAATTTTCTGTGTGTCAGGCATTGCCCTGGGTGCCTAGGGCATTCTATTATTTAATTCTTACGGCAACCCTAAGAGATGGGTATTTTGAGTACCTCCAATTTAAAGAGGAAGAAAAGGTGCAGAGAGACTGAATAACTTGTCCAAAGACACACAGCCAAGGATTCTCAGAACCCAGATCTAACCAGGCAGCCCTTGCTCTTCATAACTCGCCTGTAGCAGAAAATGATGATGCTCGTATGTAAACACATAAGTAAGTCTCTCAGCTCCTGACCAATAAGGAAGTTTTTGCCTGGTTCTGTTTGTATTTGTTCTTTAGATGCGAAGCTGAAGCTTACCTGGTGGGATAAAATTAGATTTTTTTCCCCCAGAGATTTGGTTGTTTTTCAGGCTTGGCCTGGGATATTCATCCCATCAACATTCTGATTACGGCCTGACCAGGTGGTGGCGCAGTGGATAGAATATTGGCCTAGGATGTGGAGGACCCAGGTTCGAAACCCGAGGTCACCAGCTTCAGCTTGGGCTCATCCAGCTTGAGTGCAGGGTTGAGGGTTTGAGTGTCGCATCATAGACATGACCCCATGGTTGCTGGCTTAAGCCCAAGGTCACTGGCTTGAGCAAGAGATCACTGGCTCTGCTGGAGCCCCCCAGTCCAGGCACATATGAATGAGAAAGCAATCAATGAACAACTAAAATGAGTTGATACTTCTTATCTCTCTCCCCTTCCTGTCTGTTCCCCCGACCCCCCGCTAAAAAAAACCCAACATTCTGATTACATTTTCATTATCATTTTACTGCAACCATTTATGAATATGATAAAACAGAACTGCTTCTTCAGTAAATCAGGAATGCTGGGCCTACAGTGAATAAAGAGATCTTTCTTTGAATCTGAAGAAATTCAATATACAGACATCCTTCAGTATTTATTAGGAAACCACTAAACGCAACACGCCTGAGCTTGGGGCAGTTTCTTCTTTTAGTTTTTCCTAAGGTATCTGCACTTCTATGTTACACATCATTGGTTATATTTTAGGTAAAAAAAAAATCAGCTTATTGACTTTTGTGTTGCATACTCTTACGCGTGACACACCATATTTAAACAGGTTCAAACAGGTCCCGAGGGTGATTTTTCAAATTCATGTCGATAAATGGAAACTTTGAAAATAAAAGTTTATTTTCATTGAGACATAGATATTCATCCGCTGAGCCATTTTAAATTTATTCTTAATGTGCTTTAAATATGTTAGTTCTTGTAAAGAAAATAGAAACAAAATCCAAATATGAAAAAATTTTCCAAGTTATATTAAGTTTATCCCATGAGTGACATAGGAAAATCCCTCTTAAGAGAAATGACATTGCAAAAGAGGCACATAATCTTTTTTTCTTTTGCAAATAAAAAATGTATCCTGCTTCTAAGCATTTTCCACTGTATTTAACAATTTATTAAAATGAACTTTCTTTCTCATGTGGATTTTATCAAGCTTTCTTATCCTGTAGTAGTTGGTCCATCCTTTCTATTTTCTTCTTCTCTCTCATCCTTCTTCCTTTCCTTCCTTCCTTCCTTCCTTCCTTCCTTCCTTCCTTCCTTCCTTCCTTCCTTCTTTCCTCCCTCCCTTCCTTCCTTCCTTCCTTCCTTCTTTCCTTCCTTCCTTCCTTCCTTCTTTCCTTCCTTCTTTCCTCCCTCCCTCCCTTCCTTCCTTCCTTCCTTCCTTCCTTCCTTCCTTCCTTCCTTCCTTCCTTCCTTCCTTCTTTCCTCCCTCCCTCCCTCCCTTTCCCCCTCCCTTCCTTCCTTCTTCCTTCCTTCCTCTTTTCCCTCTTTCTTCCTTCTTTGCTTCTTTCTTCCTTCCCTTCCTTGTTCATTTTCTTTCTCTTTCCCTCACCCCTTATTGCCTTTCTTGATGGGGGTGACCACGGGGATTGTGGGACCCTTAAGTCAGGAAATACAGGGAAGATGGGAGGCTTGGTTGGAATATGTAGGTTTGGTGGATATTCAAAAGAAGATGCAGAGTTCCAGGTGGGACTCCAGCATGCCCTGAGTATCTCTATCTGGGGAAGTGTCAGCACAGTAGGAATGGGAGGAAGAAGACTGTGCATGGGCCCTGGGAGCAGCAGCCTCGGGGGCGGGCTGAGGAAGAGGCCTTCAAGGGAGGAGTTGAGTAGGGAGTGACTGATGAAAGGGGCTTTCTAGGTAAAGAGCAGAGCATGAGCCGAGGGGCTAAGGGGCTGGTGGATTCGAGGCAGCCCGCGTGGTCCCAGGACAGATGGAAGCAGTGGGTAGAGCTCAAGCTAGAGGAAGGAGCAGGGGCCAGGCAGCAGGGGCACTGATTCTGTTCATTTCCCCTGTAGCGCCCATCCCTGGGATAAGATGGCACCCAGCTCTTGTAGGACCCAGGCCCTCGATACAGTGCCTGCAAGGGGCCCCCTTCAGAAAGTGGCCATAAATGATAGCACATACGGCTGTCAACATGGAGCCTTCTCTTTCTCTCTCCATGGAGCCTTCTCTTTCTCTTTCCTATAATTCAGGTCCAAGCTGCATCTTCTGTCTTCAGAATATTCCAGAATATTGAGTATGGGCTGGAGACTTTAATTTAACTCAAAGCAAAACCACAGGCAAAAAGGCTAAGAGGCAAATATTTCCAGAATACCGTGAAAGAGCTGGTAGACATATAACCATGCCCACGGCACAGCCATCCGGGTGTCTGGCCTCCTAGCATGACAATAACCACTGCGTTGGACATGTCCAGCCTTACTGCTAAGGCTGTTAGAAGTGAGCCATGGATATGACTCTGGCTTTAAACTAAAGTATCCAGGGATTCCTCTTACCAACCCATGTAGTTATTGTTGCTAATTGTTTTCTTTAGAAATAATAAAAATACCAAAGAAAGCAAGCTTATAGCAAATAAATTAGCCTGAAACTGGGAGTGTGAAGGCCTGGGTTTGAGTCCTGACTATGACCCATCGTTGTTGGGTGGTTCTGCTCAAGTCCTGCGCCCCAGCTAGGATCCACTTGCTTCACTAATAACAACTTACATTGAGGTCCGCCTTGTGGCTGGACCTGAGCTCACAGCTCTGATCTCGTTATGCCCACAGCCATTGCACGTGGTAGACATGCTCATGCTGTGCCTTTTACAGGTGAGGAGTCCGAGAGATGGAGAGGCTGAGCAACTTTCCCAAGTTCACACAGCTAGTAAGTGACCGATTAGGATTCGAACCCAGTCCTTTGGCTCAAGACCTTGTTTTTCACTGATACTCTGCAATACTGTAAAATGAGGAAAGAGGGTTAGGTGACAGGTAATTTTCCTCCCGGCTCTAATTCTCCTGTCTCTGGCACTTTGATACACCCTTACCCATCTCAATCAAGTAAAGAAAATGCCTGATATAACATAGGAGCAGCAGCAGCAGCAGCAACCGTCTATCTCAACACTCAGTTCCCTTCTCGGTGCTTGCCTGTCTTATCTCGGCCAGTCTATAAATTACTTAGCAGTCCAGCACTCGGGCTCCTCAGTGCCCAGTTCTTTCCAGCAGGTACAGACTGTTTCTGAGACCTGGCAGCTTTACTCATTTCTGCTATCTGTCTGCTTCGTAGCATATCTGAGCTGGTAATACCTGCTTGTAAAATTAACTGGGCAATGGTCTAAAGAGGAAAGAAGGCAGGAGAGGAGTCAGGGAGGGTAGAGGAAAGGAGGGAGGATGAGGAGAGGAGAAGGAAGGAAGGAAGGAAGGAAGGAAGGAAGGAAGGAAGGAAGGAAGGAAGGGAGGAAGGAAGAGAGGGAGGGAGGGAGGGAGGGAGGGAGGGAGGGAGGATGAGGAGAAGGAAGGAAGGAAGGCAGGAAGGAAGGAAGGAAGGAAAGAGGGAGGGAGGGAGGGAGGGAGGGAGGAAGGATGAGGAGAAGGAAGGAAGGAAGGAAGGGAGGGAGGGAGGGAGGGAGGGAGGGAGGAAGGAAGGGAAGGAGGAAGGAAAGGGGGGAGAGAGGGAGGGAGAGAGGAAGAATGAGAAGAAAGGAAGGAAGGAAAGGAGGAAGGAAGGGAAGGAGGAAGGAAAGGGGAGGGAAGGAGGGAGAGAGGAAGAATGAGGAGAAGGAAAGAAGGGAGGAAGGAAGGAAAGAAGGTAGGAAGGAAATAAAAAAGGAAGGAAGGGAGGAAGGAAGGAAATAAGGAAGGAAGAAAAGGGAGTGGGGCAGAAGGTATTCAGTTGAGGAGGTGGAGAGTCTTCACAGATAATGTTGATATCTTTGCTTTAGTTGACTTTATCATAAACTATTGTGATTTCAAAAAGGATTTTACTTTGGGTCCCATTCCAAGAGGCTTTTAATATGTTGTAGAAGAAGCTATTCAACATTCTTTATATTTAAATGATGTTAACATTTTATGATCTTAGTGGTTATTTAGGTAAGTAATTAACTTGCTTTGTATATACAAACTTAAAACTGCTGTTCTACTATTTCCACATCATATTTAATGAACTTACATTAACACTAGGGTATGTAATTAGGTTCAGTAGTGTAGAAGGAAAAAGCCTATTTTTTTATTGGGTAGTTTTCAATATGAAAACATTTGATGAGTAAGTCAGAGACAATTGTAAAGACTGTGATCATCAGAATTATTACTATTTAAAATATCAAGATTTTGTCTTCCCCCACCCCTAAATCACTGAAAATCCTTATGATTCTTCCCATAAATTAACAACCTGTACTTAAAAGTTCTGAAGGAAACACTTGGGAATTGCTGGAAAAATACTACAGCCCCATTTTTTAAAAACTAAAAGATGGCCCTGGCCGGTTGGCTCAGTGGTAGAGCGTCGGCCTGGCGTGCAGGAGTCCCGGGTTCGATTCCCGGCCAGGGCACACAGGAGAAGCGCCCATCTGCTTCTCCACCCCTCCCCCTCTCCTTCCTCTCTGTCTCTTTCTTCCCCTCCTGCAGCCAAGGCTTCATTGGAGCAAAGTTGACTCGGGCACTGAGGATGGCTCCATGGCCTCTGCCTCAAGTGCTAGAATGGCTCTGGTTGTAACAGTGCCCTAGATGGGCAGAGCATCACCCCCTGGTAGGCATGCTGGGTGGATCCTGGTCGGGCTCATGCGGGAGTCTGTCTGACTGCCTCCCCGATTCTGACTTCAGAAAAATACAAACAAACAAAAAAACTCAAAGATAATTTGTGTCTTTCCTAAAATTAAAATGGAATGAGCATTACAGAAAAGAAAGGCAGTTTTGCATTTAAAACACAGATCATTAATGAGAAGCAAATTAACTGGGTTTACTCTGAGGAAACTGTCCTCAGCCTAGGGGACACCTCTCCCCGACTCCCACCTGCCATTGCACTGTGGACATTCCAAGTACATTTGGCATATTTCATGTTTTCGATGCTGTACTTAAAAAGTACCTGGTTCTATGCTGTGTCTACGTTGCGGCATGAACTCTAGAATGTTTACTAGATTTTTTAAATGCTTGGGTGGTTAAATGAGATAAAATGCTCAGCCAAGAAACAAAGCACTTGGGCCTTGCTGTTGTTAATTACCAAAGAAACACTTGAGTACATTCTTGTCTTTAGCATGTGAGCTTTGATAACTCTGGAATCGAGATGTGGGACCCATAGGAGTCCCGTGTAGTCATCTGTACCTTTTTGCTTCCCTCCCCAGGAGGTCTCTGTCCTCTGCTCTCTCTCCCTTTCCCACCCTTCTTTCCCTTACACAGGGTGTCCCGATTTGTTTTTCAATGAAGATTTTAGTGTGGAACAATGAATGACCTTCTTTTTGTAATGGTACCATTTAAATGCATATTACAGTGGGCAGTCTGGATGGCATAATGTCACTGTGGCTGTGGACAGAAGGCACAGTCCAGTTATAAAGTGGGACAAAATGAAAGTCATTAGATGGACACATGTCGCTTGGGTTTGGGAATGTTTTGATCGAGTGTTTTGAAGAGTCTCAGGAGGCTGGGTGACTGTGATCAGGTCACTGCTTCCTTATTTTAGACAGTTTGGGAAGACAGACAGGAAAGGCCAGTGTGAGGATGCAGGGAAAGGAAGTAACTGGGGACTGGGCAGGAAAGGCACTCATGCGGGCACAGGAAGACAGGGACCCTGGAGAGGAAATGCAGGGAAGACAGGCACCACGAACTAGGCCAAAAGCAGGAGTAAACACAGCCGCAGAGCCAAGGGTTCTCAGATGACAGGGCCTCTACCTCGGCATCCACATCCTTCTTCCTTCAACTTAGAGAACCGTGTCCACCCCAAATGGTTCCCAGGTCAGGCTGTGTAACAGAACCAGATGGAAAGCTGAAACAAGTACAGGTTCCTGGGCCCCCAATCTCCCAGGTAATGAATCCAAAATGTTTTCCTCCATTTTCCCGCCACTCCTCCGTGGGAGCCAGCCTGGGAAACACTGATTTGCAAGTCTTGAGAGCCGGCTACCACTCTTCTGCAACCAGGCCCGACCTTTAGAGGGAGAGATGCTTTGGAGAAGGGTGTTTTTAATTTAATGAAACACAATTAGAAGTCAATACAAATAGTTCATAGACTGACGCATGTCAGTCTTGTATGTCGTAAATTCAGAAAGTTGACGGTTGGATCGTCCCTTCTATGAAGAAGCCACATGATCTAGAGATGACCTTTCTGCCCTTGGATAAGAATAGGAGATCAGCAGAGAAATGTCTGAAGAGGGAAACCCACGAACATACTGTAGGGCCAGTAGCCGTGGCCACCACAGCCAGGCATGTGCAGGTTCACATTAGATTCGGACAGATGGTAAAGAAACTGCGGAGCCAAAAACTGGTGGGCCATTCCTTTATTCTAGCCTCACACCCAGCCGGCATGTAAAAACAGACAGGGGGAAAACACTTTCCTTTCCATTCAGGGCTCCCAAAACCACTGACACATCTGGGTTGTCCTAGAATCAAAGGCCCTCTCCCCCCACCAGTCTAAGTCACCTCTAGTTCCCCATCTACCAACATGGCTTCTTACTCTGCAAAACTGGCTTCTCTCTCCTTCCCTTCCATCTTGGCTTCTTCCTCTTCTCCTTCTTTCTTCTTCTTAAAACTTTTTGGCACAAAACCCCTCCTCCAGCACACATTAATGTAACAAAGCCCCTTCCCAAGCAGGAAGGTAATTAGCAGTTTCACCTGGCAGAGCCATTCACATGGGCAGTGCCATTTTTAACAATAAAAGTGAGAAAATTCAAATAACACAAATTTTACAAACTCATTTGCCCAACACATACAAAACATCCAGATGAACATGGTAAAACCACTATCTGATCTCAAAAGCAAGCAAATGAGCTGTCCTAAATCTTACTGCACCCTGCAGGAACAAATCTTCCCTTTCATATTTAAAGTGAAATTGCTTGGACCTCAAGAACAGACAAAGTGTCAAAGGTTATTCAGTGCCCACTGCACTATTATTATATAGTAGATTTTGCATTCAAGTGATTAACTCCATTGGGGCGGAGTTAGTTCTCCTGGTGACTTCTTGTTCTGATTTTCTATTTTGTCTGAATTGGTACTCTCATATCTATCTTGCCTATATCCACCTGGCACTGAGCCACATACAAGGCCCTTGCCTTTGGTTTTATAAACAAACGCTGTTTTCAGAGGTGCAGGCGTTACCAGAAGTGCTTCCATCACAACATAGCACAGCAACAACTTTAAAAGTGAATATGAAATATTCTCTTTCTTTTGGCCCTGTGACCAGGAATTTCTTGTTCACTGACTCCTCCTCAACACCCAATCTTTCATCTGACTCCATAGATTTTATAAGCTTCTGAATTCCAAAAGTGAGTGGCATGTGAACAGTGTTTAAACATTTTTCATCCTAAGAAATAACACTGATCTGTCTTCCAAATTTACCATTTTATTAATATCAATTTATATTTCCATCAATAGAATACAATCACGCAATTTTCACCATTCCCTCACCAAAAAGAGGTCATATCTGTATTTTATATATTTACTCATATCACAGGCAAAATATATTGTCCCAGTATTTTCACTTCATTTGTTTAATGATGAACAGTTTGAGCCTCTTTTCATAAATTCAAGGGCTAGCTGTACTCATTTATCTATAAACTATTATGTTCTTTTATTTTTGTATTAGGTAGTTGATAATCTTCTTACTGATACCTAAGAACTCTTTGCATATTAGAGACAGTAACATATTGTTGTGTGTGTTGCAAATATTTCCCCTAGGTTGTTTCTTCTCTTAGATTTCCAGTGGTGAATCTAGTCCCATGGGATGCCCTTGGGATTGGGATTTTTTTTCTAACTTTCCAGTGACCACACCTGGTACTTAGTAGGAAAGCCCCCAAACCTAGGCCTATTGGTTTGATAGGACTTTGGGAGTTTTGCTTGCTTTTCCCCCTTAGCCAACCTTTATTTTCTGAGGGACACACTTTGCACTTGAGAACTACACCCAGCCGGGCTTGTGTTCTTTCTCCTTGCTAAAGGAGAACATGGCAAATTTTATTATGCCAGTCTTGGCCCATCCTTTGGGTTTTCAGATCAGTGCTCTGAGCCACTCATGGGTCTTTATTTCAGCTTTTACTCTTCTTCTAAGCTGGGGGCACGTGACTACTGCTAGACCATTATTTTCTAGATTTGGTTCCTTTTGTTCAGTTTGGGGAGAAGAAGCTTTGTCAACCTGTGTCTAGGCTGATTCCTTTCCCAGAAACATAAACTTCACTTTTGGTGTTTCTCTAGTAAGTACATTCTAGTTCTTGGGTCCTCCTGGAAGCCATGCTTGCCCAGGGCACAGTTTAAAGTGGGCCAACAGCATGGGCAGACACAACATGAGCAAAATGTATGCTAAAGCCATAGCGAAAGAAATCCTATTATCTTCTTCTACCAGGAAAAAATGTCCATAGAAAGTTTTGTGTCCTAAATGGTGAAGGGCAGTGATCCCCAACCTTTTTTGGGCCACGGACCAGTTTAATGTCAGAAAATATTTTCATGGACCGGCTTTAGGGTGGGACAGATAAATGTATCATGTGACCAAGACAAGTGTCAAGAGTGAGTCTTAGACAGATGTAACAGAGGGAATCTGGTCATTTTTTAAAAATAAAACATCGTTTAGACTTAAATATAAGTAAAACGGAAATAATGTAAGTTATTTATTCTTTCTCTGCGGACCGGTACCAAATGGCCCACAGATCAGTACCGGTCCGCGGCCCGGGGGTAGGGGACCACTCGTGTAGGGCCTTTGACAGCGTTCAATATTTACAAATCCCAGCTGTGTTTTTTCCCCCCACAGAATTAGTAGCCCTTTATTTGCTTCAAATATGCTTCTAACATGCGTGTAGGAGACTAAACGTGCTTTTTTTCATAAAACATTCTTAGCTCTCATAACTGTTAAAAGAAATATGCTGTGATGAACTCATAGCATGCGTTGTGTAATAAAGCCAGCCTTTCCCATTTCCAGTGTCTCCCTCCTTTGTGTTCTTAAGGATTACCTGGGAGCTCTGACAATCCAGCTTCCCTAGCCCTGCCCCCAGAGAGTCTGACTTCATAGGTAAAGGTGGGGCCCAGGAATCTGTACTTTAGTAAGCACAGCGGTAGTTCTGAGATTTGTGGTTCTTAGTCCAGAGCAAGCTATCCCAACCTCAGCACTTTGACATCAGTGGAGCAATAATTATTTGTTGTTGGGAGGCTGTCCTGTATACTTTAAGATGTTTAGCAATATCCTTGACTTCTATTAGAAGCCAGTAGCACCCTCGTTCTATCATGACAAAAATGTCTCTAGACATTGCCAAAATTCAGGTGTCAAAACACCCTCCATTGAGAATCATGGACCTAGAGTAAAATAAATGAGAAAATGTTAATTAAAAACAAGTTTTACTTTTGAATGCAGATATATTCATACCCTGGCATTGATTTCATTGAACATATTAAAAAATATTTCTGAGCATCTGGTATATACCAAGCATTTTATATTAAAATGTTTAATTTACTCATGGCTACCTTTTAAATACGTACCTTATAAGATGGAAGAAAAGAAAATTTTCTTGTAAATTAATATCTATTGAACAGGCATTTTTTCCTAAATTAATATTGCCAATCATTTTCTATAGGATATACTAGAATATTAAAATTAATATTAACCAAAAAATATCAATGAGTAATTAAAATACTAAATTAATATTAATAAACATTGACATTGCTTTAGGAAAGAACTAATTCAGAATAAAGCTGTGAGAGTTGCTGTTTTTTTTCTAACAAAACAAATTTGAGTTGTAAACTTCAAACTTAGAACATATGAAGAAAGGGTGATGACACACCTGCCAAAATACTGTTTATAAAATTTCACCTCTACTGTAATTTTAGAATCTTTCCTTGGCGAGTCTATGGTCTATATAAATAAATAACTAAGGCCCAACATGCTCATTTCAATGTGAGCTTTTCACATGATAGTAAAATGTTAAAAATAGATCATGATGTAGAGCACTCAAATATTTAACTCCTTGAGCCAGTAACAAAGGTGGGGGGAGGTGGGGAGTGAGGAGGGAAGAGGAAGAGGGATGGGGGGAGGAGGGGAAGTGAGGAGAGGGGAGGAGTGGGGAGAGAAGGAGGGGGAGGAGGAGGAGGGGAGAAGAGGGGAGGGGAAGAAAGAAGAGGAGAAAAGGAATTGATTGAAGCCCAAGATGATTGATGTAATAATCTCCAACCAGTCAGTAAATTCTATTGAAATTCAAGAATGTAAGAGACAAACATTCAAAAAGGCAGGTGAAATAATTCCTAAATGCAAAGAAAAAGAAGCCTATGAACATTCAGGAACCCTGAGGAGAATAGCAGATGTGTTTACATAGAATTCATCCCCTCCCTGAGTAAAGGTGAATAAAGCAAAAAGGGTGCTATTTTTAATGTGTCATTAGGGTGGACAGGCTTTCTGGGCAGTGCCCCAGGATATCATTTCTTCGTACTGGGAATCAAGGACTTGGTGGACTAAGAACGTAACACCAGATCCTACAGTTGCCCTCCCCTGCTGGGTTTGGCAGCAGAACTGACTCTCTGAAGAGAGGACCCCAGGACCTTGACCAGCAGTTCCAGCCTAGTATGGAATTTCGAAGGAGCGTAAGAAGCTCTGACTTGCAAAGCTGGAGAGAGTAACTGGGAAAATGAAAACCCGATCATGCCTCGTGGAAAGTTAAATTTTAAAAATCTGACTGTATATTCTTTTCCTCTGCTGACAATGTGCAGAGAATTATGACAACTGCTAGCTTTCTAAATGCTGATTTCTGGGTAGGGTGTTCCTGTGTGTGTCCTCTCTCAGGATTTCTAGACAGTCCGTTTTCAAAGGGTCATTAACATTATTTAAATATTCATGGTGGGGGAGGGGATAACAGACTGAAATTTCAGACTGCTCGGGAGTGAGGGATGGCTGGCCACTTTACCTGATCGAACCCCACGCAGTGTATCAGCTGCCTCCTTCCCCAGCGGCTGGCTTTGTTAACACACACGCTTTTGACACCGGGCCACCGGGGCCACAACCCGTAGGGCAGCACGAAGGTTCTGGCGAGCCAGTAGCTGGAAGCATCCCTGAACACATCTCAACCTCTAGACCCCATCAGGGAGATCCCCCAAATACATGGAGACCCCATGCTGTCACAAAAATGCATTTCCCAATCGCTCCCTGCGGCCGTACTCCCCCAGGGACAGTCGTGGTGGTCCTGGGTAAGGGATGAGGGGCTCTTCCCCACTTGGGTAGGAACTCGGTGGCTCCTGGCGTTGTGAGCACGCCCATACTCCGACACACTCCCTCAAACACTCATATACGCGCATACACGCCGACATGCCCCTCCATGTGCTATTACCTACCCAGACACAGCTCTCTCTCTCTCTCCACAGTTAAGAATTGCTGGGCTTCTCTTTCCCAACCCCGCCCTTCTTGCTCCTCCCTCTCCTCCTTGTCTCCCCTTCATTTCTCCTTCCCACCGTTCTATCCATTCATTTCTTGGTTTGTGCACAGATTCCACCCGGGCCGCGGAGATAAGGTATCGGTGGACAGCAGGGTCTGAGGAGCGGAGGGCGGACCTGCGGCTTGGAGCGCGGGGAGGGGGCGGGGAAGGGGCGGGGTCCCAGGAGCCGGCGGGCGGCGCTCCCAACGCTCCAGATCTCTCAGCGGCCGCGGCTCTAGGCAGATGCTCTAGCCCCATCCCGGGGCTGTCGCACGCCTTTCTGTGGAGTCTCTCAGACGCCCTAAGGAGGAGGCAGTGGCACCCTGCTGAAGCGGCCCCCTCCCCTCCAGGATCCGGCGCCCAGAGGTAGGTGTCCAAGCTGTGGCCCTGCGACCCCAAACATTAAGTCCCTGGGGCGCCCTCCTGGTGTTGGGACCTTGGGCGTGGGGAAAAGGTAGCCTAGGAGGGATTGGTGATCGGGGGAGTCCTCGGAACCACCTCGGACCTTAAAGAGCTTTTTACGGTACTGGTCTAGCGGAGCGTGTGCGGGGAGAGGGCCGGCCTGGAAAGGGCTGTGGCCATGTGGCTTTGAATTCCTGTGTTTGGGGCTGGGCCAGGCTGTTGGTTGCTTTATTCAATACTTATTTACTTATAAATGCTTTAAAATAATAAACTTAAGGCGCCTCCCCGACACACACACACACACACACACACACACACACGCACGCACACACCCGGCTATACAAGGAAAACAGTGAAAATCACACCGCGGTAGCCGCCTCCCTGCACTCGGGAGCAACGGTGGATGGAGCCACCGGTTTCAGCTCGCGTGGAAGGTGCGGGTCCTGCCTCCTTAGATGGCAGCGCTGGGACCGTTTTCAGAAGTCAAGAGCTTTGCAAAGACTGAGGCCGAGGAGGGCCGGGTCCCCGGGAAGCCAGAGCCTTTGGGGGTCCGGGGAGCTGATTTCGGGAGATGCTGCGGGAGGAGGAAGCAGCCTTTCTGCGCGGGCAGGAAGATGGGCCGGGTCCAAGCTGAGCCTGGAAGTTTGGCCCGAGGCTCGGGTGTTTTATCCGGTGTGTAAACCCGGAGGACACGCCTGTTTGGGCCCTTTAGGGACACTTTGGAAATTCTCAAAGCAGCATCGTTCTAGAGAGCGCTAGGTAAACGGTGCCTATCCTGCGTGGAGCCTGAGCGCGCACAGGGAGAGGGACAAGGACATACCCGCAGCTCTGAGAAACTCTAGAGAAACATAGTAGAGGACCGGGAACTGAAGCGAAGTACCTGAGAGCCGGGAGCATAGGAGCCGGCGAGCCTGCGAAGGGGGCTGCGGCGCTGTGGCCGGGTGAGACCCGAAGGCAAAGGGCTGGGTGCGGTGCGGAGGGAGCAATTCAGGCTGCCGGGTTCCTGAGCTCCGCGGCACTGACGCTAGGTGCTCGCCAGTTTAGAGGTCTCTCCCCAATCCGCAGAAAGGAGGGAGGGGTTTCTTAGAGAGAGGCGACTAATTTCGAGATCGAGTGAATTATCTCTCCGACCGGGTCAAGCCAATTTCCCTCCTGCAGTAGTAGTAGTTTGGCTCTGATAGGCTGTGTAGTGACACTTTGGTAAACCTCTACCCTTCCCTGTAGCAGTTTTAAGTGTAGTGCCATTAATTTTGGCAAACACCCCCCCCCCCGCTGTCCCCAATGTATTTACCTTAGAAAAGAGACCACACACACACACACACACACACACACACACACACACACACACACACCTGTCTCTACATATACAGTGTATCTTGGAGTCTGCGAACGAGTTGAACGTCTCAGAGGACGCGCCCTTCCGTTTTACCAGTTCCCAGGCTCCTGGAGGCTGAGTGCGAACAAACCCACCCTTCACCATAATAATCCCAGAGGATTTGTGTCCTTGACTTGACTTTGTTCTAATTAAAGAGAGTTTGCTTGAGCATCACACTTTTCTTCCTGGAAATGTTCCCATTTTAATTAAACACTCTTCTCCCAGAATGGCAGCCTCTCTGAATTTATTTATTGATCAATAACATTTCAGAGTAGCCCCTCTAGAAGAGGTATAGTTGATAAGGAGTTTACTTTGTTTCTTTAAAGCTGGTTAAGAATGGGAACTTGCCCTAAAGCACCTTCTAAGCAGCTGTCCTATGACAGCTCTCACCTCCTGCGTTCTGACACAGGCTCTTTGCTTAAAAGGGCATTTTCTTCTTTGAGTGAGCATACCATGGTCTTGTAGGGCCTGCAATTACTCTGGGCTGTTGCAATAAAATTTGCTACAAGCCAGGAAAAACGAAAGTAATAAATACTACCTGGGTCTCCCAATCCTTTACCCAGCAAACTGTGCCTTTAGGTGTTGAGCTGTTCCTCCGGCAGCAGAGTTCACATCAGATTCTTGCTGGGATGCTGAGGTCCTAGCCTGAGAGGGATGGCAGGGCTCTGAGATGGGACAAGCATTGTGAAATACCCATTATCTCATAGTTCTGGCACGACAGTTGGCACAGCTTCCTGCCTGCAAGTTCAGGGTAGTGTTGCCAGAATTTATTTCACTTTCACAAGCGGCTCATTCTGACTCTGTAGCCTCAGGAGCTCAGGGTAATAAATTGAAGCAGGTTGTCTTAATTTTGTTAACAAGTGAGGGGCAAAGGGTTCACTTTTTTTTTTTAGTTTTGAAAACTTTCAATATTTTATTATAGAACTAACACATTAAATATCTCTTTTTAAATATGTGAACACCCTAAACTCTCCTAGTTAATTATTCTAATTATTATCTGGATATCATCCTTTTAGATTTGTTAGACTCGTAAAAACACCCGTGTCCCAGATTTCTATCATGGTGGTTGTGATAAGTCTCTCCTTAGCAGGGTAATGAGAAATGTTTCAAATAGAGATGAAATTGAATTCAGATGGAGGTTGTGTTGAGGGATGTTAATTGTTGATACAGAGCATGTTGACAGTTTACTTCTGAAAACAAAGGGGAGGCATTTGGTTCCATTCTTTTAATTGTGTGCATTTCTCACCACTGAATTAACTTTTGGATGGCTGTTCTATGGTCTAAGAAGCTTGGGAGTCGCCCTCTACTTAGATTATTGATCAAGGGTCCTGTGCCAGCTATTAGAAATTTGAAGTAATTGATTAATACTCTTACCGATTTCAGTAATTTTTAGTGGTTGTAAACTTACTACCCGGAAGTAGATTTTCTGCGAAGTTCAGAAAGCCTGGATAGAGCTCAGGGCTCCACACTGACAACAGCCTCACCCAACAGCACTTGAGTGGCTTGGGCCCGACCATGATGGGAGATATATCTTTGTTAGATAATTTCCTTCTAAGAATAAGTATATATACATATATTGTATATAATATACATATAACTACTGTTTAAGTGCTCGGAGTAATGCAGTAACTGAAGTTTAAACCTTGAAAATGTGCTCCAACTATATGATTGTTGAAAGCATTTCCAAAACGTAACAATGGAGTACCTTGACTTGCTTACTTCTCGCCTTGGTGAGTTTACCGTGGTGAATACTGTGTGCTCCTTCGGACAGTTCAGGGTCTTGTAGCTTCAGTGTGATGATTGCATTGATGTGAATTACGACTTATGGGCATATGGATGTGTATTGGTGGAACCCAGTCCAGGACAGACTCTGGAAGCTGGCTTTTAAGAAAATGAGCATCCTGATACAAATGTAACTTCTCTTCTTTTCCCCACTCTCTTGAAAGTTGAGTGCCAGCAGAAGGAAGGAATCAGAACCTTCCCTTCTTCCTACAGTAAAGCGGGGTGCGCTTTCTCTGGGGTTCAGCAAGGGGTTCTTTATTCCTGTGGAAGTGAACGCTGAGATTGAGGAGGTACAGGGGAGGACAGACGGCACGGGAGAAGGGGCTCAGGGTGTCCTTGGGACACATACAACTCTTTCCCTTTTATTTCTTCTCTCTCAAGTCTAGGAGCTCCAAGGCTACCAGGACTTAAGGGGATGCATTTGAGTAGGAACAAGGGACACGTGACTGGCATTTGTTTCCTTCTTGGTGGGAGTCTCAGTGAATGAGCAGACCATGCAACTGGAGAAGGTGCCCTTTGCGGGAAGAATGCTGATAGATTCCTTACCCAGGCAGAGGACAGGGGACGGGGATGGGGGGGAAATGATGCTGCTTCCCTCAAGTGGGTTGGAGGGGTGGGGTTTTGTTGTTGTTGTTATTGTTGCTGTTTGTTTTGTCTTTTAAGTCTTATAAGATACATGTCCTGGTTGAGAGGGTTGCAGTGCGAGTGCCAGGGAAGGGCAGAGAGCTGTAGAACTTGGTGGGGAATGCCACTGTTCTTTAAGCCCTTTTGTTCTTGTGTGAGCAGGGACTCTGGTTGGTTTGGATGCTCAATTGGAGTGGATAGGATAAGCAGAGCCAAATACGTGGATGCTGTAATGGCCCGGTTAGTTATCCAGACCATGGCATGGCCAAGTTCTCTGTAAGGTCTGGAGTCTGTCATGTAAACTGAGTCTTAGTTCCCTCATCTGTACAGATGGGGATACCAAAACCTACAGATTTCAAATTTGTGTTAAATGAGGTTTATATAGAAGTACCTTGCACATGTTGTATCCACCCTCCCCCCCAAATTGGTTATTTTCTTAAGTTAACCAAAGCTTACTTCATCCTATGTCAGATGCAAATCAATGGCTTTCAAAGGTGGTTTAAAAAACTGCAGTAGGCCTGACCTGTGGTGGCGCAGTGGATAAAGCATTACCTGGAAATGCTGAGGTCGCCGGTTCAAAACCCTGGGCTTGCCTGGTCAAGGCACATATGGGAGTTGATGCTTCCTGCTCCTCCCCCCTTCTCTCTCTCTGTTTTTCTCTCCTTCTCTCTCTCCTCTTTAAAAATGAATAAATAAATAAAAAATTTAAAAAAAACCCAAAACTGCAGTAATCATGTAGCAGATCACTTGTTCATCCTTTGCACTGATCTGATCGAGAAGCTTTGAGCACGGTGTTCTCCAGGCCTGACCTTCACCCATACCCAGCAGTTTCCTCCTTTTGACCTTGGGGAGCCTGGCTGACATCCTCCCCTCCACTTAGCCCTCAGGCGCTGGCACTGTTATATGGAGGCTTCCCCAGTCATCTTTATTTCCTCTCTCGTCATGCTTTGAGTAGGTCAGAAATTGCTTCTCATTGGGAAAATGGACCCACTTTCAGGACCCTAATTGTGGGCTCTAAGCTCACTCAGTGACCAGCAAGTGACAGGTGTCAGCGGGACTACTCTCTGGAACGATTGATTGCAAGATGCTTTGCCAGCTCTTATGAGTTTAGTCTGTCACCAACATAGGAAATGTGGGTTAATATATTAAGTAAAGATTTGCAAAGAGGGTTAAAGTGAAAGAGGTTTTCCAGAAGAGCCTGAGAAGCCTAGCGAATCCAGTCCTTTCTGTCTTTCCATTTATCTTTTCACAGATTTGCAGGAATATTGGCTAGTTACAGGGATTATTAAGTAGCACTGTGCTGTGGCGGGCACACCATAAACATTATTTTGAGTGATTTTCATGCCTTTAAACAAACACATATAAAAGGTGTCTTCCACCCTTGATCCAAACCTCTCCACCAAAATCGTGGTGCCAGCCAGTAGTGGGCCAGGGACTGGGATGAGCGTGTACATTTAAGTAAGTGAGTTGGTTAGAAAAAACAGCCGGGGAGTCACAAGCAACATGATTTAGAAAGCAGAACATGTAGCACCTAACCCAGTTTGTGATACCACTGTGAAGTTTTCTTTTCAGTAACTCTCTGCTGGAGGGAAGTCCCCACTCAACATGTCTATGGACGGGGAACTGCCCAACTCAGGTCCAGGGACTTTCCGGTGTCTGTACTCCATTTAAAGACTTCGGCTGTGCAGGAAGACCCAGTTTCCCAGAAATCTGCCTGTTCCCTTGGGCAGCATGTCTGGACATGGGGTCCCCAGTATCCACGTAGGGATTCCTAGACCCTAGCACAGACTGTCAGGATCACTCAGGGGAGCCTCAATACTGCCTTTGAAACCAGCTTTCTTGGTGATGCCAAATACCAGGTGATGACGGCAATTCTGGGGCTCTGTCAACTGGTCTTTGGATTCTACCTGAGCTTTCTTCCCTGCTGGAGCAGATTATCCTGGGTTGTCAGAGGGGCTGACTGGGTTTCCAGAGTGCTTAGAACTCCCTGGTTGGCAAAGTTTAGGAGGGAATTCCCCTAGGAATTCTAGGTGTTTGGTCCTTTGTTGGTTGGAAGGACAGTACGTGTGCTTGGAGCAGCCACCTATACACCACGTTCTGTGAAGAGAGAGAGGGTTCCTTGGTGATCATCCTATCCATGGCTCGTGACTCTTCCCAGGCTGTCGTGGTGAACCTGGGGCTGGGACTGAACTAATGTTTCTTGGAGCAGAGACTGGCCCTGCAGCAGGGAATGCCCCAGACCTGTGCAGGGGAGGGAGGAACCTACCCACCTCTCCTCCCACCCAGCCTGACCTCAGCCTTGAATGCAGAGCTCTGCCAGGGCCCACCTGTGCCCCACACCTGGGTGAAGTTTCTGTAGAAGGCGTGAGGAAGGCCAAACCACACTTCCTGTAGGCGCTTTGACTGTTTCAGCGCCGCTCCCTGGCTGCACTGGCTTGCCTTATCATGATGTCATTTGCACAGTGGAATCATGCTGTAAGTTACTTTGTTTGGAACGATGCCTCAGATGCCTTGTGTAAGTTTTGTGATATGGCCTACATCCAAGGAAAGCCACAATTGTTTAGCCTTTTTTATATGGGGAGTGGGGAGAGTGATTTTATTCCCAAAGGAATAAATCTTAATTTTTTAGAAAATTAGAGTATTTCACGATCCTGGATTCAAAAGCTCTGTATGTGTGTGAGCATCAAGGTCCATGTGCCACATGCTGTGTGATTCCAAGGCTATATTTAGCCTGGCTAATTCATATTTTGCATTAGAACATTTTATCCTTTCTGAGATCAGGAATGCTCTTTTGACAAAGTTCCAGACGAGCAGAATTCATTCATTTGGGGAGGAAAATGAGCAAACTGTAGTGGAAACTCAGATCATATCCCAAGCGCTTGTGATTATGCCTGTTTGGGAATCACGTGTCCCTTAGAGAAAAGATCAATTTAGTGTTAAATGTGCACAGAGATAGGCCCTGAGTGGGAGGCATTGCTTTTGTATATAATCACAGTGTGTACATTGTTTTTAAATATTCTTTTCCTTATATGCTTCATTATCAAAACAATTCACAGCCTCCAAACGATGACAGATGTTATGGCATAAGCAGCATAGAGTGCATAAGATAGAGGAGTGAGAGGGAGGAGAAATCCCTCCTTCTCCAACCACCAGTGGGAGTGGAAGTGAGCTTTCTCTTTTAGGGAATTTCCTGTAATCCCCAGGGATGCCTTGATCCTGGTTTCCGGGCAGGGTGCTGGGAGGAGCTAAGAGGAAAGAGGGAGGGAATTAACATTTTTTGAGTGCCAGATGCCAAACGAGTCACTTCATCTTCACCATTTTATTTAATCCTTAACAATCATCATCACTTTTCAAATGAAGGTGCTGAGATCTTTGGAAGTTATGTTATCAGCCAGGGGTCCCACAGTGACACAATGTCCGTCCAGTGTTACCCAGCCCCCTGCTATTACTAAGTACGTGCTATGAGTCCTTGCTGTTCAAAGTGTGGTCAGGGAGCCTGCAGCATCCACAGCATCCAGGAGCCCTTTTGAAACTGAAGAATCCTGAGCCCCATCCCAGACCTGCTGAATTGGAATCTGCATTTTGAACTAAATCCATTGTGAGAAGCGCCTCACCACTATGACAACTAGAAAAGAGTGCGCAAACTAGGAAAGACTGGGCAAACTCCGAAACCTTAGGCTCCCTGGGGGAGGGGAACGGTGCTCCTCGATTCTAGTGGGATGCAGCTGAACATTCCACAGTGCACAGGACGGCTCTCCTGCCTCCCAGCTAACACAGGACTATCCTGCCCCAGATGCCCATATCTAGAGTTCACGCCCTGCAAATACAGCATGTCTCTAGGTGCACATAGCTGCAGATCTCTAGCAGGCATATCATAAATGAAATGATACAGACTGCCGTGTGCTATGCAAATGTGGTTCTCTTTTTTGGGACTGGAAAGGAGGACAAGAGCTTAAATTGCAGTATGAATGGAGTTTTGCGAGTTTCTGGTTATCCTATTCAAGATGCAGCCAAACGTTTCTGAGCAAGAACCGAGAACCTGTGAGGATGCTCAAAGGTGACACTCGCCCATCCTGCCTGGCAACAGCACCTTTTGTTTCTTGTATTCCCCAAACATGACAAGTTCCTGTCTTACCCTGCAGCTCCCTAGTCAGCTGTGCCACCTGGAGGCTGGGGTGGAAAGGGAATAAATGAAAGACCGACAGAGAGAGGCAAAGCCTCATTCCCACCTGCTTGGGTCCATGCATTGTTAGTTCCTTTAATTCCACCAGGCTGCGGGCACCTCCCCTGGTGACCTCCTAGCCTCTCTCCCTTCTTCTCTTTAGATTCTGGCCCAGAACATCTGAAACCATATTTTCTCCATCCCTCTGTCTCCCTTTCTTTTCTCTCTGTCTTCCTTCCTTTTGTGAGCTAAACATCAGCTCAGATCATGACTGGTGTTGGGCAGATAAAATATATTATGCTCACTTTGTTAAAGATGGCGCTGCTCACATGGAAGCCCATCGCCCAGGTGATGGTATTGGTTGCCCTTCTTGCTTGGGATGGGCGTGATTATATTAATGTGTGTTGGGGGCGGGCTGTGGGCAGGCAGGATACTTATAGCCTAAGGCTTATTTTAAAATTAAGCCTTTCCCACCCTTTTTGATGTGGGGTGGTACACTCTCATGAAGAATCCCATTATGCCTCAGATAAATGACTTTGTATCAGAGACTTTCTTGTTTGTATATTGGATTAAAAATTTGAATCTATACTATAAAGTGGGGCAGACCAGGAGTTTGGTCTCTTGGTTCCTGCGATTAGCATTAGAGGAGAGAGCAGAGAAAGGCCACATGGAGGAGGCCAGGAGAAGCAGCCAAGATGATGGAGTGCTGAGGAGAAGCCAGTTTGTGCAGAGTTTGTACAGGGAGAAGAAGAAGATGGGTAACAGAGGTGAATAAGGCTGGTGAGCTAGAAACCTTTGATTCTAGGTAACTCGGATAAGTCAGTAGCTTTGTGAGCACTGAATGAGTGGGTATGGAGCCCAGTGTGTGTTTTATTTGCCTGCCGGGTGCAAGCTAGGATTAAAGCTAATGGCCCACCAGTTCTTGGCTCTGTTGTTTCATTACAGACTGTCCGAATCCAATGTGAACCTGCATGGGCCAGGCGGCTGTGATGGTGGCCGTGGCTACTGGCTTTACAACTGGGAAGTGAGAGCAGCAGCAGCCCTGTGTATATTAAGGGGGAAAGTTCCGAAGTGAAGTTATAGCCAATAGAGTCCCTGCCCTTCATTTGTGAGCCTCCTTCAGAGTTGCTGCCAACATCTCTTGCTTTGCTCCGATTAGCCTTGCTTATATTGAGCTCCAGAATTTGAAAATGGAGTTTCTTTTCCCCCCTCACCTTTCCTGTGTTTCCCAGCTTTCTTCCATTGTTGCTATTATAACAATCATTTCTCATGCCTTTTCTGTGAACATGATCAGTGAAGTAGATTATTCAAGAGAAGTTTGGGAACCAAAGGAGATTTATGACAAGGCATTCTGAGCAAGCAAAAAATTCTTTGCAACTTCTGTGTGCTTTCTTTTCATGACTTTCATCATCTCTTGCAAAGGAAAGGTGGGAGCGTAGAAGCAAAAGGAGGCCTGGGGAGTGATTGGCAGCTGCACAGAACACCCGCCCCCAGGATAGGAACTCAGAGACCTGGCCAGGAGAAGCCAGGCTCTGGGCTCCTGGCCAGAGCGGCATGTCTCTGCCCAGGTCGGGGAGCCTGTGTTTCTCCAGTGGAATGGCTCATCTGCTCCAAAGGGCTTTAAATTGGAAAACGGGGAGTTATAGGGAATATTGGGACCAGAGAACTTCCAAGGAAGTGCTATGAAGGATTACCAATCATGTCACAAAAAGGGGAGATTTGACACCTGGTAATGGGTTCCTAGGATTGTTTTAAGAAAATAACTTGGAAATTTGTAGTAGAAACAATTCCATCTTTAATATCATTCTTAAAGGTATAAAAACTAAAAGGAGAAAAGTCTACGCTGTCTGAGAGATGGTTTCTAGACTTTTCATCATTGTAATCAATGATTAGGTGCAGCTCATAGGCCAGTTATTCCTTATTTTAGTCCCACAATAACCTTGTGGGGCGCTTGGGTCATTTTAATCCCGTTTTAAAGATGAAGGCATTGCAGCTGGGAGGGGTGAGATGAGGCAGTCAAGGTCAGACCTGGGCCATTTTCTCTCCTTGTGTCTGTGATGGCTGAGAGCCTCTGTCCTCTCCTCTGAGGACAGAGAGGAGATCGCACCAGGATATTGGGCTTTGATATGCTTAAACTACTTGTTGAGACTGAACAGCCCTTGCCCTGCCTGTTTAGTCCCTTCATTTTAAAGGCAACCTCTGAGTGTCTTTTCCATAAATGCTCTGTCTGTCCCCGCAAGGCACCCCTCCTCCCCCAACCCACACCCTGTACATGCATTGTCATATTTTGTGAACTCCTCAAGGGTCCTCTTGGGCTTGAGACTGTATGTCATCTGTTGCAATCTCCATCAGACTCCCTCTGCCATAAATTAATAAATTATGCCCTTCAAAATTGACCTGGGAAAGTGCTAACAAGAATCCTCACACAATTAACTGCTGCAGGCACCTGACCGGGTGGTAGTACAGTGGTTAGAACATTGGCCTGGGATGCTGAGGACCCAGGTTCAAAACCCCGAGGTCACCAGCTTGAGTGCAACTTACCAGCTTGAGTGTAGGGTTGCCTGCTTGAGTGTGGGATCATAGACATGACCCCATGGTTGCTGGCCTGAGCCCTAAGGTCACTGGCTAGATCAAGGAATCAATGGCTCTGGTGTAGCCCCCTGGTCAAGGCACATATGGAAAAACAACTGATGAACAACTAGAGTGCCACAACTATGAGTTGATGCTTCTGATTTTTTCTCCCTTCCTGTCGATCTATCACTTTCTCTCTTAAAAAAAAAAAAAAAAAGCCTAACAAAAAAACCACAACTGAGTGCTGTAAATACTTGGACAACTATAAAGCAACAATTACAAGGGCTTTATGAAAAATGGATCCAAACCAAGGGCAGAGTTTGCATGAACACAGGAAGGCATACTATTCTGTGCATACAATTGAATAAAACCTTGAACCTTTAACATGGGCCTGTTTCCATCCACAAATTGTGGTCAAGCTTCTTTCAGGAGAGTGTAACTTCAAAAAAGTTCAAGTCTTTCTATTTCTTCTGAAAGCTGAATCTTTCATAAAAACAGATAGTCCGAAATTAAAGTGGATTTAAGCTGCTTGCTGATAATAAATATTTACCGAAAGTCAAGCCTTATTTCATGTGTCATTTTGACCCTCATAAACAGCCTATTGGGGAAGATACCATGATCATGATATATTTTAATTTTTTAATTGAATTTAATAGGGTGACATTGGTTAATAAAGTTGTATAGGTTTCAGGTATGTAATCCTATAAGACATAATCTGTGTATTGTACTGTGTGTTCACACCATTCCAAGTCAAGTCTCCTTCCTATTATAATATTTTTGTTACCAATGAAAAAAACCAGGCACGAGGCTTATGGTCAAGGGCACGTAGCTAGTGGCAAAGCCAGGATTTGAATTCCTTTAATCTGGTTTTTATAGATAACCTCCTAATCATTACCCTCCTATTTTGCCTTCTTAGTGCTTCATGTGCTAGGCTTGTCCCTCCTTTTATTACAATTGAGGGTGTAAATATTGAAGGGTGTAAATCTCGGACCATAAACAAAGGCTTGCAAAGATACAGCATTTAAAAAAAATTTTTTTTATTCATTTTAGAGAGGAGAGAGAAAGGGAGAGAGAGAGACAGAGAGGGAGAGAGAGAGGAGAGAGAGACAGAGAGAGAAGGTGGGGAAGAGCTGGAAGCATCAACTCCCATATGTGCCTTGACCAGGCAAGCCCAGGGTTTCAAACCGGCGACCTCAGCATTTCCAGGTCGACACTTTATCCACTGCGCCACCACAGGTCAGGCAGATACAGCATTTTAAAACTTACATAAATTAATTTTGTTTCCAAGCCTTCAACCTATTCAGCTAACAAGAAATTTCACCTCAGTTATTTTTGGAACACACCCACCTTGCGATTGCATCCAGGGCCTATAGTTTGAGAAGGAGCTTGGCTGTGGGAAGGGGGTCATCTAGACACCCATTCATACTGGTCCTAGCTGCGATTTCCAGTCACGTGTCCGCATTGCTTTTGACTATTACTGTCTACATGGTCAAGGTTGAAGCTCTCTCCCTGCTAGTCCGTGCAGGCGTGAGCTGGAGCACAGAAATCCTTGGCCAGTCTGGAAACTTGGCCTGGAATCTCTCCTCTTTAAAGTCCTGCCAGTTCCCCCAGGATCTTCCAGGGAACAGAGCAAAGCACACAGGGTGGAGGGAGAAAGGACCCTATCTAAAACATCTTGTGTAATTTTGTTGATGGCTTAGAGTTTTACAAAAGCCAGGAAGAACCTTGACTCCATGACATCAGATTCCTCAAGAAAGCATTTAAATTATAAGCCTGGCTGGCTGCCTAAGGAGGAGAGAAAGTAAGGACAAGGCATTTATTTATTAAGATCTCAAAAATGTTCGCGGAGTAGAATCGTGGTTGCCAAGGGCTGGCAGGAGAGGGGAGTGGCGAGTTCAATGGGTGCAGGGTTTCTTTCAGTTTTGTGAAATAAAAAGAGTTCTGTGTATGGATGGTGGTGATGGTAGCACAATGTGAATGTACTTAATGCCACTGAACTGTGTGCTTCAAAACAATGGAATGGTAAAAAAATGGTAAACATTATGTTAGGTATATTTTACCGCAGTAAAAAAGCGAAGTCATCAATGCAGAAATGTTATGCTCTTTTTTTTCCACTTTAATTAAAAATAGTAAAAAGATAATAGCCAAATGACAGAAATAAAAAAAATAAACAATTATAATGATTAAAAAAAGTTTATGAAAAATGATTTTTGAAAGTCGGAGGACACAGGTCAACTTGAATTGTTCAGTGGTGGCTCTGTTCATCTTCCCTGTCTTGTGTCACCTCTGAGCCCAGCCTAAGTCCTGAGCACCTTGAGCCCTGATCACACAAGCATGAACTGGCTCAGAGAGTGTTTGAGGGTCCAAGCGGTCCGTTCCCTGAAGAGCCCTCAGAGGGGCGAGCCTGAGTAGCTAATGGTGCCCTCACAGAACTGGGATTTCCCTACCGCCCAGGCAGCTCCTTAATTACCATCATCAAAGGAATCCTGAGCTGTCACGTCTCTCAATTATTGTTTCCTTTGCAAATTAACTCTAGCTTGTCACAATTCCAAGTTGGAAACTCCCCCTCCCCCTCCCTTTTTATTTTCCCCCTGGTCCGGGTGGCCCCGTGACAAGGGAAATGATGGATGCCTAGACTTGTCCTCTGGCATGCAGAGTGCCAGCTCTCTGGGTCCTCTACTGGCCCAGCCTCTGAAACAGGAAGAGGTGCCTGCCGACGTCTCAGAGACACACTCTCTTGGAGATGGCTGTTTCCTTGTGATTCCATGGCTGTCGCAAACGGTATGTTCTGAGAGTGACCCTTGGGTTGCAAGGTTGTGGGAGGACAGTGGTGGCAGCTTTGAATGGCTTGTCCCTGTCAATGGGCTCTGGTGCCTCACCAACAGGGTGACTTCCTGATGGAAGGCTAGCTCCCAAGGTCCATCCTGACATCATGACAGCTGTCAGCCCCAACATGCATGTGGAGGCATTTTTGTGATGGGCACTCCTTGTACTTCCGGCCCTTGTTTGTTTGTTTTTCATATACTTGGGTACAATACACATAACATAAGATTTACCAGCTTAACCATTTTTAAATGTACAGGTTAGTGGCATTAAGTACATTCACATTGTTGTAATATCATCACCCCCATCCATCCACAGAACTTTCTCATCTTGCAAAATTGAAACTCTCCCCATGAAACAATAACTCTCCATTTCGCCCTCCCAGTCCCTGGCAACCACCATTCTACCTTCTGTCTCTATGATTGACCACTCTGGGAACCTCAAAGAACTGGAATTATATAGTGTTTGTCTTTTTGGACTGGCTGTTTCATTCAGCATATGGTCCTCAAAGTTCATCCATGTCATAGCATGTGTCAGAATTTCATTCCATTCTAATATTTGTAAATAACATTCCCTTGTATGCATGTATCACATTTTGTTTATTCACTCATTTCTCAATGGACACATGGCTTCCACAGTTGGTCTCACCCTTGTTTCTGAGACGTGAAACCCATCTGTGAGGTCCTCAGGAGATCAAGACAATTGCCCAGTCCCTACCTTCAAGGAGTTCACTATCTCTAGCAAGTGGCAAAGGACAAACACAGGAAAAAGTAAATCACAGTGCAGAAGTTGTATAATATGAGAAATCCATTGATGACGTGTTACAAGAGCTTGGATGGATGGCTTGGCAAAAGGGATGGCTTGGGCAGAGTTTATGTTAGCGCATGGATGCCAGTCAGGTAGCCCAGGCTCAGATCCTGGCTTCGTCACTTTGGGGGAATTATTGAACCTTTGTGAGCTTCAGTTTCCTCATCTGCAAAATGGAGATAATAGTACTGTCCTTGTAGAGTTGTTGGGAGGATTGAATGAGAAAATGTAGACAGAGACCTAAACAGAGGGCCTCGCACATGGTTAACATTCAATACTAAAATATGGAGGAAGCAACACATTACCTAAATGTCAGGCAGTTTGGCTCTGTTTAACATACTGATCTTGTCCTAAACATTAGTATCTGTATTTGTCACAGTTTTGGAAGTATTTATGGGTCCTTGTTCTGTCTTTCCTACTTGATCTTTTAAGATTATAGTTTTAGCAAGCCTAGTAGCCAATTTTGGAGACTCATATTATCAACAGAGAAAGTGCTTCACTTGTTCTTATCAGATAATTGATAATGAAAGTAAATATGGCCAGGCCTTCTTATCATTGGGAAAGATGTAGAATGAGGAAGGAAAATGACCATTAGTAGATAACCTTCACCTAACTGACCAGGGAATTCGCTGTCTCTAACTCTCTGAGCAGATTAGGAACAGGAGGTTGGCAGCTTCCAGTCTCTTGATAACAGGAGGTCAGCCGTGCTATCATGGCTTTATGCTCAGTGAAGGATTTCATATTTAGATTCTTTTAATCTCAAGTATTGACATACTCTTGTTTTTCTAGTAATAATTATGAAAACTTTTTGAAGTTAACCAATAAAGTAAAACAGAATAGTTTTGCAGGATAAAATAGTCTCTCTGTTAAAGGATGCCTTAAAGAATGTAGGTATAAGGTACATCATCTGGCCGGTGCATTACTTACCCTATTCCTGTCTGTCTGCCTGGTATTTCCTACCCAGGATTTCACTGACTTCAAGGCAATCGAATCCATTATTAGCCAGGAGAAAAAACATCTGCATCTTTCTTGCACCAACAATAGGTTTTTTAAAAATACATTGTACACAGTCATCTAAAAAAAAAAAAAAAAAAAAAAAAGGCCTTAGAGGGGGGTGGGTGTGAGCATAGGAATTTCCTCCTCCACCCTGGCCGTTGCTAAGCTGTAAGCTAATATTGTGTGAGAGAAAATATATCAAGGTCTCAACTTTCCTTGGCACTTTGCTTTGTATATTTGTTTACTAGTATTAATGAAGATTTCCCCTAAATGCTGGTTTTAAGCTGAATGGTTTGCACTTTAATATGCAGACTTTGGAATTTGTTTTGGTTAACTTAGGGTACCCAGGCTCCTTAGACTCCTGAAGGTTATTTATTTATTCATTTATTTACATCTTCCATGTTATTCTGATGTGGTCTTTTCATGAGCATTTCTGATCAAGAATTTTTTTGTATTGACAATTGCTCATCCTGCCAGGGTGGAGAAGTCTCTTGTGCTGCCTTTAAATGCATTTTTCTATTTGTCATTAAAAGTAAAAACAGACCTCGGAGATTTATTTTCTCTGTTTACATTTTGATGCTCTTTCTTTCTTTTTTTTTTTTTTTTTGCCAAAGTCTCTTACGAATGAAAAGGCTGAAGTGTTGGAAATACTCCTGTAGCTTTTAGCAGAGGAGGATTTAGCAAGTGAGAACTTCCCAGATTGGGTTTAGATTTGTGTTTGTTTATGTTCCTGAGTTTTGGTAGAGCATACTTTTGAGTATCAGTAGAACTTGAAGCACATAGAATTTCATGGAATGCATAATCCTTTGAGGTTGTATATTTCACTCAAATAAACTTGTGTGATGGATTGGTTACATAGGACAAAGTCTCCATCGGATCTCACTTGCCTAATTTTGTTCTTTTGTTCTTTTCTTGTTTTCCTGATGAGGCTTCTGTCTCCTTTAAGGGGGCAGCTGAGTTGCATGAAAATAAGGGTTCCTTGAAATCAACTGCATGTCATTCTTCCCGCTTATTAATGTGGTTAAATTAAACCCTTTCACATTCTTGGGGGCACAGTATGCACTTGCTCATTGATTCCGAAGCCTGGATGACCAGGAGGCCCTGAGGAAGTGACAGCTTCATCTGCCGAACAGTTCATCTGCCCCACAGAACCCATGTCTTTGGACAAGTGAGGCAGAGGGAGAGCTGCAGTGAAGTGACCCCCAGGGTCACTCACACACACTGGTTTCCGCCTGGTCTGATTTCTCAGGACTGACTCAAATAGGATTCACAGGTGGTTTTATAAGAATTTTTATTTCGGTGGAATCATCATCTGCTGGCTCCATCCATTTTTCTAAAGTCATTTGATTAGCTCAAGGATGTCCAACCTTTGTATCGGTCTCAAAGAGGGAGGCTGCTTGCTACTTAATAGTGAAACCCCCGGGAGGAAGAGGATTGGCAGGCTTCCCCATCGCATGGGTATTCTGGCATATTCCAGAGAGGGGAAACATGTGATCATGACTCCCAGCAAAGCAGGACTAACAACCTTGCACAAAACCCATCATGAAAACACCTTCACCCACTTCAATACATTCATCATCTCCTGGGAGGAGTCTGCGCTGACATCACCTGGTCAGAAACTGAGTCTCAGAAGCTAAGCGAATGGCTCAAGGTCACAGACTTGGGTCTGGCAAAATTCTAGATGGATACAGACCACCAAAGTGGTTTGGAAAGTCTTTCTCTGCTTTCAACCTTTCTATATTGGTTGGCTAGTTTCCAAAGAACAATGACAGTTTTTAAAATTATCATTTATAAAAGCTAAAAATTTTGTTCATTATATTTGTAATTATTCAAACTTAAGAAAATAAAAAGAGGGTCCTTAAGTCCATTCTTCTCATTTTTACAGACCAGAAATCTAAGATAAGTACAAACAAGTACTTTGGTCAATGTGATAACCTGGCTAGTGGTACAAAATATATCTTAATTTAAAATAATTTCAATTTCAAATAAACTTAGTCGTCTTCATATGATGATGTAAGGTCTGGATTCTGCTAGCTGCGTGTTTAGTGGCCTGAAGGAACCCAGACGGCTCCAGCCTGTCCTGTTGTGACAGAGTCCTCTGACCTGGATTGGTACGTGACACTTTGTGGTGCCTGCATGACATTGGGACACTCACTCTTCCTTTTTGTGTTTCTTTCTTTTCTCATTTTTTAAAGTTTTTTATTTATTGATTTTTAGAGAGAGGAGAGAGAGAGAAGGGGGAGAGAGAAATGAGCATAGGTGTTTCTCCCATATGCCTTGACCAGGCAAGCCCAGGGCCTTGAACCGGCGACCTCAGCGTTCCAGGTCACCGCTTTATCCACTGCGCCACCACAGGTCAGGCTTGTGTCTCTTTCTTAACCTGTGAACAGGAATAATACTCCCCATCTTGCGAGGCTATAATTAGAAATTAAAGATAACGAATTAGGTAGAATGCGTCTGAAGTTGCTATTTTTATAGATTAAAATGGTCAAATGGTGGGAATTTTTTTTATGAGGTAACCTTACAGTTAAAGAGTCTGGCAGGCACTCAGTAAATAGCAAAACTACTTGAGCTGTGACAGGGCCTAAAAATATAATTTTATGGATATTATAGTTAGATCTCAAATGTCTATTTTCTCAAAGAAATGATGAACATGAATATGGCTTTGCATTTTCTTAAATTTACTCAGAGCTCTCTGACTTTGGAAAGCCTTCTACTTACATGAGTGTCCTCCTCCGCTGACAGCCCCTCAAGTCCAGCCCTTTGACATCTTGATGGTTCATGGCTCAGGTCACTTTCTCCCGTTCTGTTATTGCTCGCTTGGATGGAGACAGGTCCTCTGCAACCCCTCCTTCCAGTTTTCTTTTATTGAAGATCAGTTTCTTTTCTTTCTTTTTTTGTGTGTGTGACAGAGACAGAGAGTCAGAAAGAGGGACAGATAGGGACAGATAGACAGGAAGGGCGAGAGATGAGAAGCATCAATTCTTTGTTGTGGTTCCTTAGTTTCTCATTGATTGATTTCTCATATGTGCCTTGATGGGGTGGGGGTGGGGCTACAGCAGATGGAGTAACCCCTTGCTCGAGCCAGTGACCTTGGGCTCAAGCTGGTGAGCCTTGCTCAAACCCGATGAGCCCACGCTCAAGCTGGCGACCTCGGGGTCTTGAACCTGGATCCTCTGGGTCCCAGTCCGATGCTCTATCCCAGTGGTAGTCAACCTGGTCCCTACTGCCCACTAGTGGGAGTTCCAGCTTTCATGGTGGGCAGTAGCGGAGCAACCAAAGTATAAATAAAAAGATAGATTTAGCTTTAGTAAGTTGTTTTATAAAGATTTATACTGCCAAACTTAGCAAAAATCCAACATAAAGTACTTGTTAAATAATTATTATATGCTTTAACTTGCTGTAACTCTGCTTTATAAATTTTATAAAGTAAAGTTACTTCCTTACTTTATAAATCACCATTACTGTGGAACTGGTGGGCGGTTAGAAAATTTTACTATTAACAGAGACACAAAAGTGGGCGGTAGGTATAAAAAGGTTGACTACCGCTGCTCTATCCACTGCGCCACTGCCTGGTCAGGCAAAGATTAGTTTCTTTTTAGCTTAGAAGCATCTCTGTGTAATAACTGCCCTACCTCATTGATGCATAGAATATAGGTGTACTTACAAGATTTTTAGCTGAGAAGTCTACTATTGGGTAAATTTTGGCTAAGATCATAGCTATAAAATTCCCATATATGGAAGCAGTGTTATTGAGTGATATGAGCTTGATTGTGATTTTTGGGATTCTTATATTCTGGACATCACTGAGTTATTAGCTAAATGTTTGACCTTGGGCTTCAAATGACTTGTTTATAAATAGACAAGATCTGTAAGAATGTTCTAAGTAAAATAATTGGTTATTTGTGATTTTCTCACCATTATATATTTATAGACAGTGCAGACAGTGAATGTTAAGGAAACAGTGAAGGGTGAGTTATTGTTAGTTCGTATTATTAATTACTTTTATTGGATTTTCCCGTTTTTCCTTTTCAAAAGTTTTCTCTGAACCAATATAACACTACACCCAGGGAAATTTGTTGCTTAAGCCTATTGGTAAAATGTAGATTCTTTTTTTTTTAAAGATTTTTTATTTATTCACTATAGAGAGGGGGGAGAGAGAGAGAGAGAGAGAGAGAGAGAGAGAGAGAGAGAAAGAGAGAGAGAGAGAGAGAGAAAGAAGGGTGGAGGAGCAGGAAGCATCAACTCCCATATGTGCCTTGACCAGGCAAGCCCAGGGTTTTGAACCGGCAACCTCAGCGTTTCCAGGTTGACGCTTTACCCACTGCGCCACCACAGGTCAGGCTAAAATGTAGATTCTCAATCACGGTTCATTATAAAACAAACTGTTGACTTGGGCAGAGGTGGGGGGAGAGGAGAAAGAAGAGAAAATGAGACAATCTAAAACCTTCATCTTTTTTCATAGGACTCAACTCAGTTTTCTGTTCTCAAAAGTGACAAGCTAAGTAAGCCCTTTTGTTTGTTGTCTTTGGAACGATTAAGAAAAAGGAAGATGGCATTTATGTAAAACTTAACTTGTTCAACAACTTCTTATGCCTAGTGGTAAAATTCATCTCCCTGCGTACGTTCTCAAGATTTATCTTGTTTCATTAAAACTTCAGATGTGTGTCATCTGTTTTGCTTGTCTTCATAGTTTTATTACTAGGCATCTTATTAGCCTTGCAATCTAGATTTAAAAACAGGAAACAGAAGAAATGGGAACATTGGAAGAATAAATTTCACTACCTCCATGTGGCAGTGACTGTGAATAATACTGTCCTGTGAAGGGGCAGGTCCTGCCTGTTTAGATGCCTTATTAAATACCGGATCTAAGGCAGAAAGAAAACATTTTCCTGAAGTGGTATCATTTGGAAAGACTTCCCAGGCAGCCACCAGAGGATGGTTTTGGAGGCACTTATAATGAATGGTTCAAGTCCAGTGAGCATTGGAGGGCGACGGTCATGGGACAACAAGGAAGAGGCAGGCTTATCCTTTGCTGACCTTTCATGTGACCCCTGCTTGGCTCCCTTTCCATCCTTCCTCCTTTTCTTCTCTGTGGGGGCAGGATTCCACAGCAGCCTTTCAAGATCTGGCATTTACCTTCAGCTCTGGGAATTTATCAAGTGAATTCTTGCTTCTCGTAAACTTAGTAACTCATCAACTAGGGTGGCCTGTAAGAGAAACAGGATGGGATGTATGCCCAGCCACGGGCCAGGCTGCCGGCACTGAGGCAGGGCTCTTTGAAGCACAGGGCTTCCTGGCCCTGGCCAGTTTGCTCAGTGGTAGAGCGTTGGCCTGGTGTGTGGAAGTCCCGGGTTCAATTGCCGGTCAGAGCACACAGGAGAAGAGCCCATCTACTCCATCCTCCCCTTCTAGCTCTTCTCTCTCTCTCTCTCTTTCCCTCTGGTAAGTTGGCCCAGGTGCTGAGGATGGCTCCATGGCCTTTGCCTCAGGTGCTAAGGAGAGCAACAAAGCAAGGTCCCAAATGGGAAGAGCATCACCCCCTAGTGGACTTGGCACATGGACCTCTTGGCACATGCGGGAATCTGTCTTTTCCTCCCATCCTCTCACTGAATAAAAAAAGAAAAAGAAAAAATGAAGAAAACACAAGCCTTCCTGCCCCTGCGTGAAGGAGAGAAGGGTGCTAAGCCCAGGTCAGGAGGGCAAAAATAGCCCTCAGAACACCCTAAAGCCAGGCTGCCCACTGTGGCTCAGAGTGGTGGGCTCACTCCATATCGCCCCCTGTCTTGCCTAGCAAGTGGCCAATCAGAGTGGAGTGATCCCTGGTTCATCAGAAGTCTTGCAAGAAGGCCCACTGTTAAACGTGGATCTTTCCAGAATCATACAGATGATAGAATTGGCCTATGGTGTCATTTCTGGAGCTGAAAGAAAAACTGAAAGTGGACCTGAGAGAGATTACTTGTCCTGTGTCCTCCGGTATCTGCACGTGGCACTAAGGGCTGGGGATGGTGGTGAAGATGACATTAGCTTGAGAGAGATCTGGAGTTAGGACACAGGCATCCTTAGGTGCAGGAATAATATCTTGATTGGGGTGCAGTGTTTATATAAGAGCAAAAATACTTTCGAGGTATATGAACCACCAAAAGGGATAATGCAACTGTGTGAATCTTATCCTTCAAATGCAGCCAGCCTGCCCGGGTCACCACACTGGGGAGCAGCTGGCTTGTAGATGACTCGCTGATTAATTGACTCTTTTCCTTGTACTCTGCTCTTATCTCCCGGACTGCTCCATTCACCTGTCTGTCTCCTGGGTTCTGCCCCAGGTCCACCTTGACCTGATGCCCCGAGTGACCCTTCTCTGCCACACCTAGCCAGGTTTCCCCTCTCCTTTGCTTGACTCTCCATGTCAACTCCATTTTGATTCAGAGACATTTTTATTAAAAAATGAAATCTGTGGCAATAAAAAGTATATAAATGCATTACTGTTGTTGTTGTTGTTTTAAAACCTTCATTTAGGCCTAGGAATTCACACAGCAACAAACTCAAACTGTAAAGTATTGCCTTGAGAAAGACTTCTAACATTGTGCCTGCCAGATACAAGAAGGAAAATTACAATTGATTCTGCATTATTCTTTTTAAGGCCTCATCATAAATTCTAAGGCACAGAATGAGCCTTTATTGCGAAGCCCTGAACCCTCTATCTGCAAGTTCATCTTATGACATTCTCTGTTCTGAGCAAGAGTGCGTCATCACTGGTCTTGTGTTTTTAGATAAACACAAAGCTTTCGGGGGGGAAGAAATGCTTAAGTAAAAAGACTCAGGTTGTGCTCCCGTGGGAGTTTCTGCAACTCCCAACTGGAATACTTGAAGCGAGCCTTGTGACTGGGCTGAGAATTACCATGGCGGACATGGCTTTTAATAGGATGTTCTGCAAGGGCCCACGTTGTATGTGACCCACCGACTCAGCCCAGGGTTAGCCTGGCTTGTTGTTTTATCTCACTTGAAAGGCTTTTGTTAGAAGAACAAACAAAGTTTAGCTGAGTCAAGAATGTATTTTAGATGCCGGCTCCAAGAATGTAACCAGAGATCAAATAGTTTTTATTTTCTCAGTTTCCCCAGGGATTATAGGTTGCACATCCTTCTGTGACTCTTGCAGATCAAAGTAGATTTACTGTTGACAAATTGCAGTTTTATATCATGGGAAATCCCCTCCCCAGTCCCTCCCAAAATCTTATATCTGTGACGTTCTGAAAAAAAAATCTTTTTAGGGGTACTATATTTCTTAAATATAGCTAGCAATTATATTATGAAGATATGTTAGTTATTTTCTGGAGGCTGAATTTATTGTTACTTAGTGTAGAATTTTTTTAAACTGTTATACTGGCCTCAGGATTTTATATAGCTTCATGAATCTCCCCACAAGATATGTATTAATTGCAAAGGGAGCAAATAGCTCAACTTTACAGCAGAGGAACCTGCTGTAAAGACACCACCCTAATCAAATATTCAAAGTTAAAACCATCCGTAATCGAACAAATTGACAATGAGAAAAGAGAAAAATACAGCATACAATATTCCTACAAAATATAGGAATAACTTAGCTCTAACCTTGATGAAATAGCAGATAATTAACTTGAAGAGCATTCAACAAAATAACCAGTCTGTAATCTTTAAAAATGTCAAGGACATGAAAGACCAAAAGAGTGTTCCAAGTGAAGGAGACTAAAGGGACATGAGAATTAAATGCTACATGGGACTTTGGATTGGACCATTTTGTTGGTAAGAACATCATTAGAACCACTGTTAAAATTTGAATGGGGTATTTTAATTTAGATGGTAGGATTCTGTCAATGCTAATTGCATGATTTTGGGGTTGTACTGTTCTTAGGTGTGAAAAAGTCCTTGTTTTTAGGAAATGTCCATTGAAACGTTAGAAATAATGGGACATTGTATCTGCAACTGATTCCAATGGTTTAGAAAAAAATTATATACATACAGACACCGTGTAGTATTTTAATTTTTAGGGCTGAAAATAGATTAAATACATTATTTTAAGAGACAAATTAGAAGGATCTGTTCTTTAATGCGGGCATAACTATTTATGCTGTTAGTTTGACAATCTTGAAAAAGTTCTAGCTGAAGCTTGGGACACCAAATTTTTCATGCGCTGACCCTCTAGTCTGCCCTTGCTTTTCTGAGCTTAGTGTGGAAAGCAATTTCAAATATGCAGTGAAATTTACTAGTGTGATATTGTACACAGGATTTAATCTCTTTAGGGCTTAGATGCCTTATCTTAAAATTCCTCTGCCATGAAGTATGAAGCTAGTGCATAAAAGTTTTTGAAGACTGAGTCAAATGTTTGTATGAGTCATAAAAATGTTTATATTTCCTATAACATTTCATTCTTTCCCAATTGTGAAAATGCTACATACTATAAAAACTGTATATACACAAAAGGTATAAAAAGAATTTAAAAAATAAAGTCCAAATAGAATCTCACCACTTAGAAATGACATGTCACTGGTAAGTAACATGTAGGCTGATTTCATTCTCATATTTATTTTTTAAACTGCCATTTTTGAGACATCATGCTGAATATGTAGTTTGTATCCTAATGTTTTTACTCCTTTTAACATAAGCATTTTCCTATGTAACAGAATTTTAGACTTTCTTTTAGCTTTTCATGTTGATATAATTTTTTTAAAATTTTTTAATTAAAAAATTTTTTTTTCTGAAGCTGGAAACGGGGAGGCAGTCAGACTGACTCCCGCATGCGCCTGACCGGGATCCACCCAGCACGCCCACCAGGGGGCGATGCTCTGCCCATCTGGGGCATTGCTCTGTTGCAACCAGAGCCATTTTAGCGCCTGAGGCAGAGGCCACAGAGCCATCCTCAGCGGCCTGGGGCCAACTTTGCTCCAATGGAGCCTTGGCTGCGGGAGGGGAAGAGAGAGACAGAAAGGAAGGAGAAGCAGATGGGCGCTTCTCCTGTGTGCCCTGGCCGGGAATCGAACCCGAGACTCCTGCACACCAGGCTGACACTCTACCACTGAGCTAACCGGCCAGGGCCTATAATTTTAAACTTACAAAAGGATTGCCAAAATAGTACAAAGAATTTTTGTGTTCACTTCACCAATTATTATCATCTCCCATAGTTGCTTTCTGTCTTTCTTCATAGGTATATATAGTATATGAATTTATATATATATAATGTATGTGTATTATATATACATTATTATATTTAATTTTAATATATTTTTCTGACTCAGTTAAAATAAGTTGCAGACATCATGCTCCTTTATTTATATTATTTTACATAACCACATAAAGTTTTAAAATTCAGGAAATTTGACATGGATACAGTACAGATATCTAATATAAATTGCATTTTCAAATTTTGCTAATTTTCTCCAAAATTCCCTGTATAGCAATTTTTTTAATTCCTAAACCAGGATCCAATTCAGGATCATTTAGATGTCATGTGTTTTTAGCCTCCTTTAATCTGGGAAAGTTCCTCAGCCCTTTAGTTGCCATTGACACTAATAAGAGTCCAGGCAATGTCCCTCTGGGTAGATTAGTCTGTTTTCGACACATGGTCATTTAGAGCTACAGACTGTCCCATTGAAATCTCCCTTGATAATTGTTTATGTTGGGTGGTTTGGTGGCTTCCAGAGGTTTGCCTTTATAAATAATTTTGCAGTGAACACGCTTATCCTCACGTGTTTGTAAGCACTCCTGATTATTTCCATCTAACATATCCTGGAAATGAAAATATCAGATACACTGGCAAAGCTATAAAGACTCCTGAGACATATTTCCAGGTTGTTTTTCAAAAGAGCAATACTAGCGATAATAAAATCTCACAAGTTGTCAAATTAAGGTCCATGTTTGAAAGCCAGGAATATAAAATGAAGATCTACAGAGAGAGTCTATGTTGTTACCACAAAGTATACTCTAACATTTGTGTTAAATGTGCTTTGTTATGCAAAAATGCAGGGCCCTGACTTTTGCATGCATAAACTTTAGAAGTGTGGAGAAAGCAAGGTAGTTGAGGCGCCTCTGAGCTGGTAGGCAAGCCAGTTTTTATGGGTTACTTCTTAATTTGAAATTGATCCTGACATCCATCATGGTAAGAGGACTGTATCATTGCTTGAGGCTCCCTTTCACTGCCTGTGTAGATAAAGCTGCAATGTTTATTTTATGGGCAATTCTTAATCTCTAGCATACGAGCGGGGCTGTCACACAGACCGTACCATCCCAGTGCCAGGCCCAGGCACAGTGCTTGTCTCAGAAACAATTCCAATGGGCCTTTGTTCAATGAAATGGATAGATTGGGTAGGTAACCCCTCCGTGGGTCAGCTTTGGGAATCAGTGCCTTAAGTAGTGAAGAGCACAGCGGTGGAGTCTGACACTTTTAGGTCTGAGTCTCAGCTCCACCACTCACTTGCTGTGTGACATTGAGCAAATCCCTTAACCTCTCTGAACCTTGGTTCCTTTATCTGTAAAAGGAGGATGGTAATGGTACCCATCTAATAGAGTGGTTGAGATAACACACAGAAAGCACTTAGCACGCTACTCGGCACATCCTAAGCACATGTTCCCTGTTAGCTTTCATAATTATTGTAACAGTCTGTTTGTGCCTTACTGTGGCCCACATCACTTTCAAGGCTTGTGAGGAGTGGCTCTTGCATCTGACAGCTGAGAAAGCCCACACTCAGAGCGGTTCTGTGAACTGCCTAAGCTCTGTAGCCGACACACAGCGAGCGAGGCCCGGCATTCATCTCACTTCTCGGCCTCCCAGGTTAGGGCTCTTTGCCAGAGTCCCACTGCCTGTCCCATAACCCTGTACCTGAAGGTCCAAAGCTATTTAAGCCAATGTCAAATAAACCCCAGGGTCCTCCTCCAGGTATGTCTTGGTACAGACCAGACATTGGCAAACTTTTCTGTAAAGAGCAAATAGCAGATATTTTAGGCTTTGCAGGCCATGTGGTCTCTATTGCAGTATCTCTGCGGTTGGAGCTTGAAAACAGACTTAGGCAATGTGTAAATAAATGGGCGTGGCCACTTTCCAATAAAACAGTGTTTATAAGAACTGGTGGCAACCAGATTTGGCTCAGGCATGGGCTGTTTTTATCAACCCCGGATTTAGACAGTTTGCATGATGGGAGGCATGTGCATTTCATTACTTGGGCCTCACAAGGACTTTCTTTTGAGTTCTTAGACATAATGAAGAATGCTCCAGTAGCTTAGGCCTAGCACATAGTAGGTACTTGCTCACTCCTTGGTAAATACTTGAGAACATCTATCAACTTATTTTCTCCTACAGTGAATTTTTCTATTGAGAACATCTATCAATTTATTTTCTCCTACAGTGAATTTTTCTAACGCTATAGATTTCTATTTTTTTTTTAAAGCATGGTTTATTTAGCATGTGGGAATTTAAAATTTCGTTTTGTTTTTGTTCATTGTTTGGAAATGACATGAAAAGCAGATTGGGAAAAGAACTTTTATCCCCAAAAGTAGATTAACAAAATATCTTCAGGCATTCTTAGTGTTTATTATATATCAGTTTGTTATTTTATTTTCATTCTCTCACACTGAGGACAATTTTCAATAAAAACTCTCTTTGGGCCTGACCTGTGGTGGCGCAGTGGATAAAGCGTCGACCTGGAAACACTGAGGTCGCCGGTTCAAAACCCTGGGCTTGCCTGGTCAAGGCACATATGGGAGTTGATGCTTCCTGCTCCTCCCTCCCCCTTCTCTCTCTCTCTCTCTCACTCTCTCTCCTCTCTAAAAATTAATAAAAAAAAACCAAAAAAAAACCTCTCTTTGGGGATTTACACAGCTTTTGTTTTAATTAGACAACTCACTTGCACCCTTGTACTACTGTTAACTCAAATAATTTTTAAAAATAACGGCTGAGGACACATTTGTTCTCTCAAAAGTAAACAGCTGCCCTTTATAATCTAGAGCCCGCTTGTGGGTGCACACAGGGTGTTTGCTCTAGGAACATTTCTTGTGTTCGAAATGCATTTAGCTCTACTTTGTCCATGAGGGTGTTCAATAATAGCAGCCCTGTATGACAATTAATTTTAGGAAACTTGTATAGTTCATTTGAAAATTGCCCTGGGCAGTTCAACTTTGGCTGAGTAAAGATGTTTCCTCTTAAAATAAGTACTTTGTTGCCCTCGGTGATTATTCTACATTAGCCTGCCAAGAAATGTTACTTGGCCATTTGTAGAGGTTGATGAGGGTCTCAGAATCCCCTGGCTGTGGTCAGCGCTTTGTCTGAAGGGAAGCAAATCACAGGTTTCCGATGGACAGCAAGGAGCAAGGGCATGGGGCTTGTTTTAATCTTTAAGCTGAGATGTTGGGCTCACCTTCAGCCTCCCTAGGTATTTGGAGGGAAAATTATTGCAATTCAGCCAATGAACAGAGCAGCGCTGTCACCTCTAGAGAGTGTGGGAGAGCGTGTAGACTTTGATTAGAAGGTTGAGGTTTCCTCTCCCCAAAAAGTGTTTTTGTTCTCTCTTCCTCATTTAGTTTCATGAACACACATACCAGGCACTGTCCTAGGTCACCCTGCGGATAGAAACAGGTGGCCCATCGTCACTGTTGACCTGCTGGCGATCTGGAGGCAGCATCCCAGAAGGAAGACCAATGGTAGTCATGGAAATTGGCAGGCAAGGTCTTCAGTGTCTTCTGTTTTCCTAAGAGAATAAAAACGTTGAGGGAGAAAAAGTCATGCATTCTATCCATTTTCATCTCTGTGCTTTATGCCACAGGCGTTGATTTGATTGAAGTGACCGCTAAGGTTGATAATTCTAGATAATCAAAACCACAGAGTAGTGACCTTAGATAGGATAAGAGATGGGAAACACAGTGTCTGCGTGGGACACATAGTGGTTATAATTAGATGTGGGGAGCCTATCCCAAGAGTGTGCTCACCACTAGTGATTTTTTCACTCTCTCCATTTATAAACACAATGCTCACTGATCAATTCAGAAAGAACTGGATAAGCTGAATATTTACAGTGTTTTGAGCTTCTTAGGAAACCAATGAACAAAAGTTCAAGAAGCTGTGGTTTGTGTTACATTTTATATTTTCCCAGAAATTGAATAAAAGATACAAATTTAAACCGCTTCAACACAAAAAATTTTGCGGGAAAAAAAAACACATTTTCAGAAATAAGAGAAGGTGATTTAAAAATATATATATTCTTATTTGCTTAATTTTCCAAAGCCTTCTAACAAAATGTGTAGTTTGGAAAATCAATCAAATTAGTTGAAGTTGAAGGTGTTCCCTTGATGAAAAGTGATGAACCCAAAGGCAGTAAGTACATTTAAGGAGAAAATATTCACAGCTCACGCCAGAGCCTTTCCTTGAGAATTACGGTCGCTTGCATTTTGAAATTTGCTTTGTCCAAAGAGAGACTTTGGGAAGGCAGGGGTGGGAATAGACTCATGGCTTGCACCTTGCCTATAATCATGTGTTCCTTTTTCGGAATCTTGTTTTCCTAGTGAATTATGTTCTTAAAATAGAGCCTACTACATTTACTCTCTGGCCTGGCAGGAGAGTGGTGACTGCTCGGGCGGTGCTCTGTGGACATGGAACTCTGCACAGACGATCCCCAGACTGGAGGAGCTCCCCAGGGTCAGGTCGTGCAGGTCCTACCGCCTCTTCCCGAGCGGTGTTTCTGCCAGTCCCTAGGGCTTCCTTGTTCAGTGGCAGCCCAGTCGGTACTTGGGCAGTGCCCAACTGACAGAACATTCTCTCTTAGACCAAACTCAGATCTCTCACATTGACTGTTCTTCTTGAGCCTCATCCTTGTTGGAGGTTTTACAGAATCTGTGCGTCTCCTGTCCTGTGACTACCCTTACGGTATTAGGGATTTGAAGGTATGTTTACACGTTCTCACCATACCCTTCAACTCTCCCAGCCTTCTTCATCGGGCTGAATATCAGTCAGTTCCTCCAAGTTATCTGATACTTAAAACCCTTCACCACTAACCGTAACCTTGTTAGTATGTGGAGTCAAGAGAAGGACCCATGTGCCAGTCCAGAATATCACTTCTGGTTCTTACTTTCTTATTTTTGTTAATAGAGCCCAAGATAATGCAGAAAGCAGCATCTTATCATGGGAGGTCAGGCCCTAAAACACAGGCATGTAAGAGGTGGAGACTGGTATTAAGTACAATATATAGAAATACCATGTGGTTTTATTTATTTATTTTTTCGTGACAGAGACAGAGAGAGGGAAAAATAGGGACAGACAGACAGGGAGGAAGAGAGATAAGAAGCATCAGTTCTTTGTTACGGCTCCTTAGTTGTTCATTGATTGCTTTCTCATATATGCCTTGACCAGGGGGCTACAGCAGAGAGTGAGTGACCTCTTGCTCAAGCCAGTGACCTTGAGCTTCAAGCCAGCCACCATGGGGTCATGTCTGTGATCCCACACTTAAGCCAGCGCCCCCCCCCCCCCCCGGTGCTTGAGCTGGTGAGCTCATGCTCAAGCCAGATGAGCCTGCACTAAAGCTGACCTCGGGGTTTTGAACCTGGGTCCTCTGCGTCCCTGTCCTCCTGGTCAGGCAACCCTATGTGTTTGGTTTTTTTTTTTTTTTCAGAGAGAAGGATAGACAGGGACAGACAGACAGGAATGGAGAGAGATGAGAAGCATCAATCATTAGTTTTTCGTTGCACGTTGCAACACCTTAGTTGTTCATTGATAGCTTTCTCATATGTGCCTTGACTGCGGGCCTTCAGCAGACCAAGTAACCCCTTGCTGGAGCCAACAACCTTGGGTTCCAAGCTGGTGGGCTTTTGCTCAAACCAGATGAGCCTGCACTCAAGCTGGTGACCTCGGGGTCTCGAACCTGGGTCCTCTGCATTCCAGTCTGATGCTCTATCCACTGCGCCACCACCTGGTCAGGCAACAACATGTGGTTTTATAACCTTTTACAATAAAATCCTTTTGCACCCTAAAGTTTAGAACTAATGATCTAGCTTAAAGAATAGAATTAAAGAAACAACAAATCTTAAGTGCCAAAGCGGCACAAAGGTAGTGGGTTGAACACATGCTTTCGCTCCATACCAAGCAAACCCTCATTAGAGTGATGTAAAAGGAGGTGTGTTTTGTCATTGTGAAATTATGTAGCATAGCATTAACTTACCATTTTAACCATTTTCAAGTGTACCTTCACATTGTTGTGCAACCATCACCACCATCCTTCTCCAGAACTTTCTCATCTTCCCCAAATGAAACTCTGTGCCCATTAAACATAACTCCCCCTTTTCCCCTCCTCACAGTCCCAACAGCCCTTCTACTCTCTGAGTTTGACTATTCCAGATACCTCAGACAAGTGGAGTTCACTGCATTTGTTGTTTTGTGGCTGACTTATCTCATCAGGGACTTTTTTAAAAGGCATAAAATTCATAAACACACACACAACAAGAACAAACTATTTTTGGCTCTAAGCTGAAGGGGATATATGGCTAAAACAAAGAGGATTGGTCTGTTTTAAGAATGACAAAACATTCTTGAGTCTTTTATACAAATCCATGGGCTCTCAGCCTTCCCTACCAACAGATTAGGATCTGTTATTTTTTAGGCAAGCAAAAAGAATTTTTAAAAATAATTACTTATGTGTCTGCTTTTGACTTTTCAGAGTTTTATTTAAAAGCCATTGGTGGCAAAGAGAAGATCTAATACACTTCTTGGGGAAGAAAAATAGATCACATGCAAAGATCAGGAATCAAAATGGGTTTTGCCTTCTCAACAACAATACTGACAGCTAGAAGGCAATGGGACATATGCTCTCAGTGGTCTGGAGGGAAATGGTTTTAAAGCTAGAACTTTATGTCTAGCCAGATTCTAAATCAAGAGCGAGAGCAGAGCAATGACCATTTCAGACACACAGGTGGTCAGGAAGTGACTGGAGGAGGTGGTTCACTGGAATAAAGGAGTAAACCAGGAAAGTAAACCACAAGTGATCCAGGAAACAGGAGATCAAACGTGGAAGAGGCAGAGGAAATTTCTAGGTGTGACAGTGTGGGAAATCCCAGCATGACAGCTGTGCTCCCAAAATTCATCAGAAGGCTCAGGAAGTGATTTCTTTCCCAACGTGGAATTGATAGAATAGTTGATGCATTTCAGTGTCATGAGAATAGATATAGGGATAGAGTTTAAATTTTGTGTGGACTATTAAGTATGTAAAATACCAAGTAAAGGGGGGAAAGGTTTGTTATTAACTTTAGAGGAAACAGTAAGATGTTTAGCAAAGGAAAACTCGTCATAGTTTGCCACATGCCTCACTTGAAAGGAGTGTCCTGTACTCATAAAAATGTTGATGTTTAAAAGTTTCAATATAATTATATTGAGAGGATAGGGACATGGGAAGGATACACTTGTGTGGTGAGGGCATAGATGGGAAGAAATCAGGAAATCCTCATTTTCAGTACTGAAAGTCAATGTGAATAGTGCCAAGAACTGAAAAATGACAGAGGAGCAATATAAAATTGTTACCCAGAATCATCTAAAACAGGTTAAAGTGCTTATTTCTTGAGAGGAAGAATTGGAGAGAAGTAGGGTGAGGGGGTGGAGTTAAGGGATTGCTGTGCTCTGTAAAATCTTTAAAGCTGTTAGGCACTTTAAATTGTGTGCCTATATATGACTTTAATAAAAATAGTAATTAAATTGAAGACAATGTGGGGAAAGGAAAAAAGTACTAGAGGATATGCTCCAACAAAATGAGGGAGTAAATGAAAACAGAAGGCATGTAGAAAACCAGCGATCTCAGAGAGTATGCAAAGTGTGGTCTAGCCATCAATCAGGCCAGAGAGCAACAGGAAGACCAAGGGTAAGGAACAGGATCGATTTTCTGGTCACTTCAACTGTTTCAAAAATATGATGGCAAGGATTTACAGACCTTATGGAATTGTGGGAAGAGTTAGAAATATGCACATAGAAAACTAAGAGCCTGACCCGGCAGTGGCGCAGTGGATAGAGCTTCGGACTGAAACACAGATGACCCAGGTTCTCAACCCTGAGTTCGCCACCTTGATTGTGGGCTTGCTTGCTTGAGCACAGTGTTCCTGGCTTGAGCATGGGATCATAGACATGACCCCATGGCTGCTGGCTTGAGCCCAACAGTCTCTGGCTTGAGCAAGGGGTCACTCACTCTGCTATAGACCCCTGGTCAAGGCACATATGAGAAATCAATCAATGAACTAGTAAGGTGCTGCAGCAAAGAATTGATACTTCTCATCTCTCTCCCTTCCTGTCTGTCTGTCCCTATCTGTCCCTCTTTATCTCTCTTTCTCTCTCTCTCTATCTCTGTCACACACACACACACACACACCCCTAAGAATTGGGGAAAATGAGGTAATTATTCATTCCAGGAAAAAAATATAAAATTAGACAGAAAAACCTAATCGTTGTATAGTTGGTGTCCTAGTATAGGGGGTCCTTAGGTTACGACACAGTTCCATTCCTACAACAGTATGTAACCCGAATTTTGGAGTAAGTCAAGACACAACCTAGCCTAACACAAATGGAACACTTGTACTTTTAACAGTCCAAAATGGCGTAGGTAAACATATTGGGGGACACCAACTCCCTCACTCACATGCTGCGTTACTGCGTACATTTCCACTGCATGCAGCCAAACTAGTTTGCCTATGTAATCCGCAAGTACAATGCTAACAATGTAAGCTGAAACACTCTTGTCTCAATTTTTTAAAGTTTTTATGGGAGTGAGCATCGTGAACTCTAAACATCCTATGTGGAGACTGACATATAACCCAAGAACCCCCTGTAATGTAAATACTGAAGAATAATTAACCAAAATTTGTAAAGTAAATGAAACATTAAGAGAACAAACTGAAGGGAAGTCAGTGGACAATGTCTGAAACTGATAAATAAAAAACCACATAACATAAACATCTCATTTAGAAAATTTTGGCCAATACCATAAGAAATAGCCAAAAATAGTTGAAAATTATGTAAGACTAAGAAATGAGAGGGCATGGGATAACTGTTTGACAGTTTAACCCTTAAACAACCATTTGAGTTTTAAACAACCATCTGATTCCACTAGAATATGCTATGTGCATTTTTATCTAATGGTGATTTAAAAAAATTACAATATCAAAAAGAAAAACAGGCCCTGGCTGGTTACTCAGTGGATAGAGCATTGGCCCAGTGTATGGATGTCCCGAGTTCGATTCCTGGTCAGGGCACAACCATCTGCTTCTCTTCCCTTTTCTCTCCCCCTTTTCTCCTTCTTCCCCTCTCACAGCCAGTGGTTCAAGTGGTTTGAGCATCAGCCTAAGTGCTGAGGATAGGTTGGTTAGTCCTAGCAGTAGCCTCAGGCACTAAAAATAGCTCAGTTGATTTGAGCATTGGCCCAAACAGGGGTTGCTGGGTAAATCCCAGTTGGGGAGCATGTGGGAGCCTGACTCACTAGCCCCCTCCTATCACTTCAGAAAAAAAAAAGAAAACAATGTACAGGTACAGACAGTTGTGATCATTAGTCTGCCTAAGAGATGTGTTTATTACTGTGATTATTAAAGGAGATTATGTTTGTGAAAGAACCTAGCATACAATAGATGCTAAATAAATGTTTGCTTGATTTGAATCTTAAGCAATCTGTGCTTGACCAGACCTATTTGGAGACAGTTTTTTGCAAAGCTTCAGGGAATAACTTGACAACTTTTTCTGACTTTCTAAGGTGGTATTTCTTGCTGTGGCTAATGGTCACTATTGTACTGAGGGCATTGGGCATTGGGCTCCTGATCCCCAAGGTGTGTATGCTTACGTGCGTGCACGTGTGTGTATGTGCGCGTGTGCGTGCATTAGGTTGTAGTCAGTCCCGATGATGGGACTGCTTCGGCCTGTCTTTGGCAGCCATATCACTTCTGGTCCAGTTGACACCAGCAGGCTCCTGGACACACGGGCAGTATTTTCCATCCCTGTCCTACATAGTGTATTTGTCTCAAGTGTTAGGCCCTTTTCCAATTTCTTCACCCCCAGCACATCTCATCTCTAGGATCATGAAGTTCATTCAAAGCAGATATCTATTTCATCCTTCTTATTAAAGCCTCTCACCCATTACCCTAAAAATAAAACCCCTAATCCTTGGCATTCAGGGCCTATAAGATCTATGCTTTCACTGCTCTCCCGTCACTTTCTTGCCACTCCAGACCTCGCTCTTTGCACTCCAGTAAAACCAACGCAAATGTTCTCTGTAAACAGTTTGACGCTTTATGCCTGTGTTTGTTCTGCTGTTCTTCCTGCCTGGAATAGCCATTCCCCAGCTCCATGTCACTTCCAACCCCCAACCCCCACAACCACCACAGTCCTAACTCTGTCCCTCTTCCAGGTTCAGCTTTATTAGCTCTTCATCCAGGAAGCCTTCCATGACTACCACAGGCCGAGTGAGGTGTCTCCTCTTGTGCTCTCAAAGCACGGGAGAGCTGCCCCCACCCTGCCCATAGAGTCCCAGAGCTAATGCAACATCTCAACACTATTGATGTATCTGTCTCTTCTGGGAGGAGCTGAGCACCCAAAGGGTAGGGGATCCTGTCTGTCTCAATCACTGCCTTAAACCCAGTGCCTGACCCAGGTCATTCCCACTGGGGCTGCCACTAGTCCTGTGGGACTTCAGGGTTGCAGCCATTGGTTCAGAAGTGGCTCTCCCCATCCTTGAGAGGAGCTTTGTGTCTGTTCATGGAGGATTGCAAGGCCATGGTTTCCAAGTCTCCAACCATGAGATTCCGGTTTGGAGGCTTCTGTATCTCCTTGCTGTTTGAACAGAGCTGGGTGCTATGGCTGAGCCGTGGTTCCATGGGCCCAAGTTCTGATGATAGCAATTCACAGTTCACTTGCCAAAATGTGTAGGTTTCCCTCTCTTCCTGTTCCTTCAAGGAAGCACCTTGACCAGGCGAACTGAATCGTTCATTGACTGATTCAAACATGTGCCAAGTGTCTGCCCTTTGCCAGGCACTGTTGTGGGTACTTGGGAGACAGCAGGGAGTAAATGAGATGAGGTCTCTGCTCTTGGGGACCTTCCATTCCGGAGGAGGGAAGCGCTGTGAAGCAAACACAGGGACAGCAATTTCAGGGGCTGGTCAGTGCTGAGAAGGGAAGAGAGGGCAGGAGGCTGCTTAGATGAGGTCATCAGGAGAGGGCTGTCTGAGGAGGCAGCATTTGTGCTGAGGCCCGAATGGTGAAAATCTAGAAGCCACTGGCCACATTAAATTTGCTATTTAAATTTGCATTTAAATTAATTAAACAACATTTTAAAATCAGTTCTTCAGTCGAGCCTGGCTAGGTGACTCAGTAGATAGAGCGTTGTCCCACTGTGTTGAGGTAGTAGGTTCAATCCCCAGTTGGGGCACGTATGAGAAGTAATCAATGAATACCCAAGAAAATGGAACAACTGTGTGGAAAAGCAAAATGATGCCTCTCTCTCTCTCTCTCTCTCTCTCTCTCTCTCTCTCTCCCCACCTCTTCCCCTCTCTGTCATTCAGTGTAAACATTAAAAGAAAAAAAAATGAGTTCTACAGTTATATTAACTATATTTCAAATAGTCAACAGCCAACATATGGCTGGTGGCCACCAGTCTGGACAGCACAGATAGAGAACATTTCCATCATCGCAGAAAAGTTTTGCTGAACAGAGCTGAGCTAGAGAAGGAACATTCAGAAGAGAGGGAACAGCGAGTGCAAAGGTCATGAGGCAGGAACAGATTGGTGTCGAGGGGACAATTGTGGCTAGAGTGAAGTAAGCCCTGGAGAGAGGGCATTGGTTAGGCCAATGAGGAAAGCAGGGTAGGAAGTGAACTTAGATGACTTGGAGAAGAGCACATGTGTGTATTTCCAAGAAATGCTTCCTTTAATTTCACTTGTTGAAATTGAGGCTAAAGTCAAAACTAGATGTGTCTGATAGAATTTCTAAAATAAAGAAATGATCTCTATAAATAATATAAAACATGTGAAGAAAAGAAACTGACTGAGAAAAGACCTCTGTTGAAGAATACAGCCTGGGTCGGAGATAACTAGTGGCTGAGTCAGTGACCAGTGGGTGAGGTCATGGTGCGGCCTGTCAGCCGCAGCAGGAGGGAGCCAACCTTCCTAACTGATGCCAGGAACATCATTTCCCATGTCTGTTTTCCCCAAATCTCTTAAAAACAGGACATTGTTATTGTTATTATTATTATTATTATTATTATTATTATTATCTTTAATCCTTTGTAATACATTTCCTAGTAAAAATAGGATTCTGACTTTTGTGTCTTAGGTGGCTAGAATTCTTGTTCCATTAACAGGAGCATCAGTGCCTTGACTTCATTTCGTATCACTTTTCATGAAATGCTTGTCCCTTTTTGCACCTGCCTCTTTGCTAAACAGGTTTTCTTCCTCTCTTTGTAAAGGTGCCTTTGTCTGAGCCAATAGAGTTACTTGTCTTTACTGTAAACACAGTGTCCAGTGACTTTCCTTATTGTCGCGAGCCAGAGGCTGTACAGAAGGAAAAAAGTCTTGAAGGTCACTTTCTGGTGTTTGTATTATAAAATAAGTCATCATAACTTAAAAAAAAAAAAAAGAATGAACTGCCCACTATTTCCTCAGGGCTTGCTATCCCATTACATTTGAATTCAACTAACAGCTAGCATTTGTTGGATCATAATGGATCTGATAAAATGTAATCTGATAATTAGTAGCTGTGTAAAAATAAATACACTCGACTCCTGTTTCATTTGCCCTTGAAGGCTCTAACATGGTTCCAAAGTGTACCTTTGAATCGGAGAAGTCGGGCAGGTTCACGTTGCAGTCTGTGTGCTGCCCGGGGCAGCGTCCACCGGCTTCGCGCGCACCCAGGATGCTAGCTCAATCCCACTCCTCCTGAAACGCTGTGACCTGGCAGAGGGCTCCGTCCTTCCAACGGGTGTCCGTCCGAGGAAGGGAAACCTGGGTGACGCTTTGGGAGCAGCTGGTTCTCACGATCAGGTTGTAACGAAGGGACAGTTAGGTCATGATTGCCACCTGGATGCTGTTCTCTCTCTTCACGGTAGGTCTCCTCAGTTACTTGCCTTTATTGTCGAGTTTTGCTGTGTGCCGCTCAGGCAATGTTCACCTTCAGTGCCTCAAACTCATCTAGGCACATTTTCCATTATTCTTTAGGGAGACTACCTTGATGAACGCGAGGCATCGGAGTGACATTTCAGGCTCTGGAAATTCTCAATAGCTACTAGTGTGCTCTGATGGCCAACTTTTCTTTTAGAAAGCCAGCAGCATAGCTCTGAGTCTATGAAAATGCTGTTTTGTTTCAAGTCCCAATTTGGGTGTAAATTAGTTTTCTCTTCCTAGTAATTACTGAAATAGCTTTGGACCTTCCATTTATATAGATAGCACTGTCTTCTCAGGGAGGCAAAGTTTTAAATGGAAACATTTTCTGGGATTTTTAGCTAATCATTTCATGCTATAATTCTTTCTAAACCAGTTAGTAATGATTTTAGATGCATTGTTGGAAAACGAGGCATAGTTTACAAGCTATGGGAGACATAAAAGGTAGATATGTCATGCATGAAAATCTGATCAAATTATTCTGCCCTTGACCTTGAACATGTTGGCAAGGTAAGTAGGCACGGGGGTAAAGCTCAAGAATCTCCTTCTCGGGGTTTGAAACTATTATATGAACTCCCTTTCAGACCGACTTCTAGCCAGGCATTCTGTACCCTGCAGGGGCTTGGGGGCAGTTTTTGTGTTCTGTGATCTTATTTTAGCCTGAATCAAATCCTGTCTGTACCACTCAGTGACAGTGAAGTAGAGAAAGGAAACGTGGAGCTGCGCATTTGAACTTCTTCAAGTTCGCAGAGATCAGGGACTGTCTGTGTCAGTGCAGACTGCTTAAAAACCCTCTTAAATCAAAAGAGGTGACTTCATATTTAGAACCCTTTTACATTTTTGCCTGTGCTGGTTTGCAAAGTAATAATGTGTGTGATGATTTTTGTTGCTTTTCTAATCCCATATGGTTTTGTGTTGTTGGCGTATGTGTGTAGGTGTGCATGATTTCTTTTTAAAACTTATGTTTAAGATCTATTCACTTTTTATTTACACACGGTAAAACGGACTCTCTGGTTTGAATGCATGCATACAGTTGAGGATCTATTAGCACAGTCAAGATGCAGAACAGTTCGATTATACCAAGCCTTGTATTTTGTTTAGAATTTCTATTGGAGTGTTTGGATGTGGAGTTTACTCTTACTTTTGAAGAGGGAGCCAAACCATCGTGTAACAAATAACACAGCTGTGTCTGGCCCTTTCCATGTGTGAGGTTGAGTGAGACGTTAGAAGCAAGGTCTGCTTTGTTGAGTCTTCGTTCAAAGAGTTATAAATGAAAAAAAATCACACTATGTGATTAGTTGTTTCTTCATATTTTAATCAGAGGATTAAAATGGCATAATGGAAAGTATACTTTATAAAAAACAACTGAAGAAATTTGTAATAAAACTATAATTAGTAAAAGTAATATATTAAAATGAAAAGTTCATTTTTTGTAGTTTAGTTTTACATTCCTATGTAAATTTAGTTCTGTGTGGTCTGACGGGAAGGGAAATGCTGCTAAAAGCAAGAACTTCCTAACTCAAACCAGCTTGGGGAGAGGAATTGAGTGGCTCAAATCACTGACATGACTGGGGATAGGCTCCAGGCATGGCAGACGCCAGTGGTTCAAGTGACATCATCAGTGCACCTCTTTCCCCATTCAGCTGTGTCTTCCTCTGTGCAGGCTCCATTCTTGGTTGCCTTTTTTTTTCTTGTGGTATCAAGATGACTGACAGCAGCTCCAAGCCTTTGTCTCATTTTCTCAGTTCCTTAGATGTCAGAGTGGAGTCTCAGATTGGAGTCTCATTTGCTCTGGTTGGTTCTCCTGCCCCTCATGGCCATGAGGTGCAGGGTGGTAGGGCTGGGCTCGGGTCCCCTGCTTGCAGGAGTCAAAAGGGATGTCAGCTTCCCTAGACCACAGCATAGGAGGACATTGTGGCGAAAGACTTTAAGGGAGATCAAGGAGCAGGACACCAGACAGATCAAGAAAATATGTATTTTCTATAGCTGTGACATTCAGGCGACGTACTGAGGGGTGTGTGTGTGTGTGTGTGTGTGTGTGTGTGTGTGTGTGTGTTAATCATCTTTATAAATATCTACTCTAAGCTAACCTCCCAGACAAGAAAAGGTTTTCAGGATTCATTTTTTTTTTTTATGTGAGATGTAATATTTTTGGAGAACAGTAGAAACTGAGTGCCGTAGGATTCTGCCACGTTAGGCGGGTGAGGCATGGGAAGCACTGGTCCTGTACCCATCAGTGAACAGGGAACAGGCATCTGGGGGAAAAGTCAGGGCAACGAGAAGATAACAGAGATAGCAATCGACTGAAAATTCAGCACTGATCAGCATTGCCGAGAAGAACAGAAATGGTGTCTTGGGAGGAGATAGCTATTAGGAACATTTGATGAGAATTAATGAAGGTTACGGACTGGAATAGCTGGTCTAATCACGTGAAGAGTGATTGCTTCCAGAAGGAAGTCTAGATTCCAAAACATGGCATTTATAACCTGGCCTTGTCTAACTCTCCAGCCCCATCCCCCACGTCCCCTGTCCCCTTACCTCCCCCCCATTGCTGTCTTGCACTTGTTTTTTTTGTTTGTTTGTTTGTTTTGTATTTTTCTGAAGCTGGAAACGGGGAGAGACAGTCAGACTCCCGCATGCGCCTGACCGGGATCCACCCAGCATGCCCACCAGGGGCGACGCTCTGTTGCGACCAGAGCCACTCTAGCGCCTGGGGCAGAGGCCAAGGAGCCATCCCCAGTGCCCGGGCCATCCTTGCTCCAATGGAGCCTCGGCTGCAGGAGGGGAAGAGAGAGACAGAGAGGAAGGAGAGGGGGAGGGGTGGAGAAGCAGATGGGCGCCTCTCCTGTGTGCCCTGGCCGGGAATCGAACCCGGGACCTCTGCACGCCAGGCCGACGCTCTACCACTGAGCCAACCGGCCAGGGCCTTGCACTTGTTATTAACATCACTAATCTGTTTGTAGTTTGGAGTCTATATCAGGCATGTTACACCACCCTGTTGTATCTCTAGTGCGATCCTCTACCTGGAATCCCTCTCTGGCTTGCTTGTACTTGTCCTTTAAGACTCAGTAGGCGGCATGTTCTTTGAGAAGCATTCACTAACGGTACCTCTCTGGCTTAAGAATCTCTCTTCAGTGCTCTCGTGATATCTTGTGTGAGTCTTTACCAGCAGCTCTCAACTGGTAGCTCTTTTGTCCCCATGGGACAGTTGGCGATGGTGGGAGACATCTGTGATTATTTTGCTATTAGAATCTAGCTGATGGAGGCCAGGGATGCAGCCTACAATGCACAGGACGGCCCCACAACAAGGAATATCTGATCAAAATGTCAATAGTGCCAGAGTGGGGAACGCTGGTAAGCAGTGCGCTTGCCACAATGCTTGCTGCTTCTGTTTTGAGTGTTATCTTCTCAATGAGGCTGAAGTCTATATATGTAATTTGCATTTTTACATCTTTCATACCAAAAGGTCTGGCACAGGGTAGGTCCTCAGGAAAAAGTAGTTTAAAGAGAATTGGATAAAAGAAAAGATAAAATATTTCCTGGTTTAGTTACCAGTGAACACATAGCAAAGACTAGTCATTTCCAAGATCCAGGCCACCAGAGGCCCTATTCGTCCTGCACTGCGTAGCTGCAAACCCAAGCCTGTCTTTGTCTTCTGTGCCTTTGCTTCTCGGTCTTCTGCGAAAGGTGCCTTGGGGTTGATTGTCACACACAGTGAAGAAATTAAAGAAGTGTTAGCATGGTACTTTTTAAAAGCCTCGGTCTTACAAAATAATATGTCATTTGGTTATAAATGATTTTATAAATGGACAGGTTGGTCTGACTTAGTTGATTTTCACAAATTTAGAATCTAAGAAAATCCACTAAACACCACATCCCTGAATGGTGGGTACCTAGTAGTTCAGATCAGCTGCTCAACAAATATTTTTTGAATAAATTTAATCCTTATGCTTTAGTTGAGGGTTTTTTAAGAAAATCACCTCAAAGACCCCTTCCATATCTGCATTTTTCTGTAAAACTATAGTGACTTTGAAGACTCATCAACAGCTGTCTGCCTCTATATTCTTGTGCCAAATAGGTGTGTGTCTGGGACCACTTCAGTGTTTCTGTTCATGACGTAGGCTATCATGCCAATGTTCGGTCCTGGTAGCAAGAGAAAGACGATTTATATGAAACTTTCCTAAAGTTAATGGACATAACACTTCTGGACAACCATAGCTGGGTGAATTTTTACTTCTGCAGATGAGATCGTTTTGGTGAGTTCTTGAAATGATAACTCTAGTGTGGTTTGGGTCCTGGGACGTCAGCTATGCCTGGTAGGAGGTGTATTGTAGACTAATATAAACCTTAACCGTACAACCATTCTACTGCCTCAGTGATCAGTTCAGCAGCCTTCTGGGAAGTTGCTTCTCTGAGCTGGAGTGTGTTAGATTCAAGAGATACTCAAAGATGGCCAAGATGGGGTCTCAGCCTCTGAGAGGCTTACTGGCTGGTCTTCTAGTATGCTGAAACATACAGAACATAAGAATTAATATGAAGTATGCTCACAGTGTTATACAGCCATCACCACTATTGCCAGTAGCTTTTTCACCATCCCAAACCGAATTATACAATATTTGTCCTTTTCATTTTTGTTTTTTCCACACAGCAAAATGTTTTCAAAGTTTATCCGCATTGCAGCATGTATCAGAATTTAATTCTTTTCCATGGCTGAATAACATTCCCCTACATGTGTGTTTGTGCTTATGGGCGTGTACTACATTTGGTTTATCCATTCATCCATCAGTGGACATTTGGGTTTTTTTCTACCTTGTGGCTATTGTGAATAGTGCTACTGTGACCATCAATGTACAAGTAGCTGTTGTTGAGCCTGTTTTCAATTCTTTTGGATGCACACCTAGGGTACCATTCGATTTTACGTCTCGCGTGATGAACTGGGGACCTGGCCACATTCTGGAACTGCTTCTGGCAAAGATTTTTGCTAGTGCTCACCTTCACTTTTGACCATTCCACTTTCCATATATGTGTAGATCTGGATTGGTGAAACTAGATGGGAAAGAAAAAGGAAATCAACAAGGAACAACTCTAGGAGCAGAAAAAATGAACCTGGAGTATTCTGGCTACTGGACTTTTTTTTCCCCCTCATACCAAACCCCATGTCAAGGCAGGGACTCCCTCGTTCCCTGGGCCTTTTGCCTGGGAGTAAGGGGCCTCCAGGAAACCTCAGAAACTCCTCATGGAGGCGTCTCTGCAAACTGTAAATGGGGGCCACGGTCTAAGTGGGTCACCCTGAATGACCTATTTTGTTATTCAGGACTGCAGGCCAAGGGGACACAGGCGGTCTTGCTCTGTACAGGCTTGCTAGATGTGAGGGGGGGGGCATTCCAAGGGGTGAGGGTGCCTCTAACTTGCGTTGCTGTGTTTGCTGTGTTTGGGTGGGTGGCATGCCTCAGGCACAAAGGGGCCAGGCCTCTAGCCAGGCTTCTAGCTGAGCGTCCACTCAGTCCTGAGATTTCCTGGTGACCCTGAGCTGTAAAAGCATATCGCACATGGCCTGCTGTCAAGCAGGAGAATAGCCTTTTTGTTCTAGGGAGGGAGATGTTTTTTTTTTGTAGCATGAAACTACATTGCCGTAATTCTTTCCTTCCATGGCCCTCTCCCCATTTTGTGCTATACACCGGCACCAGGACTGCTGCTGTTCTCAAGGCTGAATCACAGCATTTGGCCGCAGCTGTGGAAAAGTGATGGCCGTTCACAGACTGAGAAGGAGAGCAGAGCTAATGGAGCCGGACCACCTTGGGCAGGCCACATCTTGTCCTCTGATGGGAACTAGCATGTCTATCTGTCTCCCCCACGCTCCTGTCTGCTCAAATGTACAGCTGCTCACACAGGCTTCCGGGTCTGCCTGTGGTGTCTGAAAGCACGTGCTTGAATCTGGTTTCCAACTGAAGTGGACAGGCTACTCCTTCTGTTGTGCAGAGGGTTGAAACGTTTCTTCTTGTTTTATCTGGACTGATTCATTCTTACTGCTCCCAAAACAAAACTGCAGCATTAAGGCAGTGTCAGGTCCAGGGGCCCCTGGCACTAGTTGGTGATGGCTAATGTGATTTGGAACAGCTTAATCACGCACCACAGGCACCTGGCTCTTTTTCCTGGCTAGCCTCAATGGAGATGTCTGGGCGGCCCATGTATGATGCGTGACAGGCAGCGGTCATGCCTTTTCCTACCATTCAGTCATTTACTGAGATTCTGCTCCATGTCAGGTGCTAGGGGCCCGACAATCAGTCCGCTGCAGCCCTGCACGAATGGGTGTGTGGTCTGCTGAACCTCCTGCCAGCTACTTCCTAGAAAAGAGAAATGTAAGGCGTAGGACAGCAAATTTGTCATAAACAGGAAAAGGAAGGCTGTTGATATTTTATTGGTATTCCTAGCAGGAATGATGTAATAAATAAGGAACTTCTTTATTAACAACTCTTTTCATAGAATCAAAGAATTTTCAAGCTGGTTAAGGATGCTGGCTCTGTTGCTGGACAACCTGGGCCCACGTCTCAGTGGGCTGTTCTGTAAAATGAAGGTGATAATAGTGCCAGTGTCATAAATTTATAGGGGCATTGCATGAAGTATTTTATCAGAAGTGTTCAGAATACAGCGTGGCACTGAGAGCCATGTTACCTTTAAACATCCGATTCATTCAAAAACGGAGTAGTGGTGAGGGTTGCACAAGTCTGTGAATCCACTAGAAACCACTGAATTGCATATGTTAAAAGAGTGATTTTTATGGTAGGTGAATTGCATCTCAATGAAGCTGTTAATACAAAAGAAAAATTAATTGCGTACCTATTATGTGCTTAGCCCTGCGTTTTAAGACTGAGCAGGAAAGTGACTTGCTCAAGGCGAGTGAGTAGCAGAGATGCAGCCAGAGCTCAGGTCCCTTGGCATACACGCCGAGCTGTTTGCAAATAAATAAAGTGAAGATTGTAATTCAGATGGGAAGCTGAAGTCGCTTTCTGTTCTGGCGTAGAGCCAGACCTTAAGAAAAAATAATGCTATGACCTCAGACTTGAGCATTCTACCTTTAGTAACTTTTTCCAGTTGTTCCCCTCACCTGCCACACACCTCCATGTTTTCCAAGACTTCAGACAAATATATTGTAAATACTAGGAAAAATACTCTAACATCCTCTCCAGCTCTGGATATAGAATGGACAGGTTTCTGTTAGATTTTCCGGTTGAAGCTATTGCTTCCAATTCCCCAATTTCTAACAGTTAAGAATTAGCTGTCAAAGGAAAAAGGATTGTAGCTTCTAAGGAAAGAAAGAGAGAGAGAAAGACAAACATAGCTTCTTCTTGCAAGACAGGGACAGTATTTAAAAATCACCCCCCTCCCCCTCCACTCCCCTGTACCACCACCACTATCAAAACTAATAACTTTTGTTCCCATGGTGAAGAAAATCTTATTCTTGAGACTTTCTAAGTCTAAAGATCGAGAATAGAAAATAAGGAAGGAGTGCTTTAGAAATAAAATGGTGATGTGGTTTTTTTGTGTGTGTGTTTTTTTTTCCCTGCCGAATACATTTGTACAGTATCAAAACCATTTCAGGTCCAGAGTCGCCCTGCAGCCTTCAGCTCCTGCTTTCTCTGCCATATGCTTGGTTCTGGGATTTCTTTCTCCTCCTGACATCTGGTATTGAGGACCAGGGGAAACCACTTCCCCTGAACTAGTGAAATTACTATCAGGAAAAAATAGCTCAAGTTTCCAGGCAGCTCTGAATGAGACGTTTTCCTGGGTGTCCTGAGCAGCTATCTGTAGGAAGGAAACCTAAGAAGGTACATGCTCTCAGCCCGTACATCTCCCCGAGATGAACTGGAAGGGCTTCTTCCTTCCGAGGCCCAGACAGCACAGGCTTTTCCGAGCAGATGGCAGCATTACCTCACCGGACATTGAATGAATAGGTTTGCCCCCAGGGGGTGTAATTGTACCAAAGTCTATTATGAAACCTCATTTACTTTGCATGAATCAGTTCAGGAGTCCGGAGAAAACAAAATCTGAAGAATGAAAAATGGTGAAATAGGACAGTAACGTACAGGGACCCATCAAAATCAGGGTCCTGCCCTGAAACTGCTCTGACTTGGCAGGTAATAGTCATAGTGATTTCATACTTTTGTGATGGAGAGGGCTTATAACGGAGTTCCATTTCTTCTGAGCAGGGACAAAACCAGCTGTAAAAGCCTTTTTGTCTCCCCTTCCCTTTTCTAAGACGGCAGCATCTGGGCCATGTAATTTAGCTCGGACAGCTAAGAGCTGGAGCGGGGGCTGGGGGTGGCAGAGGGATTGTCAAGAAGAGACTCACTCAATTCACATGCACAACACACACGTTTTTATTTTCTTGACTTGAGCACTTTAGCAAGAAAGGAACTAAGAACTGGGTAACAGAATTCCTTCATCACACATCCTTTTATAAAGCTGACTTACCAAGGACTAGACATTTGACCCTCCCCCAAGCTGCGGTTTAAAAGCGCAGAGGAGGGGAGTAGCACCGGGCCCCGAGAGCGATGCGGGTTGCATGGCCGCTGTTCTGGAAAGGTGCGGGGTGGTGGGGAGGCAGGCTGTGCCTGTGCCGCAGCCCTCTGCCCACCGACACGGGAGCTGGTAATTGTCTGCCTATTTCCGTGGTTACCCACAGATCTGGTCTTCTCTCAGTCACACACAGAGGAAACTGAGGCAGCGGATCCTAAGGCTCAGCAGAGTCATTTAATATAAAACGGGCTCAGGTTTTGGTTCAGATGAGCAGGTGATCTGCCCCAAAGAGCTCTGTGTCCATGGACAGGGGAAAGGGGGCTGAGATAGGACATCAGAAGTGGGTGGCTTCATTTTCACTTCTCTATTTCACATCTGTGTCCCAGCTATGAAGTTCCTTGTAACTAGGAGAAATCCTTCCCCAGAACTTGCGATGGTTTTACACTGAATGCATGACAAGGTCATGTGAGGCTGGCCTGACCCCTCAGGTTAGAAAAAGGAGCAGATTCTGTAGTGAATTTGAGGAGGCTGGTCTGAGGGTTAGCCATGAGGCTGCAGGCCTGCCAGGGAGCCAGTGGTGGCGGCAGGGCAGCTGAGTGTCTGGAGAACATTTCAGAAGCCACGTCAGGATGCCTTCCGATGTCAACTTGATGACCCATCAGACCTTTCCCAGAAATCCAGAATAGAAGAAAAGTGAATGGAAATGATGGAGACCGTTTCACAGAAGCTGAGGCTTTTGAGAGCCAACGAGTCTCTGTCATGCGGTGGAAGTGCACGGTGTGACCTTGTGGCTTTCTAGTGGGTGTCATTCCCCCCCCCCCCACGAGCTTCTCTAGCAAATTGAGGGTCAAACCTTGTTAGGAAACCAGGCACACTGACACCCAGTGCCAAGGCTGTATGTCCAGAGATGGAGTCCCCTGCTTCTCCCATGGTATCCAGGACATTTACTGGGAGCTAATCCTCTGTCCTTGTCACTGTCTGAATCTGTCTGACAGAGGGTAGGAAACAATGTCAGTGGCTGTCGGGGGATGGGCCAGGACAAGGCGGACAGCCGCAGCTGCACACTCTCACGTGGGCGCTTTCCGATGCGGACCCACCCCGCCTTTCTCCACTGGGGGCCCGGGGCAGCTGTCGCTGCCTTTCCCCTGGCCTCCCCAGAGAGAGACCGCGCTTGGCGTTTTTGTGCCTGTCTGGGAGTGCAGCTGCTCACATGCTTTTAAAATGAGCATAAAAGGATTTCGGGCTGCGGTTAATCTGGAAAATCCTCTGTATGAAATATATTCTTTTTTGTGGTTCCCTTTCCTGGTGGATGTAACGTGCCACCTCTCACAAAGCAGCCTGGTGGATCCCTGGCACACAGGGAGCTGGGGGTGTCCTTCCCAGATCACCCCTCCTGCTGCCATGACAGTTCCTGCGTGCCCTCTGTGCACGTGGCAAATGTGATGATCTTTGACACAGTGATGCCCCCAAGGACCATGTTCTCATCCCATTTTCAGATAAGGAAACTGAGGCTCAAAGAGGTCCAGCAGCTTGTTCTACAACGAGCAGGTGGCAGAACCAGGATCCCCAAACGGGCTGTTGGATGCCGAATCCCACACTCTCTACCTCTCGTGCAGTTCGCTTCATGCGCGTTGAGCCCCAGGTGAGCTCATCTAACCCCACCTGAGGTCGCCGGTTCGAAACCCTGGGCTTGCCTGGTCAAGGCACATATGGGAGTTGATGCTTCTAGCTCCTCTCCCTTCTCTCTCTCTATCTCTCTCCTCTCTCTCTCTCTCTCTGTCTCTCCCTCTCCTCTCTAAAATGAATAAATAAAAAATTAAAAATAAATAAATAAAAAATTAAAACCCCACCTGAGAACAGGACTGTCTGAATTAGCGGGAGATGCGAGAGAAATCAGGCTCGCTTCTGGGTCCCAGACCACATTTCCTAGACTGTTAGAAAGATGCAAGGGTTTGGAAAGAATCCCAGAATTTATTATTATATATTAAATATTAAACTATCAAGCAGAGAAGACATTTGTAGTCCAGTGTTTGTGACATCATTTTTTTGCTGTTGTTGTTTTTATGTTATTTCTAAGGCTGGATTTAGAGAGAATAAGTTAATTTAAAAAGAGATCAGACACTCAAAAGTAAATAAATTATTTCAGGCCTGGTTTCAAATTCCCTGTTTTTATGGGGCCATGAAATCATAATCCCAAATTCCTTGGATCAGGGCATTCATTCCCTAATCAGGCTCTTAGACTTGTTGGGGGTCAGCCAGACCAGCAGGCTGCTAGCAGGACATGAAAACCTAGACTGGCTAAGCAGCTGGTATGTCATTCCCCACCCCCACACTTGAGTCCTTTCAATTAAGTCCCAAATCCTGCGAGATCTGGCTATGGCCCTCTCCAGGCATCTTTGCCACCAGGTAGTGGGGGGGGGGGGGATCTTTTCCCTGTATCCATCTTAGGCTCACTGGTTGGAGCCTTGAAAATTAGACTGACAAAGGACAGATTAGCAGGAGGAAAACAAGCAGAAGTTTGTTACAGTGTGCATAGCATGCGTGTTCAGGAGTACTTAGCAATGAGTAACTCAAAGGGGTTGTTGAGAACTTGAGCTCCTATAGCATCTTAGCAAAGAACGATAATTTTGTAGAGAAGTAACATGACAGAGGGAAAAAGGACTGAGTTTCTAGGAGAAGCAAATTGTATGAAGGCAAATTTATGGGGAAACTAATGGTAGAGAAGGGGTAGTTTCAGCAGGGTTTGTTGTTAGAGCACAGTTGATTCCTCCTCTGGGCTGAGGAGGGTCTGGAGTTATCTCTGATGATTAACGTCTGTCCTTCCTAGCAGAGAGGAGAGTGGGGCACCTTTATACATTCGTGACCTGCTTTTCGGCACGTAGAGGGAGGGCAGAGAGTTTCTGGCATCTGCTTAGTCTCAGTTGTCTCCAGCTCAAAATAATCCTACGGCCAAGTGACAAATTTCAGGGTGGCATTTTCTGCTACCCATTACCGGCCACCAAAACTATCACCATTTCTTGTAAGTACCTTTCTTGTAAGTACATTTCTTGTAAGTTTTTCTTGCTCCTATTCAGGGTCTTTCGCACTAGCCTGGAACAGCCTTCTGTCCCCTTCATGGCTTAATTAACTTCTTATCTTTCAGATGGCTGCTCAATTGTCACCTCCTCAGAGAAGCCTCCCCAGATCTCTCAGACTAGCTCAAATTCCCCTGTGAGAGGTTGTCAAAGCACTAGGCTCCTTTGAGTCAAAGTACTTATTGTAGACACAACTTGACCTTGATTTGTGATTGAAAAGGTCTTGTTTCCCTCTCACAATAAGTTTCCAGAGGGCAGCTCTATACCTGGTCCTCCCCCCTGTGCCCAGCACAGTGCCTGAAGCACAGTAGGCACTCATTTGTGAAGGCAAATGAATGAATGGAGTAAAGCCCAGCAAAAGACTTGGATCTCCTGCTCACAGTGACTGCGTCAGCTGTGCTCAGGTTGCAACAAGGGAGACACTCAGGCGCACAGCTCACATTTCTTAGCAGTGGTATTAAGTTGAAAAGGAGAGCTTGTCCCCTCTCACTTCAAGTTTCCATACTTTTTCGGCCATTCTTAGTGTAAACAGCCTCTGGAGAGCTCTTTTAGGAGAGTGGCTGGGAAATCCCAAGAATTGGCTTTTGAGGAAGCTTCGCTCTTCAGCTTGTGACCATTCTGCTTTGGAATTAGAACCTGAAGTTTGACCTCTGCTGAGAGTCTTCTTTGTGGTGTTTACTCTCGCTGGTTTTTCTACTTTTTCCTGCATTTTTATCTTGAGGCAAAATGCCCTCACAGGACTCCGCATGACATACCTCAGTTGCCCTAAGGGGGCATTTGTCATTGAGATTTGATCTGCGATCAGTCGAGGCACTGACACCAAGGCGTCCAGGATTATTACATAGAGCCGGGCTCTTGGTCCCAAAGCCCCTTTGTGTAGAAAGAAATTATTTGCCTTCTTGGCAAAAGATCCATTTTAAATTTTTATTACTTTCTTTTTTGCTCAGATTTCTATTTGGGCCACGTGAACTTGGATCCCTCTCCTCTCCCTCGGCTCCTCTCCGGCCTGTGTCATGATCCCTGGGACATCTAAAGGCTTGCCAGTCTCCTGGGACTACTCCGGGGACTCCACCCAGGGACAGGGAATCCTATTGACTTCCCACCGGGAAGCTCCTCCATTGCTGTTGTTTGTCACTTGGACCCAGTTCTTTTCTTCCCTCCTTGTCCCTAATCTAAATATAAATGCCAGTTAGGAAACTCACAGGAGTTGGATTTTTGGTTGGGTGGCGCAAGTTATATTCTCTTGAGTTGTGTTCAGTGTCAAGCGGAATTCTGTCCAGATTTTTGTTTAGGTTTCAGATGTTTAGCCCCAAACAAAGTGCGATTTAAGTTGAAACAGGTCCAGGTTCGGTCATGTTTAAGATTCCTCCCAGAGCACGAATCAACCCTTACCCTGAAGCTACCCCTAAGTGCCCTTCTTCAGTCTTGAATCTTTGCATTCCTAGTAAACACTCTCGGTAGAAAAACAGTTAATAATTAATCTGCTTGTGTTCCAGGGACTTGGAAAATACGCATCAAAACCTCTGTGGCCTCATCTTATCAAGCTCTGAGGGGTGGTTTTTATAGCTGGCGGATAGCCTTGGTTTACGAGCTCCGATAGCCTGAAAATGCCTCGGACCTGAATATTTGGGATGAGCAGAGTGCACTGAGTTTAGGAATCCCAAGAAGGCAGACTCGAGATAGAGGGTTGCCACGGCTCACAGACGGGGGAATAAAGCCAGTTTCTAAACCGGATTCCTCGGCTCAGTCGTAATGCGCTTAGAACCTGGACTCACTTGAGATTTTTGCACCTGGTTAGAATGTTTAGAACCTGGAATTATGCTTCCTTTGTGTATTTATCTCGAAAACATGATGATAGATCCAAGCTCTCTAGTAAGGCTGCTGATGAAATCATAGAAGTATCGATTCTATCTTCCTAGTGCTTCCAAAGTGCCAAACGGTATGCTGTATGTGTCCTGAGATTGCCCCAACCCTTCCTCTCTGGAACTCCCCCGGCCCCTGACCAAACTGAGATACTAGTTGACAGATTGATAAACTTGCTCAGGTTAGTGATATTTTCTCTTAGATTCTATTCTATGTCACCTCACACAGCACCTTCATTTTACAGGAGGAGCGATCCTTCTAGATTGTACATTCAGGCACAGTTCTGCATACCTTTTTTTTTTTTTTTAAATAACTATTTTAATGAAGAGTTTTATCAGGGTTAATAAATCAGAAGCCTACGTAGGTAGAGATCCTGTACCTTTGAGATTGGCTTGCTGAGAAGTCCTTGGGTTAATTATATTAAAAAAGGGCCCACAGAATAACTTTGGGATGTAAATGCTTGCTTTTTAGCTCCTGTGCAACAGCAATAGTCTATGCTGGTGGTTCCATTATAGCAGCTAAATGTTTGTATTATAGCTACTTGAAATGTGGTTGCTTTGTAGCTCCTACATGGGAGTTGAATTGAAAAAAGTGTACTTGATTGGAAGCGCCTTGTTTTTCTACAGTGTGGGGGGAGGTTTTGTCATGGACATTAAGAGGTGGTCCTTGTAAAGGATTCTGGTTACTTACCCACATGTGCACACATCATTAAAGAAATAATTAGAAATTTTTTATAATGTCTAACTGGTGGCTACAAATGTATATGTTTAAACAGGTCTTTTGCCCGTATTCATCGTATTCTATTGTTCATTGGCGATGACCAGCAGAGCTAATGAGATGCCTAAGTACTGCTATGTTTCATGTCTCATTGTGAGGTAGTTGGTCTCACTTTTATTTTTTTTTACGTATGAGTGGACAAAACATTTATCAGCGAGCTAATCCAAGAGGAACTAATTTTATTACAAGTATCCTTTAGACTTGGGAGTTCCCTCAGCTAGTTAGTTAATTTTGCACAATAGTCTAGGTGTTTTTCATTCCAAACCTGTTTGTGTAATGCTGTGAGAACCCCTGCTTGATAAAGCAAAGCAATCCAGGTTGGCAACGGTCTTAATTATTTTAGAAATTGTCAAGTGGCTATATCTGCATATTTTTGCATTGATAAGAGTACTTCTTTTAGCAAACAAGGATTCTCTCTTTTTTTCTTTTTCTCTTTTTTATTTCTCTCTCTTTCTTTTTCTTCCTTTCTTTTCTTTTTTTTGAAAAGGAAGACCTTATGTCCCTCAGGTTGGTTTTTTTCCAAGGTGGACAACCAGATGGAACTACGCAGTCTCAGTAGGGTCACAGCTCCAATCCCAGACAATTACCATTCTAATTCCTTCCAGAATTGGTCCTAATACTATTAAATTTCTAGTGTTTTTTTTTTCCCTACAAGTAAGCAGAACCACTTATTTTATGATACTATTAGCAAAACTGACCAAAGTCTGAGAGAGTTGATCACTAAGGCGCTCAGAAGTCCCAAGAGCTGGTCCCAGGGTGGCTGCAGGAGGAATATACTAATCCCAGAAGAGCAGCTCAGGGAGTGTGAAGTGAGGCACTGGCCCTAAAGGGGAGAGGTCCTTCTTCTAAGCACCTTAGAGTCCTCTGGGCTTTATTGCTGGGGCCTGTGGAAGGCTGCAGCGTTCTCTTTTGGGTGGGGATGGGAGGAGGCTCCCATGGCAGGTGTGCACTGAAGGAGGGAGTTACTGGGAAGAGAGAGGTACCTAATGGACACTCAGTGTATGTCCATGATTTTGGGTCCCAGGTGCAGCAAGACAGGAGCGCTAGGGAAGGAGGGCGAACACCAGCCAGGAACGAATTGGGAGGCTTGGTGGACAGAGGCTTGTTGCTTTGTATGTGTGCACAAGCGTGTGTGCACAAATCCATCCATCAACAGCCTAGAAATTGGACTGCCATTCAGTTCTCAAACAAATGGCTTGTTTATGAAGCTGAAAGCTACTCTCTCCATTAGGAAATATTCAATTCCAGCAATTAGCTCCGAGGAGTAAAGAGCCTCCCTCCCTCCAGTCTGCTTTGCCCCATTGCCAAACAGGGCTTTGATGTGCAAGATGCCCCTAATGGAAGCTAAATCGTCAGTTAACCCAACTGCGGGGTTAAGCTGAAAATGGACTTTTACAGTATAGGATTATCTCTGAGTTGTTAACCACTGACTTCATTTATCTGGGATATGTTCTTATGCAAAGACTTAATCTCTACCTAGGCAAAGGCTGACAAAAGTGCAGAAGTATTCTAGTTATTTGGTTTGTTTTTGCAGTCACTCTAGTAATTGGATCTCAAAATCACTTGAGGCTGGGATAGAAATGACTTTAGTTTCCTTTCCAAATAAGTTATCATTTTAATTCCTTCAAGAACTGGTCCTAATACTATTACATTTCCAGGGTGTTTTTATTTTTTTAACTAAAAGTAAGCAGAACCATTTATTTTATGATAATATTAGCAAAATTGTGAATTTAAGTGCAATGCCGATGTGGTAAATTGTAATTGTGTGCTTGTGATTTGCAAGTGAAAATAAGATTTTTTTTGGTTTATTTCTTTTACTTTCAGATATTTTCAAATACTGATCAATGCTAGTGGTAATTTACATACAATTTTAGGGAAACATTCATTTTATTAAATCATGCTATTTCATATTGTCTTTTAGTATACTTTTAGTTTTGTAGTTTGCTTATGAGGCCAAAAGGGGATATAAAAAATTAATTACCAAAAATATAGAAAGTAATTATTCCACTACCCTAATACAATCAGTAATTATTTTATTCCCTTCTAGTCTGTTTTCCCCCTGTGTTTGCTGCAAATATGTAATCCTCTACCTAGCTTCTGTTTCATCCTGCATTAACCTCATAAGTGTTTCTAGAATTTTGCCCCATATTGCTTCATGGGCATAGAGTTTCTGTTTGTGGTGATGAAAAATTTTAGAAATAGATAGTGGTGCTGGTTACACAACATTGTGAGTTTAATTAATGGCCACTGCATTAGGCCCTTAAAATGAAAGAAACGGCAACCTTTATGTCATGAATATTTATCTTGGTTTTATAAAAGGTATGTGAAAACTAGCCTTTTTTTCCCCTTTTTTTTTTGAGAAGGAAAGAATGGACAGATTTCAGAGTTTGTAATGCCAGGGGAAAGTTTTAGTATGGAGTTTATTTTTGTGTGAGATTCAACAAATGAGATTTTTCAAATACTGTTTAGTGTTTAGATGAAGCCGGTAATTCAGAGAAAATTTCAGCAGTGGGGTGGTGTTGTTAAGACTTCAGAAACTTTGAGGGTTGAGAGGTCAGGTTTCAGGCTGAGGTCATTAAACCCCTGTGGGGAACACAGGAGCCTCCTCCTGATATCCTCAGTCCCTGGGAAGAGAGCAGTGATGATAGCTCCTAAGTGACAATGACAAATGAGGACCTTCCCCAGTAGCCTTCCAGTTTACAAAAGTGTGAATGCAAAGCCTACCCCCAGGGAGCCCCAACAATAGCTGGGGAAACCCTCTAGAAGGATGGTGATTGAGCAGTTCATTTCCCTGGGGTGTTTCTCACACCTGGAGATTTGGGATGGGGTTGGGGGAAGCAGGTTTGACCTGGGCTTTGTGGGAAAGTCCAGTGAGAGAGGGAAAGGCATGAAAGGTCTGTGACAAGCTTTGAGGGGCGGGGAAGGAAGACCCAGAGCAAGCAGACAACAGTGGCACCCCTGATCTAAAGCACCCTTTGGGGTGGCCGGGGTTCAGACTGCAGACTGGGGGCATCTTTGTGGACCACACATCTGACCTCCTTTACCCCTGGGATCTCTGGTCTTAGAAGCAGTGATTGTGCAGAATTTATGTTCCTGAATCCTTAAATATTGCAAACAATGAGATCCAGGCTACAGCAAGCCGGAGATCTGAATCAGATTGGGCTCCAGTTTTGTGTTCATATCCCAATTCTGAAATTCACTGGCTTAAACCAGTGATTTTCAACCTTTCTTATCTTATGGCACACATAGACTAATTACTAAACATCTGTGGCACATCAAATATATATTTTTGCCAGTATAAAGGTATGTTTTTGATTCATTCACACCAGACAGCTAGTGTGTTGGCTGCTGTCATTTTTTTTTTTTATTTGACAGTCTAAGGGGAAAGCCTTCAGTGCCCCCGACTAAAGAGTCAGGTACTGCATGTTTAAAAAGTTCTTGCAGTGCACCGTTCGAAAATCGTTGGCCCCATTTGTTATTTGTTAAACATGAATTAGAGAGTGAAGTCAAGGAGTGATTTTAAAGAATGCTTTCCTAAGAGGTTCAAGCACTTTACTGAAAGGAACACATGCCAACTTACTCACTTCAGCTTTGCACAGTGACGTTGAGGGGGGCTGACTTAGTACGGGACTGAGAAATCCCTCGTTATGACCCGTCAGGCTTTGCAGGCAAAGCCTCATGTTCTCTCCCTTCTCTATCCCCAATGGCCAGATGTCTTGATAAGATGAGACACAGGAGTTTTAACCATCTGCACCCACTCTGAGGTTCAGCATGGTGTCACCAATGCAGGTAGTGGGGCTCGAGGTTATATTTTTTCATCTTGCGTAAGACGTGCTCAACAAACTTAGGGGAAAAAAAGGGGAGATTGAGCGTTTTAGAATACAACAATGCAACATCTTGGCTGGAGTCAACCTTTTAACTACACAGCCTTCTACCATCTCACAGCTTGAGATGCTTGTTGGTTGTGTTCCTGCCACATTGAAGCCTCTCATTCCTATATTCAGTCTCTGTGAGTTCCTGTTCTTGGATCTCCCCTCCCCCCACCTCTGCCCTGCTTGTCTGGGGAGGGGTCCGTGTCCCGAGTGGACTGACTGGCTGGGTCCCTGCTATTGTGGTTGAAACTGTGTACAAGACAAACAGCCATTTTGGGGAGTGACCAGACATTATCTAGGGAATTCCAACCACTCCGTTCAAGACGTCACTCACCTGGAGCATTTAGAGAACTCCAAGCATCTGAAGGAGGGGCAGAGGGCAGACCCAGCCTTTTAAGGTATAGCTAAGAGCTCAAAGTGAACTCTTAGGTTCAGTGAGTTGCGGCACACCACGTGTCTTGAGAAGGCAAAAAGGATGGCAAGATTTGCTTCCAAGCCGGTGGACTTTGGAGAGCTGGACGAGCCAGGGCTTAGATCTCAACTCTGTCACTTGCTTTGTGTCCTTGGGCAGATTACTTAAGCTCTGACCCTTAGTGACTTCATCTGCAAAATAGAGGTTATACCCTAATTCAAGGCGTTTCTGCGTGGATTCACTGACATAACATGTGGAACGGGCAGAGTGAAATGCCTACACATCGCAGTCTTTAATTCATTACTGCCATCCGTATCATTTCTATCTCCTGTAAAGAAAACTGGCACATACCGAAGCCAGAGAGCACCTGGGAAGAGTTCTAGGAACCATTTAGAGTAGATGGTAAAGCAGATAAGGAATCTTGGGGCCAATCTTCCTTGTTTGATAAGCCTCCAGTCTAGATTGTTTCAATTTGTATGTCTGCATTTACCAGAGCCAAGATGGTGGTTGGTTCAAGACCCAGAGACAGGTGGCCTCCATTTAACCCCAGCGTCACCACTTAGTGCTGATGCCACAGGCAAGTCACTTATAACTGTGACTCTCAGTTTCTTGAGCTGTGTGATCAAGAGCAATGGCTTCATAGGCTGATTTTTGAGACATAAATGGGATCGTGCATTAAAATCACTTAGTGCAATTCCTGGTGTGTCACAGATGCTCCATATAAGGTCATGATCACCTGTTCATCAACCTCAGCAAAACCGGCCCCTGTGTCCCCTCTCCAGTTTAACAAGGTGCATGCTCACTGCCAACTCTAGGACTTTGCAGCTTTGGTCTTTGCGCACCGGCTTCTGGGGACAGCTGCCTGCATGCACTTACTCCCCAAGCAGAGGCAGATTTATGGCAGGTGCACTGACTGCGCATCCTGGGCCCTGACTTCTGATGAAGGGCCCCACAAAACCCCAACTTTGCACTTTTTTCTGATGACACCAAATTTGGTTTCATATGTGCGATTTTAACATTAATAGTACATAATATTTCTTATGTATTTAAAAGTATGGTTAACATGTATTTTTATTTTCCCTGTCTCTCTTTTTTTTTAAGGGGCCCAATATTTGCTTCTGCGCCCGAGGCCTCAACCAACCTTAATCTACCTCTGTCCCCTGGCATTTCTTTATTCTTTCTGTTCTGTCCACAAGTTTTAAAATGTGCAAATGCAGTGGGACCATTCGTCCCTGATAAGTCTTGAAAAATCCCCTGGTTGGCCTGCTGCCAGAGGAGGACGCAGGAGCTACCGGCCACGTGCGAGGGCCTGTCGTGTCTCAGTCACGGCCACTGTGCTCATCTCCCGTGCTGCCTCTCAGGTGCTCTGTGTGACGGCTAACAGGTGGCATGCTTCTTATTGCTGCTGCACCAAAGGACCACACATTTGTTGGCTTAAAATGAGAAGTGTGAGGGATCAGAGTCTGAAATCTCGGATGGCAGGGTTGGATCCTTGTGAGGGGCTGTGAGCGAACTTCGTGGTCCTGCCTTTCTCCTGGCTGCTGGTGATTGTCAGCAATCCTGGGCACTCCTGGACTTGTAGATGAATCACTGCAACATCTGTGTCTGTGTTGCTTGGAGTTCTCCGTGTGTATCTCTGTGTGTCCTTTCTTCTTGTAAGGACACCGGTCCTTGGATTTAGGGCCTCCTCTCACCAGTATGACCTCAGCATTTTTTTTTTTTAATGAGGGTAACAGAGAGAGACAAAGAGAAAGAGGGACAGACAGACGGGAAGGGAGAGAGATGAGAAACATCAGTTCTTCGTTGTGGCACCTTAGTTGTTCATTGATTGCTTTCTCATATGTGCCTTGACCAAGGGGGATCCAGCAGAATGAGTGAACCCTTGCTCAAGCCATCAACCTTGGACTCGAGCCAGCAACATTTGGGTTCAAGACAGCGACCATGGGGTCATGTCTATGATCCCATGCTCAAGCCAGTGACCCAGCACTTAAGCTGATGAGCCCACGCTCAAGGGGGCGACCTCAAGGTTTTGAACCTGGGTCCTCAGCATCCTAGGCCAACGCTCTATCCACTGCACCACTGCCTGGTTAGGGCGTAGGACTTCATTTTAATTCATCACATTTGCAAAGACCCTACTTCCAAACATGGTCATTTTCTAAGTTTCCAAATAGACATGCATTTTGGAGGGGACCCTGTTAAACCTACTGTAGTGATTATACCCCTTTGACAGATGAAAAACCTGAGTTTCAGAGAGGAGAAAAGCCCTTCTATGTTCATCACATCACACAGTCCATTTGTGACACCAGGGGCTTCAAAACCATGGACTTCTTTTCTCTAGACTCGTGTTCTTTCTGCCGAATCACCTTACCACACACAAAGAAATGGACAATAGAACAGGGTCTAAAAACCATGGCAGGAAAATGGTGAGCAGCAGCTGACCACTAGATCAGAGGGGGTCTCTGCAGGGTAAACAGGATGAAGCAGAGGCTATTCAAGTGAACGACAACCCCCTTTCTTGCTTCTGGTCCTCAGACTTGATCCTGTTCGCACAGTCAGTATAACTTGTTGACTCTCAACCACAGTGCTCTGCTCCTGGGATTCGATGGTCGGGCAGAGAGCATCCTCATAGACGACACATGAGGTAGTGGTTGGGATGTGTTGGCTTTAGGCAAAGAGAAGGAGCACATTTCTTGCATGAGGCCAAATACCCTCCCACAACTTTCCCTGCACCCATCTTACTGCCGGCTTGTGCTCATGCAGCCCCTTGCTGGACGGAGACATGCCCTGCTTTCCTTCTCCTGCAGAGGCTCCTTCCTGGCATTCAGAACCACAGAGGCGACAAACAGAAGCAGGTGACTGGCCCTCAGCTGCCCCCAGAGCTGGGCTGCCCCAGCTTTTCCTAGAATGTGGTCCAGCAGAGATGTCTCGGGCAAGATTGGGAGAGCACAGAGCACAGAGCAGTAGCAGGAAAGAGGTGATTCCATTGCTGCCCTGGTTCTGCCTGCTGTACAGGAGTGGAGCAGGACAAGCACCAGAGTGAGGTCCTCCGTGTGTAGGGCAAGTTCCTCCTCGTTTAAACCGCAAACGCACCTCTGGGACCAGGCTCAGATTCCTGTGTTGTCAATGGCATCAGTTTGCTGCATGAGGTTGGAGTCAGGAAATTGGAGTAGGCCTGGCTTGTGCCCTCACTGCTGCTTGGGTGCCTTCCACGCCCTGCTCACCTCAGACAGTGCCCCCAGTGCATGACCTGGTCTAGAAGTACCACTTAGTCCTGGCAGAGCAGACTCTGAGACTGACATCTGGACTCCCCGGGAGTTTTGCTATTTCGCCAGACTGTATCAGAGCGAATAGGATCAGAAGTCTGTTTGCTGCTCAGTCGGGCTTCACATATGGCTTTGTGCTTTTAAAGAAACTTAAGAAAAGGCCATTCATGGGTTTTTAGAATAAGCGGCAATTCATGGTGATACTAAAATCCATTATAATGAGACCCCTTCCTTTTTTCTTTTCTTTTTTAATTCAGCGAGGGGAGGGGAGGCAGAAAGACAGGCTCCCACATATGCCCTGACCGGGATCCACCTGGCAAGCCCAGCAGGGGGCAATATACCATTGCTCAGCAATCAAGCTCTTCTTAGTGCCTGAGGTGGAGGCCATGGAGCCATCTTCAACCCCTGGGGCCAACTTGCTCCAGTTTAGCCATAGCTGTAGGAGGGGAAGAGAGAGACAGAGAGAGAAGTGAGAAGGGCAGGGGTGGAGAAGCAGATGGGCATTTTTCCTATGTGGCCTGACCAGGAATTAAACCTGGGATATTCACATGCCAGGCTGACGCTGGGTCATTGCTCCGTTGCTCAGCAACTGAGCTCTTCTTAGTGCCTGAGGTGAAGGCCATGGAGCCATCCTCAACCCCTGGGCCAACTTGCTCCAGTCCAGCCATAGCTGTAGGAGGGGAAGAGAGAGACAGAGAGAGAAGTGACAGGGGTGGAGGAGCAGATAGGTGCTTCTCCTGTGTGCCCTGACCAGGAATCAAACCTGTGACATTCGCATGCTGGGCTGATGCTCTACCCCTGAGCCAATTGGCCAGGGCTTCGATGAGACCTGTTCTGTAGATGGCCATCTAAACCTTCTGGAGCTTTCCAGCTGTTCCCTTGCACTCCATCAGTACCTGATTCAATAGAATCAAACCTTTTCCTGTCGGTAAGTGGCAGGTACATCCTTTGGTTGAGTTTTTTTAGTGCCCACCAGGTATTTTATATATTTAAAAAAAACATTTCTTGGTTGTTGGGTTTTCTTTTCATCTCCAGAATTGGGAGTGCTCTCTTGGGGACCAGATGGCTTGTTGTGTAACACTTCCTGCCTTGGAGCAGGGGAAAGCTTGGTGATTCCTGTAAGAGGACTGGGCTCCAAGCTAAGTCCTCTTGCTGACCTCATGCCCTCAGGCAGAGGGCAGGGATCCCGACACTGACTTTGCGTCCAGCGTCTGTGATTGCCTCAGTGCAGTTACTGTACATCCCCCATCCCTCAGTATTCGCTTTAAACATTAATAAAAGACATGGTGGTTTTGCTTTCAGAAGACTAGATTTAGCAAACCCAAAATATTACTTTTAAAACTTTACTCAAAGCTTTGAAATACTTGAGTAGAATGAAAAATTTACTCAAATGAGTTTTTGTTTGTATGTGTGTATCTACCTGTCTGTCTGTTCGTGGGTCTGATAGGTGGATGGGGAGGTTACACGATTAACTCATCTGCACATTTAAGTTGAGTGGAGAAAAAAGGACTGTTGTTTAGAATAATAGATAAAGTCAGCCTCTAATTTTTGTTCTCTGCTTGACTGATTGGACCTTGGGGAAATTTTTTAGTGGGGGTGTTCTATGACAAATCCTGTCTGTGACATAGTCGATGAAATTCTACGCCATTTGACTCCCAAAGAGGAATTTGGTTACTCACAAGAGTGTTTTACAACTTTTCTGTGGAAAGGCAGCTCATGGAAGGAAAAGATCTACATAAAACAGCAGTCAATTGCATATCTTTGATGAAAAAGGACGATTCTATTATCACACAATTGTGCAGAATGAAAGTCAACTCCTGGAAGTATGACATGTTATAAGAAAGGACAACTTCCTCAAGAGAAGGCCACGTTTTGATACACAATTTGCTCATCATGGTTGAATAAAGGCCTCACTTTTACTCATTATGTTGACAGGAAGAGAAGATTGAGGTGTTGCAGTATCTAACAAGCCGTCTAGCCTTGGCTGATTTTGGTGTTTTTGTTTTTGTTTAAGTCTAGGTATATGTAAAGCTCAACTTTGCCACTTATTTATTTATGAATGATTACTTTCAATGATTATGTTCTAATTACAAAAGTTGCTCAGTAATGCAAACCTTTATAAAATAAAAATTATAGATTACACTTCAGATTTTCATCCTCCCTTCAACATCAAGTCTTCCCCATTCTCCAGTTTAACCAGTTAATATGTGGATGTGATTCTTCCATACATTATGTATGCAGGTGATACCCTCAATTTTGAGATGGTGACTCAGTCACCTCCCGGTAGTTAATTTCCCATCATAGGTGCCATATTTCCTTTTAGTTCCTACCCATCTATCTGTCTTACTAATTATATTTTTATGTACTTAACTTTTTTTTAATTAAAAAAATATTTTCATTGATTTCAGAGATTGAGAGAGAGAGGAAAGTAGAGAGAAAAAGAAGCATCAACTTGTTGTTCCACTTAGTTGTGCCATTAGCTGTGCACTCATTGGTTACTTCTCATATGTGCCCTGAACCCGTGACCTTGGTGCAATGGAATGACGCTCTATCCATTTAGCAACCCAGTCAGGGCCTTATTTTTTTCCCACAAGTTAACATATGCACGTGGTTGAAAAGTCAAGTGTAGAAAAGGACATAGTGAAAAGAAGTCTACCACCTCTGATGTCTGATGTCCTGTCCTCCTCATCCCACAGACAACCTCTCTTAATCAGTTTCTCATTTATCCTTTCAGGGATTATTTATGCATATATATATATATATACACACACACATTCATTTTTGTTAACGACAAAAGTAGCATAGTATATACACTATATACTATATATTTTATATATAAGTGACCACTTGTTACTTAACAATAGCTCTTTGAGATTGTTCAAAATCAATTCTCAGAACTGGGAACTATACTATTCTCTTAAAGTTTTAATAATATTTCATTTTATGAATAGTCTAGCCCCCTATTAACTTAGGTTATTTAAATTTTTTATTATCGCAAGCAATGTGGTGTCGAAGATTCTCGGACACAGGTCATTTTATACATGCACCACTATATCTGAGTATAAATTTCTTGGAAGTAGAATTACTGGGTAAAAGACATTGTGTATTTTACAATTGGGTACATATGCCAAATTGTCATGCAACTTCATGGAGTTGGATGAAGGTACTTGTTTCCTCTTGCACTGATAACTAATTTTATCAGTGGCATACTTATCTCACAATTTAATTCTGCTTTTCCTTTCATTGAGAGGGATTGGGAATTCTTCTGTCTGTCTAAGAATAATTTATGTGTTTTTTGTGTGTCAACTGTCCATGCCTTTCACCAATTTTTGTATTTGGGTTCTTGGTCTTATTCTTACCGATTTATAAGAATTCTTTATACATCATGAATATTAAACCCTTTTGCAAGTTGCGAATATTTTCTTGTTTATTTCTATCCTAACCACCATTCATTGGGTCTTTACTGTAGGACAAGCTCCAGCTTGGGCACATGTGCCTCATGTCAGCTCCCTAAGGCAGTAGTAATTTTGTACCAATTACAGAGAAGGAGAAGCCCCGGTCTGTTGGATATCAAAGCCCATTCTTAGCCAGAACTCTGTACCCTTATGTGCACAACATATTGATGTAACATCATTCCAGGTTGCTGTACAGTTTTGATAAATATCCTTTCTAAAGGTTGCATACATTTCATCGTTTAAGCAAATTGCCCTTTATGGATGCTGATTCTTTTACTACACATTTTTGTGGCCAGCAGTTTTCATTGTTCTAGACAGGATTGCAGTGCATTTCTTCTAAAGCTTTGCCTTCCATAGTACACCATGGTGACACCGATATTCTTACAGAAGAGGAGAGTGCAGGGTCTGAGGTTGTAAGCAGAGGTACCTTTCCAGTCTACGAGGCTTAATGGAGGGACTCACAGACTCAAGGCAGAAACGGAGTGCATGCTGGGAACTGCACTGGACCTGCTAGAGTTTGCAGCCTCCTTCCCAGGTCACTACTAGCTTCACCTGGTCCTGGAAGGAAGGAAACATACCAGATTTTCCTCCCTCCCCAAGCTGACGTCCTGGGCAGTATTGGAAGCAATCAGAGAATAGGCTGGGAGCTGGCGGGGTACAGTGGGAAGGGAAGAGCTTGGCAGTGGTGAAATGTATATATTTTTTTCTGTAGAATAATATTTCTTACAAGTCTAAATGAGATTGACATCTGGACTCCCCGGGAGTTCTGCCGGTAGGGCACAGTTAGGTGGTCTGTCTATCCATGTAGGTTCTTCTCTCCTCCCTGCCCTGCAGATGTCAGCGTCCTGACCTCCGGGGAGGTGCTGAGTCTAGACTTCCTAAGGAAATCTCTCATTTCTAAGGCAAGTCCTCTTCTGTTCCCTTCTCATCAGTCTTCCCTCCATAAATTAGGGCTGGGTAAGTCTCTGTTTCCCACACTGAACCCTCTTAGGGATTCCTTTGGGTAAACAAGCATCTATTTTCAGTTGTAACTATTCCCATCAGATTCACAACTAAGACCCAGCTGCATTTAAAGACCCAGCTGCATTCTGAGATGTGGAGCCTCCTGGAGATGGGACTTGGAGGTGGGACCTAACTGAAAGTTAACGGGGACAGCACAGCCAGGGGAGGACACCACCGTTGCCCTGGCCATTTAGAAAGGGTGTTTGGATGGCCTGGGCCCATGTGTGTGCCTTGAACCAGGCCTTGGAGCAGTCTGAAAAGCCTTCAGCTCCCCTATGCCCCTGGGAGCATGCAGAGGGAGCCCCCTGCACTGCCCCCTACCCCGGCCCCTCCTCCCACTTTGCAGTTCCCTGTCTTAGCATGTTTGAAGCCAGCCTCTCCACATCGCCTGCCTCCTGATCTCAGCAAATCCACCTCGGAACATTCCACCACACTAAGGTACAAAACAGGATGGTTCCACTTAGCAGAATGAACTCCTCCAACTGAAGAGATAAAAGTTCTAACAAGGGGAACATCTAAGACAGAGCTGAGTGGCTTCCCGGAACGGAACCCTTGCTATCTCTCTTGGCAAGACTGTCAGGTGGTTTCAGGGCTTTGCGGCGGCCTTGGCTTGCTTTCTGGCTTGCTTCCTCTCAGCTCTGCCCTCGTCATTGCCAGACTCAGACCTACCCAGTGCTTCACCTTTGCACGAGGGTCCTGCTAACATCACAGAATTACAGCTTAGCAGCCGAAAGGAAGTGAATGTGGGGAGGTTCACCTAGTCTGGTTCTCTCATTTTACAGGAGGCAGCAGGCACGCGGTTTCTTTTTTTTTTTATAAAATTTTATTTATTTATTTTTTACAGAGACAGAGAGTGAGTCAGAGAGAGGGATAGACAGGGACAGACAGACAGAAACGGAGAGAGGTGAGAAGCATCAATCATTAGTTTTTCATTGCGCGTTGCAACACCTTAGTTGTTCATTGATTGCTTTCTCACATGTGCCTTGACCGCGGGCCTTCAGCAGACCGAGCAACCCCTTGCTGGAGCCAGCGACCTTGGGTCCAAGCTGGTGAGCCTCGCTCAAACCAGATGAGCCCGCGCTCAAGCTGGCGACCTCGGGGTCTTGAACCTGGGTCCTTCCGCATCCCAGTCCGACGCTCTATCTACTGCACCACCACCAGGTCAGGTAGGCGCGTGGTGTCAAAGAGTGTGCATGGCTGCCTCACGTCTGCTTTTTAAGTGTCCCTTTTTCATTCTGTGGATTGGCTCAGCACCCTTCCTGGGTCTGCTCCCTCCTGAACAGCCCCCTATGTGGCTCCCGGGGGGGCAGAGCCCTGCTCTATGGATGGGATTGATGGATTCAGAGTCCTGTTCCCGACCCTGGGCGGGCTTGGCCCCATAGGCTAAGGCGCACCCCTCTGTGGAATGGGTGAGACCCTCACTTTGCTGTTGGTGTGATGAGTAAAGAAGGTAACTAAGGGTGTATCACACCGGCCTGGCACCTCATAGGTGTGCCAGATATATGCGGAATGATGGTCACAGAAACCCCGATGGCCTCCAGACCCCAGCTGCTGAGCCACACACATTGCACGTTGTTGCTTGCTTCCCAGTCAGCCAGAACTGTGTTTCAGAACCGCTTTGTGTCCCCCAGTACAAGGCACCCTAGGCCCTGAGACTAAACAGATCAGGTTACAGCACCAGGAGAAGTAAACTGGCAGTACAAACCGATTTCCATAAACTCAGAGAAATCAACCCAAGCTCAGTGTTCGTACTGGGAGGGAAGGGACGTGGGAAGATGAGCAGGAGCGAGGTGAGTGCTGCTGGCTTCTGCCTGCTTGGCTGGCTTGTTCCTGGCAGAGACCCCACTGCCGTCATACCTGGGGCAGCTGGGCTTATGCTTTTGCGGCTTAAAGCCACTTCACCAGTTTGATTTGATTTTTTAAAATGTTTATTTTATTGATTTTTAAAGGGGGAGAGGGAGAGATAGAGAGAGTGAGAGAGATAGGAACATTGATCTGTTCTTGTATGTGCCCTGCCTGGGATTGAACCAACAACCTCTGCACCTTGGAATGATGCTCTAACCAACTGAGCTATCTGGCCAGGGCTTGATTTTTCCCTCTACCTCTGAGTATAAGCCACTTTCCTGGAGCACCTCACTGTGACTTTGCCTCAGGGTATTTTTCTAAACTTAAACCCTTTTGTAGCTGGAGGGAGGCGAGTGTACATATGCATATTTGTACATTTATATGTCTGTGTACACAAGTGTGAATTTCGGTATGTGTGTGCACGAGAGTTCATGCATGTGTGTGTGTGTGTGTTGATCTGTATGTGTGTGTATATATTACTTTGCTACAAGTCCCGCAAACAAAGTACCACACGTTGAATGGCTTAAACAACAGGAATTTGCTGCCACACAGCTTGGAGATGTGAAGCGCAGACACCAGGTGTCATTAGCGTTGCTTCCTGCGGAGGGCTGTAGGGAAGAGTTGCCCCTTTCCAGTGGCTTAGAGATAGATGTCTGTCTTCTCTGTCTCTCTGCGTTGGCTGCCTTCTAGATATGTCTCTGTGTCTACATCTTTTTTATAAGGACACTTAGTCGTATTGGATTAGGGCCAACCCTAATGGCTGCTTAACTTGATTACTTGAGACCCTATCTCCAAATAAGTTCACATTTTGAGGAACTGTGTATTCAGATTTAAACATAGGAAGTTGGAGTAGAGACAGGGAGAGATGTGATTCATTGTATAATGGTGTTCATGTATGTGTGTGTACGTGTGTGTCGTGGGCCAGAGCATCTCAGACTCCAGTCAGTAGCATGCCTAATACTTAGATAAAATAGTATTTTCAGAATATATGTAAGTTTTCTCTCTTGTGAACAGGGCACATTTAAAACATTTTTTAAACCAACCTCCTCATGGGTCGTGGGGGGCAGGTGTGATTATGTAGCAGGTCCTGGGTGTCACTCTTGCCTCCTGGCTTGGAGACACCCCTTCCTGGAGGACCCTCCCTGCTCTGGCTCATCTTTCTCAAGCAGAACAATGCTACCCTTGGTGTTTGATATTTTTTTTCCACCTCATTTTACTTTAGACAGTCAAGTAGCATCTTGAAATGCCTTTGGCTGTACAACCAAACATTCCAGTTATTCCAAAGAGCACATGAAGTCAGTTGCCATAGCGCTCCCTGGTGATTTGGTATCACCAAGTCAGTCACGGATCTATTTCAGCATACGAAAAACATTTAGGCATGGTGACTCATTGTAAAGTATAGCCTGTTTGTAGCTTCCTTTTCAAAAGCACCTTCCTAACCCCCATCCACTCCGACTACTCCTTCCTTGAACTGCGTTTTCTAGAGGGTCGCAGGATCGGCCTTGCTGGGCAACAGGCAGGCTGCAGGGGTGGAGCCCTGCCGCCATCTTTGGGCAGTTCAGCTGCTTCACCACAACAAACTGCTCCCACACTGACCCCAAAGAGCTGGCCCCACAGGGGACCATCTTTGACATTTGTCTTCCTAGTCACTTTACTGTACATCTCAATTTTCTTTGCCTTCTCCCAAAATCTTGTGGAGGAAAAAGAGTTCTTTGTGGCTCTGCATGGACCTAGAATTTTGATTGACTTTCTAGTTAGCCAGACCCAAAGTTATACCCTACATTTTCTTTAAAAAAAAAAATTGTTTTAATTTATTGATTTTAGAGAGAGAGGAAGAGCGAGGTAGAAAGAGAGAGAGAAACATCATTTTGTTTTTCCACCTATTTATGCCTGCATTGGTTGCCTCTTCTATGTGCCCCAACTGGGGATTGAACCCACAGCCTTGTCATGTCTGGATGACACTCTAAGCAACTGAGCTACCTGGCCAGGGCTTGCCCCAAAGTTGGGGACATGGTGAGTTGAGCTTGGGCTAGTGTTGGGAGCCATTCGGAGTTCTCAGGCAGGGAGATACATCAGCACTCCGTTAGCTCTTGTGTGTAGTGCTGGGGTGAGAGATTTGTCTGTGACACTCTCTCACAGTGTAAGGGTGAGAGCTTTGTCTGTGACACTCTCTCACAGTGTAAGGGTGAGAGATTTGTCTGTGACACTTGTGTCTACCCAAGGCAACTGTGGAGATGTTTTCTTTGTGGCAGAAAATGCTGGTTAGCTATGGGAAAGTGGAGCACTTCCCCCAGACATTCCTTGAAATCAGAGCACTCGTCCCTGACTTCAGATTCTTCTGTCCCACTTCAGCATGGGACATAATGTAACCAGTGACAATATGCCTTATAAAAACCATTAAAAGACATGAAAAGTGTGTGAGATAATATGGAGTAAAAAAAAAAAAAAGTTGGCAACAAAATCTCATATACTGTCTGATCTCAAATATATTAAAAACATGTTTTTATAAAGGAGACCACATGCAATGCAGTCTATTAACTGTTTTTCTCTGAGTGGAGGGAGGATGAATAACTTATTTTCTACAGTGAGCATTTCTTACTTTACAGATACTGTTGCATATATATGTATATACACCCACACACACACACACATATAAACTGTCCTAAAAAGTTCATTTAACTGGATCTTCAGGCTCTTTCAGATTTTTTGCTACCTCATTCTCAGGGGATATTAATTCTTTGCCTATCCAAGGCCCATCTCTGACTTTTCAAGAAGACAGCCGTAACTGGTTCACATCAGCACGTGCCTGCCCCACTGAGCCCTGCACGTTGTGGGAGCCGCCGGCTGGGCCGGGCTGCCTCTGCCCTCCAGGCTCAGGCCAGCGAGGGAGGGGCCGGGCCTCTTGGAAGGGGGTTAAAGTACTTCTTTGTGTGAATGGCCTTTTAGGGAGCAGAGGGAGGGCCAGCTGTGACATCACAGTCTTCAGTCTGGAGGCTCAGCAGCCTGAGCCAGTGCTCCAGAGTCTGTCGGGGGAAAAAGAGCCACCGACTGGGGACCTTTGACGTGCACACTCTGGGCTCAGGGTAAGCCAAGTCTGCTGACCTGTCTCACTGTCCTTTTCTCTCTCATCTGGACACAGAGAGGGTTTCCTTTGGAGGCCACAGTATCCGTAGAGTCAGGACTGCTGTGCTGCACGGTGGAGTCCTTTCCAGCCGGAAAAAGAGTGGGCACCTGAGCTCGCAGTGGCCACTGGCATCCCTTTTGCAAATCTTGTAAAATCCCAGCTTTCATGCTAAAGGAAGGGCAAAGGGGAAGCTCCGCACTACACATGCAGTGCGTGCAAAGACACCGAGGTGTCTGAGTTAGAGAATGCTTTGAAGATGGGGCATGAGTGTGTTTGTGAAACAGAGAGAGAGAGAGAGAGAGAGAGAGAGAGAGAGAGAGAGAGAGAGAAAGTGTGTGTGTGTGTGTGTGTGTGTGTGTGTGTGCGCGCGCGCGCGCGCCCTCTTCCAGAAGGGAACCAAAGGACCCATCGATTCTGGTACCTGGTTTTCTAGTTATCGCCTGTGTTTGTTTAGTCTACAGCTAGCCCTCTGTTTCCATGTTGTGGAACTCTCCCCAACCTCCGTGGCTTACGGCGTTTCAGGGCACGCGTGTGCCTGTCTGCTGCGGGACCCGTGAGAAGCTCCTCAGCTCCATCTGTGCACGGAGTCGCTCTGCACAAAGGGTTCATCTCAAATGCATCTGGCTCCGTCTTCTCCTTTCTCCTGGCTCTTTGCCCCAACATAGTGAATTTTTGCCGGGTCCACAGTTTTGTGTTTTTTTTTAAGCTTTTGCTCTCTGCCATTACTGGCTGGCCAGGCATAAACCCAAGGTCCTGCACTATTTTAAAACCAAGAGGGACACAGCTAAGTTATAAAAAACCAAAGCTGCTTTGGCTTTCAGCAGAGTCAGTTACCCTAGAAATTTCAGGCTGCGGGAGCCAGGGTTCCCTCTGTGGCCTCGATCTTGGTTTTTTTCTGGAGGTGGAGACTGCCCTGCAAAAGAATCTCACAGTGCTAAGGCCTTTGGTTTGAACAGCCCCCAAGGACCCCTGGATGGAGCACGCGGTGGACCGCATGGAGGAAGAGGCAGCGAAACTTGACTTTCTTGGCGCTGAAATGAAGCATCTCTCTCTGCGCTGGGGAAACCCTGAGCCCTCCCAGCGGTTCTCAGTCGCTCTTGCAGGGAGTGGACCTCCAAGTAACAGAAACGTGCCTTTCACCAGGCGGGCGCGGCAGGAAAAGCCACAGCTTCCTCCCCTCCCCACCTCTCACCCCCATGGCACACACCGTCTTCAGTCTCTTCCACAGAAAGCCCAAGCTGTAAATGTGTTAATCAAACACCACCTTAACATTTTCCAGATGTGCAGCCTGCTGCTTGAGCGGGTGGGTGACTTTTTAGCAGGGTCCAGGTGATGGACTCTATTCATAAGGCAGGCTGTGGTGTTGGGGAGGCTCTGTTATGCTACAAATGGACCATTTTCCTTCCCCAGGAGAGTGAGCCAAGACATAGGTGGGCCTTGTTTCCAATGAAAGGGATTTTCATGCTGTCTTCAAGCATGAAGACAGAGAGGGTAGCAGGGTGTGCGACTGCTGTGTTGGCTGTTTGTACCATGGGAGCTCTGGGAAAGGAAGGCTGGGTCTGTAGGGACAGGAACTGTCCCAGGCACTGTTAGCTGTAATGGCTTCATGGCAGGAGGTCAGTGTAGGGGAAACCTAGAGGCTTTGTTAGTGTTAGTGCTCCTAAGGGAGGTGGGGCCGGGGCTGGGGGGTGGGGTGTGTGTGTGTGTGTGTGTGTGTCACACAGTTAACCAGAGCCTGCCTGGTCTAAATTTAGCCTGCAACTACTCAGTAGTGCTTAGGGTCTTCAGTCTGCCTTCCGTCAGTGGGGAAAGAGGGGGTGTCTCTGCCTCCTTGTGGGGTGGATGGGCTCCAGCTTCCCCCATCAACACAGGCCCCTGGTCCTCCAGGCGGAAGAAGCTCTGCTGGGGGTGGAAACGGAAAGGCCGCCTTGGACTGGAATGTGGCCTAGGTTATCACCTCTCCCCTCCGCTTCCTGGCCCGAAGGCTCTGCCAGAGCAAGTCAAGTCACTCTCAGACATTCCTACTCGGGTGACTTTATAGGGGTGGGCGAAAGGGGCCCACTCGGAATCCCAGCTTCTTCTCCAGCCTGCCCTCTGCCTGCCATCTTCATCGGGGGTGGAGGGGGCGAGGGGGCAGGCAGAGTTGCTGCAGGCCAGCTGCTGAGGACCGCTGGTGCTCCCAGTTTCCTTCGTAAACTCTTTTCAACCGGCACAACTTGCAGCACTGAACAGGGTCGGAATTTTCCTTCCCGTTATTGTTACAGCGCTTCCTCTGTTTGCTCTCTTTATGAGACTCGGTACTCTCTTCCTCCAAGGCTGTAAGCTCCTTGCTGCAGAGACGGGACCACCTCAGAGCCCTGGGGACCTCCCCTGACCCCAGGCACAGGGCTGGTCACTGCAGGTTCTCAGTGCTTGCTTATCCTTGCAGGAATGCACTTTGACCTCTTTAGCCTCTGTGGCCGCCTCCCACATTCCTCAGGTTGGGGTGTGTGTGTGTGTGTGTGTGTGTGTGTGTGTAATTTATTGATTTTAGAGAGGAAGGGAGAGAGAAAGAGAGAAACGGAAACGTCAAGCTGCTCCTGTATGTGACTGGGGATGGAATCACCAATCTGAGCATCGGAATGATGTTCCAACCAACCAAGCTATCCAGCCAGGGCAGGTTCCCTTGGTTGGAGGAGCCTGTCTCTCCCAAACCTCCTGACTTTGTAGCTCTGCCCTGGTTCCCTCAAGGCTGATGAAGTTCAGCCACCAAAGTGGGCATCTTGCAGGTGTCTGAGCGTCATCCATCAACCAGGTTGCACCCCCTCCTCACATTGCCTACAGTAATGGAAACTTCATCTAGAAAGTGCAGAATCCTGCAAGAGCCATTCAAAAGCCAGCCACCTATGGCACGTGGAGCCAGTTCTATGCCTACAGCAACTGTGCTCCGTGTACTAAAAACCCAATTTAGGAAAGAGAGGGAGGGAAGAAGGGCTAACAGAGACACTGTCTGGCTTCACAGATATGAGGAAGTTTTATTTCATAGCCAAGCCTCTGTTCCTGGGCCAAGAGTGAGTTTGTATTTTCAGTGGAACTTAAAAATAACTGGATTAAAGGATCAGGTCACCTATTACCTGGGGAAAAGGGTTTCTAATTTAAATATCCTGGCTGTAGGAGGAAGTAATCTGCGTTGTTCAGGGTGTAGAAACCTGGTTGTGCAGCAGGCAGGCACCCGATGAGAGTAATTTGGGTCACACTGCATTTAGGCTATGAGCCTAGGAGGTCGAAGTTGGTAACAGATACTGTCGAGAGGTAACAGCCTGAATGCGATGGGCAAATTGGGAAGCTGAGAACATGGTGGGCATGAGTAGAAGTTTCAGCTTCACGCTTGTCCTTAGAGTGAAGGACAGGACACCTTTCTGGTGTCTCTGGGCCCAGCCAGATCTGCTGAGGAAAATGCATCCTTTTTTCTGTCCTGATGCAGCTAGCTGCAGGCCCGGGTACCCTGGGAGGAAAGAGCAAACTGCTGTCTGTCGTCCCAGCTGGGCAGGTGTCAACTCCCTGATGTATTTTCTATGCAAACTAAATAGGTTTCCAGGGTCTCACCTGTTCTGTGGCCTCTGGTGCTGGGGAGGAGTCCAAGGCGTTTTCCACGGTGTCTGTGGTGACGTCTGGGATGCAGGATTTTAATATTTCAGCTCTGGGATATCATCAGAGGAAGGAGGGGACCTGTCTCAGAGGGTAAAGTCCTCAGACCGAGCAGGAAGTCAGCACCTTGTTTCTAGCTGGAGGGTCTTACAGGTTGATCCTAAAGGTAGAGCAGAAGTTAGAAGTCTTGTCAAAGTATGAAACGTCCATACCTGTAAGAATTTTGTATGAGTTTATTTAAGCCAAACTGGAGACAGTTGCTGGGATGCAATATCTCAGTGGATGCTGAAAATGCTCCTGAGAATGGCAGTTTTGTAGCTTATTCTGCACATTGCAATCCAAGGTGGAAGGGGTGACTGAAATCCACGCGTGATAGATTAAGCAGGAGAAAGCAAAGCAGGAAATCTCTGGGATTGGATAAGAAGTAAGACAAATAGACACATACGTTTTTTATACAAGTTGGTTTAGGATTGCTAACAATTAACATGATAATAATAACTGTGAGGGGATTTTTGGTCTTTGTGGTTGTGCTGATGCATACAGAAAAAAGAAATTAATATCATAAAAGTATGTTATCAGATAGATACAAATAATAATAATAATAATAATAATAATAATATAACAGACACGGTGTTAGAGCATCGGCCTGGTGTATGGAAGTCCTCAGTTCAATTCCCAGCCAGGGCATACAAGAGAAGCGACCATCTGCTTCTCCACCCTTCCCCCTCTCCTTTCTCTCTATCTCTCTCTTCCCCTCCCACAGCCAAGGCTCGCTCCATTGGAGCAAAGTTGGCCCAGGCATTGAGGATGGCTCCATGGTCTCCGCCTCAGGCTCTAGAATGGCTCTGGTTGCAACGGAGCAACGTCCCAGATGGGCAGAGCATTGCCCCCTCGTGGGCTTGCTGGGTGAATCCTGGTTGGGCGCATGCGGGAGTCTTTCTGTCTCTCTGCTTCTCACTTCAGGAAAATTTGTACAACAGACAGGCTTAAGGTAAAGATTGGGCTTTGTTAGGGAAAAACACCAATCTAGGAACTGCTTTTAGTTAGAAATTTTTCATTTCAGACTGTCCTATGTGGTTACTTTAGGTCTCCGAGTTTGTAAGGCCACCATGCAGGTCAGGTTCAGCATGTGGCCCCTCTTTTTTCACATTCAAAGTCTCCAGGGGGCCTGTCTCTAGCCAGTTCTGAATAAAGAGAAGAAAGGGGTCTTTGACTTCTGCAGCCAAAGCATGAGTCTCACATGACTTCTGGAGAGTCAAGTGTGCAAACTATCAACCAGAAAGCCAAATAAATGCTCTTTAAATCCACCCGCCCTTCTTAACATTCCCCGTGTCTTTTCGGAAGCCTCCGGCCATTGAGAATTCTTTTGGAAGTGCCAGGGCAGGAAGAACTGCCTTCAGATCCTGGCTGTGCCTCTTGCTAGCCAGGCGGTCTTGGGAAAAGCGCCTTGATTTCTCTTGTTCTAAAGTTTTAAAACCAGAGTAAAAACTGCCTTTCCCAGGTAACAAAGGGTCCTATTGTGAGCATTGGTGGAGATCGTGTCGGTGCATGTACCACCATGGTGATAAACTCTTGGACGTGTCAACAATAAAACGGGGACATGGCCCTCATCACATCCCGAGCACAGGCTCCTGATGCTCATTTGCTCATTTACTCGGCTAGAGAGTGTCAGGGATGGACCAGGTTCTGTTCAGACCTATGTGAGACCCCACCTCCATCTCCCATGTGACCAGGGCCCCAGGTGGAGGTAGTTCTTGACTGTCCATTCTATTGCACCTCCAGAATTTGACTTTTAAGGATATTTTATGCAATTATTCTGTTTCCTGCAGCAGTAAAGGCATCTTTCTTAGTGTCCTTATCTTCACCTAAAATTGACATTTAAAGATCTGGAATGCTGGGAAGAGGAAAGATGGGGAAGTTAGAGGTGCCTAGGATCTGACGTCATCTTTGCCTGGGCCTTTGTCCTTTAATCTCCTCATGTTGATTTTCTTTTTTCTTCTCAACAGCAACACTTCACCATCACACCCTGCTTTCTCCCCAAAGGAAAGCCAGCCTGCTCTTGACAAGAATTTAACATTGGTCATTTGCATTTTAGTGTAAAATTGCTTAAAAATAATGAACATTTATATTTATGTTTTACAGTTCACCCAGTACTTTTATTTATTTATTTATTTATTTATTTATTTTTATTTTTTGTATTTTTCTGAAGCTGGAAACGGGGAGAGACAGTCAGATAGACTCCCGCATGTGCCTGACCGGGATCCACCCAGCACGCCCACCAGGGGCGACGCTCTGCCCACCAGGGGGCGATGCTCTGCCCCTCCAGGGCGTCGCTCTGCCGCAACCAGAGCCACTCTAGCGCCTGGGGCAGAGGCCAAGGAGCCATCCCCAGCGCCCGGGCCATCTTTGCTCCAATGGAGCCTCGGCTGCAGGAGGGGAAGAGAGAGACAGAGAGGAAGGAGAGGGGGAGGGGTGGAGAAGCAAATGGGTGCTTCTCCTGTGTGCCCTGGTCAGGAATTGAACCCGGGACTTCTGCACGCCAGGCCGACGCTCTACCACTCAGCCAACCGGCCAGGGCCTCACCCAGCTCTTTTAAATATATTATCTAATTTATGTCTCAAAACAGATTTGAGAGATTATTATGAGCCGTGTTTACAAAGGAGTTATTTTCTCAGAAGAGGTTCATGTTCTTGCACAGGGTCTGGCAGAACTCTTACCCGAGACATGGGCACCTATGTTGTAAATTAAACCATAACTAATTTGCTTTACATAATTATTAAACACTATTAGGTCAATAATAGCTTTAGACATAACCTGGCCACTAGGTAATAGAAAAAGCAGGTCTTAGACCAAATTCTGGTGCTCATAGAGACATCTATTAAATACACATTTGTAAGAGGAGGTATAAGATCACTCTGTAATCTCAAAGAAGTCTCAGCTCTGATAGGTTCCAGATGCTCCAACCCTACCTTGCACAAAGACAGATGTGGCACTATTACAAAGGCAGGATTCTGTTACTACATCGTGGGTATTAAACAACAACCATCATAACCCAAGGCTGGGCACAGGGCTGTTTAGTTCTCGGACTTCCAGCACCACCCCTGAGGCTGTACCAGCCAAGGTGCTCCTCTGTTGATGTGACCTAGTCATGGAAGGGTGGAGAATTACTCTAGTCTAAATCTGAACACCACCAATTCTAGCATTTTATTATGCTAATTGACAAGCCATTCATTTCACCAATGAAAATTCATTTCTCACCTTAACTACTGCCAATTAGCAAGGCCTCAGAGTCCTTGTGGGAGTTAAAGAGAGCTGAACTACTGGAAGAAGGAAGCCACCCCTAGGGAGCATGGCATTTCTGATTAGATCCAGGTTGACCACTCTTGGAGCGGATATTCCCAATGAGGATGACTGTCTACCCCTGGAATATAATTTAAACTAATTTCAGACACACACAGCTGTGTTACAGTGTCTCTGCCCGAGTATTTTAAAGTAAATGGTAGAGTAGACATCCTGCCCAGCTGACAGCTATTCTGGGAAGACAGGTATCCTGTGCCATGCTGTTAGGACTCCACCTGAAGTGTTAGCGGGAGGAAGCCAGTGATTTCCCACGGGCCCCTTAGCACCCTAAGCTTTCTCTGACCTTTGAAAGTGGTCCTTTCATAGCTTCTTGTTTTTTTGCATTGGGGCGTAGTTCATTTCAGAAAGGATTTTCCAGTCCATTTATTGAATATGCATTTTATCTGAATCTGAAATCAGGTTCATGTTATCTGAAGCATGGAGAAAACTCTGGTCTTTCTGATCTTCAAAGGGAGCAATAAGCATTTGTTGGTTTAAACAAGACATCATTTAACAATGTCAAGTCCAGACTCCTGCCAAATTCAGACTGGGATTTGCAGCCCAATTCCATTTACCTGGTGTCAGTTGCTGGTGGCTTTGATCACACCAGGTTATCTTGCATGAAGGTAAATTCTTCCTGCTGAGAATAAAACTCAGGAATTTGCTCTTTGTTAAGCTCTGGACCTCTGGTGCATGATTGTGAGTCAGTAATGCAGAGTTGTTTATTTCTTCAGATATGTCTACCCCCATTAGGATTTAAGGCTTAGTAGCTGTTACTTCCTGAAGTAGATGGAATTGTCAGGAAGGATTTTCTGAATTTATGGAAAGAAGAGGAAGGGGCAGGCACGTGTAACTAACAGAATGGGGAGCCTCTATCCCGTTTACACCCTCCAGTGTCTAAATATATATATATTTTTAAATGTGTTGGAAAAGATGCGTCTCACATTACCCTGGGACCGCAAACTTTGGCTTTTAACCAATAATTAGCATTTTAAAAATATCAGTTGGACACATCACAGAAAACATAACCAACAGACTCATGATTCCTGACTGAAAGCCAAAGGTATTTTTTAAAAAGATTTTATTTATTCATTTTAAAGAGAGAGGAGAGGGTGGGTGGAGTGAGAAGTCTCAACTCATAGTTGCTTCACTTCAATTGTTCACTGATTGCTTGACATATGTGCCTTGACCTGGCAAGCCTAGGGTTTCAAACCAGCAACCTCAGCATTCCAGGTTGACTGACACCTTATCCACAGTGCCCTCACAGGCCAAGACAAAGGTAGTTTCTTTGATGCTGCAAAAAATGTACTGTTAGATGCTATTCTCAGACTTGAGATTTTGAATTGGAATAGTTATTGCTCATTCAGAGAGTATGCCTTGGAAAGAACCGATAGAATTTTTAAGTTTTAAAATAAACCTGGCTGGGTGGCTCAGTAGTAGAGGTTTGGCCCAGGGTGTGGATGTCCTGGGTTCAATTCCCGGTCAGGGGACATAGGAAAAGTGCCCATCTGTTTCTCCACCCTTCCCCCATCACTTCTCTGTCTCTTTCTCTCTTCTTCTCCCGCAGCCAAGGCTCCACTGGAGCAAGTTGGCCTCGGGGCAGGGGGTGGTTCTCAGGTGCTAAAATGGCTCTGGTTGCAACAGAGCAAGGGCCCCAGATGGGCAGAGGCCCCTGGTGGAGTGCGGTTGGGGTGCCTGCAGGAGTCTGTTTCTGCCTCCCTGCTTCTCATTAAAATTAAAAAAAAAAAAAAGAAAAAAAGAACACTGTCAGGGCACTTGCTTATCCATCATCAAACATGAAGCCAGGAAACATCCAAGACAAAAACACATGGTGATGTGAGGACCAGAAAGTGTTCTGGGGAAATGCTGTGGAGAAAGTCTCAACAACTACAAGACATAAATATAGGGAAGGTTTTTACTCCGCCCAACTAGACCAAGTTAATTCCACAACAGACATGGCTTTCTGGGAAGCGTGGGCAATTTAATATTTGTTAAGAAAAAGGTGTTGTTGTCTGGACCTTATCGTGGAGCTAGTTGTGTTATGGGCCTGCAGAATAAGCCTCTCATGTGTTTCATGAAGGGATGAATGATTAAATGAACTATAGAATTAATTATTTACCTTTTAGCTTTCTTTCATGTTAGACTGCCCTCTTCCTTCTCATGTCAACTTTCTCTCTCTCTTTTTTTTTTACAGAGACAGAGAAAGAGTCAGAGAGAGGGATAGATAGGGACAGACAGATAGGAACAGAGAGAGATGAGAAGCATCAATCATTAGTTTTTCGTTGCGACACCTTAGTTGTTCATTGATTGCTTTCTCATATGTGCCTTGACTGTGGGCCTTCAGCAGACCAAGTAACCCCTCGCTCAAGCCAGCGACCTTAGGTCCAAGCTGGTGAGCTTTGCTCAAACCAGATAAGCCCGCGCTCAAGCTGGCGACCTCAGGGTCTCAAACCTGGGTCCTCCGCATCCCAGTCTGACTCTCTATTCACTATGCCACTGCCTGGTCAGGCTGTCAACTTTTTGAAAGTGTTCTGTATTTCAGTAGAGCAGTGATTTTTAACTGTATTTCCATCCCAGCAGCTCCTACTACTTTTTTCTCCTCTCCTCAGTCTCCAAAAAGCATAAGAGGAAAGTTCCACTTATTCCCATGAAGAATATTATCAGTAAATCATTGACTGAATGGAGCTGGGGGGGTGGTGGTGAAGGATAATCTGATTTCTCCATAGCAGTGCTATGCTTCTCTCTGTGTTGGTCTGTTTATTCCAATAACAGCTTGGCATGGGGTGAGCTCATTGTGACCTGGGTTTACTTGAAATTGAATGGTGGCCAGTACGTTTAGGCATTCAAATGTTCTGTGGTTCTTAATGGCGTAGAACTCACTGGTAATCGCCTTACTAAAATAAAAAAATTAGTTAATGTTTTTAAAAGAACAATAAAAGTTTTTTGACGTGCTCCTGTAGTAGTTCACTATAAAGATAAAAGATTTTGAGTTGCTAATAGTCAACAATAAAATTAAAATGCAATTACAATGATATTAAGTAGCAGGCTTCGTCAAAGACCAGACCTTGACTAGATCATCTTTTGCCTGTACGAAAGAAGGAGTACACATCACTCGATTGACTGAAGTCTGAAGTGGGGTATGGGAAACGAGGAGTGAAGGAAATCCCCAGTTCATGGATAAGCATCTGGTTCAGGGATAACCTCCCAGTCAGTGCTTGGGTAACCATGAGGGTTTTCTCAGTATTCTGACAGCAGAGCACAGCAAGTAGCTGAATGACTGTGCTTTTCTCTGTCTCATGAACAAATCTATAATTATCCACTTTCCTTGGAAGGATTTTGAAATTAATCCCCTAGAATCATCTTAAGGTGAGGTTTTAATATTATATTGTAAGCCTTTGAAATTTTTTAAAACTTAAATAAATAAAAAATCTGTACCCTGTTGCCAATTTGCATGGTGCTATGTCCGTAATTCCAGGTACAACATAGAGCAGAGACAAGGAAATAAAGCTAACCCCAAGGGGTTAGTGACATCTTTGAGGGGAACTCAAAATAAGCTCATAATTCACTGCTGAATTATCTGAGACAAACCAGAGTCCTTCAGTATGGAACAATAATTACTCTAGAATTTGAAATTAATCTTACTAAAGTCAATAACAGAATTACATGGGGTTGATAACTGATGACAAAATATGATGTATAAAACCATTAAGAAGATATGGTGTTCTTGTTTACCCACAGAATTGGAGTTAATATGATAGCTCCAATTTTGCGGTTAAATAAAATAAAACCTTTGAGGAACTAGGGGAGAGGTGCCACCAGACACTAGCTTTTCAAAGCAACACTCACTCCTAAACTAAGGAGTATTGTTTTGATGGAGTCCCGGAGAACAGAACCGTACAGTCAGGGGCTTTGGGGATGGTGTTTATAATGCACATAGCCAAACAGCCACGCAGCCAGGCTCTGGAGCCTGTAAAGAGTAATTGAAGGAGTCGACTGTTTTCCAGTATTTTATTTTGGAAAACATTTCTATGAAGTTTCTTGTCTCCAGCATAGTTGTATCACATTTGGCAGAGAATCATGGTTTCAAGAAAATTTCTTCATGCAAAAGAATCTCCTTTTTGTAGCTGGGGACACACAAATACTCCTATTACTGTCCTGCAGTAGTTTGCTCTGAATATTTTGGAAGACTCTGGTATGTTTGCTGTATAATGTCTTCTACTTTAGAAGATATTTGAGTACATCTTTAAATGATCAGAGTCCTAATTTAGTTTTAAATTAAAAAAATGGGACTAGGAGTTCTGGCCAGTTGGTTCAGTGGTAGACTGTCAGCCTGGCATGTGGAAGTCCCAGGTTTGATTCCTGGCCAGGGCACACAGGAGAAGCGACCGTCTGCTTCTCCCCTCTCTCCCCTTTCTTTCTCTCTATCTCTCTCTTCCCCTCTCACAGCCAAGGTTTTACTGGAGCAAAGTTGGCCTGAACACTGAGGATGGTTCTAGGGCCTCCACCTCAGGTACTAGAATGGCTCCAGTTGCACTAGAGCAGGGGTCCCCAAACTACGGCCCGCGGGCCGCATGCGGCCCCCTGAGGCCATTTATCCAGCCCCTGCCGCACTTCCAGAAGGGGCACCTCTTTCATTGGTGGTCAGTGAGAGGAGCCCATTGACCATCTCATTAGCCAAAAGCAGGCCCATAGTTCCCGTTGAAATACTGGTCAGTTTCTTGATTTAAATTTACTTGTTCTTTATTTTAAGTATTGTATTTGTACCTGTTTTGTTTTTTTTACTTTAAAATAAGATATGTGCAGTGTGCATAGGGATTTGTTCATAGTTTTTTTTATAGTCTGGCCCTCCAATGGTCTGAGGGACAGTGAACTGTCCCCCTGTGTAAAAAGTTTGGGGACCCTTGCACTAGAGCAATGCCCCAGATAGGCAGAGCATCACCCCCTAGTGGGCATGCTGGCTGGATCACAGTCAGGCAGATGCGGGTGTCTGTCTCTCTGCCTTCCCACTACTCACTTCAGAAAAAAAAAAAAGGACTAGCATTGATTGAACGTGCTCTGGACCCCAATAAACAAAATGGAACCTGTATAATGGAGAGGTGTAGGTACCTATTATAACAACAAAATGAACATGTGATGCACTATTAGAAGGAAAATCTCTATTTGAAAGAACTCATCGTTGTTGTTTCAATGTTCCATTCTGTTAGTTATCAGTTAATTTCTTGGTGTTTACATCTGTAAGAAATGTGTTATCTAAGCCTGACTTTCATTTCTTCTTTATTCCAGAAGCCTCCTCAGCTTTCCGAGGATGATATCCGGCTAAAAACCGAAAGAGACAACTGTAGTGCCAACCCCCTGGATCCCGTGGTCAGCTCCCTTCCCCCAGATCACAAAAACATGGAAATTGAGGTCTCTGTTGCAGAATGTAAAAGTGTTCCCGGAATCACCTCTACTCCACATTCCATGGACCATCCCTCCCCTTTCTACTCGCCCCCCCACAATGGCCTCCTCGCTGATCACCATGAATCTCTGGATAATGACGTGGCCAGTGAGATCCGATATCTAGACGAGGTGCTGGAGGCCAACTGCTGTGATTCTGCTGTGGACGGAACATACAACGGCACATCCTCCCCGGAGCCCGGCACAGCCATCCTGGTGGGCAGCCCGAGCCCACCTGCCCACACAGCTGTCCAGCCAGAACCCATGGAGAGAGCAGCTGGCAGGCAGGTGCCTCCTCACATTGAGCTCAGTAAGAGCAACTCTGACCCCATGGCAGAGGGCGAAAGAACCAATGGCCACTCCCCCGACCAGCCCAGAGACCTGCTGGGGGACAGCCTGCAGGCCCCCGCAAGCCCCAGCTCCTCCACCAGCTCATGGTGCTCGTCCCGAGATGGGGAGTTCACGCTCACCACACTGAAGAAGGAAGCCAAGTTCGAGCTGCGTGCCTTCCACGAGGACAAGAAGCCCTCCAAGCTCTTTGAGGACGACGCGAACGAGAAAGAACAGTACTGCGTCCGAAAGGTGAGGCCGACCGAAGAGATGCTGGAGCTGGAAAAGGAGAGGCGAGAGCTCATCCGGAGCCAGGCCGTGAAAAAGAACCCTGGCATTGCGGCCAAATGGTGGAATCCTCCCCAGGAGAAAAGCATCGAGGAGCAGCTGGACGAGGAGCACCTGGAGTCGCACAAGAAGTACAAGGAGCGCAAGGAGAGAAGGGCGCAGCAGGAGCAGTTGCTGCTGCAACAGCAGCAGCAGCAGCAGCAGCCCCCTCCGCAGCTCTGCGCTGCCCCTGCCCCTGCCCCCTCGCGGGAACCGTCCAGCATGACCGAGAATGTGAAGGTGGATGTCGTCACGGAGCAGATAGATTTCTCTGCTGCTCGCAAACAGTTCCAGCTCATGGAGAATTCCAGACCGACAGTGGCCAAGGGCCAGAGTACACCCAGGCTCTTCTCCATCAAGCCCTTCTACAGGCCTCTGGGTTCAATCAACTCAGACAAGCCACTGACCATCTCAAGACCAGCTTCGGTCGCGGGTCCTCCAGAAGACCGTGGTGCATCAGCCGCCAGGGGGCAGAAAGCCCACTGTGCCCCGGAGAGCCAGTCTCTGGGAGGAAGCCAGGGCAGCGCAGCCCCTCAGGGGAAGGAAGGGCCCTATAGTGAGCCCCCCAAACGTGGACCCCTATCAAAACTGTGGGCGGACGACGGAGAATTCACAAGTGCCCGGGCTGTCCTCACCGTGGTCAAGGATGATGACCCTGGGATTATGGATCAGTTTTCAAGATCCGTCAACGTCTCTTTGACCCAAGAGGAGCTTGACTCTGGTTTGGATGAATTGTCGGTGAGGTCCCAGGATACCACCGTCCTGGAGACCCTGTCCAATGATTTCAGCATGGACAACATCAGCGACAGCGGCGCTTCCAATGAGACAACCAGTGCCCTCCAGGATAATTCACTGGCTGACTTTTCTCTGCCTCAGACTCCCCAAACTGACAACCCTTCAGAAGGCCGAGGAGAAGGTGTCTCCAAATCATTTAGTGATCATGGTTTCTATTCCCCTTCCTCCACGCTGGGAGACTCTCCGTCGGTTGATGATCCCTTGGAATATCAGGCTGGTCTCCTGGTGCAAAATGCCATTCAACAAGCCATTGCCGAGCAGGTGGATAGAGCTGTGTCTGGACCCAGCAAGGGTGGAGCAGGACAGCAGGGACCTAAGGCAACTCTGGAGGAAGCTGGAACCGGGGCTCCTAGCTCAGAGAAGCCTCAGAGCACATTTGAACCACCTCAGGTGTCTTCTCCTGTTCAAGAGAAAAGGGATGTATTACCAAAGATCCTGCCTGCTGAAGACAGGGTGCTCAGGGAACGGGGGGGACCCTCCCCACCATTGCCAGCAGTGCAGCCCAGTGGCCCAATAAACATGGAGGAGACCAGACCAGAAGGCAGCTATTTCAGCAAGTACTCAGAGGCAGCTGAGCTGAGAAGCACGGCCTCTCTCCTGGCTACTCAAGAGTCTGACGTGATGGTTGGGCCCTTCAAGCTGAGGTCAAGGAAGCAGCGGACTTTGTCCATGATCGAAGAAGAGATCCGAGCAGCCCAGGAAAGGGAGGAGGAGCTGAAGAGGCAGAGACAAGTCTTGCAGAGTACCCAGAGCTCCAGGGCAAAGAACGCCTTATCTCTGCCCTCCCGGATGTCATACTACAAAACCGCTCCCGGTAAGTGAGGTGCTGCGGGCCGGAGACAGATGCTGTTGATTGATTTCAGCTTGCAGGTTTCTGTGTGCAGGCCTCCTCTGTGTGTGGCTGGAATAAAAGTCCAGGCTGCGCTAGCACACAAATCTCAGCATTCAGGACATGCAGTGGAACTGTGAGAGTGTCTTCTGGAAGAACCTCGAGCCTGGATGGTGTTAGCTGTTTCCCAGAAGATGCAATGGCTCCTGTCTCGTCGTTCTGCTCTGGTCCTGGTTTAGTACAGAGAATTGTTCTCTCTTATTTGAAGGAGCTGCTTCTTGGCAGAGGAAGGGCCTGTGTGAGCCCCATGTGGACTATTGGAGTCATCAGCTTAACCCCTGGTGTCTGTAGTTAAATCAAACCCGTCTGATTGGGGGATGTGCTCTACTAATCCTTTCTGATGGGAGGTCCCTTCCTGGTAATGACAGCCATGACTTGGTGTTAGAGGTTGACCCAGAGAAGATGCTTTTGTTCCTCCTTCTACATGACTGGGTTTGCTTTCAGTCACCACAAAGCAACGACTTTGTAATTAGGGGTGGTCTCATCTATTCATGTCCTGTGACCCATTTCGAGACGTTGAGTTACTATTTGAAAAAGTAGGTCTTTCATCCATTCCCTCATCGCCTGGGCAGGCCCTTTCTGGAATACTTTGTATAGACAGTTGATGCTAATTATAGTGGTAGTTATTACTGCTACCATTAAGGGTAACAGTGTGACCAGTGGTTTTTATTTCTTACTTGGACATGATGGTGATTGGAGAGCCACACATTCAACCACAGTGAGACGCTGCTGAAAGTGTGGCCTAAGCTAGTCTATGAAGTGTTGGTTATGGGACCATGCTGACATAAATACAGGCAGTGAGGGTAAGCATTTGAAAACTCTGTAGCCATTTGATATTGTCCTCAAATCCTGGTTTAAAAAGTATTGGTCTGTAATAGATTGGGAGAAAAAACTGTTTTTCACCAGAGGTAATTTAAAAGTATTACCCTAATATATACTGCTTACAAAAACTAGGGGGTATTTTAGAGCTTCATATTCATTTTGAAATACCCCCTAATTTTTGTGAGCAGTTATATATAACTGTGGGCATTTAAAGTGGTCCATCCAAATCTGAATCCCATCTTGACACTCGGCTTCCATCAAATCTACAGTGACACAGGGTAATTCCTTTTGTTATTAATTTTTAAATTTTGAAACAATCTCAACCTAAAGAAAAGTTCCCAAGTTTAACTATCTTTTTTCGACCACTGGCAAGTAAATTGCCAGCATGATGCTCCATCAGCCCCACAGTCTGTAGAACGTTTCTCCATTTGGGTTTGTCTGATGCTTTCTCATGATGTCATTTAAGTGCTGCATCTTTAGTAGGAAACTACAGAAATGAGAGCTTATTTTCTTCTTCTTTTTATTCTTCTACTTGTTCCTGTTCTTGTTCTTCTCCTTCTCCTTCCCCTCCTCCTCCTCCTCCTCCTTCTCCTTCTTCTTTCTTCTTCTATTAAGTGTGAGGTGGGGAGGCAGAGAGACATACTCCCACATGCGCCCCAACTGGGATCCATTCAGCAAGCCCTCTACGGGGCGATGCTCTGCCCATCTGGGGCATTGCTCCATTGCTCGGCAACTGAGCTATTTTAGCACCTGAGGCAAGGTTATGGAGCCATCCTCAGCGCGTGGAGCCAACTTGCTCAAACCATTCGAGCCATGGCCGTGGGAGTGGGAGAGAGAGAGAGAAGTCGGAGATGGAAGGGTGGAGAAGCAGATGGTCACTTCTTCTGTGTGCCCTGACTTGGAATTGAACCCAGACATCCACATGCCAGGCTGCCACTCTACTGCTGTGCCATGATGTTTATTTTCTTTTCACTGTATCCAGTCAGGTAGGACATGGGTTAATTTGACCCATCACAGGGACAGATGTTAACTTTTTACACAAGTACTAATTTTGATCACCTGATTGAAGGAGTATCTGCCAGGCTTCTGCACAGTAGAGTTACTCTTTCCTTTGGTAATTAATACGTATTTTATGGGGAGGTACTCTGGTTCTATGTAATCTTTATCCTGCTCCTCATCACACTTGAAATCTACTCATTTTGTCTATTTATATCATTATGGACTCATGGATTCTTATATTCAGTGGGTTATAATACATTTCTATTATTACTGTTATCCTTAATTTGTTCAGTTTTAGCTCATGGAAGTCCTTACAAGATAACTTCAGGGTCCTTTTGACATGTCTTCATTATTATTTGGACACGTCTGTCTTTTGGGCACCATGAAATGTCCCGGTCATGTTTTATATTTTTCTAAACCTGAAATCAGCCATTTCTCCTTTTAGTGAGAGTAGTAGTTAGAAACCATGATCTGGTTGGTTGGTGTGCTCATTGCTATTGGTTTATCACAAGCACTCTCAAGGGACAGAATTAGAAAATATGTACATATTCTGTCTGTCTATCTATCTTGAAAACCATGAGCTCACCCTGATATCTTTAATTCTAATCTCATAGTCTCAGTGTTCATTTTCTCTCTTTTTATATTTAAACCTCCTCCTTGATAAGAAGATACTTGATTCCTATTCTCAATATGCTAATGATATGATCAATCCTCTCCTGCCTTATGCAACCAATCTCCTGTTTTTCTTACCCAGCTTAGACTCCAACTCCCTTTGCCAGGTCACCACTCTTCCTTTCCTATCTTTTTTTTTTTTTTTTTTTTCATTTTAGAGAGGAAAGGGAGAGACAGAAAAGAGACAGAAGGGGGGGAGGAGCTGGAAGCATCAACTCCCATATGTGCCTTGACCAGGCAAGCCCAGGGTTTCGAACCGGTGACCTCAGCATTTCCAGATCAACACTTTATCCACTGCACCACCACAGGTCAGGCTCCCTTGCCTATCTTATTCTGGCTCCAGCACACAGCTCTGGGTCACAGTGGCTCTTCCCACCCCCACTGGAGACACCCTCTTGTTCAACTCCACCTCGTGGCTTTTGAACTAAATTATTTAGAAAGAGAGGGAATGGAGGAAGGGAAAAGCATGATGACTTGGTATGTTTTTTAATTTCTCCAGGTCTCAGAACAGTGGTCAGCTGAGTGTTTCAGGCAAAGAGGACTTATAAGGGAGGTTTTTTTGTTCATGCTTAACAGTGGGTTGGCTTAACACAGAGATACCAGTTGGGCGTTCTATACGGCTTTCTAGAAAAACTTTTTATACCACTTGACTTCAGCCCAGTCTGGGAAACCTACTCACAAGTAAGTGACTCTCAGTGGCCTGCATAAGAACCCCCAGTCTGACAGAGGAGGGTTCTTCGGGCATCTCAGCCCCTTCTGCCCACATGGGAGGCAGGTACCAAGGTTCTCCTATCAAGTATAGCTGGTACCACCGACCTAGCCCCCGTTACATTTTTCATTCTAGAACCTTCTCTCAGGTACATATGCTTAGTGGGTATTTTCTTCACTTCACCATAGTGCCCCTTTCACTTCTAGCACACAACTAAAACAAGAAAAACATTTCATTGTCCCCTAGTTCCCTGACCTGCTGTGGTCCATCATTCTTCCCCACCAGGCTTAAAATAAGACAGGATCTTACTGTTTGCCCTCGGCATTCCAGCAGCGCAGTACTGATTTTCCCAGCACTTCCCCCCACACTGATGCTAATCTCCTCTCCCATATCCCATCCCTGTAGGGCTGATGGCTGCCCCTTTGGTAAGAGGCTAATTCATCCACTCAGGTCTGCTCACTGCTCCCTTCTGGCTGTCGCCTTGAGCACAGTCACGATAACGATGTGTGTGTACCTCATTCTTTCACATTCATCTCCTGAACATTTCAAGTAGGTGTCAGGGCTTCCCAGGATTACAACATGGATGGAAAGAAACTGAATGCAAAATGTAATATGCTTTCTATCCATGCCTGGGAACATTTGGAGTATTGCTTGGCCAGCCAACCTCCAAATTCACAATCAGGAAGGAGGCTGACACATCTTTCGAAGTGGCCAAACTGGATGATTCATGGCCAGAGTCAGGACCGCTGGCTCCAGCTTCGGTGTTATGAATGGAGATGTTACTAATGTACCCCTCTGTGTTTCATGCTGGAAGAGGTGACTCAGTTGCTTTGCTGCATGACTCAGATTGATGATTTAGTGTTAGGTGATGAAAAATATAATTTTTAACTTTTCCTCTTGTGAATATCGTGCTAATGACATGCTGGAATTTCACCTTAAGCAAAATCCACTGAGAGCCAAGATGTGATAAGGAAAGAGAAATCTACGAATTTCCCTAACCATACCCCAGGAGTTGAAACCGTACCTGTTTTTGCTTTTAGTTTCCCTATCTTTCAAAGATAGAGGATAATAGGGGTTTTATATTTTTTTAAAGGATCCAGTAATTTTCAAAGACCAATTATTAGAAAGTATTATCTGGAAGCTTTATTTTGTTGGTTCTTATGTGATTTTTAAAGGAAGACGTCCCTCTTAAATAGGATTTGTGTTACATCTGTTCATACTGAGGTGAACAAGGCATTTCCCTCTCCTTGGGGAGCTTAGAGTTCAGGAAGAAAAACAACATCAAACAAAGGTGGGAATTTCATGACAGAGAAGCATAGAGACGTGGGGGAGCACAGAACGAGGAAGACCACCTCTCTGGGGGGCTGAGGGAGGTCTTCCTCTCTTAGGAAACCGCCATCTCAGCTTTCAGCTTGGCACTGAAGGAAAAGTTAGGTTTGGGGGGCGGAGGACAATTTTTATAGAAAAAAGCACCTAGAGGGGCCCGAAAGGAATAGAAAACTTGGCACATTGGAGGTCTTGGTGAATTAAAGGAAGAAATGTAAATCAAAACAAAGTTGGTTGGAGCCAGACAACCTTTAGGTTTTAGATTTTAGACTTTCTCCCATGGTGAGTAGGAAGCCCATGAGGATTATCCAAAGGGGTGATTATCTCCACACATCTCCAAGCTGTCCTTCCTTCATTCATGAATTGATGGGTTCATCAACTAAGGAGGTCATTCCACCAGCTTCTATTGAGCCTTTCCTCTGAGCACTTCTGAGTGCGTGCCGCCCTCTTGAGCAATGATGAGCTGTGTGAGAGGGCAGGCTCCCAGAGTGCACACGTGTGCACTTTCCGTTGTGGTACTTAGAAGCAGAGAACAGAGAAAGTGCTTTGGCCGGTGCACAAGCCTGAGTTGAAGGTGTAACTCACATACCCTTGAAGGGTCAATTTGGGAGGACAACCCAAACATTTTATTGAAGTTAACAATTTAGACCTTAAAAATCTCTTTTCAAATGAAGGGCCTCAACAGTTCTCACTGTAGTGCCTGTAGTCTATTATTAGATACACTGGTTTCACTTCCAAGTTCCAGGCATCGCAGAAAACCCAGTTAGCTGATTTGTTTAGTTTTTTTGTATGTTTGCTCTTTTCTATTTTTTTAAGTCTAGGTCTTAAAATAGTTTCTGACTTGATGCCAGGTGCTGAATAGATCTACCAGGTCAGATAATTTTCCCAAAGGGACATTACGGAGAGGGGTAAAGGAGGAGGCGTGCATATTGAGTCCCATAACTTAGGGTGTCTGTTCATCTCTTTTAATATGTGGAATGATATGATAGTTATGTATTGTATGAAAATAAAGCATTAAGGAGTTTCAGCTTCTGTTACCAGTTTGAACTACGAGACACATGTGATGATGATTACATTATTAAGATTGTTGACTGCGTTTTTCTTCTTTCTCCTTTATCATCTTCAAATATCAAAGGAAAAGTCTTAGACAGAAAAAAATGTTTATGTCAGCACAGTATTCATGACTCACTCCACGCATAGCATCCTACAGAGGGTTATATCTACTGTCTAACGTATTTCCTGAACACTCTGGTGACACAAGTCTAATCATTGGTGGTTCTGACTTACCAAAACCTAAAAGCCGTTACCTCTACTAGTTATTTCACACATATTTTCTCATTTAATCTTACAACTGGTGTCTAAGGGGTAATACAAATTATCCAAACCCTTGAGGTCAAATATATTCAGAATTTTTTTGATTTTTAGAAAAGCCTTAAATGTTTATACTGTTATTTAGAAAATCAATGAAATGTATATACTACTATGTAACACACTCAAGCAGGATTTGGGGCAGCACCCTGCCATGAAGTTAGATTTCTGCTGTACAACTAAAAAGAGCTGGTTACAGTACATTGGATAAATAGAGACTAAGAGGGGCCTTGTGCCCAATCAACGTCAGGTTTTGCTGCCAGAAAGGTTATGACAAAACTTGGTTTTCACAGTTTTTTCTAGATTTCGGAGTTGTGCATCAGGGATTGTGGACCTCTAATAGTATTTCCTTTTCGAAGAATTAATACCAGAGCCCAGAGAGATTAAGTAACTTGGCCGAGGTCACCCAGCTAGGAAGTGGCAGACCCAGGGTCAAACCCAGGTTCATTTGACCACAAAGTCCGTATTCTTTCGACACCCTTTCTTGCTCCCTGCTGAACCCTCTGCTCTTGAGGAGGTCCGTGAGGTGCGGAGGAGAGCTCCCCTCTCCCACCAGCCATGACCGAGCTGCTTCCCTCGGCCCTCTTCCTGTCCTCGGGCCAGACCCCTGTGTTTTCTCGGGTCCTTCCTACCCCTCCTTCTTAGAGCCACTGTAGCTCTGGAATCCTCTGCTCGAGTGGCCAGGGTGGATGAGTTTGCTCCCAGAGGCCATGAGACAGTGGTTCCCCAGTGACCTAGAATGGTCCCCTTGTTCTTTTAGAACGGCGGTTCTCAACCTGTGGGTCGCGACCCCGGCGGGGGTCGAACGACCAAAACACAGGGGTCGCCTAAAGCCATTGGAAATACATATTTTATTTAAAAATGTATTGTATAATAAATATGTATTTTCCGATGGCTTTAGGCCACCCCTGTGTTTTGGTCGTTCGACCCCCGCCGGGGTCGCGACCCACAGGTTGAGAACCGCTGTTTTAGAACGAAGTTCCAGTGCTCCAAATTACAATAGACAAAATTGCCGGTACTGGCCAAAGACCTGAGCAGTTGGCAGAGGGACTGGCCTGGCCCAGGTCAGCCGTCCAGCCCAACTGTTCTGAGTTCTTTCCCAAAGTCCATTCTCCAGGAGGAGGCTCAGTCATCCACTCCACACAGGCTCATTCCCTGAAATCATTGAGAGAACTGGGTACTCAAGCAAGGAATCCATTGCTGAGTTTAGGACGAGCTGGAGTGAGCGTTCATTAACTGGATGTGTTTGGCCGTGTGCAGGCAAAGCCAGTCAACCACGTTAGCTTATTTGCGGTAGTTGAACACCAGAACTGGTCTCTGCGGTTCTCTTTTGCTCTTGGAGATTGATCCTTCTGCCTTGTACCAGAAACTCCCAGAATTTTATTTATCTGAACCCCCACTCCCACCCCCCAATAGGTTTGCTTTAAAAAAACGCTATTTGGGAAGGAATTGGTAAGAAAAGGTAGATTGAAGCAGTGTTTGGCGAAGGGTGAAGGTATGTAATGAAGTCATCAGAATTCACAGTGCTTTTTGGACATTCTATTCAATGGTTTCCAAAGGGCAACTACCATGGTTAAAGCCATCAGTTTCACTCCTGAGAGGATATATACTCCTGTCTTTCTTTCTTTTTTTATTAATTTATTTATTAATTTGAGAGAGAGGGGTATCAGTTTGTTGTTCCATTTATTTATGCATTCATTGGATGATTCTTATATGTGCCCAGACTGGGGATGGAACCTGCAACCTTGGCGTATTGGGATGATGCTCTAACCAACTGAGCTACCTGGCCAGGGCTAGACTCCTGTCTTTTCTTCTGTGACATGGCTATGGTCATGGCTTCTGGGAAACAGACTTTGGGAAAATGCACATTTCTCACCAGTATAATTTCCTTCTGTAAGCAGGTTCTGCTGTCACTGCTAATTGTGCTGGGTCTTCCTTTACATCCAGGGGGTCTGGGTTGGCTCCCAGTGGAATTTGTAACTTACTGGGGACACCACATGGTATCCTTGTTGCTTGCCTTTACCCAGCATGGCTATTCCACGCTCCAAGTTAGAGAGCAGCTTCCGAAAAATCAGACTTCACCACATGTAGAGAAAGATGTAGTCTTAGGCTTGGAATTAAAAGATGAATCAAAAGCCCTAATTCTTGCAGGATCCCTGCTTTCTGCCTGGTAAGAAATGGGAGCTAATCAAAGCCAGGCCTGGGAACAGGATGTTCCCTGTGACTGCTGGAGTTCAGGGCAGGATATGACTGTGTCTCCTGCTAGCTGTGGTGACTTGCTGTGTACTTCACTAAGGAGACCAACACTTCAGTTCCGTTTGGTCTTTGTGAATAAGCGACTGCTTAAGGGCTGGAAGACAGAATGTACAGGACAGGCCATGAGACCACCCAGAGAACACATTTATATTTCATATAATGTGTGTTATTTCTCATGAGCTTGAATGTAAACATCAGAGCTTTCCCCAAACTTGTATGCATCTGACATCATAGTTATTCCCCATTACTCAAATAAAAATTCACACTTTAGCCTGACCAGGCGGTGGCGCCGTGATAGAGCATCGGACTGGTATGCAGAGGACCCAGGTTCGAGACCCCGAGGTCACCAGCTTGAGCGCGGGCTCATCTGGTTTGAGCAAAGCTCACCAACTTGGACCTAAGGTCGCTGGCTTGAGCAAGGGGTTACTTGGTCTGCTGAAAGCCCACAGTCAAGGCACATATGAGAAAGCAATCAATGAACAACTAAGGTGTCGCAACGTGCAACAAAAAACTGATGATTGATGCTTCTCATCTCTCTCTGTTTCTGTCTGTCTGTCCTTGTCTATCCCTCCCTCTGACTCTCTCTCTGTCTCTGTAAAAAAAAAAAAAAAATTCACACTTTAAGTTATATATAAAAAGTTGGTCAGAGAAAATTACGGACCTAAATGTGACAGCCACGTGTCTGGAATTATATCTATAGTTCCTACCCTGACTCTGCTGCTTGCTAGCAGTCCAGACTTCAGTTTCCTCACCAATAAAATGGGAGTAAAACAGTACCAATGGGAGTACAACAGGGCAGTGCCTTGTACACAGAAGACTCCCAAGAAGAGTTTTATGGTTGTGGTTATTGTTACAGTTACCAGTATGTTTTAAGAAAAGGCTTAGAAAACCTTAGCAGAATTACAGATGAGTCACTCTTCTGCAGCTGCTGTGACCCTGAAATAAATGGCGGAATATGCATTATGAAATTGCTTTCTAGATAGGATGTTTTTCATAGTTGCCTCCTTAGAATTAAAGTTTCTTTTACAACATCTGAGTTCAGGAATTAGCTTTCCATAGTCAGCCGTGATTTCAAAATAAACAAAGGCCATCATTAGGTGTACTACTTGTACTGGGTAACAAACAGTAAAGTGACAAGTATTACCATAAGCATTTCCTTTTTTTCCTTCCTGGGGAGTAATATTGTCACACAGCCAAAGCCCACCACATTGGTAGAAATGAGTTTTGCAAAAAGATCTGGGTTAAGCAAATTGCCCTTTACCACAATGTTCATTCTTACTGTTTCAATTCGATGTTTTCTGTGTGGGTTTTAAACTGGGCTTCCCCTGGAACAGCAAGCTCCTTCCTTCTTCCTTCCGGTCATCATCTTCCGGTTTCGTTCATAAGGAATGTCCCAGTGTCAGCATTCATCCAGCACCCCAGCTTATCTCCTGTAAATAATGTCGTTTGGATGTTCTTCAGACTCATTTCACCAGGCAGGGTATTTCTCATTTCTGAACTAGACTTATCCTCTAAAGAGTCGTCCCATCGCATTCCCCCAACACCGGGGCCAGCAGAGGGGATGGAAGGACCTGGGACCAGCCCTGGGAGTGGGGGTCACAGCTGCACACTGCACCGGCCCATCACGCTGAGCCTGACAGCGGGATCCTCCCTTTTACTGAGAGGAAATGAAACTGAACATGCAAGTCTGAGCTCATTTCTTTCTGAGCTCACGTCAGTGACCTGTGAGCTATTTTTTTTTTTTTTTTTTTTTTTTTTTTTTGATGTTTGCAACCTCATTCCAATGCTGCATAAGGAAAGGTCATGGAAGGAGGCCTGGGCCAAGGCATGTCATCTGGTGGGCGTCTTTGTTCAGTTTGGTTTGTTTTTTAAATAAGAGTGGGTGCTGGCTTTTTCTTTTGAGAAAAGTGTAGAAACAAAGGCTCTTTGATTTAAGATCTCAGACACCATGTACATGGAATATACTAACCACCGAGATCATAACGTGTGACCAGATTTTAAGTTTCTAAACTTCTGGAATCCTCATCCTTGGCTCTTTAGAACTGAGTCCCATTCATACAGGGGTGTTTGGGCCGCCAGGGATGGCAACAGCTGTGCTCTGAGGACATGAGGCCCCCTGCTTGGGTTCCCCTGGGCTGGAGGAGTGAGCTCTTTCCCTCTGCCCCCCTCCACACAGCCTGTTCCCGATGCCCCAGGGAAACCATCTTGCTTAGGAAATCCAGGAGTGCAGCCAAGACAGGGCTTGCTTTCTTAGGTCCACAAAGTGCTTTAACTATTTATACTAAATAAACAGGAAACGTAAATTCACATTTCCTAGTTTTCTTTTCCACTCACAATGGGGGACAGCATTTACTCATTTGGAGTGAAATTCTCTGCTCCTCAGTCTGCCTGGCAACCCTTGCAGCCTGTGAGCAGCACTGCCACCAGTGTGACCCCTGCTTCTCCGAGGCCTGGGGCTCGTCAGCTCCCCTTCTGTGTGCTGCCTGGCGAGGCGGAAGGCTTGTGGATCCGCCTAATTCCTAAAGGTTCAAGAAAGCAGCTTTCTTTCCTTTTCTGACTAATAATAATAGTCAGAATTATTGTGACTAATAATATTTTAAAATTAATTGATGCTTATGGTAGAAGAAAATTGGAGAATAATGACAAGAATCAAAGTGACTCATGATCCTAACCCCCTATCTGCCTTCGTGCACAGATGTGCGTGAAAGATAACATTGGGTTTATATTTGTATTTATATTTGTTTCCTATTGCTGTTGTGACAGATGAGCACAAATACCACGGCTTAAAACAACCCAAATTTGTTACAGCTCTAGAGGTTAGCAATCTATATAATGTGTTGGTCATGGATTGAACTTTACCCCCTCTCAATTTCATATGTTGACGTCATAACTGCCAATGGGGATGGTATTTGGAGGTGGATGTTCTGGGAGGTAATTAGGGTTAGATGAGATGAGGGTGGGGTCATGCAGGAGGCTGCCAGCATTCCATGGCTCCTGGCCCCTTCCTCCATGCAGACCTACAGCATAACATCTTCAACTCTCTCTCCTTTTCCCTCTCCCTCCCTCTTCTAAGGACCCTTGCGATGACACCAAGCCTAGCTGGATAATCTAGATAGTCTTCTCATCTCCAGGCTCTTACATTAATTACATGTGCGAAGTCCTTCTGCCATGTAAGGAAACATATTCACAGATTTGGGGAATTGGTATTTAGGCATCTTTGTGGAAGCTACCATCCCACCTATCACAAAACTTAGTCTTGGTTCTCCGATTCTGACGGAGTTTTGACCGTGTGCCATGCGTATACTTCTGCTTTCTTTCATACAGCTAATGAGGGGTGGACCAGAATTTGATCCCAGGAAGTCCAGGTCTGGAACCTGCACTTCTAAAACAACTGCAATATATCTGATTTTTAAATCTTAATATGTTTTTCCATGACTCTATTTTTCTAAATCTGACTAAAGCATGATTTGTAATGGCTGAGTAACTATTCCATCATCTAAACGAGCCATAACTCCTTTAACCATTATTCTGTAGTCAGATATCTTGGTTGTTAACACCTGTGTAATTATTATTTTATTTATTGGGATTTTTTCCCCCCCAAGTAAAACACTGATTTGTTGTTTCTTCTTTAAGCAATTGTTGGTTGATTCCTGTATGTGGTTGAACCTGCAACCTTGGTCTGCCAGGACCACACTCTAACCAACTGAGCTAGTGGCCAAGGCTCCACTCGTGTATTTATTGAAAACTACAATGGTGAAAGTTTTATGCCTGTACTTAATTATTTGCTGAACTTGTGAAGTCCCTTGGGAGCTGGTTAACTGGTAGAAACTCGAGAATGGTATTTCACAGACTTTTCCTTAAGATGTAATAGGAATTCTATGAAGTGAGGGGCTCTGTTTAAATAAACTTGAGAAATGCTGCATACCCATCCTTGAATTAGAGATTCACAATCACATTCCTTGGAGAAGTCCACTGGTAAAGAAATCTCTCTCTCTCTCTCTCTCTCTCTCTCTCTCTTTCTCTTTTAAAGATTTCTTTAACCCAGTGTTTCCCAAGCTTATGTGATCAATGACTTTCTGTTTGCAGCACTGAATACCACCTTACAAAATTTAGGTATTGGGCATAGTTTTGGGATTACAGCTTTGGAATCATCTCAGCCAAGTGAAGCTGGTTACCCTTAAACACTTTTAAAAGCTTCAGCCTAAAATTACTCCAGGTGGAATAGTTTGCACAGAATCATGTTTATAAAGTTAACTGGAAACTATTTTCTACCCTCCACTCAGAATTCTAGTTTAGCTTCGTTCTGTTCTGTTAGTTTCTTGTGTCAGAGAGCTCATGGGGTACCTGCTCCCTGCTCTGTAAACATCGGGTACCAGCCTTTGGCTAAGACCATGAGGTCTGCCCTGAGGTCTGTGTGACACTTTCTGTTCCTGTTGTTTCCCAGGGACAGTGACTGGGGTCCTTCAAGAGAGTTGTTTTTTAGAGTGTTCAGTCTTGGTGAGAAGCTAGACTGGCAGGATGTTGTTATTGAAAATGGAGCTCACATTAAGTTGTCACCAGCTATTCACCAGGTGACTAAACAAAAATGAGAGTGAGGTGTGATGAGGCAGGTGGGGATGGTTGCTGGGGGCCTGGGGAGGTGCTGGGTGAGGGTGTGACAATGAGCACCCGAGAGGACTGTCATTGGGGATTCTAATGGGGGTGTCCTCAGAGCTGAGAAATTTCAGCGGGCCCTGAGGCCATAGATGAGGAAGAGACAGACTTTCCTGACCTGTGGCACAGGCCATTTGCATCGCATTCTTGTGATGGTCCTCAAGGCCCAAACAATGGTGTCTATGTCCACCACTGGGGAAGAACAGTCGAAGTTTTTTCACCGTCCTAATCGCAAGCACTGTTGGTTGTAGACTTCTGAAGAAGAAGGTGGCTGTGGAACAGGGCCCTCTACAGCTTTGTAGCAGTCTGCATGCTTCCTAGAATGGCACACAGCGTTCCAGTGCATGGTTTGCACCATCCAGGGGATGGATGGGTGAGGGGAGTTGGTTGCAGATCACAGGGCCCAGCAGAGAAGCCTGGCCAAGCTGACTTCCCCAACACCAAGGGGATGGGTACAGTGTCTCCTTTCTTTGGGGACCTGTGACAGCTTCTCCTGGGGTTCTGATGTGGGCTTGGTTATTTGTAATCACCTGTTCTCCTGAAGACCTTTCAGCTTTCTCTGGAAACAGCTGGTCCAGACCTGCTAACTCGTCTTTCTTTCCTGCTACTCGTGTGACCTCTAGTGTCTATGAATGGTACAACTTGCTCTAGGGATGGGTGGTTGTTGCTAGAATACAAAGAAATAAGCAGGAAATGTCTCTAATGTTTAATGCTTGACCACTTTTCTGTATTAACCCTTTGCCTTCTTTACAATTCTCTTTCAGCCTGCATCCCATCAGTGTAATTTAGCCGTAATCAACACGATTTGGGTTCCAGACCAGACCTAACTCTTATTGTGACTAGCGAATGTAACTTGGGCTGGCATTAGCATATGACCCTCCATGGTCCAAACCGTTCCCAGACGTCATGATATCCACCCTGACTGCATCCCAAGGTTACTATGAGGATCGAGTGATGTGAAGCCTGCAGATGCAATGCCATTTAAATGTGCTTGTTATTACTGCAATGCTACTGAGCCTGTGATTCTGTGGACCAAGACGTTTTCATTCGTGTGCTTTGGTGAAGGCATTTAAACTCTTTCCTCAGATTTTATTGGGAATTATGTCCCCACCCACAAGCATTTAATACATGGCTGCTATGCACATTGCATAATGTACTTACTGGTGCATTCAACAAACTGAAGCTCCTGCCTTGTGCTAAATACCACAGTGGGTGCTGGGATCCAGCAGTGACCAGGACAGACAAGGTCCTGCCTTAATGGAGTTTATATCCAGATGAACTAAGGGGTCATAGAGGATAGAAATGGTCTTCACAGACTGTTTGGGGTTGCTTCTATTATCATACCCATTTTACAGATGAAGGAACTAAGATAGGAAAACAGTCACTTGCCCACGTTTATTTGACTGCTAAGTAGTGGATGCAGACCCAAGCAGGCTGGAAGCAGGCTGGCTCCAGGGCTTGCATGCTCAGCTCTGTGCTAAATTGGTTCTCAAACCTTCATTTTTAAGTCAATCTGAAATTGTAAAGATATATTTTAAGTACACAGAGGTGATATTAGCTCAGGTCTGGGATTCCTATAAAATATTTCAGTATTGGAAGGAAGGGAGGAAGGGAGGGAGGGAGGGAGGAAGGGTGGGAGGGAGGAAGGGTGGGAGGGAAGAAGGATAAAGCAGGTGTGGTAAAGGCTTGATAAATGTTTAATGTCAGAGGCGGATTAAAGTCGGTTGAGGCCCTGGGTGCAGAAGAAAATATTGGGCCCTTTAAAAAGAGAGAGAGACAGGGAAAATAAAAATACATGATAACCACAGTTTTAAATAAATAAAAAAAATTATGTACTATTAATGTTAAAATTGCACACATGAAACCAAACTTGGTGTCATTAGAAAAAAGTGTAAAGTTGGGGTTTGGCGGGGCCCCTCAGAAGTTGGGGCCCAGGGCGCACGCGTGGTGCGCCCGCCGTTAAATCCGCCTCTGTTTATGTAATTGATGGGGAGCCATTTTAGCATTCCCTAATTTCCATAATGAAAAATAGAGATCGTTGCTGGGTGAATAGGAACTTTGAAATATTGCTTACCTTGCTGTTAATATCAAAAGACTCTTTGTAAATGATCTGAGTAATGTAGGTCAAGGCAGTGAGCTTCCCTAAGTTACTGATGTGCCAGTAGCTCTTGCAAACGGGGTGCCCTGTTCTGTTTATTAAAAAACAGCTTCCCTGCCAATTGCCAAATGTGATGGCCATGGTTTTTCTTCGGATCAATAAGGGTTTCTCTTCTGGCCAATTATATTTGAGAGAAATAGCAAAATGCCCGAGTTAGAAGGGACTTCAAAGACCACTTTTTCCAAAATTCTCATTTCATAACCAGGAGAACTGAGGTGATCAGCCCACGATTAGCCCAAGATTAGAGTGGGAATATTAAATGATTGTCTACAGCCAACCACACAGCTAGTTCTTGGAAAAGCAGGAATTCAAACCTGGTTTCCTGAATTCTAAGGCGATTTCCAGCTCCCATCAAAAGCAGCTGTGCCCAGAAAGAGGCTCTACCAGCCCACCGGGAGACATGGACCCCAGGCTTCCCTTGGAGGTCCAGCTGTGTGAGGCAGTTGCCAAGTTAAAAGTCTGGGGGATAAGACAAAGAAAGATGAGTCACCTTCAGCTGTGGACTGGAAGGGGTCAGATGGGTCTCGACTCTAATGTTGGCAATCTCCAAACTGTGGACCTGAATGTTCCCACTTATTTCTGTGTGTGTATGTTTCACATTCTTTATTCACGGGCCCTTTGTTTCCCACAAGGGACAAAGTTGGAACAATCATGACTACTGCACCCAAAGATGCTTCTCGGAGGTGTATTTGGGGCTCTGTGATGTCAAAACCCATTCCTCAATGGGCCCAAAGTCAGGGCCAGGCATTCTCCAAGAGGGGGGGATGCAGAAGGTCTCGGCGAAAGCCCCCACGGACCTGGTCTTATCTGAGAACTCCTGTAAGGCATTTCCAGAGTCCGCATCTCATGTTTCCCAAGTCCAGTGCGCGCCTTGCCGACCAAAACCAAAGCTGTCCTCGGCATTCATACCTTAAGGTTTGGGGGAGGGTGTCTCAAACCCAGTGCTGTAGAACCACAGCAGGTAAGATCAGTGAATGAAGCCAGCCTCTGTAAGACTGGGGGACCTGGGAAATGCAAACCCAGTTCTCACTCAAAAGTTTTACAACCCTGCACCCTCCGTGCCCAAAGCCAGGGCAGGTCAGATGACCGGTGGCCTTTGATAGAGAAGAAAGAACCCGATGAGGAAACCAGGAGACCTGGGTCCCCTCACCGGCTCCCAGTGACCTGAGCACACCCTGCCTTTGCAGAACCTCTGCTTTCTTCGTCTGTGAGAAGTGGCTCTCCAAGGCTCCACTGCGCGGTCACCTCGTGGTCTGATTCTCTGATCTGTGATAGAATACATGTCCCCCAAAACAGCTGGAGCCAGTGTCTGTCTGTCTGTCTGTCTGTCTGACATGTCTTTGCAAAGTGCCCAAAGGCTACTCGGGTCAGACTTTTTTAGCACTGGGGTCCTTGGGGTCCTTGTTGGATGGTTTGTGACATTATCCTTAAGTGCTTCGATCCTGTAATACCATTTCCTGCATGTAAGCATCGTTCGGGTACCACTAAGTCAGAGGTTGCTTTTTTATTGCCAGTTTTCTGCTCTTTCTGAAAGCAGTCATGAGCAGACAAGCTTAGAAAGGGTGTTCTCTTCGTATTGTTTCAGGGAAAATAGAGAAAGTCAGACCTCCTCCATCCCCCACACCTGAAGGCCCCAGCTCGCAGCCTGACTTAGCCCCTGAAGAGGCTGCCGGATCCCAGCGGCCCAAGAATCTGATGCAGACCCTCATGGAAGACTATGAGACACACAAATCTAAAAGGCGCGAGAGAATGGATGATAGTAGTGTAAGTTTCTTCTCCTTTCCTCTTTCACTTCTCCGAGGGCAGGGCGAGCGTCCGCCTGGCGCGCGGTGTTTCAGCTCAGGCCCAGACGCGTCCACAGCTGTCCGCCAACCAGCAGCACGGTTCCAAAGCCTGTTTTCAAGTGTGTGGTTTAACATGCCTGGACTCGGGGTTGGGTTTTTGCCTTGTTTCTCAAAAAACACTGATCATGCAAGGAATAGGTCTTTCTGCTGCAAGCTCTAGCTTGAGCCCATCGGCAGCGTTAGTGCATGAGATGGTTGGTGGGTAGGAAGACGCCAGGCGAGAAGGGAAGGAACACACAAGGACCCTGGAGTCATCCCAGGCACCAGGGAGCTGATACCTACCACTGCCGGCCTGCTCTGTAGGATCGTATTCCTCTAGAGAACTATGACAATACCTCTCCTTCCCTGTCTGCAGTCCCTCTAAATGGTACTCAGTGCTCAGAAAGACTGAGTGTGTACAGTTTGGCAGGAAAGAGCCATTTAAAATGACAGTTACAAAACCACATGGCAACCCTGCTACCCCCAGCCTTAAGAACTTTGCACCTGATGTTCACATTAACCATGGAGGAAGTCATCTGCTCTGTGGTTTCTTTCTCCAGTAAAAGATAAGGGCCGTTACTCCAGACAGGAGCTGGGGATCAGCCTCGGGTCCACGCCAACCTCCTACGCGTCTGCTGGTCTCCATCTATTAGAATTTAATGAGGTGACCCTCTCTTCTCCCTGGTTACACTTAGGTCACAGATAGCTTGGGTCAGGGGAGGATGCCACCCAGTTTACCTGGGACAGGCCTGGTTTATGCTTCTTGTCCTGGTGTCATTATTAATAGCATCCCCTCTCACTCTTAAAATTGCCCCAGTTTGGATGATCAATTATTTGGTCACCTTAAACTTGAATGCTGCAGGGATCACAGTCAGAATGTCGTCGACTGTCATATCCTGGTTGACTGAGTTAAAGGATCCCTGCAGCTGATACTCAGTGTTGCCTTCACAATATTTGATGGTAAAGAAAGCGAGCACACAGGCTCTCTCCTGGGTCTCCACCTAAGCTCCGTGGAATCCTGGCTCAGCTCTCTGGGGGGCGGAACGTTGCTGAGCCGTGTTGTCGTCACACGGTGGGATGGGGTCTGGTGCTCCGCGGCCTGGGCCGCTGCCGGACCTCCTTCCCTGAGCCCACAGGACTTCTCCTTGCACTGAGTAACTTTAGCCGGCCCTTCTTTGCAGCCCCACTTAAAATACGGAGTTTACCTTTAGGAATTTTCCGGAGCCTGTGACCACCTTGAAGCCTAGTGCTAGAAAGAATAGCTTGTTTCTTTTCTCCAGTGATTCCACGCCCTGCATCCATCAGCAGCTTCGGGGAAGTTGGCTGAGTGGACCCCTCGCGTTCCGGCGTGGAGGGGAAGAACAGATGGAACCACTTTGCATGTGCGCCATGCAAGTGTTTTCGTGTTTTCTAAGCACCCTTTACATGTCCCCGGTGTGTGCCTTTTGTGTTGAAGTGCAGATGTTGGAGGGGAAAAAAAAAACCCGAAATGGAGAGCCTGTTCTTACCTCATTTCATAGGCGGAGGCTGCCAGAGCCTCTTTCTTGCAAACTTGAACACTCAGGCAGCGCCCTGGCGAATGCCGGCAGGTTGGGTTTCCTCCTTGCATTAGGGTAGCTGCTCGGACTCAGATCTGTAATATGCTGATCACTCTGCATGTAACAATGACATGGCAGCCTCCCGTCTCTATTTTTCCAAGTAAATATACATTTTGTATAAGGAAGAAACCTGCAAACTAATCGGGCTGTTACTAGCCCCAGATCTTGGATTCAAGGCCAAGTGTTTCTGCACTGTTACTGATATTACAAGAGAACCAAGTTTGTTGTTGTTGAAAATTCTCAGGAACAGAACAAAATAAAATCTATCTAATCCATTGTAGCGCATTTAAGAAAACTGGATCTGGAATAAAAGCATAGTTAGATTGCTTTGAAAGCAAATATATGATCAGAGTCCCCTGTTACAAAGTCTCTTACCCTTCTTGATCCAGGGGGTCTTTCTGTTGTGTCTGCATCAGTCACTGGAGAATACATTGAAGTTCACCTACTGGCATGAACAAGCCTCCATTTGTTTTCCTACCTGATCCGTGGCCCCTTCTTTAATTGCCTCTGATACCAGAAGGTTAAATAAGAACAGGTGGAGCGCTTGATGCTTGAGTTGTGTAACTGGCTTCCCTGCCCCCCAGAAGCTGTAGTTCTGTTCTGGCTCCATTCACGCACACTATTCTCTGGGCAAACTCTGGCTTCTTAGAGTCTCCAATCTCTAAGAACGGCACATGGCTCACCCGGGTCCAGTGTCACCCCGGCACCAATATTGGTGGGTCCGCCTGCCAATATGCCTTCCAAAAAGTCCCTCACACATGACCGAGACCTGACCATGTGTTTGTCCACAGGAAGTAGCAAGCTCTTTCTGAATTGAACAAAAACAATTCTTATTTGCTGTGCTTCCTAAGGAGAAGGCAGACTTAAAAACAGAATAGGGTGGCCAGGATGTGTGCATAGTGATACGTTAGACATGATGGTATGAATGAGCTTGGAGGACAGAAGGGAGAGGAGACAGAGAAGCCCCATGAAGCTGTGCCCAGTGTTCATGAGTGACTCTTGCCAACCTACCTGAGAAAACTGACCTTTGCCATCAAAACAGGTGTGGTGTCCTCCACCCCAGAGCAATAGTGGTCTCTGGGGACCTACCCCTAGATCAGGGCCCTGACATAGTTCCACTTTGTGAAAAATCACATCTGGGACAGGCAGGGAGGCCTCTGGCTTATGGGATCCCTGCCAGGGGTGATGTGGGGGACACTGGACAACATTTTGGGCTTCTCTTGTTCCTGAGTTGTCCCTCTCTTCTGCTGGAAACCAGGGGAGGGCTCAGAGAATGACAGGTGATGATGAGTTAAATCAGGAACTCTCTCTTGGAACATAGACCTGGGAGTCACTGTATCGGTGATGCTGAGTTGCCTGTGGGTATGCTGCTCATTTTGCAATTGGTGAAAAACTCAATGATGAAGAACCAGGACGAGCCCCTTCTCTCAAAAAGTTGTCCCCAAATGGCCATCCTAGTTACCACCTTGGAGCTTGAGCCCACAGCCTGCACTCCCCCACCCCTCTGGGCCAGCTTCCTTGTTCTGCATGGTGTAGTCCCCAAGAGTGTCTGTGCTCGAACCTTCAACTGGGCCCCACTTACTACAGCGCCCCTCGGCTATCTGCGGGTGGGAGGGTTGCGATCCCCACCCCCTACCCTGGACTGGTTAGCATCCTACAGAAGGCCTTAGTGAGGACCCTTAATCCTCTGTGAGGACACAGCGCTGCACCGGGCCACACAGTGGGTGAGTGGAGTGCGGGGACTGAGCCCAACCCCATCGCTCCCCTCCTGGCCCGGTGCTTCTGTGCAGTGGATGCACCACACAACAGGTGCAGCAGCCCTGCTCTTATTGTGGTCTCTCCTACCTGAAAACCTTGTGTGGAAATGTCCCCTTCTCTGGGCCTGATGCCGTCTCTGGTCCGTCACGCAGCACGAACTGGACTGGTGAGTCAGTGTCCTAAAGGGTTTCTTGGTGCCATGCAAAAGAAGGCTATTGAGACAAGTGTTTTTCTGGCCAGTTGTTCCCCCAACTTGACCTGAGCCTCAGAAGATGGTGGGCCCTCAAGTCGGTGATGTTCGTGAGCTTGGAGGGTTTCCTTCCCTTTCTTGACTGAAAGGATGCTGGCATGAGTCCAAATGACAGCCCCGCCCTCACTGCTGGCACAGGATCCACTCTTGGTGGGTTTTTCCTGTATTTTTCTCTCCCTCTCACCCCAAGAACAGGTGTTGAGAGGACTGTCAGATGTCCCTCCCTGTCTTGGACTAAGAGAAGGTCTCATCCATTCCCCTGGGTTAAGTCAAAGTTGGGACAAGCAGTTACTGCTTCTCTGAAGAATTCCGGGCACATGCTTTTCTCTAACCGGGACACCCCTTTGGGAGCTGTGGCTGTACTCTCACTGAAGGAAAGCCTATCTGCTTCCACCCCCCGCCCCCGGCCCCCACAGCCCAGGCTCTACAGGAGCTCAGGCACTATCAGTGATGGAGCCTCCTGTTTCACTCACACCCAGGAAGGTCCAGAGGGGAGGAGAGCTCCAGCTTCCTCCACTCTGAGCCGTCAGCCTGATCACGACGGGACTGGGATTTCTAAGTGCTATATATAAGAAGCAGTCAGTGATCACAGGTATAGATGACCTCGGTGGTTACCAAGGCAAACACCAGTCATGCCTCCAATGCCCTTAGAAGTGTAAATGCAAGGTTATTAAATTCTAGAGGTGGCTGTCCAAAGTTGGTTCTTCTATCTCATTTCCCATAACCAGGACTTTTTTTCCCCCGGAGCTCTTCTTGCAATGACTTTTAGTCTCCTATAGGAAGTAAACGATCACTTTAATTCCTACAGGAGCACCCCAGCTGTCCTGGGCCTCAAGGTAGTGATTAGAGGGGCTGTGTGGTTTCCTCAGGCCTCCTTTAGGTCAGTTTCAGAGTATCAGCCTGCAATAAACTTGCATTCGAATGACCTTTAACTGTAGTTAGGATCTCTTTTTCTAAGGACAGCAGGCTACAAGACTGCTTTGGGGTTCAAAAAAGCCTACAGGAAGGGAAAAATCTCTTTATCTACAGATGTATATAGATTTTAGCAAATCCAAAATGGCCATTAAGGACCTTGCTGTGAGCACCTGTCTGCATACCAGTGGGTTGGGGGAATCTTGTTAATTCAAAGCACAGAAAATGGAAGCAACAAATCTTGAATTAACAAAGTATGGCTTATCTGATATTTTTATTAAATAATAATAGGGCATCTATGTGCTTCAAAAGATACAGACTTCTAAATAAACTAATATCAGATAAAGCAAGTCTTGGCATGGGTGTATCATGGGCTGCTGGGATTCCGTGAGTGTGTCTCTGTCATGTACTAACCCTGGTCTTTTCCCTCTCTGCCAGTACACCTCTAAGTTACTGTCTTGCAAGGTGACTTCCGAGGTACTATGCAACTCGTGTGTCTTGGTCTTGCTGCATGCCTGGCCCAGGTGCATGCTGGTGTGGTTTGCCATTTCCTGGTGGGCTGAATGAGAAGGGCAAGAAAGCAGTTGGTCTCCATATTGTTTTCTTCCTGCCATTTCTGAACTGGGGGGGCTGCCTCAAAGTGCTGTGGCGTGCACGCAACGGCGACCCACCCCACTGCGCTTTGATGTGTGCCGTGTGCTGCGATCCGAGACTTGCCAGGCTCCGGGATGTGGAAGACGTATGCATTAGAGGGCACAACCAGTGGATTTTAAAAAAAGTTTCCTCAGGCACAGATAACAAATATACCCTAGTCTGGTTAGAAAATAATGCAGCTCAGGAGGATGGAGTCCTTTGTTTATCTTAACACAAATCCAGAGAGCTCCATGTCAGAACAGCAGGATAAGTTTTGCCCAAAGTGAGCCACCCCAGCTTTCCTTCTCACCCAGTGGTTAACTCTGCATCTTTGTTCTGGAAGCTTCTTTAAGCGTTGAGTTTCTCCAAAAGTTTTCTTTCCCCTTTTACACAACTTCCTTTTACACAAATTTCACAAACTTGTGCTGTGAAAAAGCACATTTTTTAAATTTTCCCTATTTTTTCATATCTTCTGTCCTGTTTTTGCTGTGAAAAAGCGTAGTGTTTTTCATATTCTTATTTCTATAGTATTGTATTTACTTTTTTAAAAAGGGTTATTTCAGCTATACAGCAGTGTGGGAGCATCATTCATTCATGTGCTCAGTTAACAGCTATTGAGCACCCACTCTCTCAGGCCCTCCTCGGTTCTGAGAATAGAGCTGTCAACAAAACAAAGTCCCCGATGTCATGGGGCAGGCATTCAACTGTGCCAAATCAGATGACATAATAAAATAATAATCCCCATCTCTCCAGCTTTGTCCATTCTTATCATTTCATAAACTTGCTTCATATTTTAAAAGGAAATTAATTTTGCAAACAGAACGCAAGCCCTCCTGTTGTAGCTCCCAGTTCCCATCTCTCCCTCTCCTGGAAGGTAACTATCCATCGGTTTGGTGTTCATCAGTTTCATGCATGTTTTTATACTTCTACTATGTAGACATAAATAATATGTGCTGGTTTTGCATGTTTTAGGGCTTTCTACAAATGATATCATGTTGTAGTATCTTCCATTCCTTACTTTATTTCGTCTGCACTGTTTTTAGAGGTGTCCCTTTGGATATTTATGACATTAGGCCACTCATTATAACTGCTGTATAGTATTCTGTTGAATGAACATATCACTGTTTATTCATCTTGTTAGTGATAGAAATGTAGGTTGTTTCTCTTAAAACAATTCTTGTTGCCATTACAAACAATGCTTGGCTGGATATTATTATACATATCTCTCTGTGCACCTATGGGAGAATTTCTCTCGCTATCTAGAAAGAGAAAGTGGTTATAGGGCTTACACTCACTACATGTTGCAAATTATTCTCCCAGTTGGTTGTGCTTACCCATAGCACAATATATTTTTTTAAAATCTATATTTAGCCAAAGAATTATAGTTAACTACATATATTTGTAAGCTGATGATTATCAGCAATTTTCTTTCATAAGCAAGTTTTGTTATCTAAAACCTCAGTGCAGTTCAAAGAAACTAGCAGAACATTTCTGGAAAATGGAATCTCTCCGTATCGATAACTATAGGTCCAAGAGCACGTGAACTTTGGCTATGAGTTGAATGTACACGCAGAACCCCACAACCTTTCATTTCTTCCTCCCTCCCAGAGTCCCAGACACTTGTTAAAAATTTCCCCTCTCGTTAGATGCTGTAGAGGGAGGACAGGGAGGAACAAAACGGACAAGTTGGCTTGTCCGTGAACATCCATGAACTCTGCATAATTGTTTTTTCCCTCTCTCTCAGGTCCTTGAGGCCACGCGGGTTAATCGAAGAAAGAGCGCCCTGGCCTTGCGCTGGGAGGCGGGGATCTATGCCAACCAGGAGGAGGAGGACAAAGAATAAACTTCCTTCCACCCAGGAGACTTTATTGGTGCTTGGGTTACCAAGAAACCAAGCAATCCACTCATCAAAGCATTTTAATGGACTATTTATTAAAGTGCAAACAATTCAACAATCCTTCCATAGACCAGGAGCTGCAATAAACAGTGATGAAAAACAAAGTGAAAAGAAGTCCGCCCATTAAACTCCAACACCCAGGAGTCCACAGAGAAAGGATTGTTTTGTGTGTGACTCCAATAATCGCCTGGCTTTAGACCAATCCACAGCTGATCTGACAGAACAAAGAAGTTAGGATCAAATCAACATGGTTGCTACAGGCAGAACTGAGACCAGCCGTGCTGGGTGGTGAGGAAACAGTGGTGATGGGGCCATTTAGGGAGCAGTAGAGCCCAAGCTGGGGCAATCTACACGGCATAGGATATTCTCTGCACCTGTTTCCTTCCTGGCCACTGCTCAGCGTCCGAGAGGTGTTGGGTTAACTCCATTTACTCCAGCAGCCATAAAATGAATGATATGTCTCTCTCTGCTTGCCAAGAAGAGGCAGTTATGATTCCAATTCTCTTACATTTAATTGTTTTTAATCGGGAGCAATGAATGATCACAGTACATAAAATCCATAGTTTCAAGGCAATGTTTCTTCATGTTGCAAACACAATCTGTTCTGCATTAGGAGGGTGAGAAAGGGGGAGAAAGCCAAACCAAATGGGTTATTTTAGCTTTAGGATCTTGTCTGCTTATTATATTGACTGATCTGCAGGTTAGGAGAACACGTTTTCGCAGTTACGTTTCTTCATATGAAAACTATATTTAGTGGACAACAACTATTTTTGTGACGGGATAGGGGAATATATACTTGTACAAAGCCTGTGTACATTGGACAGCCTGGTTCAAGAGGGTAGGGGTATTTTTAGAGTGGCAATAATTGGGGGAAAAACAGAGCAAACGCTGCCTTAGAAAGGAAGGTGACAAGAAATAAAAAAGGGTTTATATTTTATATCATAAAGTGGACCTTAGGGGTGGTAGGAAGAATCAGAGATTATTTTGGATCAATCAGAAGTGAAACATTAAAGAAAGGTCATGAAGGTAGAGAAGGGAGGGACAAAGAGTGGGGAAAATAAGGACGTAAGAGATATTTTTGCTGAGTAACCAGTGTTTTTCAGGATGATACAGAGAAATATAGGATAGAAATTAAGTGCAGGCTTGGAATCAGCTACAAACCCCAAGGATGGTATATGTGTGCGTGTCTGTACAAGTGCGCGCGTGCACACACACTCAGACTCATACCTTGGTGCGTTTGTGTAAAGCGTGTATGCTCATGAGTTAAGGGTGTGCGTGTGTTAGGATTAAAATCCCAGAGTGATAATGGGACAAGGGTGTACAGTTATTTCCTCCAAAGCTGATAGCCAGCGTCAGGAGTGAGTGAGAATTTCTTTTTTATGAAAAGGGATATAGAGGCGCTGAACTGATGCAGTATTTGTAATATTAAATTGATCTATTATAATCACATGGTATCCGCATGAGTCACAAGTGCAGAGTTTTGAGCGGTTTTGTAATTTGACATTCAGGAAAGTACCATATTTATTCTCATGCTTTGTAGTCATACTTAGTATACCATAGAGGACACCAGCTTTACTCTTTCTGTCATTTAAAGCAATATGATAAGGGCATTTAATAATTGGGTGCCCTAAATTTCTGGATGAGAAAATTTTCCATTCTGGCCACGAGAAAAAACAAAACAAAAAACTGACCAGCATTCTTTCTATTTTTTCCTCTTGTTTTAAAACTGTGGTTTTTAAAAATAAGCAATAATTAAGTCAGACCTCACTAAAATTTATTTTCATTTTTATATGGGTGTGTCATAAGCTTTCATATGTTATTCTGACAAGTAGCAGTTCCATGAAATTTGTATGTAGACCTTACACACATTATCTTTGTTTCTTTTATTAGCCTAGTGTTGACTTAGGGGAAAGTTTATTTACAGACCAGTAATGGGCACAAGGTGAAAATGGAACTGTCTGATAACTAACAAGGATCCTTTAAAACTGCCAAGGGAACCTGCAATTTGACGCCAAATTCTACCAATAGGCAGTTGGTGCCATTCTGAGACGGTTCGTGCTCCTGAACACTCCGAATGAATGTTCAACAACACGTACCAGCCGCTGGGGATACCAGACAGAGACTATCCCTACCGCAAGGAATTCGTGTTCGAGTCGGGGAGGCTGGCGTGGAGACAGATATTCTCAGGAAAATGAGATCTGGGTTAGATGAGAAGTCCTATCAAGTGAAACGGGACAACCAAGAAGGATGCCTGAGGATTTCCAGGGTTCCCAAGGCAGGCACGTGGATGGAAAGAAACGGGGATGCAGCTTCGTGTGGCCCCGAGAGCCAGTGCTTCTGTGAGTTGCACAGAAAAATGAGATGAGCTTCCTGTTTTCTGGACTGACTCCGAATCTGATGAAGACCACAGACTTGATTTAAATCAGTGTTTTTCAACCACCAGTCCGCCAGAAATTCCACAACGGTCCACGAAAGAGTTAATCTACTCTTCACACAACATCAGGGTGGTTAACTCTTTCACGGACCGGACCCACAGGAAATGTCTGGCGGACTGGCACCGGTCCATGGACGCACGCGGTTGAAAAACACTGATCTAAACAAACTCCTCCTTCATCTTTCCCAAGAGGAATCAGTCCTCGGGACTTCCCCGAAGGTTTTTGTTCCATTGAGAAGGAAACCCGTGTACCTACCTTCCACCGACACTTGAGAAGAGAATCTGCAGCTGAAAAGAAGGCTTAGGAGGCCACACAACCTGAGATCACTTGGGAGGCAGACACATTGGTCTCTGCAGCCCATTGAACCAGAGGCACGCACCGCACTGAGTCCTTCAGCCCACGCTCCGAGTGTAGATAAGGCAACAAGTGCAGAGCTTCCGTGACTGCCCCGCCGTCTCTTTAACTGTTTGACTGTGGCCTCTTCCTCTCTGAAGTTAGCTTGTTCTCTTATACTGCCTTCTGGCTAACTGTCGTCTATTTCCTCCTTCCACTCACTTCAAATCCTACTAACATGTAAATTGCAGTTCCCTTGGAAGAGCCAGATTTTCTCTGCGCTCTCTAGTTTTTTTTACTCATTCAAGAAACACCGGGCCACTGCTTTGTACATAGCACCGTGCTAGGCTCTAGGATCCCAAGTGAAGCCCTATTTAACTTGATGAAGATGTAACAGCCCTGGAGGAAAGTCATCCCCACCTAATGCTTCAAGAGGAAGAGGCTGGTGGGAAACCCCGCCTCCGATGCGCGTCCCCGCCCCCCTCCAGTAGTTCGCAAGCTTGTTAATCTCAACTATAAACAAATGTTTAGATTCTGTAGATGTTAAAGGCTTCCCTGAAAGTGTCCCATTCCACAGTGTTTATAATAGATGTCCACTTCCCTCCGCCGCTGATTAATTACTGACATGCCTTGGCTTTCTCATCCAGAAATTATGGAAACAGGGTCTGTCAGTGGCAGGAGGCCAGGTTGTGTTCTACTGGGATGACACAATGTAGTTTCCCTGCCTCTTCACACCCATGCATGCTGCCTACCCTAGACAATGACCTAGAAGCAGTATATTGATCAATGTCTGCCTATATACACAACACACACATATAACGCCTAACAAGGAACGCTACAACAGTGTTGACTCTTGTCTCTGAAGACAAATAATTAAACATTTTTTTCCAGCTAAAAATGGATGTAAAGAAACTATGTATTGAAAAACAAAAATAGCCTAAGTGTTTAGAGATGGTGACTATATCCAATTTTAGTGACAACCAATTTTCTGAATTTTAAGCATTCAGTGAGTGAGCTGCCAATTTTGATTGTGTGTTGCTCTTTACCCAAATGACTTTTTTTTTTTTTTGAGGAGGAGGAGGAGGAAGAGGAGGGGGGAAAAGCAGCAATACTGTGTTTGAATATTATACTCTGTATCTGGCTCTCCTGTGTATGTTAACCACTTAAATGTCATTACTCTGCTTCGGTTTTATAGTGATTGTGAGGCATTCAATGCAAGTATACAATTATTTTCTCATTAAAACCCGGTGTGTGTTGTGTTTTTGTAGATGATGGCTGCTTGTTTGACTGGGGGAGGGAGGTCAGAAGACTGATGAGCCCGTGGCATCCAGTGCCCCTGGCCTCTACTGGGTGGCAGAGTAGGCTTCTTGCCCATTTGGGCCAAGACAGCAACCCAGCTGGTGGGGCACCATTCACACAGGCTCCTTCTGCAATATGGTTTCCAGCTGCCCCAGACAGTAGCCAGAAACTCCGACAGGACCCACCGAAATGGCACGGGCGCATCTTGATGAGGTAAGTAGACTTCAAGGTCAGTGAGATGGTAGGACAGCCAGTAAAACGCAAGCTTTCCATGTGGCCTTTAGGCTCTCGTTATCACATTCCCAGCACCTGTAGCTGGCCCTCCACTGAAGAATAGAGAATTTCAGGCTTTCCTCCCTCTTCCGTCTCCAGCTGCTTCACGCCACATCTCCACCCCGTGCCCTCACTGTGCCCCTGACCACCTGTTTCTGCTCTTCCTCGCCCACCCCCACCCTGCCCCTCTTCCTACGGTCCCCCTCCCACCTGCCTCTTAATCTCTCCCCATTTATGTGACACCCCAGCCTTAGGTTGAAAGGAATGTGTGGCATCCTTCATGCTAACATGCAGCTGCCAGTAGCGTTGTGGTTGGCTGTGGGTTCAGATGTCCTGGTCCTCATTCTATCCATACTAACATCTGGGGCATTGGGCAGAGCCAGGTGAGTCAAGGAACACAGGGCTGAGATTTAGCGGGCAGAGCTGCTGGGCGCTTGGGCTGAGAAAAGCCAGGGGTTGGGACGTATGTGTAGTATGGTCCAAGTAGAAGGTGTTTTTGAAGGATTCCGTGGAGGCTTTTTCTGCAAAACCACCCATGTGAAGCATTAACCTCATGCGAAGCAGAATTTTTGATCTATGATGTAAAGCAGTGGACCGGTCCGCCAGAACTTTCATGCCCGTCCATGAAAGAGTTAACCACCCTGATGTGTGAAGAGGATAGTGACTATATCTCTCCCTACACAGAACCCACACAAAATTCAAAATGGGCTGCTAGGGGCACAGAGAACAAATGGGGAATTGAAAGGAAGCATTCAAAAGGTTTCCGGTGTATAAGATGCCACAACAGCAAAGAGTGGGGCCTCAGGAAATAATTGGAGATACCACACTGGCCACTTCTAAAGGCTGCCCAAGCATTCCAGTACTTTCTCTCGGAGAAAGAAGAGTGTTTGCATAATACAGCTTTTATTAAACAATGTACCCAAGATCATCTCGGTGTCAGTGAACCTCCCACCCCCTTTTGTTGAGTTTATTGGGGTATCTGTGAACCTCGATGGGATTATCCAGACGTTTTGTCCAGAGTTCAGAGGCCGTGGGCTCTGAAATACTTGGCCTGGATCTGCTGGCACCCTAGAGAGGTGAAATCACAATCTCCTGTCTCCCATCTTGGTTTTTCTCTGCCCTCCCATTTAGAAAACATTGCATTTCTGCAGTAATACGCTGGTAACATCCACACGGCCCTGGAAAGCACTGTTCTCAAATGTGGGGTTGGGGGGACATTCGCATCACCTGGAGGGCTTGTTGAACACAGATCTGGGTCCCAAGCCCAGAACTTCTGATTCAGTAGGTCTGGGTGCAGCCCAGAGACTTTATAGACTGGAGATGCTGCTATTGCTGCTGGATCAGGGACCTCACTCTGGGAATCACTGGTCCAGAGAATAAGTAATGAACAGGACCTGGGCATACCACTTCTGTTTGAAAACAGGAATTGCTTCATGCTTTATAAGCTTCACATACAATCACATGTCATTCTAGGCTGTTTTGAATATTTGTTGGCGGCTTTTAGGTGTTTTCTCAGCATATCAACGCATAACTTTGTGGGTCTTGGAGAAGCAGACCGGAGACCCCAGCCCGCTCCCCAGACTGCAGCGAATCCCTCTCTCTGATGGCTCTGAGCAGACTAAGAAGAAAATGTAAAGAGAGGATATCTATCTATGCTCAGACTTTAATTGCAGGGTAAGCTCACAGGATTACTTTGACTCTCAGGAAGAAGTTTTTGTTGTGTAGAGTGATAGAAAAATCAAGACTCAATAATATAAATTTGTTTGAATAATGTGGTTGCACGATTTGAGATAAGATGCAAAATAAGAGGTAATTCTCACTTGGTCTAGAAAAGCGTTTCTCAATTCTGACACTGCCTGGATCACCTAGAGAGCCTCAGTATTTGGCGTCAGGTGGTCCTGGTGAGAACCCAGGCATTAATATGGATTAGAAGCATCCAGGGGCATGGAGCATCGCCATCCAGGGCTTGGCTTCAAATCTGTTACACATTGAGATCATCTGGGTGGGTGTTAAGGAATTGACAGGCCTCATCCCTACATATTCTGTCTTATTTTCTCTAAATGGGGCAGGCGTGGGTAGGGACGTGGGGATGTTTTAGCAGCTCCCCAGGGGCTTCTAATGTGTAGCCAGGGTTCTGCATCTCTGGTCTCGTGGAGATATGTGTTTGCTTCATGACCTGACCCACTTCAGAAAGTTCTCAGGGGCAACATCAAAGTGAAGTTAGTAAAAGGCCTTGAAGGGTTGAACTGTCCACATCTCACTGGTACCAGGAGTCAGAGCAGTGTTGGTGATGGGAGGGGGCTGGGAGTTCAAAGTGACACTCATCCCTCCTCTGATACTCTCAGCTCTACTGCCGCCAGGAAGCCTTCGTGCCTATGACTGACAGGCCCAGCTATAAAACTTCTGGGTTAACCGAAGGATAAACAAGCTACAAGGGGTGCCATAGGCATGCTCCAACCTGTCATAGGTATGTGTGGAGAAAGAGCTCAAACGAACAGAGGCCCAAAATGCCATGGGATGATTTTTGCTATAGGAAGCCATGTCCATTCTTTCCATTTATTTGTCCAATAAGTGTTTGCTAATTTTCGTGGTGTAAATATTCCTATAATAGCTGATTTCAAGATACCAAGAGTTGAACTGGTTCACAGAATTCCTGAATGTTTAATAATTGGCAGAGAGCAAGGCCACGGTGATAAGAAGACATACAGGATGACTGGAGATGTATAACTAAAGCCCCCATTCGTAAGAGCCTTCATTTGCCTGGAGTGGCTCTTACGAACCAGTTGCAAAAGGTAGTAATCAGGGATTCAATATTCTGATCGTCTGATCATGATCAGTCCTAGATAGTGGGAAACCCAGCCCAGGGCCTGGGCCCACCCCGGTTGACAGGGTTTGGGGCAGAGGAAAGGGGAGAAAGGGATGCTGGGAAGACCAAATATGTGACACAGGAGCGCCTGTGTTGCAGACAGTTTCCCAGTTATCTATCAGCAATCCCTACATTCAGTGTCATTGTCTTCCTGACAAGTGCTCAGCCTTTGGACTCAGGCAGGGCACTCACACGTGGGGCTCCCTCACTTTTTCAGTGGAACCAGTAACCATTTGCTTACTGCAAGCTGGGTTTCTGACTCAGGGAGTTGCTGTGTGGATTAAGTAAGTCAGGTGTGAAGTGCTTGGCGAGTGGGAGGTACAAATGTGCTCAGAGTTCACTTCCTTTAAAGCCCCGTGTTCAGTCAGCAAACATTTACTGAGTGCTTAGCGTGTGTCAAGCTCTGTGCATATAACAACCAATGGAAGGGGAGTTTTAAAAGATGGTTCCAGCTGGAATTGGGGAAGCTCATTGGGAATGTGGGGACAAAATCGCTCCAAGGTCAAGCCATGCTCTTGCAGCTGCCTATCAAATAGAGCCACCTGGGATAAACTTTACTGTCTTAGCGTGCTTTCAATTTTTCTTCTCATTGTAGGGCCCATAAAGTTGTATTTTGCACCAGAGAGATCCAAGTGATAGAATGTTTAATAAAAGCCAGAAAGATTCAGAACTCACCAGTGGGAGGTCAAAAGGTGCTAGGAGCTTGCAAGGAGACATTCCGGAAGCAACTTCCCAAGATGAACATGAAGGTTGCAGAAGCACCGCATTGATTATAAAAGGGGGGAGGGAATTCCTTTTGCTGCTGTTCTCAATGTTTTGGGTTTGACTCAAGATGGTCAACCTCGCCCGCAAGTGTGAAATGTGGCCAGTAGGTGGCAGTGATTCCTAAGGTAAAAACAACTTCCACAGCCCTGAGCCTTCCTGGGGTATGGAGGGCATTTCCCACTCTTCGGGCAAGACAGGACTCCATTGAGAGGGGCTTGCAGCCACTCCAGAAACACCGCAATGCAAACCACCACTTCTGCAATCCTACATGCAGGTCAAATGCGGCACTTGACTTCCTCTTACATTTCAATGAAAAACTGCCTGCTGCCACCAGATGGCAGCAGACACCTGCGTGCTAGCAATAATGCCCCACGGTTCTGACGTGCTAGCTCTGTACCAGGCACTGTGATGAAGGCTTTACACCGATTATGTCATTCCATTCTTACAATGCTCCTTTGCAGTATTCACTGTTCGTATCATCCCCACTTTTTCTGTCTTTAAAATTGTTTTATTCGAAGTTAAATTGAATGGGGTGGCATTGATCAATAAGAGTACGTAGGTTTCAGGTAAACCTTTCTATAGCATTTGAACTGTTCACTGCATTGTGTACCCATCACCCAAAGTCAAATCATTTTTGTCACCGTATTTGTGTCCCTCTTTACTGCCCTCCACCTCAGCCCTGGGCCCCTGGTAACCGCTTCACTTTTATCTACGTCCACGAGTCTCAGTTTATATTCCCGCTTTCTAAACGAGAAAACTCACACTCAGCGTGAATAATTTGCTTCAGGTGGTGTGACCAATGGTGGAAGGAGGATTCGAACCCAGGCAGTTGTGCCAAAGCCTGTGCTCTCACCTCCCAGACTTTCCTTCTCGTTGACTTGATTCCGTGGCACACAAACTTCTGGGCCAGCCTGGTCTTCTCTCAGACCAGGAGGGCCTCTCTTCAGCACGCACCAGCACCAAGAGGGAGATGGTACTACTGACTATTGGAAAATGGGCTTGTATGCTGAAGGGGCTAGCCATGGGGATCTGAGTACGAGTGGGGCGTTCACGGTCTCTTCTAGAAGCAGCCGCTGTCACGAAGAGCCGACACCCACTAAGATCCTGGCTCTTTCCAACAGCTTCCCTGAGCACGTAGGCATGTGACTAAGTTGCCACCCGTGTCCCTGAGCCATGCAAATGTTCTAGAGTGCCCCAGAAAGCTTGTGGTATTCTGGGCCAGAGAGATGCAGCTCTCCAACCCGAAGCACCTGTTTTCTGTGGCTCCTATTATTCACGTGTACACACACGCGCATGCACACACATTAAAGAATCATCCCAATTCTGAGTGTCTGTTTCTGTATTCTGTGGTGTAAAGCTAGACTGCCAGCAAAGAGACCCAATAATTAATTCAGTGGCTGAAAGAAGATAAAACTTTATTTCTCACATTACGGTCCACGGGGAGCATTCGAGCTCCGAGTGAAGACGTGTTTCAAACAGAACATTAGAGGCTCGGACTTCTTCTACCTCTTCCTCCATCACCCCGTGGAACCTGCCGTCATGGGCATGGCCCAGACTTAGGAAACGGGAAGATGCAGTAAATCCATTTACTGAAACAATAGGTGTGCCCGTTTCCTGGATCTTCCCTGGATCTTCAGTAGCGGTGACTTCCTGGAATTGGAGAAAATAGACAGCAAGCTGGCTTCTAGAGTTAGGAAACAGTAATTCTGGGATTCCCACTGCTATCACGAAAGCTGCAAGGGCACACCTCAACGCCCAAAGGAGTGGGCTGTTGCGACTGTCACTGAGGTTGCACGTTGTCCCTCCGTACACACTCCACATCTACTTTACCCCTTCCCGTAGTTACAGCAGCACCAATTATGGGAAGAAGAATAGTTAGGACGGATGAGAGGGACACTGAACTTCCCCGGTCCTGGAAAGTGTTCTAAATCGATCAGGATACCGATTGTATTTTAACACCAAGGATAACACATGCCTCCTTGTGCAATACAAGATTGCTAAAATTCCTGTATTCCACAAATCCTACATAACATGGGAGCATAACAGTGTTGGCATGCTTAGCAAAGGCTTGTGGGAGGCGTAGCCTGGGCTGTGATGTCACCAGGACAATCACTTACAGATACATGTAAGTTGACTATGTTTAAATGTCGCTGTGTCTCACGCCAGTGCAGCTGAGGGCTCTCAGAGCCTCTCAGGGTGGCGCAGCTGCTTGAACTTGCACAACTGCCTCACACTCTGAGTTGTAAGCCGTGGAGATTGATCCAGAGAAGATTCTGGTGGCTGCCGAATATGGTTGGCATGCTGTGTAGTCTGGGTTCATCTCAGTGGATTTGGAATGACCTCATGCTTATCTCCAGAGCTGCTAGAGCATGGCAGTGACCCTCAGCTAGCCCTCTATAACGTATTACTAAAGAAAATGATGTGGCCCTGGCCGGTTGGCTCAGTGGTAGAGCATCAACCTGGTGTGTGGAAGTCCTGGGTTCGATCCCCAGCCAGGGCACACAGGAGAAGCACCCATCTGCTTCTCCCCCCTTCCCCCTCTCTTTTCTCTGTCTCTCTCTCTTCCCCTCCCACAGCCAAGGCTGCACTGGAGCAGAGTTGGCCCAGGTGCTGAGGACAGCTCCATGGCCTCTGCCTCTGGCACTAGAATGGCTCCGATTGCAGTGGAGCAACGCCCTAGATGGGCAGAGCATTGCCCCCTGGTGGGCATGCCGGGTGGATCCCAGTCAGGTGCATACGGGAGTCTGTCTGACTGCCTCCCCACTTCTAACTTCAGAAAAAGAAAAAAATATAAAATAAATGATGTTCTTGAATCATGAGTCTATGAGTTGTTCTGGGTGGGATGTACCAGCCTGCCAGAGATGCTAAGTAATAATAACTGAGCTTATGAAATGCATCTGGGCTTAGTGGGCCTGGAGGGGGAGATCCTGAAGACTGGCCACATAGTTGGAAGACACCCAAAGACCAAATAGGAGAGACCCCCCCAGCACAGGAGACTTTGGGCTTGGAGCACTCAGGTGCTTTGCGTATATGCTGCTTCAGTAGTGGCAGAAGACCTATGTGGCTTAAAGAAGCCTGTGTCTTAAAATAGAAGAAAATCTCACCATTCGTGGCAGCATCAATGGACCCAGAGGGTATTATGCCAGGTGAAAGAAGTCAGTCAGAGATAGACAAATATCATATGATTTCATGAATCTGTGGAATCGAATGAACAAAAACAAAATTGCAATAGGCTCATATACAGAGAGCAGACTGGTGGTTGCCAGAGGGCAGGCGGGTGGGGGGACTGGGGAAGAGGTGAAGGGATTGAGACGTACAGATTGGCAGTTACAAAGTAGTCCCAGGGAGGTAAAGTACACCTCAGGGAGCACAGGCAATAATCGTGCGGTAACTATGTGTGGTGCCAGATGGGTTCTGCAAATACGAGGGGAAAATGCTGTGTAAAGTATATGATTGTCTAACCATTGTGTGTACACCTGAAACTCATACAAAATAATATTGAAAGTAAACTGTAATTGAAAAAAAAAAAAAGTGAAGCCTATGCCTGAGAGTGGGAGCCCCTTCCAATGCCCGTCTCTCCCCTGAAGTTGGTATATTACATGCATTCTTGGCCTGTGACAAGGCTGTCTGAGTGTAAACTGTTGGACTCTGTGAGTGCCTCCAGCAGTAGAAGATTTATATAATTATAATGTGTACTTAACACACATTTATTCAATAAAAATAAATTTATTATTAATTTTAATGGGGTGACATTGATAAATCAGGGTACATATGTTCAGAGAAAACATCTCCAGGTTATTTTGATATTTAATTATGTTGCATACCCATCACCCAAAGTCAAATTGTCTTCCGTCACCTTCTATCTGGTTTTCTTTGTGCCCATCCCCTCCCCAACCACCACACTCTTGTCCATGTCTATGAGTCTCATTTTTATGTCCCACCTATGTATGGAATCATACAGTTCTTAGTTTTTTCTGATTTACTTATTTCGCTCAGTATAATGTTATCAAGGTCCATCCATGTTGTTGTAAATGATCTGATGTCATCATTTCTTATGGCTGAGTAGTATTCCATAGTACATATGTACCAAAGCTTTTTAATCCATTCGTCCACTGACGGACACTTGGGCTGTTTCCAGATCTTCGCTATTGTGAACAATGCTGCCACAAACATGGGGATGCATTTCTCCTTTTGAAACAGTGCTGTGGTGTTCTTGGGGTATATTCCTAAAAGTGGGATAGCTGGGTCAAAAAGGCAGTTCGATTTTTAATTTTTTGAGGAATCTCCATAATGTTTTCCACAGTGGCTGCACCAGTCTGCATTCCCACCAGCAGTGCAGGAGGGTTCCCTTTTCTCCACATCCTCACCACCATTTATTCTGTGTTGTTTTGTTGATCAGCACCATTCTGACTGGTGTGAAGTTATATCTCATTGTGGTTTAATTTGCATTTCTCTAGTGATTAGTGATGTTGAGCATTTTTTCATATGCCTATTGGCCATCTGTAACATGTCCTCTTTGGAGAAGTGTCTATTCATTTCTTTTGCCCATTTTTTGATTGGATTTTTTGTCTTCCTGGTGTTGAGTTTTACAAGTTCTTTATAAATTTTGGTTATTAACCCCTTATCAGATGCATTGTCAAATATATTCTCCCATTGTGTAGTTTGTCTTTTTATTCTGTTCTTATTGTCTTTAGCTGTGCAAAAGCTTTTTAGTTTGATATAGTCCCATTTTTTTATCCTGTCTTTTATTTCACTTGCCCTTGGAGATAAATTGGCAAATATATTACTGCGATAGATGTCGAAGAGCTTACTGCCTATGTTTTCTTCTAAAATGCTTATGGTTTCACAGGTTACATTTAAGTCTTTTATCCACTTTGAGTTTATTTTTATGAATGGTGTAAGTTGGTGGTCTGGTTTCATTTTTTTTGCAGGTAGATGTCCAATTTTCCCAATACCATTTGTTAAAGAAGCTGTCTTTACTCCATTGTATGCTCTTACCTCCTTCGTCAAATACCAGTTTTCCATAAAGCTGTGAGTTTATTTCTGGGTTCTTTGTTCTGTTCCATTTATCTATATGCCTGTTCTTATGCCAGTACCAGGCTGTTTTGAGTACAATGGCCTTGTAGTATAACTTGATATCAGGACGTGTGATACCTCTCACTTTATTCTTTCTTTTCAAGATTGCTGAGGCTATTCATGTTCTTTTTTGGTTCCATATAAATTTTTGGAATATATGTTCTATATCTTTGAAGTATTTGTCATTGGTATTTTAATTAGTATTGCATTGAATTTATAAATTGCTTTGGGTAATATAGACATTTTAATGATGTTTATTCTTCCTAACCATGAGCACGGTATATGCTTCCACTTGTTTGTATCTTCCTTGATATATTTATCAAAATTTTATAATTTTCCGAGTACAAGTCTTTAATCTCCTTGGGTAAATTTACTCCTAGGTACTTTATTTTTTTGGTTGCAATTGTGAAGGGGATTGTTTCCTTAATTTCTCTTTCTGACAGTTCATTATTGGTATATAAAAATGCCTCTGATTTCTGAGTATTAATTTTATATCCTGCCACCTTGCTAAATTCATTTATCAGGTACAGTAGTTTTTGACTAAGACTTTAGGGTTTTCTATATACAATATCATATCATCTGCAAATAATGATAGTTTTACTTCTTCTTTTCCAATTTGGATGCCTTTTATTTCTTTTTCTTGTCTGATTGCTGTGGGTAGGACTTCCAGAACTATGTCAAATAAGAGTGGTGAAAGGGGGTGCCCCTGCCTTGTTCCTGATCTTAAGGGGATTGCATTTAATTTTTGCCCATTGAGTATGATGTTGGCTGTGGGTTTGTCATAGATGTCCTTTATCATGTTGAGGTATGTTCCCTATATTCCCACTTTGCTGAGAGTTTTGATCATGAATGGGTGCTGGATTTTATCAAATGCTTTTTCTGCATCTATGGAAATTATCATGTGGTTTTTCTTCTTTTGTTTATGTGATAAATCACATTGATTGATTTGTGAATATTGTACCAGCCTTGCCTCCCCAGAATAAATCCCACTTGATCATGATGTATGATTTTTTTCATATATTGCTGGATCCGGTTTGCTAATATCTTGTTGAGAATTTTAGCATCTAAATTCATCAAGGATATTGGCCTATAATTTTCTTTCTTTGTGTTGTCTTTGCCTGGTTTTGGAATCAGAATTATGCTCACCTCATAAAAGGAGCCTGAAAGTCTTCTTTCCTCTTGAATTTTTTGAGATAGCTTGAGAAAGAAAGGAGTTAGTTCTTCTTTGAATATTTGGTAGAATTCACTTGTAAAGCCATCAGGTCCAGGACTTTTCTTTACTGGAAATTTTTTGATAACTGTTTCGATCTTATTTGTTGTAATCGGTCTTTAGGTTTTCTGATTCTTCCAGATTAATTTTTGGAAGATTTTATGTTTCAAGAAATTTGTCCATTTCATCTAGGTTGTCTAATTTTTTGGCATACAGTTCTTTATAGTATTTTCTTACAATATTTTGTATTTCTGTTGTGTCAGTTGTTATTTCTCCACTCTCATTTCTAATTTTATTTATTTGAGTCCTCTCTTTTTTTTTCTTGGTGAGTCTGGTTAAGGGTTCATCGATCTTGTTTACCTTTTCAAAGAACCAGCTCCTGGTTTCATTGATCCTCTCCTCTGTATTGTTTCTTTAGCCTCTATGTTATTTATTTCCACTCTGATCTTTATTATTTTCTTCCTTCTACTACCTCTGAGCTTTACTTGCTGTTCTTTTTCTAGTTCTTTTAGATACAGAGTCAAGTTGTTTATTTGAGCTTTTTCTTGCTTCTTAAGGTATGCCTGTAATGCTATAATCTTCCTTCTCAGGACTGCTTTTGCTGTGTCCCATAAATTTTGAGTTGATGTATGCTCATTATCATTCGTTTCTAGGATTTTTCTTAATTTTTTCTTTGATCTCATTGTTAACCCAGTCATTATTAGTAACATGCTATTTTGTTTCCAAGTGTTTGAGTATCTTTTAGTTTTTCTGTTGTGGTTGATTTCTAGTTTTATGCCATTGTGATTAGAGAAAATGCTTGATAAGATTTCAATCTTCTTAAATTTGTTGAGACTGCTTTTGTGCCCTAACATGTGGTCTATCCTAGAGAATGTACCATGAGCACTTGAAAAGAATGTATATTCTGCTGCTTTAAGGTAAAAGGTTCTAAAGATATCTATTAAATCCAGTTGATCTAGTGTGTCCTTTAAGTCTGCTGTTTCTTCGTTAATTTTCTTTCTTAAGGATCTATCTAGTGATATTAGTGGGGTATTGAAATCCCCTACTATTATAGTATTGCTATTGATCTCGCCCTTTATATCCATAAAGTCTGCTTTATATATTTAGGTGCTCCTATATTAGGTGTGTAGCTATTTATAATGGTTATATCTTCCTGTTAGATTGCTCCCTTTATCGTTATGTAGTGACCTTCTTTATCTCTTACTATAGTCTTTGTTTTAAAGTAGATTTTTTCTGATTTAAGTATTGCTACCCCAGCTTTTTTTTCATTTCCATTTGCATGAAATATTTTTTCCATCCTTTTACCTTCAGTCTATGTGCATCTCTTGTTTTAAGGTGTGTCTCTTGTAGACAGCATATGTATGGGTCTTGTTTTCTTATCCTTGCAGCTACCCTATGTCTTTTGATTGGATCATTTCATCCATTTATATTTAAGGTTATTATTATTATTATTATTTTTTGTATTTTTCTGAAGCTGGAAACGGGGAGAGACAGTCAGACAGACTCCCACATGCGCCCGACCGGGATCCACCTGGCACGCCCACCAGGGGTGACGCTCTGCCCACCAGGGGGCGACGCTCTGCCCCTCTGGGGCGTCGCTCTGCCGCGACCAGAGCCACTCTAGCGCCTGGAGCAGAGGCCAAGGAGCCATCTCCAGCACCTGGGCCATCTTTGCTCCAATGGAGCCTTGGCTGCAGGAGGGGAAGAGAGAGACAGAGAGGAGGGAGGGGGAGGGGTGGAGAAGCAAATGGGCGCTTCTCCTATGTGCCCTGGCCGGGAATTGAACCTGGAACCCCTGCACACCAGGCCAATGCTCTACCACTGAGCCAACCGGCCAGGGCCTAAGGTTATTATTGATATGTAGTTGTTTATTGCCATTTTATTCTTTACAGCTGCATTCCTCTTTTGCTATATTCTTTTTCCCCTTTGATCTGTTTACAGCCGGTCTCTTAGCATTTCTTGCAGCATTGGTTTGGTTGTAATGAATTCCTTGAGGTATTTTTTTTGTCTGGGAAGTTTTTTATTTCTCCTTCAATTTTAAACAATAGCCTTGCTGGATAAAGTAGTCTTGGTTGTAGGCTCTTGTTCTGCATTATTTTGAATATTTCTTGCCATTCCCTTCTGGCCTCAAGTGTTTCTGTTGAGAAGTCGGATGTCATCCTTATGAGGGCTCCTTTGTAGGTGATAACGCTTTTTTCTCTAGCAGCTTTTAATATTTTCTCTTTATCACTTAGCTTTGGTATTTTTTTTGTGTGTGTGTGTGTGTGTGTGTTTTTCTGAAGCTGGAAACGGGGAGAGACAGTCAGACAGACTCCCGCATGTGCCCGACCGGGATCCACCTGGCACGCCCACCAGGGGGCAACGCTCTGCCCACCAGGGGGTGATGCTCTGCCCCTCCAGGGCATTGCTCTGTTGTGACCAGAGCCACTCCAGCGCCTGGGGCAGAGGCCAAGGAGCCATCCCCAGCGCCCAGGCCATCTTTTTGCTCCAATGGAGCCTTGGCTGCGGGAGGGGAAGAGAGAGACAGAGAGGAAGGGGGGGGGTGGAGAAGCAGATGGGCACTTCTCCTGTGTGCCCTGGCCAGGAATTGAACCTGGGATTTCTACACACCAGGCCGACGCTCTACCACTAGCTTTGGTATTTTAATTATGATTTGTCTTGGTGTAGATCTCTTTGGGTTTCTCTTTAGTGGAGTTCTCTGTGCTTCTTGAACTTGTGAGACATTTTCCTGCATTAATTTAGGGAAGTTTTCAGCTATGATATGGTTGAACAAAGTCTCTATCCCTTGTTCTTTCTCTTCTTCTTCAGGAACCCCTATGATGCAGATGTTATTTCTCTTCATGTTGTCACAGATCTCTTTTAGAGGTTCCTCAGACTTTTTGAGTCTCTTTTCTTTTTTCTGCTCTGCTTTTGTGCCTTCATTTATCTTGTCTTCTAACTTGCTGATTCGATCCTCAGCTTCATCCATCCTGCTTTTAATTCGTTCCATTGTGGTCTTCATTTCGAATATTGTATTTGTCATTTCTGACTCTTTTTTATTATTTCAATGTCCTTTTTTATATTTGCTATGTCTTTATTTAGGTGTTTGTAATGACCATCTATTTATTGTTGTTCTAAGATCTTTGAGCATCCTAATAATTGTTATTTTAAACTCTGCATCTGGTAATTTGGTTATATCTGACTCATGCAGGTCCTTTTCTGGGGATTTCTCTTGATTCATTTGTGTTGCATTTCTCTGCCTTCCCATTTTGTCTGTGTATAAGAAGGGTGTGGCCACTAGAGTCCAATGGGTGTGGCCTTTGTGATCCCTAGGTGTGGTCTTTTCACAGGCCCACCACCCCCTCTGCCGCTGTTGCCTAGGGCAGTGATGGCAAACCTTTTTATAAAAACTGCCCACTTTTGCAGTGCTGGTCAACCTGGTTCCTCCCACCCACTAGTGGGCATTCCAGCTTTCATGGTGGGCCAATTGCGGGGCCATTTGGTTTCTCCGTTACTGCCCACCATGAAAGCTGAAATGCCCACTAGTGGGCAGGAGGGACCAGGTTGACCAGCACTGTGGTTTTTATAAAAAGGTTTGTCATCATGGGCCTAGGGCGGTCAGGTATGGGTGTTGCCAATGCCAGCGCACTGGGGCTGTGGCTGTGGTTTCAGCCTCTCCTCCATGGGAGGAATTGTGATCACGTGTGGGGTCTACAAGCCTCGGAGGCCTGGGCCTTTGCCCCACCCCCACAGGTGGGGTTATGCACAGTGCCCAGGCCACAAGCTTTGGCACTGCAGGCAGGGGTGAGCACCTTTGCTCAGCTGTGGGTCTCCACCTGTTTCCAGGTTTTCGCCCAGCCCCTGTGGTAGTAGCCTGCTTGCAGGTGGGCTGCAAGCCTCGGCTCCGTGGGCCAGGTGGGGCTGCGCACCAACGGTCAGTCGCAAGTCTCCACCTGTTTCAGGCTTTCTTCCCAACCCTGTGGGAGCAGCCGGCTTGTGTGTTGGGCTGCAAGCCTTGGTTCCACAGGCCCAGCAAGGTTGTGCGCCCGCATGTCCTTGCTCAGTGACGTGTCTCGCCCTTTCTGGGGCTCCCGCCTTTCCTCTGCAGGCTGGGTTGCAGGAGGGCTGCAGCTGGGCCTGACCACTTTCCACTTCCCCTTCACCCCTGCTGGGCAAGACTGAACTCACCCCCCAGCCTCAGTGGTGGCCAGCCAGCTTCTGCCCTTGCCAATTGAACTGTGCTTCTGCATCCCCGCCCATCCTCGGGGGAGCCCTCAGCCCTGTGGGTGGGGGCGATGTAGCTCATACCCTAAGACTCACTATTGTAGTCCCAAAAGCTCCCTCTTTCTAAGTGACTCTGCTCTGAATGCTGCAGGAGAGCTTGTTTGGCTGGTGTCCTGCTTCCCTTTGCTGGTATTGCTGTTTCCAGGGGAAATATTCGCTTCAGATTTGGGGAGTGACTCAGCCCAGGGATTAGAGTGGTTTCCTCTCAAAGTGTTTCTCCCTGTGCCTCCTAGATTACACTCTCTTCCCGCTGCTCCGGTCCTCTCCTCTCTCCCATTCCCTGGAGCTCTGGGTGGGTGGTTGTGAGAGAGGTTTTCTGCACAGTCCCTTTAAGAAGAATTCTGGGTTCAAGAAATCTGTCTCTTTCTCACAAACAGTATCCTGACTTGTTTCACAGCTAAATACTATCTGTATACCTCTTCTAGGCTCTGGGGCTGCAGGCTGGGGCTCAGGACCCTCCCCTCTCTGCTAAACTCACTTCTCACCACACCAGTCCCTCCGGGATGCCCGTTCGCTCTGGGGAGCTGGGCAGCCCTCAGCATTTCCACTTTTCCTACCAGTCTCAGTGTGGCTTCTTTGGTGTTCCTTGGTTAAAGAGTCCTCTTAGTTTAGTACAAAGTTGGTTTTTCCAGATGCTGGTTCTTAAAATTAAGTTGTAATTCACTTTGGTTCTGGAAGGTGGAAGTTGGTATGTCTGCCTACTCCATCACCATCTTGCCATGGACTGTGTGGCTTTTAACAAGAGAAATTTATTTTTCTCATAGTTCTGGAGGCTGGAAAATTCAAAGTTCAAGTGACTACAGATTCAGTTTCCAGTGAGGTTTCTTTCCTTGACTTGTGTCTGGCTGCCTTCTAGCTGTGTCCTCACATTTTTGGAAAGGAGAGAGGGGGAGAGGTGGGAGGAGAGATAGCAACACACATATGTTCTTTTTGCATCTTCATATGCTTAAGTCACCTAACCTTAGCGACCAGTCAGGTGACTTGGAAAGGGAAAGGCTCATTCTAAGGGGAATGGCAATGCTGTTGTAAACATGTGTGTATGTGCACTTGAGTCCCCACTTTCTATTTTGGGGGGCACTCACCTAGGAATGGAGTTGCGGGGGTCATGATAATTCTAACTTTAACTTCATACACAACCATCAACAACCGCATAAACAGCCACATCGGGAGTTGACAATTAAAGAGGGTGTTGGAGAGAATGTCAGGGAGCTCAGAGTCCCTCCCCAAAGGAAGGGGGATGTGGCCTCTTTTTTTATCTGAGAGCAAGGGGACTGGGGGGGGCGCATGCAGCGTGTTATGGAGATCATGGACCATGCGTATTGGTGTGTGATGTACCAAAGGGCTCCCGGCTGTAACTGCCACTTCCTAACAACAGAGCAAAGAGAGGTGACCATGTGAGTTTGGCCCCCTATCCAGAATTTGTGGGTGTAAAGTATGGTGTGGGTTTCCCAGGGAGCAGAGATGGGTATCTCATTCAAGAGGGATGGTGTGAGGCTTTCTCACATCCCCTACGCAAGGGCTGCCTGGAGAGAGGTAGGGGGACAACAGCAGAAAGGAGCTGGAGGCTTGCCCAGGGCGGGGACAGGCGCACAGGGGGCGGGGAGGCTGCTGCGGTGATAGGCGCCGGGGTGCGTCCTCTGACATCAGAGGAGGAGCCCAGCAGTGAGAAGATGAGTCCCCAAAACCAGGAAAGTAAATGTATTGGTGTTTAATTCCTTCCCTGCCCATCTGATGACAATATTAATCAAGGAAGGTCCTACCTCCCTCCCCCCTCATTCCCAGCCATTACACATCCCCAGCCCTGGAGAGGACAGAGCCTGGCTAAGTCATTCGGGATGAGAGCCGGCAGCCCCAGGTGGAACGGAAAGCAGCCGCCCAAGCAGCGACTGCTCCCAATGTGGACGTCTAGGCCAGAGCTGCAGGGTAGGAAAGATGAAGTCCCAGAACTGTGTTTTGTGACTCAGAGTGGCCAGGACTATTTTTTGTTTCCTATGATGGATCAGAAAGGTGACATGCCCCGCCATGAACTTCATCCGTGGAAGTCATTTATGATAATATCCCATGAGTCATGCCTGTCCAGTGTGTTTAAAATTTTTCTTTCTCTCTTTAAGAACAAGTGTGTGTCTTGCCTGTGTGTCTCTCTCCTTTTTGTCCCAGTACCAAACCTGGCATGCAGGAGATGCCCAGTACCTGCAAAAGGTTTGTTCTCTGTCTGTAAGTAGACTGTTTACTTCCTAACCACCTCACACCAGCCTGCCCTCAGCAAGCGGACATCCATCTGCTGGGCCACTGGTACCTAAGGGGACGGGCTCTGTGCACCTTCCTGTGGGGCCTGCAGGGGGCGACCTCTCTGTCCTGTCACTTCCTTTTCCTCTTCACAGGGCTAACAGGACTGACATGCTTTAGAGGAGAATAGGAAAGTGGGGCTGGAAGTACCTATGTGAACTTGTTAAAATGGCATAGTCTTTTCAATATGAGTGAGTAATTCCCTATCTCTGTACAAGTGCTTGGGACAATAATGGGGATACTTTTTGCTTAAAAAATCTGCAAGAGGAAATCTACCAAACGTGAGCCATCCATACTGATCACACACACAGGAAGACAGGGGACAACCTAGTTATATCGTGACCCGCGGGCCTGCCTCAGAATCACCTGGAGGACTTGCTAAAGCATTGCTGGGCCTCACTCTCAGTTTCTGAGTCAGGGTGGTGGGTGGGGCTGAGAATTTTCACTTCTCACGTGTTCCCACAAGATGTGGATACTACTGGTCCTGGTCCTGGTCCACAGAGCACACTTTGTGAACCACTGAGCTGGGCTATAGGAGTTTGGCCAGGATGCCATTGGCGGCTCCAATCACTCTGAAATGTTCTTTTTCTTTTTCTTTTCTTTCTTTTTTCTTTTTTCTTTTTCTTTTTTTTTTGTGACAGAGACAGAGAGAGTCAGAGAGAGTCAGAGAGAGGGACAGACAGGAATGGAGAGAAATGAGAAGCATCAATTCTTTGTTGCAACATCTTAGTTGTTCATTGATTGCTTTCTCATATGTGCCTTGACTGTGGGGCTACAGCAGACCGAGTAACCCCTTGCTCAAGCCAGCGACCTTGGATCCAAGCTGGTGAGCTTTTTGCTCAAACCAGATGAGCTGGCGCTCAAGCCGGTAATCTTGAGGTCTTGAACCTGGGTTCTCCATGTCCCAGTCCAACGCTCTATCCCCTGCACCACCTCCTGGTCAAGCCACTCTGAAATTTTTAAGTGTCTTTAAAACATTCCGAAGATAATCCTTTGCCATCCTCCCTCCACACCTCTGGCTAAAAAACACAGAGAGGATTTTCGGGAGCTTCTGGCCCAAACCCTTTCAGGCCCTGGCCCTGAAGTGGTCCCCGCTGTCATCCCTGAGCATGCCCTCCTCAGCATATGGCTTCTAGTTCATCTCCAGAAGAGTCCTGATGTGAGAGAACCCTCCAACAAGCAGTGCTCCTGGCTCCCTCTGTGATTGGTCCTAGTGAGGAAGTTCAAGGTTTTCCCTCCCCCGTGACTCTCCCCCCAAAGAGGACATGGGCGGCCTGCACATTGGTAGGAGGGACCATGGCCCTTCTGGTCGACTTTCTTTTCAGAGCTTCCCACCCACAGGCTGATGTCATCACATAGGCATGGGGCTGCCTCCCACATAGGACCATCCCCCACTGCTGCTCCCCCTCCTGGCAAGGTCAAGTAGAATAAGAGTGGGACCCAGAAGAGAGGGGACGTGGAGGTTCTGACGAGTGGTAAGCTTGGCCTCATCTGTCCCTTGAGCAATTTTGTCTGTGCCTCCGGTTTGCAATCTGTGTGGCCCCAGAGGGCCAGAATGCTGATCGCACCAGAGAACCACCAGGGGGCGCTCTCTGAAAGCTCCCATGCTCAAGGCCAGCCCATCCAAACAGACATCTGTAAAAATAGATATATAATAAGGAAATGAAAACAAACGTTCAGCAAAGGACATGCAAAAAGAATGAAACTAGCTTTATTTATAATGGCAAAAAAATGGGAACAGGACAATGGAAAAGTCAACTGTGGTTCATGAGTGGGATGAGGATGCTGGGAGTGTGTATCTTGTGTAATCGCACAAGTGTGTTTGTGTGTGTCTCTGAAAATAAGTATATATATATGTGAAAATAAATTTTTGAGCTATATACAAGATTAGTGTACTTCCCATACTACATATTTATGCCTTGATTTAAAGAGAAAAATATAGAATACCAATGTGATGACCCTACTCCAGAGACTGTAATTTCATTGAATATTCTCCAGGCTTCCTGATGATTCTCTTGTGTAGACAGGCAGAGAAGCGTGTCTTAGAGGACAGGGCCAACCTTGGTGTAATCCTAAGGCTGGAGGAACAGAAAGGGGCTCAGGGGAGGTCCCAGGGTTTCACCTCAGTATGCACTTGTTTCGACTTGCCTTTGCATACTCACCCTCTGGTGGCGGTGGTTGGCTGGTTAGAGGTGTAGGGGTTTTTCCATCCATCTTTTTTTTTTTTTTTTTTTTTTTGAGAGAGAGAGAGAGAGAGAGACAGGAACATCGATCTGTTCCTGTATGTGCCCTGACTGGGGATTGAACCAGTAACCTCTGTGCTTCAGGATGATGCTCTTACCAACGAAGCTATCCAGCCAAGGCCCCATCCATCTTGGCAGCATGTGGTAGAGCTCAGCAGAGAGGAGCCTGGGATTTGGCGGGCAGTCTCTCTGAGTCCTCAGGTTGTGAGCGTCACCACACATGTCATGGATGGCACCTTGAAAGGAGAGCAAGGCTTGGTGTTGAGAGGGGATCGAGCCTGTGGGACCCGAGACTGGCAGGGACAGGGACAGAAGCACAGGCAGCGCCTGCACGGGGACAGTATTTGCTAATGTGGATCTGAGCCTGAGAGTGATTTTGAGGGCCAGCTCAAGGTCCTTTAAAAAAACACTTGCAGTTTGGGTTGGCGGGTGATGCTCTGGGTGCTGCCACCAGTTTTTCCTGCTCCTCCTTTTCTTGGCCAGGGCTGAAGGGTTGATATGATGCCAAGTCCTGATTATAATCCTGGATTTGGGGAACTCGGGGATGGATTCCAGCATCGCCAGGGCACAGGTTTATCAATGAACAGACAAAGGGAAGATAAATGGATTAATAACATATCGTGGGTATATCGTCCTTCCGGGTGGAAGTGGAGGAGAAAACTTAATGTAATTGTCACAAACCCAAGGGCAAAAGATAAAATTACAATAAAAATTTCAGTCCCTTGAGCATTGTTTCTAGGGAGCCTCTTATTCATTAGCTGTGGGAGAAACACAATCACAGCAGGAAAAAGTGCAGAAAACAGTGTGCACATGGAAAACATTGAAAGGAGGCGAATGGGGTCCTTCTCAACAACAGGGAAGTGACCTAAAGGGAAGTTTGTGCAAAGCAGGAACAATCAATGACCTAAAGGGATGTTTGTGCAAAGCAGGGAAAGTTTAGATTTCAGGAAACATGTCCAACCTATAGAAAAGTCTTATAAGAGCCTATTTAAGCCAAAGTATTGAGGACATGCCCAGAAATAAAATCTCAACGGTTTGAGAAAACGCTCCGGGGAAGGCAGCCTTGCAGCTTGTTTTATACATTAGCATCAAAGGAGGAGACATAGGGGGTTCCATGAAATCCTTTGGTGGTGGATTAAGGAGGCAGGAGAAAGCACAGCAGGATGAGCTCTAGGATTGGATAAAAGACAAGAGAAGAAACGCATACTTCTTTGACATTGGTGGGTACAGGATAGTTAATAATTAACATTAGGGCACACAGAGACGGTATGCGGGGCACAGGGTAAGAAAGAGGGCTTCCATCGTCTCCTGTTCTGACACCTGTGCTTGTGTCTAGAAAAGACACCTGCAGATGGGTCTAGAAAAGAAGATTACTCAGACATTTCAAAGGTGTGTTATCCTAGATGCACAGAACTGTGGCCAGGGCTCACTTTAGGTACAAACTGGCCTTTGCTAAGGAGGTTGTAGGCCCAGTATGGGACTCCCCGCATGGCCTGCCCAGTTAGGAATTTATGATCAGACCCTCCTGTGTGGTTACCGTTCGTCACTGAGTTTGTCAGGGCTGCGTTATACCCACCCCACTCCCCGAGCTTGTCAGGTTTATTACATCGCCCCTTTTTTATTCAGATGCATTAGAGAAAGTCATGGTTCTCGCTGGCCTCCAGATAGAAGCACCAATTTCACCATTTCAAAATACAGGGTGGGGCAAAAGTAGGTGTACAGTTGTGAGTAGATGAAACAGAGTTTATTCCTATGTTATTATTATTAATTATTGTATTATATGCCATGTTGGCCCCCTCCTGTATTCAAGCAATTTCTCAGCTATGGTGATATAGAAATCAGTGAGGGGAAGGGGTCAGAAGAAGGTAGTTTAACATAGTAGTGTTAAAAAGATAAACTGAGGCATATTAAGACTTTAAGAGTTTATTGGATCACAAACCGATTCGAATTTTGGGACCGGCTATGGACAGATAAGACTGGGGTAACCAGCAAAGAGAGGTGGGCCTCGGCTGCAGTGGGAGGGGGCCAGCAGAGGAGCAGGGGACCCCCAGCACTAGAGGAGCTGCTTCAGGGGCATCTCTCCTTTGCAGGAGCCTGTGGGGCCCACCACGTGTCCATCCCAAGCCAGCAGACTCGAGTTAGGTCAGTGTAAACAGCCCGGGGAAAGGAGACCAAAGTAGACCACTGCCAGTCACATAAAGAGCCCTCTGTGCCCTCTGTGCGTCCTTCTGCACTAATGCCAAAGTGCTGTGGGCACGGAAGGGGGAGGGGTGTGTGCTGGGGGGAGAGGGGCAGTTTGAGGGTTGGTCGGCCCTGACTTGACTATGAGATAGACCAGGGGTCCCCAAACTTTTTACACAGGGGGCCAGTTCACTGTCCCTCAGACCACTGGAGGGCCGGACTATAAAAAAACTATGAACAAATCCCTATGCACACTGCACATATCTTATTTTAAAGTAAAAAAACAAAATGGGAGCAAATACAATATTTAAAATAAAGAACAAGTAAATTTAAATCAACAAACTGACCAGTATTTCAGTGGGAACTATGGGCCTGCTTTTGGCTAATGAGATGGTCAATGTGCTCCTCTCACTGACCACCAATGAAAGAAGTGCCCCTTCTGGAAGTGCGGCGGTGGCTGGATAAATGGCCTCAAGGGGCCGCATGCGGCCCGCAGGCCGTAGTTGGAGACCCCTGAGATAGACGTTTAAATTCTCATACTTAAGAAAGGTAAAGAAAGCGTTTTAATGATGGGGAGTGACTGAAAAGTTAGGGAACCGGCTGAGCGTGTGTGGAGAGTGCCTGCTCCCTGGCTGGATGGAGCACAGTTGACAGCTAATGGGAAAGACCCTCCCATCCCCATTCGCACCCCACAGGGTCTATTTATTGTCTCCCTTTACAACTGGGAAATCTGTGACTGTGAAGTAAGTGATTCAGCCAAGGTCACGTCTACCAAAGGCAGTGCTGAAACTGAAGCCCAGATGCACCCGCCTCCAACCCCAGGAAGACTGAAGCAAATCTCTCGGCAGCCACGCGGGGGTGTCCTGACTGTGGGCTGGGAGGTCGGGGTGCTGCAGGTTGGTGGGCTCTGACTTGGGTGGCTCTATGGATGTAACCCGCCCGGTGTAGGATTTACTATGTGAGCTGGTTCTCTAACAGAAGAAAGCCTTCTGCTAGCACTGTGCAGACTGTGGGAATAGAACATGAGCTTCAGGCTTGACCAGCCCGGGAGAGAAAATCAGAGTTTGGGGTAGAGTGACAGCCCAAGTGTAATCTGAGCCCTTTGTCCCAGCAGGGGTTTGAAAGCCCAAGGGTTGGTGAAAGTATGTATGTGTGCTTGAGACACAGACAGATGGTTCCGGTCCAACGCTCCTGGCAGGGCGGCCTTGTGGGAAGGGAGGGGGAGGATTGCCAACCAGCCTCCCCTTGTCTCCTTTCTCTCCGAGCTCCACCTCAGTGAACAGTCAATCAGCAGCCCAGCCCAGGCCAGGGCTGACCCAGTCCTGGGGACAGGCAGACCTGCAGGGCAAAGGCACTCTCAGCCTGCTCTGACCCACTTGACCGTGACCTGGCCTGCCCCTGGTTGAAAACTTTCCCCCATCTGGCATTTCTTCTTGGACTTGACTCTTAAAATCAGAGTGGAGAAGAAACAACCCCAGACTGAAGAATATGGACTCTGGGAAACCCTTCCCCCCTTCCTTGGTGGAAGGTTTGTGATTAGGGGAGTAAACTGCAACATCTCCAACTATCTCTTGCCTCTTGAGGTCTGTGAGTTCACACCGCCTGCCTCTTCCTTGTCCTGGTCGCTCCCCTTCAGTTCCCTTTGCTGCCCCCTCCTCCATCTACCCCACCTCTTCTAAACAGTAAGAATCATAAAAACCCTTACAGATTCTTTCATGAAGCGAACTGGGCGTTCTCGGGACGCATTCAGACCCTGTCTTCTCCTCCACCCTGCATCCCTGGGCTCAGCTTTTCTCATTCTTTTGATGACACATTCTTCAGTCCGGCCCAGAACTCCAGTCTCGCTGACCCACTTGCCTAGTTGGTATCTCTATTTGTGTGTCTCCTGAGTGTCTCAAACTCTGTCTCCTTCCGACTGAACTCAAGGCTTTCCTTCAGTAAATCCTACCTAGTCTATCTCCAAAGTATGTATCACATGTATTCGCTTTTTCTCCATCTCTCTGCTTCCACTCTTGCTGGAGATAACCACACCTGTCCTACTTGAGCTTGCTGTGGCCTTTTCCCCCGACACTGCCTCTCAAGGTCCCTCTCAACTCATTGTCCATAGAACAACCAAAGTAACCCGGTTAGACCGCAAATCAAATCATTTTAGTCTCGCATCTAAGTCCCTTAGTGGCTACTTAGTGTGTTCCTCGTGAAATCTGGTCCTGTTCTCCAGCTGGCCCCACTCCACCTGTGCTGCTCACCCAGAATTCCACTGCTCCTCTCCTCTAGGCACATGGGGTGATTGCACTTTCTCATTTGTACCCTGCAGGTGGGGATACGACCGTGTGGCTGGCTTTGGCCGATGAAATGTGAGTAAAAGGGATGAAAGGCAGTACATGACTGTTAGTGCATCTTCTCTTCTCCCGTGACAGTGATAGGGGCAACCAGTATTGATGTGGCCTGCAGTACTGGTAATAGATGCGGGACAGCTGCCCTGGGAGTTTGCCCACACCCATGGTAGACTTTTCATGAGTGAACAAAAAAGCTCCTGGTATGAGAATTGGGGGCTGTTTGTTACTGCAGCAAAGTCTAGTCTAACCTGACTGATACAGTATAGAAAAGGAGGTTAGTGTGGGAATCCTTTGTAAAACAAAATCATAGGACACAATTTTTTTTTTCAGAAAATGTTCTTGTTTTTCATTAGCTATAAAAAAAATTAACAACTGGCTCTTATTAATTATTCACAAAAGGAATCACAATGAATCTCCACATTGGAGTGCATTTCTGGGTGGCCCAAGGAGCAGGCACATAAGTGTTTTTGACAGGTAATGACAATCCTGGTTAACAACCCTGTCTGTGGTTGGGGAGACTGCACTGTGGCGGGGGAGAAAGATGTGGCTGAACCTGTGCAGTGAGAGGATCGATATGAGGAGAAGGCACTTTAGATGTGTTTAAATGTCATTACTAAAGTTAAACGTTAACCGGGAAAAGACATACTTTTATCTGCCATCACACCGCAGTAACAGCTGCTCCACTTTGTCTGAGGTTTGAAGTATCCCAGGAAGGGTCTGAGTGATCCAACGGACTGAAAAGGAAGCAGTTTGTGGGAAACACCTGTTTCAAGCAGGAGCATTTCTTTGGCTCCTTCTGCTCAGGCTCCGATTGCCACAGATCTTCAATGATTGGAGAGGGGGAGAGGGAGGGAGGGAACAGAGAGAGAAGACAAAGAGAAGAGTAGAAGGGAAGGAAAGAAGAAGGGAAGGAGGGAGGTAGAGAAGGAAATAAATCAGTGATGACACCAGAACCTGCAGCCTCAGTGAGAGGTAAGAGGGGACCAACCCTTCCTAAAGACCCCTTACACATACAAAATGGTGGGTGGCATTGTTCTACCCCTTTCTGCCCAGGGTGACCATACTTTGGGAAGTTCAGGTTGTAATGGTGTGGTCACTACAAGTGAACATAGTGACCTCTAAGTGAGCTGACCCTCCAGGCGGAGCCACCAGAAAAAAGGCAATTCTCAGAGCTCATCTTCTCCAGAACATGTGAGAAATCACCAGAAGATATTAGAAGCAAGGTTGCCCTTGTTCGTTGACTCCAGGGTACTGCTAAGGCTTTGCATTGGCTAGGGTCTCTATTCTGTGTTTCAAGATTCCCTGGTTTTCGGGACTAAGCAGATGTCTTACTGGACCTCCCCAAGGAATGGGCGTCCAGGGCTGTGTGGCGATGTCTTCTTATGTAAGCAGAGTGGGGCTGCACTGGCCAGACAGACTTTCATCCTGAACAGTGAGCAGGCTGCTCTGGACAACCTCCTCTCTTTTGAAGGACAAGCCCACGTGTCCACTGTGAAGTCCACTGCCCACAATCCCTACCACTGAGATAGTCCAGTTCTGCTCAGACCTAGAGGCCCTCATTGTGATTCTGCCTCCTGGCTTCTTTGATGAGACCGCAGATGGCCTCAAGGTTGGGACATCTGGTTGAGTAGAAGACTTCAGGCTGGGCCATATAAGCCCAGGTTCCGAGCAGCTTGGGAGATCCTGGGAGTTTTCCTCTGGGGAAATGGATAGTGAGCTGGTTTTCCAGGCCTAGGCGTGTTCTTCATGGAAGAAGCGTGCCGAATGCCATTGCTTATGCCGGATCCCACCACCTTTGTTTGGGTGTTGCCCACCTGACGTTCGTGCTGGGCTGCCTCTGGCATCATGGTCCCTTGCTGAGTCATCTGCTCGTGTTCAAGCAAACCAGGGTCTTTTTCCTGAGGAAGCCTTTGCTCAGACCCCATGAACGTGCCCTTGTGTTTTACTTGACAGGGTTCCTGGTGGACGGCTTGGACCGAGCAGTGCATCTGTAAGTGTGTGTGCCATGGGGACCCGGGGACCTGCAGATAGCCTCGGTCAGCCTCCTCCAGTGTCCCCGCTGCCTCGGGGTCCCCCTTGTCCAGGGACAGTGAAGACCTCCTCTCCTTGTTAATCCAAACAGCACTGACCATGGGTTCAGCAGGAGTAGTAGTGATCCCTCCTGAGAAAGCAAAGCACAAGCAGGGTCACTGCTGGAAAGGATCGTGGGCAGCTCATTAGACAAGGCTCTGCCCCAAACATCACAGAGGCCAGGTAGCCAGTATGTTGCGTGTGTATGCACGTATATACACAAACTCACACATGATCCCACTCACGTATGCTCACACACGTGCAGTCTCTCTCAACCTCACACACTCACATACATCCATGAAAGCTGTCTGTCTCTCTTTCTCCCTCTCATACACAATTATTCATTCATGCACCAACTATTTATTGAGCACTTATTATGTGCCAGGTATTACATATTCTAGGTCTTGATAATATAGTAGTGAACATTGAGACAACATCCATATGTTTATGATGTGTCCTGGCAGGCTAGAAAAACAACAAGCAAATGAATATAGTAGAATTTCAGGTGGTAACCAACGCTATGAAGAAAAACTGCAGCATCATAGAGTTCAATAATAGGCCTCAGTTTTTGACGCATAGAGAGGGTTCATGGAAGTTCCTAGGTCCTTCCACGAACCTAGGAAGAGCTAAGGAACTAGCATTTCAGGCAAAAGGAATGTCAAGGAGCAAAGGCACGCATGCGGTCACCCATGTCAAGATGCACCAGTGCTCACCAGTGGAAAAGACAACTTGGGGGGCTGAGTGTTCCGGGTGCTGAACCTGGCTTTGCCACTCATTGCAGAGGAGGGAGGAACCACGTTTTGAAGCGGCTCCTTTTGGAGGACTGGCCCTGTCCTTCCATCCCACAGACTCTGTTCTGGGAATGAACACATTTGAGCATCCCCTGCTTCCCTGAACCGGCTTCAGGGATGAGGATGAGGACCAGAGTCTCTCTTCTTCTTTCAGGGACATATTTTTTACCACCTTGCGGAATATGATAGTTTATTGTCAACTCTTGGTGGCAGCAGGGGTTGTGGGAATGAATGTCTGAAAGGTGTGTTCTTATAGAAAGTAGGTCTGTGACCAGCCTGGAGTTCCCTCTGAGATGTTAGAGAAGTTCCCTTGACCATTCTGGCCTTTGTCACCCGCAGGAGTTCCTATAGGTGACAAAGTGAATGGCAGCAGGGGAGCAATAGTGTTGAAGAAACCGGGTCAGAAGGAAGCCCCTGGGCTTCAGAACCCAGGAGAAACAAGACCAGTGCAGAATCTCTGCCATGTGAGCCCCGTCAACGCTGATTCCAGAGGGAAGACGGAAGATGTGTTCCGGCTTCCGTACTTGCACTGCTATTTCCCCAGTGTAACAAGCGTGAAAACCTTGACAGTGTTCACAATGCTCTGCACTGATTCGAGAGCCAAGGAGGATGGGGACAGGATGCTTCCTTAATTCTCCATCCTTGGGTCCACTTGCCAGAAGACACAGGTTGGGGAAGGGGCATTTTGAGCTCTTCCCCGCTTTCCCTCTTCAGCTGGGCGGAGGGATGGGATGGAGGTCTGAGCAGAGGGGCTGCTGGCAGTGCTGTTGGGAATGTTAGGTGACACGTACCCGAGAACCGTGCGAGCGCTCGTCCCCAGAGCCTTCTTCATGAGACGAGTCACACACTGCCTGCATGTGACAAAAGCATATGCCTTTTTGGATCCCACCACTGGGGCACAGGGCCTTCCTGGACGCCAGCCCATGGCTCCACGGTGCCCTTATGTTGCAGCAGGGCAATTATGCTGCTCCTTGGAGCCGAATTTCTAGACTCTACATCCATCCCGTAACACTAAGTCAGGATGAAGAAAGCTAACTCAAGGGTCCTTCCTGCCCTGAACCAACTCCCAGTAAGTACACCTGCCCTTCCAGACACAACCCAATGTCGGGAGACAGTGAAGCGTCGTTTTAAGAGGAGCTGGTCTTGGGGTCACCGTATCAGTAGTCACTCTCTCTTCCTGGGTTCCTGTGTACTGAACACAGAGGATCACTATCTTCTAAATTTTTTCTACTCATGTGGCTTCATAACATTACTATCTCCTATTTTTTTCTGCCATTTAAAAAATATGTAATTGTGGCAAAACACACATAATATAAAAGTTCACACCATTGGAAAGGTACAATTCAGGAGTGTCAAGCAGGCAGCTGATCTCCGGACCTTTCTCCCCTTCCCACGCTGGACTCTGGACCCGTTAAACCGCAGCTCTCTGCTCCCCCCACCCCCGCTCCTGGCAACCAGCACCCTACTTTCTGTCTACGAACTTGACTATTCCGGGGGCTCCCACAAGGGGCACCACTCAGCATTTGCCTTTTTGTGACTGGCTTATTTCACTGGGCACAGTGTCCTCAGAGGTCGGCCAGGGCCGTCCCAGGTCCAGCTCGTGTCCGAGCGCCCCTCCTCTCTAAGGCTGTTCTGCTCCCCTCCTGCCGTTCTGCCTGCTCTCTGTCTCCCCCAGCTTCCCTTCTGTGGCTTGTCCCGTAAGTGATAGAATACTCCAGAACTCTAACTTTCACTCCAGCCTCTGATCAGTTTACACACTGACCTGCCACAATTGTACCCATGCCCACAACTTCAACTACGACCCCAAATCTCTATCTCCAGCCCCACTTTCCCCCCTGAGATCCAGGCTGGTTGGAAGTCCTATAGACAACTGTCTCAAATGCAGCACAGTCCCACACAGATTTCTTTCTCCCTACCCAGTGACTTTTCCTTCTGTATGCCTTATCTCAACGAATGCTACCCCACCATCTACCTTCTTGCTAAAATATAGGCAAGATGGCTTTTTTTTTTTTTTTTTGGTCTGCCTAGCATCATATGCACATTATTTCTGTAAATGTTCCCTGATGTCTGCCTGGAGGAGGGGGCTCTGAGTTGCAGAATGCAGGAGGAAGGGCCAGCCGGAAGAGGTAAGGGCAGGGGATGGTGAATTCCATGGGGCACGTTGACTTCAGGCTGTCCTTGGCACATGGATAGGTGAGTCTGCATTGCAGGTGTTTAGTTAAGCATGGTGCTTTCATTTGGTAGTGGTTTAATTTAGTAAATGTTTGCTGAATGAATGAAGGAATGAACACCCTTGAGGAGGGGATAGGGCTTTGGGAACCTTCCAGTTTAAGCCCCGCAGAGATGGGTTATTTGGCTGTGACAGTTCAGTTCAAATGGATCCCAGGGGTTGGCAACAGCCCCAGTAATGGGAGATGGTTGCCTTCAGCTCAGAAGTGCCACGTTTGTCTCCAAAAGACAGCACACTTCCTGCCCAGGATGGCGAGCTCCCTCTGGCTCCTGATTTCTTCCAGCCTGGCCGACTGCAGGTTGGGTCACTGAGTGAGTCCTGAACTGTACAACTAACCATAGAAATTCCCAGGCACAGCCTTGATCTTTCTGGGGACCTTCCCCCCCCCCCCCCCCCCCGCCCTTGATGGTTTCTCTGTTAGAAGTTGAAGGGCGGGATGTTGACAATCGCTTTATTTCTGTGCCCTGTGTTCCTAACTTCCTCCTGCAATAAAATCTGAGTTCCCAAAGGGAACCGGCTTCTCCCCTTGAAGAGGGGGCTCTGTGCCTCGTCGACCCTTCCTGGCTGCTGCGTGAGGCTGTGAGGAGCAGGCTCCCCGATCCAGGGCACCTCCTGGGACTCTGAGCCCCGTGTGTCCTCTGGCCAGTGCCCAGGCTGTTGGGAATGCCACGTCTTCTCTCTCGCGAGCCAGTTTCTTGGATTTGCAGGAGGTGCTTGGGCGAGACCTAGCCAGGAAGCAGAGCTCCCTTCTCCCCACCTGGCCTAGCAGGGGGCCAGCCCCAGTGCACCAGGCAGACCAGTCCAGCAAGATCAGAACATAAACAGAGGCCAGGGTCCAGCAGGATGCTGGCCAGGTGCCTGGTAGAGGCCCCTGGCTCAGTCGGTGTGTGTGGGGGGGGGCCTGAGCCCAGCAGAGCTGCCCTGAACTAGCCTCTCTGCTCTGGCTCTGACTCCTGGTGACCTGCATTCTAGCTCATTCCCAAGCCCCAGGAGGGCCTGCAGAGCCCTGGGCCTGCCCTGCCCTCAGCTCGGGGACCCCCCCACACCAACCCCATTCCCCACAGCCAGGCCCCCTTCCCGCCACTGCTGCTCCCAGCACCTGCCCGGCCCTACCTTTCGGGAGCACCACCAGGTGGGCCTGGGTCCTCTGCTGCTGCTTCAGGCCCTTGTACTGGGCTCGCAGGAGCTGGATGCTGAGTGGGGGCCCTTTCCCCAGGACCTGAGTCCGGGAGCCCTCAGCCATGAGGCTGGACCCCTGCTGCCAGAAGTGGGCGGGGCACAGGCAGAGGCAGGGAGGTCCTCTCATCAGATCCGGGAGGAAAGCAAACAGAGGGCTGGGGCCGGAGGGGGTGGAGGAGTGGAGGGTGGCGGGGCTGAAAGGGGGTGGGACGGACAGTGGGAAGATGCTGGGGGTGGGAGCACAAGGGAGGGAGAGGGAGATATTGGGGCGGGAAGGCAGAAGGGAATGCCCAGGGGTACCGGTGGGTGCGCAGGGGCGCCAGGTAGGGGCAGGAGTAAAGCTAAGGGCAGGATGGGGGGAGACAGACCAGTGAGGGGGTGGGAGTGTGGGGGGGAGGGGAGGCCAGGGGGAGAAGAGAAACCAGGGAGCAGGAAAGGAAAGGGTATGTGAAGAGGGAAGGAGACAGTGGAGGAAGAAGGTGATAGCGGTGTTGATGGATGAGCAGAGAGGGAGGCTGGTGGGGCCGCTGGAGGAGGAAGGGCAAGGGGGTGAGTGGGGTGGGAGATCGAAGGGCACGGGGTGATAAAGAGAAGGGCAAGCACAGCTGCTCACAGTCCTTCTGGTGCCAAGAAGGCCTCGTAGGTATCCAGAGCCTTCCCTGCGGGGCCCCACAGTCTGGAATCCAGTTCTAAGCCGCGGTGCGGGCTCCCTTCTGCGGGCAGAGCTGGAGCGGACCTGGGGAACGCCGAGCGCCCGCCCCCGGCTCGCCCCTCTGGCGCTGGAACCTGGACGCGCATCAGCAAACCTGTCCGATAGGTTTGCCCTTGAAGAAAGAACTGCCTCTGCAGCCTCGGCACAGCTGCCCCTCGGGACGTGCGTGCTGTAGCCCCGTCCTAGGGAAACCCGGTGGCAAAGGCGTCCCCGAGCTCTCGGCTCAGCCCCATCACAAAACCCAACCCTGCTCTGTCCTCTCCCTTGGAGACAGCGCGCAGGGGAGCACAGGCCTCCAGCCAGCCCCACCTCGGACATCTGATGCAGTCTCTGCCGGCTCAGCGTTCTCCACAGGCATTGAGCTGGTGTTTCTCTGACCCCCAGCCTGGAGCTCCCTCACCCTCTCCTGCCAGCCCCTTCCTCTCTGCATAACACTCTCCGAACCTTAGATGTTCTGTCCTTTGCACCAGCTTCGACCTATCCTTGCTCCATTTGGACGAGCAAGTCCTTTTCTATCTCCTCCTAACACGGGGCTAGCAGCTAACCCAGATCCAGATACACCTAGGGAAGCAATGAGGGCAGAGACTGAACTTAGACGTTCTGGAGGGAAGTGGACACTCCTACCCTCCATTGCATGTGGAGGGTAAGGGGTGGGGGGGTGCATCTTCATTGGGTGGTGTGGTAGTTTGCTAGGGCCACAAAACAAAGCAAAGTAAGTCACTAGTCATTTGTGTGTCCCTGGAAATTGCTGGTCATTGGATGTGGGCGCGAGAGATGAAAGGTGCGTCTGCTTTGGGTAATGTGTTCATTTGCTGGGACTTGAAAAGGAAGTACCTGAGTCTGGTGGCTTACACAACATTATCTCCCAGTTCTGGAGGCTTGAAGGCTGAGATCAAGGTCCTAAGCTTGGGTCCATCCGGGGAATGTTAGAGAGAAGCTGCCCCAGGCCTGTCTGCTGGCTTCTGGTGGTTTGCTGGCCACCTTTGGTGTTTGTTGCTTGGCTTGTCGAAGCCTCACCTGATCTCTGCCTTTGCATTCACCTGGTGTTCTCCCTGCGTGCACGGCTCTGCGTCAGAGTTTCCCCTTTTTATAAGGAGAGACAGCAGTCACGTTGGGTTAGGGCCCACTAATAACCTCATCTTCATTCAATTAATTATATCTGCAATGACTCTATTTCCAAATAGGGTCACATAGTAAGGTACTGGAATTAGGGCTGCAAGATATGAATTTCAGGGGACACAGTTTACCCCATGCCGGGTAGGGGAATGGTAGTCCCTTTCAGGGAGATGGCACAGGAGAGGAGCAGAGCGGACGGAGGGAGCAGAGGAAGGAGGGCTTTCTTTGTTCTGTATGTTATGTTAGAAATGCCTATGGTCCTCGGGTCATCAGGAAGGAGTTAGACGGTTGGTAGAGAAATGTAACTGTCATCATTTATTTCATTTGTGAAAGTGATACAGTTCATTATTGAGAAAGTTTTATCATTAGAGAGTCAGGCATACCTAGAATTGACAGATGGTTCAAAGTCACTCTTTATTTCTCCCGGTCAGTCTCCCCATTAGCTTATCCAAGTCCATGGTTGATGGTGGAAGAGAGGCTTCCTCTGTGCTGTCCTGCTCTCTTCTTCCTCTTCTCTTGCCCCAGCGTCTAACTTCATTCTCTTGGCATCTGGTCCATCATTAAGATCAAAGTATTGAAAGAAGGGACGAATGGGCTAGGCTGGTGAATTTCTACAAGACTACTTCTCAACATAACTTTTGTGCTACTATGTTATATTTATTTATTTATTTATTTATTTATTTATTTATTTATTTATTTATTGTATTTTTCTGAAGCTGGAAATGGGGAGGCAGTCAGACAGACTCTCACATGAGCCCAACTGGGATCCACCCGGCATACCCACCAGGGGGCGATGCTCTGCCCATCTGGGGCGTCGCTCTGTTGCGACCAGAGCCATTCTAAAGCGCCTGAGGCAGAGGCCTTGGAGCCATCCCCAGCGCCCGGGCCATCTTTGCTCCAATGGAGCCTTGGCTGCGGGAGGGGAAGAGAGAGACAGAGAGGAAGGAGAGGGGGAGGGGTGGAGAAGCAGATGGGCGCTTCTCCTGTGTGCCCTGGCCGGGAATTGAACCCGGGACTTCCGCACTCCAGACCGACGCTCTAGCACTGAGCCAACTGGCCAAGGCCTACTATGTTATTTTTAAAAAGCCTTACTCTTTTCCCCACCTTGTGAAGACCTTCTCAGTGTTCCTGGCTTGCGTTGGGTATGGCTCCATCTGTGACATGGGTGTGCAGTCCCGGAAGAGGGTTCCGGAGGTAAAAATGCCCACCTTACCTCACAAGAATAGAAGTCTGCAGCCCATGGGTGGCAGCAGGGGTCTTAGAACTGAATGAAACTTCCAATTTAGGAGGACAATTCAAGATAGCAAGCTCTGGAGAGACCAGTATGTAGGGGCAGGCAGAAGGAAGAAGGTGATGTTGAAAACTGAATAAAAGAGATCAGGATGGGAGGAGAAGAGACAGTAAAGAGGGCACTGCAGCCCATGAGAAAGGGAAGGGATGTCCCCAGTGATGCAGGGTGGCCAAAACGGGGAGATAGAATCTCCCGATCTCCCCGCCCGCCGACAGACTAGCCCCTGAGAAGCGAATGCAGAGGCTGGTTTTCCGTCTGGATACACATTCTAACCCCCTTGGGAGTTTTCAAGGAAACACCAGTGCTTGAGTGCCTCCTCCAAACAATCTGACTTAACTAGTCCGGGGAGTGTCCGGAGATTGGCATATCTCTAAAGTCCTCCACTGCTCTAGAGAGCCATAGGCCCGGTGTGTGGAGTCCCGGGTCTCTGGTTAAGAGACCAGTGGTGGAAGATGGCCCACGTGCCTTCATCCTTGTGTGATGGTGGCTCTCTTTATCATGAGCAGAAGGCAAGAGCGGCCCCTCCATGCTGGTCCAGCTGCACCTGCCATAAAATTGGACTTGATTTCTATTGTGTTTTGTCAGTCTTCACCTTTAAGTATTAATGATTGTCTTTGTGTGTGCATCTTTGTATCTACTTCAGTAAAAAGTAGGAGGGGGAAATCAATTGACAGTTGCATGCTGCTTTGAAGCTTAAGTACCTTTTTTACTTCATAGGGTTTCTCTCTCTCTTTTAACACCCAAATCTTCAAGCTGTTCGAAATTGACTCTGTGTTAGCGTGTTAGGTATAAGGCAAGGATGTAGCTATTTTTTCCTTCAAAGAATTGCCCAATTGTCACAAGACCACTGGTTGTCTAAACTACCCTTTCTATATGATTAAACAATAGTAATAGTGTAAGAAAAAAATGGCAACTGTATCCCATTCCAGGGAGTCTTCAGAAATAAATGAACAATAGGATTGAGTCTGGAGCCCTTCCTGGAAAATGATGTTTAAGGCCACCAAAAGGGCGTCGTTTATTCTTTAGGTAGACTCACCAGGGGAGTGAGAAACGAGCTGTATGTTTGCTCAAGGTTCAAGATACCTGAGTAGGGATGAGAGGCTCTGCTATTTGAGGAAATGTTTCCTTTTCCTATATGTGTTTAAGTGGTGCTGAAGCTGAAAATTAAAGTCTGTGGTTGAGAGAGAAGCCCGCGCTTAACCTAACAGGTCTGCTAACGGGTCCTGCAGCTCTCGCGGAAGAAGCCGATAGGAAAGGAAATTAGACTTGGAGGATACAGGTTCGTACCCGTCCGAAAGAGTCAGCTATTTTACAAGACTTGGGCAGCAAGGAGTCACTTATCATGGGGGCCCCACTCCCAGAAAGAATCACTCCAACTGGAGGCACTGTGACCTCAGGGCCAGCCCCTGGTGAGTGGAGATTCAGAGACTTGAAGAAGGCAGCGTAAGGAATGGTCAGAAAGCCAAAGGCCAGGAGAGCTGGGTCCCCAGTGGGAATGGGACAGGAGAGAATCCTGGCCTGGTGGAAGACTTTCAAGACTTTTTTTTTCCACTGGAGACTCCAAGGAAAGCTTAAGTTGCCCTGATCCCCTCTGTCCCTAGTACCTCCCAGTCACTAACCCACTTTCTGTTTCTGTGGATTTGCCTCTTCTGGGGACTTTCTATAAATGGAACCATACAATATGTAGTATTTTATACCTGGCTTCTTTCACTCAGTGTCGTGTTTTCAAAGTTCACTGAGATAGCATAGATTGTACTTCATTCCCTTTTATGGTCGGACAATATTCCATTATGCAAAAATATCTGTTGTTCTATTCCTCTGCTGATGGACATTTTGGCTATTGTGAATAGCATTATTGTGAATAGTGCCGCTCTGAGTATCCGTGCGCAGGTTTTTGTCTGAATACCTGTTGTCAGTTCTTTTGGGTACTCTGCCTAGGAGTAGAATTGCTGAGTCATGTACATTCTTTTTTTTTTTTTTTTTTTTTTTAAATGCTGTTTGAATTGCACAATTTTCTTGATGATATTAAAAGATTTCTGTGTCTTATGCTCTGGCTTTTCTGCAGACATGCCAAGAACTCTGTCCTGCAGTAGGCTGGCCTTTGCATATTAGTTAGTACATGTGTTTGGGGGGTTTGTGGAAAGGGGAATAATACTTTATCATTTTTTACTGTGTAATGACAAAATCCTTCACAGGCAAAAAAACCAAGATTTTGAGAAGGAAGGATACCTTCTGACCTTTTAATGCTCTTTTCCCAACACTACTGTTTCAAATACATTAAAAGTCCAGCCTGACCAGGAGGTGGCGCAGTGGGTAGAGCATTGGACTGGGATGCAGAGGACCCAGGTTCGAGACCCCGAGGTCGCCAGCTTGAGCGCGGGCTCATTTCGTTTGAGCAAAAAGCTCACCAGCTTGGACCCAAGGTCACTGGCTCGAGCAAGGGGTTACTCGGTCTGCTGAAGGCCCACGGTCAAGGCACATATGAGAAAGCAATCAATGAACAACTAAGGTGTCGCAACGAAAAACTGATTATTATTATTATTTTTTAAAAATATTTTATTTATTGATTTTTTTTAGAGAGAGAGGAGTGAGAGAGAGAGACAGAGAGAGAGAGAAGGGGGAGGAGCAGGAAGCATCAACTCCCATATGTGCCTTGACCAGGCAAGCCCAAGGTTTCGAACCGGCGACCTCAGTGTTCCAGGTCGACGCTTTATCCCACTGCGCCACCACAGGTCAGGCCAAAAACTGATTATTGATGCTTCTCATCTCTCTGTACCTGTCTGTCTGTCCCTGTCTATCCCGCTCTCTGACTCTCTCTCTGTCCCTGTAAAAAAAAAAAAAAAAGTCCATTGTGAAAAATGCATAGCAGTTCTCACAAATTTGCTTTACTGTGTGTGGTCCATAAGAATCATTACATAGCCCTGGCTGGTTGGCTCAGTGGTAGAGCGTCGGCCCGGTGTGCAGAGGTCCCGGGTTTGATTCCCGGCCAGGGCACACAAGAGAAGCGCCCATCTGCTTCTCCACCCCTCCCGCTCTCCTTCCTCTCTGTCTCTCTCTTTCCCTCCCGCAGCCGAGGCTCCATTGGAGCAAAGATGGCCCGGGCGCTGGGGATGGCTCCTTGGCCTCTGCCCCAGGTGCTAGAGTGGCTCTGGTTGCAACAAAGCAATGCCCCGGAGGGGCAGAGCATCGCCCCCTGATGGGCAGAGCGTCGCCCCCTGGTGGGCATGCCAGGTGGATCCCGGTCGGGCGCATGCAGGAGTCTGACTGTCTCTCCTCGTTTCTAGCTTCAGAAAAATACAAAAAAAAAAAAAAAAAAAGAATCATTACATATGGAATTGCTACTTTATGTAATAATTCTATAAAATCATTAAATGAATTTAGAGGCAGTGCAGTGATTTTGCACCTAGATACATGGGTTTGAATCCTGGTTCTACCACTTTATAGTTGTGAGATCTTGGGCAAGTTTCTTAATAGAAGAAACAGCTCTACACCTCAGTTCCTGCATCTGTTAAATGGAGCTGATAATGGCACCTGTGGAAGGGTGCAGTGTCCTTAGAACTGTGCCTGCCATGAGGTCAGTGCCATCTGAGCATATTTTGAATGTAAATTCACATATTTTTTGAAATAATTACAATACCATTATAATGAACACAATCAACAACTAAATAATAACACAAGTACAGTACTACTAAAGGGGGATCTTACCGATTTTAGTTTTGACAATGTCTACAAAAGAACATTTTTTTCTCCCAAATGAACACATGAAAGCTATTGATAGAATGACTTAATAATTAACTTCAAACACCTAAAAAGAGATACCACAAATTTTACAACAATTTTACTAACAACAAAACATAATGTACTATACTAACAGCCTGCACATTTTGTTTTAAAGTCACGATTCAATTCATTCAACATTTATTCGTTCAACAAGAACTTATTCAGCTACTGCAATGATCTGAACTCACAAATCAGTATAGAACAGTAAATTAAATGACATTCTCCTCATGGACCTTCCAGTCCAGCAGGGGGACAGAAATGAAAAGCAAGCCAACTAACTGATAAAATTAGTTAACAACATAAGCAAAAAATAATTGGGAAAAAACTTTCTAATAAATTCCCTGGTCAAATATAAATAAATTTTGGTTTAAACACATTTAAAAATGAAAAAGAAAAAAAACAATTTAATAATTGCATAATTATAATTGATGATATGAACTAGGGGAAGAGAAAAACAATAAATAAGCAAAATAATGCATATAAAGTGTTTAGGGGAGTTATTAGCCCTTCAAAAGGATGCAATAAAAGTTATCTATGATTTTTTATTGTTCCAATAATTACAATTTATCCAGTTTATTCATCTGTAAAATAAATAAATAAATAAATAAATAAATAAATAAAATTCATTATCTTAAAGTTTTCTGCCCTCTAGTGGGCACTTGGAGTCATAGCCACACAAACCACTGAGAAACAAGTTTTCTGTTTGAGCATCTCTTTAATGAGCTCTTGGGATGCCCCGCATGGTACCAGAAAGGCCCTGCAAGACTCTTGCTGCTCTACGGCCCCACATACCCATAACTTCCTTCAGAGGGCTGCTTTATGCATGATTGGTGCCACGTGACCTCACCACCCTCCCAGGGTGCCACTGATGGCTCGTCCGTGGTCTGGAAGTGGTCAGGGGTGGAAATTCTAGTAAACAGAGCTCCTCATATAAGAGAGTGATAGACCCTGTTAGTCAGCTTGCAACGTAGATCAAGACAGAGCTAATTAATCTAGAGAGTTGGAACATATTTGAATCAAGACAGAGGGGCATCAGAGTGAAGAATGCTTGCTACTTGATCAGTCAGGGCTAACTCCTGTTCCAAAGATGTTTCATTAGCCCCAGAAAGTCCAGATGGGGCTTGTGACCACTACATTTCCCCACCTTCCCAAACAGCTTTACCATAACCCTAATTTACCCCAGGAAGTTCCATTGCCAAAGAGACTAATAAAGATGCTTTGAATGAGCCATCCCATTTCATCCTTGAGAAACTGGTATTATAATGTCTATTTGAGGGGCTCGGAGAGGTTGAGTTACCTACCCAAGATCCCATAGCTAATAACTGATGGTACCGAATTGGCACCCGTGCCTTTCTGCTCTCAGACCTTGTGATATGAGACCTTCCACTAACCCATAATCCTTATCTGTGGTATCGAAACCTGAATTTAAATGAAGATATGAGATTAGATGTTATCCCACTTTTTGTTACAGCAAAACTCTCTTTCAAAAATTACCAGGTTAAACACCTTTAATTAAGTCATCAGAAAAAGTTTATTATGGGCTTTCAAGATAAGTCAACGTCTAGGAACTGATTTGATCCTTGCTCCATCAGCTCTAAGCTCTCATTTAAGCAACGCATTCTGCATCTGATCATGGGTTCCAAAGCCTTCCTGCAGCTTGGGCCCACATTCCTGGGGATCATTTTCTGTTTTAGCCAAGTCGGACGACAGCAGTCCTCAGGTGTGTAAACTAACTCAGGGGTTCTTAATCCTGACTGCTCATTCAGAAGCACTTGAGTAACTGTGTAAAGTTACATATGCTGGGGCTTCATCCCACACCAACTGCATCCAAATTAGAGCAGGAGGGGCCTGGGCATCACTACTTGCCAGGGTGCAGTCAAGACCAAGAAACACTGAACTGTTTAATTTTTTTTTTAATTTATTGATTTTAGAGAGAGAGACAGACAGAAACATCAATCTGTTTCTGTATGTGCCCTGACCGCGGATCAAACCAGCTACCTCTGTGTATCGGGATGATGCTCTAACCAACCAAGCTATCCAGCCAGGGCTCGAAACAATGAACTATTTAAGTGGTTGTTTGTCAAGCTGCCTGGTTTCGAGGAGACTGTTTTCTGTTCACACTCCCGGCAGCCTGTCGGCAGAGATGCATCAATGAGAGAGCAGTAGTGGGGGGCGGGTGAAAGAGGGGTTCCACTTCGTAGGTCTATCTTCCTAGGTTCCCCTGTTCTGGGTTCTCTGACCCGTCTTAACACAGGTGTGGCCTCTGCAGTGGGACCTGAACTCTGGGCCTGTTACACAGGTTCAGGGAAAGGGAATAGAGAGCCTAGTTTCACAGACTTTCATCCGGACTCACCTACAGATATCTGACTCATACATTTTGCCAGGCTACAAGCTTCTGTTTAGACTGTGATTATCCAACGTGCAGGCCCCTGCCCCGCTGTCCACCTACACCGTGGGCATCAGAATAACATGCTCATTTGTGCCCGAATCTAGGAATGTGCTTGACATGCTGGGGAAATTGACTGAAAGTCCTATGGTTTTCTGCTCCTATCTCTACCAGAGATTTCCACTGTACCTGTGTCTTTTGGAGAATGTTCAATTTGGCACAATTTCCTTGTTGAGTTTTCACATTTAATCTTGCCCTTTCTGGTATGCTAAAGGGCTATTTTTGTGTTTGGGAGGATATGACCACTCCAGGGTCAGTAAGACCCCAGATCTTAAAATATCAGAATAAAAAGACATGCTCAATACACTTTGAAAGACTTGGGTGGAATCCAATCCTATGTTTTATACCATGCTTAACCAATGGAAACCACTGCCACAGCCAACGAAAGAACATCCAAACCTAGAGAACGTTTTATAAGGGTTTGAGCTAAACGTTGAGGACATTCCTGGAAATAAGAGCTCAACAGATTGAGAAAATGCTCCGGAGAAAGGCAGCCTTGCAGCTTGTTTTATACATTAGCATCAAAGGAGGAGACATAAGGGGTTCCATGACATCCTTTGGTGGTAGAGTAGGAGGCAGGAGAAAGCACAGCAGGGTGAGCTCTAGGATTGGATAAAAGACAAGAGAAGCAATGCATACTTCTTTGACATTGGCTGGTACGGGATAGTTAATAATAAACATTCCGGCGCACAGAGCCGGTATGCGGGCACAGGGTAACAGGGAGGGCTTCTGTGGTCTCCTGCTCTGGCACCTGTGCTTGTGCCTTCGAGGAGCCTAGAAAAGCATATTACTCTGACATTTCAAAGGTGTGTTATCCTAGATGCACAAGAACATGAACAGGGCTCACTTAAGGTAAAGACTGGCCTTTGCGAAGGAAGCTGTAGGTCTTGGCCAGGACTCCCCGCATGGCCTGCCCAGTTAGGAATTTCTGATCAGACCCTCCTGTGTGGGTACCCTCGGTCACTGAGCTTGTCACAGCTGCCATGTGGAGCCCCTGAGCATGTCAGGTTTATTACATTGCCCTTTTCCATCCACACCGTTCATCTGAATGGTGAATCTGCACCATGCAGGCATTTTTTTGCAGGAAGTAATCTCATGCAATCAAAAGGGTTAGAGTCTCTTTTTAGTATCATTATTCAATAAACACAGTAACACTCCAGAGGTTTTGTCCCTTTTGATTAATTAGCTGGTTTCATGGATATAATTTTCTTAATCTGGCAAGGTGCAGCCCAGAGTTACACGTGTTCCCTCTGAATGACGTTATTTGACATGAATAATTCTCTCTTCCGTCTCAATGTTTTCATTAATAGCTAAAGAATCATTTAGCAAGCAATATGAAGTTGCATTTAATCGGACTTGAAGTTCAAAGTGTTTATTTGATAATAATTATCTCATTCATTTTCATAAGTCATTCAATATCCATTAATAAACAATTTATAACACCTTACCTCTAAATTTTATAGGGATAATGTTCTTATAATGCCAGTTCCCGACCGGTCTAAACTGAATCCTGTTCACAATGCCAGGTGTAGTGCCAGTGGCCGCAGCCAGACAGGTTCACACTGGGTCCAGGTAGACCACAGAAGAATTGCAGAGTCAAAAGGCCTTGGGCCGTTCCTGTTTATTGGATTTTCAGGGGTAGGTGAGCAAACAGGCAGAGGAAAACCACTTCCCACAGTGGTGGATAAGCAGTGGGTCTGCTCCTAGGGAAAGCAGCTGTGGCCTTAGAGAGTCTACATGAGGTCCACGCACTAATCATGCAAAGAGCTTGCAGCCAGGAAACCAGTGAGCAAGCCTAACCACAGCTGTTTTCCCTACAACGCTCAATACAGCCTTCATTTTCACTGTTTCTAGTTTTTAAAAATTTAAGCATTCTTCTGATATGGAACTTTTCTAGTTGTCCCTTTCAGTTTTTCTTCTCCTCTGTCATTTTACCTATTTCTATTATGATCTCAACTTGTATTCATTTCAGAGATCTAAAGCAGCGGTTCTCAACCTGTGGGTCGTGACCCCGGCGGGGGTCGAACAACCAAAACACAGGGGGAGAACCGCTGATCTAAAGGATTTTTAAAAAATGTGTAGTTGTCAGCCGAAGAAAGGAGATAATAAAAATCAGAGCAGAAATAAATGAATTAGAGAACAGAAAAACTATAGAAAAAATTAATAGAACAAGGAGCTGGTTCTTTGAAAAGATCAACAAAATTGACAAACCCTTGGCAAGACTTACCAAGGAAAAAACAGAAAGAACTCATATAAACAAAATCCAAAATGAAAGAGGAGAAATCACCACGGATACCGTAGATATACAAAGAATTATTATAGAATACTATGGAAAACTTTATGCCACTAAATTCAACAACCTAGAAGAAATGGATAAATTCCTAGAACAATACAACCTTCCTAGACTGAGTCAAGAAGAAGCAGAAAGCCTAAACAGACCTATCAGTAGAGAAGAAATAGAAAAAACCATTAAAAACCTCCCCAAAAATAAAAGTCCAGGCCCTGACGGCTATACCAGCGAATTTTATCAAAAATTCAAAGAAGACTTGGTTCCTATTCTACACAAAGTCTTCCAAAAAATTGAAGAAGCAATACTTCCAAACACATTTTATGAGGCCAACATAACCCTTATACCAAAACCAGGCAAGGATGGCACAAAAAAAGAAAACTACAGACCAATATCTCTAATGAATACAGATGCTAAAATACTAAACAAAATACTAGCAAATCGAATACAACAACATATTAAAAAAATAATACATCATGATCAAGTGGGATTCATCCCAGAATCTCAAGGATGGTTCAACATACATAAAACGGTTAACGTAATACACCATATCAACAAAACAAAGAACAAAAACCTCATGATCTTATCAATAGACGCAGAAAAGGCTTTTGATAAAATACAACACAATTTTATGTTTAAGACTCTCAACAAAATGGGTATAGAAGGAAAATATCTCAACATGATAAAGGCCATATATGATAAACCATCAGCTAACATCATATTAAATGGCACTAAACTGAAGGCTTTCCCCCTTAAATCAGGAACAAGACAGGGCTGTCCACTCTCTCCACTCTTATTTACTGTGGTACTAGAGGTTCTAGCCAGAGCAATCAGACAAGACAAAGAAATAAAAGGCATCCATATCGGAAAAGAAGAAGTAAAGGTATCACTTTTTGCTGATGACATGATCCTATACATCGAAAACCCCAAGGAATCCACAAAAAGACTACTAGAAACAATAAGCCAATACAGTAAGGTCGCAGGATACAAAATTAACATACAGAAGTCAATAGCCTTTCTATATGCCAACAATGAAACAATTGAGAACGAACTCAAAAGAATAATCCCCTTCACAATTGCAACAAAAAAAATAAAATACTTAGGAATAAACATAACAAAGAATGTAAAGGACTTATATAATGAAAACTATAAACCATTATTAAGGGAAATAGAAAAAGATATAATGAGATGGAAGAATATACCTTGTTCTTGGCTAGGAAGAATAAATATAATCAAGATGGCTATATTACCCAAAGCAATATTCAAATTTAATGCAATTCCCATCAAACTTCCAATGACGTTTTTTAAAGAAATAGAGCAAAAAATCATCAGATTTATATGGAACTATAAAAAACCCCAAATAGCCAAAGCAATCCTAAAGAAAAAGAATGAAGCTGGGGGCATTACAATACCTGACTTCAAACTATATTATAGGGCCACGACAATCAAAACAGCATGGTATTGGCAGAAAAATAGACACTCAGACCAATGGAACAGAATAGAAAGTCCAGAAATAAAACCACATATATATAGTCAAATAATTTTTGATAAAGGGGCCAACAACACACAATGGAGAAAAGAAAGCCTCTTCAATAAATGGTGCTGGGAAAACTGGAAAGCCACATGCAAAAGAATGAAACTGGACTACAGTCTCTCCCCCTGTACAAAAATTAACTCAAAATGGATCAAAGATCTAAACATAAGACCTGAAACAATTAAGTACATAGAAGAAGACATAGGTACTCAACTCATGGACCTGGGTTTTAAAGAGCATTTTATGAATTTGACTCCACAGGCAAGAGAAGTGAAGGCAAAAATTAATGAATGGGACTACATCAGACTAAGAAGTTTTTGCTCAGCAAGAGAAACTGATAACAAAATAAACAGAAAGCCAACTAAATGGGAAATGATATTTTCAAACAACAGCTCAGATAAGGGCCTAATATACAAAATATACAAAGAACTCATAAAACTCAACAACAAACAAACAAACAATCCAATAAAAAAATGGGAAGAGGATATGAATAGACACTTCTCCCAGGAAGAAATACAAATGGCCAACAGATATATGAAAAGATGCTCATCTTCTTTAGCTATTAGAGAAATGCAAATCAAAACGGCAATGAGATACCACCTCACACCTGTTCGATTAGCTGTTATTAGCAAGACAGGTAATAGCAAATGTTGGAGAGGCTGTGGAGAAAAAGGAACCCTCATACACTGTTGGTGGGAATGTAAAGTAGTACAACCATTATGGAAGAAAGTATGGTGGTTCCTCAAAAAACTGAAAATAGAACTGCCTTATGACCCAGCAATCCCTCTACTGGGTATATACCCCAAAAACTCAGAAACATTGATACGTAAAGACACATGCAGCCCCATGTTTATTGCAGCATTGTTCACAGTGGCCAGGACATGGAAACAACCAAAAAGCCCATCAATAGATGACTGGATAAAGAAGATGTGGCACATATACACTATGGAATACTACTCAGCCATAAGAAATGATGACATTGGAACATTTACAGCAAAATGGTGGGATCTTGATAACATGATATGAAGCGAAATAAGTAAATCAGAAAAAACCAGGAACTATATTATTCCATACGTAGGTGGGATGTAATAGTGAAACATTGATAAGAGACATTGATAAGAGTGTGGTGGTTATGGGGGGGAGGGGGGAATGGGAGAGGGAAAAGGGGTGGGGAGGGGCACAAAGAAAACAAGATAGAAGGTGACAGAGGACAATCTGACTTTGGGTGGTGGGTATGCAACATAATTGAACGACAAGATAACCTGGACTTGTTATCTTTGAATATATGTATCCTGATTTATTGATGTCACCCCATTAAAAAAATAAAATTATAAAATAAAAAAAAATGTGTAGTTGTCTCCAAATAGTCAAAGTTTAAATATATTTTAATTTAAACATGTAAATTAGGAGATTTTCCATGTCCATCTAATTTAAACATGTAAATTAGGAGATAGTCAATGTCCATCTACTTGCCATTGTAAAGAATTATAATTTATTATGACGTCTCATGTGTTCCATCTAGGCCCATGCATTAATATACACATTCACAAGTGAGATGAATTCTGTAATGTTGTGAAATGTTCCTGGGTTACCCTGAGCAACAGTTGCAAACACTACACTAATTAGTGAGTAGTACAGTAGAACTGAGGATTTAAATACAAGGAGAAGCAAGAAAGAGTCTGTAGGTGATGGGAATGGATACTTGTTTTTCTCTTACCTACTCTATTGCTCCTCCACTCAGTTCCTCCCCGCATTCTAACATCATCTCCTCCAACAGCAGCAACCCAGATGTGCCTCAGCTGTGCCAGTTATAGATGGCTGAGACCCAAACAAGCTCAAAACCGAGGCTTACATGAACAGCCATGTATGCATTCTCTGAGGGTGAACTCTTTTTTTGTGTGTGTATTTTTTTGAAGTGAGAAGCAGGGAGGCAGAGAGACAGACTCCCGCATGCGCCCGACCAGTATCCACATAGCAAGCCCACCAGGGGGCGATGCTCTGCCCATCTGAGGCGTTGCTCTGTTGCAACTGGAGCCATTCTAGAACTTGAGGCAGAGACCTTGAAGCCATCCTCAGCGCCTAGGCCAACTTTGCTCCAGTAGAGCCTTGGCTGTGGGAGAGGAAGAGAGAGATAGAGAGAAAGGAGAGGGAGAAGGGTGGAGAAGTAGATGGGAGCTTCTCCTTTGTGCCCTGACTGGGAATTGAACCTAGGACTTCCACACACTGGACTGACATTCTACCACTGAGCCAACTGGCCAGGGCTTTGTTATACCTTTGATAAAATACATTTTAATTCCTTCACGTTTGTTACTTCAGTAAACAAACATATAATGTAAAGAGAAAAAGTGCCAAACAACCAGGGGGTGACAAGCTGTCATTTGTTTCAGCTTTGTGTTATACATTATGAAAATACCTTAAATAATAGTTTTATTTTTTGTCAGGTATTATTTAATATCTTTTCAATAATATTTTAAAAGTCTTATAATCTAGTTTTGTGTACCTCTTTTATTGTTATTATTTAAGTATTAAATGCATGAAATAACAAACTACCTTTTGGTATATCATTTTTTATACTTTAAATGGTCATTAGGGCAGAGAACCAGTTGTTAAATTATTTGAATCCCACTACTGCTTGGCCAGATGCTTGGAGGTTTGATTCCCTGGTTAGGGCACATACAAGAGCAGCTTGATGTTCCTGTCTCTGTCTCCCTGCCTCAGAAAAAAGAGAAAGAAAGAAAGAAAGAAAAGAAGAAAGAAAGAAAGAAAGAAAGAAAGAAAGAAAGAAAGAAAGAAAGAAAGAAAGAAAAAAAGAAGCGGAGAGGAGAGGAGGAGAGGGGAGGGGAGGGGAGGGGAGGGAAGGGAAGGGAAGGGAAGGGAAGGGAAGGGAAGGGAAGGGAAGGGAAGGGAAGGGAAGGGAAGGGAAGGGAAGGGAGGAAGGAAAGAGAGAGAAAAGGAAAGGAAGGAGGGAGGGAGGAAGGAAGGAAGGAAGGAAGGAAGGAAGGAAGGAAGGAAGGAAGGAAGGAAGGAAGGAGAGAGAAAGAATGTGCAGATCACTGGGTCCCACCCCTAGAAATCCTAATTACCTAGAGGCCCGGGAACCTGCATTTGTGAGAAGTTTTCAGGACCTCACTCTAAGGAATACCAGTTGACACCAGCACCTCCTTAGTAACAGATCAGGTCCTCCAGTTCCTCACCACACAGACTCCACACCGATATCCCAGCCCCGGGGCAGACGAATATAGTGATTCTCATTACCAGCCGTGTATTTCACACCACCTGGAGAACTTTGAAGTATTTACTGATGCCTGTGCCTCGCCCACAGCCAATTAAATCAGACTCTGGGAGTGAAGCCCCAGCTACCAATACAATTTCAGAGCAAACCCCGTAGATTTGACCGTGCAGCCAGGGTGAATGGCTGTTCTCATCCACCCACTGCCTCCCTTGGTGTTTCTCACCCTGCCTTAAAGTATTCTGAGATTTCTTCTTCCCTCAGCGGAGCTTCCCAGCCTTTCTCCCAGAGAAGGCAAGCAGCCCACAGGTGTGGAACAAAACACTGACCCACCAGGCTTCAGCCTGCTCCTGGGCGGGCCCTGGGCCCCAGCTAGAAGTGGCCTCGCCTGCTGATCCCTGGATGGTGGCTTGAGCCAAGTGGCACTTGCTCTCCCCTTCTGGACCCTGAGCTCTCCAGTGCCCACTGCAGATGAGGTGGCCATGAAGAACGGGGCCCAGGTGCCCAGGAAGCTCAACACCAAGGTATGACTGCTTGGGCGGGGGGGGGGGGGACGTGGGTTGGGCTGGGTGGAAGAACCAGCTGCAAGCAGTAGCCCCCCAATCTCAGCCTTGACATATATTTGCTTCTTCTGCCAGTTGTCACTGCTGTGCCCTTGGCATGGTTACAGGGTGATGACTCCAACAGTGTATGAGTATTCTGAAACCTAGTTGCATTATCATTTTAAGAGATTTGGTTTGAAGGCATGAAACTGGATTTGAAATTGATTGACATTATTACTACACACACACACACACACACACACACACATATATATTTAAATGTTTATTTTCTTGATTTTAGATAGAGGAAGGGAGAGAGAGAGAGAGACAGGAACATCAATCTGTTCCTGTATGTGCCCTGACCGGGGATCGAACTGGCAACCTCTGTGCTTCAGGATGATGCTCTAACCAACTGAGCTATCCAGCCAGGGCATTACAATATAGTTTAACAGTGCATTGGGCAATGAAAGAAAAGGAAGAATCTTTGTTTCTTTTAAATATCATTTACATTCTGGTGGTTAAATTGATTAAAGGTGTATCACTGACTTGTGGGATTAAAGTTTTGGATTTTACTGATGATTACTAGCTATAATACTAAGAAAAAAGTTTAAAAGACTTGATTAGGAATTGTTGTGTGTAGCATAGCCCATCAGAAAAAGTTCCCAGGTGCTAAAGGCAAGTTATTTACCCGAATTAAAAGGTTTTATTGATAACACAATTGTGAAATTTTGTTTACCCCAGAACTCCACAAAGTGAGTGAAAAGAAAGGCTACAAGCTAAAAAATGTTTGCAATAATAAAATCAATAAACCACTAGTATCCAGAATGGACCAAGAATGCTGAAAAAACAAATCAATATGAAAAGAATGAACGACCAATAGAAAAAGAGAGGGAAAGGTTTGAACAGGTGCTTTCCACAAAAGAGAAAATCTGAGCAGCCATAAGCATATGAACAGTGCCTGACCCCACTGGGAATCAGAGAAACACAATATAAAACCAATAGGGATGCACACCCACTAAATTCGGTTTCCTTTCCGTTACATTTAGAAGTCTGATAACTAAGTATCGCTGAGTTTATGGACTATCAGGAACTTATTCAAGCACCTGCTAAAACTGACATTACCTAATAAGACTGAGAAAATTCATACCTTACTCAATGTGTGGTCCACGGACCAATTGCATTAGCATACCTGAGAGCTTAAAGCTGCAGGATCTCAGACCTCAATCGGAACTGGCATTTGAACAAGACCTCCAGGTGATTTCACTTATGCACTAATGTTTGAGAAGCACTGCTCTGTGATGCAGGGACTCCACTCTAAGCACTTAACCTTAAAGAAACTGTTACAGCACAAAGTTCACAGCAACATTGTTTGTGAATAAACACCAAGACTAATCCTAATTCAGTAACAGTGGAATAAACAAAGGATGGAGTAGCCAACTAGTGGAATATTATACAGTCAGGAAAACAAATGAACCACAACTGTGCATATTAACATGGATGACATTCACAGCCATGAGGAGAGCAAGAAGCAGCTCACAGAATAATACATTTATTATTTTCCCACTGGTCTCTGTGAGCATGTGCATTTTATACATTCTTCTGCATTTCACAGTTAAACTTTCAAAAGAGGTTATGTTCATGGAAACAAGCTTCAAGTTTCACATTAAAAAATTAGGGTGTTTTTGTGGAAATTTTATACAAATTCTAGAATACCCTCCCTAATGGTTTCAGTTTGTTTTCTGCCTTACAATGATTTAAAATAAAAATATTAGTATTTCACTAAGTCACATATCAATGTCCCAAAATCCTTTTTACTTGAAGCCAGTGGGCTGCTCAACTATTTTCTTTGTGGACCATGACATAAAACATTGTAAAGCAGGGATCTGGAGACCAAGTTATCTCGAAGGCCTTCCAGGTCCCAGCCTTGGTTTGCAGCTTCCTCTGTCTTTAGCTCCAGATTCTAGCTGTTGGGTTTTTTGCCTTTCTCCAAAGGTATCGCTATGCGGCTAAGCCCACTTCCGGAACACCCTGGTGGTTCTTTCTTTCCTTTAGGCTTTGATCAAACACCATAACCTTTGTAAAGGGTGTTGTGAATTCCTGGACAGAATAATTACTCTTTCCTGTCCAGAACTTAAAAGACCCGATCAAGTTCTGTTTAGTTGTTCTGATCTTTCTCCTCTGCTAGACCATGGCCAACTCCAGAAGCAGGGTGTTATACTATGTAGCATGTCTATGTAATATTATAATTGCCTTTTCACGACTCTGGTTTTTTCTATATCTTATGGAGTGGTAAGTCCTGTATTCATTTACCTGTATTAAGCATTTGGTAACAAGTAAAAAATGCTCACCATTATTTCTAGACTTATTAGTAATCCAACTTTGGGGAGAAGAGAATCCTATGTGACATCCAATTATATTATACTATCCAGGTACTAAGGTTTTTATAAAAGTCTTGAGTTAACTCTACCATATTTAATATTTTAAATAGCTAACAATGCGTTCGTTAAGTTTTGAAGCATCTACTCGAAACACTTGGTCCATAGTAAAGCAGCCAAGCTTAGCAACTTGAAATTTTGTTTGCTGGAGGTTGGCAGGAATCTATATGAGTGGGAAGAAAAACAACCACAATACTTAGGTTCACGGTGCTTCTGAAGTTATTAAAAAAAACAAACATGTTAACTATCTTCTGCAACAATTTCTATGTTTTCCTGTCTCATTCTAAGAGACTGTCAGAATAAATTGTGTTGTACCTCAGACCCCTGTTAGCCACTGTCACTGCCAGAAGTCCAAGCTTCAGCCTGTCACCCACCATCCCCTGGCCCTGTCGTCATCCCTATGTCAGTGGGTCCAACCTGGGCTGCATATCCGACCACCTAGAACCCAGGCAACATCCAGGACCAGTTAAAGGGGATGCTAGGAAACCCTAAATCATTTTAAGTAATAATAATAAAAAAAAACCCTCTAATTGAGTCTAATGTGCTGAGCGTGAAGAGCAGGCCGCTGGAAGGACACTGAGCGCAGGGCGGGCGGGAAGGCATCAGTGGCGTGTCACGGTTGTTCTGGCACTGGAGCGTGCAGGTGACCTTGCTCCAGAAAGGCCGCGGAGCAGAGCATCGTACTCCCCTTTTGTGATCACAGTGAGAGCACAGGTGGGTCCTCTTCCCCCTCCCCTCCCCATTTAAGTCGAGCCCCAGACACAACCTGGCAGGGTAGAAAGCTGGGAGAGGAGGCTGGCGGTCCTGCCCCCCCCCCGCAGGCGGACTCACGGCACCGCCTGGGGATGCTGGTGATCTTCCACAGGAAGGTGCCAGCGAAGGAGGCCTCCTGCACGCGGCGCAGGCTCTGTCCGGGGCCTGGTCTTCCTGGGCCAGGGTCTGCTGCACCTCCCCCACTCTCTGTTCCAGCTCAGGGTGAGCTTGCGGTCCAGCGGGCTCTGGTGGACGGCGCAGCCAGGGCCAGGCGGAGCTTCCACCTCCTTGTTGAGGACAGCGACGACGTTCTCAAACATGTGCAGCTTCCTCCCAGGTTGACCAGGAGCTCCTTCTTCACGAAGTGCTGCAGGGCCATCTCCTGGCTCTCAGCACATGGTGCCCCGTAGCAGCGCCCCTCCAGGTCCCCAGCCACCTCCACGGCCGCCTGCAGCTGCAGGCCTGACAGATTCCGCTCCAGCGCCAGGGGCCCCGACCCCAGCCCTGAGCCCAGTGAGGCCTTTCACTGTTTCATGAACCCCAACAACAGGCTTAGGTGGGCGGCCCGAGAAGTGACCTCATGCTCCTGCATGAACTTTGCACTCCCCTCGAAGGGGCAGCCAGCACCTGCAAAGGGGTGCCCGGCTCCAACTGCAGCCTCCGGGAGGGATCCTTCTCCTGAGGCACGAGGCTTCCTGGGCTTACAGATTAGGGGGCCTGCCCTCTGTGTTTGGGGACAGATCTGCTCTTCGCCGTTCTTCAAGTTCTCAGAGAGGCAGCCGGTGCAGCAGAGGGCCCTGGGCTCTGGTGGGGCTGGCAGATGGTGAGGGCGGCATCCAAAGGGAACCCTGGTCTCATGGGGGCTGGGCCAGGGCTGCCGGCTGAGCCACAGGCCACCCCGGGCTCTCAGGCTGGCCAGGGGGCCTGCCCAAGCTCCTCTGGAGAGAGCAGCCCCATGGAGTCTGTGTTGACAGAAGAGGAGTGGGCCACCCCTCTGGTGAGCAGGAGTCTGAGGACTTGATCTTCTCACTGACTTGTGTGGCTCAACATCTCAGCTGAGTCACAGCAGAGATTACCCTTTGTGGTGAAAAAAGTCCCCTGGACGCTGATTGAAGGCTCCTAGAGTCATTCTACAGAGTGACAGCAAGAGGATGAGTCAGAGAGAAAAAACATCCCCGTCACTGACCTTCAGCAACGACAGAATTTCCCTTCCAAGAACCTCAGGCTGCCCCCTGGCTTCCTCCAACCTCCACCCCAGGGGGCATCGGCAGAGAGAGCCAGAGACTCCTCTGTGTTCCCTGGGACCTCCAGCTGCCTGGAACTCCCCCGTGCTCTGTAAGCACCATGGGGGTGCTCACCACCCTGTTGGAAATCCCTAGGGTCCTGGTGGAGGTCCCAGAATGCAAGTATCAGGTGCTTTAGTGCCCTGCCCAGTGTCTCAAGTAAAAGTCACTTCCTCACAGTGAGTCTCAGTTACCTCACCAAAGGCATCGCCTCCACACGGCCTAGCGCAAGCTTTCTACGGGGCCTGGTGGAGTCTCCAGGGTTTTCTCAATATAATATCATGTCATTTGATATTAATAGTGATGGTTTTACTTCTTCCTTTCCAATTTGGATGCCTTTTATTTAAACTTTTTCCCTATTTGCTTTGGCTAGGACTTTCTGTACCACTGTATGTTGAATACAGGTGGTGAGAGTGGGCATTCTTGCGTTGCACCTGATCTTAGAGAAAAAGCTTTCAGCTTTTCATTGTTTACTGTTAGCTGTGGGCTTGTTGTCTATGGCCTTTATTAAGTTGAAGTATGTTCCCTCTATACCAACTTCATTGAGAGTTTTTATCATAAACTGATGTTGTATTTTGTCTAAAGTTTTTTCTGCATCTATTGAGATAATCGTATGATTTTTTTTTTCAAATTTTTATTTTATTTTATTTTTTTGTGTGGCAGAGACAGAGTCAGAGATGGTAGGGACAGACAGGAAGGGAGAGAGATGAGAAACATCAATTCTTCATTGCGGCTCTTTAGTTATTCATTGATTGATTTCTCATATGTGCCTTGACCAGGGAGCTACAGCAGACTGAGTGACCCCTTGCTCAAGCCAGCGACCTTGGGCTCAAGCTGGTGAGCTTTGCTCAAACCAGATGATCCCGCGCTCAAGCTGGCGACCTCAGGGTCTTGAACCTGGGTCTTCCACATCCCAGTCTGACACTCTATCCACTGCGCCACCGCCTGGTCAGGCATAATCATATGATTTTTATTCTTCACTCTGTTAACATGGCCACCACCTTGACCGATTTGCAGATGTTAAACCGTCCTTGCATCCCTAAAATACATCCCACTTGCTCATGGTTAATGATCATTTTAATGCATTGCTGAACTCGGTTTAATAGTTTGTTGAGGGTTTTTACATCTATGTTCATCGGGGATACTGGCCTGTAATTTTGTGGAGTTCTTGTCTGGGTTTGTATCAGGATAATGTTGGGCTTGGGAAATGAGTTTGGAAGTGTTTCTTTCTCTTCGATTATTAGAAGAGCTTGAGACAGATTGGTGGGATTGGTTTGAGAATTTAAGGTGTTTCTTCTTTCAATTATAGCTGACAGTATTAGTTTCAGGTGTGTAACAGTGATTAGGCATTTATGTACCTTCAGAAGTGATCACCTGGATAAAGTACCCACCTGGCACCATACATAGTTATTACATTATTATTGACTATATTCCCTATGCTGTAATTTATATTCCCGTGACTATTATTACAACTATTTTTATGATTTATGGTTTGAGAAGGATTCTTTAATAAATGTTTGGTTGAATTCACCAGTGAAGCTGGATGGTTCTGGATTTGTTGGGAGGTTTTTGATTATTTACTCAATCTCCTGACTAGTAATCTGTCTGTTCAGATGTTTTATGATTCAGTCATGGAAGGTTTTATGTCACTCGAAGTTTACACATTTCGTTTAGGTTATCTGACTTGTATTTCTGTGATATCAGTTGTAATTACTCTCATTTCCGATTTCGAGTCCTCTCTTTTTCTTGGAGAGTCAGGTCAAGGTTTTCCCATTCGATCTTTTCAAAGAAGCAGCTCTTAGTTTCATTGATCTTTCAAATTATCTTTAGTCTGTTTCATCTATTCATGCTCTGCTCTTTATTTCCTTCCCTCTAACTTTAGGCTTCATCTTTTTTTCTTTTTTAGTTCCTTGAGGAGTAAGTTGTTTGAGATTTTCCTTATTTCTTCTTTTTTTAGCAAGCAAGAAAGACAGGAAGGGAAAGAGATGAGAAGCATCAACCTGTGGTTGCAGCACTTTGTTCACTGATTGCTTCTCATATGTGCTGTGACAGGGGGGCTGCAGCCGAGCCAGTGGCCCCCTCACTGAAGCCAGCAACCTTGGATCATGTTGATGATCCCACGTTCAAGCCGGCAACCCTGTGCTCAAGCTGGTGACCTTGGGGTTTGAAACTGGGACCTAAGCATTGATGCTCTGTCCGCTGCACCACCATGGGTCAAGCCTGAGATTTTTCCTAATTTCTTGAGGTAGACATTTATCATGATGAACTTCCCTCTTTAAAACTTTCCTCCACTTTTGCTGGATTCCATAGACTTTGGTATATTGTATTTTCATTTGTCTCAAGGTATTTTTTATTTCTTTGTTGACCCATTAGTATGTTGTTCAATCTCCATATATTTGTGAATTTTCTAGTAAATTTGTTGACTTGTTTCGTGGCCTGACATATGATCTATTGTGATGTTACATGGGCACTTGAAAATGTGTATTCTATTGCTTTTGGATGGGGTGTTCTGTGTTAAGGCCTTTTGATCTAATGTACTAAGGCTGATGTTTCCTTATTTTGTCTGGACGCATGCAGCCCCCTGAGGCCATTTATCCGCCCCCCGCCACACTTCCGGAAGGGGCACCTCTTTCATTGGTGCTCCTGGAGTACTGTATGTGGCGGCGCTGCAAAGCATGGCGTCACTCAGGTACAGTACTACTTCCGGTGACACAGGACGCACGCGTCACGGCTCCAGAAGCGCGTCATATCACTTGTTACGGCTAGCAGTGACAAATATGGAACCGGACATTGACCATCTCATTAGCCAAAAGCAGGTACCATAGTTCCCATTGAAATACTTTGTTGATTTAAGTTTGTTGATTTAAGTTTACTTGTTCTTTATTTTAAATATTGTATTTGTTCCCGTTTTGTTTTTTTACTTTAAAATATGTGTAGTGTGCAGAGGGATTTGTTCATAGTTATTTTTATAGTCCGGCCCTCCAATGGTCTGAGGGACAGTGAACTGGCCTCCTGTGTAAAAAGTTTGGGGACTCCTGCTCTATCTATTGATGTAGGTGGGGTATTCAAGTTCCGTACCATCATTGTACACTGTCTACTTCTCCCTTTAGGTCTGTTACTATGTGCTTTATGTACTCTGGTGCTCATGCACACATCTTTATTCCACTGGCTATGATGAGGAAATGACCACTTTCTCCCATTGTGCTCCGAGTCCCATTTTTTTCTTGACTACACAAAGAATTCCCTTTTTCAGGTAGCCTTTCTTCCTGCAAAATCACTCGCTACCTCTGTTATCATTTGGTCTGCATCCATTGGTCACACATCCAAAGTGCCTGACCTGCTTGCCCCAAGTTTTATCACACGCCACGCCAACTACCAACTACCACCTTGCTCAAATCAAAAACCTGAAGTTTACTCAAGAATTCTATCCTGAAGTCCTTGGATGCTCTTTCCTAAGTGTTATCAGATATGTGCTTAGTTTTATCTCTACCCCTCCCTGCCATCCCTCGATCACAGCCATCGTTACCTCTGGCCTAGAAAACTGCAAAAACCCGATATTCCAGTCCTTCCCCAACCCATTTTGGACACAACTGCCAAAACGAACTCTTGTTAGAGTACTTCACCTCTGGCTTACCTTTCAATGGCTTGTATCTGCACCCAGAATAAAGCAGGCCCTTAGCTGACTGGTTCCTGCCGCTCTACCCAGCTTTACCTCCTGCTGCGGCTGTAATGGGCTAAGCGCTTCACTCTCTTCTGCTGTTCTCTCTGCTGGAACTTTGCAGGTCAGTCCTTTTCACTCATCACACCTCGGTCACCTCACAGAACCCTTCCCCGGCCATTCCATCCAAAGCCAGTCTCTGAGGTCTCAATTATGGTGTCCATGTGTTTGTTTTGGTTTCGTATAATATTCTGCAGCCTGTCATTTGCTAGTTTGCCTCCTTTTTTTGCATGAAGTGTCTAAGAAGGGTGTCTTACAGCTATAGCCCTAGTTACACACAGGATGAGCATTCAATTCATATTTGGAAAAACACCCTAGTTCAGCACTCTAATTTTAGAGAAGGGGACCCAGGCAAGGACCCGTCATTTTACCATTTATTCCCGTTGTTGCAGCGAAAGGGAGTGCAGCAGAGCGCCAAGCACCTGCGCTCCAGACTGCCTGGGTTGTTATCTCACATCCTCCAACCAGCACGATGCTGCGGAAATTACTTAACCTCTTGCCTGTCTTCTCACTGGGAAATGAGGTTTATATACCTACCGTTTGGGGGGTAAATATTAGTTAGTATTAGGATCATGAGGGGCCTATGATTCATAAGGGTAAAAAAAAATAATTTAAACATACTAATCTATTGCCTACATTGCTCATAAGATATTCCCAGAAATACATGATAGTAGTAATAATACGAAAGAAAAATCTTAAAGCAGTCAGTGTACTAGAAGGTTACTAAGAAGTGATCAAGAGTATATGAAAATAGTCTGGCCTGCGGTGGCACAGTGGACAGAGCACCGACCTGGAACACTGAGGTTGCCAGTTCAAATCCCTGAGCTTGCCTGGTCAAGGCACATAGGGGAGCAACCGTGAGTTGATGCTTCTCACTGGGAAATGGGGTTTATATACCTACCTTCTCCCACTCTCCCTCACCCTTTTCTCTCTCTCAAATTCATAAGTAACATCTTAAAAATATATATATGAAAATAATTAGGACACTAAATACCTTCTAATTAGCCACTTTTCATTTATTTTGAAAGCTAGTCAAGACACCAGACAGTTTTAAAAAGGGTAAAATTAATATTTTATTGTCATTTATAATCAGATGGTAGTTGAGTATATAGTCTCTATACTTGATCCTTCTTCTTTGTAAATAGAAAAAAAATTACAAGAGCCGATGGCTAGTTATGTTTTCAGAAAACATGATTAAACTAATTCATTAATGGTGGCTTCAAGTTTCTCCTTATTAGCTCCAGAAAATTCACCCACCTGTTGAGAGAACATCGGGACTGCCGTTAGACGGTGGCACTGTATCACTATCGTGTGCATAAGACAGGTTCACAGACAGGGGAAGGCCGGGGGCAAGGGATAATTTAAAACACAGTCTTAGGTTAAAAACAAAGGTTAAGAATAACCCCTTAAATAAAGGCAAAAGATTCAAATACAATTTTTTTTGACACAAATACCTCTTATTTAAGACAACTGTACTTTATTATGTAAGTATGAAGTAAGTACCAACCACAAATTTAATGACAAGTTCTAGCAAAGATCGATTTTCAGTTAGATGCCACATCATATACCTAAATCAACGCAGAGTGACATATTTACACAGTTGTAAAAGTAGACAATGGGGATATGCCCCCAGGCATGAAGGAATAAGTCACTTCAGTTCCTCATTGACACCAGGTTTTTGCTATCATTCAGTTCATTTACTTCAAGACAGATGTACCTACCTTTTGTCCTTTTTTGAAAAACTGGAAGGTAGGCATGCATTTGACTTCACACTCTGCAGCGACATCCTGGGGTGAGGGAGATGGGAGAGAGAATACAGACGAGATTAAGTGCTGAGCTTTGACACAAGTAATCCAAAACCAGGTACTCTGTTATACACTCCAGCTCAGCATGACTGTTTTCTTAGCATATAAAAACTGACCATGAATGTAATGGTAGCACAAAAGCCTTAAATGTTTATATTCTTAATTAAGATTCTTGCTACTATGTACTCTCCAAGGAGGGGCACCAGATTGCTACTAGTATCGGATACTACCCAGTGATTCAGTAAGATGTTTAGTCCACTTACATACATCTTGGCACACACAGAAACCAAAGAACTCTCATGGGTGTTCCTGACATTATTTCAGAATATCACGGTCAATTTCCCCAAAATGACTGACTGAGTTACAGTCAAACAAACTTGGGAGTCTGACATTGTAATAATACTGAGTCAATATCCAGGAACAGTGCGAGCAGTCTCCGGGTTACGAAGCAGACAGGTTTGAAAATGTTTAAGTATTTATATGCACAGAAAGGTAAAAATATATACTATGTTAAGACAAATATCTGTATTAAGTTGTATTTAATATGGAGATGTATCTGTTCCAACTTATACGTAAGTTCAACTTAAAAACAAACCTACAGAACCTGTCTCACTCATACCCGGGGACCGCCTGTTCACTTGCCTGTCTTCTAGGGACCTGCTCTCTGCTATCTAAAGTTAATGTTTTACTCTAACCACTTTGGTTTCCTACTTCTTGGTCTATGGACTTGTTTGCTATTTCTGTAGTGGTTTCAAAATTATGCACATTTAAGAATTAACTAGTTACCTTTGAGCCTTTAAAAACATATCGTTTCCCTCACTTAGAAACAGAGAGCTAGCCTACTCCCCAATAACACCCCCCACTTCCTGTGTGGTTTTGCACGTTTGTTTGGCAAACAATCTGGAAATGTAAACTTAAATGTAGTAATAATGCACCTTTTAGGGGGAGGTGGGGAGTTTGGACAAGTTGTGAGTTTTGACAAATGCAGTCCCATAATCACCACCCAAACCAGGACACCAAGGCGTTCCCTCCCTCCCTGAAACTCCCTTCAGCAGCTCTTCCGTAGTCACCCCCCCCCCCCCCAGCCCTAACACCCACTGACCTGCCCCCATCCCTACAGTTTTACTCGAGCTCAGATTTTCATTAGTCTTTACTGGTAAGTGTAACAAGACTGAGTGGTACCTTGTTAGTTTCACCAGTTTCTGGCTCAGCACCCCACACAGCCAAAACAACCTTAAACCTGCTTGGGTCACACTTGTCTTTACTCATTCCTGGCTGTTCTACTCAAAAAGGAAACAGCATTCTAAAAGGCTGCAAATACTATCAGGTCTAAGTAACTTGTTTGTTTTAATTTATAAAAACAAAACTTTCTTTGTGAACTACAGTGTATGTCCCTACCTCCTATGTCCATTTCTATCTATTACACCCAAAAGACAACTTCATCCTATCCAAGGGTTTACAGAGCTTTCTTTTAAAACTGTATGCTGCTTACTTCAAAGACATAAATGTATAAATTGCCCTGGGTCTGAAATTCATGGTCAGGAATTGTCTGTACATAAAATTTAAAAATTAATTCAGTCATTAAACATACCATCTATTTAATGATGTGATCTAATATACAGAAATGAGATTGATATAATTTTTACCCCTTATGTGTGTTCTTTTAAAGTCGAAGAGGTAATGGTTTTACCTAGAGTTCCCAGGCAACCAGAAGATCTACTTTTGTAATTCATAAATCCCATGGGGAGAAAGCAACTCACCGATTGTTTAACAAACTGCTTTTGGTTTGAATGACCTGTGTCGCTAATTCTGCTGAATGACCAGGTAAGTTGGAGCTGACAGACTGCAGCTACGTGTATGTATGTGGTGACCAAAGGTTCTGGGATTAGTTTTTAACTGCAATAGACTGATAAGGCTGTTAGTGACCTCTAAGCTAAAGCCAATAAAGGTATTCAAAGAAAAAAGATACCACAGGTTGTTCAAGCTTAGTTTAGAACATGGAGGCAAAGTGAAAGGTCGCTTCAGGGTGATTCCCAGTCTGCCAAGCAGACATGGGGGAGGAGCTCTGGCACACAGGAAGTCCTTGAGTGCTCTGCACAGCTGCTTCCCAGAGGTTCTGGACTGGGGCAAAAGCGCCTGTCCTCCGGCCAGCACGGTGCCGGCTCGAACTGCTGGCCCTGCTTTACTGACCTACTTCCTCTGGGCTGCGGGCTCATTATCTCTTCAGTGGGGGTGCTAAGACACTGGTCTCATAGTTACTGTGAGGATTAAATGACCTAATGCATGCAGAGAGCTTCCCACAACAGTGAGCGCTTGTTAATACTTTCAAATGGACATCTATTCAGTGCTGCCTGACCAGGTGGTGGAGCAGTGGAAAGAGTGTGGGTCACAGAGGACCCAGGTTTGAAACCCTGAGGTCACTAGCTTGAGCACAGGCTCATCTGGTTTGAGCACAGCTCACCAGCTTGAACCCAAAGCCACTGGCTTGAGCAAGGGGTGACTCTCTCTGCTGTACCCCCCCCCCCATTAAGGCACATATGAGAAAGCAATCAAGGAACAACTAAGATGCTGCAATGAGGAACTGATGCTTCTCATCTCTCTCCCTTCCTGTCTGTCTGTCTCTCTCTGTCTCTGTCACACACACACACATAAAAACAACCAGGGAACAAGGGTTTTTCTCAAACACATACTATCTTCTCTCAGTGCTCTTTTTCCTAAAACTCAGGGACACATTAGAACAACAGCTTTACTTAACAACCATATAACATTCATTCACTTCCCGCCTGCTACCTGCCAGGCCACACACTTACAGGGACTAATGGTGAAGGGCAGACACAGAGCTCCTTATAATACAAGATTTAGCGAATACTTAACCATGTGCCAGGTACTCTTCCAAGCACTTTACAGGTATTTCATTTAGTCCCGATGACTACCCTATGAGGCTGGGTTACCACTGCCATTTTACAGGGGCTCAAACTGGGGAGAGTAACCGAGCCTGGGACACAGAAGCGGGTAACTGGAGAATTCCTAGAAAGATGTGAAGCCCATGACCAGGGGTCCCCCGCCCCCGCAGCAGAGGCTGTGCCTGGTGGAGGGGGCTGCGAGCAGAGGGGCAGAGCGACGAGAGCGGGACCAGACAGTGTGCTGAGGACAAGCACTGCGTTCTGGGCAGGTCCTCACAGATTTAGAAAGTACAGCCATACACCCTCTCCGCTTTTATTGACCTTTTAGTGCTTTTATTAAACAGTCCATGGCTGAATGTTCACTGATGAATATACAATCTGGGCAAGCTGAGGGGGCAGGTGAGTGCTAAGATCTGGTCACAGAGAGAAACCAAGGCTCAAGGAAGAAGAGAGGAGCCTGACGCAGAAACCACTGAGCCAGGACTGAGACCAAGGTCTAGCATCTTTGCTGTCGTACCACAGCCTGACCTCCCCGCCCCTCCCGACTGGGGCGAGGGGAGACGTGCACATACAGTATCTGTAAAGGGCCCCCCAGTGACCCACCCTGTGCGGGCTCTCCCGGCTCGCGGGGCTGTGTGACAGGCGTGGCCACGTGCTGGGAGCCCGACCTGCACCCACCCCGCACAGAGCCTCCGCTAATGTGTGGTGCTGAAGAGCAAGGGCTGGGAAGCCAGACGACCCCACTTTAAATCCTGGCTCTGCCCCTCCGCCTCCATCGTCACCTCTCTGCTTTCCTCATCTGTAAAAAGGGGTGAGGCCGGTACCAAGGATTTAAATGAGTCAATACCCGTAAGGCGCAGAGAGCAGGCCTGCCCCGGAGAAGGCCAAACAAGCGTTTGTTCACTAACCCAGCCCTGAGCTCCTCCCCATCCTAATCCTTCTCTCAGCTCCCGACCAGGCAGCATGGGGTTTTGTCTTTAAAACATATGAGTTTTCTAATTGACCAAAACAACTAAGATGAGAGTAAGTTTGTGAATACACTTTCTGATGTCATTACTTCCCAAAAACCTGAAATGTGGTCTCCACATCTGGTGACACCATCAGCTCTTTGGACTTAGTTATCATACTCAAACTCGATTTCTACTAATTGACCGTCTCAGAATGTTAGATAGAATACGTAGGTTTTTAGAAAGACGAGTTAACTGGGAAGTAAGGGAAAGAAGCTTCAATTACCTGTTTCGAAGCTCATTTTAGGATGTGAGACGTACACCTCCTGACAGCTAGGATTAAGCTCATAATTGGCACAATTGTTCTCCCAAAATATGTTTGAGCTATGGCTGTAGTTTCAAAATCATTCTATTATCATGTAACGTATTTACTAAAACAGTTGTTGGCCGTTCAGAGGGAGTAGCTTCCGGGCCCCGTACCTGACAGTCATCCACATCCACTTCCAGGAACACCACATTGGAATACTTCTCAGAGAGGGACTGGGGAATTTAAAATGAAAGAATAAAGAATTAAAACTTGTTAACAGCAGTCAGTATTCTCAACCTTGTTCAATGGAAATGTAATAAAAGTAGAGACTAATTAAAGATGCAAAAATTTAGACTAGGAACCAGGTAAACACAACAGGATGTCCGTTTTCTCTGAATCAAACTCTTTGTCCTTTTAAAATTTTCTAGCTTTGTGACCACCGACCCAAAGAACACAAGTCTCTTACAAAGCAGTTACTGAATACTCACATGGAAGAAAGGCTTGATCATTTTGCACGGCCCACACCACGTGGCGGAGAAGTCGACTACTACCAGTTTATCGCCTGCGCTGCTCAAGGCTTCCTGAAAAGCATACTGGAGGGAAGGGGGGGTCCTTCAGTGTTGTTTGTAGTATTACTTGATAAGATTAAACAAGTATGTCAATATTCATATCTCCATGGGTTTTATAAAATATTAATTTATATCCAAACTAAGCAAACAAAAGAAAATTGACATCTGTATTAAAAATGTTTCCAGATAAAGTCTAGGTATTTTGGAGACATTCACTAAATGCTTATCAACTGATGAACGGGGTCACTTGAACTGAAGAAGTCATAAAGGCACAGAATTTTGTCATCTACAGAACAAGTTGTTTTTTTAAGCTAACACTTTTTTTTTTATTAAACTAAACTATTTTCTATGGTGGAACATACCAAAAGGAAAAACAAAAACAAAAAACAAGACTTCCTCCAAAGCCTTGCATTCATTCAATCACTATTGACATTAAACGTATTTCCTTGTGTTCTTTTTAATGGAGTTTATAAGAGTTGAGATTATCCTGTTTATCAAGTTGATTTCTGCCCTTATCTCAAAACTCTGCCCTCACTGTTGACCAAATGGGAAGATTTAGTTCTTCAAAACGAATGCATAGTAAATAAAATTCCATGAGCAGAAATGATCAAGAAATCCCTTACCACTAACCTCCCTGAATAATTTACCAATGATCTTGATATTGTAACCCTGGAAACTTAACCTTTCAGTTAAGAAACTCATTTTAACCACAAGTCAGTGCTGACCAAAACTGGGGCAACCAACAAATCAAAACACAAACATCTATATCTGAGGTCTAGGTTTTCTTCAAGGGAAAAATGCTGGTCACATTGATTTAATTAAAAACTAATGTTCCCCTCCCTTGAAAGCTGAGACTGTAAACAAAATAAAGCACCATTAAAACCTAAAAGTGAATTCTCCTGAAGTAAAGGTACTTCTCTAGATTTTTAATTTCTACTTCTTGTTTTCTTGGAAACAATTCACAAATGCTGTTTTGAGAAGGGCATGTCATGACTTCTGTAACCTTCTGGATTAATCAGGTGCAAACTCCCACCCCACTTTTGGGTGTGTGTGGAGAGAGTCGAGTTAGAATTATAGAAATTATATTTCCAAATCATCGCCAATTTTTCCAGATTAACTTCAAATTCTTTCCTAAGGTGATTTTCCCCCCTTAAACCATTCTACACATCAAGATCCAGATAAGACAGGAAAAACGGTCAAGGAATGGCACTGTCTGGTTGAATGAATACAGCTGACCCTTGAACAACACAAGTTTAAACTGCACAGGTCCATTTACATACAGATGTTTTCCCCCCAATAAACATATACAGCATTGTAAATTAATTCTCCCTTCTGTAGATTACTTTATGATAAGAATACAGTGTACAGCCCTGGCCAGTTGGCTCAGCGGTAGAGCATCGGCCCGGTGTGTGGAAATCCCATGTTCAATTGCCGGCCAGGGCACACAGGAGAAGCACCCATCTGCTTCTCCACCCTACCCCCTCTCCTTTATCTCTCTCTTCGCCTCCCACATCCAAGGCTCCATTGGAGCAAAGTTGGCCTGGGCGCTGAGGGTGACTCCATGGCCTCCACCTCAGGCACTAGAGTGGCTCCCACTGCAGGGGAGCAGCAGAGCAATGCCCCAGATGGGCAGAGCATCGCCCCCTGGTGGGCATGCCAGGGGATCCCAGTAGGGTGCATGTGGGAGTCTGCTTCCCAAGTTCTAACTTTGGAGAAATACAACAATAACAACAACAAAAATATAGTGTACAATACATCTAACATCTTTGGGTGATGGGCACACAACACAATCAACAGTTCAAATGCTAGAGATGTTCACCTGAAACCTATGTGCTCTTATTGATCAATGTTTCTATTAAATTTAGTTTTCTAAATAAAATTTAAAAAATACATATACAAAAAAAATAGGCGTCACTGACTGTTAACATCTGCAAGGTTTGCCCTTCAGCAGTAGTAGGGGAGTTAAAAGTTCTACCCAGAGTTTTGACTGTGCAAATGTGGGTGTCCCCAACCCCCCACACTACATGTATTGTATATATATTGTTTTGTGGACATGGTTGGCTCTCAGTAAACACTTGGTAAGATTACTTTCAACATAGAATGTTATTTCAAACACTCTCAAGGAATTTCCCAAACAAGTCTGAATCAAATTCCAGCAAAACTACTTAAAATTCTGGAAAGAAAAAGGCACAGAACAGGAACTTTGGGCTCAACTGAACAAAGAGTTGGAGTCTGGTATGTGCAGACCTCAGAACCATTTCTCCTGATAAACAGGTGTCAGTCTGAAAATGATTCCAAATCACCTTAAAAAGCAAACCACAGTCTCTAGCTCCCAAAAATTAAAAATAAAGGTCCCCTTCACTGACACAAATATTTTAAAACAAAACTAGGTAGGATACGTAAATAAAAACAGTCTAGCATCTCTTTTCTTAAACATAATCATTCCACAGGTAAATTAATAAGCATAGGAGTAGTTTGTAAAGCATTTAGCAAAGTGCCTGCGGTCAATAAATGGCAGCTGTTATTTTAAAACAAACAACAACAACAAAAAACCCCAACAAAACACAACTAAAAAAATCTGTGTGATTTCTTTCTCATCACATCCCAAATGTATCTGAAATAGATCCCAGTGGCTCCGAACTACCAACACCTCAGAAAGAGCTGTCTTGGATGGCCAAATGGCACCAAATCCATCAAGACAAAAAATCTAAAGTGTATTCAATTATTTACAAGTAACATTTAAACTAGCTTAATTTTTGATTAATGACTGGATTATAATTTTGAAGGCCAACTGATCATCAGGGCCTTTGGGCCCCAGGCGGTAGAGCTTTTGTGAGGAACAAATTTCCTCTCACCCTTCTCCATCTTCTCTCGGTTAGGAGTAGGGTGTCATAACTATGACAAGGAAAACAGGGAGGGACTGTAAGGTCAAGGCGTGCTCCAGGAACCAACCAATTTTCGGTTTGTACTGTATGGATTCTGAGACAACTAACATACCCACTCCAAGGTCTCTTCACTCCTTTCACGGGTTCTCACCTGTTCCTTTATACTGAGGAGGGTGACAGACCCTGAAGCAGCCTCTCCCACCCCCAAACGGGCATTTCTCAACTCATTAGGTATGAGACACAAAACTTAATATTAAGGACCTATGTTTTCAACATATGAGGGCTGCTAATTTTCATATAAATGCTCACAATTAAAAAAAAAGAATTCCAATAGAAAAATAAGGACAAACAGGTAACAGACTACATACAATTAGCCAATCAACACACGTGGGAGAAGAAAAATTCAATCACTAAAAATCAAAGACGTGCAAATGCGAATTTTTCTTACTAATGATCTGGCCAAAGTTCTGGGAGAAAAGTCAGCTTTGAAGGGAAATAAAAGGAGCACTCGCATGGTTCCTGCGGCATTCACAAGCCTTAAAAGGTTCCTGTCCCTTGACCCCGTTTCTGCACTCCAGTCCCTACCCTCAGAAAATAGCCTAACCTCTGCACAATGAACAGTACAATGCGTTAACCAGCAAAATATTCACTGAAGCAACAGACACCGCCCAAATGTCCAGCCATGTGTTCAGGTACTGACGGGATTACAAAACGCTTCGGGATACATGTAAAACGGGCAGGCTAAATTGGACAGGAAAATTAAAGCCCAGAAACAAAACAGTATACATAATGTAATTTCAACTACTTTGTAGCTGCTTGTAGGAAATAAAGCTAGCTCTCTCTTTCCAGATTTTCTATAATGGTCATATATTTTTTTCTGATTCTAAAAGTAGCAAAAAGATGAGGGACCGTCACAGAGAAATCGAGGTTTCCAAGCCCGCCCCAGCATCTTCCAAGGCCCGGGGCACACAAGGCCAGCGAGCACCCGCCTTTTGCCCACTTTGCTGGGGTGGGTGGGAGCTCTTCAGGGTAAATGCTTTCCAAGGATCTTCCACAGTTCGAGAAACATCAATTCTTTCCCACTCATTTTTCTGACTCTGCGTTTGACAAACATTTCTTGAGTGGCTACAGTGTAATAGACACGTTAGACTCTGAGTTTTCCGTGCAGGAGTGTATTAGGCGCGATCGCAGTAACTCTCAAAGGAACACTTTCTGCCTTGAGCATTCCTGAAAGGACAGAAACACCATCTGGGTGCCCGAAGGCCAACGAGCAGGGCGCTGCTGTTCCCAGGGGCATTCCTAGCTTCCGAAACCCTGACCCACGGTGGGTGTGTGAACCTCAGATGGGCAGGGCAGCAGAGGGCCCTGGGCCGGGCCTCGTGGACTGAGTCATTCCAAAGCCTGCGCTGCCGGAAACACGCCCCGCCGCAGGAGGAGGAGTCCCGAGGGCGCGGCCCAGACCTCACTTCCATGCGGCTACCTGGGCCCCTCGGGCCTCGGGGACAGACTGGTACACGCGAGGGAGGGGAGGGCAGCGGTCCGAACCGCCCCCTCCGCAAGGATACAGCACACGTCATCGCTGGGGCCCGGCAGCAATAGAGGCAGCCGGGGTCTCCGGCCTAGACCCGCTCCCACGGGAGCCCACCCCACCCAGCACGGGTGGATCACACCACTCACCGGGAAGGGAGCGGCGCCCAGCAACCCCATGTTTTCTCCAAAGGGCCCTCCGTCTCCTTGCCCGGGCTCATATCCAGGTATATATAGGGGCCCAGGACAGAGCCCCAGCATCCCCTAACCCACGCGCGGTTTCCATCCCCGGACAGGGGTGGTGCATCCCCGCGGCGCACTGGGCACCCCGCTCTCCATGGGCCTCTCGTCCCTCTCCTCCCTTCCTCCAGGGCGTGCTCGGGCGCTTCGGCTGAGCCCAGACCCGGGCTTCTTGCGGAGCCAGGCCGAGCCGACGCACCCCCTTCCTCCAAGGGTGCGGAGCGGCGGCCTGCCCGCGTCCAGCCCTTCGTCTTTCCCAGCTACGGAGGCTGCGCGTCTCGCCCTGGCCTTCCCCGGGAGCGCATACCTTGTTCTCGATCTGTTTCACCATTTTGGCGACTGAGGTCTGACGAACGACAGTAAGAAGCGATGGGAGTGGATGCAAAGTGGCGGACTGAACTTAGCGAGCGAGCAACCCGCCTTCCCTTTATAAAGACAGAAGAGCGGGGTGGGGACAGGCGCGCGCGGCGTGCGTGTGGCGGAGGCGCGCTTGCTCGGGCCTCCCCTGCCCGCCTAGACGCCACGGCCAGGCTCCGCCTCCAGGAGCAACCTAACAGCAAGATGGGGGCGGGGCCGCTGTCAGGGGGCGGGGCTTATGCGGAGCGGGGCGGCCGGAACCCTTTGGTGACCGCCCCCCTCACCGCCCCCAACCTCCACCCCGAACGTTAGCTGAGAGGAGGGGTCTGTCGGGGCCACAGAACCACTTAAAGGCCGCGTACACTGTGAATGGCATGAAGAGGCGGGGAGTAAGACGGCCACTCCCACAGTCCCTGACAGGTTCACCTGGGGAAGGGTCAGCCAGGGCTTAACCGAATGCGACTAAACTGGACTAGGGCCGCCTAGACAGTGCTGGATTCATCAGCGAGCCCGCCACGCCCCCACCCTCCAGCCCCCATCCCCCACAAGTGCTGAGTAACCATGACCAGGAAGTATATCTGCGGTGAGCTCCCACCTTCTTTGCAGAATTTAAAGAGACGGTTTTCTCTTCCCTCGGTCCTTTTCTTTCACTTTCCCTGATGAATCCACTGCCCCAGTGACACAGCAGTTTAGCGCAGTAGACAGGGCGGAGGAACTGGTCCGGCTCTGGAACAGCAGGATTGTGACCCTGAGCAGGCCCTGACTTCCTAGTGCCTCAGTTTCACTTTCTGTAAAATGGGAATCACGATGGAAGCCACGAAAGAACGTCCAGTCTAAGAAAAAGTCTTATAAGAGTGTATTTGTGCCAAACTCACGACAGTTGCTGGAAAGCAAAATCTAAACATTTGAGATATTGCTCTTGAGAATGGCAGTTTTTGCAATTTGTTATACATTAGAATCAAAGGATGAGGCGTAAGTGGGAGGTTACTTGAAATTTATTGGTGGTAGATTGGGAGGTAGGAGAAAGCAAAGGTAGAAATCTCTGAGACTGGATAAAAAGCAAAATGGAGAGACATACTTTTACACTGGTGGGTACAGGACAGTTAACATTTACCCCCCAGAGAGTTGGCAACAGTGTGGTCTGTGCTCTGATGCTGTTGGTTGTGCCCTGATGGGTCTGGAAAAGGAAATTACCCTGACATTTCAAAGGTGTGTTATCTCAGATGCACAAAAACAATAGACAGTTTCACAGTTAAAGATTGAGCTTTATCAAGGAAGCTATAGGCCTAAGACATGACTATCTACCATGACTCGCTTTTAGTTAGGAAGTTTTATGTTCAGACCACCCTGTGTGATTACCATAATGGTCTCTAACTCGTGATGGTGGTGTTTTGAGGGTTTAAGTGCTTGTAAAGTGATTAGCACAGTGGTTGGCACACAGTAAGCACTTAATAAACAGTTATAATTACAGCTGGTGTGAATACTCACTAATTAGGCTTGCTTGGGGTCCTAGGGGTGCCACGATGAGCTTGGCGACCTTATATTTATAATGACACCAGTACACACATTTCTGTGAGTTTTTCTAGCAGTAGTAGATCCTGAAAAGAGAAGTGGGCTGTTTGTGTTGACACAGACATGCATGTTGCAGTCTTGCAGGATGGGATTGTGGAAGGTATGTTGATGGGCATTGTGAAGCCAAGAGGGTCTGTCAGCAGGTGCAAGTGGAGGTGGAAAAGCTATTGAGCCGAGAAGAATGAAAGCCAAGAGGCTGGAAAGGAGGCAGGATGATGTTAGGGTGCAGGGTTGGAGCATGAATTCTCAGAATGGAGCAGCCCTGGGATGAAGCTACACCTTGGTGTGTGATCACCTGGGATGGTGAAACTGCTCCCTGGCTTCTCTCCAGCGGCCCTGGCTTCCTTCTTCTCGCTCTTTCAAATGAGGCAGGAAGAGAACCAGAAGTGTTGAACCTATTGTGCAAAATTTCTAGGAGGTCAGGGGGCACGGGGCTACATGTAAGGATATGGGCAAGGGACACATTCCAGGACAGAGCTAGACAGAGAGAGGATAGACTGGCCTGAATGTAGCAACCTTCTCTGAGAATAAGGACAATTGGTACAGAAAACAGGCCTTATGGGGTACCCTGGTTTTCTGCTGCTGTGTCTTCAGCCCCATTTGCTCCCCAGCTTCTGGACCCATTAGTTGGTATATTTACATGAGAGATGAGAGTAAACAATTAGGCTGCAGGAAGAGGAGACAGAGTCCTCTAATGGACATCCAAACTATCCTCAGCTGCCATTCCTTCCCCTCTTGTGATAAGGTGCCAAGGAACTGTAAAACTCAGCATTAGCAACGCGGTGGAAAAGTCAAGTCTCTTACCCCCTCCTTTCTGTGGAGAAAGGAAAGAGAAGAATGTAGGAGCTTCCTGGCTTACAAGGGCAACTGGGTCATCTAGTCATAGTTACCTAATTCCTAGAATTCTCTGAAGGGGTGCCTGGGGCCACTTGCCACACAAAGCAAAGAAGATAGAACTTATCTGAAAACCTTAGAAAACGATGTTTATGTACCTTAATCAAGAATTCCTATACTCGGACTCACCCTAAAGTCATGGGAGTAAAGTATATACCTCTAGACCAGCGGTTCTCAACCTGTGGGTCGCGAAATACATATGGCTTTAGGTAACCCCTGTGTTTTGGTCATTCGACCCCTGCCGGGGTCGCGACCCACAGGTTGAGAACCGCTGCTCTAGACAAAGGGATCACAAGCCCGTCCTTACGCACTCCAACCAGTACTTGATTTTGTATAAAAGCAGGATCAGAACTGTATTATGCCTGACATGGTTTGGGATTGTGCCCCATGTAGCTAGCTGGCTAATGAACAAACTCCTCAAAAATTCATCTGGACTTGGTATCTTTGTGGAACTCACTGGTTACATTACAACACTCTAAGGAACTTCCAAACGTCCAGTGACTCAACTGGAGGAGGTATTGACTCCCTCCCACCTTCACAGAACCAATATAGAGTGGATTTAGGGGATGCTACAATTATAGGGCACTGGGAAGCTAGTGTGTGTGTTAAGAGCCCAGACTCTGTAATTAGATTTCCTGTCCTCATCCCCTCTACCACTTAGTAGCTGGGTAACACTAGATAGGTCTAAATAGCCTTTCTGTGCCTCAGTTTCTTCATCCATAAAAATGGGGATAATAATATCTCATGCTATTATAAGGGTTGAGTGAGCTAAAATAGACATAAAGTGCTTAGGACCATGCTTGGTACGCAGTAAGTTCTATATAAACTATGATTACAGGCTACTCAGTGGAATGCTGAAATCCCTCTGTAGTGATGGCAGGGGTGGAAGGGGAGACTGTAAAACAAGTTTCAAAGTCCTAAGTGAATTAAGTAATCAGGAAACAAGTGGTGAACAGTGAGCTTGCTAACATGAGTCTCAAAGGAAAAGGACACTTTCCCCCTCAAAGAGTAAAAGAAAAGTGGGTGAGACCTGACCCTACCTGAAGAAGAAGGTCCCTGGCCCCCCGGCCTACAGGACACGGGAAACTTGAATCCTTAGGATTTCAGTTGTGACAAGGAGGTGACATTCTGGGAGGAGGTTAGTGCAGGGAAATTGAGACAGACCAGTGAGGGAGTATCCTTTTTCTGCAGAGAGGTAGGGGTGAGAAGAGGGGAGAGAGGGTATTATAAAGGCCTGTATTTGGGGGGTTTGTTTCTGTGTATTAGTCAGAACTCCCAAGAGAAATTTCAACTCAAACTCACTTCACCCAAAAAGAGAGTAAGTCACATTACCAGGGACTCCAGTGGCCAAAACATGCCTGTCACAGGAGCACTGTCTCAGCTGTTTCATTCTTTACCTATGTCTAAGACCAGGCAGCTCCAGGCTTAGGTTCCTAACCATACAGTGTCCCTGAAGGGAGAGCACTACTTTCCCTGGTTCTAGTAAATGTCCTAAAGGCTTATTGGCATGGACTCCAGTTGGGGAGTTGGGGAGTTGGTGGAGGGGGGAGGGGAGCAGGAGGGCATCAGCCTTGCTTGAAGCCTTTCCACCAAGAGTGAGGAAAATCTAGAGCACTACCAGAGAAATGGGAAATGGCTGCAGGACAGGCAAAAATGCTCTTTCCTCATCATCCAGAAGTGAAGAAACAGGGAGCACCACTGATAGACAAGCTTGCTTCAGGATTCTGGGTCAGCTCAGCCAGAGGCTCCAGACGGGGCTGGAAAAGTAGGTTTGCTGTCTTTGTTCAGGTCTGAATTGAAAGACAGTGCAGCTAAGGGCTTCTGAGGCAAGCCTTTCTCAGATCATAAGTCTCTCTAAGTGCTGCCCTTGACCGCTTCATTCTGCATGGCCTGGGTCCTTGACAATATCGCAGATTCTGGGGCCACACCCAGACAGACATGGGGAATCACAGTCTTTGGAGGTAGATCACGGGAAGCTGCATTTCGAAGAAGCATCCAGGTGATTAGGCACTTTGAGATGAGATGGACTGCCCTGTCTAGCCCATCTAGTTCAGCTTGAAGACTGTCTAGCAAGAGGGTTGAGTTGAGGACACACAAGAAAAACATGGTAACTGATATAAAATTGGGAGCTCAAAATACTATGGTAAAGAAGATGGTCAGAGGAAAAGAGACCAATACACACATGTATAAGAGTTAAGTGTCAGGCCTAGAGCTGGATATCTGACATCATTCTTCTCAACATCTGCTAGGATATAGATATTATTCTTCCTATATTACAGGGGGGAAAATTGAGGTTCAGGAGGCCATCTGATCCCATCAAATGGGCACTCTTATACTCTGTTTATAACGGGGTGGAAGTGCTGGCCTGGTTTTCGAAGCAGCTCATTCGCACATGGTGACCACTTCTCATTTCAGCAGTGAAAAAGGACATTCCTCATGTGAATTTCCAAACTCCATAAGGATGTTTGAATAGCTTGCAGAAACTTCCTCTGGAACATCAGTTCTTACTTGGAGATTTTCAGATGCTAATTTTAATACCCCAGGAGTGGACCCCTGGTTAGGATACTTCAAATGTTAACTGTTAAGATTTTAAAAAACTAATATACATATACATCATACTTTCACTGCTAAGCATTTTCATGTCAATTTCAGCAGTAGAATAACCCCTGGGAGTAAACTCCCTGCACACCATTGTTCTTTCCAGTTTACACCTTCAAGTCTAGTGTAATTATCCCCTCCTCTGCTCTCCCAAACCCTTTTGCTGGCCGCCCTGCTGGAACCAGCTGGATTCAGCAAGCTCTACTCCATTCTTAACGTCTTCTCAGTCCTTTTGCTTGTCTTAACCGAAACTTCAACTCTGCTCAAGTGCTGGCTCCAGGTATGTGAGGCCAGGGGTCAGGGAAATGCTTCCCATTGCTGCTTCTGGACTCTTATTCTTTCTTTAAAGAGCTCATTGATGTCTCTGTAAAAAAGAAAGAAGAAGCAGCAGCAGCAGCAGAAGGAAAGAAGAAGAAGGAGGAGGAGGAAGGGAAGGAAGAGGAGGGAAAGGAGGGGGAGGAGGTGGAGGAAGAGGAGGGAAAGGAGGGGGAGAAGAGGGGGAGGAGGGGAAGGAAGTGGAGGGAAAGGAGGGGGAGGAGGAGGGAGAGGGGGAGGAGGGGGAGGGGGAGGGGGAGGAGGAAGAAGAAGAAGAAAGAAGGAGGAGAAGCAGGAGGAGGAGGAGGAGGAAAAGAAGAAGAGGAAGAAGGAGAAGAAAGAAGCTTGAATCTTACCTTACACCATACAACAAAATCGCTCAAAATTTACTACAATAGAAGAAGATGCTGGAGATAATCTCTGTGAACTTGGGGTAGGCAAATACTTCTTAGGCAGGACACAGAAATCACTAACTATAAAGAAAAAAGCTTTACATTTGACTTCATTAAAATTAAAAACCTCTGCTCTTTGAAAAACATGTTTAAAAAAGTGTACAGGCAAGTCACAGATGGGGACAAAATATGCTCAATATATATGTTTAATAAAAAAGTTATATCCAGAATATATTAAAAACTCTTACAGCTCATTTATAAGACAACCTGTAAAACCATGGCAATACATCCAAACATACCCTTCTCAAAAGAAGATATATATATGAATGACCTATAAACACATGAACAGATAGTCAACATCATTTGTCAACAGGGAAATTCAAGCTAAAACCACAATGAGATACTACTTTGAACCCACTAGCCTGGTAAAATTTAAAAGACTGATTACACCAAATGTTGGTGGTATTGTGGATTAACTAGAAGTAACTTCCTTACATTGTTAGCGTGAGTATAAAATTGTACAGCCATTTTACAAAATAGTTTAGTAGGTTTTAATTTGTTTTTAACGAAGTTAAACACATTTACCATATGACCTAGTAATTCCACTTCCGGATATTTACCAAAAAGAAACTAAAACTCATAATCACACAAAGACTTGCATATAAATGTTCATAGTAACTTTACTCATAATAAACTAAGCCCAAATGTTCATGAATAGGTAAAATGCTACTACTACCAAAAGTGATATATTCATACAATAGAATACTTCTTAGCATGAACAAAAAAGCATGAACTGCTTATATCCACAATAATATAGATAAATACAAAAACATGCTGAGTGGAAGAAGTCAGATACAAAAGACTACACACTGTACAAATTCATTTATACGAAGTTCTAGAACAGGTAAGAATAATTTATAGTGACAGAAAGGAAATCAGTGGTTTCCAATGCAATGTTGGGGTGGAGGGATTTCAGAGAGGCATATGGAAACTTTCTGGTGGTTACATAGATCTATACATTTTTCACAGTTCATGGAACAATGCACTAATAAAACAGGTAAATATTTTATTTATTATGGATATAAACTATATTTTTAATAAAGTTGATTTAAACAGTAAAATGTAGTCTCTGAATAACCCTTTCTAGGCACAAAAGCCATCCTGAATACATTAAAATATCCAAAGGTATGAGTTAATGTGGATAGAATATCTTTGCTCAATGTCATTAACTGCTGGTCTCGAGCCAAGAGTCACCCTGACTCTTGTGGGGAGGACAACTTACTTATATATGACAACCAATCAACCATAAAGTATGTATTTTCTTATTTATTTATTTATTTATTTATTTATTTATTTTTGTATTTTTCTGAAGCTAGAAACGGGGAGAGACAGACAGACTCCCGCATGCGCCCGACCGGGATCCACCCGGCACGCCCGCCAGGGGCCATGCTCTGCCCACCAGGAGGCGATGCTCTGCCCCTCTGGGGCGTCGCTCTGCCACGACCAGAGCCACTCTAGTGCCTGGGGCAGAGGCCACAGAGCCATCCCCAGTGCCCGGGCCATCCTTGCTCTAATGGAGCCTCAGCTGCAGGAGGGGAAGAGAGAGACAGAGAGGAAGGAGGGGGGGGTAGAGAAGCAGATGGGTGCTTCTCCTATGTGCCCTGGCCGGGAATCGAACCCGGGTCCCCGCACGCCAGGCCGACGCTCTACCACTGAGCCAACTGGCCAGGGCCTGTATTTTCTTTTATGTGCTCCTCACCTACATGGATATTGGTGTGTCAAATCATTCAGTGGCAGTCTATTAACAATCCAGCTATGCACACTTATTCTGTGTGTGTGAGAGAAAGGAAGGGGGGGGGAGGGAGAATGAGAGAGAGACAGGAAGGGAGATATGAGAAGCATCAATTCTTTGTTGCAGCACCTCAGTTCACTTTTTAAAAATTTATTCATTTCTGGGGTGGGGGGAGAGAGAGAAGGAAGGGGGGAGGAGCAGGAAGCATCAACTCCCATATGTGCCTTGACCGGGCAAGCTCTGGGTTTCCAACTGGCGACTTCAGTGTTCCAGGTTGATGCTTTATCCACTGCGCCACCACAGGTCAGGAACCTTAGTTGTTCATTGATTGCTTCTCATATGTGACTTGACTGGGGGGCTCCAGCCAAGCCAGTGACCCCTTGCTCAAGCCAGCAACCTTGGATTCAAGCCAATCACCTTGGGCTCAAGCCAGTCACCTTTGTGCTAAAGCCAACGACCTCGAGCTTTTGAACCTGGGACCTCAATGTCCGGGTTGCTGCTCTATCCACTGCACCACCATCAGTTAGGCTTACTATTTCTTTCTTTTTTTTCCTTTTTTTTTTTTTTTTTGTTTATTTTTAGAGAGAGAGGCAGAGACAGAGACAGAGACAGGAACATCAAGCTGCTCCTGTATGTGCTCTGCCTGGAGATCAAACCAGCAACCCCTGTGCTTCAGGACGACGCTCCAACCAGCCAGGTCTTAATGTTTTATTTATTTATTGGTTTTTAGAGAGACAGAGAGAGGGAGGGAGAGAGAGGGGAGGGGGAAAGAAAGCATTCATTTGTTGTTCTACTTAGTTGTGCATTCATTGGTTGCTTCCTGTGTGTGCCCTGACCAGGGATTGAATCCACAAACCTGTCGTTTTGAGATGATGCTCTAATCGACTGAACTAACTGGCCAGGGCCTGCACACTTTTTCTTATGAACAGATAACATTGAAGGAGGAAGACTCATCCCACAAGTTTTACACGGCTGGATCCTTAAGACATAAGAGTTCAAATGAAATACATAGTTGTCTAGGATGTCTAATTCTAGAACTATTTAAAAATTATTGAACTACAAAGAAGTAATTAAATGATCCAACAAGTACATTCAAAACTATTCTCTTTTTTTAATTTTTTTTATTTTTTTTACAGAGACAGAGAGAGAGTCAGAGAGAGGGATAGATAGGGACAGACAGACAGACAGACAGGAACAGAGAGAGATGAGAAGCATCAACCATCAGTTTTTTTGTTGCAACACCTTAGTTGTTCATTGATTGACTTCTCATATGTGCCTTGACTGTGGGCCTTCAGCAGACTGAATAACCCCTTGCTCAAGCCAGCGATCTTGGGTCCAAGCTGGTGAGCTTCACTCAAGTCAGATGAGCCCACGCTCAAGCTGGTGATCTCGGGGTCTCGAACCTGGGTCCTCCACATCCCAGTCCGACACTCTATCCACTGCGCCACTGCCTGGTCAGGCTCAAAACTATTCTTGATATTGGCCTTGAGTGTACAATCAAGATATAATAAGCCCAGATGTAACATATTGATCAATTGGATTTTTATGTTATATTTACCTTTTGTTGATCATTGTAACAAGGCACATATTCTGTCATGATCTTCCTTCCAGGAAAACAGGGTTAGTCCTTGAATTAGTCTTTATCAGCAAAGCAAACTGGAGAGACAACAAAATTTAACAACGTATCATTGTAAGTAACTTTTATGGTTGTGAAGTCATCTTTGGCTCCTAAAGGATGTCTGTACTTAATTAAGCACTTGGAATTTCTTCATTTTTTGCCTTCACTGCTACTAGGCTGGTTCAGACCACTTCATGTCTTATCAGGACTACGGTCATATTCTTGGAATTCATCTCCCTTCCACCATGCTCGCTCCCCATGCTGCATTTTTCACACAACAACATGTATCCTGAGCCTGTCACTCCTTTACTTGCTGCTCCTCAATGATCTTTTCACTGCTTCCCGAGTAAAAATGCAAGTACTGACCATGACCAGGAGACCATGCGTGCTCTCTCTGGTCCTCACCTATTCTACAAGCTCATCTCGTGCTATCTGTCCTCTTTCACCATCTCTCCTGGCACATCATGCTCTCCTCTGCTCCTCTCTCTAAGCACCTGCCCACTTCCGGGGCTTTACTGGAGGTAATTGATCACACCTCAGACCACTTTATGAGTTTCGAATCAACAGGGAAGAAGATACAGGAGTCAGGCCTGATAAAGATTTCAGCATTATTCCTGAAAACAGTGGATTGGAAAATGGACTTAGACGTGCAGTTACAATCAGATCTTCTTGGGAGCCAAAATTTCCTTATAGGAAGACAAGGACCTGGGAATAAGGGTTTGATCTCTATTTATTTCAGGCTCCTTCCTGTTTTATTTCTTGATTATTGCAGAAACCAGTAAATACTTGATCTAATAATACAATGACTGCTTTATGGTAGCAGTTACCCTGTTGACACAATTCTGAAACAATTGTAGACACTGAGCTTTTTCTTTCCTTTGATATATCACTTTTGCAATTTATAAGTTTATTGTAATGTGACTCACACTTAATCATTTTCTCAGGAAACACATTTAGAAAATCCTTGTTTTCTGGAGAAATCTGATAACCGAAACATACAATCAATCTAGCCATATCCAGCCCCTTCCTTGCCAAACCAAACCTGTAGGTTAATTCCATTTAATCCTGAGTTGGGGGCAGGGATCTGTGAAATAACACTTACTGAACACTATAATCAAAATTTTCACAGACAATGATCAAACAGATAGTTATATTTAACTTTTAACCATCCTCACCTGCAAACAGTCATGAACTCTTAGTACAATAGAAGCTGTGGTTTGACCACCAAACACTTAAATACAACACACAGAACGAACTGGAAGGTAGATGAATTAGAACGCAATTTGTCTTGTAAATGCTCCAGTTTGGAACAAATCCAGCTCCCTTCCTGCAAAACAAAAACAAAAAAAGTGTGGTTTCAGAGTTGCTTCTTTTGGTAAAGCTTCTCAGACTGCTTGGAAAGCAAACCAAATACTACTGTGTGGTGACGGAACGATTCTGCAGTGTGTGTTCTCCGTATGGTTCCTTCCATACTGCTGTCCCTACAATGACCAGGCAATTCTCTAGGGCAAGTAGGAGTGTGCCTTTGACAGGGGAAGAGACAGACACACTAAGTGAGGTGATTTGCCTGCAGCTGCTTAGTATACAGCAGTAAGCCTTGGTTAAGACTCTGCCTAATAGTGGTCTAGAGGCCAAAGGCATTGATCCCAGCCTCAGCCATCGCTAGTCTTCATTCTGGACAGTCTCACACTTGTATGTGGGGGGAAAACAAATTTTATCAGTTAGAACTCTGTTGTCCCAAGTGACAGGAATCAAACTGACCTAGACTAGGACATACGGCCATTCCAGGGGTAGGTCTGGATGCAATTATGGCTTGATGAAGGAGGTCAAGTAATGTCACCCAGACCTGGCTTTACGTTTATCTTTTTGTTCAACATCCTCTGAGTTGCACATTCTTGACAGGCCTCTTTGCTGTAGTAGTGGTTTGGCTGCTGCAGTTCTAAACCTAACTTTCAATCATTTCAAATCCAGTGAAAAAGAGCAAAGTATCTGTTTGTTTGTTTGAGGAGTCTCCATCCTGTTATTTTATTGTGTCCTGTTAGCCCTGATCGAGTGGACTAGTCAATATGGCCACATATTGGACCAGACTGAGGCCCCTGTACTCTACTACTATGACCAGGCTGGGATGAGAGGCTTTGGTTTACTCTCTCCTCTTAAACCTCACAGAAATAACTTTTCTGCATGGAAATGAGGGTACGTGAGAAAAGAGGAATAGTTCCTGGGTCAGAAAAAAAAAAGATCCACCACCAACCCCCGGGCCGCGGACCAGTACCGGTCCACAGAGAAAGAATAAATAACTTACATTATTTCCATTTTACTTATATTTAAGTCTGAACGATGTTTTATTTTTAAAAAATGACCAGATTCCCTCTGTTACATTCATCTAAGACTCACTCTTGACGCTTGTCTCGGTCACGTGATACATTTATCCGTCCCACCCTAAAGGCCGGTCTGTGAAAATATTTTCTGACATTAAACCAGTCTGTGGCCCAAAAAAGGTTGGTGACCACTGATTTAGCGGATCGTTCAGGCTCACAACTGTCGATTGTTAAGAGAATCTCTGCCTCAGGTTTGGCTTCCAGAGCCCTGCCGGCTGTTCCGCTGTGAGGGAATGAAGCTGGAAAAGGGCTGGAGAATCTGTGTCCAGCTTATAAGCACCAGGTTCAACCTCAGCAAACAACCTCTAGCATCACTTAATAAGTCAGAAGACCAAGAGAACCACTGATTCCTGGCATATGGGAGAGGTAGCAAAGTTCACGATCTAGAATCAAGATACTTCTTTCATATCTACAGGAGAAAGGGGACACGATTTCTAGTCTTATAATCATTAGCATAATTAGATCACTTCATCAGACATCCCAAAGACAACTGGTTAATTAGCATCCGCTAATTATTTCCCTTTGAATAATAATTTCCTTTGAATGCCAAAGGATGAATCTAAACCACAAAGATGTATTACCCTGGGAGAGTCAGAAGGTGAATCGGAGCACAGTATAACTTAGGAGCCAAACAGTATTAATGATGCTTTTCACACTACAGGTTTTCATTGCATTCATGTTGTCAAACATAATACTAGAGAGATCATTATAGATGAGAAGAGTTTAGTTTTATTAGTTAGGCTAGGCCAAAAGAAAGAAAAATTCCTAGGAATGAAAGGTTTTGTTTAAGCCAGAATTTTACCATCCTTAATGTTTAAGTCATCTAACATTCCCAGAATTGTTTCTACCTTGCACTTAGGTTAGTTGAAGCAGGAGGCATTGCTGTGAAATTCCTTAGGCCATAAACAAAGCAGAAGCTTGCAAAGAACTCTGTTCTCCTAAGACCCAGACTTCAGAAGGCTGTCCTGTGGCAGGAGGTAGACAGGCATGAGTACAGTAGGAATGACAGGCCAGGTGTGGAAGGCCACCAGGGCAGAAAGCCCCCAGTACCTCGCAAAGGGCAAAACTGGGAAAATGAGGACCCGCCCCCAGGGTGATCTTTCTTGCCCTAGTATACTGCTGGTCTGTGGTTTAGAGTCTATGACCTTTTTTATATAGCTGGTCATGCAGTTTGGACCCTCCCCTGACCTCTCCTCCCTGGGCATGTTGCTAGTCACGAGATAGACTCCCTTAGAGAAGGAGCAAGGGGCTGGGGAAAAGCCTCAATACTCCCACACAAGCCCTTGCATTACCACTTCCTTAAATATTAAGCCCTCATGACAATGAGGTTCTAATTCACATCAAATAATCTTAGGAACAAAGCCTCAGGTCAGTTGATAACAGAGACAGAGATGGAGTTTTGGTCAAGCCAGAGATAACATCTAGGCCTCAGTTGTGTTTCAGCTCCAGACCCAGAAAAGCAGCAAGGCCAGGCTGGGCGAAGCCCTGGCTGACATCAGGACCAGCTGCAATAACTAATGACACTGGTGCCAACCAATGAGTAGAGACCAGCCTGAAAGGGCACACCTGAAAAGCTGATGAATATTCCATTGAGATCTTCCCCTAGGACTTCCTTTAAGGTCTCTGCCTTTAGAGGGCAGATAAAATCCCTCAGGAACAAAGGACTTGAGGGCATGTTCTCTCTGGCTCTCTGGAGCACTCCTGTGCCTTTCCCCCTCTCTTTTCCCCTACAGGCATGGTCTCTCTGCCTTTCTTTTTCTGAAGCTCCAGGGGCCCTTCTTTTGCCTTTATAACTTGTTTCCTGAGCCCACAAAACCTAGGTGACTCAATTCTTTCTACCTCTGTGACTTACTTTCTCCTTCTCCTTCTTCTTCTCCTTCTTCTCCCCTTCCCCCTCCCCCTCCCCCTCCCCTTTCCTCCTCCTCCTCCTCCTCTTCCTTCATGAGAGGAGGGGAGATAGAGAGGAAGACTCCCACATGGGATCCACCTGGCAACCCCGTCTAGGGCAGATGCTTGAGTACCAAGCTAGTCTAGGGCAGATGCTTGAGTACCAAGCTATTTTTAGTGCCCAAGGCTGGCATGCTCAGACAAACCAGGTCATCCTCAGCACTCGGGAGCATGCTCAAACCAATAAAGCCACTGGCTGCAGAAGGGGAAGAGGGAGAGAAGGAAGAGGAAAAGGGGAGAGGGAGGGGGAGAGAAGCAGATGGTCACTTCTCTTATGTGCCCTGACCAGGAATTAAACCTGGGGTGTCCATATTCTGAGCTGATGCTCTATCCACTGAGCAACAGGCCAGAGCCTGTGACTTTCTAAATAAACTTTCTCCTTTGGTTTAAGTTCCTTGGCTCTGAATTATTTCTTTGCTGAACTCAAGTACTAAGGTTGCTGAACGGAGGTCTAGTAACATTCTAGTGCTATTTCTCCACTAACAGTACCATGCTACTTCTGCTTTAAAAATGTGCTTTTCCCCCCTTGTGTTTCACGCTAACATCAATGCTAATGGCCAGATCCAAACTTTTGTAGTGGCTGTTGACATTTGTATAATCAGGGTTCATAGTTGTAAGCAACCAAGCTTACATTATATAATTTATTCTCACATTTTGCTGCCACCAGAAACTGATTGCTATTGGGTCAGGATTGTCAGATAAAATACAGGATGTCTACTTAATTTTAAAGTATTAGCAAACAATGAATATATATATTTAGTATAAGTATATCCCATGAAATATTTGGGACATACTTATACTAAAAAATTACTAAAAAAATATTTGTTTTTATACTTGAAATTTGCATTGAACTGGGTCTTTTGTTTTTTCATTTGCTAAATCTGGCAACCCTGCATTGAATGTAGCATTGCCATGCCGTTGTGTCCCTGGAGAACAAGCTACCACCTGCCACCCAATGGACTTTCTGGGAGCTTCCTGGCTTTCCTGCATCATGGGTTCTGAAAAGAACCTGACTGAGACAGTTATGTGTGATTGGTGGGCATGTGACTTATGGCCATACCAGAAGAATTCAGCCCTCTAGGGAAGAGATGCAAGAGGGAAAAATCACTGGTGTCGTTCCTAGAGGGACCTGGTTTTCGTCTTTTCTGAGGCTTGACTCCCCACCCCCACCCGTGGCTTTGACTGAATTTCTCGTGCATGTTGCCAAAACCTTAGCTGATGTTCTCCACCCAACAATCTCCTCAAACACAACCAAGCCTTTATTTAGGAGTTGTATTTTAAATATTTAGTGGGCATGTGTGACTATAAGCCTGATATAAACCTGTGCATAATTTCTATCATGTGCCTAAGTTATTCTATCAATTACTAATCAAAATTTTACAGGGAACTCAAGTATTGAAAATTAAGGTGTTTTTTTTTAAGATTAAAAACTCACTTAATAGAGCACTTATTGTGTCCAAAACATTGTTTATCAGTTTAATAAGCATTATAATATAGTGATGTAAATACTATCATTATCCCCATTTTACAGATTTTGAAGCAGGAACACAGGGAAATTAAGTAATATACTCAAGGTTACACAGCTAATAAACCGTGAACTTGAGATTCAAACCATGACAGTCTTGATTTCAGTTTGTGCTCTTATCCACTATGTAAAATCTGACATCATCAGAATACTGAGACTCAAACTACAAAATCAACTTCTAATGACTAAAATTAGTTATATGCAAAAGCATCTCAGCAATATAACGTTTCCCAGTCCAGAAACAAGCAAAATAAACAGAGCTGGCTGAAGTTTCTGGGTTCCAAATTTCAACTTTGAGCCCAGGGAAAACTGCTGGGTTTTCCAAGGACAGACAGCCCCCTTTAATTAGTTAGCAAACATGAACTAAGTCCAAACACCTGCTACTGTTTTTCTTTCACCGTTGCCAGGTGTTCCATGAGTACTTGGATCAATAAGTAATTACCATGGAAGCTAAATGAAATAATTAATTATATTGACTTTAACTTATTACATTTATGTCTATTAAAATGCCCCCAGAAGACTGGGATGGTTTAAAGGCTGCCACAGAGAAGGAGAGACTGGAGGACCAAAAGCTGTTCTTACAGTTGACTCAGCCAGGAGTCACATCTCCTCCACAGTGAGAATGCTCTCATCTCACCATTATTAACTCTAGTAAATAGCTATGGAGTTATTCACCCATTCAGTCAACAAAATGCATGGAGGACCTGTGAAGAGCCAGGCCCTGTCCTGGGGACTGGGGTTACGGCAGTGAACAAGCAGATGACAATCTTTGCCTTCAAGGTGCTGCTGTTCCACTGGGGCGTGGTGATTCCACAGCCTCCTCACCATGGGAAAAGACTGACATTTTTCTAGCTCCCTATTGTTTTCATGACTCGAATGAATGAAAGAATGGATGAACGTGCTGAGTCTGTGCACTTGTGCCGTGTAAGCTGGCCTGGTCTTGCCAGAGATGCCCAAGGGAAGGACACTTGGGCTGAAGAACGCTTAGCAGTGGCAATAGTATCTGCTGGGAGATGATGATAATTTGTTATTATGCGCCAGGGTTTCACGTGAATAAACCATGCACGTATATTCTAACACAATTCTCACAACTGCCCGAGATCAGAAAGCAGTAGCACTGTACCTCCCTAGCCTGCTGCCTAGAACTTCTTCCCCAAAGGAGCACCCTTCCCCTCACCCCTTGGATGTCAGCTTCTTGCCTGAGGGCTACAAAAGACTAGTTCAAAAATGGAAAACCAAAAGTCAACGGATTCTTCTCAAAATACCCAACAGCCTATTATTTCAGAGGAGTTCATTCCAGGGGGAAAACGGGTCAAGATCGTAAAAACAACTCACATGGATCCTACTGGTAAAATAAAAACTGGATGTGTACATCCAGGGAGTGACAGTCGGCGGATGGGTGTGGGCGTTATCTCGGTGGCAAAGAGCTCTGCCCGGTGAATGCGTCCTCCTGGTGAACTGTGTCTGACCAGCCGTGGGAGGCTCCCTCCCATCTAGACTTCCCTGCAGGTGTCATAGGTGATAACTGATAAGGAAAGCCCAGGAGCAGCTGCTCTTCGGGATGTGAAAGGAGGAACTAGCGGTCAAGGTGATGTTGCTAAACATTCTCCAGCTGTGTGTGTGGGTCCAGGGTTGTCAGACTGGATCCACATACATCGTGACAGTACCTATTAAAGGAGAAGAGCCTGAACATGTCAGACCTAAACGAAAGCCAGGGGATGGAGAATTGGTGAAAGACGTTTCTTTACTCAAGTATTACCTGCTGCGGAGACCTGATGCTCCGGTGGCTGAAGACCATCGGACAGTGGATGCTGGAGTTTATCCGGTGCTCTGGTGCCGAGACATACAAACACAAAGCTATTTTAAATGCCCTTTCTGATATTTTAAGGCCAAAGACCAACGGTCATATGCTTTTGCAAACAAGTCCACTAGACTTCCTTTACTAAGACTCTGTATTCAGCTTAGTTTACTGTAGATTTGAAACGGGCTGTTTCGTAAAATAAAAGCAACACAGCTTGCCATCAGTTGATCAATAAAATTTGCCCACACACTTATTTTGACTCAAGTTCTCTGAAATGGAGGGGTGTCTTCCAAGCCACGGCCTCCCTAACGTGCTGTCAGCAGGGCGACAGTGGTGATGGGGACATTGCCTACAATACCACTTTGGGGCACGGTATTGAACACAATATCATGTTTCAGCATTTCAGCTGAATTACTAGCATGGCTGATACAGCATGCATTGTTATTTGTTCTGTATAACGTCTTCCTGGTTTTTGTGTGAAACCTTCCGTTGGCACCTGCCAGTAGGATCATCTTGCAGAATGGATACCAGTGGCATGGAAGAAAGTGCCCCAGATAGGGCTGGGGGCAGCTGAGGCATGTGTGTGTGCTTCTTTCAGAAATGCTGCTTGGCAAACCCAACTGTTGGAACAGAGGACAGTTTTCAATGACAAAAAGTACCTGTGATAAGAAAACATGGGGTTCTAGCTAATCGTAGCTTTATTTTTTCCTTAATGGTACATGTGTGTCTTAAAATTGAGGGCATCTTGGCCCTGGCCGGTTGGCTCAGTGGTAGAGCGTCGGCCTGGCGTGCAGAAGTCCTGGGTTCGATTCCCGGCCAGGGCACACAGGAGAAGTGCCCATCTCCTTCTCCACCTCTCCCTCTCTCCTTCCTCTCTGTCTCTCTCTTCCCCTCCCGCAGCCAAGGCTCCATTGGAGCAAAGATGGCCCGGGCGCTGGGGCTGGCTCCTTGGCCTCTGCCCCAGGCGCTAAAGTGGCTCTGGTCGCGGCAGAGCGACGCCCCGGAGGGGCAGAGCATTGCCCCCTGGTGGGCAGAGCGTTGCCCCCTGGTGGGCGTGCCGGATGGATCCTGGTCGGGCGCATGCGGGAGTCTGTCTGACTGTCTCTCCCCGTTTCTAGCTTCAGAAAAATACCAAAAAAAAAAAAAATGAGGGCATCTTGGAAGCAATAAAATACAGAATTATCATGCTCATTTCACACACGAGGCAGCAGAGACACAATAATGTAAATTAACTTGCCCCAAACCTCACAGATAGCAAGTGCAGAGCCAGGATTTCATGCTGGCTGATTTAGAGTCTAAATACTAAGTTAACTGTTGTACTATACTCTTCCTCAGCATTCATGCAGCTGGTCAAGGAAGGTTATTGTAGCCTGATTTACTCAATTAGTCAACAAACTGATTCATTGCATGCCTACTACATGCCAGATATTGGCACATATTGGGGATAGGTCCAATGGTGAGCAAACACTTGGAGCTACTTTCCAGGAGCAAATAGCTTACTAAGGGAACAGGTCATAATGGCACAACAGGAATAAATGTGAAGTTGCACCTGTGCAGTAACAGGTCAATGCAGTGCTATTAAAACGTAAAATGAAGGGCCCTTTGAGAATCTGAGAAATCAGAGAAGGCTTCCTGAAAGAAGAGTCCTTTAAGTTAAAGGTAAAGAGGCAAAGAGGGTGGAAGGAGGAGCATTCAAGAAAGAGAAATCGGCATCTAAAAAAGGTGTCATGGTGGGAAAGAGGTTAGTGCTTTCTCTAACTGGAAAGAAGCCAGAGTGGCTGTGGGGGGTGGGGGGCTGGAGTATTATAAAATGAAGGTAGAAAGGAAGTCGGGGTGAGATAACTCACGGCTCTTTATCCAGGTTAAGGATCTAAGTCTTCATCCTGAAAGCACTGAGGCTCCCTAAAAGTTTCTTTGTCTCATTTGTTGTTTCTTAGCTCTATTTCTATTTCAGTAAATCTGAAACTGTCCCAAAGACCGATTCACTCTCTGTGGACAGGAATAATTTTTCTGAAAGCCCTTGACAAGCAGCTATACATGTATGAGGTACGCTGACTTCCCCTGCTATTCAAGACAGTTCTCTTTGCTTACTCTGGCACAGAAATTTGTTTCTTACAGTTCTAGAGGCTGGAAGTCTAAGACCAGGGTGCAGGCATGGCCGGGTGGGGGTCCTCTTCTAGGTTGCAGATTTCTCGTATTCTCACATGGCAGAAGGGGTCAGGGAGCTCTGTGGGGTTTCTTTTTATAAAAGCAGCAATCCCTTTTAAGAGCTCACCCTCAGAACCTACTATCCTTCCAAAGACCCTTGATTCCATTACCTTTGGGGGTTAGGATTTCAACATATGACTTTTAAGGGGTACACAAACATTCATACCATAGCAATGGTTGTCCAGATTTGTAAATTATTATGTATAAAAATACAGTTAAAACAAAGTTTATTTGCCTATATGTAAACATTTGGCATAGAGAGATGTATTGTATGTAAGGTAGTGAAATCATATATATTACACATACCATATATAATTAACTCAAGGATACATTTTTTTTTCACTGAAATTAGGATATATCTTACAACAGAAGGTTTGTCACATACTGTCAGCATCTTTTCTTTCTTTCTTTCTTTCTTTCTTTCTTTCTTTCTTTCTTTTTTTTTTTTTTTTTTTTTGCATTTTTCTGAAGCTGGAAACAGGGAGAGACAGTCAGACAGACTCCCGCATGCGCCCGACCGGGATCCACCCGGCACACCCACCATGGGGCGACGCTCTGCCCACAGGGGGTGATGCTCTGCCCATCCTGGGTGTCGCCATGTTGCGACCAGAGCCACTCTAGCGCCTGGGGCAGAGGCCACAGAGCCATCCCCAGCGCCCGGGCCATCTTTGCTCCAATGGAGCCTTGGCTGCGGGAGGGGAAGAGAGAGACAGAGAGGAAGGCGCGGCGGAGGGGTGGAGAAGCAAATGGGCACTTCTCCTGTGTGCCCTGGCCGGGAATCGAACCCAGGTCCTCCGCATGCTAGGCCGACGCTCTACCGCTGAGCCAACTGGCCAGGGCCTTTTCTTTCTTGGTGATACATAAAATTATAACATTACAGTTGGTAGTGTCTCAGATTCAAGTATTCAAGTCAAGTTCCTAGTAGAGCCTAAAACAGATATTGGGTTTATATAATTTATTGAAGGGTGTTCTTTAAAATTGCTTATAAGAGGAGTGAAACGGGAAAGGGAAAGGGACAGAGCCAGGCAGGGTCTTAGGTCAAGGCTAGCCTCTGGCTGGTCCACAGGAATTAGATCCAAAGCATGAATTCCATCCCAGTTTTACCCCCTTGAGGCAAGGGGCCTTTTGTGACCCCATTAGTCAGTCACTGACTATGGGCTTCCTTTAGTGGGGGTCATAACCTGTCAGCTAAGTACCCTTAGCTGCAGGAGCAGTAGGGGGGTGGTAGCTAGGAGCATGATTAGACAACAGGTCACCATGATTAGGGGTTGGGGGCCTCCTCTTGCTCTAGGGCAGTGATTTTCAACCTTTTCCAGCTTAGAGCACACATAAACTAATTACTAAACTTCTGCGGCACACCAAAACTAGATTTTTTTTCCCACCTGACAAAGAAATAGGTATAATTTTGATTCGTTCACACTGGGCAGCTATTGTTGTATTGGCTGTTGTAATTTTTTTTTTTTTAATTGGAGGGAAGAGAGGTCAGTGCCCCTGATGAAACAGTCAGGTACTGCATGTTTTAAAAATTCCTGCAGCACACTGGTTGAAAATCACTGGTTTAGAGGATCTGGGGGGCATTGTAGTAACCACTACAGAATCCTGATCAGCTTCGCAGTTCATTGTGCCACCAAGTGAAAACCAGCTTCTCCCAAGAAGAATGCGCATTCCCCTATTATGGTGTGATTCACAATGTCCTCAGTAATACCCTTAGAGTAGACTCAGTCACCTACTGTCTTAGAACTGTTTCTTCCAGGTCTCCAGAGGATAGGGCCATCAGATGCTGTGGGAAGCCGCATAGACTACAGGCACAGAGCTATTCTGATTTGCATAAGGCAGATGTGACTCCCGAAGGAATCTGCAGTCTCGTAAAGTGTGTGTGTTTGTGTGTGTGTGAGTGTAGAGGGGTATCCCAGAGGGAACCATAAAATAAGTGAAGTATACCTTCTCTGTCCCCTGCCCCACCTTTCTAGAATCTTCTCTCCACTCCTAGCATCCCTTCTCTCCACCCACATCACCACCACCCTTCCTCCACCTGTTCTCTGACTTTGGACTGTTTTCAGGATGTTTCTTTCTTGCTCTCTCCTCCCTTCCCCAGGAACGTATCTTAAAAAAAAGAGTGTTAGGGACTCTATGTGTTATCATCTGAGCATACTTGCATTTTAAAGACCACTTGGGAGAGGATACTGTTTACCAGAAAGAAATGAGTAACTTAAGGTGTCTGCAATCCAAATCATTCAACATGCACATGCTCCTAATGAAACTATAAACACAGGGTGACTGAATGAGGAAACAGCAGAGGAAAGTTTGGAAGATCTCATTCTGCTCTTTCTTGTTGGCATACTGGTCCTCCCCACGCTGTTAGCCTTCCCTAATTCTTCCTCTCCCTTCCTCCTTCTTGGCTTCCTCTGCATAAAGAGTGGAAGGATAGATGGCATTTCCAGGCCCAACTGAGGGCATAAACAAGGATGGAAGAGTTGTGATATATTATTTTTCCCCATTGCAGTGACAACAGCAGTAACAATGATGGCACAACCAGCAATTACTGAATGCTTTCTAACCTCTTGGTCCCCAAGCCTTGTAAAAGAACTTTCTGGTTAACAAGAGCTAAACTCCAATCTTTGGTTCCCTTTTTAACCTAGATTATCTTGAATACCCATTTGAGTTAACTTAGAAATGAATGCTAAAATAAGGAAAAATATTTGATTAATGTAGTCTTTCATAGACTTAGACTTCGCACTGCAGAGACTGGCTCAATTTAAAGAGATGCAGAGACCAAACAGAGAGATGGGATCCTGTGGATACAGAGCTGAAGAGAGTTTAGAGATCACACGATTCCAACTTTCTCATGGTACAGGGGAGAAAATTACATCCCAGCTAAAGTAAATTGTCCAAAGCCACAGAGTCCTAGAAAAAGATTTAGGCAGGCGAGGGTGACATATTTACAAAGGCAATTTGCCAATGAAGAATTTTCTAGATTTAAGTCACATTTTAATATGAAATCACAAGTTTGTGGGGTTTGTTTTTGTTTTTTGTTTGTTTGGGTTTTTTTGTGGCAGAGACAGAGAGAGTCAGAGAGTGGAACAGATAGGAACAGACAGACAGGAAGGGAGAGAGATGAGAAACATCAATTCTTTGTTATGGCTCCTTAGTTGTTCATTGATTGATTTCTCATATGTGCCTTGACCGGGGGGCTACAGCAAACTGAGTGACCCCTTGCTTAAGCCAGCGACCTTGGGCTTAAGCTGGTGAGCCTTGCTCAAACCAGATGAGCCCGCGCTCAAACTGGAGACCTCGGGGTCTCGAACCTGGGTCCTCTGCGTCTCAGTCTGACTCTCTATCCACTGTGCCACCGACTGGTTGGGCTGAAATCACAAGTTTAATGACAACTACAGTTAAACTAGGAATGAACGATGACAAAGACAGGAGAATGGAGTTGCTATGCTTCGTCTTCATTCTGAACTCTTTTCTTGAGCAGCTGGTGAGAAGGGCCATCACCATGTCACTGAGGTGTGTTCTCAGTGGTGTGTGCCCGTGATTAGGGCACATGTGCAATAGAACACCTGATGGAAAATGTGGGAAGAATAGTATTTTTTTCCATCAAAACCTTTCTTTACTATTTTAAGAAGTGACTATGTCTTTAGTTTTCAAGTGTTTCTCATTGCCCAAATGAAGTCTATCAATGATTTATGAAAGACAGTATGCAGATCACCAGTTGCTTACAAAGGTTAATTTCTGGTCCTACCTTACCCTACTGTGGTTGAATATTGTCAGCTTTATGAAAGGCAATAAAACACTGAATATTCAGTATACTTCCGTCTCTTTGGATGTCTAGAGGATGAATATGCTTAATTGCACATTATACGAGAGGCTGTTGGAGGGCACAAAAGAATGATAAATAAATAAATAGTGAATGAATGATTGAAGCAGTTCATGTATTCGAAGAGACTATAATTTGTCTGGCACACCAGATATGAAAGCATAATCATCCTCATTACCATCGTTGTTCCTAACTTTGAAGACTTGCTGTGGACAGGTACCATACAAAAGACTTCATGGGCATTATTCCATTTAATATTCACATCAACCTTTGGGAAGTAGCCATTATAACATGGCTTACAGATGAGAAGTCTGAGTCCCAGTGAGGCCTCCCTCCTGGCAGCAGCTGAGTCATGACTGTAAACCCAGGTCTCTCTGACTTTTCAGATTGTGATTCTCCATCGTGGCATTTTCCCTTCCTAGGAAAGCGCTAAAGGAAAACATGGTGACTAATAGTCAACCTGATTCATCAGGACAGAACTGGCTCCGACATGGAGTAGATCTGTTCTCAGCCGCTGATGCGGTTAATTCTGCCTGCTTTTGGCTTCGGTATGCTAAGTTCTCACCCTCCTATGTGGTGCGTGTGGAAGCTGACTGTAGACAGTAAAGTTTATAGAAGTCATGCAATGTGTGACTTGTTATTATGTGCGTTAAAGACAAGATAGAGAGTAATGTAGACACCTTTGCTCCTTCCTACAGGTTTACCGCATAGATTATGAATGTACTAAATTTGAGCACATTATCTTTCCCCCTTCCAAACCTGCATTTCTAGGTAGAAATAGGCATCTATTCCTGTTATTAGTTGAAATCCTAGGGTTTCCTGGGTGAGTTATGAATGGCAGTCACTCAATAGTTACCAAGACTCTACTAAGGGTCTGGTAACATCCTCAGTACTGCACAGACAAGGAAAGAAAGCCACAGCTTTTATCCTTAGGAAGCTGACTCCCATTGGAGACAGACACAGGGTAGCCAAACTTTGCAAATAAAAAATAGAGGACACCCACTTAATATTGCATGAGACATACTTACACTAAAACATGATCCTTTATCTGACATTCACATTTAACTGGGTGCCATGTATTTTATCTGGTGACCTTCGACTGACATAAAAATCCACCACATCCTACACAAAGGTGGCGTCTCTGCTGGATGTGCACACACAGCTCCCTAGACACACAAGAGGAGGAATGTTTTCCCTGGGATAGCCAAGGGAGGCTTCCCATGACTAGTTGGTCTGACTTGAAGGAATGATACATTTGCTGAGTGATCTTGAATAAGATTTGACAGGTAGAGATGGAGGTGTATGGAAATTCCAGCGATAGGGAACAGCACAGGTTTGAGATATTGCCTGGTGCGCATGGGCAATGGGAGAAAGGCAAGAATAAACACAGGGGTCAGATAATAAAGGGCTTTTGTGGAAAGGTGAATGAGTCAACAACAGCATTCTTCCACCAATAGAAAAACATCCGATCTATACCCTTCCTTCTTATTTTTTTTATATAATCAAACTCTGGCTAAATTGTGTTTCACACAATGTGGGCCATGGACCAATATTACTGTGAGAGGTAATTTCAGGTAATAATTCTGATGATTGGGAGTAGTAACATGGGGAATGTAGCACTAAATAACTTTGACTCGTGCAGCAGGAAAGTTAACTTTTTTTCTTTCAATTAAAAATGCTATTTTATTTTTTATGTGGACACTTTTAAAAGTTGATAGACTTCTAGAGCAGTTTTAGATTTAGAAGACTTGAGCAGAAAGTTAGAGAGTTCTCATAAACCCCTTTTGGTCCCTTTTCTAGTCTCTTTCAATGCTGGTTACTTAAGAAGAGAGTCTTAGTTTGGTTTATTCTAGCTTTAAAACCTCTGTAGTACTTCATCCTATGGGGGGTGGGTGGAGAGAGACAGAGAGAGAGAAAAAAAATTAGGAGGAGGAGAAGGTGAGAGGGTAAGAGAAGGAAGAGGAGGAAAAAGAAAAGAGGGGAGAAGAGGGGGGGAGGAGGAGGGAGCGAAGGACAGAGGCGAGAGAGCATTCAACCTGTGAGTCTTTGACCAGCCACATTCCAAGTTAGACTAGACAACAAATACCATTTCATTTTTTACTGGTGTCATGCAGACTTTCAGGAACTCTCCTGAAAGAACAAAATATGTCAGCAAAGGTAATTTCTCTGAAATCCATTTCCTGAATCAGAGCACAACAACCTGAGTATAACACCCAAAAAGGTTGATGCAGAAAGTAGATTTTTGTTGTTTTGAGAGAGTTTTTCATATTAGCTCGTCATTCCTCTAGTCTCCTCTAGCACACCTGGGCTCACATTTCGGCTCAGTCATTTCCTAGCTGTGTGACCTTGGGCAAGGCACTTCACCTCTCTGGACTTGCGTGCTTATAAAATGAGAACAGTTTTATCACAGGGTCGCTTAACATATAAATAATACGGTGTGTGGAATTCTTGAGCCTCATTATTTGTCAAGACCTGCATCGGTATGTCACTGTGGATTCAACTCCAATGCAGGGCTCCGTACTGCGTTTAGTTGTCATGTCTCCTTGCTCTTCTCTGGTCTGTGCATTGGGCTGGATACCAGGGAATTAGAAGAACATGCTCGTCTATGGCCATAGCACCCTGAACGCTCCCGATCTTGTCTGATCTCGGTAGAAGAACATGCTCTCATCCTCTGGGAGTGACCCACGAGGACTGGGAGGTAAAGAACATCTACCTAAAACAAGAAATGATGATTCAGACAGAAAGCAGAAGCAGAGGACAGAAATACCCAGAAATATTCTGGTGCCCAGGAGCCTTCTAACTTTTTTTTTCTAACCTTGTGTGATAAGGCTGGCCACATCTCTGTTTTGGATTTTATCAAGCAAATTTTATTTTAAGTGACTATAACAGTGCTTGGGACAGAGTAGGTGCTCAATAAATATTTGTTGAATGATTTGTAGGTGTTGCTTTTTGCTCAAGCTGGCATGTGTTGGTTCTTTACTCTTTATTCCAAGGGGTTCTAACAGAGCACGTGGAGCCTGTGCTTCATCAGAATCAGAGTGATTACTGGCTCTCTAGGACAGGGGTCCCCAAACTTTTTACACAGGGGGCCAGTTCACTGTCCCTCAGACCGTTGGAGTGCCCGACTATAAAGAAAAAACTATGAACAAATCCCTATGCACACTGCACATATCTTATTCTAAAGTAAAAAAACAAAACGGGAACAAATACGATATTTAAAATAAAGAACAAGTAAATTTAAATCAACAAACTGACCAGTATTTCAATGGGAACTATGGGCCTGCTTTTGGCTAATGAGATGGTCAATGTCCGGTTCCATATTTTTCACTGATAGCCATAACAAGTGATATGACGCACTTCTGGAGCCCTGTTGCGTACATCCCATGTCACCAGAAGTAGTACTGTACGTGAGCGATGCCGTGCTTTGCGGCGCTGCCACATACAGTACTCCAGGAGCACAGGATGCGGATACATCCTGTGCTCCTCTCACTGACCACCAAAGAAAGAGGTGTCCCTGCTGGAAGTGGCCTCAGGGGGCCACATGTGCCCCGCAGGCTGTAGTTTGGGGACCCCTGCTCTAGGACTTAAACCCCCTAGTGGTCATGTGGTGGTAGCCCCATGGTGGGCACAGTTAATAAGAGAAGAAACCCTATTCTCTGAACTCTAAATGTCTGAGCTATTTTAGTTTAGTATTTTTTTTAGAAAATATATAGGTAGTAGAATGACTTTCTGGCTTTTGTTTTTGTGGGATTATTTTTAATTTATATACCTGTAGGAAGGCAAGGAGGGAGAGAAAAATGACACAGTTCTAGGGAACACACCGGAAAAACAATTCTGTACTGCACACAAGGGCTTCATGGGGAAGAAGCCTCTATATATTTGGAGTGCACCAGGGCAATGAGACATTTGTTTGTTTCCAGATCACTGCGAAAAACTCCATCTTTGGTGACCTCTGGGAAACCTTCTCGATGACCTGGCATTATCGAATACCCATGCAGCGTCTCTGTTGTGAGGTCATAAAAATACTGCCTCAAGAATGTGCTCAGAGTAAACGGAAAGGGCACTTTAGAGAGCAGGAATGACACAATCGCTGCTAGCACAATACTTTGAAGCGGTTTCGCAGTGAGGTTGCAATGTGAAATTCAACCTGTAAAGCATTAGGAGAGAGACCGGTGGAACATGACAGTATTTGGTGGAAATAAAAACACGAACGCTTTGTTGTGGGCTTTTAGAATGCTGCCAGTGTATTTTTGTTCTGGAGATCAGCTTACATTAGCTCTTGAATCTTTGCTTCTAATTTTTTAGCATCAGCGCCACAAATTTCAAAAATCTGTTCACAAATACACAAAAGGTGAGATATTGATTGGTTCACACATTGCAAAGATGTTGAAGCTTTGAGGAGTTTTGCTTCTCCTCATAAAATTAACCTCTACTCATTTTTATCATCTACAAGATCCTTCATCTATAAATATACATTAAACACATTAAACTCATGATGTCTTGTTTGGCACCTTTTCAAAATGGTTTGTGCTAGTGTTTTGCCAAATTTATGTAATTCTGCATAATATTCCTCTAAACGAAGATCTAGAACATATAATGTTGTTGAAAATGAGGAGACCTAGTCATTGAAGTGTGTGAGCTTTTACCCATTGGTATTAAGGGCTTGTTAACTCATCTATGTGATTTCCTGAGGTCAAATGGCTTATGATTTCCCATTCCCTGACTTTTGCCCAGGTAACAGTATTGCAATCAATTGCTTCTAAGCAGCACATTCCCTCCCCGCCAATTCTCACGTCTCTGAATCAGGAGATAGTCCATAGCGGACGGGGTGTTTTATCTGAAACATGTTTCAGCAGTATATAAAATAATGGTGCATCTGTCAGTGAGCATCTCATATTTGATGAAACAGAAAAGTTAAAGACCTTATTATCCATTATCACTTTAGTACCAATTGCCTGAGGTAGTTGGAGAGAAGGATCAGTGTGGGTGGGTAAACTGAGGCTGGGGTTGGCTGACGATTTCAGTTTCCAGTGAGGGAGATTTCAGCAGCCAAAATAAGGTGTCTGGACTTTGGGGCAGGGGTTGGAGAAGTTTAGAACTGACTTCAAAGCTCCGTGTGCAGCAGAGAGGAAACTATCCCCAGATCTAACGTGCCTGCCTCCCCAGCGTTCAGTCCGGCGCTGCCTGTGGGCATCATGGTTCACCGCGTTCCTTTAAAGGAAACCCCTGTCTTATGACTCTGCCTTGATCCCGTTTCACTTACCGGCTCGCCCACAGATCCACTTCTACAGCAGCAAATTGCTCTTTTGAGTCTTGAGAATAGGGTTACCTGAGTGTGGGTGCAGAATTTCATGGTTTATCTGGGTTGTCTGGTGTGTAGCCATCTCCTCTATAAAATGTTCCCTTGGCCTAGGCCACAGGGGAGGAGGGTGTCAGGAAGGGTCTGCGAGAGTCTCTCTTCCCTAAGAGTCAGGTGGCTGCTGGCTGCTGGCTCTAGGCAGGAAGAGTTCCACAATCCTCTGAGGCCAGAGCAGGTACCCAGACAAGAAGTCCTGGCAAGAACACGTGCAGGGCTTGGCCACCGGAATGACCAAACTTGCCAGGGAGCAGAAAAAGGCACTAAGCTTAGCTCAGTGACCAGAGTGCTAAGTCCACTGGCAGGACGCCAGGGGCGCGGTGAGGCAGCGTGCTCCGGAAGGCTGGAAGCTGAGAGAGAGGGGAAGGCCTTTTCAATTCCTATTCCCTGGGAGGCAGCCGGTTCATCCTCTGCACCACTGCTGCGGCGGAATGCAGGGTCTGACATTTGAGGTCCCACCACAGTCTCATTCTGTCTATGTTTCTCATAGCACTTGGAAGGTAGGTGTCACTGTGTCTGCAGTGGTACTATGTCTATGGTTCTTCTCTAGTGGCTTCTGTCCTAGACCCTTAGCCTCTACTCTTCTGCTTCAGGAGTAGCCTGATTCAAGTGAAGGCACATGCAACAGCTGAGCAGAAGAGAGACACTGGCAAGGAAGGGGTGGAAAGTCCCCAGGTGTGCCTGTTCCCCATGACCACCGCCATGTAATTCTAGACAGTCCCCTGGACCCCCAGTGGTCCCTTAGGAGATAGTTTTGATATCTCTATGGGAATAACTTCAATAAATCTGATTATGCCTGCTTATTTTAGGATCCCCTTCCCCCACCACCACCAACAGGCACTGTAGAGCCAAAGAGCGTTTGGGGCACCTACAGAAAGAAGGGTTTCCCTTTTTGGAGGAGACTGCCCCTCGTGCAGGGATGGCACAGGCTGGGGGGGGGGGGGACTCCGAAACGGGAGAGCACAGCCCTGAAGGAATATTTCCAGAAAGGGATGATTTCCATGACCATGGAGTTACGACAGGCCTATTCTGTGACACCAGGAGGGCCACCAAGGGCAGCCAGAAGCTACAGGTAGTAAGAGCCTTGGCCACTGTGAAATTTGACTTCTCTTTCTTCCATATAGATTGAACCGAGTACGGACAGCATCACCCACCCTGTTACCTAAACCAGGAAACCACGGCCGCAATAAAAAGAATCATACACACTCAGGCAATTGCACAAATTCTAAGCATACGGTTTGGAGAATTATTACAAAAGAGAGAACATCTGCACAGCCATGTCCAGACCAAGATACAGCGCTTTAGCAGCCCGGCACCTCCCTCCAATCATTGCTCTGTGCCCAAAGGCAACCATTAATCTGGGCTTTTCATCATCAATTAGTTCAGTCTGTTCTTGAACTTCTAGAAATAGAATTCTACATTATGTATTCTTCTGTGCCTGGCTTCGCTCACTTAACGTGATGATATTTATCTGTATAAGTGGCAGTACATTCATTTTTCAGTGATTTAAAAAAAAAATTATTTCCTTGCATGACTAGAACAAAATTTATCCCTTTAGGCTAGGAACAGTCATGCTGCCGGGAACATACTTTTCTCCATCTTGGCAGGGATGTCTTTGGGGACAAATGAGCACTCATTTCTGCGGGGGTTCTGTTGTGTCCCTGAAAGTGGGACTCCTGAGTTCAGCTCTTAGCAGGAGATGCCCTACAGGTTTTCAATGTGATTGTAACAGCTCACACTCTGCCAGCAGAAGACAGTGTCCTGGTCGCTCCACGTGCTCAGCAGCGCTGGGTTCGGCCAGTCTCTTTCATGTTAGCCGTTCTGGTGGCTTTAGGTGGGGTTAAATTTGTCACTGAACTCCATGGATTTTTAACTCATCCACTTTCACTTGCACTTTAGCAACAGCTTATAATTGTTTCTCTGTCTCCAGTCTTGTGTCTCTTAACCACCTTCCAACCCCCCTTTAATTAACATAGTTTCTTTTTAAAGGGTGGGGGATTTGTTTTCTTTTGTTTTTAATTTTATTTATTGACTTTAGAGAGAGAGGAAAGAAGAGAGAGAGAGAGAGAGACATCAATCTGTTCCTGTATGTGTCCTGACCAGGGATCGAACCAGCAACCTTTGCTTATCAGGATGATGATCTAACCAACTGAGCTATCTGGCCAGGGCCCTTCTCTCCCTTGAGGCCCAAAAAACAATTCCAGTCATGCTGTCCTTCTCTGCAAAAATTTTCAATGTTTCTCCATCATCATTGAATCTGAGCTTCTTACACAGATTCCTTGATTTTGTCTGGTCTACATTGAATGTTCTCCCTGCTGTGAACTCTGAACTGTAGCAACATGTTCTAGAAGAATTCATTTAACACAGGGGTCCCCAAACTACGGCCCGCGGGCCACATGCGGCCCCCTGAGGCCATTTATCCGGCCCCCACCGCACTTCCGGAAGGGGCACCTCTTTCATTGGTGGTCAGTGAGAGGAGCATAGTTCCCATTGAAATACTGGTCAGTTTGTTGATTTAAATTTACTTGTTCTTTATTTTAAATATTGTATTTGTTCCCTTTTTGTTTTTTTACTTTAAAATAAGATATGTGCAGTGTGCATAGGGATTTGTTCATAGTTGTTTTTTTTTATAGTCTGGCGCTCCAGTGGTCTGAGGGACAGTGAACTGGCCCCCTGTCTAAAAAGTTTGGGGACCCCTGATTTAACATATACTTAGCTGACCTGTGGTGGCGCAGTGGGTAAAGCGTCAACCTGGAAACGCTGAGGTTGCCGGTTCAAAGCCCTGGGCTTGCCTGAACAAGACACATATGGGAGTTGATGCTTCCAGCTCCTCCCCCCTTCTCTCTCTCTGTCTCTTTCTCCTCTCTAAAAATGAATAAATTAAAAAAAAATTTAACATATACTTAGTCAGTAACTACTACAAATCAGACAAAAAATCTCCTTGTGAAGCTTAGAGTCTAGTGATTATTTAGTAATTTTATATTATTGTTATATTATTATCAAACAATTCCTGAATATACCCATACTCTCTTAGAAGTCTCTGTTTCTTCCCATCTTTTTCACTTGTGAATCCTAGCCATCCTTCAAGATTTAAGTCACGAAGTCTGCCCTGAAGTCTCTCTACCTGTGATCTCAAAGTACCCTGTCCACTCTGCTATTAAAGAGATGATTTTGTTATTTTTCTTCCCCATTAGTCCAAGGATGGGAACTGTATCTTATTTTTTCCCTCCATATTTTTAGTATCTAGCCCAGAACTTTACAGCCACGTGCTTGATTCATGGTTTTAGGCTAATAGTGAGTTCAGCAAAGTGGATTTCTAGCATTGAAGTACAGGTCTGAGACTCTGGGTAGCGCTAAGTTTCAGGTACTAAAAGGCACACATTTCTCATGCTGTGAACTCATCTTATTGTTTTTCTGTCCAGTTCGCCAAAGGTAAATGTTGTATTTGTGCCTCCTTGTCTAGCATGGGCTTTCCACACAGGAGCTAAATGAATATAGTTAATGAAGGAGGAGCAGCTTACTGATAGCTTATTTCATAAGTAGCCTTTTCTTGAAGAGATAATATATGTGTAAAGCCAGTTGCCATGGCCACCATCACAGCTGCCTGGCCAATGCAGGTTCAGGTTTGATTTGGACAGGCGGTAATGAAACAATGGAGCCAAGAACTGGTGGGCCATTAGCTTTCATCCTAGCTTGCACCAAGCGGGCAAGAAAATATACACAATGGGAAAACACTTCCCTTACCATTCAGGGCTCCCAAAGCCACTGACTCATCCGAGTATTCCTAGAATCCAAGGTTTCTAGCTCACCAGCCTTATTCACCTCTGTTCCCCATCTCCTTCTCTCTGCACAAACTTTGTACAATCTGGCTTCTCCTTCAGCACTCCACCATCTTGGCTGCCTCTCCTTGCAATGCTAATTTCAGGAACCGAGAGAGAGAGCCCCTTGTCTCCTTTATTTTATAGTGTAGAAATTAAAGCCTTTAAGCCAGTATACAAATAAGAAAGTCTCTGATACAAAGCCATTTAATCTGAGGCATAAATGGGATTCCTCATGCACCACCCCACATCATGCAACAGTCAAGGGTGTAGAGAAAAGCTTAGTGTTGAGATCTTAGTATTAAAAGGATGGGAAAGGCTTAGTCTTAAAACTAAGTTAGGTTATAAGGACCCTGCCTGCTTACAGCCTGTCCCCCACACTCAATGCAAACTATAAGCGAGCAAACATATACATCCTATTTGCAAACTTATTTGACTCACAATATGCAAGGCAACTAACATATTTTTTCTGCTCAAAATGTTCTCTCATTTTAACCTGAATGTTTGGCTGTGTCCCTCAAAGACACACTCTGCTCTGAGGCATTAGGGGGCAATGTTTACTCCTCTCTCCTCCATTTCCATGGACCGCCGGCACCCTAGTAATGACAGCTAATGACATTTACATGCCCTGGTTCACAGAGACCGCTGAGATATGGGGTGGCTGCCTATGCGTAACTGAACACCTATGTCCAACAGGCATTAAAAGAAACTTTCACTTGGACATTTTTGAATATACACAACAACAGATTAATGAAGCAAACTTTCTTGTTTACCCATCATCATTCAGCTGCAACCAGCGAGGCAGTTTTTCTGTGTTGTTTTAATGCCAAAGATATTAAATCCTCAACACAACATCTATTACTGTTACTGGGGAAATGTGAAGAGGCTGGAGTCAGTGATCCCTTCCTAACGAATGCACTTCTGAGAGTCTGCATTAGGGACGCTGGCTAATGATGCACTCACAGAATAATTACAATAAAATGTCTTGGCCAGCTGATACGTAAGGTGGTTGCGTGAATACTGCAGTTACATTCGGACCAGCTGTATGAAAGCTCCAACACTTTTCAGACATCTATACTGAGTTAAAAACAATGACAATGACAACGCCATTCTCAAAGTAACAGCAATGATAACAATACAAACATAAAAGCCCGAACAACCACCCAACATAAGACATCTTTGGTGGGGGTAGGTAGCTGTAGAAATGTTTGTATGTACAATTCTGTAATTTGTAATAGTATAATGGTTTTATTCTTTATGAAGGGTTTATCCACTCAGGTGATAAGTCTTATTAGTAAGGTGGGAAGGATAGGTCTAACGAGAGAACTGTTAAAAGTACCTTACCCTTCTATTGAAAGGTGGCCAGTGTTACTGTTAGTTCCTATCTTGCTCTTTCTCTGACTCCACCCAGGCCCATTCCTTTCCCAGAACCCTCTGCATCACACTGCAGGTGTTAGCACACTTCCCCTTACACTTTCACAACCCCCTGGCACATGTAAACAGCCAGTTAGGGTTTCTGGAGTTGAGCCAAAGCAAACCAAGAAGTCAGGCCTCCTTGAAATAGTCTGTTTCCAATAGCTTGAATTTACATAGATGTGAATTGAAGCACAGAGCATGTTGAAGCAATCTATTATCTAGTTTTCCTCCAATCTATAAAAGTTGGCCTTTTCCTCAACTTATTCCAAGAGTCAGATTTCAGTAAATTACCCACTGATTTTCCTTTTGTTGTAGCAGATTTCAAAACTCTGCCTACATACGTTGCTTTGAGCGCTGGTGGCATAAATAATGACTAACGTACTTAGTCATTGTTTTGACTTAGTTTGTTGACTGACAAACTTTTCTGTAAAGGGGCTGATAATACCTATTTTAGGCTTTGCAGGCCACACAGTCTCTGTCGAAACCACTCAAATCTGTCACTATAGTGAGGAAGTAGCCATAGACAACATTTAAATAATGGATATGGCTGTGTTCCAGTGACACTTTATTTACAAAAACTAGGAGAGGATTAGATTTAGTTTGGGGGCTGTAGTTTGCCAACCCTTATTCTATGCCATTAGCCCAAGCTGTTGAGGATACACAGGAAACTTCCCGAGAGCCAGTCACTCAGTACAATGTGGCTTTCTCTTGAAGGGAAAAGGGGGCATGAGTCTAACATGGGACTTCATGGTAAGCCACACTGGAATAGGAAAAGTACTTTTAGACTCTGGCCAGAGGGGATATCATTCTTCCCATTACTGGAAGTATGGGATGGGCGTATGAATGGTTTTTTTGTTTGTTTGTCCCCCCCCCCCCATATGAATGGTTTCAGAGCCATTTTCTTCAATGGCACACGGTCCTGTTCTCAGGTTTCCCCTAGAAAATCGAAATCCTAGAAAAATAGGCTTGTTTATCGTTTCCCTCCCCCCCCAACATCCCTCCAAGTTCAGAGTCGAGCTTGTTAGTTAAGTCTAGATGAAGCAAGAGTTCATGTCTACCTTCTCCCTTTTGGGGGTGTTCTGCTAAGGGGACAGGTCCTCTCTCCTCCCATGGCTCTTCTGAAAAGCACACCTGAAGCAGGCCTCAGGTCTGTCTTCTAGCGACAGGCCTGGAAGGCTATCGCCCTCTGACCTTACTTTTGGGGATCAATAGTGGTGAGAGGCAGCAATATCTCCTTCACCTGGTAGACAAGTTTCTCTTCCGTTGCCCCAAGTCCTCCCACAGGTGGATCACATCAAGGTCTAGGTTTCAAGGGATAGTAAGATGTCTATTGACGTAGGTCCAAGCCATGGCCTTCAATTAGTGCAATTTGGCAGTACTGTCACATACAACAAAGGTGACGTTTGATTTTCCACATGACTCCGTGGAAGAAAGGAGTTAACACAGCAGATCTGGTAGCTTACACCTTGCAAGAGTGTCGCCAAGAGCCCCACAGTAGAATACTCACCGGCCCCCAGGAAATTTGGTCCTCTGAGTTCTTTGTGTGAGTGATGGATGGTGTTACTATCCACACCTGGAGTGGAGGACCATGACACATTGGCTTGTCACGTTGCTTTGTGTAAACATCAGCATTGATGATGTGCACCTGGTTTCGTTTTTGGAGTCCTGAGTTTCCACTCTCATGGCTAGTTGTGTAGCAATGGTCGCCCAGCATGATATGTCTATGTGACCAGTTCCTACCTAAAGTCCTCAGACCCTGAGACTTTGAAGAGCATTTCTAAGATAAAGACATTCTGCACATGTCCCTAAGTTCATTGCTAGAGGGAGCGCTCCTGTGTGTCCTCGGACAAGAAAGAGCGTCAGAAGTCTGTGCTGGACCCCCTGGACTCCATCAATGCATATCTTTCGCCTGCTCCGTTAACTCTGCACTCTTTGCTGTGATAAACCTTAGGTATGAATACAACCTGCTACCAAACTTGTCTTTCCGGAGAATCACCCAATGAAATACTCCAATTTTGAAATTTAAAATTCAGAGAAGAATGGGGCAGGGACTAGGGTGCAAAATATAAGGGGTGCCAGAAACTCAGGATTCAAGATAAATAATATTTTTAACAAACACTTTTAAAAGTATTAACAATTAACGCAAAAACCCACGATAAACAAAACATCAAAAATTCAAGTAAAGGCAGGATTCCACCCCATACCTGCAATATCCTGCTTCCCTTGCCTCACCCTGACTCCTTCCCTGGAGAAAAGAGGTACACAAGCTGTCACTGCCTTTCCGCTGCTAAAGCCAAGAGCAGCACCTGTGGCACTATTGCCAAAGGATGCTAAAGGGTGAAAAATAGTAGTGGCACTTCTCTGCCTTTCCCTCCATCTCATTCAGTTCTTGCCTCCTCTGGTCAGTTGACCTTTGCCAAGGTATCATATCCCTATGGGGCCGATAGTTACCCTTTTAGGGATCTGCACACTTTGGAACCCTGAAGGCCACGTGAGAATTCTTTTTCCCCCTTCTCATGCAAAACCCTTTCATGTATAAAACAATCCTTAACAGGTTGGCTGTCATTGGGTAGGTAACTCCTCAATGCTAAGATGACTTAGCTTAAATGGATATTGTAGTTATTCAAAGAGCCTTAGAGATTTCTCATAACATTTATTTCTAAATTTCTATTTATTTCTAAGTTTTCAGGAAGAGAAGTGCACAGGTAGATCCTGGGGCTCTATTAGAGGTATACACCAAGTTCAGTGCTAGGGCCCCTTATATACATTTTCATGATAGCTGTTCAAACATAATAGAGTCCCTATTTCACACAGCAGGAAACTGAGCCCCCAGGTCATTAAAGCACATTCCCAAAATCACCCACTAATAAGAGACAGAACAGGGGTTCAACCTACACCTATCTGACTGCTGAGATGACAGAAATTAGCTGCAGACACTCTTTTTAGAGGGTGGGTCAAGCATTATTTGCTATGAACTTGAACCATGAGCATTTGGGAGGGTGATTTTCCAGGGAGTACCATCCTCCTCACTTACTACAATATTATGTCACCTCTTGACCTTGCTCGACTCCTGAAGACACCGAGTTTGTGAGCCCTGCTTCCAACACTGTCCTCTGTTTAGCCCACAGCGTTGCTCCTACTTGGAATTCTTTTTACCTCTGTACCTTTGTCAGTGAGGGTACTGTCAGGAATGACTTCCATGACCTCAGCAAGAGTCCAGTGCTTCACAAGCATAAAGGCAAAAGTTTACTCCTACTTAACATGAAAGCTCAGTTCTTCTTTTGAATTATTCATTTGTGAGTAATTTATTTCTTTGCATCTATGTGCCCTTATCCCATCACTTTGACGAGAAGACTGAACTGCATTATATTCTATCAAGGAATGAAAGGTGGGGGCCAACTGCGGTCAGTGGCTCATATTTGAGCAGTTGGTCAAGACTTGCTAAGCTTTGTTACTCTACTTTCCCCTACTCACCAAAGTTAGTAACCAAGGGGATCTACGGATCAGCTTTGGAGGCTCGTCAAATACCCCAGTATTATATGCACATTTTAGTTCGTGTGCATACGTGCATTTTACTGGAGATAATTTATAGTCTTTCTTGGCTTTTAAGAGAGTCTTATATAAGCCAAATTTATGAAATACTTATAACAGAATATATGTATAAAATTCTGGGTACAAAAACCAGCCAAGGTTTTGGATGCCCTACCTGGAAGACACCACAGGAATGCACTTAAAAAAAAAAAAAAAAAAGAAACCACAATTAATCTTCCTGGAACATGATGTGATGATGTCTCAGATGAAAACACTAAGGAAGACAGCAGGAAAGAACAAATCCACCTTACTTATCACCTGTCAATTGGCTTTGTCTGTCCTGTGCCCTAAAACTGTGAAACAATGGCAGCTGTTGTTTACAGTGCATCCCTGCCAGATGTTTATCCAACCTCTGAATCAGGGGTCCCCAAACTTTTTACACAGGGGGCCAGTTCACTGTCCCTCAGACCGTTGGAGGGCCGGACTATAAAAAAAAACTATGAACAAATCCCTATGCACACTGCACATATCTTATTTTAAAGTAAAAAAACAAAACGGGAACAAATACAATATTTAAAATAAAGAACAAGTAAATTTAAATCAACAAACTGATCAGTATTTCAATGGGAACTATGCTCCTCTCACTGACCACCAATGAAAGAGGTGCCCCTTCCGGAAGTGCTGCGAGGGCCGGATAAATGGCCTCAGGGGGCCACATGTGGCCCGCGGGCCGTAGTTTGGGGACCCCTGCTCTGGATGAAAACATCCGGCACCAAGGAATGCCCATTGTACATGATGGCCCTAGGTCATTGTTATTAGCTTAATTTTTTTTAGTTTTTTAATGTTTCCGATTGTTTAATATCTTGAATATATTTAAAATGAGTGAGAATTGAGACCAAGACCGAATACCAAAATCGCGATAGGATGATGCTTTCTGGGGGTCATAGTTAGGGAACGCCGGAAACCAGCTACAACAGGCTGTAGTATTTGAATAGCGGAGGTAATCCTGAGATTCTTGGCAGCAATGAAAAAAGAGAAACCCAAGGGATCCCTGAAGTCTTCTAATTGGATGCAAAGGAGCTGATCATATTTTCAAGGGATGCAAACATTCTCCAAAGTCTGTATTCAAAGAGGAGTTACCAGAAAGAAGGCTTTTTGTACAACATACATTTAAAAAGAGCTAATGCAGAGTGGCTCTTTGCCAGTGAATGAAGGGCTGGAGCAGAACAGAAAGAATTCAGCCAGGATGCAGAGGATGGAATGGATTTAGAAAGGAGAAAGCATCCTCATTTCTGAGAAAGAAAAGGAGAAGACAGTATAAGGTGACACAAAGAATTTGACATGTAGGTGGGGGAGGTTGAGGGAGTATATATTAAATAACTTCAATTTTCAAGGGAAATCTCAAGAGAGGACATAGTTCAGCTTATTTGGGGGGAAAGATTATTTAAATCTATTGCACCAATGCTATTACAGTAAATACATACAAACAGGAGCTGAATATAAAATTCTACAGCTGGCATGGCATACAAAATGCTTTCATTCTTTATCTTGCAGACAATCTTGACAAAGTTTGAGCATGCTTTTTTTTACTTTACATATATTCTTCATAACACTTTTTAATTGCACACTATTTCATAGAGTAGATATATTATAAATCACTTAACCATTCTACTAAGAAAGGGCATTTCACTCCCTCACATATTTTATTAGAAATAAATGCTATAATTGCTATACATTTAGCTGTTTATTTTTCCTTGAGTTTATTTCTGAAGCAAAAGTTCCCAAGAATGGAATAATTGTGCGAAGGGAATGAAATGTTCTTTTAACAGTGTTGCAAAGTCACCTTTCATAAGGTACGCACAATTGTCAATGCTCTCGGCCATATATGTTTCTATTGAAATTACTGGTTTCGTCACACATCAAGTACTTCAACATTCCACTCCATTAATACTTTCAAAGTAACAACTATCATAACATACCGAGCACTTACTCTGTGTCAGGATGGGTCTAAAAATTTTAGCCATGTGAATTTATTTAATTCTCACAACCACTGCATGAGAGGAAAAATTTATTATGACCTCTGTCTTTACAGACAGGGAACTTAAGATCCAAAGAGGTTGTTAAGTCAATTGGCAGAAAGTGGTCGATCTGGTATTTGAACCATGGAAATCTGAATCCAGAATGGTCGACCACAAGGCTATATGGCCTCGTGATCATTTTTGGTCAACGTTTCCCCAAGTGTTGTTGTTAAACACTTGTATGCATTTATATGAGAATTTCTTCATGTCCCTTTTTTTTTGGTAAGATTCTTTTTAAATGGTTCTGCCCCAGGGGCATATTTCTTATGGATTTGGACCTCAGATGGTCTGAATGCGATTTATTAAAATTCATGCATTTTTTTAACTCCTTGCCAATACGTAAAGTTCAGAAATTAAGAAGTACATTGCTCAGTATTAAAAATAAATGCAGTTGTTTCATCCATCCAGGATATGCTAGTCTTTTTATTTTTATTTTTTTAACTCTAATGGTTCTATAATCTATTTTCAGCCTTGCCAGTTATCATGAAAACATACCTTTTGGGCTTGCTTGAACAGCTGAAATGTGGGTATTATTTTGATCCGACAAACTTCAGCCAACTCCTGGGAAGGAAAATGGCTCAAAGTCACAATGTTGGTGTCCTCTCTCTGCACCACGTGTGGAACTTGATGACTCCTCAGGGGGTGTGTCTGCAAGCTCAGGGACAGCCTGCACTTACAGGTTCTCCTGCCCCGAACTTCTCTGTCAGGGCCTCAGAGTTTTGAGGGTGTTACACTAGAAAATGACTGTACCCAGCCTTCCTGCGGTTCTCACCCCAGGGCTCTAGGAGAGCGGAGAGATGGAGGCCAAACAGAATAGAGTGAATGACTAAATGTGCTCTGTTTAAAAGAGCTTGTGAAAGGGCCCCAATGAGACTGAAGGTGGAGAAAATATTGCCAAAAAAGAAAAAAGAAAGAAAAAAGAAAGAGTAAAGATATTTTTATAACTTGCTCTTGAGACATGGTCTTGCATTTTAAGTAAGGCTTACATTCTCTCTCTCTCTCAAATATAATTTCCATGATAACAACTAATAAAATATTGCTTTCATTAAATAATGTTGTGCATTTTGTTTAACCTTAAAAGACAAAGAGCTAGCCTGACCAGGTGGTGGGGCAGTGAATTGAGTGTTGGCCTGGGACGCTGAGGACCCAGGACCAAAACCTCTAGATTGCCGGCTTGAGTGTGGGTTCATCTGGCTTGAGCACGGGCTCACCAACTTAAGGGCAGGATCATAGACATGACCCCTTGGTTGCTGGCTTGAGCATGAAGGTCGCTGGCTTGAGCCCAAAGGTCTCTGGCTTGAAGCCCAAGGTCACTGGATTAAGTCCAAGGAACCTGGCTTGAGCAAGGGGTCATTCACTCTGCTAAAGTCCCCCTCTCCCCACCCGTCAAGGTACATATAAGAAAGCAATCAATGAACAACTAAGATGCTGCAATGAAGAATTGATGCTTCTCATCTCTCTCCCTTCCAGCCTGTCTGTCCCAGTGTCCCCCTCTCTCTCTTGCTAAAAAAAGAGACAAGCTTAAAAAGTCAAACAGTAATGTGTCAGTGAGGGTGTGGGGAAATCAGAATGCTCATACATTGCTGGTTGGGGTGCAAAATGTTTTAGAAAATAGTCTGTCAGATCCTTAAAATGTTAAATATACAGTAATCATATGACCCAACAATAGATATAGACCCACGAGAAAACATATTAAAGGGCAAAATGGGTGAATAACAGATTTTTTGTTATTCTAAAGTTCAAATTCAATCTCATATATAATATATATGTCACTACTTATTATTTGCCCTCATTATAAATGAAAAAATGTTAGAAAGAATAATTTTGTAAGCATATGATCTCCATTAATAAAGCACATTTTGACTGAGGACCTGAAACTAATTATATTTGGGGGTTGGGGTGAGAAAGAAATGTCTAGGGACATAAAGAAAGAATTTCCTGAAATTTCTTGTGATGTTTAAAATAACCCTTACCCCATCCCCCAAAAAAGATACAGTAAGAGGAAAATAAGATATATTATAAAATGTCTATAATGCATTGAGTTAGAAATTGATTAATACTTTATTACAGGGTAAAAAGCATTTTTCCTCTTGATCCCAACTCCAACCAACTGGTGCCCTCTGCCTCCACCAAGCCTGCTGAGCAGGTTTCTGGGGCAGAAACCCAGAGCAGGTGGTGAAGAATGTTGGAATCGATTGGTAAAGTCTGATACAGTATGAGATGGGGGAGGGGCAGCAAGAGAGCCACACACTTGCTGGGTTTTTTTTTGTTTTTGTTTTTTAACTAATACAGAGCATGCAGAGCATCATGGGTGAATTTTTAGCAGTGTATCAGAAAGAATTGTGAAATTCTACTTGACTTTACAGTCACTGAGATGGTGCTCTCAGTGATGTGACATTCAGGTTTCACATATCTACATGGAAAGATTTAAGGCTCTTACCCGAGAATCGTCGACATCCACAGTAGCAAACATGACATTTTTGTATTTCAGAGACATTGCCTTGAAAAAAGAAAAGAATTCCATTAAGGTTAATTTCAAAATAAAATAATAATAATAATAAAGAAAAAGGAAAGAATTAAAATTCCCTATTAGCTTAGTGTTAATATCAAGTTACACACTAGAAGTGTCTTTTTGCAAAACCAAGAAATGAACAGAAAGGTTGTTCAAGACAGCCAAGCATCACTCTAGCCTTCCACTGCTGCCTAGAACTTGAAGCACCAAAAGTCGAATGACATGATGCCAAGGTCAAACAAAGGTCAGTGGCAGAACCAGAGTTTAAAGACCCAAACTGAAGATTAGAGTTTCAAAGTTGAAAAAGGATACAAAGCAAAGAAACAATGACACACACGTGGTGGACCCAGACTTACCCTGTGGGACAGAGGGAGATAGAAGCTTTTTCCTGGGCAGAGAGTATCTTCAGTGGTCTGAAAAATACAGATCTCTGAGCCAAATACTCAAACTCTGCCTTTATTATCTCTTTTTGCCAGGCTTTTTGGGAGGTGGTGCTGGTGCTGGTGGCAGGAGGCTCTTACGGCTGAGGAGACATAAAAATATTTGTGCTGACCATTCTCCTAATTGCGTTCTGCTTCCACTGCCTTCCTCTGTGCTGTACTGTGTACCGAAGCTGGATTTTCCAGACCCTTTGCCAGCTGTCTTCCCGTTGGGTTCTGCTAATGGGAAGCATTTGCCGGAAAATGGAAGATGGGAGGCAGGAAGAAACAACGCAGTTTTGTTTCTGTTTTGTTCTGGAAGTATTTTGGGCAGTGGTGGTGATCATGGCATTAATGATGGGTCTGGGGGACAGTGGATGCAGCCGCAGCAATAGCCTGCAAATGTCAGCTCCTGGTTTTGTTCTTTTTTCCAGATGGCTGTGTTCATACTTTGAGGACACTTAAAAGCATATAGATATGTTTGTTTTAACATCATATTTCAAGCTTATCCAATGTCCTATTTCCAATGGGACCTCTCTCTGATGGCGGTGTAAGGTACGCTGAGCTTGACCAAGTGGAGACAATAAGGTTAGGGTTAGGGTTAGGGTTAGGGTGATGCAGCTGTCACTGAGGGCTGCTCCCACGGAGAAGGAAGAAGCATGGTGCACACGGGGTGAGTGGGGGACATGTGCACAGTTCTGTTGTAGGGTCCTTGCCAGTTGTTTGTCCATGGATTGTGACTCAAGTGGAAGTTCTTTCTTCAGAGGCTTGTTAAGATGGTGAAGTTGGGAAGAAACTCTGAGATAATAGATATAAAGGCCTTTGGAGTTATAGAGTACTTTTCAGATAAAAAAAAAAAAAAAGATGCTGATTTTGATTGGCAGCATCTCCACACTCGGCAGGAGAATGGTGTCATCCCAGAACTCCTGGCCAGGTGACTTGCACTTCTCAGGTTCAAAGATGCGTGGATGTTCCGCCACAGACGTCATGGGGATGGGTTTGGCCTACACGGACACCTAGTTCCCAGGATCAGTTCTATTTATAAAGTTTTCAGAGCCTCCTAAGTCTGTCAGGAAATGCACAGGAACATGGCAGTTTCCATTTTTGTATCAAGTAGTAGCCTGAAGACATGGTACAGATATGGTTCCTTGCTAGGTTGGAGTTCCCTGTGGGTACTGCCTTCCTTGACATCCTCACTCCATCCACCTAGCCCCACTCCTTACCTCAACTCCTCCTTCTGCTCTGTTCTTCCTTGTATATAGTCTGTAACTTATATAATCTGTTACCTTTTGGTCACCTATCCTGTTGATCTTAACTCTAAATGTCTCCTGAATTTGATCTTTCATTTTTTTTTCCTCCAGAAACCACCAAATCTCCAAAATTAAGATTGTTGTTCACTTTGGGTTACCTGCCTCCAGTCTTTCCAACCCATTCTTTTTTTTTTTTTTTTCAGAGATAGAGAGAGTGGGAGAGAGGGATAGACAGGGACAGACAGACAGGAACAGAGAGATGAGAAACATCAATCATTAGTTTTTCATTGCATGTTGCAACACCTTAGTTGTTCATTGATTGCTTTCTCATATGTGCCTTGACCGCGGGCCTTCAGCAGACCAAGTAACCCTTACTCGAGCCAGCGACCTTGGGCTCAAGCTGGTGAGCTTTTGCTCAAACCAAATGAGCCTGCGCTCAAGCTGGCGACCTCGGGGTCTCGAACCTGGGTCTTCTGCATTCCAGTCTGACGCTCTATCCACTGCACCACCACCTGGTCAGACCTAACCCATTCTTAAAAAACACCGCCAAAAGTATTTTCTAAAACTCACGTTCAATCATGGCAAAACCCTTCTTACAATTATTCTGACTGTATGGCGACTTAAGTTATTATATGATATCCTTCTTGATCTGGCCTCAGCTTCCTTTTTGAGGCTCATGTATTGCTACTTCCACTGTGTACATTGTAACTTAGCCTTGTAGACTACTTGCCTTCCCAGGATCACCCTATGATATTTCTCAACAAATTTGTAATTTGCCTTTTCTAGAAATGATCTTTCTGGGGTTCTATTTCTATGTCTGGTGATCCTGTCAGCCTGGGGTCAGCAAACTAAGCACTGTAAACCAAAGCCAGCTCTTCTCCTGGTCTCATAAAGAAATTTTTATTGCAACACAGATTATCCATTCCTTTGTGTATTGTCATTGGTTGCTTTTGTGCTACAACCAATTAAAGCTGAGTTGTTATGACAGAGACCATATGGCCTGTAAACCTGAAAATATTTTCTAGTGTTTTACAGAAAAAGTTTGTGACTCCCTGCACTTAGTCACCAAATGGGACTTATTTAAGACTTAAAAGTTTTAAATCACTTCTTAAAAACCACATATTATAATTCACCTTGTTCTTGTTGCAATGCATTCTTTAGCAGAGATGCTATGGGTTGTCAACTTGTAGTTTTTGAGTGTCTAAAATGTCTTGAATTCTTTCTCCTCTTTGAGTTATGGTAGTTTAGCTAGGGGTCCCCAAACTTTTTACACAAGGGGCCAGTTCACTGTCCCTCAGACCATTGGAGGGCCGCCACATACAGTGTTCCTCTCACTGACCACCAGTGAAAGAGGTGCCCCTTCCGGAAGTGTGGTGGGGGCCGGATAAATGGCCTCAGGGGGCCGCATGTGGCCCGCGGGCCGTAGTTTGGAAACGCCTGCAAAGCCTAGAAAGGAAAAAAGGTGAAGATTCCTTGACTCTCTTGCAGCTAGAGTTCTGGATGAAAATTGGTTTTACTAGTGAGATGCATGCGGGTGAGACAGAAAGTACTTTTAGTTTAGTTTAGTTTTTTTTTTTTTATATTCCTGCTAGAAAGCAAGACTCTGAGAATCGGAAGGTAGTTGTGCTGGAGGGGCTGTGGCTGCCAGACTCAGGGATCCAGTGTCACACATCAGCTTTCTGGATGTCTAGAGGCAGCTGTGGTACCAGTAGCTTCCTGATTCTGGTTCTGACTCCCTAACTGCTGCTCTGTTGTTGTTGTCTTTGTTTTCATTTCTGTTTTTGTTTTCTTCAAGTGACAACTCCCATCTTTCTCATTTCTGATTATGGCAAAGTTGGGATCTCTGTTGGTGGGTCCGTGGTGTTCTGAAAGACTTGTTTATGGAGTGCCAGTTCAGAGCCCATTCATCCGGTCTTTCAGTGATTTTATAAACATTAAATTCCTTGTATTAAAATCCCTTTATGTTTAATTTGGTTTCTGTTTCCTGCTTTGATCTCCGATTGATAAAGTGACCTAGAGGAAGTAAAGCCTTTTCTCCAACTTCCTTATGTACTATGAGTTTTTAAAAGTTATGCACACAATACCTGAACACATTCTCTTGCAAAAGTTCAAACAATATAAGAAAAACAAAATGAAACATGAATTTCTCCCATTCATAATCTTCGCTTAATTTTTTTACTCCCTTTTACAGGAAAAGAAAAAAACTTGTTTGATATGCATTCTCTGCTCCCTTTTCTCTACATATAATATATCTATATATGTGTATATATATGCACACATGCAAATATAGTTACATATAGGTATGTATCTGTTTTACAAAAATGAAACCACACTACATAAAGTTTCCTATATTATACTCCTTTTCCTTAATACTATACTGTCTTCAAGACATATGAGTCTACCTCAGGGGTCCCCAAACTATGGCCCACGGGCCACATGCGGCCCCCTTAGGCCATTTATCCGGCCCCCGCCGCACTTCTGGAAGGGTACCTCTTTCATTGGTGGTCAGTGAGAGGAGCATAGTTCCCATTGAAATATTGGTCAGTTTGTTGATTTAAATTTACTTGTTCTTTATTTTAAATATTGTATTTGTTCCTGTTTTGTTTTTTTACTTTAAAATAAGATATGTGCAATGTGCATAGGAATTTGTTCATAGTTCTTTTTTATAGTCTGGCCCTCCAATGGTCTGAAGGACAGTGAACTGGTCCCCTGTGTAAAAAGTTTGGGGACCCCTGGTCTACCTGATTCTTTTCCAATAGTATTTCACAGTTCAGATGTACCAAAATTTAGTTAAAAACTACATTTGCATTAGTTGGATTCCAAGAGAAAACAGATGGCACATTCAGATTAGGATAATTTGGAAAGGTTCATCCTCACGGGGCTAACTATAATTAAGAATAAAGTTAAGGCCCTGGCCAGTTGGCTCAGTGGTAGAGCATCGGCCCAGCGTGTGGAAGTCCTGGGTTTGATTCCTGGCCAGGGCACACAGGAGACGTGCCCATCCGCTTCTCCCACCTCCCCCTTCCCCTTCTATCTCTCTATCCCTCTCTCTTCTCCTCCCTTAGGCAAGTCTCCATTGGAGCAAAGTTGGCCCAGGCACTGAGGATGGCTCCGTGGCCTCTGCCTCAGGTGCTAGAATGGCTCCAGTTGCAACAGAGCAATGCCCCGGATAGGCAGAGCATCGCCCCCTAGTGGGCATGCCAGGTGGATCCCAGTTGGGCGCATGCGGGAGCCTCTCTGCCTCCCTTCCTATCACTTCAGAAAAATACCAAAAAAAAAAAAAAAGAATAAAGTTAAGAATGAGTGTAGGAGTGGCTTTGGGAGCCCGGATAGGGCAGCAAAGCTGTTACTTCCCTTCTGGCTCAAAGGTATGAAGAGAGGGGTTACTAAGCCTTAGATTGCATCACACTTTATGAAATTTGATCAGCTTTGACTCTGTAGCATGTGAGTATAGTTATACTCCTGAACCTGAACTCTGGGGCTTTTCTTAAAGTTTTGAGTGTCAGAATAGAGGGGGCTGTCCGATACTTAAAATATTCCATCTGGACACTATAAGAACTTTAGGCATAGAATGGATGTTCATGCAGCCAATTTCTCTATTTGGATCCAAGTTTATTTTAAATTAAATGTCAAAGATTGTGACAGTGGATAGAATTAATTCAGGTGGATTCAAGATTTCAAGTAAAAAAAAAAAGCGGAAATATTAGACACCTTGCTGAAAACAAATGAGTCTTTTTAGTGGTGTAGAGAAATCAAAACTTCTTTATATTTGAAGGACTAGATTTCACAATTTGAACTGTAAATGTAAAACTTCTGCAGTTAAGGAGAAATTTTAAAAAATGCCCTGAAATTTTTTCTGAAGTTCTTTTTGCACGTTATGCCAAAAATAAATAAATAAATAAAATGGTGACAACTTTGAAATGGGGTAGTACAAAAATTAAATAAATAAAACATAGTACAGACATTAAAATTATACCCTGAAGACCTTACAAAAACTTGAACCTATGTGTATGTGACAAAAGAGCTGAATATATAAATACACAACTATACAAAGTAGAGTATTTTATTAAAATACTTTATAAAGTAGGTCAAAGATACAAAAGGAAATATGAGAGATATGATTTATTCTAATAATAAGGTTGAAGGATTGGGGTAGTTTATTTTTTTATATGATAGTAAACAATAAGTATCATCTTTATCTGTAAGCTATTCCAGTATTTAGAAGTTCTGGACTCAGAAATTTTGCTAAATGTCATTATTACAAATTATCTTCTTTTGCAAATCTTGATGTCCTTTGCAGAATTCTCCCTAGACAAGTAGGTCTTACCCTTCTGGTGTGTGTACTAATTAATTTGATCTTGGTATATTACCTTTAATCTAATCAAGATGTTTCAAAAAGCTGTGATTCCATAGTGCTAAATTTTAAAGAATTTCTGGGAAAAATATTTGGGGACTTTAAATTCCCGCTAAAGCTATAAGATAAAGACTGATGATACTTACAAAAAAAACAGGACAAATCCTCTTGCAAGCACCACACCATTTTGCTGAATATTCAACCACTGCAAGTTTGTATCCAGCAGCTTTCAGAAACGTTTGGAATTCATTCTGAGACCAGAACAGAAGAGAGCAAATGTGCAGAATCACTGAAACTTATAAAATTTTGCAAAGAATAAAATGATAGGTGAGTTCTTAAAAACTGTAACTAGGTTCCCCATCTCATTGTTCTCCAGGTGGTCCGATCTTTCCTAAATGTCGCTGAGGTCATATATATTTACCTTTTAAGCACATATGACAATAAATCCCCCATAATGGTTGTTTACCTCTGGGGAGAAACTGAGATAGGTCTGTGTGAGAAGAGGTGTGGATGGGGAGGGTGAATGGTTGTTCAAGGCGGCATCTAAATTTGATATTTTTAAAAACAAGGACCTAAACATGAACTAGTAGTAAAATTTAAAAGAACTAATCTAACACCTTGAATCATTTGTTCTGTGAGAGAGATCATCACTAAAGCTATCGTCACAACCATATATTTAAAGATTTGACATGCTTCCTGCTGAATGTCTTTTTTTTTTTTTTTTTACAGAGACAGGGAGAGAGTCAGAGAGAGGGATAGATAGGGACAGACAGACAGGAACAGAGAGAGATGAGAAGCATCAATCATCAGTTTTTCGTTGCGACACTTTAGTTGTTCATTGATTGCTTTCTCATATGTGCCTTGACTGCAGGCCTTCAGCAGACCGAGTAACCCCTTGCTCAAGCCAGTGACCTTAGGTCCAAGCTGGTGAGTTTTGCTCAAACCAGATGAGCCCGCGCTCAAGCTGGCGACCTCGGGGTCTTGAACCTGGGTCCTCCATATCCCAGTCCGATGCTCTATCCATTGTGCCACTGCCCAGTCAGGCCTGAATATCTTAAGTGAACTTTCCATCAGCTGTCCAATCATCTAAGTAAAGTAAGGTTTCCCATCCTGGGACCTCAGGTCACTGTATCTATATTTGCCTACTTTATGAACAGTGCCTGGTTTATCTCCCCAACAAGCCCCTACAGAACTCAATCCGGATTCATTCCTGCACCTCCATGGACCCTAGCTGGCACATGGTAAGTGGTCATGGGATGATTAGTTAATAAGTGATTTGCTAACATGTGTTCTGGTCAAGATTAATTTTTCTTTTTCTCACTCGAATTGCAACAGTAGTAACATATTCCTTGCCTGGTATTCTCTCCTTTTTATCTTCAAAACCACCCTAATGGAGTGGGCATTGTTAGTATTCTCTCCATTTTACAGATGCCAAAATGGCAAATGATGAATTTCCTGAATTTCCTCATGGTCAGCCAGCTGGTGAGTGGGGTCGTTGGGGTTCCTAAGCTAGGCAGCCTGACTCCAGGGCCCATGTTCCTTAACTGCTACACAAAGTCTCTCCTGAGTTCTTTACGTCAATGAGTCTCAATCTCCTCCTCTCACAGGCTCTAATTAGATCAAGTGTTCATCCATCCCTGGACCCATCATTAAGATTGGTGGATGGGATCACCAACTGGATTAAGTCGAGCAGGCCCTCCCACTGGAATTAGGGAAGTGCCTGCCTATATAAATGGCTCACAGCTCTGTACTAGGGGAGTCTTGACATGTATGTTGCCATTTTGGTTTAGTTTCAGGCAAGTAAAATGAACAATTCAAAAAAGATCCATTCTGTTCCTTTCCTCAAGTTGTTCTAGTGATTTTCAACTGGCGTACTGCAAGAATTTTTTTTTTTTTTTCCTTCGGAAGCTGGAAATGGGGAGAGACAGTCAGACAGACTCCCGCATGCGCCCGACCAGGATCCACCCGGCATGCCCACTAGGAGCGATGCTCTGCCCACCAGGGGGCGACGCTCTGCCCCTCCGGGGCGTCGCCCTGCCACGACCAGAGCCACTCTAGGGCCGGGGCAGAGGCCAAGGAGCCATCCCCAGCGCCAGGGCCATCCCAGCTCCAATGGAGCCTCGGCTGCGGGAGGGGAAGAGAGAAACAGAGAGGAAGGAGGGGGGAGGTGGAGAAGCAAATGGGCGCCTCTCCCATGTGCCCTGGCCAGGAATCGAACCCGGGCCTCCCGCATGCCAGGCCGACGTTCCATCGCTGAGCCAACCGGCCAGGGCCCTGCAAGAATTTTTAAAACATGCCATACCTGACTTATTTAGTCAGGGGCACTGACCTCTTTTCCCTTTGATTGTCAAATAAAAAAAATGACAGCAGCCAACACAACAATAGCTGCCCAGTGTGAATGAATCAAAATTATACCTATCTTTTCTTTTCAGATTGGCAAAAAATATATACTTTTTGGTGCCACAGAATTTAATAATTCGCTTATGTGTGCCATGAGATGAAAAGGTTGAAAATCACTGCTCTACGATATGGGGCAATTACCTTGTTCAAGAGCCGTGCCAAGCCTCTATTTCTCAGTTGCTTCTGAAGTTTTCAGGTGGATGCCATCCTCACAAGCCCCAACACCCTCCACATCTTAGTGGTTGTTAGGGTGTCTGTGATCCGGCCTAGCTGGACTGATGAAGTTGACTTGGCTAAGGTCCCTGAAGGAAATATCCCTGTAGTATATATACTGTCACAACAATTAGGGGATATTTTATCGCTACATATTCATTTTGAAATATCCCCTAATTTTTGTGAGCAGTATATATTGAGTCAATATGCACCCATTGAGGCCTGCTCTATGTCAAGTATGGCACACATGGCTAAGACACAGCTGTGGACAGAAACACAGACAAAACATCCCCAGCCTCCATGGAGCTTATATACTGCTCACAAAAATTAGGGGGTATTTCAAAATGAATATGAAGTGATGAAAAAAAAAAGCATTTGATTTTTTTAAAATTATTAAACAAAAACATCAGAAAAGCAAACAACAAGTCAAAGAAAGTTTGTTTATGCAAATGAATGCAAAACCAACATTTATTTCATTGGTGAAAATGCGCTCTACAAAAGGCTGAAAGTACTGCGGTATCTGCACGTCCCCTGATCCCCTAATTTTTGTGAGCAGTTTTTGGAAGGATAACTGATGGCAAGATCAATAAATAAATAAATCACACAGTGTGTTAGTGATCATTGCTAATAAAGAAAAAAAGGAGAAAAATAAAGAAAGGATGGAAGCTAGGTTACAACGGCAGTCTAGGTGGCCAAGGTCCACTTTAGTGAGAAGAAGATGTTTGAGTAAAGACACAGAGGAGGCCCTGGACGGTTGGCTCAATGGTAGAGCATCGGCCTAGCATGTGGAAGTCCCAGGTTCGATTCCTGGGCAGGGCACACAGGAGAAGTGCCCATCTGCTTCTCCACCCCTCCCTCTCTCCACCCCTCCCTCTCTCCTTCCTCTCTCTCTCTCTCTTCCCCTCTCTCAGTCAAGGTTCCATTGGAGCAAAGTTGGTCCGGGCACTGAGGATGGCTCTGTGGCCTCTGCCTCAGGTGCTAGAATGGCTCTGGTTGCATCAGACCAATGGCCCAGATGTATCTTGGTTGGGCACATGAAGGAGTCTGTCTCTCTGCCTCCCCCCTTCTCACTTCAGAAATATACAAAAGAAAAAAAAAAGAAAGAAAGAAAAGAAAAAAAAGACATGGAGGAGACAACAAGCCTTCAAGAGAAGTCAGAGGGGCAGATGGGAGGGGCTCTCGGGGGATAGCCTATACTGTGAAATTCTGAGAAAAAATTTAAAAGCAGCATTAAAAGCATTTGCAAATGTGTGTTATTTAAAAACATTGGCTTATATCAGCGATTTTCAACCTTTTTTATCCCATGGACACATAAACTAATTACTAAAATTCTATGGTGCACCAAAAAATGTATTTTTTTTTACCAGACAAAAAATAGGAATGATTTTGATTCATTCACACTGATGGCTATTGCTGTGTTGGCTGTGGTCATTTTTTAATGTGATGATCTAGGGGAAAGAGGTCAGTGCCCCTGACTGACTAACCAGGTAACTGCATGTTTTAAAAATCCTGCAGCACGCCGGCGTGCCTGGTGTGGCATATCAGTTGAAACCGCTGGCTTATATCAAAGTTCATGGCAACGCTTCCTCTCAATCCGGTCACTCTCATTTTTGTGACCTTATGTCCAATCGCACTTGGGGAAAATGTCAGAAATCTAAACCTGAGGGAGCTGGTAACCTGGCCCGATGTCCCCTCCCTTCCATCCAGCTTCTGGCCCTGCTGTAAAGAAACCTGGATTCACCTGACCAGGCGGTGGCGCAGCAGATAGAGCATCGGACTGGGATGCAGAGGACTCAAGTTCGAGACCCCGAGGTCGCCAGCTTGAGCATGGGCTCATCTGGTTTGAGCAAAATCCCACCAGCTTGAACCCAAGGTCGCTGGCTCCAGCAAGGGGTTACTTGGTCTGCTGAAGGCCCACGGTCAAGGCACATATGAGAAAGCAATCAATGAATAACTAAGGTGTTGCAATGCACAATGAAAAACTAATGATTGATGCTTCTCATTTCTCTCCATTCCTGTCTGTCTGTCCCTGTCTATCCCTCTCTCTGACTCACTCTCTGTCTCTGTAAAAAAAAAAAAAGAAGCCTGGATTCTAAAGCCCATTGCACCTCTGGATGATGTAGGACCTCAGCTTCTCTGTTAGAGACAATTTTCTCCTTTATAAATAGAGAATGACCCCTGGTCAGTGTCTGTTTTTAGACTTGCTGTGGTGGTAACATTGAGCAATGGATGCAAATGGGAAAGTGGCTTTATAAAACACCATGGAAGGGATTGGTGATACTCCTCACTATCATCGCTCCTGCCCCACTCCATAGGCCTGTTGGGGGCCGTTGTTTCTTTCCCCGAATAAGAGCAATATGAGGGCTCTTTTGCTTCCATAGAGTGTCTCAGGTACAACTATGGGAGAAGCTGTGGGATCAGGTACAAAACAGGCTATGTTAGGGGCTGGCGTGGTCCAACTATAGTCGGGGCAAGAGCACAACCCTTACTTGATCCATTTGTCCCTTGGCGACTCTCTGGATAGTGTCATCTCTCAAGAAACAGCAAATACAGGATGGAGGAAATAATTCTTAAGGTTGATCAAATCTGTTCTCAGGATGGTCTCTTTTGAAACATTCAATGGAGCCAAAGAAATACTTGCCTCATCTTTAATTATCTGCACCATGATTGACACCTGGGAATTGCTGATGAAATTGGTTCAGTTAACTCCCTGTGCAGCTGTTTCTTACTCATTATAGGATCTTAGCTGGAATATAAGGGTAGCTTCTCTATGACATCATGAAACACGACACCTCAGAACCTGGAACTTTGGCAGACTTGGAGCTAATCTTATTTTTATGCCATGACTATTTGTTGATGGGTAGTTAGCCAAGAATCAGCCGACTGCAGGATTAATAATGTCTATTTCTGACTTCCTAGCACCCATTTTCATTGACCCCTCTCCTTTCCCAGCCCTGCAACCGAGAAATAAGCAAGGTATTAGTAAAAAGATGGAGGTTATTTTCATTTAGGATTTTCCAGGGATTATTTTGCAGTTGAGGAAAACACTAATGCCTTAATCCGATAATAGGTTTCCTGCAAATTTGGTTTTTTTTGTTTTGTTTTTTGTTTTTTTTTTTTTTTTTATTAAATTTAATGCAGTGACATTGATAAATCAGGGTACATATGTTGAGAGAAAATATCTCTAGATTATTTTGCCATTTGATTGTGCTGTATACCCCTCCCGCAAAGTTAAATTGTCTTCTGTCACCTTCTATCTGGTTTTCTTTGTGCCCCTCCCCTCCCCTAACCCCTCTCTCCTTCTTCACCCCCTCCCCCCTCCCCAAACCCCCCCGCCCCTGTTGCCATCACATTCTTGTTCATGTCTCTGAGTCTCGTTTTTATGTCCCTTCTATGTATGGATTCATCTCAGTTTTTTTTCTGATTTACTTATTTCACTCCATATAATGTTATCAAGGTCCATCCATGTTATTGTAAATGATCCGATGTCATCATTTCTTATGGCTGAGTAGTATTCCATAGTATATATGTACCAAAGTTTTTTAATCCACTCGTCCTCTGACGGACACTTGGGCTGTTTCCAGATCTTCGCTATTGTGAACAATGCTGCCACAAACATGCGGGTGCATTTCTCCTTTTCGAGCCGTTCTATGGTGTCCTTGGGGTATATTCCTAAAAGTGGGATAGCTGGGTCAAAAGGCGGTTCGATTTTCAGTTTTTTGAGGAATCTCCATACTGTTTTCCACAGTGGCTGCACCAGTCTGCATTCCCACCAGCAGTGCAGGAGGGTCCCCTTTGCTCCACATCCTCGCCAGCACTTATTCTGTGTTGTTTTGTTGATAAGCGCCATTCTGACTGGTGTAAGGTTTTAATTTACACCATTGTGGTTTTAATTTGCATTTCTCTAATGATTAGTGATGTTGAGCATTTTTTCATATGCCTATTGGCCATCTGTATGTCCTCTTTGGAGAAGTGTCTATTCATTTCTTTTGCCCATTTTTGGATTGGGTTGTTTGTCTTCCTGGTGTTGAGTTTTACAAGTTCTTTATAAATTTTGGTTATTAACCCCTTATCAGACGTATTGTCAAATATGTTCTCCCATTGTGTAGTTTGTCTTTTTATTCTGTTCTTGTTGTCTTTAGCTGTGCAAAAGCTTTTTAGTTTGATATAGTCCCATTTGTTTATCCTGTCTTTTATTTCACTTCCCCGTGGAGATAAATCAGCAAATATATTGCTCCGAGAGATGTCGGAGAGCTTACTGCCTATGTTTTCTTCTAAGATGCTTATGGTTTCACGGCCTACATTCAAGTCTTTTATCCATTTTGAGTTTATTTTTGTGAGTGGTGTAAGCTGGTGATCTAGTTTCATTTTTTTGCAGGTAGCTGTCCAATTTTCCCAACACCATTTGTTAAAGAGGCTGTCTTTACTCCATTGTATTTCCTTACCTCCTTTGTCAAATATCAGTTGTCCATAGAACTGTGGGTTTATTTCTGGGTTCTCTGTTCTATTCCATTGATCTATATGCCTGTTCTTATGCCAGTACCAGGCTGTTTTGAGTACAATGGCCTTGTAGTATAACTTGATATCAGGAAGTGTGATACCTCCCACTTTATTCTTCTTTTTTAAGATTGCTGAGGCTATTCGTGTCCTTTTTTGGTTCCATATAAATTTTTGGAATATGTGTTCTATATCTTTGAAGTATGTCATTGGTATTTTAATTGGTATTGCATTGAATTTATAAATTGCTTTGGGTAATATAGACATTTTAATGATGTTTATTCTTCCTAACCATGAGCACGGTATATGCTTCCACTTGTTAGTATCTTCCTTGATTTCTTTTATCAATGTTTTATAATTTTCCGAGTACAAGTCTTTAGTCTCCTTGGTTAAGTTTACTCCTAGGTTCTTTATTTTTTTGGTTGTAATTGTGAAGGGGATTGTTTCCTTAATTTCTCTTTCTGACTGTTCATTGTTGGTGTATAAAAATGCTTCTGATTTCTGAGTATTGATTTTATATCCTGCCACTTTGCTGAATTTATTTATCAGGTCCAGTAGTTTTTTGACTGAGACTTTAGGGTTTTCTATATACAATATCATATCATCTGCAAATAATGATAGTTTTACTTCTTCTTTTCCAACTTGAATGCCTTTTATTTCTTCTTCTTGTCTGATTGCTGTGGCTAGGACTTCCAGGACTATGTTAAATAAGAGTGGTGAAAGGGGGCACCCCTGCCTTGTTCCTGATCTTAAGGGTATTGCTTTTAATTTTTTCCCGTTGAGTATGATGTTGGCTGTCGGTTTCTCATAGATGGCTTTTATCATGTTGAGGTATGTTCCCTGTATTCCCACTTTGCTGAGAGTTTTGATCATGAATGGGTGCTGGATTTTATCAAATGCTTTTTCTGCATCTATTGAAATTATCATATGGTTTTTCTCCTTCTTTTTGTTTATGTGATGAATCACATTGATTGATTTACGAATATTGTACCAGCCTTGCCTCCCCAGAATAAATCCCACTTGATCATGGTGTATGATTTTTTCCATATATTGTTGGATCCGGTTTGCTAATATTTTGTTGAGGATTTTAGCATCTATATTCATCAGAGATATTGGCCTATAATTTTCTTTCTTTGTGTTGTCTTTGCCTGGTTTTGGAATCAGAATTATGCTCGCCTCATAAAAGGAGTTTGGAAGTCTTCCTTCCTCTTGAATTTTTTGAAATAGTTTGAGAAGGATAGGAGTTAGTTCTTCTTTGAATATTTGGTAGAATTCCGTTGTGAAGCCATCGGGCCCCGGACTTTTCTTTGTTGGGAGTTTTTTGATAACTGTTTCGATCTCCTTTGGTGTAATTGGTCTGTTTAAGTTTTCTGATTCTTCCAGATTGATTTTTGGAAGATTGTACGTTTCAAGGAATTTGTCCATTTCATCTAGGTTGTCTAGTTTTTTGGCATACAGTTCTTCATAGTATTTTCTTACAATATTTTGTATTTCTGTTGTGTCAGTTGTTATTTCTCCTCTCTCATTTCTAATTTTATTTATTTGAGTCCTCTCTCTCTTTTTCTTGGTGAGTCTACTTAAAGGTGCATCAATCTTGTTTACCTTTTCAAAGAACCAGCTCCTAGTTTCACTGATCCTCTGTATTGTTTCTTTAGCCTCTATGTCATTTATTTCTGCTCTGATCTTTATTATTTCCTTCCTTCTACTACATTTGGGCTTTACTTGCTGTTCTTTTTCTAATTCTTTTAGATGCAGGGTTAAGTTGTTTATTTGAGCTTTTTCTAGCTTCTGAAAGTGTGCCTGTAGTGCTATGAACTTCCCTCTCAGCACTGCTTTCTCTGTGTCCCATAAATTTTGAGTTGTTGTATGTTCATTGTCATTCGTTTCTAGGAATTTCTTTATTTCTTCTTTGATCTCATTCTTAATCCATTCATTATTTAACACCCTGCTATTTAGTTTCCATGTGTTTGAGAATTTTTGAGCTTTTCTGCTGTGATTCATTTCTAGTTTCATGCCGTTGTGATCGGAGAAAGTGCTTGATATGATTTCAGTCTTCTTAAATTTGTTGAGAGCACTTTTGTGCCCTAACATGTGGTCTATCCTAGAGAATGTACCATGAGCACTTGAAAAGAATGTATATTCTGCTGCTTTAGGGTGAAAGGTTCTGAAAATATCTATTAAATCGAGTTGATCTAGTGTTTCCAATAAGTCTGCTGTTTCTTTGTTAATTTTCTTTCTTGAGGATCTATCTAGTGATGTTAGTGGGGTATTGAAATCCCCTACTATTATAATATTGCTGTTGATCTCGCCCTTTAAATCCATCAAAGTCTGTTTTATATATTTGGGTGCTCCTATATTAGGTGCATAGATATTTATAATAGTTATATCTTCCTGTTGGATTACTCCCTTTATCATTATGTAGTGGCCTTCTTTATCTCTTACTATATCCTTTGTTTTAAAGTCCAATTTGTCTGATATAAGTATTGCTACCCCAGCTTTTTTTTCATTTCCATTTGCCTGAAACATTTTTTTCCATCCTTTTACCTTCAATCTGTGTGTGTCTTTTGTTCTAAGGTGTGTCTCTTGTAGACAACATATGTATGGGTCCTGTTTTCTTATCCACGCAGCTACCCTATGTCTTTTGATTGGATCATTTAATCCATTTACATTTAAGGTTATTATTGATATGTAGTTGTTTATTGCCATTTTCTTCTTTAAAGGTGTATTCCTTTTTCTTTTTTTTTTTCTGTATTCTTTTCCCACTTTATCTGTTTACACCAGGCCCCTTAATATTTCCTGCAGCATTGGTTTGGTTGTAATGAATTCCTTGAGTTGTTTTTTGTCTGGGAAGCTTTTTATTTCTCCTTCAATTTTAAACGATAGCCTTGCTGGATAAAGTAGTCTTGGTTGTAGGTTCTTGTTCTGCATTACTTTGAATATTTCTTGCCATTCCCTTCTGGCCTCAAGTGTTTCTGTTGAGAAGTCAGATGTCGTCCTTATGGGGGCTCCTTTGTAGGTGATAACTTTTTTTTCTCTTGCAGCTTTTAATATTTTCTCTTTATCGCTTAGCTTTGGTATTTTAATTATGATGTGCCTTGGTGTAGGTTTCTTTGGGTTTCTCTTTAATGGAGTCCTCTGTGCTTCTTGGATTTGTGAGAGTTTCTCTTGCATTAATTTAGGGAAGTTTTCAGCTATGATATGATTGAACAAAGTCTCTATCCCTTGTTCTTTTTCTTCTTCTTCAGGAACCCCTATGATGCGGATGTTATTTCTCTTCATGTTGTCACAGAGCTCTCTAAGAGTTTCCTCTGACTTTTTGAGTCTTTTTTCTCTTTTCTTCTCTGCTTTCATGCCTTCATTCCAGTTGTCTTCTAACTCGCTGATTCGATCCTCTGCTCTATCTATCCTGTTTTTAATTCCTTCCATTGTGGTCTTTATTTCTGATATTGTATTTGTCGTCTCCAACTGATTCTTTTTTATACTTGCTATTTCTTTATTTAGGTTTTCAAACTCCCCCTCCATTGTTGTTCTAAGATCCCTAAGCATCCTTACAATCATTATTTTGAACTCCGCATCTGGAAGTTTGATTATTTCCATATCACTCAGTTCATCTCTCGAAAGTGTCTCTTGTGGTTTCATTTGGATTGCACTCCTTTGTTTTCTCATCTTATTCTTTTTTTTTTTTTTATTTGTAGAGTTGATTGAGTCTAGGCTTGGTGTTGTCTGCCTCCAGTTTTCAGTTGTGTTATTTTTAGGTCTTCGTGGGTTGGTATCAGCTATTATTTGTAATCCACTTTCGGATTTGGGCAGCTTTGAAGTCTTGATTTGTTTGTTTTCTTAACAGGTGATAGTCTTGTTAACTGATCTCAGCAGGGGGCTTCCTTGAAACTGTATCCAGGAATGCTGTGGGTGTAACCTGAGATGCTGAAGGTCTCTTCCTCCAACTAATCTCACTGGGGGCAGGGTTTTTTCTCTCAGCTTCAGTAGGGGGAGGTGTATCTCAGATCTCCATGGAGACCTGAGTTACTGCCCCTCCTTCCCACTTCTTGTTTTCAGCTGTGTCTTGTGCTGATTGGAGCTGGATAGATGTCCGGAGATCTCTGATCCGGAAGCACTTCAGCTCTGTTTTGTGAAAGGTTCAGTCCCTCCCCCAGCTATGGCCGCCTCCAGCACGAATGAGTCAGCTTTTTTATTTTGTTTCTTGCATACCTTAGCCCCTCACAGTCTGTCCCTCTCCCTGTCTTTTCCACTTGGGAGATAAGCTGGTCTTTTCAACCCACCTTGCTCCCTGGTCGCCAGGTAAGTGGCTGTGAGCAGTAGTTTCTGCTCTTTTTCCTCTGTGAAATCCTCTCTGGGCTCTCAGCCTCACCCCCCTCCTTCCCTTCCTGTAAGCAGAGGAGATTCAGGCACTCCTTACCAGGATTATTGTGGCTTCCTCTTTGCTCCTTGGTTTTTGAGAGCTGTTCTTGCAGTTCAGTGTTGGTTTTTCATGCTGATTTTTTCTAAATTGATTTGTATTCCAGTTTGGTGTTGAGAGCTGGGTGTCTGTGCATCCGCCTACTCTGCTGCCATCTTCCTCTTCCCTGTCAGGTAGTCTTTAGCACTCATGTAAGTGAGCCCTGTTTGGTACCCTCTCGGTGTAGTGGGCCTGAAGACACACCACAGTGTGGCGGTGCGTGCCGCTTAACGTCCCTTTGGAATAAGCAGCAGAGGACAGGTGGCCTTCCTACTCTCCAGCTCAGCGGTTTTCCGCAAATTTGGTTTTATGAGTAACAGAGTCCCTAAACTTTGTTACTTTGCTCTAATTATTTAAGAGGTAAAGAAACCTCACTTTTGTGCACTGGATCGGGCATTGGCAAACATTTTCTGGAGTGGACCCGATAATAGTTGAGGTTTTACAGACCACAGTGCCATCTTTGTTGCAGTCTTTGTTTTTACAATCTTTTTTTTTTTACTGGTCTTTTTTTTTTAAGATTTTTAAAAAAATTTATTCATTTTAGAAAGGAGAACAAGAGAGAAGGGGGAGGAGCAGGAAGTATCAACTCCCATATGTGCCTTAACTGGGCAAACCCAGGGTTTCGAACCAGGGACCTCAGTGTTCCAGGCTGAGGCTCTATCCACTGCGCCACCACTGGTCAGGCCTATAATCTTTTAAAAACCATCCTTATCTTATGAGAACAGAAGTTCGCCAAACCCTGCACATGATGATCTGTAATTTTTCAAAGTCTAGTGTCAGAAAACCCCCCTAAATATGGCCCTGCCCAAGCTTCTCCAAATCTTCAGAGCAACAGAAACAACAAGAAAGTGAGAAATAGCAGACTTCTGTCTTAAAGCAAAAACAGCAACATCCTTCTTCCTGGATTTTCCATACACCCAGTCAGGTCTCCCAGGGAGAGTTCCCTGCCTTTCCTTCCTGTTTGTATTAGAGCAGCAGTTCTCAATCTTTGTATTTTCATTAGAGAAAATACAAAGCATGCCTATTTCTTGTATAACCATCAGCTAGGTTGGTTTTTGTAGCAAATATCTATCAGTCACCTCCCTGCAACCTATCAGTTTCCCCCCCAAATACACTACCTTTCCTATAGGCAAATTCATCCCCAATCCATTTTGTAGCAACTAGGCAGTTGGTGGGGATGAATGGAAGCCTAAAACCAGAGTTAGACCCCGATCACCGTAACCCAACCAACAATCCGATCTTTAGGCAAGAAAGCAGAAAAGCCAGAGAAAGCCATCCTAGCACTTAGGACATGGTTACTGAAATTTTCTCTCTTCCCGTCTGGGTACAAACAAGGAAACGCAGCTATCAGAGAACATGCGGGAACCCAGTCTGTCTTAAGGCCAGTATTTCAGAAAGCAGTGTGGAGACCGAGATAGAGGAAATCTGGGTCTTTGGTAAGATCTTGAACTACCAGATTAATTTAAGCATTGCCAGAAACTCAGTCTAAATCTGGAATTTTCACTTCCATAAGTCACTAAATTTCTTTCTAGTTTGTTTGTTTGTTTGTTTATTTATTTATTTATTTTGTATTTTTCCGAAGCTGGAAACGGGGAGAGTCAGACAGACTCCCGCATGCGCTCGACCGGGATCCACCCGGCACGCCCACCAGGGGCGACGCTCTGCCCACCAGGGGGCGATGCTCTGCCCCTCTGGGGGGTCGCTCTGTCGTGACCAGAGCCACTCTATTTCTTTCTAGTTTAAATGGGCTTATGTGGGCATTTCTGATGCTTACCTGGAAACAATTCAGATACAATATTCTAGAAATTTCTCCACTTGGGTCTATTTGCAAGAACTATGACTTAACATCCTGATTGATGTCTAAAATTTTCTCACGTAAGGTCCACAATAGTAGTTCAAAATCAAACTTTAGAATCAAAGAAATTAATTGCTGGCTTTCAATATGTCCAGGCTCAAAATATTCACTAATGCTCTGAACTATTCACTTACCGACTGGCATGCCAGTGATCTAACTTTGGTTCCAAGCCTCCCTAACTTCCTAATATTTATCAAGGGAGAACATGGGAGGAAAATGAGAAATGAGCCTCGGACTCACAAATGTTGTCTTTCCACACCATGGTATTTGAGAGGTGCTAAACTTGGATAAAATAATCTGCTTTCAAATCTAAGGGTGGCTCTTGTGTGAGGTCTTGAGCAAATTATTCCTTATCTAAGCTCCAATTTCCTAATCTGTGAAATAGGGATGATGCTCACCTCTGGGGATATGGTGAGAATAAATAGCTATGGAGAGGTCTAGTCAAGTCTGTACAATTTCCAGCCCAAGCCAGAGAAGGCACGTGTGCACTCCGTTCTGACTTTCCAAGTTCGTATTTCTGGAAGGGCACTCTAGGCACTTTAGCTCTTATTTCCAAAGGCAAGCAGCATGTCAATGTGCAGCCTTCTGTGCCGGCAGAATTTTAAAAATGAAAAAAAAAAAAAAACCACCCAAAAACATAGGTTGTAACCTAGCTGTCCACAGGCCTTTGAGGGCACACTATATTGACCATACCATACTGATGGAGAGATGGTCACTGTCCATACTCTGTCCAGTTCACCCCTGTCCTGTCTCCTTATTACTTTTTTTTTTTTAATAATAATTTTATTTTTTTAATGGGGTGACATCAATAAATCAGGTTACATATATTTAAAGATCAACAAGTCCAGGTTATCTTGTCTTTCAATTATGTTGCATACCCATCACCCAAAGTCAGATTGTCCTCTGTCACCTTCTATCTAGTTTTCTTTGTGCCCCTCCCCCTCCCCCTTTCCCTCTCCCTTTCCCCCCTCCCCCCGTAACCACCACACTCTTATCAATGTCTCTTAGTTTCACTTTTATGTCCCACCTATGTATGGAATAATGCAGTTCCTGTTTTTTTCTGATTTACTTATTTCACTTCATATAATGTTATCAAGATCCCACCATTTTGCTGTAAATGATCCGATGTCATCATTTCTTATGGCTGAGTAGTTTTCCATAGTGTATATGTGCCACATCTTCTTTATCCAGTCGTCTATTGACGGGCTTTTTGGTTGTTTCCATGTCCTGGCCACTGTGAACAATGCTGCAATGAACATGGGGCTGCATGTGTCTTTACATATCAATGTTTCTGAGTTTTTGGGGTATATACCCAGTAGAGGGATTGCTGGGTCATAAGGTAGTTCTATTTTCAGTTTTTTGAGGAACCACCATACTTTCTTCCATAATAGTTGTACTACTTTACATTCCCACCAACAGTGTATGAGGGTTCCTTTTTCTCCACAGCCTCTCCAACATTTGCTATTACCTGTCTTGTTAATAATAGCTAATCTAACAGGTGTGAGGTGATATCTCATTGCAGTTTTGATTTGCATTTCTCTAATAGCTAAAGAAGATGAGCATCTTTTCATATATCTGTTGGCCATTTGTACTTCCTCCTGGGAGAAGTGTCTGTTCATGTCTTCTTCCCATTTTTTTATTGGATTGTTTGTTTGTTGTTGAGTTTTATGAGTTCTTTGTATATTTTGTATATTAGGCCCTTATCTGAGCTGTTGTTTGAAAATATCATTTCCCATTTAGTTGGTTTTCTGTTTATTTTGTTATCAGTTTCTCTTGCTGAGCAAAAACTTCTTAGTCTGATGTAGTCCCATTCATTAATTTTTGCCTTCACTTGTCTTGCCATTGGAGTCAAATTCATAAAATGCTCTTTAAAACCCAGGTCCATGAGTTGAGTACCTATGTCTTCTTCTATGTACTTTATTGTTTCAGGTCTTATGTTTAGATCTTTGATCCATTTTGAGTTAATTTTAGTACAGGGGGACAAACTGTAGTCCAGTTTCATTCTTTTGCATGTGGCTTTCCAGTTTTCCCAGCACCATTTATTGAAGAGGCTTTCTTTTCTCCATTGTGTGTTGTTGGCCCCTTTATCAAAAATTATTTGACTATATATATGTGGTTTTATTTCTGGACTTTCTATTCTGTTCCTTTGGTCTGAGTGTCTATTTTTCTGCCAATACCATGCTGTTTTGATTGTCATGGCCCTATAATATAGTTTGAAGTCAGGTATTGTAATGCCCCCAGCTTCATTCTTTTTCTTTAGGATTGCTTTGGCTATTCGGGGTTTTTTATAGTTCCATATAAATCTGATGATTTTTTGCTCTATTTCTTTAAAAAATGTCATTGGAATTTTGATGGGAATTGCATTAAATTTGTATATTGCTTTGGGTAATATAGCCATCTTGATTATATTTATTCTTCCTAACCAAGAACAAGGAATATTCTTCCCTCTCATTATATCTTTCTCAATTTCTCTTAACAATGGTTTATAGTTTTCATTATATAAGTCCTTTACATTCTTTGTTATGTTTATTCCTATCCTTATTACTTTGAGAACTCAAGGTGGAATGGCGAAATGCCATTTTTGTTGCGGGTGTGCAGCTATTGTTCTTGTACTATCATAATAGGTATTTGAAGTATTTCCAATGTGTTTTTCCACTGTCTGCATTATTCTTTTTTTCTTTGCCTTTGTGGTACTGTCCTTAGTGATATGACTCAAATACTAGTGGCATTTGAGTTTGAGACCCTTGATTTTAATGCTTCTATCATTACAGCCAGAAATTTTTTTTTTTTTTTTTTGTATTTTTCTGAAGCTGGAAACGGGGAGAGACAGTCAGACAGACTCCCGCATGCGCTCGACCGGGATCCACCCGGCATGCCCACCAGGGGCGACGCTCTGCCCACCAGGGGGTGATGCTCTGCCCCTCTGGGGCATCGCTCTGTCACGACCAGAGCCACTCTAGCGCCTGGGGCAGAGGCCAAGGAGCCATCCCCAGTGCCCGGGCCATCCTTGCTCCAGTGGAGCCTCAGCTGCGGGAGGGGAAGAGAGAGACAGAGAGGAAGGAGAGGGGGAGGGGTGGAGAAGCAGATGGGCGCCTCTCCTGTGTGCCCTGGCTGGGAATCAAACCCAGGACTTCTACACACCAGGCCGACGCTCTACCACTGAGCCAACCGGCCAGGGCCCAGAAATTTTATTGATGGTGATATATTGAAGATTTATCACCTCCTTCTCCTTTTCTTTTTGTTTCTTCGTCATTCAAGAAGAAAAGATAGATGTTGACACATATTAAACATCTTCTAAGCCCCCAGTAGAAAACCATGGTTATGTGTGGGTAGAGAAGTAGATAAAAAACTGGTGGTACATATACACAGTGGAATAATAGCCATAAAAAAGAAAGAAATATTACCTTTTGTGACAACATGGATGTATCTGGAAAGTATTATGCTAAGTGAAATGAGCCAGTCAGAGAAAAACAAGTCCCACATGATCTCACTTATATGTGGAATTTAATGAACAAAATTAGCTAACAAACAAGTTAGAAACAGACTCATAGAAATAGAAAAAAACAAACAAACAAGACTGACAGCTATCAGAGGCGGTGGGGGATGGTGGACTAGGTGGAAAGGTAAAGAGATTAAGCAAAGAAAAAGACATAGATACAGACAACAGTGTGGGGATTGCAGGAGGGAAGGGGGGATGGGGAGATAAAGGAGGGTAGGGGGGAAGGAGTGATGAAAGGAGACTTGACTTGGAGTGGTGAGCACACAATGCAATATACAGATGATGTATTATAGAAATGTGCACCTGAAATTTTATAATTTTATTAACCAAGGTTACCTCAATACAATCAATGCAAAATTGAAAAAAAAAAAAGGTATGCGCTCTGGCCAGGTGACTCAGTGGTAGAGTGTCAGCCCAGTGTGTGGATGTCCCAGGTTCGATTCCTGGTCAGGGCACATAGGAGAAGTGACCATCTGCTTCTCCACCCCTCCCCCCTCTATTCCCCTCCTGCAGCCATGGTTCAGTTGGTTCAAGTACATTGCCCCTGGGCACTGAGGATGGTTCTGTGAAGCTTCTGGCGCAGGCACTAAAAATAGTTCAGTTGCAAGCATGGCCCCAGATTGTGAGAGCGTTGGCCCCAGATGGGGGTTGCCAAGTAGATCCCAGTTGGGGAACATGCAGGAGTCTGTCTCTCTATGTCCCCTCCTCTCACTTGGAAAAGAAGAAGAAGAACAACAAAAGAAGTATAGGTGTGGTTCTAGGCATCTCTTTCAAGACATTAAAGTACAAGTACCCAGTTAAGGTGATTGTGTCCACTCTACTGATGAGACAATTGGTGCATCAAGTTTGGATAACTTATTCTAGCTAGCATTAATTTAGATATAAGTCTGGGCCACCTGTCACATAGGGAGGAGAAACACTGGGTCAGCCAAAATATGCATGTCTCTTAGTGAAGCCATTAAGCATTGGATGAATAGAGATTTAGAGTGATTTCTTTTTGTCTCTGTACCAAGGAGACATGTACCATTTTTACCCTCCTTTCCTTAAAAAAACAAAAAACAACAACAACAACAAAAAAACTCTTCTAGAACTCCACTGCATTTGGAAAAAAACATAGCAGAGAATTAAGTCTCCTTCACAGCCACTGTCTGCCTGACATGCCATGTCCCTGGGTTCCCGGGAGTGGAGCAGCCTGGATTAGTACTTTGCTTTTCTGGCGCTGGTAGACTTTTCCACAAAACTCACCGCTAAGCAGGCGCCCAGCCCAGTGGCAGGGAGAGCTCATGCTGACAGCTCACAGAAGTCCGCTTACTCCTGAGAAGAATTAAGCACTAGAAAACCCAGAAAATGACCGTGTTCACAAAAATGAACATCTTTTCTATATCTTGCAGAGAGAGTGCTTAGTCAGTAAGCAGGGCACATTTCTAGTCCTGGAATGGAGCCCCTGGTCACACATTTTCTAGAGAAGAGCAGCCGGGCTTCCCCGGCCCTAGACCGCCTGCTTCCCGCTCCGTGTCCCTGACAGGCACGCACGTGTCCCTGGCAGGCACGCACACGCCTCTTCCTGGGCTCATCTCTGACCTCACTGTTGGGCTCTGGAATCTCCAAAACAGCCTGGCCTGGGTGGAGTCTCTTTGGGAAGTCATGGCTGAGTGTTTTGTTATTTTAAAGAAATTAATTCAGGGGTGGAATCCTGAAAGTGGGTTGGGAATTTTAAATCTTGAAAAAAGTCGACAAGAAACAACAGAGAGTGGGAGGAAGGGAAGTAAAGGGAGAAAGGATGAGAAGAAAGCTGGTGAGAGGAAAAGGGAGGAAGAAAGCAGAAAGGAGGGCAAAGTGAAACAATTCCACCAAAATAAAATATAAAAAAAATCAATTATTTACTTACTTGTAAACCATTCCGGAACTTAGAGACACACAGAAATATTAAGTACCCCAGAAGTAGATAGAGGACTACTGAATACAAAACTCAGATTGTTATTAGCCTTATCCTAAGGAAGAAAGTCAGTTTATTCTCTCTTACCAACCCCCCTGGTGGTGTCTTTTTGTGTGTGTGCAGGTTTAGGCTTTAGTTTCCTGGTGAGATGAGTCAGTCAAGGTTAGGAGATATATGAGGGAAAGCAGAGGGCTGCTCTGCTCTGCAGTGCTCTGGGCAGAGGGAGAGAACTGTGTTCACGCTAGATCTTAATACGCAGTACGCTCCTCCTCCGCAGGCTGTCGGCATCACCTGGCAACCTGTGAGGGAGGGACGGAGGGAGGGAGGGAAAAGAAACAGAAAATGGCATGGTGTTTCTCAGAAGGGAAGGGAGATGGAGCACGTTGAAGAGGGTAAAGGGGATCAAATGTATGGCGATGAAAGGAGACTTGACTTTAGGTGGTGAGCACACAATGCAATATACTGATGATTGAAATGTATACATGAAACTTATATGATTTTATTAAAGTGTCACCTAATAAGTTTAATAAAATTTGAATGAAAGAAAGGAAGAAAGAGAGAGGGGAAGGGAGGCAAAGAGGGAGGGAGGCAAAAAGGGAGGGAGGGAGGGAGGGAGGGAGGGAGGGAGGAAGGAAGGAAGGAAGGAAGGAAGGAAAGGGAAAAGAGAAAAGGAAGAAGGAAGGACAGGGGCTACAGGAACAACAGCAACAACAAAATAATAAAGGAAAGGAGGATGAGAAGGGAATTGTATACAAGGAGGATAATGGATTTGTAAATAGGACTTTCATTATGTGGATGAGAAGGGTGAATTCTTTTTAGTGCTATTGAAGGCAACACAGACTTTGGTATTCGCCTGAGAGCTTGGTAGAAGTGCAGACTTTCAGGCTCCACCCCAGATCCACTGAATAAGAATCTGTATTATAAGATTCCCAGCTGATTCTTACGTGCATTAATGTTTCAGAACTACTGCTCTAGACAGATGTTTCCAGCAGGGAGCTGTCTGTGCAACAGGGAACGGGGAGCAAGAGTATCACCATTGCCTGGGAATTGTGAGAAGTGCAAATTCTCAGGCCCCACCCTGGACCCACTGAATCAGAAGCCGAGGGTGGGGCCCAGATGTGTATGTTTTAACAAGCTCTCTAGGTGATTGTGCTGTGTGCTCAAATTTGAGAACCACTGGGCTAGAAGTTGTCTGGAGGAAATAAATACTAAAAGAGAGTGAAGAGGGGAGAGGAGGGGAGGTTTAGATTGAGTTTTCTCCACTGTAAGAGGGAACTTCTATGTGGAGGCGTCATGAAGGTCTGGTCAGGCAGCCTTCCACTTTTATAGAGAGCAAAGGGACCCGACAACTAGACTAAGAGGCATCCCCACCTCCTACCACTAAGTTCATTACATTTTCATTTTATACTCTTTATTTGAGACAAAATTATTATTATTATTATCATTATTATTATTATTATTATTATTTGCATTGTGTATGCTTTTACTGAAGAGAATGTGTAGCCAACATGTTCAATGGCCTAGGGAGGAGAATACATCCTCGAGTCAATGTTGTATCATTTTGCTCTAGATGATAAATGAATCTAGCCAGGGAAGATCCCCAAATGGAGAAGGAATTGAAGGGGTCAAAAATGAGGAATCTAGGCCCTGGCCGGTTGGCTTGGTGGTGGAGCGTCGGCCTGGCGTGCAGAAGTCCCGGGTTCGATTCCCGGCCGGGGCACACAGGAGAAGCACCCGTCTGCTTCTCCACCCCTCCCCCTCTCCTTCCTCTCTGTCTCTCTCTTCCCCTCCTGCAGCCGAGGCTCCATTGGAGCAAAGATGGCCCCGGGCGCTGGGGATGGCTCCTTGGCCTCTGCCCCAGGTGCTAGAGTGGCTCTGGTCACAACAGAGCGATGCCCCGGAGGGGCAGAGCATCGCTCCCTGGTGGGCAGAGCGTTGCCCCTGGTGGGCGTGCCGGGTGGATCCCAGTCGGGCGCATGCGGGAGTCTGTCTGACTGTCTCTCCCCGTTTCCAGCTTCAGAAAAAATACAAAAAAAAAAAAAAAATGAGGAATCTAATGCCTGGTTGAATGAGGATGCCAAGGATATAGCGTGGGGCATGCTTTGATCATTTCCACATACCCTCCACTCTTTGATGTAGATAACTGATTCTTTCTTGAACTTAAATAAAGTCATATACAAATGGACCTTTGAGCTCCATTTTTCAACCACACTGCTGCACCTATAAAGCCACCACTCTCTGGGTTATAATAAATAATCAGTACATTCTTATACCCCCCCCTTTTTTTTTACATTCCTGAAAGATTACAAAGAGGATGATAGCTATTCAGTGTTGCAATTTATTTGCTCTTCTTGAGAATCTAAACTAAGTAATAGGTCCCCAGTTCCTGGAGGAAGAGTTGATGGCAGTGGCCAAATTTCTGTTCTTCACTCTATTCCTAATGGTGTCACTCTAGGTATATCTGTCATTTCTCACCTTCATTTTATTTGTCTTGAGAGACAGGAGATAGAGAAAGAGAGAGAAAGGGAGAGAGAAGGCATCAACTCATACTTGTGTTACTTTAGTTGTTCATTGACTGCTTCTCATGTGTGCCTTGACCAGAGGGCTCAAGCCAAGTCAGTGACCCCTTGCTCAAGCCAGTGACTTTGGGCTCAAGACAGAGACCTTGAACTTCAAGCCAGTGACCTTTGGGCTCAAGCCAGCAACTTTGGGATCATATTGATGATCCTGCTCTCAAGCTGGTGACCCTGTGCTCAAGCTGGCAAGCCCGCATTCAAGCTGGATGAACTCGTGCTCAAGCCAGTGACCTGGGTCCTCAGAGTCCCAGGTCAGCACTCTATCCATTGCAAAGCTGGTCAGGCCCGAGCTTCATTTTTAAAATATGAAAATCAAGAGTTGCTGGTCCCTAAAACCTTTAACTTTCTTAAGGCCTTTTCCCCTTATGGTAATAACCACCTTGTCAAGGGGACTGACTAGTTGCAATTGTTACTGCAGAAACTGATTTGGGGAAAGGCACATTTCCTGGAGAGAGAAATATGATGCTGAAAGTCAGCACACCAGAAAAAAAAAAGAAAAGAAAACTGATCATGCCAACAATCAGGAGACAAAGGGTGTAGTCCAGATATGCCGCCCGAAAGACAGGCCCTGCAGTGCATGTTTATGTGAATCACCGGGAACGTGATGACAAGGCTGATAGTGGGTGGAGCAGGTAGTTTAACTGTGTGAACGGGAATAACTCTGTTAGAAGAGGCATTTTAGGGAGAATAAAAAGCTGGATTTGCCAACTCTTTCCCCCCCATAGTCTCTGCTCACCTGTTGGGAAAACCAAACAGGGTTGGGAAGAGGGTCAGGGTCTAGACAGGCATTGCACAGTGACTCATACACACAAAAACAGTGGTGCTTAGGAGAGAGCCTTTCTCAATTCAAAGTTCGGGGTTTCAATGAACTCCTGTTTTCCCCTTTATCTTGATGTTTCTTTTTTATTATTAGAAATAGCAGGGTTTAGAGAACATTGAGACTCGAGAAGACTTTACACAGATCTAGAAAATACCTCTACAGCCTTGGGCCAGTAATTCACCTAAGCTTCTATTAATACATTTTCATATTCCAAATACTGTATGGATACAATGCCAGGCACTGAAGAATTCATTTGATCATTTCTTATCACATCTGAGATACTATGATGGTAAGCTATAACATTAAACTGCCAATTATATTATGCCATGGCATTGTAAAATGCACTCCCATTTCAGAGATGTTAAAATATAAAATGTCCGAATGAAACATGTTGAATATCCTGACTCTGTGGAATATTATGGTTTATGTTTAAGTCTGACTTTAACTGCTACCCAAACACTATTATATCTCAGGATATGGTGAGGCACCTCTGGCTAAGATTTTATTCATCCTCAAGGCCTTATTCTAACACCCAGGTCAGAATCCTGAACATCAAGCCAGCACAACTAAGTGGAGAGGGTCACTGTGGTTGGGTATAGAAAAATTGGTTGTCTTGGACAATTGAGATAGCATGGCACATAACAAGCCAAGGGTAAGTGTGCTCTTCAACTCCAGTTCCAAGGGCTTAACACAGTGCCGTTATCTCCATCTTGTTTTCTCTTTAGTGAAAGGGATTTCGGACTATGAAGGCATCAAATCCATAAGATCCACAGACTGTCTCATTCACCTGTCTAGAATCAGCAATGAAGCACTGGGGCCAATGTCTGTGCTTTCCTCTGAAGGGCTTGTCTTTCAGTATTGTTCTGAAATTTCCTCCAGTTTAGCCCAGTAGTCTGAACCAAACATGGGGCTAGGAAAAAAACCCAGCCTGAGTTACAGTCCTACGGACAGTTATTGTAGTAATGGGACTCATAAGGAAATGTACTTAATTGAGAAAAATGGACTGACTCATAAATTGTGTGAGTACCTACTTCTTTATGAGAATCCTGAATTTTCAAAAACAATTGGCATAGGTCTTACCATTGCGCCCACTGTGTAGGTGAGGAGAGTGAGTCATTTTTGTCTGACTCATGTGGCTTTTAAAGGTGGGAGCCAGGATCTGAATGTTGGTGGTTAAATTCCAGAGCCTTTGCGTTTACTCACTACACTCATAAATAAGACATACATCTGTCCATTAAGGAGAGTCAGACACATAAACTAGCCGTGACTAAAGAGAAAGTGCTTTAATAGAAATGCGTACGCAGTGCTGCGGAGGCCAGAGGATGAAGCACTGATGTTCATGGAGCTTCCATATTAATAAGAAAACCGAGCAGGAGTGAGTCAGTTAAGTTTTCTTTTTAAGAAGGGACACATCTTATTGTCCTATAAGTTCAGGTCATGGGTTTCCAAAATACCATGCATTTACCTCTTTGAGAGTTGACTAGCAGTGCATTCACTCCAAGGTTCATGGGTCTCCAACACAAGGTCCTTAGATATAAACCAATGTTTTTCTTGTAGGAAGTTTCAAAAACACATAAAAAATAGAGGTGATAGTATAATAACCCCCAAAGTATCCCTCACTCAGTTCCAGTTATTATCTGCATTATGCTGTTCTTGATTTAGCTATACCCACCTCCCCTTTCCTCACTCTTACACTTTTATTTTCTGGAGCATTTGAAATCAAATCTAAGCATTAATATAATTTTACTAGTCAATACTTCAGTATTGACTAGCTAAATATACCAGTTCTTAAAAAAATAATCAATATACATTTATTCCAATGAAATGAGCCATTCCAAATATTCGTCTAATACCCAGTCTGTGTCCAATTTTCCCTGAAAAATAAACATGATTTTAATGGAAGAACTTCTGACTCTTCCGTATAGAACGGAGATGGACAGCTTTCCCGCTCAGTTCTAGTCTGGCATATCTGCAAAGACGCGAACCTTCTGGAGGAGCAATTTAGGTTGTTTAGAAATAAAAAATAATATGGACAGCATGGTTTTTATAGATCACACATAAAGCATAACTTTATTTATAAGGTTAAAGGCACAAAACAGAGTGAAAAGCCAACCCCTGGCAATGAAGGAAGCGAGGCAGCTTGGGTCCTGCGCCACTGAGGCAGCGGGCTGCACAAATCCATGAGCCCTGAGGCCTTGAGACGTATGGTGGTCATTCTGCAAAGGAAGGCTGAGCAGGTAACTCTTTAAAAAAAAATTGTTCATTGATTTCAGTGAAAGAGGGAGAGAGAGAGAGAGAGAGAGACAGGAACATTAAACCAATCTGTTCCTGTATGTGCCTTGACCTGAAATTGAACGGGCAACCTCTGTGCTTTGGGACAGTGCCCTAACCAACCAAACTATTCCGCCAGGGCTGAGCAGGTAGTTCTTGAATGCTATTTCACTCTTTATTTATTTTTTTTGACCAAAGTAATTTTTCACTACCAGATGAGTGCCCAGACCTCACCAGTACAACATGTAGTTATGGGCTACACACTTTTCAGCACCCTCTGAACCAATCTAGCTTTCAAGGCAATAAGCATAAGGCAATAAGCATTCTTTTTATCTTTCAAATTTCTTCTGTAGTTGACTTCGGAAAGGCAAGTTATGAAAACAGAATTGAAACATTAGGTTGTTTTCCTCTGAAAAATTATATGTATACATACATATATATAACATTATGTACATAACATATAATTATATGTGTATATATTATATATACATACATACATAAATGTTATCTAAAATATTATATATTTTATGATACTATACTCATGGGGACTTCCTTAAATGCTCTTTTATTATGGTGTATAAAAGGTTTTATTTCCCACCAATTTTTTTTTATTTCTTTCCTTAATATTTTTGAGCAGCTACTAAATGCCAAGTATCACCAAGACTGTATTGATAAATAAGATATAAACTTGTCTTCATTGCAGGAGGGGAAGGGGGTAGGGGACGTGGAGGAGGGTAGAGAGGGACAGATGGTGATGGAGGTAGACTTGACTTGGGGTGGTGAACTCACAATGTCATATAGAGATTATGTATTGTAGATTTTACACCTGAAACTGGCATAGTTTTATTCACCAATGTACCTCCAATATATTCAACAAAAAATGTATAAAAAGGAAGAAAGAAAGAAAGAAAGAAAGAAAGAAAGAAAAGAAGAAAGAAAGAAAGAAAGAAAGAAAGAAAGAAAGAAAGAAAGAAAGAAAAAAGTATTTGGAAAATAAAAAGTTTGAATAGAACAAATATATAACTTTATCTTCAAGGAGGGTAGAAGGTAGGCAATGATAACTATCTGCTATGGGCCAACCTGAGAACCACAGTGGAGAGGTAACTAGTGGTGAGGGAAAATTGGAAGGGGAGTCTACTGGACAGGATGGGGAAAGGCATGGAGTTTAGCAGTATATATGTATAGCATGAGATGAATTTGTAAATTAAAGTGTGCTCTATGTCAGAAGGTGAAGTTAGGAGAGAAACCAGGTGGAACTGTTCAAGATGGTTATAAATTTTTCACTATAAGGGGACAAGGAATGACAGGAATCTGTAGAGTGAAACGTCCCATTCTTGTTTATGCTGCGTGCACTTCACTCCTGGTTGTCTTGGTACTAGCTCTTCAAAGTTATAAGGACTGTATTAAAACATAAAGCACATTAAATAAACAGTCTAAAGCAGAACTTCTGGTTTGCTTCACCTTTGGGAAGGTTCTTGGGTGTGGTTTCAAAGGTGTTTAACATGGTAGACCAGAAGTTCAACTAGACCAGAGCTCAGCTGAATGGGAAGTTCAACCAGACCTGACCACAGAGACTGGTACTGCTATTAAGACTAGGGAGAAAGATGACTGTGACTTGGAAAGATTTGTTTTTCCTTCAGTACTTGTGTAGTTGTATCTAGTGAAGCAGTTGTAATATAATGACCTACCTAAGATCAAGAATACAAATGAGTGGGTGTGCCTCCCTGTTGCCTCCCTTGTTCCATTGCTGGGGTTATCAAAATGTGATCATCTCGGCAGCCTGTGCAGTGAGGAATCAACCAGAGCTCACTGCCAGGTCTACCTTTTACTCTAGTAGGAGACACATTAGCACCCAAGAGTCTATCCTATTTAAGTATATTTTTATAATAACATGTTTCAGGCTTTTGGGTTCCATTCTGTATGCTTGGGCCTACTTAAGATTCAAATGCAGCAAGCTGAACAGTGGCTTGAGATCAAGGTCATGAACTATTGCAATATGGATAAAAAAAGTGTGTGTGTGTATGTGTGTGTGAATGAGTTTAAGACAGCTTCTGGGTATATCTAATTTGTTGCTTCTCCTTCTAATACATCACACACACAGAGTCTATTCATTCTGTAGCTGAATATCCATATTGGTTTGCCTGTTCTACTCATCAGCATTGCTGACTATAAGGGATCTAAGAATGAGAAGGGCAGAGCTCACTTTCCCTGTGTTTTATATAAGTTGATCTTTGGGTGGAGATGGGAAGGGGGAGATTAGAATAAAGTCAGTGGCATCTGAGAACTCAAGAACACAGGGTAGAAAGAAAAGCGTGGGGATGGTATTTACAACGGTGGAGTTAGGTAAAAACTTAGGGTACAGGAGAATGATGTGGGTTAAGGAAATGGCTTGTAGAAAGCCCTCAAGATGAGAGAGAACACGGCTATTCAGAGAACTGAAAGGCATTCCTCATGAGTTCCTTTCACTGTTGCAATTATGTCTTATGGAACATTTTGGGCTGTCTTTTAAATGTAGCCTGAAGTTATTTGGTGGAACTCTTACAAAAACAAAGCTGCCTTGTAATTAGAAACATTTTCCTATGCAGATATCAGAAACATATGCTGTAACAACAAACTACCACACTTACAAGTCTTACTTGGGGTTGAAATACCAGCCACATTCGTACCAGGGTTTGCTCTCTAGAAAGTGTTTTGTGGCTGATTACTCTGAACCCTAGCCTTGGACTTCAGGTGTTGGGAGATTAATTTCTATATCTTGTAGGTATTGCTTCTTTGTACCTCAGTTTACTTAAATGTAAAGTGGAAACTTTGCAGAATTAGTAGAGACAGGTTGGGGAAGGGCTGAACAGAGGGAGGGACACTAACATTCATTCAGCCGTTCGGTTGGTCGATGTTAGCTATCCACATAATTTTCAATTCTCACAGCTTTATGAGACAATGTAGAAGAAAATACATTTTAAATTACAAAGCAGAATACAAAGTACCAGGAGTGCAAAATAGAGTTTAGAATTAATTCCCCTTTGACTATAGAGTTTGTAGATTTTCAATAAAAGATCCGGAGTCTTTGAAAGAATGTGTATAATTGTGAAATGGGCAGTTTTTGCTACATTCTTTGTGGTCTTCACCTTAATCCATTGTTCAGGTTTTTCTAGTTTGTCAGTTTGCTCTCTTCATTCTGCTTGCTGATCAGACACACTTTCAACTTCTAAAAGCACACATTAGCTTGTGCACTTAGCGGGGAAAGTGCAATGTTCCATGGACAGAATGAAAGGAGGAATCTTCATGATTCAGAAGGGCGAGGACTGGGTGGGTTGTGAGACAGGTCAGGACTTAGGAGGGTGGAGCGGACACACTGGAAATGGTTTCTGTGGGGAGTGGGTGAGATCAGCATTTCTTCTGAAGAGAAAGGGACAGCAGTCTCGTAAAGACACCCAAACAGCATCGATCTGTGTAAGTCTCTTTAAAGTAACTTGGCTTCTTTCACAAAACTTAACAGCCCAGAAATATCCAGCTGAGGACCCTGTATCTTTATTTATTTATTTATTTATTTATTTATTTAAAGACTATTCATTAGAGAAGAGAGAGGGAGAAAGAGAGAGAAGGGGGAGGAGTAAGAAGCATCAACTCCCAATTGTTGATGGGGTTTCGAACCGGTGACCTCAGCATTCCAGGTCAACGCTTTATCCACTGTGCCACCACAGGTCAGGTGACCTTGTATCTTAAAGTGGCTTTGCCTGCTGATGACAGCAGCTAGGACCCTGTAGCAGCAGCACCAGCCGAAGACAGGCAGCTCTGACAATGTTTGTAGCTTTTCATTATTTTCAGAACAGTTTATTTATTCCAGGATCCATCCAAGTCTACAGTTTGTGCTCAGCTTACCTTGAATGGGTGGTTGTTAAGGTAATTAGGAGAAAAATAAAGATCTGAAGTTGTTGCCACCTTAAGGTCAGTTAGAAGGGACTCATGAGTAAGCAGCTCTAATCCCTAAAGAAAACCATAGTATTGTTGCTATGTTGCTTGTTCAAGAAGCATGAGAAAATAATTCTGATGAAAATTGGCAAGCAAGTTTGAGATATTTACTAAGTGTCCATCTTTTATGATCACCTGAAGCATAAAGCACAAGGATATACTGTAAGAATACAGATAGTTTCACTAACTTGTTAAGTTCCTTAATGTGATCATTAGCAAATATTTTCCTCTTGTGTACACAAGTGGCTCAGAATCTCTTGGTCACGGCTTCCATTTGTACGTTGAAATAATGTTCATCTTGATTTGAACTCTTCGCGAAAGATTCCTGAAGGACTCTTTAAGCAAAATTATATAGAGACAAGATGTTTAAATTTATGCCATACATGCCAACGCTTCTGCCAGATTAATTAGGGTTAACAGAAAGATGATACATGCATTAAGTGGGGCTTTTACTTCAATTAATGTTAATGAATTAAATATTTTTATAAATATAAAAGTATATTTATAAATATAAAAAATAATTCATTTTCACTGAAAATGTCAGAAATAAAGGGAAACGTTGGACAAGACATAAAAATCACGCATACTTACATGACTTAGGGAAAATTATTATTAACAAAGTTTGGCAAATTTCTATTCATATTGCATATGCATATTCTAGGCAACTGAGAGCCCACTCTAAACATATTTTACATGCTGTTTCCATTGCTTCTTGGACTTTTAGATAAGAGCAAGTGTGTATATACTGTATTGTTTTCCATGGAACATCATGCTAGAATGATTTTTCATGTTATTAAAATTCTTTATAAATGTAATGTATCATTATATGCCATTATAGCATATACCCAATGCCATGGTATATTTAATTCTATAAATATACCACGAATTCCATAACCAATTCCAGGATTTTTAGTCATGAAAGTTACTGATTTTTAATATAAAATATTCTGTGATAATTTTCTTGCTTGCATAAATATTTTCCTCTAAATCAGGTTTTTGTATGGGATTCTTAGGCAAGAATTATGGAAGTAAAAGATATGCAAACATTTTTTAAGTTTCACATGTTGCTGATTGTTTTGAAGAACGATTGTTATAACTTTAAATTTTCTGCAGAAGTTCAAGATCAAGTGTTCATCTAATAGTCAACTTCATATTATCATTAAAACAAACACACCAAAACCTTTGCGAATTTGGTAGGCCCAAATTTACATAATTTTATTTTACATTTCTTTCATAATTAGTGAGACTGCTCATTTTCTATCTGTATTCTTCTTTGATGAATTGTTTGTTCACTAAACATTTTTTATGGTTATATATTAAATCATAATATTTTAGAAATGTGGGCATGTATGGTTTTACTTGGCTTTAATATTCAATTTTTTGTTCATTCTTGACTTGTTAGAGAAGTTCCCACAATTCTGTAGTCAAATATATTTGTTTCTTTTCTGGATTCTTTAAAATTTTATAATTACTTTCAAAGTGTACTATTTATCGGTTTTTAGTATATCCACAAAGTTGTGCAATTGTCACTACTGCCTAACTGCAGAACATTTCATCAGCCAGAGAAACAATCCTGTAGCCATTAGCAGTTACTCCTCCTTCTCCCTCCTCACTTTTTGTCCCTACAGATTAGCTAATTCTGGTCTTTTTATATAAATGGAACCATATAGTACATGGTCTTTTGCATTTGGCTTTTTTTACTTAGCATAATATTTTGAAGGTTCCCAAGGTTAATGTCAGTATTTGCTTTTTGTGTCCTTCTGACCATGTTTGGTTTTGCTGCATCTTTTGTCTTTTTTGAGAAGCCACAGGAACTTACAATTTGTTTGGCCATAGTACAGCCTATCCCATTCTCTCCAGTTCATTTGCTAGTCGACTACTGTTTCTTTCTTTCTCTTTCTTTCTTTCTTTCTTTCTCTCTCTCTCTCTCTCTCTCTCTCTCTTTCTTTCTTTTTTTTGTATTTTTCTGAAGTCAGAAGCAGGAAGGCAGAGAGACTGACTCCTGCATTAGCCCAACTGGGATCCACCCAGCATGCCCATCAGGGGGTGATGCTCTGCCCATTTGGTGTTGCTCCATTTCAACCAGAGCCATCCTAGCACCTGAGACAGAGGCCATGGTGCCAACCTCAGTGCCTGGGACAACTTTGCTCCAGTGGAGCCTTGACTGCCAGAGGGGAAGAGGGAGATAGAGAGATAGAGGGAGAGGAGGAGAGGTGGAGAAGCAGATGGGCACTTCTCCTGTGTGCCCTGACCAGGAATTGAACCCAGGACTTCCACACACAGAGCCAATGCTCTACCACTGAGCCAACAGGCCAGGGCCTGGCTACTGTTTCTTACATCAGAGCATTGGGCATGATTGGTGTTGGTTTGAAAAGGAAAAGCTTTACTATAGTAGAGACGATCTTTCTAGTCTGAGATTTTAGAGATTTTATTAAGAATAAGTTTTAATTTTTTCTGAAAGCTTTCTGACATCTACTAAAATGAATACATAGCTTTTGACATTCCTACAGTATAGGGTAGAAGGAACTTCACTATGATTGGGCTTTTTATTCTAGTGGTAAAAACCATTTTCCATTTGCCTGTAATCTATTGTTAAATTTGGATGTTTTGTTTTATTGTTGTTAATTATTTTATGTTTGTCACGTGGATATTCCAAAGTTGAGAAGAGTGTTTTATATAGTGAAGAAAAACAATCACTTGGGGCCAGACATATGTGAGTTTTAATTCAAGTTCCAATACTTATAATTCTGTGAACTCAGGCATTTTCCCCCTCATTTTTATTATGCATTATTTTTGTGGAGTTTTAATCATCTGAGTATGGAGAATTTTATATCTTGCTTTTCCCCCCTTACATAACCTTATACCACATGCATCTCCCATATCATTGCATTATCTTTGAAGGCCATATAGTGTGATTCAGAAATGTGCTTAAGGTAGTAGCACCGTTTAGAATTTCTTTATTGTCGGACTTTCATCCATGCTCACATTTTCACCAATAATAATGGTATGATGAACTCTATTATGCTTAAGACTTGCTTTATATTAGCTCAAAGCATATAAAAATACTTTTAGGGATACATATTGTCAAAGGGCTTTCTGAAATTATTATCCTAAGTTACACTCTCAGTATATAAGTCAGTATATAAACTATACTGACAATGTATACAATTTTCTATTTCAATCCACATTTGCCAGCATTGTTTACTAACATTAAAAATAAATCACCGCTTTCCTGGTCAGGTAGCTCAGTTAGTTAGAGCATCATCTCCATGCACAGCTTGCTGGTTCAATCACCAGTAAGGACACATACAGAAACAGATCCATGTTTCTCTCTGTCAAATCAATTAATAAATTAAAATTTTTTTAAATAAAAAAATAAAAATAAGCCACTGATAATCTGATAAACAAAGTGGTTTCTCATGTCTGAATTTGCATATTGTATTGGTGAGGTTGATCATTTTCTCACATATGTATGAATTTACTGCATTCTTTGGTGAAATGTCTATGTTCTTGAGTTCCATACCTGTTTTTCAATTTACATAATAAAGATATTATAATAAAAAATTATTCCTTGGTCTGTCATAAAAATGTGCCTTTACATTTTGATAATGATTTTTTGAGTGAAATCCAGACTTTCTATTTATTTATGCTAGGAAATCTCATCTCATCATTCCTACTATGATTTCTCTTAACTTCTAGGTTTAGAAGGTTCTTTAAGCCTGCACATTCTTGAGAAAAATTCAAACAAACTTTTTATGGTTTTTTTATTTTTTATTTTTTATTTTTCTGAAGCTGGAAATGGGGAGAGACAGTCAGACAGACTCCCGCATGCGCCCGACCAACCGGGATCCACCCGGCACGCCCACCAGGGGGCGACGCTCTGCCCACCAGGGGTCGATGCTCTGCCCCTCCAGGGCGTCGCTCTGCCGCAACCAGAGCCACTCTAGCACCTGGGGCAGAAGCCAAGGAGCCATCCCCAGCGCCCGGGCCATCTTTGCTCCAATGGAGCCCCGGCTGTGGGAGGGGAAGAGAGAGACAGAGAGGAAGGAGGGGGGGGTGGAGAAGCAAATGGGCGCTTCTCCTATGTGCCCTGGCCGGGAATCGAACCCTGGTCCCCCGCACTTCAGGCCGACACTTTACTGCTGAGCCAACCAGCCAGGGCCTGAATTTATTTTTGTTACATGATAAGAATACAAATTAAAAGCTTTGCCTGACCAGGCGGTGGTGCAGTGGATAGGGCATTGGACTGGAATGTAGAGGAACCAAGTTCGAGACCCCGAGGTCACCAGCTTGAGCGTGAGCTCATTTGGTTTGAGCAAAAAGCTCACCAGCTTGAGCCCAAAATCATTGGCTCAAGCAAGGGGTCACTCGGTTTGCTGTAGCCCCCTGGTCAAGGCACATATGAGAAATCAATCAATAAACAACTGAGGAACCACAACAAAGAATTGATGCTTCTCATCTCTCTCCCTTCCTGTCTATCTGTCCCTATCTGTCCCTCTCTCTGGCTCTCTGTCTCTCCCACAAAAAAAAAAAAAAAAAGAAAAAAGCAGCTTTTCAGGCACACTCTGCCTCCTGAGTGCCTTTTCCTTTCTCCTCCCCCCACTTCTTCCCCTTTGTGCATTTCCTAAACCAGGGTTCGGGAATCTATGGCTTGCGAGCCAGATGTGGCTCTATTGATGGCTGCATCTGGCTCACAGACAAATCGTTAATAAAAAAATAATAAAGTTAAAAATATAAAACATTCTCATGTATTACAATCCATTCATTTCCTACCGCTCATGTTCATGGTTGAGGGTAGCTGGAGCCAATCACAGCTGTCCTCCGGGACAACACCAAATTTTTATTGGATAATGCATAATGTACACAGGTCGTTGTGAGGTCAGGAAGTAAACTTCCCTCCTTTTAGTCAAGTAGTCAGCTAGCTAATTGCAGAAACCCTTTTGATGAAGAAGATGGCTAAAAGAAAATAGATGAGGAGTATCGTACTTTTCAGCAGGAATGAACAGAGGAATTCGCCTTTGTGGATAGAGCAGGTTCTGCAGTGTGTCTAATATGCAATGATAAAATTGTATCGATGAAACGGTCAAATATAAAGCGGCACTCTGACACACACCATATTACATTTGCATCGAAATATCCAGCGGGGGACAGCAGGAAGAAAGCATGTCAAGAGCTATTGTGCAGAGTGCAAGCTAGTCAGCAGCAACTCCATGTTTGGACCCAACAAGGTGACTGGAATTCGGCTAGCTTTGCTGGTGGTTTAACAATTGTGAGAAATGAAAAGCCATTCACAGATGGGGAGTATGCCAAAGCATTCATGCTTGATGTTGCCAATAAACTTTTTTACAACTTTTCAGATAAAGACAAGATAATCAAATGAATAAAAGATATGCCTCTGTTGGCAAGAACTGTTCATGATCATACTATCATGATGGCAAATCAAATTGAGGCAACACAGTGAAGGACATAAATGCAGCACCATTCTTTTCTCTTGCTTTGGATGAGTCAAAAGACGTAAGTCATTTATCCCAGTTCAGCGTGATTGCAAGGCATGCTGTTGGTGACACACTATGTGAGGAAAGTCTTGCTGTTTTGCCTATGAAAGAGACACCAAGAGGGGAGGATTTATGAAATCTTTCACTGAGTTTGCTAAAGAAAAAAATCTACCAATGGATAAACTTATTTCGGTGTGTACTGATGGTGCTCCATGCATGGTGGGGAAAAACAGAGGATTCGTAGCACTTCTTCGTGAACATGAAAAGAGACCCATCCTAAGGTTTCACTGCATCCTACATCAGGAGGCGCTTTGTGCTTAGATGTGTGGTGAGCAGCTTGGTGAGGTGATGTCGCTAGTCATTCGGGTGGTCAACTTCATTGTTGCCCAAGCTTTAAATGATCGCCAGTTTAAAACATTGCTGGATGAAGTTGGGAATAATTATCCTGGTCTGCTTCTGCACAGCAATGTGCATTGGTTGTCAAGAGGGAAGGTGCTCAGCCATTTTGCGGCTTGTCTGAGAAAAATCCAGACTTTTCTTGATATGAAAAACGTCGAGCATCCTGAGTTAGCTAACACTGAGTGGCTCCTGAAGTGGACATGACTGAACATCTGAACCAGCTCAATGTGAAAATGCAAGGCATTGGAAATACAGTCTTATCCCTTCAACTAGCAGTGTTTGCATTTGAAAACAAGCTGGAACTCTTCGTCACCAACATTTAAACAGGTTGTTTACAACACTTTGAAAAACTGGGAGAGTTTAAAGATGCATGCACAGCAAGTGACCCTGCTCAACATCTTGATCTCCAGCAGCTAGCAGGCTTCACATCTAATGTCCTGCAGTCATTCAAAGTGCACTTTGGAGAATTTCGTGAGTGCACTTGTCTTTTTAAGTTCATCAACCATCCACACAAGTGTGCAGTGTACAGCACCGACCTGAGTTACATCCCCGGTGTCTCCATCAGAGATTTTGAGCTACAAGCTGCTGACCTGAAGGCCTCAGACATGTGGGGGATTAAGTTCAAGTCACTGAATGAAGATTTGGAAAGACTTGCACGACAGCAAGCAGAATTGGCGAGAAAACACAAGTGGGGAGAAGTGAAAAAACTTCAACCCGTGGACCAGCTGATTGTCAAAACTTGGAACACACTTTCCATCACATACCACACACTGCAGCGTGTGAGTATTGCTGTACTGACAATATTTGGCTCTATGTATGCATGTGAGCAGTCTTTCTCACATCTAAAGAATGTTAAGACCAACCTACGATCATGTTTAATGGATGGAAATCTAAATGCCTGCATGAAGCTTAACCTCACCACGTATCAACCAGACTACAAAGCCATCAGCAAAACCATGCAGCACCAGAAGTCGCATTAATGGTAGGAAGTACTTTATTTATCATTGGTTAACAACAGCATAACAACGTTATTAAAAGGAATTCAGAGACTTATTGTACTTTAAAAGTGTTGGTCTTACATAAAATGTACACATATACTTGTATTTAGTGTTAAACATATTGTATGGCTCTCACGAAATTACATTTTAAAATATGTGGCGTTCATGGCTCTCTCAGCAGAAAAGGTTTCTGACTCCTGTCCTAAACTATAAAAGGTCCTCAAGAGACTTGCAACCAGGGGAGCAGAGGGAAGCAGTGCTCAACCCGGGGCTAACCCCTGAACCTTTCTCCAGGCTCCCTTTCCTCCGGCTTCCCAGTGGCCAAAGCAGCCCCACCGAGGCTCTCCTGGGGCTTCTTCTCTTCTTGGCCCTTTCTTGTTTCACTGTCCTCAGCTTTAATAAACCTACTCTCAAAATAAAAAAATAAATAAAAGCTTTTGGAATTTTTACCAGTGGTCTAATGCCAATCACTCAGTACTTCTCTCTCTCTCCCACTTTCTAATATTTTGTAACAAAAATTTCACTGATTCACTGGGGAACAAATTTTTTTCATTTTCTGTTGCATGAAGTTTTAGAACTGTTTCTATATATTTCTGCATCACTCATTCCAAATCTGAAATCTGTTTTTTGGAGCATGCTCTAGTTTTTATGCAATTTTAATTTCTTTTTGTTACAGTTAATGGCATGCATTGGTTTTTAAATTGGAGTTAAAGGACAACGACTCTTGGATTGAACATAACCACAAGGCAATTAATGTTTTACAAACATCACTTCTACATAGTTGTAGTTGTTTAAAAATGTAAAAAATTATTATCTGATAAAAACACCTTATTTTGTCTTAAGATTGAATTATGGCTTCTTCAAGTAGGCGTAAATGTAAGAATAGTCCTGACACCTTCTGTTATATATGTGGCTGTTACACACTTCAACGTCAAAGGCGTAATATTTCATCATTTGTGACACGTGCATATATTGCCTATTTTCAGTGGTTCCAATTGGTTATTCAACTCATCTGCGAGAAGATTATAATGACATAAAAATTGTCCTCGACTTTCTGAAGTATGAGGAGCATAATTGGATCATTTGTGTGGATCTTAAAATGGCAAATTTCCTGCTAGGACAACAGAGAGGTTTCACGAAGTATTCTCGCTTTCTATGTTTGTGGGACAGCCGAGCTCTGGAGAAACACTGGACACAGAAGCAGTGGCTGAAACGTGAAGCTCTGGAAGTAGGGATGCAAAATATTGTGAATGAACCTGTAGTTAATCAAGACAGGGTCATTTTTCCCTCACTTCACATCAAACTTGGCTTAATGAAGCAGTTTGTTCAGGCTTTGAATAGAGAAAGTGAATGCTTTCAACATATTATTTCTGCTTTTCCTGCCTTGTCTTTTGAGAAGATAAAAGCAGGTGTATTCAATGGACCTCAAATTCGAACCCTCATACGTGATGAAGAATTTGCCAGGAAAATGAATAAGGAGGAGAAAGCAGCATGGCAGTCTTTTGTGGCAATTACAAAGAACTTCCTTGGCAACAAAAAAGCAGAAAACTATGAACTTCTGGTTCAAAGTATGCTGTTAGCTTTCCGCGACATTGGATGTAACACGAGCATTAAGATTCACTTCCTGAACATTCACCTTGATAAGTTTCCCGAAAATCTTGGAGCTGTTAGTGATGAGCAGACTACTGCTGAAGCATCAAACGAGATTGTCCTCAACAAGCACACAAACGCAAGAGCTACAAACGCAAATTTTTGCCTGAATAGAATTTAAATAAGAGTTGCGCAAAATTTATGATTAAAATAAGTGTTTTAATATGTTCTATTTCAAAACTGTAGACAAATTCTGATGCAATCATAGCTTTTAGTGTATTAGTGTATTTACTGCATTATATAAATTATTATATTTTCACAAAGGTGATGCCCAAGATGACATTCTACTTCATTATGTTAAACTAAATGTTGAAAATTTTACAATAAGATGAAAACCTAAAATCTTGAATTGCAAAAAAACTGTAGCTTACAGAGAAAAACTAATGTTAGATTTAAGATCAGCACACTTGAATTAGGTAAGAACAAGTGTTTTTGTTCCCCAGTGTTATTGATGTTTTCTTGATACTTGTGAGTATTTGAATAGAATATTTGAATTTATGATTGCATTGATACTTTTGTGATTCTTGACCCAGCATGTACTATTTTAATTACATTTTTTGATTTTTAGTGAAGATGATTCTATGAATTATTTTCCTTAAAACAGTTTAATTTCCCTTTTGTAGTCTTAACGAACACTAAAATACATAATTTGGTCACGCTACTCCCTGCACCCATCTCTAAATCAATATGGCAAGTGTGATTGGAACTACACTAGGATTATAATTTTATTTGGAAAAATTAAATATCTTTAAGACATTTTGTTCTCTCATCCAAGAAATGGAATGCTCCTCATTATTTCAGCATTTATAAATGTTTATAGATTTCCAGATGTAATTTTATAGTGTTCTTCTTTGTGACCACATACGTATCTTATTTATATAATACATACATATGTTATTGATGTTCTGACTAAGATCTTTTTCATTATATTTCTATTTATAATGACATGCAGAAAAGCTCTTTGTTTTTGTATATTTATTATGCAACCATCCAGTTTGCTGAACTCAGTATTTCTAATGGATTTTCATTTTATAAGATATATCATTGTATCTTCCACCAAAATGAAAATTGTGACTCTTATTTTTCTCATTTTATACCCTTTATTAATTTTATAAATTGATGTGCTATGGCTCTGGCTGGAACTCATAGAATGATATTTAAAATCAGTGCAGACAACCTTTTTGCTTTGTTTCTGATTTAAAGAAAAACATTTAGCGGTTCACTGATTATAGTTGGCTTGAAACTGATATGCTTTAGTATGCATGACAAGCACTCTTACTTCTTTTTTTTTTTAGAAATTTAAGAATGCACTGTGAATATACCTGTACTTAAGATTAAAAACAAACAAACAAAAAAACCAAAATAACGTTCTTCAACAAATTTTGTAACTCACATTTCTAGAGCTGTAGAACTTCATATTATTTTCAACCTCACTTTGATGGTGCTTTATTTCTTGTGCTGTCTGCATAACACAATTAATTTTTTTTTTTTTTTTTTTTTTAGTGAGAGGAACAGAGACAGAGAGAGTGACTGATAGGGACAGACAGGCAGGAAGGGAGAGAGATGAGAAACATCAATTCTTTGTTGCGGCACCTTGGTTGTTCATTGATTGCTTTCTCATATGTGCCTTGACCTGGGGGCTGCAGTTGAGCCAGTGACCCCTTGCTCAAGTCAGTGACCTTGGGCTCAAGCCAGTGACCTTCGGCATCAATACCAGCAACCTTTGGGCTCAAGTTAGCAACCATGGGGTCATGTCTATAATCCCATGCTCAAGCCAATGACCTCAGGATTTTGAACTTGGGTCCTCTGTGTCCCAGGCTGAGGCTCTATCCACTGTGCCACCACCTTGTCAGGCATAACACAACAAATTTGACTTACTGTGAAATATGGATCTTTTAATCAATTCAGAGTAACCCAATACAAATTTTATTTAGTAGGTACACTTTCAGGACTGAGTTCTGTTTTCAACTGCAGTAGCTTTCCTGAGCTAAAATTTTCTGGTACTATCTTCCTATTATGTGACTTTTGAAATTTATTTTATAGTTTTATGATTATAAATGACAAAGAGCAACAAGGTTTGGAAGTTGACAGAATATAAATAAACAAGAGCATATAAGATTGGTCAAGAGAGTGAATGTCAGGAGGAGGAGTTGATAGCTGATGGAAGTTCAGGGCAGTGAAGAGAATGACCCGGTCAATAAGATCTTTTCCATTACTCATTGCTCCACAGTGTTACAGTGCACCTTGTACTCTATGTGGGAGTAGTTCTCCCAGAGGATGGAGACAAGTTGTCTGTGATATTCCTATTTTAAACAAAATCTAGTATTTGGCTTTATTATCCAGAAGTTTGGGGAGGTCTTTATCCTAGTAGCAGTATAGTGATGGAGTTAGGTGGAGCAGGGGGCTTGTGGAAGCTCAGCTCTGCCTAGAGTAGCCTCGATTCTCTTATGCAGGTGGGACCATGAGCAGAGTTCTGGGGAACTTGTCCCATTTGCATTTTTCTGCCCTCCAATTGCTATCGCCTTTCTCCCAAAACAGTGAATTGTGAGATTATGACCCAGAAAAGGTTCTCTACTAATCTTCTAGTTCTTGTATCTTTTTATTCTTGCTGCTAGAAGGAAGAGGAGCACTTTATTTTGTGAGCCATGGTCATTAGTCTCTTCCCGCCTTCCACTAAATTCATGCTGGTGGCTTTCCAAAGGCTGGGAAAAGAATCAGTCAGGCTGCCCTCAGCCCCAGAACAGCATTCTGTGTGGAGGGTAGTAGATTCAATAGTTATTGCCTGATTAAATAAAGAAACACTTCCCTGTTGCACATATTGTAAAGAAGACGGAACTAGAACGAAGGCATCTCCCCTACTGTCATTTCTCGGTACCCTACCTGTGATTCTGTCCCACTCCAGTAGCGTTAAGTCATTAATCCTCTTCAACGTTCCGTGCTCACCTCACAAAATGGCACTATCCAGCCAAATGTTATTTATTAGCAAAATATATTTTAATTGAAACATCATTTTAGGTAAATGTATAAAAATGTGTCCCAGGAACTTTCCCAATAGACAGCAGAGTATGTACATTTTGCGAGTGGAGCAGCATCTATTTAATATATTTTTATATAGAAAATACAGGCATAGTTTAAAAATGGAAACATGTAAGAAAGTTTGTCACCAGGAATAACAAAATATAACACAAAATGAAAAGGTAAACCCCAAATAACAAGTATACTAAACGAAACAAGACCCAGCACCGTGTGGAATGTCTTTGCACGAGTTCCAGGACGCCCTGGACTACACCAGGAAGAGATGCTCCGGTTTTAGGAGAGCTGCTTGGTTGTGCGGTGGTTAAAACCCAGTCCTCCTTTTCCTGGAACAAAAAAACAACGGGATTCAACAGGAAAGACTGAACTGAAGGGGTAATAACCCTCTTGGGGCTGACTGAAACAGGATCGAAAGTCTCAGACACCCGGGCATTGTCCGTGGCGTTGTTTGTACAGACGGGAGTCATTCCTTGAGACAACTAAGAGGTATGAAGAACACGTGCTAACTAATGAAAAGATCTGAGAATCAGCAGACCTGGGTTTTAGTCCTGGCTCTGTCACTAGTTTCCTGTCTGATAGCCCTCTCTCTCATCTGTAAAATGAGGGGATTGGACTTTGTGAACCCAAAGTTCTCTTAAAGCAACAATAGCCTTTAGTTTTTAGTTATGGTATTTGTTTAGGATCCATTTTCTGAAGAAGCAGATAGAAACTAGGGGAAGCATAATCTCTTTCTTAAGCGTTGAACTACCAGGAACAATTCCAGGTCCGTCTCATTCTTCAGTAGAGAAGGTTAGTGTTGGAGGGATTTAATGAACGCTTCAGGACATTTCTTCACTAGCTGTCACAGATGTCCAGAAATTGCTTCATCTGTCAACAAGCATTTACTGCACATTACTTTTTGTGTCTGTGCTAAATACAAGAGACATGATCTTTTAAGCCCTCAGTCTCATGGGAGAGAAAAATTGAAAAGTCACTTGTAAAATCTATTGTTTTGATTTCTGAGGAAAGCTTTCTCTCTCTCCCATTTCGGGGAATTACATCCCATCTTTCTTTTCTCTGAGAATCGCCAGCCTCCTCTCTCCTTTACGCCAAGGTAAGGTGAAAGTCTGGCAAAATGACCTTTCATGTTAGTCCAACCTAACCCAACCTAGGACCACAGCTGACCGATCCAATAGTGGGTCCCCAAATCCACCTGGACTAGTCAGTTCTCCTGGAGTGTTAAACCGGGTTAGCACACTGTTCCTGTAGCTACTGTGGTAGGCCATGTAAACTGTGGAGCTGTAAGCGGTCCCGCGTTTCCATGTGAACCGAACAGTGGAGCAAACCTCTCTGCAGCAAGAGGGAGGATGGAGTGGGCGCTACAGAGGGAAGGTGAGACAGGGGGTGGGGAGGCTTCGGGTGGCGTTCAAGTCCTCAATCTGATCCTCCCGTTGCTCAGCCTCCCCAGGCATTTGGGTTCCATGCAAGGTCCCTCTCTTGTGATAACAAACTCCTTTCTTTCCTTAAGCTAGTTGGAGTTGCAATTAGAAAGTCTTAATATGGATCTTTTAGAACAACAGATCACAGTATAATGGGGGAGACTATAATTCTCTGGTCAAAGTTGATCTTTCCTTGAATATGGCTTATATTTCTCAGAGTAATTTGTCATATTTTTTTATTCCTACTGTGGGGTGGTCAAGCAATGAGGGATAGTCACGTGAAACACCAGACCCGGAAACTTTGGCTAGAACCGCCCGCCCACATCCAGGCGCGCCAAAAGAAACTTCCCAGAAGCCTTTTGAAAAACAAAGTGACTTTCTGCCAGCCAGTGAGATTTCACCATGTCATATTAGCTCGACCACCCCAGATGGGACCCTTTAAATATCTCTCACGCTGGACACCCCATGTGACTTCCCTGGCCTCTCTGTCGCTAGGACCAGGGAACCTCGTTGGGCAGGAAGTGCTCTGTACTCAATAAAGCCTTTTATTATTCCACACTTTGTGGCTCCGGCCCCTTCCTTCTTCCTCAGCGGGGAAAAATGCCTTACACCTATATCAAACTTTTGCATAAAAATGTAATTTTGTTCTTTTTTATTAGACAGAATTTTCATATAAACCAGTAACTACCGTCCCCTTGTCAAGAAAGTCTCCTTCGGGAGCACCTGGATGTTACAGAGCCACACAAACTCTGGGTTCCTTTTCTTATCTGCTGTTGAGATATTAAGTCTAGAATTATAAGAATGTCATGAAATAATTTCTTCCTTCTTGAGTCACTGCCATTCTTATTTCTTTTATCTTTTCTTGTTTTTTATTTTTCACTTTTCCTCATTTTCCCCAGAAAACCATTCCAGTTTGACTCTCATTTTCTATATTGTTTCAACTCCACTTTCAGGTAAAATTATCATCTTTATCTTGGAGGCTTCTGAATATACTTGAACAATCTAGATATACCTGTACAGTCCAATCCAATTTTGCTCTTTGGGGTTCAGTTTATTTTTTTTCTCTCTGCAGATGATATGAAGAAATTCATGGGCACAAGACAGATTTTTTTTTCTGTTAATTTAATTTGTATTTAAGTAATTTTGTCTTTGCAAGTTGGCTTTGACTTACCAATAAAAATTAAAGGAAATAGAAAATTAGAGTTGTTTTCAGTTAAGTGAATATCTCATTTCTGAAAATGAAAATGGAAATAGCCCTTTGTTTTTCATGATTCCTACAAGATGGAAGAAAATGTAGATTACACAAAACTAAATGATGTAATGCAACGATGCACATTGAAAAGTTTAAGATGGAGCTGGTAACATTCCAACATTGTAGTTTCTGTGAGGACAAATATTTTAATACTTAAAATATTTTATCTATGGTATGATACAAGTTATCTGACATTTCCTGAGGTTTAGAAAGTTTTATATTTTGAGAAAGAAGAAACAACAAAGCTGGAGGCATGACCCTCCCTGATTTCAAACTATAGTAATTAAAACAGTATAGTATTGGTATAAAAGCAGACATGCAGGTCAAGGAAGCAGAATAGAGAGCCCACAAATAAACCCATGGATACATGGTCACTTAATTTGTGTCAAAGGAGTCAAGAATATACAGTAGGGAAAGGACAGTCTCTTCAATAAATGAGAAAACTGGGCCCCGGCTGGCTAGCTCAGTGGTAGAGTGTTGGCCTGGCGTGCAGAAGTCCCAGGTTCGATTCCCGGCCAGAGCACACAGGAGAAGCACCAATCTGCTTCTCCACCCCTCCCCCTCTCTGTCTCTCTCTTCCCCTCCTGTAGCCGAGGCTCCATTAGAGCAAAGTTGGCCCAGGCGCTGAGGATATAGCTCCATGGCCTCTGCCTCAGGCACTAGAACGGCTATGGTTGCAACAGAGCAACGCCCCAGATGGGCAGAGCATCACCCCCTGGTGGGTGTGCTGGGTGGATCCCTGTCAGGCGCATGCGGGAGTCTGACTGCCTCCCCATTTCCAACTTCAGAAAAATACAAAAAAAGTTAAATAAATAAATGGGAAAACTGGCTAGCCATGTGCAAAGGAATGAAACTGTATTTTTCCCTACACAAACATTAACTCAAAATGAATTAAAGACCTGAATGTAAAACCTGAAACCATAAAATTTCTAGAAGAAAACATAAGCCATAGGCTCTTTGACATTGATCTTGACAATGATTTTTTTGGATTTGACACCAAAAGCAAAATCAACACAAGCAAATATCAACAAGAAGGACTGCATCAAGCTAAAAAGTTTCTGCACAGCAAAGAAAATTATCAACAAAATGGAAAGACAACCTACCGAATGGGAAAAAATGTTCACAAGCCTTACAGCTGGTAAAGAATTAATATCAAAAATACATAAACAACTCATACAACTCAAAAACCAAAAACAATCTGATTTTTAAAACGGGCAGATAATTCAAATAGATATTTTTTCCAAAGAAGACATACAGATGGCCAATAGACATGAAAAGATGCTCAAAATGCTAATCATCAGAGAAATGCAAATTAAAACTACAATGAAATTTTACCTCACACCTGTTAGAATGGGTATTATGAAAAAGACTAGAAATCACAAGTGTTGGCAAGGATGTGGAGGAAAGAGAAACCTTGTGCATTATTGGTGAGAATGCAAATTGGTGTGACTACTATGGAAAACAGTAGGGTGGGTCCTCAAAAAAATAAGAATAGAACTACTCTATGATCCAGCAATTTCACTTCTGGAATATTATTCAGCCATAAAAACAAAAATATTGACATTTTCAACAACAAAGATGAACCCTGAGTACATCTGCTAACTGAAATAAGCCAGAGAAAAACAAATACCATATGATCTCATTTAAGTGTGGAATCTAAAAAACAAACAAACAAGCAAACAATCAACCCAAATTCATGTACACAGAGAACAGATCGGTGGTTGCAAGAGGTGGCGGTGGAGGGGTAGAGGGTTGCTGAAGTGGATTAAGAAGCCAAAGGGTATACACATCCTGTTGTAAAATAAATAAGTCGCAGGATGTAAAGTGCAGCCTGGTGACTATAATTAATAATATGTTACTGTATATATGAAAGTTGTTGAGAGAGTACATCTTAAAAGTTCTCATAATAAGAAAAAAAGCTTTGTAACTATGGATGGTGATAGATGTTAACTAGACTGATTGTGATGATCATTTCACTATATATATATACAGATATCAAATCATTATATTGTATACTTGGAAACTAATATATGTTGTACACCAATAATTTTTTTAACTTTTATTTTTAACTTTTTTTTAACTTTTATAACTATTTTCCCTTTGACTAATATTGGTGATGATCTTTTCTTAATTATATATATCTAGATAGAAATCAGAAACCAATTGACAGAATATATATTTTCATAAATTCTCTTATAGTCAATTAAATACTGAACATATATATAACAAATATAAAAAAATTTTTACTTTGAAAATAAACAATTCTTATAATCAATTTCAATGCTATTTTTATTGTAACCAGGAATGCAAATGAATGCCAAAAACATGTATTGAGTTTATTATTTACTTTACATCTTTGAATATAAAGAATACAATCTTCTATTCAAGAAGGAAGTTAATTATGTAACCCATTTTTTTGCGTGTGTGTGTGTGTGTGTGTGTGTGTGTGAGAGAGAGAGAGAGAGAGAGAGAGAGAAAACGTAGAATGCTTCACAAATTTGTGCGTCATCCTTGTATAGGGGTCAAACTAAGCTGCTCTGTACTATTACAATTTTAGTATATGTGCTGCCAAAATGAGCACAATACTATTTATTTTTCAAATATCATTGTTTTATTTGTCAATCTTTAACTAATATTTCTTTGCATTGGTTTTAGTTCAGATTTAAAGAGTATATCTCAAAATGGGTATTTTTAGATAAAAAGTACACTAGAGATACCTTCTGGTTCTTGAACAACTTAACGTGAATTTCGACCTCTTTATGTTAGAGATATACATGAGTTTTGGGTTGTCTTACCTGGAACAGTCGTGTCCAGTCCAAGCCGAGAGACAATGGCATCGGTTTGGTCTTACACATTTTCCACCATTTAAACAGGCAGACTGGCAAACAGCTGGGATAAAGAAATTCATGCATTTACTTAGTTAATACTTAGCAATTCTGAAGCTATACTGAAAGGTGTGAAAAAGATTTGACTCTGTTTTCTGCTCCAGCCACCACCCCGTCCTCAGGGACTGTCTGTATTACACATCTCTGCCACTTCGCTTGACCGCCTGTAGTTTATGCGGTGCCATGTCCTTCTTCCTTCCAAGCTAGTCAGTTTTCATACTTAAATCCTGGGCTAAGTTCTATTTACGTATTGAAACCTTTGCTGATAACTTCAGTCCACTGATTTTTTTTCTTTTTTAAGATATTTTTTATTTATGTAACTGATTTGACACATACTGCTGTGAATATTTTATAGGCTCAAATAGACTGTAAATCTCTTGAGGGAGATAGCATTGAACTCGATGATTGAGTCATTATGCTAGATATCAGATCCTATGATAATAAATCAGGCACACAGGTTGTCTAAAATAACAAATGATTCAAAAGTGTTTGTGTTTGTTAGGAAACATATTTCATGACTTTTACCAGCTGTAATTGGCACTATGGAACCTGGAGTAGAGTTAAAAATTAGCCACTGATGAAACCCTGAGTGAACACCCAAAGATTTACTACAAAGACATCTTTCTCACAAATTTACAGGCTCAGCACCAAACTCTTCATTTGCATGAATCTATTTGCTAAAGAATTCAAGGAGGCAAAAAGTGATAAAGACCTAACACCAGCAAGTTTAACATATCAAAGAGGCGAACTCCCTATGGGAAGAGAATAAAATGCCTGTTGGGAGAAAGCTAGAAGTGAGAAACTCCCAGCATCCCAGCCTCTATTTCAGCCTCATTATAGCCTGGAAAGGTACCTTCCCCAGATGAACAGCTTATCTTTGGTGAGATAGAAATAGATGTCATTTCTTTAATCATCCATTCGTACAGTATGGGGGAAATGCCAGCAAGTACTAGGCACTCGATAAGCACTAGGTTAGAAGAGGGAGGACAAGAAATAAAATTTTAGTCTTCGTCCTTGGGGAGCTCTCTTGGTGAGTTAAGAGTAAGAGGAGGCCAAGAGAACGCACGTATTGGCAATTCTATAAAAGGAAGTTGAGAAACAAAGCAGGCTTTAAAATAGCAAAAATGAAACCCAATAATCTACAACCAACTCCCCATAGATTCTGCTTACTAATATAAACGCCAGTACTCCTTTTCAGGAGCAGGACTTAGTGGTGTGCCCAACTGTACTAACAAATTAGTTATTATTTTCACTTCCCTGTCTAAGAGCTCAACATCTCCCTCCTGCGCTATAGCAAGGAAAGCCCCAGTGTTTCATTCTGAGCCACCTTCTCATGTGTCTATTGCGCAGTCTTATTTTTTGTGCCATGGGTGTTTCCTGTTGATGACTGACATATCTTTTTTTTTTTTTTTTTTACAGAGACAGAGAGAGAGAGTCAGAGAGAGGGATAGATAGGGACAGACAGACAGGAACGGAGAGAGATGAGAAGCATCAATCATTAGTTTTTCGTTGTGACACCTTAGTTGTTCATTGATTGCTTTCTCATATGTGCCTTGACTGTGGGGCTACAGCTGACCAAGCAACCCCTTGCTCAAGCCAGCGACCTTGGGTCCAAGCTGGTGAGCGTTTTTGCTCAAAACAGATGAGCCTGCGCTCAAGCTGGCAACCTCAGAGTCTAGAACCTCGACGCTCTATCCACTGCACCACCGCCTGGTCAGGCCATATCTCTATTTTCAATCCAGATGTCTCTTCTGGGAATCTAAATCATCATCCAACTGCCTAGCAGACCTTCCCCTTGTGTGTTCCACAGGCCCCTCAAAGCATGTCAATACTTAACTCCTTATCTAAACCTAAACCAGCTCTTTGGAGTTCTTGTTTCGGCAAATAGCATCCCTTCCCATTCAGGGGGAAAAACACGGGAAATACCTGTGTGGACTCTTTTCATACTTTTACTCCCACAATCAAACCTAGAACCAGGTAGTGCTGGCTCCCTCCCTAACTTCCTTCATATCTGTCCTTTTGGGGTATCATTTCTCCAAATGTTATTACCTCTTGTCAATTTTGCTTTGATCATTTCCTAACCGGTCTCCCTATTGATAGTCTTGCTTTCTGCCATTTCCCATTCAGCTGCCAAAAGTCATCTTTCTAAAAGAAAGTCTGATTACATCACTTTCCTGCTAAGAACCCTTAGGTGGCTTCTACTGCTCACAAAACACCATCCAGCATCTTGACCTTGGCACTCAAAAATCAATGTTCTTCAGAACCTCTGCATCATGTTTATCTCTAAGTTCTGCAGAACAGAGCAGATGACAGGAAGAAGGCTGAAACTCCGTCAACTCAGATGCTCTTCTCTGGCACACAACCCGGAAAGCTGCCTCGGAGGCAGCCATTTAGTTTAGCATCTAGACTCCCGTTCGAGAGACCATTTTGAGGAATTCCTGAGAGACGTTGGTACCTTTATTTTTTCACTGCTGCCTCAGAATGTGAGTCCCACTCATCAGTGTCCTCTAGGACTTCATGACAACATACGGTGAGCGGAGGCCTACCTGTATGACAGCGGGACCCTGTCCAGCCAGTTGGGCAGCTGCACTGATAGGGGGCCACACAGCGTCCGCCGTTCAGACAGGGCAGAATGCATATTGCTAGAAAGGAGACCAGACAGGATTGATGAAAAAGCACACACTCAGATATGCTCATGTGTTCAAGAAACATTATCCAGGGGGAGTAAAACCTTGTATGACCCACGAGAGAATCTTCCTGTATGTGTCTGTTTATTAATCAATATCACTGGGAAACACAATTAGGAAAGTAACTCTGGCCCCTTGACCTGCTGTAATGACTAATGCCAAATGCACTCTGTCGGGGAGGACATAGTGTGATCAATATCTGCTAAGTGCTTTGCTTTCCCCTCACAAAACAAGCAGAATGTTCCCCATTTATTACAGTTTCAAATTTCCATTACAAATGACATAAAATGCTCTGAGAGGGTTTGAGGCTCTCTTCCTGTCTTGAATTAAATGTGAGAATGGGAGGCAAAATGGGCTTCCCTGCAGGCTGCTGGCAACACATTAGTAGTGATGGGAAAACTCACTTCTTGTTTCCTTGGAGCTGAGGTCTGACAGCGATTGAATCAGTCCTCTCCTATGCCCTCCACAGTAAGCATTCCTCTTACTAGAAATGACCGAGCCCTTTAAAGAGGCATAGTCTGTTTCAAAGGAGTGAGCTTGTCTATTGGCTTGCTTCTCAACGTGTGGTTCTCAAACCCAAAGCACTGGCATTCCCTAGGAGTTGACTAGAAATACAGAATCTCAGGGCCCAGCTCAGATCCACTGAGTCAGGATCTGCAGTTAACAACCTCTCCCAGATGGTCTGTATGCACACAAAAGCTTGGGAGCCCTGCTCGAACCCAGGAGGGCGGGCACATGCCCAGTGAGCTAAGCAAGGCCAGTTGTTAGGGTACCCACCCCAGGTAAACATTCCCCGAGTCTTTGGACTTTTGCCATTATAGCAGGTCAAGTGTGGGGGCCCTAACTGGGAAGGAATGACTGGGGAGAAGAGGAAGGAAAAATCTAATTTCTCTTCTCTCTTCATCATAGTGAGAATACTTGCTTTCGTGGTGTTAGTGGTTTAAATTTATTTCCATCTTATATTTTTCTTTCCAGATTAGTTGAAATAGTTACACTTAAAAAAGTTTTAGAATCTTATAAGCTATCTAGCCTAAGGGGAAAAAAAAACTGATATAGACCAACGGACATCACATTAGTGACTCAACGTAATTTACATATATCACTCCCAATGAAACATGCAATCATTTTATCCTTACCTGCATTTTTTAAGATATTGAAACAAAGTATGGTTTAAACATTAAAAAAATAAAATTTAAAACCATTTATTCACAGTCTCCTGCAAGTTCAAATAGAAATGTATTACTATGAAAATCAAACTTCTATATTAATTTACCAAGCACTGTATAGATATAGGAGTGCCAACTTTCCTTATTTCCTTAATTGGGAAGAGCTCCCCTTACTGAAAGTGAGTGAACGGTGGGCTGTAAAGTACAATGTTAGGCAATGGCCTGAATATACAAATGTAGCAATGAATGGCCAGGTACAGACATGGACTTGAGATGAGACAAAGGCTGGAACACCCTCTATTACAAGCTCCTTTCCAACATGATCCTTAGAAAACTGCCAGGAGGCATGTGGCGATGGCTCTCATGGATCTTGATCACTGGACTTCCATGGTCATTAATATTGTATATCTCCCGCAACTGATTGACATGTTCAGATAGACCCTTGCTGCTTTGTCTGGCTTGCTACAGGATAAGCAAATAAATTCCTGTCACCAGTACAGTTACTACCTAGTAACTCTGAGTTAGCAGCTTCCAGGCCAATCATTAGGACTCAAAGTAAGATTTGTAGACAGACTCACGTTCTTCACAGAGGCGCCCCATCCAGCCGTCTGGACAGGAACAAGCATTGGGGCGCTGGCAGATACCTCCATTCTGACACGGGAAACGACAGACAGCTGGAAGAGAAGTGGGATGGTCAGACATCTAGAGAGTCATGGAAGGGTGGCTGTCAGAAAATGGGATTGCTCACTTGTACCGCATAATATATCCTTGCTTGAAGCTTTACGGAAGAGAAATAAAACTGAGTCTCAAGATTCAGTTGAGGATAGGCACAAGGGGCTCAGGAGGGCCACAACCAAGCTGGCATAGTTAGTTCTGAGAACAAGGCTATCAAGGTTTTAGTAATTTGGGGAATCGAGAGAGGAGGGAACAAGGTTGTTTGTACAAAGTATATTCTCTTTTGATCTGGACCTGGGGAATGCCCCTTTAGAAGATTTACAAATGCCCTTCCACAGATTGCCTTTGATGGCCAGTAGATCTCTGGTGTTGTCACTGTCCTACACTATCTTAAAACAAGAGAAGAAACAAGGCCCTGGCCAGCTGGTTCAGTGGATAGAGCATCGGCCTAGGGTATGTTCATCCCAGTTTGATTTCCAGTCAGGGTGTGGTAAGGTACCAAAGAATTGAAAAATTAATATTAATATTTTAGGAAAAAGAGTCAGGTTTCTTGGCTCTCTCCTTTCTGTAGAGAGGAATGAGGGAGTTTTTCTGGCTTGCAGAGACATACTGTGTAGAAAACCCCTTTTACTAGGAAGCCTAAAGGGCATTTTATAATTTGAGCTAAGCATACAGAGAGATTTTGTAAATATCATTTTTATACTTGTGTGTGATTTGCACCAACTCAGGGTAGACGACAGCCTTGTATTATAAATAAAAAGAATTTGTGCTAGGTTTTGAATAGAAGTAGAAAGAAAACTTGAATTCCCTCCCTCTCCCCACACCTGTAAGAAAGAAAATAAACACCTAGCCAGGTGTGTGTGTGTGTGTGGGGGGGGAGACTAAGCAAAGCTTTTCCTTTCCCTTTCTTTCTTTCTTTCTTTAAATGGGCCATTCACAAACACTTATCCCCTGATGCCATATAGGCTCCCAGTCCCATCCTGAAGTCTTATGGTTAATGTATAAACCTCTAAACAAAGGAATAGCAGATCAACACTGAAAGATTTAGAAATGTCTTTTAATATGAAAAGCAACATTTTTTGCTATTGTGTTACCTTATAAGTTTTAATATGTAGAAATATTTTTATAAATCCTATAGACAAATGTTATAAGCTTGCTAATAAATTATATCATCTTCTCCTCCTCCTTTTCCTGTCAACTTGTGTGTGATCAAAGGTATATTAACCTGCCTCAGGGCTATATTCTGCATAGCACGATTTGGGTCAGCTTTGCCCTGTGTTAGTCATATGCGGCCGGCATATTAATAAATCTCCTCTTTTTAATAAAACTCCTTAAAAATTTATTTGGACTTGGTGTCTCTACATAAACCCGGTGAAACGTTACTTTATAACAAGGACACACATGAGAAGTAACCATCTGCTTCTCTCACCCTCCCTCTTCCTCTCCCATAGGCAATGGCTCAGTTGGTTCAAGCATCAGCTCCGGGCACTGAGGATAGCTTGGTTGGTCTGACTGTCAGCTCAGGTGCTAAAAATAGTTTGGTTGATTCGAGCATTGGCCCCAGACAGGGGTTGCTGGGTGGATCCTTGTTGGGGCATATGCAAGAGTCTATCTCACTATTTTTCCTCTTCTCACTTAAAAAAAAAAGAGAGAGAGAGAGAAAGAAAAAAAAGAGGAAACAAGAGCAAACAAAAACACAACCCTTTTTTTGACCTATCACTTAGGTGAAACCTGGGCTATTCCTCGAGATGCCACCTCCTCAGCAGCCCTTCTAAGGGAGTTTACACCCCACGTGCTGGTGATCTCATATCTTACTGTTGCTTCCAGACAGTTAGTCTCCTTTCTCCTGTAATAACCCGTGCCATGAAGTTCATGTCATTCATTCACTGACTACCTAAATTCTCCCTGCCCCCACAAGTCATTAAAGACTTTGGCTTTTTCATCCCAAATCCAAATCTGACCATTGTCCATGGGGTCACGCAGACAAACCATCCAACAGCTTGATTATTCTTTTAGTACCTTGGACATGTCTGTCTTGTTCACTAGTGTAGTCCCTGACTTTCAGTAAATATTTGTAGAATGAATGGAACAATTATTTTGACTTGTGAAAATACTATTAGAAAAGTGTGGCCCTGGCCAGTTGGCTCAGTGGTAGAGCATTGGCCTGGCGTGTGGAAATCCCGGGTTCGATTCCTGGCTAGGGCACACAGGAGAAGCACCCATCTGCTTCTCCACCCCTCCCCCTCTCCTTCCTCTCTGTCTCTCTCTTCCCCTCTCGCAGCCAAGGCTCCATTGGAGCAAAGATGGCCCAGGCACTGAGGATGGCTCTGTGGCCTCTGCCTCAGGTGCTAGAGTGGCTCTGGTTGCAACAGAGCGACGCCCATGATGGGCAGAGCGATGCCCCGGATGGGCAGAGCAACGCCCCCTGGTGGGAGTGCCAGGTGGATCCCAGTCAGGCGCATGCGGGAGTCTGTCTGACTGCCTCCCCGTTTCCAGCTTCAGAAAAATACAAAAAAAAAAAAAAAAAAAAAAAAGAAAAGTGTAAGTTCTCGAAGGGCATGCTAGAAGAATACCTCATTATCTGTCTCTTTCCATTTTGCAGAATTTTAAGCATAAAACCGTTTTTATTCCCCCAAGAAGATTTTATTGAATGGAGGCACAAAATTCATCGTTGGGATTAAAAATTCCAGCCAGCAAATAAGACAGTAGTGCTCTTGTGCATATGGAGTGCTGGTCACGAACCCGAGAATGGCCAGGGAGACCAATGAGGGGAAGGCTCTGTTCCTTGGGGCTGCCTGGGTCCTCTTGTTTTATACTCTACCTTACTCCCTATGGAACCTCGGGTATGCCCAGCATGGGTGGGTGGAACTAGAATCTGTGCTGGAACACCTGAGTGTCCAAGAGGCACCCTCATGGCCCAGACACGACACAGCTGCCCGTAGCAGGTGGGAATACTCCTGAAACTTGGAGAGAAGACTTGTTCAGGGAGCCATGATTGACTCTGGGCCAGAGTACTATGTGCAGACTTTCAAAACTCACACCCATAAAGTGAAAGAAAATGACACAGATGTTAAAATTTAAAGACAAAGTAAAATAAAATAGCATGCACACTAGCTGTGGTCCCTGTCAGACTTCCACATCCATTTTCCTTAAGGCTTCACTAAGAAATAACCGTTCAAATATTTCCTTACCTCTGCAAACAGGAGGTGACGTCCACTTTCCACTCTCCAGGCAAACACTCCTTAGGGAACCTTCCAACATGTAGCCACTGTAGCACGAGTAGGTGATCATGTCCCCATACTGATAATGCCCGCCTCGAGCAATTGCATTTTCCACATGGCTTGGTGGACCACATGAGATTTCTACAGGAAAACAAAACAACAGGTAAGCCTGTGCCACTAACCCAGCCAGTGGAGGGAAAAGAACACAGTCTCAACTCGAAGACTGAATTAATTTAAAGAGCAAAACTAAAATACATAAAGGCAACCTTTTCACCTATAAATACTTAAGAGATACTCAGAACTAAATAAAAGCACAATTTGCTGCTGTTTGGAAAAAATTAGAATGCGCATGATCAAAGGTTTTGTCCTCTGATTCAAATGTGGGAGCTGAACTGTTTTATACTCAGGGCAAGGCCACGAATGAGCTCTGGTAATTTGCCAAGGATGTGGCTGCCAGAGAATGCCAATGAAGGCTGCTTATCAAGTTAGAAAACAAAAAGCATGAGGATGGCTTGCAGTCCATTATTTTAAAATAAAAACCATTAATTTCTGCCTATTCTACCAAGGCTGTTTTATGAGTGCCTACAACAGTACTAGGCATGCAACGGGCACTCAATACATGTTTGAGGAATGGGCAAGTGAATGAATATTGCCTCCAGCCTATAGATACTGAATTGACATGGTCAATTGACACAAACGTTGCTCAGGTTTTTGACATTCAAGGTTTCATATTAGCTTCCCTCTTTTCAAGGCTGTATAAAGCAGGAACTCTCTACTTTTGGAATGTGTTAGACTGAATGATAAGCCTTATTTTTTAATAGCAACACGTATTGTACATTTAAATAAAAAACGCTTATTAACTACCTTCGCTTTGAGAATTTTATGAGGCCTTGAGATAACTAGCACTATTCTGGGGTGGCTCACAAGACAAGGACCCGGTTGGAGTCAGGATCCTCAGCAGTATCCCGTTCGCATAAGTCGAACTTCACTGAATCTTCACGAACTGGGAACTGGCTTCTCATTGGTGGTCGTGATACTATTCAAAACTTTTCAGAGGAAATGATTCCTCTGCATCATTCTTTTACATTTCTTTTCCTTCCAAGGTGGATAAACATCTGAATTCAATCAGTGGACTATCAAATATGATACACATTAATGTCTAGTGTGTATCAGAAATTGGGGAAAACAAATGATGAAAACGCTGTCCCTTTTCTCAGACAAGCACGGACAGGCAGACAGACTATTGCAACACAACTTGGAAAGAGCTGTCTTAGAACCCTGAAGACTGTGCTGCAGAAAAAACGAGCAATTCATCTGAATTAGTTCAATCGAGTATAAGGTAGCAATAGGTTAGAAATGGCAATTACGCAGTTGAATGTAATTACGCTTAGGATCGTCCGGGTATGAACTGCAGTGAAAATGGCTCTTAAATGAGGCTGTAAAGCCTGCATGGACCGGAGAGAAAGAGCTCCCAGGCTGGGGGAGCAGCACGTAGCAAGGTCCTGGAGAGCTGACGGGCGATTCATACACGTGGTTTTCAACACGTGGATTTCAGACCACCTATATGGGAATCACCCTGGCTTCTTATTAGAAATGCAAATTTCTGGGGTTTCCAGCTTTTGAGTCTGCATCTTACATTCTTTCCCTGGGTGATTCTCATGCACATTAAATTTTAATCCCTGAACTGTAGAGATATACAACAGAAGGAGGTGGAAAGAATGGGTGAAGTAGGCTGCCCGGGTTCTTTAGATAAAGACTTCCAGTCTAATAGAAAATACCAAAAGGAGACTGAGGAAAAGAAACAGTAGTGGAAATGGACTCCGGCTCTCCAAGGCAAGCCTTGGTCCCCTCGGGAACACTGAGGAATCGGTATGCGTTGAAGGAGTGTTTGTAATAAATGTCTCTCCTGCTCTTTCTTCCAGTGCCCTGAGTGGTAAGTCTCCAAGAGCCAAGACCAATGCGAGGATATGTTAGGCTGTTTGTAATACCACCTTCCTGAGTAAAGTAAAAATTCTAACGCTGCAGTAGGCTGCAAATCCAAGGACTTGGGGCTATTGGTGTATCTCTTAAACTATAAGGAGATATTGTTAATATATAGCAATTCACTTTTTCTTCAAGACAAACCTATAAGATAGGTACAGTGGTTCCTTGTCTATCACAGAGGTTGGGTTCCAGGATCCCCTGCGATAGGCAAAAATCTGCAAAGTAGCGAACTTATATTTATTTTATTATTGATTTATATTTTCATTTTTCCAATATATATATATTTATATTGTTTTCAGTTTTTTAGGCTAGAAGATGCTTATTTTACTTCAAAAATAATTAAAATAATAAATATATAAAAAATACCTATAGATCGCAAAATCCCACGATATAGCAAAAAATCCACAGTATGAAATTAGATATATACAATTTAAAAATCTACAATACAGTGAGACCATGAAAAGTGAACCATGATATGGCGAGGGATGACTGTATTGGTGCTTTTAACTTGACATGAGAGCCCTAAGGGTCAGAGAAGTTAGGAGACCAGTATAAGTTTAGAGTTAGAAAGTTCCGAGGGTAGAATTCAAGCCTAGGTCTTTTCTGACTCCAGATTCCCTGGGGCCTTCAGACACATATTTCTTATCTCATTAATTGGAGTGCAAGTGTTCTGAAGCTGGAGGCCACTGTAGGCATAACAGAGTCTTCCTCGATGTAGCCCAGGGCCTTGTATCGTGTTAGACTCAATAAGTATTTGTTAATTGATTGCTGTAGAGCAGAGGTCGGGAACCTATGGCTCCTGAGCCAGATGTGGCTCTTTTGATGGCTGCATCTGGCTCGCAGACAAATCTTTAATTAAAAAAAATAATAACGTTAAAAATATAAAACATTCTCATGTATTACAATCCATTAATTTCCTACCTCTCATGTTCATGGTTGTGGGTGGCTGGAACCAATCACAGCTGTCCTCCAGGACAACACAAAAATTTTATTGGATAATGCGTAACGTACACTGGTCGTTGTATGGCTCTCACAGAATTACATTTTAAAATATGTGGCATTCAGGGCTCTCTCAGCCAAAAAGGTTCCCAACCCCTGCTGTGGAGGGAGGATCTTGGCCTACTGGGAAGGCTGGAAGGGAGATGTTGGTTGGGCAGGGGAGACGTTTTTAAGTGTAGAAAGTGTCAAGAGGTGTCACGAGGCAGCAAGGGATGCTGCCAGACTGCGTGTTATAGATCAACACGGTGCCAGCCCAGAGGGAGTCAGTCTCACATTGTGGGTCCAGCACAGGCAGTATCGCCATCAGCACCACCTGCGAACTTGAACAAAGGCAGATTCTCCGGCCTCATCCCAGACCCACTGGATCAGAAACTTTAGACCTCTGGGGATGGGCAGCAGAGAGATGGAGGGTAAAGGAGAGGGGGAAGCATTCTGTTTTCAAGAAGCCCTCTGGGTGGTTCCCACGCAGGCTCAAGTTTGAGAACCACGGTGGAATAAGTTTTGCATTCAAAGCTTTCATAGCCGACTAAAAAAGGATAGTTTGGGGACGCTGACAATGTGGAGAGGGTCATTTTATTTTAGAGTAAACCGTAGAAGATTTAATTTTCGAAGAGCACATTTCAAAAATCTGCTCAGTCAGTCCTGGTCAGGAAGGTCTTAGCCTAGTCCTGAAAACTTGCCTTTTAATGTTCGGAACTCAAAGGTCATTTTAAAGATTTTTTTCAAACGAACACAGATGCTGATGAGGCAGAAATTTAAATATCTACAATTAAGTTGCTCGACTGGGAAGAGTCTCACAAAGAGGAGGAAACATTCTGCACTAATGAAGTCACTTACTTTCACATTTGGCGCTTGTCTGCGTCCACGTCTCATCGGGGTTGCAGGTAATGACCCCTTGGCCCTGAAGCAGGAAGCCTTCTCTACACTTGACCGACACGTTCTGATCCACATAAAACTCCTTTTCAGAAAGCAGAGCATTCTCAGGAATGACAAAAGGGACAGGGCATGGGTTTGCTGTTAAAAAGAAAAGAAAATGCTTACTGATATGCCCTGCTTTTCTGAATTTATTTCTTTGAAGGCAGACTAGGAACCCTGTAGGAGTTGGGTTGTAAGTGACAACATTATGAAGCTTAAAAATATAGAGCTTCAAACATTAAACACAGACTTGACTGGCATTTCTGTGAAATTATTTGGAAGAATAAAATTAGACAAGATCTGAAAACACCAGGTTATCCAGCTACTAACACATGGTCCTAAACTTCAAAGATGGCAAATTAAATAGTTGTCTGATTACAGCCCCCAACATTTTTTAGACTGTTTTTTGATCAGCACTAGGGAAACACAAGGCAAGCTAGAAATCAGAGAGTGTATCAAACATCCCCTTAATATATTAAGAATGTTAAGAACAGAGTAAATGCTTCTCACTGTCACTTTACTTTCTTTAACTGAATGTCCTTCAAAAGAATGAACCAGAGCATATCTGAGTTGATTGACTTCAGCTCCACAGTACTCTAAATAGGGTATCAGAACTTAAACTGTAGATTTTGCAAGCCTTATGGACAAAAATGAATTCATTTTTCTAGTGCTACAGGAAAAACAAAATGACAGAGGATAGAAAGGATTTCTTACTGCACATGTGTGACGTATATATTCACACCTACTTCAAGCAGTGTTTCAGTTTTTTTTTATTTTCCACGGGCATAAAGGACATCTTTGTGAGGTAGTCGCCCCCTGAATCCTAAAGCTCAGTCCCTGCATTACAACACTGTAACCAGTAACCAGACCTCTCTCAATTTATACCTTGCTCATGAATATTGTTTGCATTCCCATGGTTATAGCTAATTATCTTTATATACTACATTCATATTTACTTTATTAATATTACACATTAAACATATTTCCACCCCTTTCACATCCCCAATCAAATTCATTATATGTACATTTATGTCGAATCTTGTCCTTACGGTGGTGTATTTTCTGTTAGTGCCTTAAACTTGGAATCAGCCAAGGAATTTGGTAACAGCTGATTCTCAGGTAAGATATTTTAGAACGCAGAACTAGATTTTGTAACTACCGCATAGTATCTGGTTTGGATAGGCATAGACTGCTTTCTCTGGGCCCATCTCACTTAGAAGTGGAGTTTCTTCTCTATTTTAGACATTTGGGAAACTAGTCATGGAACTGAATCTGATTCAAACCTCCCCTAAAGTCAACACGCACGTTTGCAGTGAGGAACTGGGTGGCTCCAAGTTCCATTTTCAGTGCAGTAGGCCTCCGGCGACCCTTCCAGGCTGTAGCCCCTGTTGCAGGAATACACCACGCTGGGTCCAGCGGTGTTATTTTCAACCTCAGTTTTCCCATTCGGAAACCCAACTGGGGCTTTGCAACTGGTCTCTAAAAAGAAAAAGGAAAAAAAAAACCCTCAGGTTAAATGCTTCTCCCAACTCTCTTCCTTCTGCTGCAATTGCTAAAGGTACTCAATGCACAATATTACAGTCTACTCAATATTACAGTCCACTCCTGTGTGTGAGACATAATGAAAGGCACTGAAGGAGAGCCCCCCCCCCCCCCCCGCATACATGTTGTATTAATACACATAGGCATTTAAGAGTGCTACTTTGCCCAATTGACTTTAGCTGTCTTTCTGGATATCGTCACTTTTTGTTGTTAATGATGCTTGGGGTTTGGATGAACAGGTGGGTAAAATGAAGGAATTCTCATTTGGTAAGTTGTTTCCATGGCCAAGAACTTTCCAGACATTATCCAATTTATTTCTTACAACTAGAGTTGATCAGATAAAAAACAGACTGCCTGGTTTAATCTGAATATCAGGTAAACAACAAATAAATATTTAGACTAAGTATGCTGCAAATATTGCACGGGACATATTTATATTTAAAATCATTCTTAATGTAAAGTTTCAATTTAACTGGGTGGCCCTGTTTGTTAGTTGGCTACTTCTACATCAGTGGTCCCCAACCCCCCGGGCTGTGGACTGGTACCAGTCCGTGGGCCATTTGGTACCGGTCCGCAGAGAAAGAATAAATAACTTACATTATTTCCATTTTATTTATATTTCAGTCTGAATGATGTTTTATTTTTAAAAAATGACCAGATTCCCCGTTACATCCGACTAAGACTCACTCTTGACGCTCGTCTCGGTCACATGATACATTTATCCGTCCCACCCTAAAGGCCGGTCCGTAAAAATATTTTCTGACATTAAACCAGGCTGTGGCCCAAAAAAGGTTGGGGACCACTGCTCTACATTCTTACTCACAACAACTCTGAGATGAGATGATCTCATTTCACAAGTGAAGAAAAGTAAGGCTCAGAGAGGTAAAATAATTTGATTAAGGTCAGACTGCTTGTAAAGAGAGTTAAAGAGATAAGGTTATTAGAAGGTAAAATATAAGAGGAAAGTATAAAGAACAGGGGGTGATAGGCTTGTCTGGAAATTCCGATAAGGAATTTTATAAGCCTTCTCTGGACACAGGCTCCATAAACTGATGGCTAGTGTTAGTGTCGTTACAAATCATGGCTTCACTCCTCAGAGAAATGTTATTAACAGGAACGTGCGAAAAAGGACAGCAGGATTGTCCTTTGTAGAATCTTTAAAAAATGGCTTTGAGTCTTAATTTATGATCATGGTGATGATAGAGGAGATGGTCTAGACCAGTGATTCTGAACTTGGGCTGCACATTCAAGTCCCAGGGAAGCTCTACACCAAGGGCCCTGTCCCAGACCAAATGAATCAGAATCTCTACCGTGGCCCTGCTTTCGATAGTTTTTAAACAGTTCCCCAAATGATTCTAATGCTAACTCGGAATTGAGAGCCACTGGATTAGACACTCACTGACATCTTCAGGCTTCTTTCAGCCTGTTGAGCACTGGGACCGTGGATCTGAACTGTGGCTATACCTGGAATCACCTGGGAACTTTAAAAATACATCAATGTGGGGTCCCACCCTCAGAGACTCGGACTGCTGATACGGGGTGCAAACTGGGCTAGAGATTTTCACAAGCTTCCAGGATAGTCCCATGTGCAGAAGGCTAAAAACCATGGGTACAAAGCCTGCTTCTCAAACTGTAATGTGCACACGGATCAGCTAGGGATCTTGTTCAAATGCTAGTTTTGATTCAGCAGGATTGGGGTGTGGTCTGAGATTCTGCATTTCTGGCAAAACACTAGGTACTACTGACCATGCTTGTCCTGCAGGCCACTCTTTGAAAAGCACAGGTCTAGGAAACTTACTGACTTCAATAGGCTTCCCTGAAACCTGATGGTTATATATATCAATATATTTAATAATTTAATACATTTTATGTGAGGAGCTTTCAAATCAGGATGCTCCTTATAAGCACCATTCCTCTCCCTCCCCAAATTTGTATTTTTCATACACTTAGGAAAAATGGACACAATACAGTGTATCAAAACATCAATAGTTTTTATCCTTGAGTGGTGGGATTGAAAGTATTATTTTGTTTGCTTATTAGCTTCTTCCTTCCTTTCTTTCTTTCTTTCTTTCTTTCTTTCTTTCTTTCTTTCTTTCTTTCTTCTTTCTCAAAGAACTTGTATCACTTATTTAATTATTAGAAAGAAAAAGAAAAGAAAAACAAAATAGGATTCAAGGAGAGCTATTTATGAGTATGTTGCATTTCAGCGAGAGGAACTATGCTGATCCTATCATTGTAGTTTGACTTAAATCTACTACAGACTGAAAGGATTCCCTCACATTTCCTTTGCAGGCAGACACGTTTCCTCCCACCCCTTATCCCCTCCCCTGCACACACACACACACACTTTTTGATCATAAATGGTTGAGATAAAAATGCTATTATCAGAAATGCCCAGTGATGCCTTTCTGTGACTTGAGATGTTACTCAATGTTGTTGTTTTTTTAAATTTTCTGTATAATATTTATGCAACTTTTTGAGAACTAAAAAAACCATACATCCTCCATTGAATTTCAACCATATGATAATTCTTTTTTTTAATTTATTTATGATTTTAATTTGTGTTTACATAGTTTCAAGTGTCCCAACGAATATATCTCCCCCCACCCCTTTATTCCCTTTCAGCCCCCCCATAACCCCACCCCCCAGTGCCTTCCCCCCTTCCCTCTAGGATTTGCTGTCCTGTTCTCTATAATGCTGTGTTATGTATATATAATTTCATTCATCTCTTTCCCTTCTCTGATCCCATCTTCTCTTCTACTTTCCCATATGATATTTCTTAAAAGACTTAAGGTTTATATATACATGAAATCAATAGATTAATCTACTCTGGAAGATATGGTTGCAATGACCATGAACAAAGATTCAAGTACCTCAAGTCCCAGTGACAGCTTTGCCACCAAATTAACTTATGATACTGGGCAGGTCTCATCACCTCTCCTAGCCCCACTGAGTCGCTTAGCAAGATGAATAGATCTTACTCATCTTGATGCAGTCCAATCTAGTCCCACTAGATCACCTGAAAGGCTGCTTGGATTAGATTATTTAAGAGGCCCCTTCCAGTTTCAAAATTTGATGACTTCCCCAGGATTTTTTTTTGAGAAAATAATATATATTTAAAAGCTTTCCAGACTGATTAATTTGTAATTATTGCATCTAAATACATTGCCTTTCGGCAGAGGAATCATATGGGCCATATATTGAAATAAAGTCATGGGAATTAGCCCACAGCTTGCTAAATATACTTGACTCTGTATAGAATGAGTTAATGTAAAATTCCATAGAAAATGTGAATATTCACTTATTTGACAATGTGGCAACATTGTCAGGATCGGGTCAGTACTGTCACCAAAAACCAACAGATCCAAGCTTGCTAATTTATAATTATTTAAAAAAAAAAAACCCTGCAAAATGTAAATAAACTCAATAGTTAACTGATTTCTAAACAAAATGTTTGCCATTCCAGAGCCAGTCATCCTGTGCTCTTTCCCAATGTAATCATTAATTTCAGCTACAGTTTTTTTACCCTTTTATTGGTTTGATGCCTTTCAGCAAGAGTCCAGGGTCAATTTTTTAAAATTATAAAACTGATTTACAAAGACACTGTAGTCACATTGTTATTCTGTGTGCTCGGGATCATTTTGGCAGCTGCTAAGTGCTATTTGACTTACTTTTACACGTTGCCACCCCTCCACTCCACTGTCTGTTCTCCTGACAGAAGCGTTCAACGTTCCCCTGTGAATAAATGAAAAGAAGTCATTGACAGTATCATAAATCTACATTGAAAAGATAAGGGAAAGCAAAATGATCACAGCTGTGAACCTGAATCTCTCAGCATCGGAATGCTAAATACATTCATTAAGTAGTATTAGTTTAAGGAGTAGGTTTAGATTTGTAAAAATGTTTTCATCAAATTACTTCTAAATTCATACCCTAGCTCCTACTGTAATTAAGGTGCAAGCTTTGTTTCACTTTCTATTTAAATAACAACTAGTTATAACCAACAGCAAAGACTGAAGAATGTGTTTGAAATGTCAAAGAGGTATATTTGCTGAATACATTTTAAAATTATTTTGAGTTGAATCTATTTTTCAACTGAGATGTACAGCAAAGAATAAATTTTTTTTACACCTTTGAACATGAAACATACCAAGATATCTTATTGGCATGAAGACTGTATTTTTCAACAACGTAATTTATCCTAGATAAACTTACCCTATGAAGGGCCCAAGCATTTAAAATTTTAATTATTTTGGGTAAATCTTTCCAAAATTTACTCCCCTGACTTGTGAAATAAAGTGCAATGAATGTACTTTACTTGAAAGTTTATTTATAATTATTATACTGAATATACTTTTTGTATATTTTTCAATATCCCATTACCCTTGGGGGCTATGCAGGCTGTTTGCCCCCTATAGCTATACAGACTTATATATATCTATTCTTTGATTTCTGGTTATAATGCTTATGAGTCTTTGCTTTTTCCTTTTCTCTTATTTATTTTCTATGGTAATCATCAATGTTCCTAATGATAACCCTTTTGGGCAAGACTTTTTCATAATGGTGTGTTTATCCATCAGGAGGTACATAATGTCTGGTTGCTTCCAATTTTTTTTTTTCTTTTCTGACATCAAGAGCTATGATGACGATAGCCTAAATCTATTAATTTGTACAAGTTGCAAATTCTGGGATATATATTCTATAATTTATTGCCCAGAATACTTCTATAAAGGGAAACTTCCCCTTCATCTATCCCTTGGTTATCTAGCAGTCTAGGTAGCACTAAAAAAAACAAATTTTCACTTTCTGTTGTCTGTTTTCAATAATGAGTTTGTCATAAGCATTCTCTAAAGCTACCAAAGAATTTTTTAGCACTATTATAAATCTAGTGTTACTCATGACACATTTGATGTGTTTCAGTCCATGGAAGTTATTATATTACCCTTATTGACAAATAGTGGTCTCTTTCTGGCCTGCAGGAGACTCATTCAATGACTCAGTCTTTTTAACATGTAGCCTTTGAGAGGTTCTCACCTATCTCATGTGACAAGATTCTCTAGGATATCTTGTACATTTCTTGCCCCAGATCAGTTACACCTGAAAATAATTGGACATTAATATATTTTTATAAGTTTCTCAGGAAATTCTTACATGGAGCTTAGAATGAGACCAATTGCTATAGCACCTCTCTCAGTTTTGTAGTTAAAATCAGGATGTTTCCAAACATTTTTTATGGAAAATTATCTATTTCTTCAAATTTAATGATCCATCAGTTTGCTACATAGTTGTTTAAATCTTATACCAATTTTTTTTCTTCTTTTTCAAGTGAGAGGAGGGGAGATAGAAACAGACTCCTACATATGCCCTGATAGAGATCCATCCGGCAACCCCCATCTCGGGCTGATGCTCTGCCCATCTAGGGCAATCGAGCTATTTTTAGTTCCTGAGGTGGAAGGTCCACAGAGCCATTCTTGGTGCCCAGGGCTGATGCACTAAAACCAATCAAGCCATGACTGTGGGAGGAGAATAGAAAGAGAGAGAGAGAGAGAGAGAGAGAAGGGGAGGGGAAGGGGTGGAAAAGAAATGGTCACTTCTCCCATGTGCCCTGACCAGAAATCAAACCTGGAACATCTACACTCTGGGCTGAAACTCTACCACTGAGCTAACTGGCCAGGGCCACCACTATTTTTTCTTAACAAATTGTAGGATTAGTACTTTCACATGAAGAACAATTGGGTTTCAAAAAGAGGAATACTTCCCAATTGCAGTTGACCATTATATCAATATTAATATCCTTTCTTTCTTTTACTTTTTTAATCTTCTGAAGAATTTGAACAAAGTCCATATCAACCCAGTTCCAGTGTTCACGGACTTATCACATGACAACTCTGTGAGTGTGTGGTCAGAAAATGGAATGCATTATACAAATTTAACAGACCACTGGCAAGGACTATTTCAGCAAAACCTCCATTTAAACACCACCACAACAATGAAAACAGGAAAGAAGAGTTTCCTGAGAAACCAGATGACATTATGTAATATAAGACAGATTTCTTACATTTCCAAGTTTGATGATCTCATCAGGCTTTCAGCAAAATTGCCAGCAGCCTTCCCACCAAAGCAAATACGGAGACCTAGGTGCTGCCGATGGTTTTTTTTTTTTAATATATATATTTTAATATATATATATTTTTATAATATATATATATATATATTTTTTTTCATTTTTCTGAAGCTGGAAACAGGGAGAGACAGACAGACTCCTGCATGCGCCCAACTGGGATCCACCCGGCACGCCCACCAGGGGCGACGCTCTGCCCATCCTGGGCGTCGCCATGTTGCGACCAGAGCCACTCTAGCGCCTGAGGCAGAGGCCACAGAGCCATCCCCAGCGCCTGGGCCATCTTTGCTCCAATGGAGCCTTGGCTGCGGGAGGGGAAGAGAGAGACAGAGAGGAAAGCGCGGCGGAGGGGTGGAGAAGCAAATGGGCGCTTCTCCTGTGTGCCCTGGCCGGGAATCGCACCTGGGTCCTCCGCACGCTAGGCCGACGTGCCGATGGGGTTTTAATGCTACAAACCAGGGCTGGTCATGAGACCTAACTTGGTATTTGGTTAGAACTGCGATGAGGGTTTGTCATGCCAGATCTGACATGTGGGAATCTGGCATCTCAATCCAGAACCTGACTAGGCAGCTGAGCCCCGTGCTTGAGCAAGTCCTAGCTTTGCAGAACTAAATCCCTTTGCTCACCTCCCCACAGTGACATACCGACTGCCTTGTTGCAGAATAAGACTAACAGGAGGCTGAAACACAGGATTACATGGCAACTGAAGTAGCGCTCAGTCTTGAGCGTTACATCTTCCTTTATGTGGCTTTGAGTTTTTTAAATTTGAGACTTATTTTGCTTTTTAAGATTGTAAGTTATCTTAAGTATTTCTTGTAAAGCATGGGGGGGGGGGTAAAAGGTAACAAAGTATAAAATATACTTTAGAATCCCAAGTCAGTGAAACATATCAGCTCTAACACTAAATATGTTCCCATGTAGATTGGAGAAACAAATCAATCTGATTAAACAGTTTGTTCACTCACCTCTAATTCATAGCCAGGTTCACACTGATAAATCACTGTGCTTCCGAAGCTGTACGCACTGCCGACCACAAACCCATACTCCGGACTTTCAGGGTTCCCACAAGAAACGGGAGTGCAGGATTCATCAGAAAAAGGTGGCTTCCATGTGCCATCAAGCTAAGTGACAGATAACGCATTATAAGTTATATTTAGGAGTTAAACCGTAGGAAGGAAGACATCTGTAACTATTGATTGTATAGCAGAATAATCTCCAAAACAACAGTCCAAAGGACCTAGAATTTGATCCGACTGCTACTTCTTATCATTCAGTGCCCTTAAGAAACACATCAATTATTATACAGCCATCATAGTCATTGCTAAACAATTGTGAACATTTCTTAACCACATAAAACAAGCATTTTTCCCCTAATAAAATCTATTAAAAACTCCGCAACACCAAGAAGTATGTTTTCATTATGATGCACGAGGACTTGGTGGTTGATAGAAATATTCCAGGACACACCAATGCACCCTTATATTTCATAAAATTTTACATTTTGATTTAAAGTTGATGGGAAACTGCAAATTTTAGGCATACCGCTCAAAGTTTGAAAAGATGGCTCCCTCTTTTCCATTCCAATTCAAATACTTGAAAACTGTCTACCATATATTTTGGAGCGGGTCCCATAGCTGAAAAATGTTTATGTCTATCCACATACACACATTTCCCCACCAGCACAGTGAGAAGGAACATTTCTCAGCCCTCTATTTGGGCAAAGAGAAGTACATACAGAGATTTCCCTTGACTGTCATTCTCTTGCTGATACTTTTGTCTTCTTTTAGGAAATAATTCAGGAGTTGGAAAACTGTCTAAAGCAGGACTTGAGGCAAAGCCTTTATTCTACATGTGATCTAGAAGAAATTAAATATATATATGCCTGCCTCAAAATAAATCATTTTCTTAGAGTTGGAAATATAAATTGTATCTAACTGTTATATTACAAATAGTTCTTCAAAAATATATCTACAGTGTGTCCGTAAAGTCATGGTGCACTTTTGACCAGTCACAGGAAAGCAACAAAAGATGATAGAAATGTGAAATCTGCACCAAATACAAGGAAAACCCTCCCAGTTTCTGTAGGATGATATGGCAGTATGTGTGCATGCGCAGATGATGATGTAACACCGTGTATACAGCGGAGCAGCCCATGCCATGCCGGTCGAGATGCGGACAGTACAGAGGAAAGTTCAGTGTGTTTTGATTCTTTTTATTATTTATTCATTTTTTTAGAGAGAAGGGAGAGAGAGAGAGAGAGAGAGAGAGAGAGAGAGAGAGAGAGAGAGAAGGGGGGGAGGAGCAGGAAGCTTCAACTCCCATATGTGCCTTGACTGGGCAAGCCCAGGGTTTTGAACCAGCAACCTCAGCATTCCAGGTCGATGCTTTATCCACTGGCCACTACAGGTCAGGCTCAGTGTGTTCTGTGGCTCACTAAATTCAAATCCGTGACCAAAGTGCAACGTGAATATCGGCGCGTTTATAACGAAGCGCCACCACATAGGAATAACATTACACAGTGGGATAAGCAGTTGAAGGAAACCAGCAGTTTGGTGGAGAAACCCCGTTCTGGTAGGCCATCAGTCAGTGACGAGTCTGTAGAGGCTATACAGGATAGCTACCTAAGAAGCCCTAAAAAATCTGTGCATGAGCCCACATCGAACTGCATTGAATAGGTATGAAACTGGGAGAGTATTCCTTTTATTTGGTGCAGATTTCACATTTCTATCATCTTTTGTTGCTTTCCTGTGACCGGTCAAAAGTGTACCATGACTTTATGGACACACTGTATATAGTGAATAAATTATCCTAGATATTTTTAGTAACTTTTAAAAATGATATAACATTGTTTTATTTTGATATATTTGGAATTTATTTGGTATATTTTAATTTTCCCTCGAATGGTTACTTAATTGTATCAGAATAATTTGGTTACTAGTTATTTTATTCTCTACTGCCTTGTGATAATTCCTTTATCAGGATATATTTTTGATTCATTTCTTCTCTTCCATTCATTTTTCCTTTCACCTAATTTTATACCAATACTCCACTGTTAGGAGTTTTATATTTTGTTTTTCTGTAACATGTTTTAATTTCAGGATTCAATTTTTAGAATTTATATTGCTCTTCTTATTCATTTATCTGTTTCATGAACTATAGGATTATTTTGTCATATTACAATAATATATTTTTTGTCCTAGCTGGTTGGCTCAGTGGTAGAACATTGGCCCATAGTATGGATATCCCAGGTTGGATTCCCAGTCAGGGCATACAGGAGAAGAGGCCATTTGCTTCTCCACCCCTCCCTCCCCTTTCTCTTCCCCTCCTGCAGTCATGGCTCAATTGGTTTAAATGCATCAGCCCCAGGCACTGAGGATGGCTCTGTGGACCCTCAGATTCAGGTGCTAAAAGTAGCTAAGTTGTGAGCATGGCCCAAGATGAGGGTAACTACTAGGTGGATCCCAGTTGGGTAGCATGTGGGACTCTGTCTTTCTATCTCCTGTCCTCTCATTTGGAGGAAAAAGAAAAAACAAACAAATAAATAAAATATTTTTAGGCACTAAACATAGACTTTTATTTAATTTAATTTAATTTAATTTAATTTAATTTTTTATTCAGTGAGAGGAGGGGAGGCAGAGACAGACTCCTGCATGCACCCCAACCAGGATCTGTCTGGCAAGCCCACCAGTGAGTAATGCTCTGCCCATCTGGGACATTGCTTCGTTGCTCAGCAACCAAGTTCTTTTTAGCACCTGAGATGGAGGCTATGGTGCGATCCTCAGTGCCCAGGGCCAACTCACTCCAATCAAGCCATGGCTGCAAAAGGGGGAGAGAGAGAGAAGGAGAGGGATGGGGGGGGGGGGGGAGAGAGAGAGAGAGAGAGAGAGAGAGAAGAAAGAGGGGAGGGGTGGAGAAGCAGATGGGTGCTTCTCCTGTGTGCCCTGACCGGGAATCGAACCCGGGACTTCCACATGCCAGGCTGACACTCTACCACTGAGCAAACTGGCCAGGGCCTATCTTTTTGTAAACACAATTAATACTTTTATCTATTCAGACCAAAAACTAAACTACAACTCAATTGAGTGAAGGGTAGAGATCATATTATGTGTGAAGAATGAGGGTTGTCAAAAATAAATCACTGATTTGGAAGAAACAACTGTAGTCACTTCTATGGCATGGTCCTTTGGGGGCATGTGAGGGTCACCCATTGGCCACAGCCAACCTGGAGCAGCTCTGGGAGACCATTGAGTTGAGTCCTGTAATTATGCTGGGGCTTTGCTTGGCTCAGAAAGTTCAAGGTCTTTGAAAAAGACCCCCCGCACCCCGCTCCCCACTGCTTCAGCCCAAAAGGGAACATCTGAAACTATATCAATTCTGAGAGCATGGCAGCTTTGACAGTCATCTGACCTGCTCCCTAGGTTGTTTCCGCTTTCAGTTGTGGCAGCATCACTCACTGAGTACACATGATTTATAAACGGGAAACTGGAAGGAGAAGGAAATAGTCCTTGAGTCCCTACTACATGGCAGGCATATACTAGATGCTTGATTACATTAAATAACGTAATCCTTTTGATGACAAATATATAAAAAAAGAAAACAAGTTGAAGAAATGTCCTAGGGAGGTGGCTGTCTATGGTGTTGGGCTAGGAATGTTCCCGCATCATCTATAGTTTTTCACACTAACCATACAAGATTTGCACTACTATACATATTTTTTCTAATAAGGAAACTGAAGCACAGAAATTTTAAGGAACTTTCTTAAAGTCATACAAGTATTTAAGTAGCAGACACAGAATCTGACTCCAATTTTCTGTTTCTGTAGCCTTTAACCTCTCTTTCTTTCTCTTTCTCTTTCTTCTTTTTCTTTCTTTACTTTTTTTCTTTCTCTCTCTCTTCCCTTCCTTCCTTCCTTCCTTCCTTCCTTCCTTCCTTCCTTCCTTCCTTCCTTCCTTCCTTCCCTCCTTCCTTCCTTCCTTCCTTCCCTCCCTCCCCCTTCCTTCCTTCCTTCCTTCCTTCCCTCCCTCCCCCTTCCTTCCTTCCTTCCTTCCTTCCTTCCTTCCTTCCTTCCTTCCTCCCTCCCTCCCTCCCTCCCTCCCTCCCTCCTCCCTCCCTCCTCCCTCCCTTCTTTTTTTACTCTGTTTCTGTAGCCTTTAACCTTTCTTTCTTTCTTTCTTTCTTTCTTTCTTTCTTTCTTTCTTTCTTTCTTTCTTTCTTTCTTTCTTTTTCTTTCTTTCTTTCTATCTTTCTTTCATCTTTCTTTCTTCTTTCTTTCTCTTTCTTTCTTTCCTTTAACTTTCCTTTCCTTCCTTCCTTCTTTCTCTGTCTCTCTCTTTTTTTATTTCTTATTTTTAATGTTTGTTGTATTGATACTAGAGAGGGAGAGGGAAGGGAGAGAGGAAGAGAGAGAGACAGTAGAAACATTGTTCTGTGCCTGTATGTATGTGCCCTGACCGGGATTAAACTGGCAACCTCTGCGCTTTGGGATGATGCTCTAACCAACTGAGCTATCCAGCCAGGACTATAGCCTTTGATCTTTCTACTAAACCTGTAAACATATTTGGAATCATCAGGCTCATTTCTATACATAGACACTTTTTTGAGTAGAGGTGTAGACCATATGACCGTGTGGTTAAGTTTTCATATCTTGTTATAGGTGTTTTAACACTTCACCTAACTTTGCCACTTTTCACTATCCTGGTCATTTTCATAGTTCAAAATGAGGAATATTGGAAAGAAAGATATATTTTATTGTATTTCTACCAAAGCTCTTCTCAAATCCTTTGACATGATTGGAAACATGAGGCTTTTTTTTTTCTTTTTAGGATACAAAGATACTGCTTGTGTGTGTGTGTGCGCGCGCGCGCGTGTGTGTGTGTGTGTGTATTACACTTACACATTCTAATTAAGACAGAGAATCTTACCTGACACACTGATACATTAACTCCCTCATAAGTGTAGCCTTCTGTGCATGACACAGAAACTTGCTGATTCACACTGAAATCATCCCCGTAAACAAGGACATGTGTCATGTTTGCCGGCAGGGGACATTTTTTAGAACTACAGGAGATTGTCTCAGGGACCCAATGGCCATCTTCCTGACAGGTGAATGTATCTACATCTGTGTCCATCACATAACCCTCCAGACACCTGCAACAGAAAAGCAAAAATACATGGCTTAAAGAGAAGACAATGCAGTGGGTGATCTGTTCTTGGATTTAAGAAGCTGTTAGAAGGCTTGGTAGATATTTCATGTGCTATACCAAAACCAACTCAAGCATCAGGTGGATGCCACTGCCATGCAGAAACACCAACATAATGATAACCAGATCGATCCTTTGTTATCCACATTAAGGACTAGCCAAGGTTAAAGTTGCTTCTAATGTTGTTATGATTGACTTTCATGGTGCATAACATGACTGAATTCCTTTTTATTCTAAAACAACTAACAGTTCAAAAAATTTTAGACAGTCCAAAGTAGATTCAGATACTAGTAAAAATATAACATTATATTTATTGGGTACTGACTTAGTGCCAAGCACCGTTCTACTAGGTCCTTTACATAGGGTATTTCTTTTAATACTGATTATTAGATACTATAATGTAATAGTAGTATGGCTGTTCAAATTCAAATCAACTGGCTCTAAAATGCTATAGTTTAAAATTTTTGCATTTATTCATCCAGCAAATGTTTACTTAGTAAACTCCAGTCACTGTTTTACCTGTTCTACAAATACTAACTCATTTAATACTCAAGTCAACTCTATAAATAGGTACTATCATTATTCTCATTTTTGTAGATGATGAAACTGATACCAGAGAGCTGAAATTTCTATCTAGAGAATCAGGCTCTACAGTTAAATCATTTAATTGTGAACATTTATTGGGCAGATCTGTTTTTTACAAATTACAGGCCAAACTGGAGTCAGAGGTTCAGCACACGTGGAGTGATCTGTTTCTCTACCATGTGAAGAAGTGAAAGACAAGGGAATCAACACACAAGGAACAAACAGCCAAACCCTGAAAAGCCAGTGATATTGTGTCTCCTCAAGGTATCTGATACACCAACATCTGAACAGAACATTTCAAATGTATTTCATAAGCAAGGAATAAGTTTTGTCTTTCTTCCCTTCTCTTTTGCTTTAGAATTCATGAGCCTAAGTTCTTAGTGTCTATTTCTAATTGCAGGAAGAGAAAATGAAGGGGGGGGGGCTAAAATGTCCATAACAGACATATTTAATAAGAGCTGCTGGATTATAAATGAAATCTAAGAAGCCAGTACAGTATGTGAAGGATAATCCATTATTCCTTCCGAGATGTGAATAAAATCTAAATTGATTGGATCGAGAAATCTTTGAACAGTGTAAACATTTATTCCAATAAAAGTTTAACCTATAAATTCATTTTCTACTTTCTCATCTTTTTAAATAATGCATTTTAAATGGGAAACGATCTAGCTAAAAGCATAATTTGTGCATTAAATGCTTAGTTTGTCTGATAGTATTGGTTGGAAGTCCCCTTATGAATATCTCCCTATTTATTTGGTTCACTGAAAGTATGTGATTTTTTTTTACCTGAATTCTTCTGCTTTTGCTTTATTTTCCCACCACTTGCATCCATGACTACAAGCATAAAGAAATTTACCAGCATGATGTTAAATACAGCCTTATGACTTAAAAGATATTAAAGCTAGCTAGAGGATCATGAAGTTCAACAGAATATAATGATCATGATAATTATATTAGAAATTACAATGTGAAAATGTAGAAACTTATTTTTAAAACCAATGGATCTCTACATAATTATGGGCAGAATAAAGGCAAGTATTAAAAGCTTCAGTGTATGGGCCCTGGCCTGTTGGCTCAGTGGTAGAGTGTTGGCCTGGCATGTGGAAGTCTTGGGTTCCATTCCGAGTCAGGGCACACAGAAGAAGTGACCATCTGCTTCTCCCCCATCCCGCCCCCCTCTCTTTCCCTTCTGCAGCCATATCTCAAAATGGTTCAAGCAAAGTTGGCCCTAGGCACTGAGGATGGCTCCATGGCCTTACCTCAGGTGCTAAAATAGCTCCTTTGTCGAGCAATGGAGCAGCAGCCCAGACAGGCAGAGCATTGCTGGGTAGGGGGCTTGCCGGGTGCCTCCTGATCAGGGTGCATGTGGGAGTCTGTTTCTGCTTCCCTGCCTCTCAATAAAAAAAAAAAAAAGGCTTCAGTGTTTGGAGAGTAGTCCAGAAGTGGGTATTTTTTTCCAATTAGCTAAATTTTGATCACTTTTCATTCCACAACTCTCTTACCTGAGTTTCACTTTACTTTCATAGATGTGTTCCTCTCCAGTTGCCACGGCATTGGCGACCGATGGTGGGGGTCCACAGGACAGGGGCTGGCAGACGGGATAGGGCTGGCTCCACATCCCCTCTTCGGTACAAATCAGATCTGAACTCCCGTGGATGACATACCCAGGTCTGCAGCTGTATGTTACCACGTTTTCCTCCAAAGAGTCGCTCTCACTGATAACTACGTTTGGTATTGTTGGGAGAGGCCCACAAGACGTGTGTTCACAGCGAGGGAAGCCCGAGCTCCACTGGCCGTTGGCTTCACAGGTGACTTCGGAAGGTCCCAGGAGCTTGAAGCCTTTGAAGCACTGAATCCAAGCTGCCTGTCCACAACCGAAATCGGTCCCGTTGACAGTTCCGCTTTGAACCACTGGGGTGAGACACCTGCAAGGCAGGCAGGAAGGGGGGCTGCCACTCCAGGAGCCGTTGGAGAGACACCTCCGGGAAGGGCTTCCATGCAACTTATAGCCGGAAAAGCACTGATACTGTATAAGGCCCCCGTGATAAAGGGCAAAGCCATTGGGGAAGTCATGGGAAAGGTCTTCAGGAGGTCCACAGTGGACTGGTTTACAGAGAGGAAACTCTGCATCCCAGCTCCCATCTGACTGACAGGTGAGCTTCGGAGCGCCGTGCAACACGTAGCCCTCCTGACAGCGGAACGCCACTTCCCGCCCGAAGCCATACTCGAGGCCCTCCATCGCCCCATTCTGCACCTGTGGTGGGGTGGCACATTTGACAGGCACACAGATGGGAGTGGCTCCACTCCAACTGCCATTGGCGAGACAAACACGACTCCTGGTTCCCTCGAGTAAGAAGCCGGCGTCGCACGTGTACTTGACCTCTTTCTGGAACGTGTGCTCCTCTCCTTTCACCTGGCCATTGGCTGCAACTGGGGGTGAGTGACAGTCCACAGGGATGCAAACCGGCTCATTCCCATCCCAAGTTTTATCTTCTTGGCATGTTCTCCTCTCTGTGCCATTGAGCGTATACCCAGGATCGCACTCATAGTTCAACACACTCAGGTATGTGTAGTTGTTTCCTTTGATGGAGCCATTCGCAATCGGATCTGGTTTTTTGCATGCAATGGCGTCGCAGTGTGGGGAAGCACCACTCCACTCTTTATTCTGTAGACAAAGTCTTATGTCGGAGCCCACCAGAATGTGGCCGGGTTTGCAGCTGTACTGTACTGCACTGCCCATGGTAGTCTCTGTAACATGCAAAAAGCCATTTTCAGGAGCAACGGGCAAGTCACATTCAACAGAAATGCAGGATGGTGCACTGTTATTCCAAGTTCCATCTTCCTGGCAGGTTAGCACAGGGTTCCCCAAAAGTTCATATCCTGGATTACAGGTGTATGAAACCATGGTGCCATATAGGAAGCTTGCTGAAGGTGTAGCAGGAGTTGAGCTTTCCCGGGTTTCAGCCATTGTTCCCAGATGATGCTGAGGGCGAGGAGTCAGATACGGAACTTCCATCATGTCTTCCTCTTGGTCAAAATATCCCTGACTGCCTTTGACCTTAATGTAGTCTCCAAAATCAATTTGCGGAGGGAGACCACAGTCTATGGGTACACATGCTGGGGTGGAGCTTGACCATCCTGACTCTTCACAGGTATGCATGGCGTGACCAGCCATCTGGAACCCAGGGAAGCAGCTGTAGATGATCATGGAGCCATAGCTGTAATCTGCTCCTTCTACAAAGCCATTTTCAATGGGTTGTGGGGGATCACAGTGGATGGCTTTGCAAGATGGCACATCTACATCCCAATCACCTGTCTCTAAACAGGTCAAGGCTTTGGGACCTTCAAGCTTAAAGCCTTGGTCACAAGAGTATGTAATGGTTTGTCCAGAGTGTAGGTTTGTATAAGAGAATTTGCCATTCAAAATCTCCTTGGGCTTTGGGCACTCAATGGGTTTACATGTTGGTTTGCCTCCAAGCCAGTGACCATTTTCTCCACAAAGAATGGTAGTATTTCCCACCAACTCAAAGCCTGGCTTGCAGGTATAGAGAGCTGTGCTGAGGTAGGCAAGACCTTGCACATCAATGATGCCATTGAGGATTTCCTCAGGGTGGGGACATTCCACCGGGACACATTCTGGCAGTGGGGAGCTCCACGTACCATCAGCTTGGCAGAAGGTGGTAGCACCTCCTCGTAGGAAAAACCCATCCACACAAGAATACTCGACAGTACTTCCGAAATGAAGGGACGAAGCAGGAGCAGGAACACCAAAGGCAATGAGCGGAGGTGGAAGGCAGAGAACCATCTTACACACAGGGAAAGAATCATTCCACTGCTGGGATGGCAAGCATTTCAGGACAGAGCGGCCCTGTAGGGCATGCCCTTCTTTACAGGAGAACGTCACCACACCCACCTCAGTAGTCAACTCCTTCAGTACCAGCTGGTTTTCCAGGAGGGGTGGATCTGGGCACTTGGTAGGCACACACTTTTGGTTTGGTTTCTTATTCCATTTGCCAGATTTCTGGCATGTCCAAGAGCTGTCACCAAGAAGCTCATAACCCTCGTTACAGAAAAACTGAACCTTGGACCCTACGTCAAAATTTTCTCCCTTCACGTAGCCATTCTGGATGGGGGGAGGTTTTCCGCAGTTGAGAGGGATGCACGACAGAGGGGTTTCACTGTGCCAGTGGCGATTGGCTTGGCAGACAAATACAGGACTTCCGACCGACTTGTAGCCTGGGTTACACCGGTACCTGACTTCGCTCCCAAAGATCCTGCCCGTGCTGTGCTGCACAACAAGGAGAAAACAGTTCAGTAAAATCTGCAGAACAGATTCTATAATGCACTCAATACACTGACTAGTAAAAACAAACTAAATTAAAATGAACCAATTAAGACATAAGCAAATAAGGATTTCTGTTCTTTTTCTAATAGGTCCAAATGCTATTTTTTTCAAGTAGGTTCAAAGAGCGTAGGAAGTCAAGTTAGGTCATCATTACTGCAGAAATGTTTACCACAGTGCTGAGCCCTTAAGTAAAAGATGAGTTAAAAAGTCTCTAAATCGATGGATGACTTGATAGAGCAATACTGAAAATAATAAGTTACTTGGTAAATTTTAAAAAATCTTGCTGACCAAAGCAATGCTATCGTTGTTTTAATCATAGAAAAGAAACATGTACACAAACATACTTTATTTGTTAATTTTGTGAGATAATTTAAGAAGTCAATTAAATATATTTTATGGATATGGTCCTAAGAGTACTGTCAAGAGTTTGGTATTCATTCTTAATATACTTTTTTATAAAATTGTTGCTAATATATAATAAAGGAGGGAAATAAAAAGCACTTTTGAACTTTGAAACAGAATATTTAATACTCATGATCTCAAAATTCAAATAAGTGTATATTTTATGATATGTAAATATGTTTTATTTACATATTAAATATGATTAAATATATGTTATATATAAATATATAAGTGTATCTCTTATACACATATCTTGTACACAGGTCACCTTTAGGTGGTATGAAAGATGAATTAGTTACGAAACCCTTAAAAGATGACTATGGGCCTCTGTTAGTGATAAAGGTAAAGTCCAGGGTCCACGCTGTAACAAATGTCTTGGTATTTGGACACGATCATTTGTTTTGTTCACTTATTTTTGGCTTGGGCACCTCACATGCAGGCCAGCACCATGCCGTTACAGACCTAACCTGTATGGTTAAATAGTCCATTCCCGATGCTTACCTGGCACCTAGTAGGAGCTCCAGAAGTATTTGTGAAAAGAATAAAAAAAGCCTTACATACACTGTAATCCTCTTCCAGTGGAAACCTAATACATTTGAGCAAAAACTTAAATAAATGACTTTTACTGTTGTTTTGGACTATAAAGGAGAAAAGGTATTTTATGTGTGTCAGTTTTTCAAAAGTGATCAATTAGAATATTGTCTCTTTAAAATGGCCCTTGGCTTGGGGGAGTAAATTTTCACTCCTGTTTTCTGGATGGACATAATAAGAAGACACGTACTGGTGTGAAAGCAGGACATGTGTGGGTCTAATTTAACCCTTTGTCCGTCAAGGTAAAATGATCTTCAAACTCACTAAAAGAAGACTGCAAAATCTGCATCCTAGTGAACAGATGGTTTACTCCCATCTTTTGTCTAAAAACTAGAAATGCTAATAGGTCTTTTTAGATGTTGATTTATGTCTATAAAATAAAGTATACATCTATCTTGGAATAATGACTATAAAAAACATTATTTTATTAAAATTGGTTTTTCTTCTAACAATAGAGCAAAGATACTGCTACAAAGCACTTCAAATGTCTATATACTAGTAGAATTTAGAAAGCTAAGATATTTACAGGATCCATATCTCTAGGATATTTTCTCCAATATTCACTATCAACAGACTTCACTACTTCTGTTTTCAACAACTAATCTGTTCACTGGCCCTGCTTTGGAATAGCAGGTTAGCCACACTGGCTGGCCCCGAGACGGATGGAAGCCATGGGCCTCTTGCTAACCAGTCTCTTACCTCCAGAAAGCCGTTCTCAATCTTAGGTGGTTCATTGCAAGATACCGGGTGGCATGTGGGCGTGGGGCCACTCCACTGTCCTGTGGCTTCGCAGGTGCTCTTCTTCTCCCCCTTGATGTAGAACCCCCTATTGCAGCTGTAAGCCACCATGGCCCCAAAACTGTAGTTTGAGCCACTCGCATAGCCATTCAGGATGCTTGGTGGCTCTCCACACCGCACAGGGATGCACTGGATGGACAAGGGGGAAGGGGCCCACTGTCCTCCTCTCATACATTCAATCTTTGCTGAGGTGTTCAGTACGAAACCTTCCATGCATTTGAAGCTCACAACCGAGCCGGCTGCAAATTTTGCTTTGCTCACAGATTCCAAGATGCTGTAGGAAACAGATGGGGGTTTTTCACAGAAATGAGCTATACAATGGGGCATGGCCTGGCCTTCAGGGGGAACCCACTTGCCCTGGGCATTGCAGAGGAGCTGGGAATTGTCTGCCAGGCTGTAACCATCCGAACAGTAGTAGAACGCAATGTCTCCGAATAACCGGTGGGCAGTCTCTGGAGATGCGTGTTCCACGTGGGGGGGCTCATCACAGGAGACAGCCAGGCACTGCTGGCTGCTTCCGCTCCACTTGCCACTGGCCAGGCACTCTATGGTGTCAGGTCCAGCAAGGGTGTAGCTATGAGATGGGGAGGAAAGAAACAACCAGGATGATATTTCATAAAAGGTTCTTGTGTCTCTTTATCCTACTTCTAGATTTATTATTTGTCCCAAAACAACTTTTTTCTTTAGTCCTCAAAATAATGTTGCCTATTGAGCTTATTGATCATATAACTCTTACTGGGATACAAAAATACATCTTTTGATTTTCATATTACTGCTTATCCAGAAAGGAAGGTAGATTGAAGATCGCTGAGATTTAAGGAACTCTAAAAATTACAACACATTTCTTTAAAAATAAAAAAAATGAGGAGTGAGCTACTGCCCTGTTTGACTTGATTCAAAATTGGAACTTCATCTGTCTTTAGATGGTTTTGGTTGGTTGATTTTTATCATCATTCTTTAAAACAATCTCTTATGTCTGAGCCATATGTAGCCTATATATAGCTCCTCGTTACACACTTACTTATATTCAATGAACTTTAAAGCAGCGATTATAATTTTAGTCTCCTTAACCATGTGGTTAGCATTAAAAGCTGTGTTCTACACAAGGCTCTGCTCTTCAACCAGTTTGAATAAATTCTGCTTAATAACATTCAGTCTTTCTTTATGCCCAAGGTGGTTGCCCACATATAAGATTGATAACTTGCAAAAATCTTAAACTGCTCTCAAGTGTTCTCTCAATGAAGTAGAACAAAATAGGATATGAGTATTTGGATAATTATAGCTGAGTCATTCTTATTTTCATCCTTACTTTCTTACTGAAGGAAGAGATGTTCAGTCTGTCATTTTGATATGAATGAAAGGTGAGGGAACCAACATAATTGGGCACCTAATTTAATTCGTTTTAGACATATTCACTTCTTCAATTTAGAGCTGAGTGAATGGTCATTTAAACAGGTTAAGAAAACTGCCTAGAGCCACACAGCTGCAAGCAGCCGAGTTAGCATCTGAGTACTTTATGGGATCTCATCACTTGTACCTTTTCATAACATTGCTCTGTCTCTCATCCTTGCTTTTTAAAACGAGGTAGGTTAGCTTGCAATTTGTGGGTGTCCTGTGGAAACTGTATTGGCTTGTTACTATTAACAATTATTTGACCCACCCTCAGGAAAGATTCTTAAGTCATTAGTTAGCAAACATTCTCTAGAGGTCCCTTTGAATTTCATAGGAGATCAGCTATTACAGAGAGGTTGGAATGTCTTCACCCTAGCGGGCAAGATTTAGGAAATCTATAGGAAAGAGATCAAGGGGAAAATGCTAGCATCAGCAGAGGTGTGTGCATCCACTCTACCTGTGGTCATAGACCATATTATGGTCTCAAAACGAATACTCGCTGACATCCCCAACAGCTGAGCTCAGTTTCCAGTAGGATCTGCTGCATTCATTGTTTTGGATAAGCTCAGGTCTTTATAAAGAAATCCAAACCTAATACATTTTTATATGGCTTCTGTCTTAGAGGATCCAGGAAGGTATACAAAGACATTGTGCTTTTAAAACATAATTTTATTATTAAAAAACCGTTTGCCAAGGTCTGAGTGCCCAGATCCTACTGCTCCTGTGCAGGATGTGCTCTGGGTAAAAATTTCATTCGGGGAGTCTCCTGATGTTTTATTGTATAGTTTACATCCTTTGCACGCTTTGAACCTTGCACCATTATTGTCACGGGTCATTTGATGTTGCTAACTTATGTTGTTGGCTGACGTTCACAGACATCACCTGACACATCCATGGTTTATTAGGATCCCTTGTGCCATCTATAAAACACTTCCTTCAGTTCATGGGACCAGCTATTTTGTGGCAGAAGCATCTGCCTCCAGAACCTTCCTTATTCCTCAAGGCCTGGTGAGGACACAAGAACTGTTTTTGTAATTTGGCAGGACTTCGTCAGACCTCTGACCCCCGATCTGGAAAATCTCCACTAACTATTCTTCCCTCATGGAAAATCACAGCAGAGCTCTTGTGTAATGGAATGGAAAATTACCACTAAATATATATATTTTAAACAAATAAATTTAAAGGATGCATTTTTGATACTACTCATAATTTCTTAGATCCAACATTATTTTTTTTTCTGACCTACAATCTTGACTTTTCTTTATGATTTTCTGTCAGCATTTAATCTTTATGTAATTTAAGGGCCATGCTATATGCTAGAGTCACATAAATAATTCAAGGGCCATGCTATGTGCTAGACACACTTAAATAATTCAAGGGCCATGCTATGTGCTAGACACTTAAAGAATTGCTAGAGTTACTTCCTTAGTGGACACATGTCATCTCAATACATTGACTTGTTTACATGTCTGTGCCTGCCCCCATCCCCTCACCCATTACCTGGTGCACTGCAGGCCCCTTCACACCTGAAGTGATTGCTTAAAGGAAAAACGATCGATTCTATCTTAAGAATGAGAAGAGGAGGAAAGGCCTTACAGATCAAAGGGCTTTGGAGTGGAGTCCTGAGAGAAGTTGGAAATGAATCATCGAAGGCAGAAAAGCCACATGAGCAAACAAATGGGAGTGTGACACAGCCAGGGCATTCTAAGAACTTAAACATAGTAATGGCATATGAACCCCCGGAACAGGAAGTGGCGATCGCTAGAATCGTGTACTTTGAGCAGTTGTGGTGGTTGACAGGCGAAGATGTGGCAGGCACGGATTAACTGGAAGTGGTTTTTGACAAGAATCTCCTTAGATTTGATCAGACAAAATGTCACTGGAACAGAAAGATACTTAAGTTGTTTATTAACCATATGACCTAGAAAGTATTGATTAATAGAAGTAAGGTCTTGTAAATGCCACAAAACACTGTCCTAAGCCTAGACGGCCATTGGTTTATAAATAACATGTAACTGTAGAATGAGGAATAAGGAGTCTTTGGGTTTTGGGGTTTTGTTTTTTTTTTAGGTCAGTTCAATGTTTCTAACTCTCCAAGGCAATATTAAATCAAGAGAAGTGCAGCCCTGAGCTTGAGCTAGTTGAAACGTCTCTCCCCCCAATGAATTGTCTGTCTTCCAAAGCTGCGTGATTGGCAACCTAGCCAGAGGGGAGCCTCAGTTCTCAGTCCTGGAAATGTGTGAAGGGCCTGGAATACTTACTGAAGCCCCCTAATTAGCTCTAATGACCGGGCTGTAGGAGAACCTGGTACCAAGCATTCCAGAGGAGCAGAGAAATTTATGGAGTGGCTTCAAGAGGTAGAACCGATGTGCTTTAGACTAATACCTTCAATGTAGATAGGGGTGGAGGGCTATTAAAAATAATAATCTAAAATACAGCAGTTAGTCTGCTAAGATGCTGAAGAAAGATATATTTCCAACCGGCAAAAAAAAAAAAAAAAAAAAAAAGAGAGGTTAACTTAGCTATTGCTTAGACATGACTATAACTGATCTCTGACCAAACTGTGTACCATTTCATTTTATTAGAAATGGAAATTCTTTAACATTTCTGGGGCATATCTTTATTTATTTTAAAAAAACAATTAAAAATGATAAAGTTTTGTACAGATAGTGAGATATATCATCCTATAAATGTTGGCTACCAAAGCAAAAAACATTGGAATTGGTACAAATCTAAAATGTTAGAATATTTAATTAGATTTTATGTGACATTCTGTATTGTCACTCAAGAAACATGAGGGACTTTCATGCGTGCAGTTATTTGAAATTGACCATGTATATTACAAAACAGATTTAGTCTAAAATTCCATAGAAAAATGGCACATCAATATTACCGTGACACTGCCTGAGAGGACTGAGTGTTGGCCTGGGACGCCGAGGATCCGGCTGAAGCGCGGGCTCCTTGGCTCGAACATGGCCTTGCCAGCTTGAGCTCAGGGTTACCGGCTTGAACACATGATCATTGACATGACCCCATGGTCGCTTGCTTGAGCCCAAAGGTTGCTGGCTTGAAGCCCAAGGTTGCCGGCTTGAGCCCAAGGTCGCTGGCTTAAAACTCAAGGTCACAGGTTTGAGTCCAAAGTCTTTGACTTGAGCAAGGGGTCACTGGCTCAGCTTCAGCCTCCCCCCCTCCTGCCCCTGTCAAGGCACATATGAGAAGCAATCAATAAATAATGCAACTCAGAGTTGATGCTTCTCATCTCTCTCTCCTTCCCTACTGTCTCTCCCTTCCTGCCTCTCTAAAAAAGAAAAAAAAAAAATTACAGCGATGCCATAGATGAACATATTTTAGGATGAAATGGTTGCAGTATATTAACATATTTCTGGAATAATAAGGAAAAATCTTTTAAAAATGGGCAGAGTAATCTTAAAATGCAATTTTTTGTGATCCCTTTCGTACACTGAGTGGAAGCCTACTAATGAGCGTGTGCCCGTGAGGCTTTCTGAGTGAGCTCCCCTGTGGGTTATTAACTCTTCTTTTTTTAGAATAACTTTAAAAAGGCTTAAAAGAGCAACATAGTAGATATTAAAAGAGCTGTAATTAAATAAGAGCAATAGAAAGTATACATCTGTATCAGTAATTAATTCTGATTTTAAAACGGTCATTTTTACTCAGTAACTGCATTATCAGTAATTGCATTTAAAAGCCCATATTTGAGATGAATCAAAAGGGAGAGATTCTATTAGGATTTCAGATGCCAAAGAGCCCTCCCTCCCTCTGAGTTCCTCACCAGAACAGGACTTATAGAAAGATAAAAAGGAAAATAAAAAAGAAGCAATTATTTTGTTACTTTGGACAAACAGCTGAAAACCCCCAGTGCGATGCTTTGATAAAAGGTTGAAAGGCCAGGTTTTGAGCAGGAGGCAGAAACAAGACTTCTTCTTCTTCTTCTTTTTTTTTTTTTTCTTACAGAGACAAAGAGAGAGAGTCAGAGAAAAAGACAGGGATAGAGAGACAGGAACGGAGAGATGAGAAGCATTAATCACTAGTTTTTCATTACGCATTGCGACACCTTAGTTGTTCATTGATTGCTTTCTCATATGTGCCTTGACCGCGGGCCTTCAGCAGACCGAGTAACCCCTTGCTCAAACCAGTGACCTTGGGTCCAAGCTGGTGAGCTTTTGCTCAAACCAGATGAGCCCGCGCTAAAGCTGGTGATCTCGGAGTCTCGAACCTGGGTTCTCTGCATCCCAGTCCGATGCTCTATCCACTGCGCCACCGCCTGGTCAGGAAGAAGCAAGACTTTTTGCTTGTTTCCTTTCTTCCTGGGCATTCATCATACTACTCCTGTCTCCGAAAGCATCTGTTCTTCTATCCTACACTTAAGAGAGGGTCTTTGCCCCTTAATTCAGGTAAAGGCCTATGAAAAGCACAACACCGGTATAAGAAAACAGTAAGACCGAAGCAAGAGTGTACGTGTGTACATGCAATAAGCAGGCCCAGGAGGCTTACACAGCGTGCAGGGCAGCGGCCTGTGTCAGGCAGCCCCGAGGGCGAACAGGGAGCTGGGAAGCCTGCAGGGGAAAACAGGCCTGAACCCTCTTACCAGGCCAGCAGCATCTTAGGAAGTGGAATGAGACAGCAGGACAGGGCCTATTAGAGAAAAGCCATGACACGAACACAGTGATTCCATACCGGAACAGAACAAGACACAGTGCATGTTGACTTATGCCAATATATTCCGGGGGGGGGGGGGGGGGCAGAAAAGGAATGAAGAGAGAGAGAAGGATGAGAATTTATGTCTAATTCTGGCTATAACACAGTTTGAAAACCCTCCCCACATAATACTTGACATATAACAGGGTTTTAAATGTATAACTGAGCTAATGAGAAAGGATACTTCCATGTGCCCCAAATGAAGGAAATTAAAAACAGAAGAGGAAGCCCGTGAACGATGCCGTGCTTGCCCTTGGACTGAACAGGGAAGAGCAGAGAGAACGGGAAACAGACTTGGAGTTAAAGCTGAAAACAATGGCTGAGTCTCTGGCCTGAATCTGTGTCCTAGGAGGGCACTCACCGAATGGATATTCAGTAGACAGAGTCCACTTAGAGGCCCAGTGAGATGACAAGTGAGATCTCTGTATTTGCTGGGGCTCTGGGTAGACAAAGCCCCTGCGAAAGGTATTAGTCTCCAGGTATCACTTTATATGGATTTTAGGTAGAATTTACACTACTCACTTTGTGCAGGAAGCCTAGAAACTGATAAATAATATAAAATTAAGTTCTTGCCTGGTAACATTCCTGGGGCTCTTGGTAGAAAAAATAATCCACACACTCAGACCATAAGGGATTGTCATAAACAAAACAAGCCCTGTGTTCTATAGGAACACAGTCTGAAATGATGGAACACCCACATTCTCCCCCCCACCCCTCAATTCAGAGTGAGGACGGACGGAAAGACAGAGTACTTTGGATGCCCGCGGGTTGCTAAGAACAAAGGCAAACCTGCTGACTTATTATTACAGCACCAGTCTGCAGACAGCCACCTGGGAGTGTGTCACATCAGCAAGTCGAGGCAAAGCTTTCCAGCACAGGAAAATCACAAGGACCCAGGCAGAAAGCATAAAGGAACAGGGATACGGACTCACAAGTTTTCTGAAACTTCCCAAGAGGTAGTAGCAGTGATTTGGAACTGTGTGTACTTTCTATGAATTTGGTGAGTTGAGATAGTTTCTTCCACAGGATTAAAATGTCACCACTTTAGATAACAATAATGATGATACATATAATAATAATAAAACTATGTTTATTCAGTACTCCATGAGTATACACAGCGCTTTAGACCCTTTATCGGTTACGTGGTTTAGGTGGTCGGATTTGGTTTCCATCTTTGCAATGAGGAAAAGGCTCCCACAGAGTGTCTACTTGCCCAGACCAGAATATATATATATATATATATATATATATATATATATATATATATATATATATATATATATATATATATATATATGACAATGTGTCCCAATACCTTCAGGTTTTACTTAGAAAGTGAGAATATTTATTTTGCCAAATCTCCATCATTACAGAAGGGAACACATGAGATACTTCACATGAAAGTCTTTTGAAAAATGTAAAACCCTCTACAAATGTACAGTTTTGTTGTAATTTTCATTATTGTCTTTAATGCTTCTTTTACTAAATCCCTTTTGTATAATATATAGACTTAATATTAGGCAGACACAGAACTATTATGATATGTTATAAGCAAATGATTAGTGACAAAAATATATGTATGGTTTGTGAAGAAGAGAAATAAAATTTTATATACAGTGTTATCTTTAATACTAAAAATATATATGGAAAGACAAAATTCTGGGAAGAAATACAGTAAAATATCACTAACATTTACCTTTGAGTAACTTTTAAAAATCAACTTCTTGTTTTTTAGTTTTATGTGGTGATAATGCCTTACTTTTTTAGTAAGACAAACCCAGAAGTTGTCAATATCAATTACTATTTGGACATTTATATTTGATAAAGTTTCACAAAAATGACTAACATTTAATAGTCCTGTACAGTTTACTCTGAAGCAGCTTTTAAATGAGTTGATCAACCTGCACAGATTGAACCATCAAAAGCTAAATCCTGCACTGATATTTCAATATTAAAGATTTCTTTTTCACTTAAGGTGTTGATATTTCTGTCTGCTATTGATATAATTTGCAACAAAATGTTGGCGCCACCTGCTGGCGGCCCTGCATTAGTGAGATGGTCTATCCAGGTGAAACAAACGTCCATGTTAATGATACTACAGAAACTGTACCCTGAGTTGTGCTCCAAGCATGTTAATAATGGCAGTTTATATTGAATTTATTAAGTTTTTTTTCTGGCTAGGCCAATATTATATCATTTTATTTTTTGCACTAGCCATAAGAATGAGGAATTTGGCCCTGGCCAGTTGGCTCAGTGGTAGAGCGTCGGCCTGGCGTGCAGGAGTCCCAGTTCGATTCCCGGCCAGGGCACACAGGAGAAGTGCCTATCTGCTTCTCCACCCCTCCCCCTCTCCTTCCTCTCTGTCTCTCTCTTCCCCTCCTGCAGCCAAGGCTCCATTGGAGCAAAGATGGCCCGGGCACTGAGGATGGCTCTGCCTCAGGTGCTAGAATGGCTCTGGATGCAACAGAGCGATGCCCCGGATGGACAGAGCATCGCCCCCTGGTGGGCGTGCCAGGTGGATCCCGGTCAGGCACATGCGGGAGTCTGTCTGACTGCCTCCTCGTTTCCAACTTCAGAAAAATACAAAAAAAAAAAAAAAAAAAAAAAAAAAAAGAAAGAAAATGAGGAATTTTTCACGAACTCATTTTAGGTAGGACATTGAAGCCCAGAGAGGTTGTACAGTTTTTCCAGGGCCACACAATTAGTGAATGACAGAGCTGAAATTTCAAACCCGGAGTACAGCAACCCTTCTGTGGTTGCTGCTTCCAAGTGTGTGAAGGGCAACCGTGGTCAAGCTGCGGTGTGAAAGCAGCACTCGTAGTGAAAATACTTCCCGAGGAAGCACACGGGGACAGATGACCGGGAAGTCCACGGCCCCCCAATTCTTTACTGCCTGTCTGAGACCCACGGCAGATCACTGTCCCAGAAGGACTCTCCTTTCTCTGCCCCTCACAGGGCTTCTGTGTGGGTCACATGAGACTTTGAGGGTAAAAGCTCTTTGTAATCTCCTCCCTGGTTTTTCAAATTTTACCTCTGAATTAAATGAGATCATCAAAAACGTAAAAGCCCAAATTTGATTATTTATTTTCTTGAAGACACGTCATCTTTATGTTGTGACTTAAAATCTTGTCTTTCAGTTTGCAGAGCATAAATACACAAATGCCTAATTAAATGTGCTTTTTTGCATCTTTAAAGCAAAATATTTTCCACTGTGCTGTTCAATGGCATAATTTGATAAATTACCCTAAGTCCAGGAAAACATTGTTCCCCCAGGAGAATATGCTCCCTTTCTGCTGTCAGGAAGTAAGAGCATGAAGCTGTCTTTGGCTTCGACTGACAGGAAATGCAATTTAATGCTCAGTGGTGCCCGTCTCCACAGTTAGGGGGTACCCTTGTCTTCAGTGGCTCCCAACCCTCTCTTATTTCACAGGGTTACTCACCCTTCTTTGCACGTGTAAGTAACAGTGTTCCCCACAGTGAAGTTACTCCCAGTAATCACAGCATCTTTGATGGCAGGTGGCTCTCCACAGACGACCTGATGACAGGTAGGTGGCGCTCTGTCCCAGCTGCCTGATGCGGAGCATTCCAGGATGGCAGGGCCCTGTAAGCTACAGAAAAGAATGACACCGCCTCTTTCTTTACTGCCATAGAAATGAAACAGAAAGGACTTTGAAGAGAACAGGTGACCTTTGAGGAACTGAAATACATAGTTCCTTCCTTTTATTGCGTTATGTAAAAGCAATGGTAACCTGAGCAGGCTATTGACATTTTAAAACAAAGAATGGGCTAGAACAACGTAACTCGGTGCAGAGTAAAATGCGTTCACTGGCGGTGTTGCAGGGTACTCCAGACCTTGTGAATAGCTTACTTGGACAAGGAGGCATTAACAGGCTGGCTAGGAGACAGACATCCAGGATAACAGACACACTCAGGGTGACTGAGGTTGAAGGGCACTGTCCTGGCCCTGAGCCTGGGCTCTGAACGGTGTTGCGCATGACTCCGACCTCTGGACTTCCTCTGGTCATACCAACCATGCATCTGTGGCATGGCTTATCCGCCTCTGCTTGCCAACCTGATTCTGATTGCCTGGATTACTCACTCCACTTTCTGTTCACTTGATCTGTTTCGCTTCAGGTCCAGTTGGCCAACTCTCTGATCACAGACTGACTCTATTGTTCCTTTTGTTTGAATACACACACACACACACACACACACACCACTAATTAAATTAATCTTTTACAGTCTTAAGGACCCAGGCCCTTAGCTTGACATGTTTTTTTTTTTATAACATCCTAGGTGATATTGAGTATAAGCTTGGTAAGTTGTTTACCAAAAATCCAGGCTTTGTCTAACGCCTCACAACACTTTCTGCTTTCATGCTTAATGTCTAAATGTTGATAGCAATTGGACTACAGCTCCAAAGTGGCATATGTCCTTGGATATTTACTATAACGTAGGCTTCAGGAAGCATACACATTTCGGAATATCTTTTACAATTAAAACTTGTACTGAAAGTCATTCAGTCACACACAAATGAAACCTACTGAGCAAATAATGAGTAACAGGGAATTGCAGGAAGTGTTGCTGGTGCCTGTGGACTTACCTGTATCCACTCTCACAGGAGTACGACGCAGTAGACAGGTAGGTAAGCCCACTCAAAACATACTTCCCATGACTGACGTTTTCAGGGTTAGAACACTTGACCAGTTCGCACACAGGAGGAGAATGACTCCAAGAGCCACTGGCGAGACAGGACGACTCTCCAGCACCCTCCAGAGTGTAGCCTTTATTACACCTAACGAAAACAAAGGAAAGTGACAGAATATAATTTGCTTTGCTGTGCATAATTCTATCTGTGCAAAAACCTCCAAAAATATTGAGAATTGATTCATATCGGAAGAGTTCCTTTTTTTCCTACTCAAATAATGCTTTGAAATTATTTTTTTCCAAGGTTCAACTCTGTCCATTGTCTTCACAGAGATCTTGCTGGGTGATAGGTAGAAAGACAGATTTAAGGAGTTGGCTTGCCTCCAGTTTTTACCATGGATTAGCAGCTGCAAATGGAAAATTCTTGGTTTGAGAGTGGTCTGGCCTAGTATTAGTCCCTGAAATATTGGATTTGGAGCCAAAGTTCCAGCTTAACACCAAGAGTTTTTATTAACTTGCAGGGCCTTCTTACATGACATCCATGCTTAGAGGTATGGTAGCAATGATAGGTTACTGGTCAAGGGATTTACAGGTTCTAGCTATGACTACCGTTATATAGATTATTGGATGCAATGTCTTCATACTACTACATACACTTCAATGAATTCCATATTAATTCAAAACTGTCATCTGAGATTATTCTTACTCTTTTTTTCCAGTATTATATCACTGCCAGCATGTTTGCAACAACTTCTGCAATGTTGTTTTAATCTTAGACACTTACCTATATATCACTTTAGTGCCATAGGTAAATGCTGACCCGTCAATGCCACCATTATCTGGAACAGCTGGTGCACCACAGGAAACAGCTTGGAGGAGGGAGAACAGACAGCATTGCTTTTCTTAGTGAGGGTGTGCAAAGTCTCTGCAGGTTCAAGGACAGCCCTAGGTTTTCTTGTCATGTTTAAATAGGAGTCTTATGGCTGGGTTTTAAATACAAAGAACACTAACGTGCTACAGGGGCGAGCAAAAGTAGGTTTACCCTTGTTCCTATGGCAAAGACAAAGAACCCAAATAAATAATACAATAATAAATAAACAATAATAATACAAGAATAAACTGGAAACCTACTTTTGCTCACCCCTTTATAACTCTTGATATTTCTACCGCTTGACTGTCTAGGATTGCCAAGCGCCATAAACATGGGGAATCTACTGAACACACCTTCACAGGATGGTGGCAGATGACTCCATTCTCCAGACTCCAAACATGTGAGTTTGCTCACTCCCATCAGCTGGTGCCCTTCCTCACACGAAAATGTGACTTCGGCACCTACTGTATAAATCTCACCGGAAGAGTGGCCATTCTCTGGGTTTTCGGGAGCCTTACACTTTATAGGTTCTCGAAAAAGAGAGAAACAGTTTTGGGGGAACAATAAGTAACTTTCACATAACTATCCAAGGTCTCATAGCAAAATGATTCCACTATAGGTAAGGCACCAGTTACATTCTGAGAAAAGGGCTTTTGAAGGTAGATGCATGAAGGCCAGGAATACATTGAATGATTAGACCAGAAAATATATTTAATAGGTATTTAAACCATATTTTGAAAGAGCAATGACTAATGAAAAAATATACAAAATTGATCTGGCCAAAAAGGGAGCTGTTTATTGGGGAGTTGGTGGTGGAGCCAGTCATGGCTTATGAATGATTCAGCCCCTTCGACTTCCTCTAACATCATACCCACGTTTTAAGAGTAACTGGCGTTCTCTCAAGTTGGTTCAAAGCACATTTAGGAAAAGTTCCCAGCCTTACTTTTCAAACAGACTGCAGATCAAGAGCCCCTACTATGTGCAAATTTGGGGTCAGCCACCACTTTTAGGACAGGATATACATTAAAGGGAGATTTGGGGCTAGTTTTGTGTAACTGAAGTGACTATACTACTTGAATTCTCAAAAAGGAAAGATAAACTGACTCAGTCTTTCTGAAGAGCACTTTGGCTATCAAAGCCAAGCTTTTCAAATGAAATGCTCTCAAGAAGTCATCGCAATTGTTAAGACCTGATTTTGAGAATTCCTCTTCATTGTTTCCTGGTAGTTGCTTTTACTCAATAGATGTAAAAAGATGCCGATGGGTTGAGAGATGGGCTAGTATTATCAAGGTTATCCCCAAATACAGAGATGTGGTAAGGCAAGTTGTCCATTTTTTCAATGAAGTATTCTGTGTGGCCGAGGCAGAGAAAGGATACTGACATTGAAGATGTGATGCTACACCTCCTTTGTTCGGACTGAGGCAATGGAAGCCACTGGTGATAGTTCTAAATCCACTCTACCATTCTCCTACTCTGCAGGCATTCCTTCAGCAGTTGGGTGATAGAGTTAACGCTCAGTTTTGTTTTTTCAGAAATTGGGAGCTTGAGAGAGGTACAGCGCTAATTTTAAAGCAGCTTTAGTTGTTACTTATGTGTCTTTTCAAAGGTAGTTTATCTTGAGACTCATAGACATAGATAAAAGTGAAGTGGTTAACAGGGGGAGGGGGATATGGGGAGGGGGATGTGAAGCAGGGGGTGGGGGGAAGGATGTAAAGAGGGACAAATATAAGGTGACGGAAAATAATTTGACTTTGGGTGATGGGTATACAACATAGTCAACAGTTCAAATGCTATAGAGATGTTCACTTGAAACCTATGTACTCTTATTGCTCAGTGTCACCCTGTTAAATTTAATTTTCTAAATAAAATTAAGAAAAATAAATAGAGGTAGCTTATCTTTTCTTTCTCCCCTTTGATGTTGAAAATACTGTCTTATTTTCAAATAACATACATGTATATTTGAATAAGAAATTGAAATAAACTTCCCAATTATACATATACCAGTTACCTGCACAGTTTTTTCCATCTCCTGTGTAGTGTGGGTTACACAGGCAAATGTAGGATCCATTTGTGTTCAGGCAGGAAGCATACTTGCTACAATCTGACCCAAGTGCACATTCATCAACATCTAAAATGAAGACAGATCAAATGTGATTTTTCTTATGTAGCAAACATGTGTTTTTATTTTAAAATAAGTACATATCACTTAACATATAACACTATATTTTCAATATAAAATTTAAATATAGGCTCTGGCCGTTTGGCTCAGTGGTAGAGCGTTGGCCTGGCATGCAGAAGTCCTGGGTTCGATTCCCGGCCAGGGCACACAGGAGAAGCGCCCATCTGCTTCTCCACCCCTCCCCCTCTCCTTCCTCTCTGTCTCTCTCTTCCCCTCCCGCAGCAAGGCTCCATTGGAGCAAAGATGGCCCAGGCACTGGGGATGGCTCCTTGGCCTCTGCCCCAGGTGCTGGAGTGGCTCTGGTCGCAACAGAGCGACGCCCCGGAGGGGCAGAGCATCGACCCCTGGTGGGAAGAGCGTTACCCCTGGTGGGCGTGCCGGGTGGATCCCGGTCGGGCGCATGCGGGAGTCTGTCTGACTGTCTCTCCCCGTTTCCAGCTTCAGAAAAATACAAAAAATACAAAAAAAAATTAAATATAACAGTCATGCGGACATTGCAGGTATACAATAAAAGCTATTATTATCTCCAGTTTATAGGTGAGTACGTAGAAGGACAGAAAGCCATAGATACTCTTAATGTGGAGCCAGGTAAATACTTAAAACTTTTCTGGCACCTCTGTGGACAGCCGCTTTGCCACCATGCTTTGCCCAGAGCTTACTAGGGGGAGATGAAGTCAACAAAGAAATGCCATGTGAGAGTCTTGGGAATTTGGGGTGACTGTCTCCCACAGAGTCTGAATAAATCAACACATCGATTGCCAAGATTTAGCTCACCAATGCATGATGGTGAAATGCCGTTCCAGCTCCCATTGTCTGTACAGAACATTCTTGAGTCCCCCAGCAGGTAGTAGCCATTGTTGCACTGGTAGGTCACTGTGCTGCCGGCATGGAAGTCCTCGGCTGAATAGAAACCATTCTCCAGAGAGGGTGGGACCCCGCAGCTAATGCCTGCAGTGGGACCAGGAAGGACACAGAGACATTAGGAACAAAATGCTCACAGGACATTTTATTTACATTGAATAGGTAGTTGAGTTAAGCGGGTGAAGTTTTCATTGCCCAGAAGCATTAGGTCAAGAATGCTCCAGGGAAGGCAGTAGCCGGTAGCCATACCTGTGCCCTCAGCATCTAGCATATCCTCTGGCTCATAATAGGAGTGCAATTTGTTCATTTAAAAATAGTTCTGGAGGCTTCTGGTCAAGATGGCAGAGTAGGTAAATGCAGTACCCGCATCCTCCCACAACCACATCAAAATCACAACTAAGTTACAGAACCATCATTGAGAACCACCTGAAGTCTAGCTACACAGAAGTCCTAAAACTAAGGATATAAAGAAAAAGCCACATCAAGACTGGTAGGAGGGGCAGAGGGGCAGGACCAACTGGTCCCAAATCCATGTGTGGTACTTAATAATTAGTAGGGATAGCTTGGCTGCAGAAGAGCCTGCTGAGGAGCCAGGGGGCCCAGCCCAGGGCTCCAGTGCCTGGAAGAGAAGTCCCATAACTTCTGGCTGTAACACCAGTGGGAATTGTGGCTGAGCTGAGTCAGGAGCTGCTGGAATCCCAGGAGGTTCTCTCTTTTCCATATGAATGGTCTGTCTTGACCTATGTTGTGGACTTTCCTAAAATGGCTCAAAGGCCTACAAACCCCAAACAAGCAACATCTGGCCTCAGGTGCTCTGTCCCTTCTGCTAAGTGGCCCAAGCCCAGTAATAGCAGCAGCCAGCTTTGGTTCACACCTTAGCCTCCCCCAGGTACCCCCTAAATCCAATCAGAATAGCAACCATCTGCAAACCACTTTGTAGCTCATGCCAGATAACCCTGGGCAGGGCACAGGCAGCAACTGATCTTGGTCTGTACCTCCCAGGAGGGCCCCTGAGCCAGTTCATCTAGTGGATATCTTCAGACCACCCAACCATTTCCATAAGTGGGGCAGATGTAGTGGAACCAGAGCCTCACTGAAGTGAATACTGCTCCATGGGGTGGGCCCCTATACAGCAGCTTCTCTGCTGTAGTCGTGGCTAGTCCTCACAGTCAACCAACCTGGAGGTTAGTCCTTCCCACTGATGCACTAACAGCATCAAGGCTCAACTGTAACAGGAGGGTGCACACAGTCCATTTGGGGTGGGGCACACCTAGACTGTCAAGCTTGTGTGACCGGGGGAAGGCTGCACCACTGGGCCCTACAGGACACCTACTATATAAGGTCACCCTACCTAAACTGGAAGATATAGCAGCTCTACTAACACATAGAAACAAATGTAGGGAGTCAGCCAAAATGAGGAGAGAAAGAAACATGTTCCAAATGAAAGAATAGGACAAAACACCAACAAAAGAACTAAACAAAATGGAGACAAGTAATCTACCAAATACAGAATTCAAAACACTGGTTGTATGGACACTCAATGACCTTAGGGGAAGAAGAGATAATAGGCCAGCTCAGAACATCAACAGAGAGATAGAAAACATAAAAATTGAGATAGAAAATAAAAAAGGAACAGTCGGAAAAGAATACAACAACTAAAATAAAGAATACACCAGAAGGAATCAACAGTAGATTAGATAAAGCAGAGGACTGAATCAGCAATTTGGAAGATAAGGAAGCAGAAAATACCCAGTCAGAACAGCAAAAATAAAAAGAACCCCCCAAAATGAGACTAGTTTAAGGGGCATGTGGCATAATATCAAAACCATTCCAATATTTGCATCAATGGGTGCCAGAAGGAAAACAGAGAGAGTAAGGAGTTGAAAATCTATTTGAAAAAATTATGACAGGAAACTTCTCTAACTTGGCAAAGGAATTAGACATACAAATATAGGAAGAGCCAAAAGTCCCAAACAAGATGAACCCAAAAAGGCCCACACCAAGACACGTCATAATTTAAATGCCAAAGGTTAAAGACAAAGAGAGAATCTTAAAAGCAGCAAGACAAGCTCTTAGTTATCGTCAAGGGAGCTCCCATAAGGCTGTCAGCTTATTTCTCAACAGAAACCTTGCAGGCCAGAGAGGACTAGCATGAAATATTCAAAGTGATGAAAAGCAAGAACCTACAACCAGAATGACTCTACCCAGCAAAGCTGTCATTTAGAATTGAAGGACAAATAAAGAACTTCCCAGATAAGAAAAAGCTACAGGAGTTCATAAAACCAGTATTACAAGAAATGTTAAAAGGTCTTCTTTAAGGAGAAGAAAAAAAAATTTTAATATGAATAATAAAATGTCAATTGATACATATCTATCAACAATTACTTTAAATGAAAATGGATTAAATGCTGTAATCAAAAGACATGGTGCCAACTGAGGTGCAGACACAGGCGGTGGTCCCTTTGGACCTTCATTGCCCACCTCCCTCCTGGTGCCCCGCACACAGGGCTTATTGCACAAAGGAAACGCTCAATGAATATTTTTTAAATTTGCTAATGTGAAGTGTCTAGCTTTTAGATAACATATCTGAGAAGTGTTCTTATGGTTCTGATATTTTTCAAGGGCTACTAAAATGCATTCAATAAAGGCAGCTCACGTTCACAGTGAGGGAGTGGTTGTGTCCACTGTCCTTGATTCAGACAGTACTGCACAGGGTCCCCGACCATCTGGAAGCCTGGGTCACAGAACAGGGTGATTTTGGAGCCTGGCTTTAAGTCTCCTGATACCGTTCGCAGATGAGGTATAGATCCTTCTAACGGTGTGCAATCTGAGGGCAAAGAACACAGGCAAAGAGGGGAGCATCACCAGGTCAAGAGTTTCAAATCGTTCATTGGACTAGCATTTGAGAAACACTCTACTGGCATTAAACTCACTGGCTAACAAATTACTAGAGAAAAAAAAGCTATTTGAGTCAACAAACAACTTTCTCTCTCAACAGAATCTGCTAAATATTTTTTAAAGGACAAAACAGTGTTTTAGACTATTAATAGAATGTTCCTGTAAGTCAGGGGTCGGGAACCTTTTTGGCTGAGAGAGCCATGAACGCCACATATTTTAAAATGTAATTCCATGAGAGCCATACAACGACCTGTGTACGTTACACATTATCCAATAAAAATTTGGTGTTGTCCCAAAGGACAGCTGTGATTGGCTCCAGCAACTATGAACATGAGCGGTAGGAAATGAATGGATTGTAATACATGCAAATGTTTTATATTTTTAACACTATTTTTTTTTATTAAATATTTGTCTGTGAGCCAGATGCAGCCACCAAAAGAGCCACATCTGGCTCGCGAACCATAGGTTCCCGACACCCGCTGTAAGTTATCAACAATCATAAATTCTAGAACATCTACAGAAAGTTGTCTAAGTACACTGAATTTTAGGAGGCAATTTTGACCATTCTGAGCTTGACTATTCAAGTGTGCAGGTTGTGACATCCATTGGGCTACTTGTCCTTGGATGGCCACTAGCAAGTATGAAACCAAGAGACTACCAATCTCAGATAGGAACAGAGTATCTCAGTGGGCATTTAAAAAATTAACCATATCCCTCTTCTCATCCTATTTTCCTTAACTTACCCTACCTTTGTCCAAGTTTATTCCACAATTAATTTGTATCCTGTTATACAGAATGTATTTAAGTAGTAAAAAAAAAAATTGTAAATCTTTGGATGAAGTTGGGTAAAATGAATTGCTATTTAAACAATAGACTAATGGGCACACACTCTATGACTGACAGAGAACTTCAAATTGTCTCCTTTTGCTAGAAAACCCGAGTAGTCAGGAGACAGTAAGAGACTACAGAAGAAGGAAACTCTAACCAGAACAGAATATGCTCTTGGGATTGATCTTCACTTTTCCCACAATTCCTGGCAGGAAATCAGGCCAGGCTAGCACGTTTCCTTTAGTGAGTTCCTCTGGGCATGAGGTGGCCAATGATGTCACCTGAAAGTTTAAAAACACATCTTTAGATACACCTTACTTGTTTCACTGAGACAAGAGTTATTAAATCTTAATTTAGTCCTATTAAAAACATCTGTGAGTTTCGGAAGAGCGGAGGGAGGGAGAGAAGCAGGCTTTTGTACGATATGACTCTGGGTGAAAAAGCAAATTCTTTTCTCTCTCTCTCTCTCTTTCTCTTCTTTACTCCCATCATTCCCTTCCCAAATATTTCATGGATGCTGGACATTCTGAAATTCTAGAAGAATTTGTCTAAAGCTTTGCAGTTGGTTAAGGTATTGTAGAGGTTCCCCTCCTCCATTCTCCTGTCTTGTATCTCTGACCTAAAGACAAGGCAATGAAAACTTAGACGAGTTCTGCCACTGATAATAAGAGCAAGCATTTACCCAGCCCCTACTACATGCACACAACACCACCATGGTACCGGCACGGTTAGGTTCAATCCTGCCCAAACTCCACTATGCAGTCCTATTTAACTTCATAGATTAAAAACAAAAACAAACAACAACAAAACCCTAAAGCTTAGAGAGAGGGAGTAACATGTTCAACATCATCATGGCAAGTTTGTGGTAAAACAGGGACTTGAACCCAGGCCACTGGACTGCAGACTGGCTTTAACACTCATTCATCTGTTACTTCCTATGGATAATCTTATGCCAGCCCTCAATTTCTACATCTTTAGTCAGAGGGGTTTGAAGTATTATTCTCTTTAATTCTTAAGTTACAAGACTTTATAAAAATAATCATGCCCAATAAAATTTAAAAAAAAACATCACCAAAAAAACTGAAAAAGAGATTTATTGACAGTTACTGTAAAGAACCTCTGCTTGGCTTAGTCTATGACCATAGCCTCCAGTGATGCTGGTGACAAATACTGAAAACCCAGAGGTGGCAATAAGATATGGCATCATTAGGCTGTTCACATTTTTACTAGGTTTGTACCTTTGTATCTCATTACTGTCATACACTGAAAATGCAATTGACCTGCTGTGGAGACAGGACATAGTCCCAGATGTTGAGTTGGCTTATGGAGCCCACAAAAGACTCAACTGGGTTGAAGCCCTCTCCTTTCTGGTCTTGCTCTTGCCCAAGAACTAATGCGCCACCACCTAAAGAGAGAAGGAGAGAGAAAGGAAGACAACTGGACTTACTGTTATTCCTGAAATGCTAACTTAATGAAAGCACAGCCGGTTTAATTGTATTGGGAAAAATTATTAGAAAGCTCAGGTATCTACATTTACTGTATGTTTTATCAACAAAAACAAATTCAATGTTTTACATAGCAACTTAAAATATAGCTGTAAAAAAAAAAAGAAAAAGAGAAGAAAAAAATAGTTGTAGTAAATGTTATATTGGGTTTATAAATATTTCCTAAAACTACATATATACATGTATATACATATACAATTTTATGTCAACAAAATAATGTCTTATTCTGCATCCTTTCTTCTAGAAAATTATCCTCCATGACAGACTATTAATTGCTGCTCTTTCATCTTCTTATTTGTAAGCCTACAAAGCTTACATTTCTATCACCAATTCCAAGGAACCTCCTAAAGTTGCCAGTGGCTGCCAAGTTGCCAAATCCAATGGAAACTCTTCAATACTTACCTCTGCTGACTTCTCTATACCATATTTCTATTGACCGTTTTATGCTATTTAACTGTCCATCCCATTGTACTGGGTGGTCTGCACCTGTCCCTCCAGAACTTATCTCCATCTTCCACTCCGCTTTAAGTCCCCAAAGGTTAACACCTATGGACTGCACCACCTAGTCGCTTTGTCCCCGTGGCTTTGGGAGGACCAGCCCAATGTAAGAAAGTGAGATGAGAAAGAAGTTTAATATTCTGGATAATTTCCTCCCAGGCAACGGAGGGCAATGGCTGCCTTCCTCTGGCTAACCTCATTGCTTCTGCTGGGTGATTTTTCTCCATCGCTACAGATTTGCCTAAATTCTGACAACAGCTCTACCTCCTTGTCACTTCAGGCCCGTTCCTCACGACTTCCACTGTTGCTAGTCATGAGGTATTTTACTATCATATTTTGGTTTTCTTAACCCTGGTCATATCTTTAAGGATAGTCCCTTCATTCAACTCTTCAGTTCTCCTCCTCATGCATGCCACCTGTTTCTTTGCTGATTCCACTTGGTTTTTATGAAAGCATCCGCTCCCGGTCCTTCTGGAGCTTTCGGCTCCCTCCTCTGCCCGCCTCTTAGATGCCCAGGCACCAGGACTCCACTGTGGCCTCCTCTCTTCCTTCAGCTGCTCTTCCTATCTGATCCCACTCGCCTGCCAGTCATTACCTTTAGTTCCCTCTTTCATGATTTCTCACCTTAAATCTTTATGAGAAATAGTTAATTATTAAAAACTAATACTGAAAAAGTTAATTATTAAAAAATAATATACACATATGGAAGAAAATATGAAAAGAAAAATAAGTATAAAGAATTCACCCTACCCAGAAATAATCACTTAATAATTTTGTGCATTTCCTTCTGGTCTATATACTTCTTTTGTGTATGTGTGTGTGTGTGTGTGTGTGTGTATGTGCGTATGTGTATTTGTGTATGTGATACTTTAAAACACACAACTCAGGATCATTTTATACATGGTGTTTTGATCTTGCTTTTCTTCTTGAACATGCTTTTATTTCATGAGTTTTAATAGCTATTTTATCATATGAATGTACAATAATCTCTCATTTGCTTAATTAATTTAACCACTTTTAGCATGGGCCCGGCGTGTGGAAATTCCGGGGTTGATTCCTGGCTAGGGCACACAGGGGAAGCGCCCATCTGCTTCTCCATCCTTCTCCCTCTCCTTTCTCTTTATCTCTCTCTTCCCCTCTCACAGCCAAGGCTCCATTGGAACAAAGTTGGCCTGGGCGCTGAGGATTGCTCCATGGCCTCCACCTTAGGCACTAGAATAGCTCCCATTGCAGCGGAGCAACACCCCAGAGAGGCTGAGCATCGCCCCCTGGTGAGCATTCCAGGTGGATCCCAGTCAGGCACATGTGGAAGTAAACCTGTTTGTCTGCTACCCCCACCCTCACTGTGCTTCTCACTATGGAAAAATACAAAAAAAATTTTTTTTAACCACTTTTAATTGGATATATTGAGATACAAATATATTAATATTTAGGCAGTTGATTCCTGGTAGTTGAATTGTTGATTGTATGTAAAGGTTTAAAGGTTTTCTCTAAGGTTCTTGGTAAAAGTTTCTAAATTGCTTCCCAGAAAGGTTGTATCAATTCATACCCCTGCCAGCACTCTATCAGAGTGTCCACCATACTGAATCCTTGTCGAACATACTTTATCACTAAAACAACTTTGTCAATTTGATATAAAGTTGTGTCACCTATGTTCTTAGCTGCATGTATTCCTGTGATTAGAATTGAAACTCATTATGTCTAAAACCAAGTATGGAATCTTCCCCCATTCCAACTCGTGGTCTGCTAGCTGTGCTGACCCTAGTATTCCTACCTTAGCTTACAGACTCTTCAATAGACTGGTCATCTAAACTGTAACCAGTCATTCACTAAGCTCTGTCAACTGAGCTTTGAAATATTTATCAACTCTAATTCATTCTTAATGATGTGGTCAGACAACCATCTCCCTGGGTGGATTCTATTACTGTCCACCCACCCATTCCCTTATCTTACTTTTCACTCTTCTAGCAGGGTTTAATTTTTTTAAAAAAAGATAGAAATGCTCTTTTTTAAACCATAAATGAAATATATCTTTATTATGAAAATATCATAAAAGAATAAAGAAGAAAATAAAAGCCACCTCCCATCCAAGCAACCAAAGAAGACAGTTGAAAGCAAGAACATTCTAAATTAAACACAAAAAAACCCCACCACCCTACTTCACCTGATAATGCCACTTTCAATTGAAACACTTACAAATGTTTCCATATTTACTAAAGAAAACTGCTAACCATTCCTCCTCATTCAACATATGTCATAGAAGAATCTTGGTAGAGCAAGCTTACTGCCATGGTCAATGCTCAGAACCCTGGATTGCCTGATATTTTTGCATTTCTTTAAACTAAAACTCTTCAGACATTTTTCTAGAGGAGAGTCTGAGTCTATTTGAAAAAGAGCATAAAAGGTGGACAGTTGGTAGGACTGCTCCAGCTTGTGTACAGGATATACTTGTATATTGTGTAGACTGATCATAAAATAAAACAAAACGTACAAAAACACCAACAATTAACACCCTTCTTGGAAGACAGTTTAGTAACCACCGTTTGTTAGTTCAGAATGCTTCTTGATAGTCTTACTAAAGACCCCAAAGGCATTTCTTACACAGAGAGTCACAAAGCATACCTAGAGAAAGTTGGTAATAATGTATAGTCTGGATAATCGGGGTAGTATATAAAGAGATAATTATTGATCTTTGTCTAAAACCAAAGACAATAAAGCTATCAAACTCTATGTTCACCTATGCACCACCACTTCTAGTGTTTAACACGATTACATTCCTTTTGCTAAGACATACCAGGTATGGCTGAACCGACAGAGAGACCCAGACCACCATCAGATAATTTCCCATCAATATAGACTCTCCAGGATCCATCACCACTTGCCCAGGTGACTGCAATATGATGCCAAATGCCGTCATTCACAGAGGGACAATCTGTTATCTTTACCTCGCCATTCACATAGAGAACCCAGCTGTGGAAAGATTCGGAGGACAGAGTCATCAGTCATATGTTGTAATTCCACCTTTGGGCATGCTACTATTTTTTTTTCTTTTCTTTGTTTTTCTTTTCACATGGGTTAAGTACTTTGTATAAAACCATTACTTCTTTTTCTCCACTTGGCCATATTTCACGGACGCAGAATTGATTACCTAAATATGCTTGACTGTAGCTCACTGAATATTTGTGTTTCTTAAACACAGAGGGCTAGGAAAAAGTCTTAGAATGAGCTGAGACATGTCAGTCTAATGTGAGATCCACCAACTGTCTATTCTAGAAGAGAGCAGGTCAAGAATGCAAGGAATGAGAGTTGTGCAAGCATAGGTTGGTTGCCTTCCTCTAGAGTGTTTGTTCCTATGATCAGGGACAAATGTCGGAAACTAAGTATGTCCCTTCACTGCCAAAGTCACCACATGGCAGACAAAGTATGTGGAGCCAAAGAAAAGAGTAACTGTAATTAAACAAAGGTAACCAACGACCAGAGGGTCCCAACAACCATGTCACATAGGGAAATATCAAAGATAATAAGCGTTTGAAGTGAAATATCTTCCAAAGCAAATGGAGAAAAAGAAAACATCAGGGACAATGGATAAGGAAGATAAGAATTCATTAAATACCTCTCCCAGCCTCTTCTCTCTCCCTATATTTCAAGATATTTATAATAAAATAATGTCCTTTAATTTCTTTTCTTTTCTTTTCTTTTCTTTTCTTTAATGATACTGTTTCCACTCCATGTTTTTCCAGTCTCCTCCTCCTCTTCAAGCAGGCAACAGATTTTCCGTACATTTTTTGCCTCGGGAAAAGTTTTTGCAAATTTCTTGGATTTGTTTCTGAAGGTTCAAACCCACTAAGAAGAACAGGGTTTGAGGATGGGAAGATGACCATGAGAACAGAGGGGTCAGAGGGAGTCTCATGGATTGAGGAGAGGAAAGAGAGCTCAGTGGGTCTTTGAGGCTTGCAGCCAGCTCAGTAGCCATCGGCCACAAATTTGGGTACACCTGAGAGGAAAAGGTCATGTGGTAGAGCACTGAGTCTATCTAGATTGAAGGTGTAAACCTCAGCCTTGCCAAGGATTCCATATTCTATATTTGGCAAAGAATAGTGGTTCTAAAGGGACCACAGAGCTGAGGCAATGGACAGCTCAGTGATCAAGTAATACAGACAGATGACCAATGGTGGAAGTCCTGTCCAAGTCTGTGAATTTTATTAATTCACAGCAAAACTCTGTGGGTTTTATTAATTAATCTGTGGGAATCTAAAATAGATAAAGCACTCAGTAGTAAAAAAAAAAAGAGCAGAGAAATAACTGAACTTGAGGATCCTGACAGCCCAGAGGGATGAGGCTTTGCAACTAAAATTAATTAATCCAAAAAGAAAAGAACAATTGTCACCTTGCCCACCCAAGTTGGTAGACTGATGTAATGTTCAATACATGTATCTCCCATAGGTCAACAATGTCACTGAAATCCCTTAGCCTTGGATGTCCTGATATGTAAAAGGAGCAATGTTTTGTTTATTTGTTTGTTTGTTTGTTTGTTTTATGGCAGAGACAGAGAGGGGGACATACAGACAGAAAGGGAAAAAGATGAGAAGCATCAGTTCTTCACTGTGGCTCCTTAGTTGTTCATTGACTGCTTTCTCATATGTGCCTTGACCCAGTGGTTACAGCAGATTGAGTGACCCCTTGCTCTAGCCAGTGACCTTGAGCCCAAGCCAGCAACCTTGGGCTTAAGCCAGTGACCTTGGGCTTCAAGCCAGTAACCTTTGGGCTCAAGCCAGTGACCATGGATTCATGTCTATGATCCCATGCTCAAGCCAATGACCCCCGTGCTCAAACTGGTGAGACCATGCTCGATCCAGATGAACCCGTGCTCAACTCAACGACCTTGGGGTTTTGAACCTGGGTTCTCCGTGTCCCAGTCTGATGCTCTATCTGCATCCCAGTCTGATGTACTGTGCCACCGCCTGGTCAGACAAGGAGCAACAACAGTCTTAAGGACCAGAGTTTGAGACTTGGCTTTGCCACTTCCAGAGTGTTGGGCAAAGCATTTAGTTTCTTTGAAACTTTGTTTTACTATATAAAAAAATGGGTATAAGTTTCTCAGAACACTGTCGAGATCAAATGAAGTACTTATTAAATATTAGTATAAAATAAAATACCAGGAAAATATATATTTAGTAAAGAGCAAAATACACGGGTAAGTTACTATCACTAAAACTGCCTTTTTACAGAACTTCTCCATATGCTCTACTTGGTTCTTGTCACCCTGCTGTCCTCCTGGACCATCTGGCTCCCCTGCTCCCCCACCCCCAATGTCAGTTCTAACTTGGTGCTGGGATAAGATGCAAAGCACAGACTTCCTGACACCGCTGCTTACCCATTATAATCGGTCAGGAGGAAGGTATTGTCACTGCCATTCTCAAGCGCATAGGAGATTGGCGTTCCGTAGTTGTTGATATTCGAGGACTTCATCCAGAATGTGCAGGTTACAGCACGGAGAGATGGAAGCACGCCATCCAGGATGACATAACCATAGGTACCAGAAACCTCAAAATCCAGGTTAAAACTTGTAGACTGTTCTGCAACAAATAAGAAAAGTATGTAGACCATGGCATGTGCAAGGCATTTTTCACTTGTCTCAGGTAAGCAGCAGGTACACAGTACTATTGTCAAAGAAGCCATTTAAGTAAATATGATGGTCTGAGAAGCAGTTTCAAAAGTCAAAATATATTATTTACAAAATATAAAACATATTCTTTTAAATGCATTTAAACCTAAGACAGGAAAGGTACTCAGTAGTGAAAGGAAGCAGAAAAACAGGGTGTAATTGGAAGGAGAGGTGGGTTTGGGAAGCTCTTAATGATGAAAGACACTAAAGTATGTCTGGATGTTGTTGGGAATATGACCCAGTAGAGCGGATTAACTACTGCAGGAGAAGAGGGGTAACTAACTTAAGGGCATCATTCCATCTCTACTCGGGACTTTGGCTGTTCCCTATTTCATGACCAATTCAGCTCTGCCCCAATCTTGCATAGCTCACACAAAACAAAAGTCCCTCAGTTAAAACACTCCAGAGCCCTGAGAAAGCAGTTCAACATTGATTCTCCAACATGCCCATGGCCTGCTACCTCCTCAGTCAAACAGCTTGTCAGAGCGCCCCATCGAAACATGCAGAGTGTGAATAGTTGTGCTAAATTGAATTTCCTCCTTTCCCTTTTACATCTCTAAGTTCCCATTTCCTCATCTGTGCTATTGCAGATAAGATTACTTGTAGTTACCGATGGCTCTGAAGATTAAATAAGTCAAAGTGCTTTTTATAGTTTTTGGTATATAGGTGGTACTTGGTGCAGTAAAAAAAAAATGATACTGTTATCATATCACTCTTTTAGTATTGTTATTAATACATATATACCTGTTTCACACCTGCTGCCTGAAAATCCCGGCTGACATTTACAACTGTATGAGTTTAATTCATCCACACAGGTGGCCTGATTTCTACACGGGTTAGACTGACATTCGTCGATGTTCACTTCACAGAGTGGCCCTGTGAAGCCCGCTGCACATTGGCACCTGACAGGAAGCGAAGGGTAGCAATTAGAACAGCTGCAGAAAGTCATCAGGGGATGTCTTCCTGTTTAGGATAACGTCTCAAAGGGCTATGAAAAGTGAAATGCTGAAACATATTATCAACATCAAACCTGATTGCTTTAACTGTTAGTTACATTTTCTAGTCCATCTAATTAAACCTGTTTAACACAACATGTATTACATTCATATCAGGTTTCTTTTGAACAAAGGGTGACTAAACTAAAAAAAAAACACAAAAAGTGTGAAAACCATGGACAAAGAATGGAATGTAGCCTGACACTGACAGTATGACTGCCCAGTTCCTTCTGAATTTATCTAGTGTGGAAATTCCAGCAAACATATAAAACATTAAACACGAGTTTTGCCTAGTGCTTCTGTATTTGCTTCTTGTGTTAATTGTGCTTTTTTCTTTAATCTCTCATGCCTTGTGAAGTACACTGGCCCACCATATCCATGGGTTCCGCATCTGCAGATTCAATCAACTGTGGATCAAAAATATTCTAAGAAAATGTTATGTTGTGGCTGACATGCGCCGTGTGATTAGGCATTTGGTGGCTGATGGTTGCCTTTGCACTGAACAGGTACAGACATTTTTCTTGTCATCATTCCTTAAACAATACAGTATAACAACTATTTACACAGCATTTACATTGTAATAGGTACTATAAATAATCTAGAGACCATTTAAAGGATATGAGAGGATGTGTGTAGGTGATATGCAAATACTAGGCAATAGATTTTGTTATCCCTGGGGGTCCTAGAACAAATTCCCCACAGATACCGAGGGATAGCTGTATAGAACACCGGTTCCCACAGCTGGCTGTGCACCACAATCATTGGGGAATTTAAATCCCACAGTTTGCCTATTTTAGAAGTACTACACTAGACTCAGTGAATCAGAACCTCTAGTGGAGGGGAGATTCTACTGGAGCCTATCCTTGGGCTAGAATCTGGGAATGGCTGACCTGGGACTCAATACTCCATAAAGACTGCAGAATCACTGAACAGTGAAGTCAATAAAAAGAGTAGAAAGAACCAGACTTAGTCTTTTACCTGAAGCTATTGACACCATCTTTACAGGTAGCTCCATTTTTGCATGGTTGACTGAGACACTCATCCATGTTTTTTTCACACCGGGAACCCCAAAATCCAGGAGGGCATTTGCACAAGAACCTCCCAACCTGATCTTCACAGACTGCATTGTGTAAGCATGGGCTTGACAGGCATTCATTGACTTCTGTTTCACAGTGCAGGCCTGCGGATGGATGAGGACCAGAAAGAGCCCCAGTGTTAATCCTTTGGGAGAGCTGTGATCAGAGCGCTGACTTCTCGGAGCACGCTGCTTCTAGCTAGAGGCTGCAGAGCCACTGTTCTATACAACTGGTTTGACAACCATTCTTCCATGAGCTCTGGCTTTTATAAGTCATTTTAGGACTGCGGTTTTCATAATCTACTCCTTTTATCTTATGCCTTTCTGAAACTAACATCAGTAATGGACATTTAAGTGAAATAATGTTAAAAAATAAAACTAGCAAATTTAGTTCAGAAGTTTCCTCTGTTTCTTTGACCTTGCCCTTTTCTTCATTGTCCATTTTCCTTTTCATGGACTCTCTCTTTATTAATTAAATATATATATTAACCTTATTATTTATATATAATAATATATATATATTAACCTTATTATTTAGCATCCATTTGCCATATAATCATATATGATTTATCCCAGTTCCTTCTTGAACGTTTGTCTTATATAAAATCATCTTCTGTCTCTGTCTCTCTGCCTTTCTTTACAAATACACAATGCACACACGAAGATACTATTTTCTTTCTGAACTATTTAAGAGGAAATTACATGTGATGACCCTTTACCTCTAAATACCTCAGGGAGAATTTCCTCAAAAATAAGAACTTTCTTGGAAATAAAAAAAAAAAAACCAACCAAAAACCTGTCTCTTGTATAATCACAGCACATTTATAAAATCAGAAAATTAACACTAAAATACACATCGTTAGTAAATGTAGTTCTCTGTGGTGCTTCCTAGGACTTGAAGACCATGTAGGAAAAGAAAAGAAAAAAGACCATGTAGGAAGAATGGAAACACCCTACCTGTGTATCCTCTCACACACGTGCAGCGGTAGCTAGCCAAGCCATCAGTGCAAACTCCTTTATTCAAACAAGGGCTGGAGCTACACTCATCGATATTATCTTCACATAGTTTACCTGCAAGGAATCATAAGATATTTGAGCTGGAGGAATTTAAGACTAATGGTTTTTATTTTCTATTAAAAAAATTATTGAACTTATTTGGATGACATTGGTTAATAAAATTATACAAGTTTCAGGCGCATATTTCTATAATACAGTGTGTCTGTAAAGTCATGGTGCACTTTTGACTGGTCACAGGAAAGCAACAAAAGATGATAAAAATGTGAAATCTGCACCAAATAAAAGGAAAACCCTCCTAGTTTCTGTAGGATGATGTGGCAGCATGTGCGCATGCGCAGATGATGACGTAACACCGTGTATACAGTGGAGCAGCCCATGGCCATGCCAGTCGAGATGTGGACGGTACAGAGGAAAGTACAGTGTGTTCTGCAGCTCGCTAAATTCAAATCCATGACCAAAGTGCAACGTGAATATCGGTGTGTTTATAACGAAGCGCCACCACATAGGAATAATATTAGTTGGGTTGGTGGGATAAGCAGTTGAAGAAAACTGGCAGTTTGGTGGAGAAACCCCGTTCTGGTAGGCCATCAGTCAGTGACGAGTCTGTAGATGCTATACGGAATAGCTACCTAAGGAGCCCTAAAAAATCTGTGCATGAGCCCACATAGAACTGCACTGAAATGAAACTGGTATGAAACTGGGAGAGTTTTCCTTTTATTTGGTGCAGATTTCCCATTTCTATCGTCTTTTGTTGCTTTCCTGTGACCGGTCAAAAGTGCACCATGACTTTACGGACACACTGTACACCACTGTATATGACATTGTGTGTTCACCACCCCAAGTCAAGTCTTCTTCTATCACCATCTATTACCCCACTTTCTTCACCTCACCCCACTCATTTTTCCTCCTGTAATCCCCATACTGTTGTCTGTGTCTAGAACTTATTTTTCTTCGCTTAATACCCTTTTCACCCAGCCCGCCAACCCCCATCCCGTCTGACAGATGTCAGTCTGCTCTCCATATCTGTGCGTCTGTTTCTATTTTGTTTGTTTATTTTGCTCAATAGATTCCACATGTAAGTGAAATCATATGGTATTTGTCTTTCTCTGCCTGGTTTATTTCACTTAGCATAATAATCTCCAGGTCCATCCATGCTGTCACAAAAGGTAATATTCTTTCTTCTTAATGGCTGAGTAGTATTACATTGTGTATAAGTACCACAGCTCTTTTATCCACTTATTTACTGATGGGCCCTTGGGCTGCTTCCAAATCTCAGTTATTGTAAATAAGACTGCAATGAACATAGGGGAGCATATATTCTTTTGAATTGGTATTTCAGGTTTCTTTGAATATATTCCCAGAAGCAAAATTGTTGAGTCATAAGGCAGTTCCATTTTTAATTTTTTGAGGTGATTCCATACTGTTTTCCACAGTGGCTGCACCAATCTGCATTCCCACCAAAGTACCTCAGTGTTCTCTTTTCTGTTTTCTCCACATTGTCACCAACACTTGGTGTTTTTGATTTATTGATGGTAGCCATTTTGACAGGTGTGAGGTGATATCTCAAAAGTTTTTGCACAGCAAAGAGAAACCATAAAAAAAAAAATTGAGGCCCTGGCTGGTTTGCTCAGTGGTAGAGTGTTGGCCTGGCGTGCAGGAGTCCTGGGTTCAATTCCCAGCCAGGGCACAGAGGAGAAGCACCCATCTGCTTCTCCCACCCCTCCCCCTCTCCTTCCTCTCTGTCCCTCTCTTCCCCTTCTGCAGCCAGGGCTCCATTGGAGTGGAGTTGGCCCGGGCGCTGAGGATGGCTCTATGGCCTCTGCCTCAGGCGCTAGAATGACTCTGGTTGCAACAGAGCAACGCCCCAGATGGGCAGAGCATTGCCCTCTGGTGGGCATGCCGGGTGGATCCCGGTTGGGCACATGCGGGAGTCTGTCTGACTGCCTCACCGTTTCCAACTTCAGAAAAATACAAAAAAAAAAATTTAAAACACAATCCACTGAATGGGAAAACATATTCTCTGATACATCTGATAAGGGCATAATATCCAAAATTTACCAGGAACTTATATAACTCAACATCCAAAGAAACCCCAAACAATCCAATTAAGAAAGGAGCAAAGGATTTGGATAGACATTTCTCCAAAGAAAACATACAGATGGCCAATAGACACATGAAAAGATGCTCAATGTCACCAGCCATCTGACTAATACGCTTCAAGCAAGCTGTTTGCTTGAAACTCGCCCACTGTTTCAGTTTATTCCTTGAGTCTTTAACATGACTTATTTATCTACTAGTTGCAGATTTACACCCTTACACAACATAGTCTGGATACCCCCACCCACCAGACCCTGGCAAACACTATTCTAGGCTCTGTTTCAATGAGTTCGGTTTTTTTTTTTCTTTCATAAGTGAGATTTGATTGGTTGATTGGAGGATAAGTACACAGAACTTTTAATTTGTATACAATTCTTAGCATATGTACCAAAAACTTAGAGTCATGTAGTTGTGGTTCTTTTCTAAACAGTTATTCCAGTGACTTTTCAACTTAAAATTTGGGATCTAATTTTCCGTAATAGAGTATCAAGTACCAATATCTTCAATTGTTGATACACTACTACATTGAAGTCCCACTATTCGCAATTTAATATCACATATACTACATAGTGAAGTTTTCAATCTTTTGCAGTACATTAACAAAGTTATTAGGAAAACTGGACTGCCACATAAAAGATGTTACAGAAGACACACCATTCTGACAGGAAGAGGTCAAGATCAGGGAGTGGTTTGCTTTGGGAAACTAAATCTACCAAAAACATGGGAATTGAAGTAATTTTAACTGTTCAAGACATATTAAGTGCATGACTGACTCCAAATTGCCATTTAGAATTCTTTGTATTACAGGCTATAAAAACTACCCCAACCGTGGAATGTTCAGCTGACATCCAAGACAGCAGAGCCTCCCAGATTCAATTTCCCACTATCTCCTAGTTGCACCAAACAATAAACAAGCAGCAAAGGATTTCACCTCTGAAAAAAAAATTTATACTTAAAAAAAAATGAGGTAAGTTGGAATTTCCTCCTTTATAAAAATGTGTCTAGAGCTACTACTAAAAACCTTGCATTTACAAAGTAGTTGAAAAAACTATTCCTCTGGACTGTACAAGAAGGAGACGGGGCCACAAATAGGACAGTTCTATGACATTTATCAGACGCGGCTTCTTTCTCTTCTGCTACATCAGAGGCTGGACTCCTGTGTTTTTCATTTCTCCGTTTCCCGCAGGTGGACCTTCTTTAGGTGCCTGGTTAGCCACGTGGCCCTGTTTGCTCTTTGTCCACACCCCTCCCACACTTTTATTTATTTATTTATTTATTTTTTATTTTTCTGAAGTGAGAAGCCGGGAAGCAGAGAGGCAGATTTCACATGCTTCCGACCAGGATCCGCCCGGCACGCCCACCAGGGGGCGATGCTCGGCTCATCTGGCACATTGCTCTGTTGTTGCAACTGGATTCATTCTAGTGCCAGAGGCAGAGGCCATGGAGTCATCCTCAGTTCCCAGGCCAACTTTTGCTCCAATGGAGTCTTGGCTACCATAGGGGAGGAGAGAGACAGAGAGAAAGGAGAGGGGGAGGGGTGGAGAAGCAGATGGGAGCTTCTCCTGTGTGCCCTGGTCGGGAATCGAACCCGGGACTTCCACACGCCGGGCCCATGCTCTACTGCTGAGCTAGCCGGCCAGGGCTCCCCTTCCCCTTTTTGTTTGCACCTTTTTGCCTGCAGATTTACCCTTTTCCACCACCTTATTTGACTTCGTTTCCACTTTTTCAGGAGCAGGTCTAACCGACAACCTTGAGGATGTCCTCTTGGTTGGGTCCTTTCTCACTGCCCCCTGGGTGGACCAGACTTTCTTCCTGGGCCTCGTGGGGGCAGGACGGGTATGTACCTTCAAGTAGCAGGTCACTGCCACTTTTCCTGCCACCCAAGCTGTTCGGACCCGCAATGGTGGCCGTGGGAGGACCAGATAGAGTTTGGCTTTTTAAGTATCCACATAAATGAGGTCATACAGTATATATCTTTCTCTGTTTGACTTTTCTCACTTAGCATGATGGCCACGGATTTCATCAGGTTGTTGCAAATGACAGGATTTCCTTCTTTTTTTATGGCTGCATAATATCTATCTACATCTATCATATTTATTTCATCCCTCCATCTTTTGATATACACTTAGGTTGCTCCCATATCTTGGCTATTACGATCATGCTACAGTAAAAAACCAGGCTGCAGATATCTCTTTGGAAATAGTGACTTCATTTCCTTTAGGTAGATTTCCAGAAGTGGGTTTGCTGGATCATATAGTAGTTTTACCTTTTGATTTTTTGAGGAATCTCCATAGTGTTTTCCATAGCGGCCGTGCCAATTTGCACAAGGGTTCCCTTTTCTCCATGTTCACCTATGCTGTTAACTATTTTTTGATAATGGCCATTCTAACAGATATGAGGTGATATCTCATTGTTGTTTTGCTTTTCAGCAATGAAATTCTAATGATTCCAAGGGTTACCCTGTGAAAACAAGAAGCTTCCCCCTTACCTGTGTAACCTGATGGACATTCACAAATGAATTCCCCTACTTGGTCTTTGCAAATGCCATTGTGGAGGCAGGGCAGTGAGCTGCACTCGTCAATGTCTGCTTCACACTTTAAACCTGAAATGCAAACCAAACACTGTTGGGCAATCAGAAAGAGGAATTAGGAGAAACAGAGTTATGATCAGTAAAAGGTAACTATCCCAATAATCTGAATATAAGGACTGGTGGCAGTTAACGCCCCCCCCTACAATATTCGTTAAGTACTACCATAGAGTTAAGTATTTAATAAAGGTACTGCCTCTTTTAAAAGAGATTTATAATGTCCTTATAATGATAAATAAAAGATAGCAAAACATCCCAAGGTAGAAGTGGGGGTGGGGGAGGGAAACCTGGAAACATAAAATGGAGCCAAGAATTTGGTTAATTACAAAGTAAAAAAATATGAAGTCTAATATACTTGCTACCAAGGTCACTTGGCTGGGAGGTGGGGCTAAATCCTACCAGATCTCAACTCACTTGCCAGGTGCCCTAGAGGGGGACTGCATCTGCCTGTTGTATGCACACAGGCGATCTACAGGCTAGCTCTGCCAGAAGCCATGTCCTCCCTCTACACCACAGGGGTCTCAAAGTATGGCCGCCGGATCAACAGCATCAGCATGACCTGGAACTTGGTAGAAGTGGATATTCTCAGACCTTCCCCTGACCCACTGAATCAGAAGTTCTGGGGTGGTGGCCCAACGGTCTGTTCTACAAGCCCTCCAGGGGATTCCGATGAACATCAATATTTAAGAACCACTGTCCTATATTTTGCCCTTTCTCAACCACTACTCATCTATAAAATTCTAGGGCAAGAGTCATTATGTCTCAGGGAATGTCGGAAAATTTTTTTTTCATAAAAATTGAAACATGCACACATGAGCAATCTATAGTAAGTGGAATGCCAATATTCTTGAGAGCCTTGGGCCATAATTATTTTTCAACTTTCCTATTGCTTATTTTGTGGTAAATTCTTTTATCTAAATTTTTTTTCTCATTAAACAGGTTTTTATGTCAGTTGCACAAAATTCAGAAAAATGAAAAAAGTTATTTTTTAGACGAAAACAAGGAATTATTTTAAACAAATTACAATTTTAAGACATAGTTTTCTTCCCCTTAAACATTATGTTTTGGGACTGAACCAGAATGTGAACCAAACTGCAAGAAAAAAACCCCAAACAATTTATACATAATTCCTACATAATCAAGTCCAAAGTGATATTGTTTTTCTAAGCACAGCTTCCAGAAAGACAGAAACAAAGAAAAAAAAACCATTGCTATTCACAAGAATGTCTACTAGTGTGCAGCAAATGAGGGAAATTGGAGTTTGTTTAAAAATGTTTATGCTAAACCATCTGTTCTATGTCGAGTGTCAATACATGGCTTCTGGAACTGTATTCCAATTTTAAATTGTGAGATACAATGTGACTTTTTCATTGAAAGGTAATTCTTTAGTTTTCCTCCAAAATGTGCAAAGAAAACTGTCATTTTAAAGATACATACACCTTTCTTCACCTATTGGTTTATCTTGTTCAGCCAAATTTTTTCTGCATTGATTTGGCCTAATGTGTCTTGCAGGGTTCATTTTTAATGTTCCAAAGTTTGATTCTGCAAGTCATAATGATTTCATTGTGAAAATGAAAAACACATTGATGAACATTTTTAAAACATCCTTAAATGAAAATAAATGACCACGGAATAAAAAAAAAAGAGAAAAATACATTAAAATTTGCATTTCTCTATGCTACCTGTATATCCAGGTGGGCAGAGACAGATGTAACCACGCCCAAGTTGTTGGCAGGTTCCACGATTGTGGCAGGGGTTTAAGAAGCATTCATGGAAAACCTGCCAGTGACAGAAAATGAACGTATCAGAGGTAAATTCATTTCAAAGAAATCCTGACCAGGGAGTTAGAAGATTTGCAACATCAGATTGTTGGTTCCTGTTCTCAGGTGAGTTCACTCAAGCTAAATGGACTGTTGCCTGCATATATGGCAGTTTTTTCCACAGATGATATATATTCATCTTCTATTTTTTTATTTTTACTTTTTTTTAGAGAGAGAGTGACAGGAAGGGAGGAGGAGGAGAAAGAAGAGAAGCATCAACTCATAATTGCTTCACTTTAGTTGGTTTTTTTTTTTATTTATTTATTTTAAAGAGATACTCTTAGAAAAGTATCTCTCTTTTTATTTTATTTTATTTTATTACTTTTATTTATTCACTTTAGAGAGGAGAGAGAGAGAGAGAGAGAGGAGAGAGAGACAGGGGGGAGGAGCTGGAAGCATCAATTCCCATATGTGCCTTGACCAGGCAAGCCCAGGGTTTCGAACCGGCGACCTCAGCATTTCCAGGTCGACGCTTTATCCACTGCGCCACCACAGGTCAGGCTTTAGTTGTTTATTGATTGCTTCTCATATATGCCTTGACAGGAGGCTCCAACTGAGCCAATGACCCCTTGTTCAAGCCAGAGACCTTGGGCTCAAGCCAGCAACCTTTGGGCTCTAGCCAGAGACCTTGTGATCATGTTTAGGATCCTGTGCTCAAGCCAGCAACATTGTGCTCAAGCCGACAAGCTTATGCTCAAAACAACAAACCTGCACTCTAGCCAAATGACCTTGGGGTTTTGAACCAGGGCCCTCAACATCCCAGGCCAATGCTCAGTCCATTGTGTCACCACTGGTCAGGCTATATTATTCTTGAGTGTTGTTCTGATAAACCCAAGCAGTGCTTCCAAATGCTAACTGCACATTAGCTAGCATCCATTGAGATGTTGTAACAGTATACTAAGGATAGGGACCCAACCCAGACCAGCTATATCAGAATCTCTGGGAGTGGGATCGGTGCATCATCACTTTAAAAAATTGACCACTGGATTATAATATGTCTCCAAAGTTGATAGTTACAGCTCTAAAAGTCCTTACAAAGTCTGGTCGACTGGGCTTAGTTTCAAACATGACTTATGAAGTCCTTACAAATCAGTATGATTGGATGAGGTGGTAGGACAGTGAAATAAGAAATAAAACCTCAACATCCTCCTTATAAAGACTGAAAGCCAAGGAATTTGTCAAGAAATTGGGCAGGGTGAATTAATTTAGTTATAGTTGATGAGTTATGCTTCTTAATTTTTTAAAACCCATGCCTTACTCTAATCAGTAATTTTTTTGAAGACAAAAATATTTAAAATAATTTTCACAAAAGTTGAGTAACTCTTCTGTCAGTCAGAAAAGGCCTTTGGCTAGTCCAAATGCCCTTACTCAAACGATGGGTTCTGCTTATAGGAAGTTAATTATTAGTGAATCAAACGGCTCCTCATAGCTACACATTTTTTGGGCCAGAATTTGCTTGGAAATAATTCCACTTTTGGTCCTTAGAACTTCTGATGCTAAATTTTTGGAAAGTTCTTATTAGTAGTCACAAGGAAATATAATTATTCATTGATAATATTTATGAGTCTTTATTACTTAAAGTTTCAACTCTGGTCATTTTCTTCTGTGTGGCATGTATAATGACAAATTGTTTTCCAAACCTCCCCTACAGAAAATTTTATAGCTAGAAAATGGACTTGCCTGACTACTGACTTCATACTTCTTTTTGATATGTCCAGGAGAAGCATGGGGCACAATACTTTCCTCTGCTGCTGAGAAAGTTGAACTAAAACCTAATAAAATTAATAATAGAAAAACATTAGAGAAACATGATTGTATGGTAGGTATTGCCAATATGTAGACTCTATTTTAATCCTATGGTCAAGATTCTGGTTCTCAGAGTAAGTAAAGCCACTTGTATTTTGTTTTAATAATACTAAAAAAGAAAACAGAGATAGATGAAACATGTCATTAAATTCTAGACTCTTAGAAAGAAATTGCAAATTATTGAGTTCAACATTCTGAAAGCAAACATCTTTGAGTCACTGTCATCAAAAAGACATCACAAGAACAATTTAACAAGTTTAGGCACTCAAACCCACTGAAAATATTAATATTTAGAATTGAAGCTACCACAGAGACAAGTAAAAATGTTCAACACAGGATTATGTATAAATAAAATAAATAATCTTACTGGAGCAATCTGTGATGGATGTGGCACCAGTGAAGGTTGTAGTTCCATAAAAGGGACAAGCTAAGCAGAAGGACTTCCCTTCATCAGGTTGGTAATAATCTTGAGGACAAGGGTGACAGGGCATCAACCCAGAACGAGAGAATTCTCCTAGTGGACAAGGTACTGCAAAAGTAAAAACAAACCATTTGTGCATTGAAGTAACACAGCCTACATTTAAAAGAAATGCACTGAACTTTGATTGTAAGAAAGCCACTGAATTGCTAATACATTTTCTCATGCACTTTTAATACCCAGACCATTCTATCACTCAGATAAATGTTTTGTTTTTCCTTCCTATCTTTATCAACATGTTTACCGAATAAAAATTAGAAGTTGTCATATAATATTGTATTCTGATTTTTCTACTTAACATTATATCATAAGCATTTCCCAAATAATTCCCCAAATTACTGAATAACATGGTTTTGAATAAATGGAAAGTATTACATCCATTGACCATAACTGATCTAACATTTCCTCTACCATTGGACATTTAAGTTGATTCTATTTGTTTGCTACCATAAATAATGTTGACATAAGATTTTCTACATAAATTTTGTATATAGCTCCATTTATTTCCTTGGGATAACAGTTGAATTGAGTAATTGAAAAGTTAGATCTAAAGTTATGAAAAACTTAGAGCTACTAATATATAATGCCAAATCATAAAACAAGGTAGTTCCAACTTACAGTTCCATCAGCAGCGTATGAAAATGCTCCCTTTGCTCATCAGCATTGATTATGATTACTAAATTTTTCTGACTTAAAGGTGAAGATAGAATTGCACTGTTTTTTAATTTGCATTTTAATGACAAATGAAGTTGCTTTTAAAAATGTTTTTCAGAAACTATTTCTCCTGTATAATTATCCATTATTTATCGTGTGTATGTGGCTCTTTAATCTTTAACTTTTAATGTCATTTTGTGTTAAACATACTTTCTGTAAACAACATTGATTAAAAATTTGAATGTTAACCGAATCTGAAATTTTTGCCATTACTTGGTAGAATATTAACCAGAAAAGGAAATAGCCTCAAACATTACATGAGACTGGATTTTCTTCAATATGTTTTGGTTGCATTTGGTACAGGGACAATAGAATAGACTATCCATGACTAATTCCTTGGGTTGGGGTTTTAGACTGTGACCCAAACATGAATTCAGGTGAAGTATCTTTTTTCCTTGTGTAAACTGGTATCATTTGCATGAACCCCTAAACCCGTGATGGTGAACCTTTTTATAAAAACCACCCATTTTTGCAGTGTTGGTCAATCTGGTCCCTCCCGCCCACTAGTGGGCGTTCCAGCTTTCATGGTGGACCAATTGCAGCACTGTTTGGTTGCTCTACTACTGGCCCACCATGAAAGCTGGAATGCCCACTAGTGGGCGGGAGGGACCAGGTTGACCAGCACTGCAAAAGTGGGTGGTTTTTATAAAAAGGTTCACCATCATGGCCCTAAACTGTTATAAACAGAAAACTACTAAAATTATTAACATTTGTCTGCATAAATTTTAAGTATATAAGATAGAACATAGAATGTAGCTATTTAGAATATCAACATACTTTATTACTTAGGTTTTGGATTCTTAGTAATAAAGGTTAGTACAATAGAAATAATTATCCATATGGTTGAAACAGAGATGCACTGGAGGCTCAAGGGAGCAGGATACTCTAAGGCTAAGCAATGTATCTCTTTTTTATTAGTATGACAGTAAACATTAAATAAACACCAAAGTGGTTGTAGTCATCTCAAGATGGTTAGATCAAAGTTCTTAAGTAGAAACAGCCAGCCAAATCTTTTGCATAATAGTCTTACATACCCAACCGACAAAAAGGAGTCAAATCGAGAGATGGTAGCCAATATCATAAATATGAATGCCTATTTAAAAAATATATTTCTTGTGGCTATATTTGTTATAGTCACGAAAAGTGTCAAACTAAAAGTATCCTTTTTTCCCACCAAGAATACATATTACAAACCTGTTGAGTTTAAAATGGGTTTTCTGAATTTCAAGTTTCTAAAGAGGATTGCCTATTTGAAAAGGTAACTGCCAAAGCACAGCTAATTAAAGTGGCTAATTAAAGGTATAAATTTTCCACTAGTAAAGGTGTAAAACTTTTGTTTGAGCGAATATTGTCAAATAAGTATGTATAATAAGCTAAAAACATAAATTCTATCAATAAAACCCAGGATGCTGTAATAAATGAAACTTTTTTTTACATATAATTGTTTTCAGTACAAACTTACCCTAAAAAAAAGACTATGACCTTAAAAAAGGAAGATATGTCAAAAATTATACTAAGATACAATAATAAAGCAAGATTAAAAGTCAATAAGCCAGTTGGCTTCTCAAAATAGTGAGCATGTTGTGTTGTATATACTTTGCTTTAGGGCATAGTAAGTGTAAAATACATTTTTAGGTGGAAATTAGTTTAAATTACATTCCAATGGCAGAGAGTTGTCATCAGAAATATACTTTCCAAGAGTGATCAATCAGCATTTAATGTATTATGTATAGATGCAGTAAATACATATGTATATATAGGTGTGTGTATGTGTATTTATACATATGCACATATATAACATATGCATGTATAAACACACACTTATGCACAATAATAGTACTACCTAGTACATAATACAGTATTAAACACAAGTACATATGCACCTATACATACACAGATCCTAACAGACTATAAGAAAAGAAGGGAGAAAGCTTCATTTTGAATCTTGGCCCAAGAAACTGGTTTATTAGTGAAGAAAATGGAACAAACCCTGTCTCGCCTCTTCTACTGAAGAAAGGGAGAAAAAAATTCTAAGTATGCCAAAAAGTGATATTAACATAGAGTTAAAAATAGAACACTGAACAGACCAGGAAAAAAAATGTCCGCTCCCTGATAGCATTAGGGACAATGCATACAGCCCTGGAGCCAAGTAGAACTTGCCTTTTAAATCGGCTTCCTAGGACAAAGTCAGAGGTCAAAGATCCTCATTCTGAGTTTACTTTTAACTTCATCCTACAGGGTCAGGGTAAGAAATGTCATCCTGCTCCTTATCATATGGGACCATATGTAAACAACACCATCACCCAAAAAGTCACATGTGGGGGGATTATTCTTCAGTTAAAAATCATTAAAAAAATTTAAAATTCAGTCTCTTGATTTGTAAGCACAGACTCAAGAAATAATAAAAGATGAAATGCATGAAGTGTGTAATATTCATTTAACACAGTAATATATTTTAATATCATTTCTATATCGATGAAAGATATTTTAAGTTAAACGTGTTAAAGGATGTAAAAATGTCTTGGGGAAAATAAGGTAAATTGTACAACATGCCCATAAAAATAAATCAATACAGGAAGCAAGCAAATAAAGGAAAAGAAAAGAAAAAAAAGAGGAAAAGAAGAGAGAGAGAGGACGAAAAAAAAGAAAGAAAAGAGAGTATACTGAAAACTCCGAATAAACATATATAAGGGACCATTTTAGAACTCTTAGGAATAAAACGGTGTTTATTCAGCACCACAGAAAAGATTGTGAGTTCTGTTATTTCTAATTCTCACTCATGACAAACTGAATGTGGTTAAACTTATACTAGGAATATCAGGAGAAATAGGCCACTTACCAGAAGTTTGGAGACTTTCTGGAAATTATAATTGCTTAATTGCAATAATTTGGTATTAGACAAACCCAAAAGTTTATTTGGAATGTTAAAGAAAAAAATTGTCAAATGTGAACTGGTTTCACTATAAAAATTTTAGTTGCTTTTGTGGTTGGAGAAAGGGAGAGAGAAAGCAAATTTTTTACTGCAGACTTTCTCCCCAAATTAGTTTGTATACTGACAGAATAAAAGTCTCTAATAGAGCTATTTAGACCATAATGTGAAGCCTTGTCTGACTTTTAATTTAAAAGAAATCCAAAGTTGGTATTACACAACAGACATGGTTTATGAGTTTCAGTTAGGTCCTAGTTAAACTCTCTTCAGTGAAACACTACGTCGATGAATACTACTTGCTCAATTCTTCAACTTGAACAGACTTACATTTACTGTGTTATCTTATTAGACAGAGAAAATTTTAACAGATGGGATATATAAAATCCTATAGCATGGTTTCCCTGTAGCATTCAACTGTGAGGACTACATCGCCCAAGATGCAAAGCTGGACAGTTCCCTGCCCACTACTACACTCAAAGGTCCCTAGCAGTTGTTTTCTAGGAGTCTCAGTCTCTGATTAAATGCAGATGTACATATGACTGGCATGCAATGAGTGTGGAAAGGGTGTGTGTGTGTGTGTGTGTGTGTGTGTGTGTGTGTGTGTATAGCTTGAGAGAAATGGAGGAACCAGCAGATTGGCTTCTTAAAAATATTATGTATTCATTAAGTGAACAGCTTTTAATTTTTAGATTGCCATAGACTGTAAGTTTTTTTAAATAAGGGTATAGAGAATAAGAACACATAGTTTTTTGTGTTTCTTTTTAAGTCACCTAGCAACCAGGCATGCTTGTTTTGTTCTATGATGTAGCAGAGGGAGGTCAACAACTTTTTATTTTTAACCCAGTTCCTCTGATTCTGCAAAGCAGTTGCAGTGTACAGAATTTCTGATAATAGGCTGACCTTAACTTCATTCCAAGTTTTCACTGTCATTCTAAATTTTCATCTTTTATTTTTGTTTCTGTCTTCTAGTTGTAACGCTGTTGGAAATCTGTACTTGACAGGGATGTTAGAACTATTTCAAAATTGGAACTCTAACCTTCTCATTTATATTTAAATCAGTGGTTCTCAACATGTTATCCCTGAACCACGAGGAATCAGCTTCATGTCAGACCCATTAGAAATGCAAATTCTCAGACTTGCTGAATCAAAAATGGATTTAATGGGTCCTCCATGCTAACATCTGAAAACCAAAATGAGTCTGCTAGACTTTTCCTGTTGTTTTAGAATCACCTGGGGAAACTTGAAAACCAGACAAGTTAAATCAGCACGTCTGGGGGGCGGAGACTGAACTTCAGTGTCTTTAAAGCATAGATGTAAATATGCAGATGATTCTAATGCTATAGAGATGTTTACCTGAAACCTATGTATTCTTATTGACCAATGTCACCCCATTAAATTTAATTTCTAAATTAAAAAAAAAAAGAGATTCTAATGTGTAGCCAGAGTGGATAGCCACTTATGTAAATCTTCATGTTGTAGGGAACAAAATGCCGTAATTCACAGAATGCATTTTTAGGGTTTCAAGGAATATAGGCAGGACTTCATTTGGAAAATGAGGACACACAGTCCCTGCCTGAGAGGTATGTCTAACCATCTCACGAAGCTGACTTTGTCTAAGGCCAAGTCTCGTATTTGCGTTCCTCTATCAGCACTAACACAATGTTTATGCTGTGGGTGTTTACACTTAAGTATTGGCTGGCGGAATAAAAGGGAACACTCAATGAAGAGATAGTTATTTACATTCTTTGCATACAGTAGACATATGGTTTTGCTGAAAATGTTCCAGTCCTCCATGCATAGACCCTAGCGGGCTTGAAGAAATATCAATGTCTAAGGCTTTGACAACCTCCACAAGCAGAAATGTCCGCAGCTCCTCTTTTCACAGTTGAAGTGCCTTCTGGGCATGGGAGGCAGCTCCGGGCACTGACTGCTGGCTGATAACTGCCCAGCGGACACGATTCACAAGTCTCAAGCCCATTTGATGAGTAGGTGCCTTGTTTACAAAAAGCTAAAGAGAAAAATGTAATATGGTTAATAATAATGACATCAGCCCTGACTGAGTAGGACAGGGTTTTCTGCTTTCAATTTACTTAGGACAGGATGGGGGCCACAGACACCAAGCACACACACTGTATGTTAGTCTCCCTCATGCTTCTGTATAGAAGTAAGCTTTAGGCTCATGTCCTGTGACTTCCATTACTGCCAGGTACAGGGTTTGACACACAGAAACCAGCAGTAAGTGTTTTTTTAGTGCAGTTAGAAATCTGTATCTCAGAAAGTCACCATTATGAGAACAAGTTAGCATGGGGTATAAGTTCTCAGCTTGTCCAAAGTTCTCTTAAGTGACAGAAACAAAACCCCAAACTGGGCTAGAGCCACATAACTAAGCTGGGACCGTTGTTGCTCTAATTAAGAACTGGTCCTCCTATCTCCTCCTACCTACAGACACTATTTCATTGGAGTAGAAAGTAAGAACAGTCTTGGCATCAGTCCTAGAGAGGATATTTAAGCAGCTTTCCAAAATTCCTTGCAATGGTTTTGTGGTAAAGGCATCAGGGCCAGACTCCCCAACTCCGGGTGTTCTGTCCTTTCGTTCTGCCCTTTTCCTCCACGTGACTCTCACTTCAGAACTACTAACACATTTAGTGCACTTCCAAGCACCCAGCACTGCTCCACAGTCTTTTATTTATTTATTTATTTATTTACTCATTCATTCATTCATTCATTTTAGAGAGGAGAGTGAGAGAGAGAGAGAGAGAGAGGGAGAAAGAGAGAAAGGGGGGAGAAACAGGAAGCATCAACTCCCATATGTGCCTTGACCAGACAAGTGTAGGGTATTGAACCAGCGACCTCAGCATTCCAGGTTGACACATTTTTTTTCTTTTTGTATTTTTCTGAAGCTGGAAACGGGGAGAGACAGTCAGACAGACTCCCGCATGCACCCCACCGGGATCCACCTGGCACGCCCACCAGGGGCGATGCTCTGCCCACCAGGGGGCGATGCTCTGCCCCTCTGGGGCGTCGCTCTGCCTCGACCAGAGCCACTCTAGTGCCTGGGGCAGAGGCCAAGGAGCCATCCCCAGCGCCCGGGCCATCTTTGCTCCAATGGAGCCTTGGCTGCGGGAGGGGAAGAGAGAGAGACAGAGAGGAAGGAGGGAGGGGGGTGGAGAAGCAAATGGGCGCTTCTCCTATGTGCCCTGGCCAGGAATCGAACCCGGGTCCCCCGCACGCGAGGCCGATGCTCTACTGCTGAGCCAACCGGCCAGGGCCCAGGTTGACACTTTATCCACTGTGCCACCACAGGTCCAGCCTCCACAGTCTCTTTTTGCCATTGGGCATCCACACTGGCTTTTGCAACCACAGCAAGAAGACCCAACTTTGAAATTCCTTTTTTTTGGGTGTGTCTTACTGTAACTTCAATTATGAAAGAAAATGTTTCCATAAAAAAATGTTCATTGAGAACAGTAAAATATTTTGAAAACACTGGATATTTTATTTAGTCACAAGAATATGTGCATATGAATCTGTAGCTATGAATTTCTAAGTAAATGGAGAGTTGATCCCGTCAGGTCAAACACTAGTCTAACAAGAAAGGCAAGCCAATGATTGCTAAGTGTTGTGAAAGTCCTTCTCACCAATTGAAGTGATATTCAGTGAAAGAATCCAGGCTTGCCAATGAATGTGGACTGAATTCATTGGCAGTGGAGTTTGACTTAGAGCAAAAGAATGTTCAAAAAGGGAAGATAAATGGACTTCCTTCAAATGTGGGAAACATTCACGTAACATCTTAGAATTAAAAGATAGAAAAGATAAGCTAATGCAATGGCTTTCAGTGATGCTCTTATTTCATCCTATTTGCCAGTTAGACTGGAGACAAAATTCAGGCTTCTTCAGTTCAAAATGTGCAGGTTCTTGGTGGTAGAGCGTCAGCCTGGTGTGTGGATGTCCCGGGTTTGATTCCCAGTCAGGGCACACAGGCGAAGCCACCGTCTGTTTCTCCACACCTCCTTGTCCTGCTTTTCTCTCTCTTACCCTTCCACAGCCGTGGCTCAATTGATTCAAGCACGTCTTCCCCAGGTGCTGAGGCTGGCTCTGTGGAGCCTCCACCGCAGGCGTTAAAAATAGCTTGGTTGCGAGCATGGCCCCAGATGGGCAGAGCATCAGCCCCAGACAAGGATTGCTGGATGGATCCTGGTCTGGGCATATGTGGGAGGCTGCCTTTCTCCCCTCCTCTCCCTTGGAAAAAAGAAGAAAATAAAATGCGCATGTTGCCTCTACCTTTGCATTCCGAACTGTTCCTGGAGTGGAGATACTCGGTGTAAGTTCCCGCTGGACAGGGCTTGCACTCGAGCTGCCCTTCTTCATCTTGATAAAATCCCAACAGGCAGCTTTCGCAGCCAAAGCGCTGCAGAGAATAGCGTGTTCCCAGAGGGCATTTGACTGAAGAGAAAAAGAACAGGACATCAACAGTTCAAATGTCATAGAAACGTTTATCTGAAACCTGTGTACTCTTATTGATCAATGTCACCCCATTAAATTTAATTTTCTAAATAAATTTAAAAAATAATTAAAAATACAAACAAACAGGACACACTGAATACAGTAAACAGAGGCAATGGGACACACTTGGCTTCTCTTCTCCCAAAACACGAAAGTAATACAGCCTGCTTCCGGGTACTATTGTTTAGGGTTAAATATATTCACAAGATAAATCTTCCAGAAAAGTATTCCTAGAAACCAACAACAGTAGATCCTTTTTTTTTTTTTTGAGAAAATGCAAATTTTTGTTTACCAAGCTTAGGGTTTATATGATGGGGGCTTTAAAGTGTGTGTGCGTGGAAGCTTCCATAAGCCAGATCTTACTGGGAAGTATTGTACATAGGTAACAAAGAAAAGACTTCTAGGGAAAAAAAACCCACAAAGATAAAACAATAAACGTTTAGGTACATCTGAGGCTCTGAGATACTCCAAACGTTTCTTAGCTGTTGCCCCAATGAGAATGACTGCTTGTCCATTAGAGCATTATTTCTGGAAACCGAAAACAGGTAAGGTAAGTAGACCCTTGTCTCTGCCTGTAAGAGTTACTGCCCAGTAAAGGCAACTCTGAGTCATCCTTAGAGCCGTGGCCCCAACAAAAAGGCCAGTTTCAGGACCTTCCTTCCTGGAAGGTTTGGTCTTCTACTTGGAGTGATTCTGAATTTCTAGACCATAGTGGAATATTCACCCCAGCAAAAGGCTTTTAGCACAGGTAGTATTCTTATAGCAAGGAAACTTGGAATCAGTAGTTAGGTGATTCCAAGGTGTTAAAGCATGTTAGAATACCCTGAGAACTTACTAAAAATGCAGATTCTAAGTAAGGTCCTGCCACCAAAGTGCAAGATGCATTAGTTCTGGGTTGGGGTCTGAGGCACAATGCAGTTCAACAAGCCATTCAGATGCTGCTGATACAGGGACCACTGCGTAAGGCGATTCCTGACTTACACGGTGGGGAGGAAACAGGAGCAGAACTCAGAATGACACCTTTACTGTGCTTTTGTTGGGCTGAACTGATCTCACTATGAAAAACCCAACTGAGTTCTGGGACTAGCACAAAGAAATGCTGAGGAAAGTTTCCTGATCAAGATCCCTCACCCATGGAGGGAGGTATGAACAGAAAACTCATATCATATTTTTCAGTTGAGGGTAAAGAGTTTGGTCAGAGGTGATTCTGCTATCTATAAATGGTGACTTACTGGGAAACAAGCTGGAATTGATCCAGTTGGTGGCACCCTAGAATAAGGGTGAAAGTTAAGAGGCTAGGGAGGAGAATGAGGAATGACTGCTAATGGGTGGAGGGTCACGTCTGGGGCTGAGGAAAATGTTTGGGGACTATAATAGGGGTGATGGTTCAACCATGTTGTCAATTACCACTGAAATGTACACTTTCAAATGGCGAATTTTATGCTGAGTTTGGTGTTGGCTGCCCGAGTGGGACTCTTGGTGACACCACCTGTTGTCTAATAGGTTTGGACTTACTGGGTAAGTTCTTAGCCTCTCTGGCTTCAGTTTTCTCATTTGTAAAATGTGCTTAATCATAATGGCACCTCAAAGATTGAATATGAGAGGTTTGACCCTGTTCAGTCAGCATACAGAAGTGGTCAAAAACTATTAGTTACTATTATCGGAGCTGCTGCTGAAAGCTGTGAGGTCTAAAGATCTATGAATAACACTAAAATTTCAGTTTCTCATCGAAAACAGTTTTCTCATCCTAATCAATAGCATTTATTAAGACTTTTGAGACAAAATTATAAGCACACAATAAAAACAAAAAATGTACGTTTCACCTCAAAATCCCATTATACTTGTAAAATGTCTCTACCCATTTCATTTACCCCAAAATGCACCAAATCTGTTTGATTGCAGGGTGAAGTCTTACCGCACATGCGCCCCCTGAGCACTGAGCCCGGTCTGCAGAAGAGGAAAGCCCTTTCCGCTTCTAACGAATTGCTATCGGCGACAAGTATTTCCGATTCAAGCTGAAAGGTGTACATGGGCTCCTTATCCAGGGTCCGTTTCAGTTGGTTTGTGATCATTTCCAAAGTGTTAATGAGTTGCTGCTGATTTTTCAATTCGATGCTATCATTTCTTTCATCAGGTAAAGGCACACTAGCTGAGATAAAAACAAGACAAAAATCAAAGATAACACACAAACATGGTGTTTCAGGAAGTCATCTGTGGTTCATTTTTACTTAAAAAAAAATGGCATATCAGAAATCTTCCAGGAAAAATAAACTCCAGTTCAACCACTGCTTACTAAGCAACTAGTACAGGATATTATTAAGAACGATCAAATCTGTTTGAATCCTTTGTTCCCATGCTGAAACTGAATCACCTTTTTGCAGAGTTCTTCATTGTAAGATATCAAATTCCTGTAAATTCTGGCTTTTGAAAAGTGTGTCTCAGGCCCTGGCCAGTTGCCTGAGTGGTAGAGAGTCAGCCCAGTGTGTAGAAGTCCTGGATTTGATTCCCAGTCGGGGCGCATAGGAGAAGTGACCATCTGCTTCTCCACCTTTCCCCCTCCCTTTTTTCTCTCTCTCTTAACCTCCTGCAGCCATGGCACCAATGAGACTAATGGCACAAGCAAGTTGGCCCTGGGTGCTGAGGATGGCTCCATGGCTTTGCCCAAGGTGCTAAAAATAGCTCGGTTACTCAGCAATGGAGCGCCAGCCCCAGAGGGGCAGAGCATTGCTCTAGAGAGGGCTTGCCTGGTGGGTCCTAGTCAGGGCACATGCAGGGAGTCTGTCTCTCTGCCTCTCTGCTTCTCATTTAATAAAAAAAAGAAAAGGAAAGGAAAAAAGTGTGTCTTAGCTTATCATGCCAAGATGAGAATAAAGCAGGGTGCCTGTCAGAACTATAACATGCATCTGTGATACTAAATTGCAAAAAAAAATCAGAGGACTTAAGTGACTGTGCTCTCCCTAATTTTCAGTTCCAGGTTTATTTCCCAATGATAACAAGCAGGTATTTGAAAAATAGATCTACAACCAAGACTTACACATAAAATGATTTTTTTTTTTTCAAATAGACAGTTTGTCCTTCCTTACCTGTGATGTTAAAAATTAACTTAACTTTGTGGTCAGTTAACGGGGCACTTCTTTTAATCCGTGAAGATCTGGCTTTGCCAGCACCCATGGGGGTCTCTCGCACAGCATCCAAGAAGTCGTCGTAAGAGTAATCTAGCCTATTAGCTGCACCCCAACCACCTGGTCCTGGACATTTGGGGCAGAGAAACAAATGATTCTACAGTTGCCTCTTTATCAGCATTTAGATTCAATGATTAAGCCACAAATCCAATTACGCTTGACCACTGCTTAAATTGCCTACATGTACCGCATACAGGGCTTTGTCTATGATCTCATATTGTAAATTTTAGGCACTCTATATTATTAAATTTAGATTACCAATGAATTACATTAAAAGTAGAAAGAAAAGTCTCTACGGAGCTATACAGGCATTTAAACCATCCTATCTTTGACTCAATATTTCATCATTATAGTTTTATAGGTAAATGAGGGGGTGGGGAGTGACTGCAGAATTTTGATCAATTCCTCATTCCCTTCAAGGTTTGCTTCATTTAAAAAAAATCAGCTTCACAAACTTAACAAATTTCCTTTTGTGAAGACTTAAATATATTTGCATAGTTTCTAAAGGCCGCATATAGTTAAATATATAAATATAAAATTATGCCAGAGGCGATATGGAGATGTGCGGTTCTGTAGATGCCGTAATATTATTGTGATCGACTGCATGGATTCAGACTGTGGCTTCTTGATGTATGGTGTAGGCTGTGCAATCTTAGTCAGGTTACTTTCATTCCTCAGAACCTCAATTAATTCATTTACAAACTGGGATCTTTATTTTTACCTCGTAAGCTTGAACATGGAATAAGTGAGACAATATAAATATATAAACCTAGCTCAGTACTGGACTCATTCTAAAACCTCAGTTTATAATATTAATATTTGTCTGGGCATACCATTGTTGCTTAGTTAAGTGTTTTAAACATCGATATCTGTTTGTACCTCCCTGTCCACCTTAGTAAGTTGTTTATCGAGGGATTTATTTATTTATTTATTTTTGCTTACTTTATGTCTCTGGCCATTAAAATGAACTGGGATCAATATTTTTGTTTTTCACTTAAACAGAAAATAAAAGCCCAGATGAGCAAAGAGAAAAATATTAAAAATTACCTATAATTCTACCACATAGAAATAATTTCAATAACATTTCCGGCAAGATTTTTTCTATGAATATATGGATAACACATATTCATTTATGCATGCATACATATATATAACTGGAATAAAAGTAAACATGCCACACTTTTAACAAAACAAGATTCTGTATATAGGTACTATTTGGTAATCTTTTTCAAACTTTCTCAACCACATATTATGGCACTTCTGTTTCTATAGTTTCATAATATTCTATGGCTAATTGGGTTTTTATTTTCAGATTTGTAGGTTATTTCAAAATTTTAAGATATCCTTGTATGTACAGTATTTCATAAAATGTAAGACACCATCAATGGGAAGACATATCCCAATTTCAGAGATGTCCAAATAAAAAATGTGCATCTTAGGTTTTACAATATGTGGTACATCTTTGCACATTAGCATATTCTTATTTTGAAAAATATTCTTAGAAGTGGAATTGCTGGGTAGGAGCACTTTTAATCCTTTAAATATCCATGGTCAAATGTCCTTCAATTTCTCCTCTGCCTATCATCTATAAATATGATATTTTCCCCAACACCCTTGCCAACTTTAGGTACTACAATTCTTTTTCAAATATGTTAAGCTGACAGGTCAAAAGTGGCATCTCTTTTTAGTTTTAGTTTTAATTACATGATTGTTATGAGATCAAACCACTGACTATCTCTATTGGCTCTTTGTTTTGCATACATTTGAATTTGGGAAGGTGTTATTATAAATACTACACCGACCTTGTGACTTTGTAAAGACATTCAAGGGGGAAGGATTGTCTCTTAGGATTACTTGTACCATTGCCTATGCCTGAATCTAGAAAACTGTCATTTGGTTCCCTATAGGATGACAAATATTACCCATCTTAAAGCTTTATGATGTTAACTGACTCCATGTGTATATCCTTGTACCCTCACAGCCTACCTGAACAATCTGGGAGGGGAACCGCATTATTATTCGACATGTGCCACTGCCTACTCCACTACCAGTGTCCCTTGTAGTTTTCTATCCAAAACTTTAATGTCCACTATGTTCACTGAGAAGTTGTCCGTAATAGTTAAAAATGAAAAACAACCCAAAGTCCACCAGCAGGAGATTATTTATGTGAATTATGGTAAACTAATTGATGAGATAATATGTGGTGTGGCCATTTCAATTATATTGAAGTATAATATTTAATGACATAAAAATGTCCTCAAGATAATTTTAACTGAAAATTTGTTTTGACAACATAGTATGGGCATACACACATATACAGTTATAGATATTAATGTATTAACAGAGTTATTTCTGGGACTGTGGATTATTTTGATTTCATTCTTTGTTTTTTAGCATTTAAAATATTTTATAATAGACATGTATGCACAAAAATATTTTTAAAATGTAAAACGTGTAAGCAACAGTCAACATCACGCTTAATGCCAAGTCACCAAAATATTACAAATATGATTCTCATCTATAACAAAAAGGATGTCTGCTGTGTGTGAATTACTACTGTCTCAAATAACTTCCTAAGCACTTCACTTTAACCTACTCATTCAATCCTTACAACAGCCCTACGAGTTCAGTACTCTTATATCCTCATTTTATAGGTGAGGAAACTGAGGCTCAGAACAGTTTGATACATTGCTTAGGACCACACAGCCAATAGGTATTAAAGCCAGGATTTGGGCCCAAGTAGTTGATCATAGAATCCATGTGCTTACATTAACCACCACTATTTTGTTATCACTACTTTGTAAAAACATTACTCTGGAAGTTCTGGACAGTTTTATAAAATGAAATAAAAATAAGAAGAATAATTACTGAAAAAGACAATGATTTTGCTAATCAAGAGATACAACTGAAATCACCTAGAAAAATTAAGGCAGTAAGCAAAACAGCCATACATACCAGCAAAAAAAAAAAAAAAAAAAAAGTCACATACCATACTTTGGAATGACATTAATAAGTTATGTGTCAGTTATCTCTCAATAGAAAATAAACAGGAACAAACTGTTCAGAGTCTACATGAAGAAAACATCAAAATTCCATTAGAAGTTATATTAGACTTGAATAAATTGGATCTTAACATATTCTGGGTGAGGAATCTGAAAATTTTACATGTGTAACTATTTGTAATTAAAGCTTTAATTGCAACTTAAATTGAATTCCACAGGAAAAATGCTGTTAGAACTTTGTAACTGTTACTATTCTCTTCTGAGGCAGCATTATCAATGTTGAATGTGACTTGGTTGTCTTAGTTCTTATCACCTTTTAGAGTTTTGGCTAATAGTTTGGAATAATTCACTTGATACTTAAAATTTAATATATCCATGAAGATCACTAAGTATAGTATCAAATTATGCATTCACCCATAAAGAACTTGAATAAACTAATACAAAATTTAATTTTGCAAGTTTGCTCTACTCTTCTGCAATTATTTTATTTTGCAGATCAGCCTCACAAACTGCCAAGACTAAATAATTTAGTTACCAATTGCAAAGCCATTTTCGTAGTCATAATTATATTCAAGGCAATATTTTTTGGTCATGTCCTCCAGTCTGCAGTCAATGTCGTCAGCATCACTACAAAATGTCGGCACCTGTAAATAAAAAGTGAATAGGACAAAAAGCAGTTCACATCACAGTGTGCCGTGGACTTCCCATCTCTGTCACTAGGGGGCAGGGGGGCTTGGAGCGCTGCCTGTTCTTGAAAAGGCTCCTGACCCTCCTCCACACCCTTTCCTCTCTCCTCTAACTCCCTGTGAACCACCAGGATTACTCTCATGCCTCTTCTCTCTGATTACGTCACTTCAACCACAAAAACTCCAGGACTCTTGAGATAGCTCTTATCTCTGAACTTTTAGCCCACATGTCGCTTTAGATCCCTTTAGATCTCTGACCCTATCTCTCACCCTTCTCCATGTCTTCAAACCTTCTTCTATACCCTCTGAAGCTCACAGGCAATAATCGCTAAACCTATTATTTTTTCGTACCTTCTTGTTTTAGGTTCCCTTCCTCTTCGTTCTCAATACAACCTGACTTTCAGTTTTTGTAAGTGGGGGTCATGGAGGTGGAGAAAGTGTCCTCCTCACTGGTCACTGCCGTCCTACCCCTACTCCAAGAACATTTAGTAATTGTCCCTGTTAATCTATATAGTTCATCATGATTTCTATATCCACCAGACTATCCTTCCATCCCCTTGACTGCTCACTTTCTCTTCGTCCTTCAGGCTTACTTCACTCACTCTTGCAGTCATACCCTCAGACCTCATCAGACCTGTAGCTGCACCCTCTCTCCTCCCAGGAATCCCACAATTCTTTGACCTCATTAGGCTTTATAACCCACTGACCCTACCACCTCTTCACCAGCCCTCAGCCGCCGATATCTTCACTTCCTCAGTCACCCATCCTAGATTCTTAGATCCCACGATCCCCATGAATTACTCCCTGCATGCACCCTACTCAATCTCTTTGCCTAGAGAACCCTAGATTGAGTTAAATGTTATTTACTAGCTCTGCTCTCTCCACACATGTACCCACGTTGTCAACAATAACTTGAGAAAAACACGACCCTGCTTGCTGCCAATCCTGCTTTATTTTTTAAGTATTCATTTATGTTCTCCTAGAACAGGGGTAGTCAACCTTTTTATCCCTACCACCCACTTTTTATCTCTGTTAGTAGTAAAATTTTCTAACCGCCCACCGGTTCCACAGTAATGATGATTTATAAAGTAGGGAAATAACTTTACTTTATAAAATTTATAAACCAGAGTTACAGCAAGTTAAAGCATATAATAATAATTACTTACTGAGTACTTTATGTCGGATTTTTGCTAAGTTTGGCAGAATAAATCTTTATAAAACAACTTACTATAGTTAAATCTATCTTTTTATTTATACTTTGGTTGCTCCGCTACTGCCCACCATGAAAGCTGTAGTGCTCACTAGTGGGCAGTAGGGACCAGGTTGACTACTACTGTCCTAGAACATTATTTTATACCATCTTTTCTTTTCTCAAACCTCCAACAACTCCTTCCCAGCCTTACTCTAGGCTGATCATTCTACATCTCTTTTCATTGATAAAATAGAAGTCAGGAAAGACCCTACTCCTCGCACTCCCCCCACCACGTGTGCCCACTCCTGAACTGGTGTTTCTGTACCCTCTGCCTTGTTGACTCCTGTCCTCTCACAGTCTACATCAATTTGACCATGACTACTAAATCCACTTTCAGAATCGATCCAAAATCTAAGCTCCCCACTCTGTTAGGATGAGACATGAAGAGAACGTGTTTCAGCCCTTCAAGATGCCCACACAGATAAATACATTGCTTTGCTTTTCGGTAATCAGTGAAAGAGTCCTCAACAAAAATGTGTTAAAAAAAAAACACCCTTAAATATTCAATTATCTCATCATAATAGAAATACAGTCTACAATGGCATTTCTGTCATACTTCAAATAATAAAGCAGGCATTTTCAAACCACATGGACCCTAAGCTTCTCTGACTTCCTGACTCAGAGTCTTTTAAAAAATTCAAACCTTTTAAATACAAATTTACATATTCACCCCAATCAGTCTAAAACCCTTGAATAACTTTAAATATTAGGAACAAGCTTGTATCACACAGAAGAGGGAAATCATTATGACAAGAAATTCCTGTTGCTGGTGACCCAGGGAGGCTCTGAAAAGCTCAGTGACATCCTTTAAAATACGACAAACAATGAAGAAGCACTACTGACATACCATTTTCCCCAGGGTCGTCTCAAACGCTTCAGAGAACTTTTTCAATAGGTCTGTGTCATCACAACGAGTTGCTTTGTACAGCATCTCAAAGGACTTGAACCCATGATTTGCAAAACGTTTTACTGAAAAATGTTGGAAAAGAACAGCTTCAGTTGGTTACTGTTTTCAAAACAGAGATTTAACTTCCTTCCCATGGAATGACTATAACTTAGTATTTTACAGTATTACTTAGTATTTTAACTCTTTCATGAATTGTGGAATTGTTATAAGAATGAGAGATGACAATTAAGGGAAGATTTTACTCATTAATTAATCATAATAAACCAGTCCTGGCTGGTTCGCTCAGCGGTAGAGCGTCAGCATGGTGTGTGGAAGTCCCAGGTTTGATTCCCGACCAGGGCACACAGGAGAAGCGCCCATCTGCTTCTCCACCCTTATTTCTCTACTTCCGTCTATCTCTCTCTTCCCCTCTGGCAGCCAAGGCTCCATTGGAGCAAAGTTAGCCCGGGCACTGAGGATGGCTCCATGGACTCCACCTCAGGCGCTAAAATGGCTCCAAATGCAGCAGAGCAACACCCAGAGGGGCAGAGCATCACCCCCTGGTGGGCATGCCGGGTGGATCCTGTTCAGGTGTATGCAGAAGTCTGTCTGCCTGCCTCTCCCCACCCACTTCTCACTTTGAAAAAATACAAAAAGCAACAACAACAACAACAAAAACAAAGAAATTAATCATGATAAACCAAATATAAGCCAAACAAGCACTATATTCGGGTACCAGGTGATGAATTTGCTTTGATAAATTATTCTTTACCTTCTAACCATTTAAGGAAAAAAGATAAATAAAAAGTGTTTTCCTTATATTCCTGGGAAAAATCATGACTGGATCAAAGATATATTTCATATTTATTAAATTTATGACATATATGTTTATATTTTCAATCAATAGATGTTTAAAAATTTCTGAATGTTATGTGAAATTAGATTTCTTAAAAGTAATATCACAGAAACAAATCTGTCCTTGGAGAAATTAGACTCAGCAAGGTGTCTCAAAATATTCTGAGATAAGCATGACCATTAAAATTGTACCATCTGATATTCTATGACAGAGGCAAGGTCCATTGCTTCTACTTACTTCCCAACGCTGGAAAAATAATAGCTCAAGTAATTGGGCTTTATCCAGGACATTGGCGTTTAAACTCCGTCTATATTACTGGATCAAATATTCATTCCAGATAATGTTATTTACACTAGACAAAGGTAGTGGGTTATTTTTATAACGATACAGATTTAAGATTATACAATAGTTCTAAATCTCAACCAGATCTAAAGAATGAATGACTGATCTCCCTCATTCCATCACATATATGGGATCTTATTTTAAATGTTATCTCTCCTGTAGTGTATAAGAGAATACTTTAAGTCCATCTACAAGTCAATAACAAACCTAATCCCTATAATTAAGGCAATCTTTCTCATTAAATAGAAATATACATACACAGGCAAACACACATACTAAAAGAGTCTAGAAAAAAAATTAACACGTACTAGCACAGTCTGGCCATTCGGTGGAATATGGTGGCTTCCAGATACCATCTTCATAAGCACAGTAATACTTCTCTGTAGACCCTTCTGTGAAATCATAGCCCTCCAAGCAACTTAATGTGCAGTTAACTCCAGCACTGTCTTGAGTACATATAAAATCCCCATTTACTGGTGTAAATGGAAGTTCACAGGGAGACTCTGTATTAAAAAATGCATTATTCATATACAGTGGTGTAAGAAAAATAAATTAAATTCCAGGAGTCTAAGCTGAATTGTGCAAAGGATACCTCCTGTCCACCATATTCCTTGAATAACTTTCATTCTAAATGTTTAGTGTGGGACTGTAGCAATGTTTGCTTTTTGTTTCCTCGGTGGAGAGTTGAAAAGCTGTATGTACGTGTAATTAAAGGTCGGGCATATTTTACGAAAAGCTAGAAGTAGTTCCGATTTGGGGTTGATCTTCTTGGCATTCCTTAGTAAACATGCAAACTAGACATTGTATAGCAAATACATTTTCAGAATCTGTTTCCTCAAGCACTCAAAACAAGATCATGACAATACTTTGTAACTTGAGAGAAAATGTTCATAAAATGTTAAGTAAAGACTACCTTGGAAGAAAATATATTTATTTATCAAGAAGTAAAGTGTAATAATAATTGGAAACCTAAATAAAACTTGTCAGTATTTTAACTTTAAAAATCTACTATTCACAACCTGCTTTGTTTCACAATAGCAGTTATCTATGTTAAATGTAACCAGATTTTCGGAGACTTAGGACCAGAATACCTTTTATGACAATGTGAATGTCACACGTTCTGCTATTGCCTGAGGGGTCAGTGGCTGTGTACCGCACTATAGTCTCCCCCTGGGGAAAAAGGTCTCCTGGTATGTGACTTCTGGTGATAACCAATACAGCCCCTAGAAAGGAAAGAAGGAACCCAAGTTTAAGGTTATTGATCTGTAGTCACTTTACTAGTCACCTTTTTGGATTTAAATTTTCATTTTCTATTTATACAAACCAGCTGGGTATCTAATTTATGTTGATTTGGCTACTAGCAGAAAAATAAAAATATAATATTGATATTATAACAAAGAAACAGCAGATTCAAAAACCCCATTCAATGAAGGCCTTCTTGCTACTTAAGTGATTTTCCTCAAAAAGGTCAGTCTATCTGAATATGGAAAATTTAAATAATAAATTTATTTAATTTGCATTTTTATTGTTGTTTACTGGGTTTTACTGAAATCTTATAGAGAGTTTCAGTTGTATTTACTCATTTTTCTGCTTTCCTATGAACTTTTTATAATTTTTTTTTTGGCTAATATTTAAGAAATTACTAGAAATACATAGAAGTTCAATGGAGACACCAACAAAATGCATAGTTTATGCCTTCAGGACAAAGTAAGCTTAGAGACTCAATGAATGTATTAGAATACCTTCAAGTACAACACTTAGCACAGGTTACTAAATGTCCATTGAATAATGAATGAAGGGAAACCCCCTGGGTAGGCAAGATTAAAAGTGTTAAATCATACATTCAGGGATGGGCAAAAGTAGGACAAAAGTAGGTTTACAGTTGCACTGTGCCATCCTTTTGAGTAACTATAGCTTTTGTAATAATCATAACCTGCATGTGAACAACTATAGATCTATTTTTGCCCACTCCTGTAATTATCCTAGCATTAAAACCTATTACCTCATATATTCAATCCACTTAGATAATTCACTCCACATTTCTCTTTTGTGCTTTTTAAAAGCTTTTTAAAAATAAAATATAGTTCAGTGTTGCCACACTGAGAACCCAAGGCCTACAGTCTCACCGGAGTTGTCTGAGAACTGAGGCTCATCCCAGGTGGCGGCGTGCTGCTTCTCCGATGCCTGGATTGGAGGAGGGGATCGGCACCTGTCTATGCTAGGCGGTTCTACGTCTAAGGAACAGGAAATCAAAGAAAGACATTTGTAACTGACATTTAAAAATGACGAGGGGGTTTGCAAGAGAGAATTGATGTCTCCTTGTGCTGGCAGAGAACCCTGACCTTAGTAGACACCAGGATGACCCAGGGGTCCCCTTCCTGATGAGGTATGTTTTGTCCCGGATCTCAATGTCAAAAGAAAAAGGTGATCTTGCATACTGCCCTCTGCCTATGGCAGAAGCAGTACCAGGGTACTAAAACCACCGTGAGCACAGTGGTAGGAAAGGTAATATGGGTGTGGTGGGCATTTAATTTGTGAGTTCTCAGCAGTACTTGAGCTGATATATCTGAAAGTGCTAAGAACCTTCCCAAATAAGCATATGGAAAGAAATGGCCAATCTAGTCCTTGTATTGGGACCACGGCCAGAATCTTCCTATTATCTGAAGGGTCAAGATAGGCTAAATGTAAGGAACAACGGGCAGAGATCTGAGTTATGTTGTAGAATATGCAAGGTGTGAGGACTTGATATTGCTGAAAGGCCAGGAGGTTATGTCCAAAGCAGGGACTCTGGAGTCTTAGAGCTCTAAGGTTGATAAATTCGGGATGTGATGTGGACATGGGAGTCAGGGGCTACAGTGGCAAGGGGGTGAAAGTCTCATAGATGTTAAAGAACTAGGAGTTGGTGTTGTTGAGCACTGCAGCCCACACTGAAGGAGGGGTCGGAGTGAGGAGCATGGGTCAGCCAGGCTGCAAAGCTCTGATCGGATGCAGTAGAGCTTTTAGGATGTCAGAAAACAACAAAGAAGGTGTCTGGGAGGTGATTTTTAATGTAATTATTGCTTTTACACATTTGAAATGTTTTTGTTTTTTTTTCCTTTTTCATCAGGAAAACTCTAAAGAGAAAGAGGAGAGAACCAAGCCTGGAATCCTAGGTGTGATCCATATGTGAGAGTTGTTCCGGGGAAGAAAGGCCTACGAAAGCAATAAAGAAGGGTTAAGGGGGAAAACCCGGGGGGAAACAGAAAGACTAGTGTCAGAGAAGCTGGGAAGGAGACGGTTTTGATGAGGAGAGTCTGGTTAATAAGGTGAAATCTAAGGAAACATTATGCAAAAGGAGGACTAAAAAGTGTATACAGTAGGAGAAACTCTAGAACTTACTGGTGACCCAGATGAAGACGGTTTACATGAGTGCAGGAGACAGACACCAGACGTGACGGACTTTGAGAATAAATGTCAGTGAAGCGGAAAGAGATGACAACCCTTGGGGACATCTCGAAAGGCTCACAGGGAAGGAAGTCAGAGGGAAATAACGACAGTTATAAGAGAGCGGGTAGGTTTCAAAGGGACGGCTTGAAGAGGTTTCAGTTATCAGTAGGAAGAATCAGTGGAAAGAAAGTTGTTGAAGACAAAAAGCAAGGTCCTTGAAAAGCTGGATAATTTTCACAAATCAGCCCAAGTAATCTGAAGACTTACCAATGACCTTGATATGGAAAGTGCAGCTGGCTTGGTTGCCGGCTAGGTCAGTTGCTGTGTATGTGATAGCAACATCTCCAATTGGGAAGAGGTAGGGTGGGGTGAAAACAGGATGCATGTGGACTGACACCTGTTTTGGAGATAAATGTTTTGAAAGTCAAAGTTAATATCAATAATACATTTATTCGTTTTTGATTGATCATTTTTTTTTTTTTTTTTTGGTATTTTTCTGAAGCTGGAAATGGGGAGAGACAGTCAGACAGACTTCCGCATGCGCCCGACTGGGATCCACCCAGCATGCCCACCAGGGGCGACGCTCTGCCCACCAGGGGGCAATGCTCTGCCCCTCCGGGACATCGCTCTGTTGCGACCAGAGCCACTCTAGCGCCTGGGGCAGAGGCCAAGGAGCCATCCCCAGTGCCCGGGTCATCTTTGCTCCAATGGAGCCTTGGCTGCAGGAGGGGAAGAGAGAGACAGAGAGGAAGGGGGGGGGGTGGAGAAGCAAATGGATGCTTCTCCTATGTGCCCTGGCCGGGAATTGAACCCGGGTCCCCCGCACGCCAGGCCGATGCTCTACCGCTGAGCCAACCGGCCAGGGCTGATTGATCAATTATTAGGAAAGTTAAAAATGACACAATATTTCACATATAGCAAAAAGGGGAAAATTCCGGCACAGTGTTCCGGTGTATTTCTTTCCAGACTTTTCTATTGGCCTAGTTTGTAGCATTGGCATAATCTGAAGTGTTGTTCCTTGTTCTTTAAACATAATTTCTTAAAGCACTTTATGCTATCATCTAGTCTTAAGAATTTAAGATGACGCCTAATTGTAGCCATAATGTTCTGTAAAATGAATACGTGATAATTTAAGAAAAATCCATTAAAAGACATTTAAATTTGTCCCAAATGTTACTGTTCACTGAGGTGAACAGTTTTGCATAAAGAATTTAAGCATAGTTTTACTATGTCCATATAATAAGTTTCCATGAACATAATTATAACCTCAAAATCATTAACATTTTAATGTAGATAATACAAAATTTCTTTCCCAAAGCACATCACTAATTTGTATTTCCATTGTAAATATTTGATAGTGTCAGTGTCAAAGTTCCCACCCAAAGTTCCCTGACCTGTATTAAATATCATGCTTTTTGGTAAGTCAAAAATATGTCACCAGGTCATTGTTCTAATTTGAAGTTTCTTAATGTCTTACACAAAGATAAAATTCTCACATGTTTGTATGGTAGAGATATATTCTTTCCTTTTTGTATTATATGTTTACCTTCTTAGACCATTTGAAAATTATGATATGATAAAAATAAATCTGTATTAATGTATAATAAACATTCTAACTTCTGAAAACTTTAAAGCATTTTCCTCCAGTTTGCTACTTGTTTTTAATTTAGGAATTTTAAAAAATACTTTGGTAGCCAAATTCATTTGTCTTTTCCATTGTATTTTAAAATTCCTAAATAAAAATGCAACACTGCCTGACCAGGCAGTGTCACAGTGGATAGAGCATCAGACTGGGATGCAAAGGAGCCAGGTTCAAGACCCCAAAGTCGCCAGCTTGAGTGCGGGCTCATCTGGTTTGAGCAAAGCTCACCAGCTTGGACCCAAGGTCACTGACTTGAGCAAGGAGTTACTCAGTCTGCTGTAGCCCCACGGTCAAGGCACATATGAGAAAGCAATCAATGAACAACTAAAATGCCACAACGAAAAACTGATGCTTCTCATCTCTCTCCGTTCCTGTCTGTCTGTCCCTATCTGTCCCTCACTCTGTCTCTCTCTCTATCTGTCAAAAACAAACAAACAAACAACAAAGCTGATCATTCTATCAAATGAGTCACTAGCATGGATCAGTAGAGTGTATACAGAGAGAATGCTATCATTAGAGTATTAGTAAATCTTCAATATCACACATTTTTATAGAGTATTTAGAATCCACTTTAAAAAGGATGCATACATTTGCATAAACCTTACCTTTCCCCCAGAGTTGTCTTGAGCTGTGGGGATTTGCCAGGTGACATTGGCAGAGTCTTGCTGTTCCTGAGTCTTCGTCTCGATGTCCTTGGGACAGCTGATTTGAGGAGCCTCCACATCTGACTCAGTAAATGCACAAATCAATTAATATCTTGATAAGTAATTCTACATCATTTAAGAATGAGATAAAAATATATTAATACTTTGTGGCTCATCTTTTCCATTGCAATTCCTGATTGATTTGGAATGCACAATGCTGTCAGGATAAATGATCTTAGCACGGCTTCCTAAGACCTCCCTGAACTGGTTCCTGCTGACCGCAACCTCCTTCCTAACTGTGAAACACAACACGCCATTTTGAAATTGAATGGTCTCTCTAGAAGAATGTAAGTTCTTTGAATGCTAAGTTATTTCTTGTCCCATTGTGCTATAGAAGATTTGGCATATAATAAGGTGTTGATAAATATTTTTTTGAATGAAATAAAGAAATAAACAGAAAAAATATGAATGTTGACTGGCAGGAAGGAACTATACTTTAAAACAAGGGCTGTCAAGTAAATGAGTTAGTAGTGCTAACAGGCACTGTTAAAACAAACAAATTAAAGCCAATGATCTTTTTTGCAGTGTGAAACCTGCAGTAGAAACACTGAATTAGAAGTAGTATCATTACACATATCCATATTAGTTATTGCAGAGCTAAATTCTTATAATAAATCCCCCCATTTGAAGTTACGTTAAATTAGGTCTTCTGGGCCCTGGCCGGTTGGCTCAGTGGTAGAGTGTCGGCCTGGCGTGCAGGAGTCCCAGGTTCGATTCCCGGCCAGGGCACCCAGGAGAGGCGCCTATTGCTTCTCCACCCCTCCCCCTCTCCTTCCTCTCTGTCTCTCTCTTCCTCTCCTGCAGTCAAGGCTCCATTGGAGCAAAGATGGCCCAGGCACTGGGGATGGCTCCATGGCCTCTGCCTCAGGCGCTAGAATGGCTCTGGTCGCAACAGAGCGACGCTCCAGAGGGGCAGAGCATCGCCCCCTGGTGGGTGTGTCGGGTGGATCCCGGTCAGGCACATGCAGGAGTCTGTCTTGACTGCCTCCCCATTTCCAGCTCCAGAAAAAAAAAAAAATAATAATAATAATAAAAATTAGGTCTTCTGTAACTTGCAGCAGAATACATGTATGTGAATTTATTTAATTCATGTTTTGTTTCTTTACAATTTTATTTAACTTATAGTTTCATTTTCTCCAAGAGGCTTATACTTAACAATTTTCCTGAACAAAGAAGTAGTAGAAAGAGAAAAAAAAAGATGCATTACCATATTGACTCTGAGAATTTGAAGAAGTATGTGACTTTTCATTCACATTAGAATAAATGCTTGGCTGGATCTGGAATTTAAAGTTTACATGCACTTTCCCTCTGTATTCTTTGGACATTGCTCCATTTTCTCTGGCATTTAGAATTGTAAAAGAGAGATTCCTCAAAGAGTTTCATCTCCTGATGAAAAACTTAGCTGATTTCCAGCTCCAATATGATCCTTATTTGCGTATGTCTTCTGTCATTGCCTGGCATGTTGTAATTGGATTTTGTAACTCCACCATTTGAAACAGAAATCCTGTTACTGGGGTAACATCCACCATTTTATCATGGGTTTGCCGCAAAAGTTGCAAAGAAGGACAGTGCCACATGAACCATACGTCATGATATAGGAACGTGGTTTCTAATCTGACCAATGTGGAAGACCTACCTTTACAAACAGCTGTTTGAACTTTGGCACTCCATTTTCCAGAGGTGGTACATCGCACTTCTTCTCTGACTCCAGATAAAATGAAGCCGGGGTGGCAACTTAGCTGGCAAGTTGTCCCAGGTTTAGCTGGCTGCCTACCACAGTTGGGCGGGGATAGGACGACACCTCTGGGCTTCGGAAAGGCGGAGCACTGGTGCTCTGTTGCAGGGAAATGGGAGAATGTTATTTGCGTGGTCAGACATTGCAAATGCTACACATTCTCTTCACCCATTGAAAATACCGACAAGGCTTGTCAGTCAGGCTAATAATGTCTTACTGTACTCATAAGTGTAGGTATGTCACTGTTAATGCACCGAATCCTTGTTTAAGAGTAAATTTTATTCTTCTGTATAAGAGAGATTAATCTCTTTTCAGTACGATAATATCAGTTTTTCTGAGCCTGCGCAGTGAGGGTCAACTGTTGGGCTGATGTGAATCCCCTTGTAAGCCCAATATCTCTCCTGGTGATATTCTCCCTTATGATCACCCATGGATCTAATACTAGGTGATACTAGAATAAAGCTGCAAGTCAATTTGGCAAGAACTGGCATAGATACAGTATCTCGTTCTCCCACCTGAGGTCCTGGCACATCTCAATGTATTTCGTACATAGCTGTTCTCCCTTTTTTGGAAGTTGGATATTTCATTGCATACCTGCTAGTGCTCCTAGGTATACTGTATCTGACACCTAGCAAGGTTTCACTACATAGATAGTAGTTATCATCTCCTCATCACCATTATTATCATTGTTATTTGTATCTGTACTGTATAAGAAACAGAACACTGCAAAAGCTATTGAATTTATTCATTCTCGACCCAACTGCAGTAGTGAGATGCTACAACTCTTAGTGAAGGAAAAGGAAGAATATAAGATGAAATAGAATTTTGTGGTCTATCTTGAGATCCATTGGTTCATAATTCTATCCTTTGATCAACAAGGTCAAAGTAAATTGTGTTTAACAAAGTGATGGAATTATATAACCTTTGCTTTCCTTTTTTAATCCATCAAAATTAGCCCCATTTTTTCCTTAACCCCTTCAACTTTTTTACCCAGCTTCATAACCTCCTGCTCCTCTGACAGCTGTTAATCTGTTCTCTATCTAGGAGTCTGTTTCTATTTTGTTAGTTTATTTTGTTCATTAGATTCCACATGTGAGTGAGATCATATGGTACTTGTCTTTGTCTGACTGGCTTATTTTACTTAGAATAATGCTCTCCAGATCCATCCATGCTGTCACAAAGGGTGAGATTTCCTTTTTATTTTTTTAAATGGCCAATCAGTATTTTATTGTGTAAATGTACCACAGCTTTTTAATCTACTCATCTCCGGGTGAATGTACAATACAATATACAGATGATGTATTACAGAACTGTTCACCCAAAACCTATATAATTTTATTAACCAATGTCACTCTAATAAATTCAATTAAAAAGTAAAAATAAATAATTTTAAAAAATTTAAAGCATTATCATTCAAAGTGTAAACTTCAGTGACTTGGAAAATTAGATTCTGGTGTAGAAGTCTTTTTACCAGTGGAGGGGAATAGAAAACATTTATTTATATGTCTATATCTCTGTGCATCTGCATATATAATTGTATATTTATAGTCATTATGAGTCAATTTTTAGTTCTAGGTCTTCACAGAAAACAGGGGATATCAGAGAACAAGAGAAATGAATCAGCAAATGCCTTCTAGGAACTTACCCACACACCGGGGTTCTAAACTATCCCACTGGCCGTTTCCTTGACAGGTAAGTTTGACACTTCCTTCTAGTCTGTACCCTTCATCACAAGTAATCAAACACGTTGTCTTGTAGGACATGTCCCCCGTGGAACAGCTGAGGCGGCCATGTTTGGGTTGGCGGAGACGGGGGCATGTTCTTACTATATAAAATGAAAACTATTAGATCACATTTTACTGGATAAGGACAAAAATAATAAGTTTAATAATGCCGACACCTTGCAAGCAAGAAAAGGTCCTTTTCTTAAAGCGGCAAACAGTAAATAACATTCCATTATTTTTTGAGTTGGTGCTAGACAATTAAAAGCCTGTGTTTTACCAAACGCATTGCCCAAGCAGTATCACTGTGTTCAGCTGTCTACCCATCGGTGGGGAACTTAAACTGTCTCTAAGGAATCCAGCCCTAAATGGATGATGATGCCTATACTTGGGATGCTGGACACAGGAGGCATCTGCAGCCCTCAGCTTTGCCTTTGTTGTGATTTTCCAGACTACATTCCAACAAAAGGAAGGGGACAAAGATTTCAGGTTCATGAGTGACTTGATTCTCAGATCTCATGGGCAGGTCCTGGGCCTTTTAATGATCCCAGCCCCTGCAAAGCTGGCCAACCTCTGCAATCCTACATTCTAGTATTTCACTCTCTGACCACAGAGCCTGCCCTTTTAGCTTTTTCACTCCTTTATTCCCAGACACTTACTGTAAAACCTAACTCAGGATGCTGATCTTGACTTGTGCTTTAACATTGTTTTGTTTGTTTTTTGTTGCTGTAGCAAAAAATGCTATTTACCCACCCCAAAACCATCTTCCTGGTCTAATTCAGCATAATAATATATGTAGCTATAAGCAAAAAACCTCTACCTCCACTGCAAGGAATGACAGCCAATGAGATATAAACTGAAGTTGGGTGGGACTTCTAGAAAAGCTTTTTAATAGGGGCTGCCTCAATTGAGAAAAAATTTTTTTCCTTCCTGATCCTCCTCTTTCTTTTTCCTGAAATATGAACATGAGGTATTCTACCCCAATATCATATTATATAACTGACATCTTTTTTTTCCCCCAATTGTCTGCTGACCTCTGAGCTACTTCTCATTCTTTAAAGATTTCTTATTCTCATCCATTCTCAATCTCTCTCTCTCTCTCTCTCTCTCTCTCTCTCTCTCTCACACACACACACACACACACACATACACACACACACACACACAAGTTGGTGATTTCATTATCTATATAGATGATCATTCTAGTCTCTTGGTGTCATATTCTTAATATCCTCATTTCCAATAACCACATTCTTCCTCTTTCTTGCCTTATTCACTAGACTTCACCATCACCAATCCAAGTATCTGTATCTCTGACAACAGCTTTCTGTCTTTCCACTTCAGTCCCAAGAGCTTCAACTTCATCAATGTTTGTACCTTTAATGGGGGCTCCAATATATTGTGTGTTCTTTTTTTTTTAGATAAAATCACCTCTAAAGAGTTTATACTCTTTCTACATTTCTGTTCCTCTACTTCTAGCTTAGACCTGCTCCAATCAGAATTTTCAATCAGGGGAAGGAAAGATAAGAGAAAAGGAGAAAGAAAAGGGGGAGAACAAGGAGAGGGAAAAAGAAAGAGAAAGAAAGAGGAAGTTAGGGTAAAGGTAGATGAAACAGGGGAAGTTAAAGTAGTTGGAGAGGAAAGGAGAAGAAAGAGGGAGAGGAGGGGGCAGCAGAGATCCATGGGAATGCATCCTTTCAGTCAGATGGCATGTGACTCCCTGTCATAAACAGGGATATGGAGAGAAAAGGAGAGTGAATTTCTGTTAAATACGCCAAAGGTTGGGCACATCTAATTATTTTAATAGTCCACAGATATAATCCTGCAACATCAGGCATTGTACCAAAAACAAGAACAACCCCTACACAGAACAAAGTTTCATTTGCTCTCAAATAGCAGTATTGTAGCACTAAAGGCCAGAAGACAACATGGCAAGTGCTAAACATTTTTGAACAAAATCAAGTGGACTCAAGAATTTTATTGGGACTTTGTGGGTAAGATGTATTTTTCTTCTACTTTTCTGCATTTTCCAATTTTTTAAATATCAAGCATATATTTACTTATGATAAAACCTTAGTTTTAAAATAATAGGAAAGGAAGTAGGGGCATAATACTTAGTGCATGTTCAACCAATGCCATTGTTTAACATAATCTATTGTGAAGCAACACTTTCAATTATATTAGTCAGCAGAGCATGAATTCTGAGTGCATTAAACATGTTTAGGATTGATCACTCCTTAAAGGTTATGAATGCTTAGATTAAAGGTTAAGCCTTATATCCTAGTTTTTCAATCACTGCAGTGGTTTAAACCAGTCAACTATCAATGACAACAGAGTAGAAATCCTTTGCCTGCCACACTTGATCTTTATCGACTGTGTCCATCATATAAGTAGAATCTTTATTAAATGTGTAGCAATATCCTGTCTTCCACATTTTGACTTTCATTGAGTGTGTCCATCATGCATAGCACATTCCACCAGGTGCCAGGTGGGATTAAAAGATAAATAAGATAAATTCCTATAATCAAGTTGTACAAAATCTGAAAAACCATATTAAACAACCTCTCTTAGAATCAATATATTACTTAAATCACTGTGGTTTTCCAACAAGAGACAAAATGGATTTATAACATCTCTCAAGAGTACTGACAGTAAATTAGAGTTGGTGTTTCATACACATGCAAATTATATTGCTCCTCTGACGCTGGACTTAATAAATTTTTAGCGCTCCTCAGGGAAAACAAAGGATGAAATAATCCATATTTACTCATAAATATTTCGCACTCCTTTTCAACCGAGAACGACCCTTTATTGTCATATTTTATGGGAACATGATTATTTATTAGTTTCAATTTATAATCTTTTCATTTCAACAAGCTGAAAAACTCGGCCATAAATGTTTTTTGACTTACATCCATGTTAAAGCAAGCCTTAAATATTTATTTTATCTTTTTAGAAGACAGCAATTTAGTCTTTTGGAGAACAGTTTCCTATGGAGTAGACAATGTAAGAACCTGCTCTGGTTCTCATTTTTGATTAATTAGACTTTCCCCAAATATATACTTTCTGTCAATCTCAAAATTGTGATAGTATCTGTACTAAAAATAAAATAAATCTGATGTTAAGTGTAGGAGTCTCATTGTTTGAACCTTTTTCTCAGAAAATATACTATCACAAAAGTTAAAGTACTGTGATGTTGTGGCATAGCTAATTATTATTAAGAAGCCACAAAGGAATCCTTACGAGTGTGTAAAGAAATGCATAATTCAGGTATAGTTGCAAAAATGTGCAAGTCCTTCTGCAGAGTACACAGGAGGAATAAGAATCAAGCCCAATAGTTAGTATCTAACACTATAAAACATTAATGATGGAACATTAAATTTACAAAAGGCTTTACATTTTACATTGGTCTTTCACTTTGGCCTCAATTGTAGAAAGGTTTGCAATACAAAACATACAAAAAGTATTCTCTGTCCTTATAATTAGATTTAAACTAGATCTATAAACTATTACTCTCTCTATATTACTCAACCTGAAACAGAAGGGGTTTCTTCCGATTGCAGCTTTTCATGTAACTCCAGATGTCCCAATTATAAGACACACCATAATTTTATGCACCACTAATAAAGAAATAGTAATAGCTACACAAATTTAATGTCACTAATGTTAAGGTGCATCTGAGTTTTAGAGATATTCAAATGTGGGTAGGGAAGTGTTTTAGAATTAATAAAATATGGTATAGGTTTCATAGGACAACACCTCAAGTATTTAAATCCATTGAAGATGAGCTAGAGGAGAAGTCTGAATAAGGAAGGATTGTCATTCAGGACAACTTTGTACATCGTTCAGTTAGGAGGTATGAACTCTGAAATACTGCTCTATTTTGAGAATTACCTGGGTTGACTTCCTAATTTATTAATCTGACTCTTAACTATGCCTATTCATTGCATCAGCAATCTTTTTTTCCCCCTAAGAAATAGCTCTGCTCTCAGATTTCTTCCATTTCTTAGAAGCCTGGTCTCGTTTTAGTCATGTCATTGCCCTTGAATCTCAGTGATTCCAGTTTTCCCCTTTCTTTTAGATCTCCTTTGTTCAATTTGCAGATTCTCTTCACTTTTCCTTTTTTTTTTTTTTGTAGATTTAAATAAGAATCTGGACTGGGATGTGATTTAAGCAAATTCATATTTATAGATGGATTCAGTATTGTTAGCTGGTAAATATAAACAGTGGAGGCTCCCTGGGCTCACATGACCTTGCAGTGGTGAATGGGGGCTTCCCTTGTGGGTGCTGGAGCCAAGAGCAGACTGGGAAACAGAACTCCTTACCCTAATCCAGAGAGCTGGGCAATGCGGGGTTGGGAGCGAGTGCATTGCCTAAGGATGCCAAGGGCATGTGGTGGGGTAGGTTGCCAGGTTCAGAAAAAAACGACAAATAAACCCACAAACAAATTAGGATATTCAGTTAAATTTGAATTTCACAAAAAAATCAACATATAATTTTTAGTATAATTAGGTCTCAAATTTGGTCTGGGATTTATACTAAAAAGTTATTTGTTGTTTATCTAAAATTACTATTTAATTGAGTGTCCCTGGGAGGGGGCGAATACTGTATTCGAAAGTTCACGGGCGGGGATTCTCAAGTCGTTCACATTCTCAAGTTGCTCCCCTCCTATCTTTGCTTCAATAGCTTTCTCTTCCAACCCTACTTGTGAAGCCTTAGGAAGCTGCCTGTGCAGCAGCTGTAGGAAGTAGGACAGCTGGTCACAAGGAGTTGGCAAGAGTGGAGGTGAGCTGAGGTACCGTTCGGTTTGTGGTTTCCCTGTATGCAGTGCGGTATCTTTAGGTTCTGCCTGAGGTACTGTCCCCTTTTCTATGGGCCTGACTACGCCCTTCGAGATTTCAGTGTAGCAAATCCCCACTTTCTCTAGCATGCTGCTATTCCAAAGTGAAGGTTGGAGAAGGATGGGTAAGTTAGCTAACTGCTCCTACTGCAGGACACTGGCGTGGTTCCCTCAGTCGCAGTGATCGAGGGTATCTAAGCCCCCACTCTCATCATCACACTCCCCCTGGCACCCAGTCTTGGCCACTTAAAATCTGAGGTTTGGGGTAACCTGTCCATTTCCTTCCCAGGCAGGCCCTCCCTTTACTTGTTCAGAAAACAAACATAAAGGGCAGAGTTCATCACGATGTGTTCGCTTGAACTTAGAAGTCTGACTTTGAACTTCCTGTGATTTTTTTTTTTCTCTTTCTGTGGTCTGTGGCCTATGAAATCAAAAGAAACAAAGAACTTACTGGTCCGTTAGAGTTTAAGGCAAGGAACTCAAGCAAGACGATCAATAAACAATGTGAACTGGTAGTCTGCATACCTTTGCAGGAGGTCTCTGAACTGGACCACAAACCACTGGGCTGACACAAGAGAATGCTGCTTCCCACAAGGTCAAATCCAGGGTGACATCGGACCCCACAGGCTGCATTGAAGTGGTTGTGGCAAGTGTTTTGGATAAAGTAACCGTTTTCTGGAGGCCTCAGGGAAGGGCAGTGGACAACTAACATTTATAAAAATAAAATTAAAAAGCAAAGTTAGCCTTTGTCTATGAAGCACCAAGTCCCACACCCGCCCACCTTTTTTGGTTTAAGAGGACATTTTATACATACAACAGATGACCCACAGCATCCCCATTTATATGCATTTGAATTTCTAAGTGTATATTTGGAAGAACTCGTATATCTCACTTCAATTAGGTATTTCCTTTCACTTAAATTTTAAAAACTATTTTTTTTTAATAAATTTTTATTAATGGTAATGGGATGACATTAATAAATCAGGGTACATATATTCAAAGAAAACATGTCTAGGTTATTTTGTCATCAAATTATGTTGCAAACCCCTCGCCCAAAGTCAGATTATCCTCCGTCACCCTCTATCTAGTTCTCTGTGCCCCTCCCCCTCCCCCTAACTCTCTCCCTCCCTCCCTCCCATGTCCTCCCTCCCCCCCCCCCCACCCTTGGTAACCACCACACTCTTGTCCATGTCTCTTAGTCTCATTTTTATGTCCCACCAATGTATGGAATCATGTAGTTCTTGTTTTTTTCTGATTTACTTATTTCACTCCTTATAATGTTATCAAGATCCCACCATTTTGCTGTAAATGATCTGATGTCATCATTTCTTATGGCTGAGTAGTATTCCATAGTGTATATGTGCCACATCTTCTTTATCCAGTCTTCTATTGAAGGGCTTTTTGGTTGTTTCCATGTCTTGGCCACTGTGAACAGTGCTGCAATGAACATGGGGCTACATGTGTCTTCACGTATCAATGTTTCTGAGGTTTTGGGGTATATACCCAGTAGAGGGATTGCTGGGTCATAAGGTAGTTCTATTTGCAGTTTTTTGAGGAACCACCATACTTTCCTCCATAATGGTTGTACTACTTTACAGTCCCACCAACAGTGAATGAGGGTTCCTTTTTCTCCACAGCCTCTCCAACATTTGCTATTACCCGTCTTGTTGATAATAGCTAATCTAACAGGAGTGAGGTGGTATCTCATTGTAGTTTTGATTTGCATTACTCTAATAACTAATGAAGCTGAGCATCTTTTCATATATCTGTTGGCCATTTGTATCTCTTCCTGGGAGAAGTGTCTGTTCATATCCTCTTCCCATTTTTTTATTGGATTGTTTGTTTGTTTGTTTGTTGTTGAGTTTTATGAGTTCTTTGTAAATTTTGGATATTAGGCCCTTATCTGAGCTGTCGTTTGAAAATATCAGTTCCCATATAGTTGGCTGTCTGTTTATTTTGATATCAGTTTCTCTTGCTGAGCAAAACCTTTTAATTCTGATGTAGTCCCATTCATTTATCTTTGCCTTCACTTCTCTTGCCATTGGAGTCAAGTTCATAAAATGTTCTTTAAAACCCAGGTCCATGATTTTAGTACCTATGTCTTCTTCTATGTACTTTATTGTTTCAGGTCTTATATTTAGGTCTTTGATCCATTTTGAATTAATTTTAGTACACGGGGACAGGCTGTAGTCGAGTTTCATTCTTTTGCATGTGGCTTTCCAGTTTTCCCAACACCATTTGTTGAAGAGGCTTTCTTTTCTCCATTGTGTGTTGTTGGCCCCTTTATCAAAGATTATTTGACCATATATATGTGGTTTTATTTCTGGGCTTTCTATTCTGTTCCATTGGTCTGAGTGTCTATTTTTTTGCCAATACCATGCTGTTTTGATTATCGTGGCCCTATAATATAGTTTAAAGTCAGGTATTGTAATGCCCCCAGCTTCATTCTTTTTCCTTAGGATTGTTTTGGCTATTCGGGGTTTTTTATAGTTCCATATAAATCTGATGATTTTTTGTTCCATTTCTTTAAAAAATCTCATAGGGATTTTGATGGGAATTGCATTAAATTTGTATATTGCTTTGGGTAATATGGCCATTTTGATTATATTTATTCTTCCTATCCAAGAACAAGGAATATTTTTCCATCTCATTGTATCTTTTTCAATTTCCCTTAACAATGCTTTGTAATTTTCATTATATAGGTCCTTTACGTTCTTTGTTATGTTTATTCCTAGGTATTTTATTTTTTTTGTTGCAATCGTGAAGGGGATTATTTTTTTGAGTTCGTTTTCTAATATTTCATTGTTGGCATATAGAAAGGCTATGGACTTTTGTATGTTAATTTTGTATCCTGCGACCTTACTGTATTGGTTTATTGTTTCTAATAATCTTTTTGTGGAGTCCTTCGGGTTTTCGATGTATAGGATCATATCATCAGCAAAAAGTGATAGCTTTACTTCTTCTTTTCCGATATGGATGCCTTTTATTTCTTTGTCTTGTCTGATTGCTCTGGCCAGAACTTCTAGCACCACGTTGAATAAGAGTGGAGAGAGTGGACAACCCTGTCTTGTTCCTGATTTAAGGTAGAAAGTCCTCAGTTTTATGCCGTTTAATATGATGTTGGCTGATGGTTTATCATATATGGCCTTTATCATGTTGAGATATTTTCCTTCTATACCCATTTTGTTGAGAGTCTTAAACATAAAATTGTGTTGTATTTTATCAAAAGCCTTTTCTGCATCTATTGATAAGATCATGTGGTTTTTGTTCTTTGTTTTGTTGATATGGTGTATTACGTTGACCGTTTTGCGTATGTTGAACCATCCTTGAGATTCTGGGATGAATCCCATTTGATCATGATGTATTATTTTTTTAATATGTTGTTGTATTCGGTTTGCCAGTATTTTGTTTAGTATTTTAGCATCTGTATTCATTAGAGATATTGGTCTGTAGTTTTCTTTCTTTGTGCCATCCTTGCCAGGTTTTGGTATGAGGGTTATGTTGGCCTCATAAAATGTGTTTGGAAATATTGCTTCTTCTTCAATTTTTTGGAAGACTTTGAGTAGAATAGGAACCAAGTCTTCTTTGAATGTTTGATAGAATTCACTAGTATAACCATCTGGGCCTGGACTTTTATTTTTGGGGAGATTTTTAATAGTTTTTTCTATTTCCTCCCTGCTGATTGGTCTGTTTAGGCTTTCTGCTTCTTCATGACTCAGTTTAGGAAGGTTGTATTGTTCTAGGAATTTATCCATTTCTTCTAGATTGTTGTATTTGGTGGCATATAATTTTTCATAGTATTCTACAATAATTCTTTGTATATCTATGATGTCTGTGGTGATCTCTCCTCTTTCATTTTGGATTTTATTTATTTGAGTCCTGTGTCTTTTTTCCTTGGTGAGTCTTGCCAAGGGTTTGTCAATTTTGTTGATCTTTTCAAAGAACCAGCTCCTTGTTTTATTGATTTTTTCTATAGTTTTTCTGTTCTCTATTTCATTTATTTCTGCTCTGATTTTTATTATCTCCTTTCTTCGGCTGGTTTTGGGTTGTCTTTGTTCTTTTTTTTCTAGTTCCTTAAGGTGTGAAGTTAAGTGGTTTACTTGGGCTCTCTCTTGTTTGTTCATATAGGCCTGAAGTGATATGAACTTTCCTCTTATTACTGCTTTTGCTGCATCCCAGAGATTCTGATATGTCGTATTTTCATTTTCATTTGTCTGTATATATCTTTTGATTTCTGCACTTATTTCTTCTTTGACCCATTCATTTTTTAGAAGTATGTTGTTTAGTTTCCACATTTTTGTGGGTTTTTCCCCCTCTTTTTTGCAGTTGAATTCTAGTTTCAAGGCTTTATGATCAGAAAATATGCTTGGTACAATTTCAATTTTTCTAAATTTGCTGATATTGTCTTTGTGGCCCAACATATGGTCAATTCTTGAGAATGTTCCATGTACACTAGAGAAAAATGTATACTCTGTCGCTTTGGGATGAAGTGTCCTGTAGATGTCTATCATATCCAGGTGTTCTAGTATTTCGTTTAAGGCCACTATATCTTTATTGATTCTCTGTTTGGATGACCGATCTAGAGCCGTCAGCAGTGTATTGAGGTCTCCAAGTATGATTGTATTTTTGTTAGTTTTTGTTTTAAGGTCAATAAGTAGCTGTCTTATATATTTTGGTGCTCCTTGGTTTGGTGCATATATATTAAGGATTGTTATGTCTTCTTGATTCAACTTCCCCTTAATCATTATGAAATGACCATTTTTGTCTCTGAGTACTTTTTCTGTCTTGTAGTCAGCATTATTAGATATGAGTATTGCTACACCTGCTTTTTTTTGGGTGTTGTTTGCTTGGAGTATTGTTTTCCAGCCTTTCACTTTGAATTTGTTTTTATCCTTGTTGCTTAGATGTGTTTCTTGTAGGCAGCATATAGTTGGATTTTCTTTTTTAATCCATTCTGCTACTCTGTGTCTTTTTATTGGTAAGTTTAATCCATTTACATTTAGTGTAATTATTGACACTTGTGGGTTCCCTACTGCCATTTTATAAATTGCTTTCTGTTAGTTTTGTATCTAGTTTGATTCTTCTCTTTTGTTTTTCTATCATTTGTTTTTGTTTGTTTGTGTTCCATACTTCTTTCCTCTGTTGCTACCTTTTTTAAGTCAAGTGTTTTTGTGGTGGTTTTTTTAAGGGTGGTTACCATTAAGTAATGAAAAGGGTACCTACCATATTCATTGTAGTACCCTATCTTATAAGTATTTCTGCACTTCATCGTCCTTTGCTACTGTTAATCTCCATCCTCTCCCCCCTTTTCTTCCTTTGTTGCCACAGTTTAAGTTTGGTTTTATTGTGTTCTTGGTGGAGCTGTTACTTGTGGTGTTGTTTTCTTTTGTTCTTTGAATCTGGTTGGAAAACCCCCTTTAGTATTTCCTGGAGTGGGGGCTTTCTGTTGATAAATTCTCTCATCTTTTCTGTATTTGTGAATGTTTTTATATCTCCTTCATACTTGAAGGATAGCTTTGATGGGTATAGTATTCTTGGCTGAAAGTTCCTCTCTTTCAGGGCTTTAAATATTGGGGTCCACTCTCTTCTAGCTTGTAGAGTTTCTGCTGAGAAATCTGATGATAATCTAATAGGCCTTCCTTTATATGTTGTACTCTTCTTTTCCCTGGCTGCCTTGAGAATTTTTTCTTTGTCATTGGTTTGTGTCATCTTTATTATGATGTGCCTTGGAGTGGGTTTGTTGGGGTTAAGAAAACTTGGTGTTCTGTTTGCTTCTTGAATTTGAGGCTTTAGTTCCTTCCACAGGCTTGGGAAGTTCTCGTCTATTATTTGTTTGAGTATATTCTCCATTCCATTTTCTTTCTCTTCTCCCTCTAATATACCTATTATTCTTATGTTATTCTTTCTGATGGAGTCAGACAATTCCTGTAGGGCTTTCTCGTTTTTTATTATTTTTGAGTCTCTTTCTTCTTCTCTCTGTTGTGCCTCAAGTTGTTTGTCTTCTATTTCACTAATCCTATCTTCAATCTGGGCTGTTCTGTTAGCTAAGCTTGTTACCCTCGTTTTTCAGCTCGTGAATTGAGTTTTTCATTTCTGTTTGATTTGTTTTTATAGTTTCAATTTCCTTGGTAATATATTCTTTGTGTTCATTGAGTTGTTTTCTGATCTCCCTATATTGCCTTTCTGTGTTTTCTTGTATATCTCTGAGTATTTTTAAGATTTCTATTTTAAATTCTCTGTCATTTAGCTCCAAGGCTTCCAATATGTTAAGTCTTTTCTCCATAGATTTTTCCACATCTATTTGTGTTACCTCTCTTTCTTTTGTATCCATAATATTCGATTTCCTCTTTCTTATCGGCATCTGAGGGTGGTCTTATTGATAGCACTAATTAGAATTAATAAAGAGTAAAAAGCAAAAAAAAAAAAAAAAAAGGTAAAACACCCCACAAAAAAAACCAGTAATAATTTATTATTTCCCCCTTTTTTTCTCTCTTCTCTTTCCCTCCTCTCCCCTACTCAGGGAAATATCGTGCCTATAATGGAGGGCCTGATTTGGGGTGAAGAGTTCAAGGGGCAAAAAAAGGGAGTAGGGACCTACTAAATGCAAAAAAAAAAAAAAAAGGAAGAAAATCTTAGACAAGCATAAGATGATTTGCTTGTAAGTGATGGTCAACTAAGAGATATAATGAGAAGGATAAGAGGGAACCAGAAAAAAGGACCAAAAAAGAATAATAAAGAAGAAAAAATAAAAATAATAAGTAAAAATCTGTTGTATTAAGTGGAGCGAAGACTAAATACAATGGAGACCTTGGGTTGGGAGGACCCAAAATGCCACAAAAATAAACAAACAAGAAAAAAAAATAAAAACAAAAGCAAAAAAGAGAAATAAAGCCAAAAAAAAGCCTTGAGTCCCAAATTAACTAATTTGTTCGTGATTGAGGATTATATAGGAGGAAAGTAAAATGAGAAAAGAAAAAACGAATAGAAAGGAAAAAATAAGAAAAAGAGAAAAATGAAGGAAGAAATAAAATAGGAAGAGAAAAAAACAAAATAAAACAAGACAAAAAAAAACAAAAAACAAAAGAGGAGAGAGTGAGAGTTAAGTGTTTTGGAGTATAACCTTAAAGGAGGGTGAGGATGAAGAAGAAAAATAAAATGCAATACTCATGGGTAGTGTAGTTCAAGAAAGGGGAAGCATAAGATGGGCAGAGAATAGAAGGACCAAGGTGGAGGAAATAAAGGCAAAAAGATAGAAGAAACAAACAACAACAACAACAACAAAAAAATTAGTGGATCAAGTTGTAAAGTCTGTGGGTTTTTCTTGATTTTGAGAGGTTAACTTCTTCCTTTTTCTTTTCTCTCCCTCTTCCTGGTCGGTGACTCTGTACCCCAGGCTCTGCCCCTGTGTCACTCTTAGGTAGGGATTTGCAGTTGATGGGATTCTATGGCAATGTCATATAATTGGCTTTAGTCTTGCTGGAAGTCAAGGCTTGTTGGCGTTTGCAGGGTCCAACGATGAGAGAGTTTGCTTTCCTGGATTCTCTCTCCTAGTCCCCCCTTTCTGAATTAGCAGCCTGGTGATCCAGCTATAAGGCTGCAACTGCTTCTGCCTGGGGAGTAAGAGGCTCAAAGAGCTGGGAAATCCCCACTCTATCCTCACTCAGTGCAAGGCTTTGGGAAAGGCTCTGACAGTCAGGGCCTCCAGTGTAATCAGGTGGGGGTGGGAGTCAGTTGTTGTCAAGGTGACTGTTCAGCGCCTATCATTTAGTTCGACCTCTCAACCCAGGCTTTCCACACTTTGTAGCCTGTTTTTGCAGGGAAGAAGAGGCACTAGTCTCTGCTTACGACTAGTGTAGTATAGACCTTATTATCTGCCAAGTCCTTCTTGTTAGCGTTTATCCCTGAATATGGAGGCTCTATCAATCAGAAGTTGCCCCCGCCCCTTTAGCGAGAGGCACTAAAAAATATCACGCCTCTTGTCTTGGATCGCTGAACTGAGAGAGATCTTATCAATTAGAACCGAGGGTGCGCAGATTTTATGGGTTAAGCTAATTTCAGTGATTGGGTCGCAGCTGTGCTTCCGAAGGTATTTTAGGCTGCCTGCACGCGCCCCTCCCCCAACGCTTGATTGTTAGCTTGAATGGCTGGGTGAGGTGCCCCGCCCACGGAGAGAATCTCCCAAGCCTCTCCCGCTCGCCCCGCTGCTGGCGGCTGGACCGCACCAGGCGCAGGATAATGGAGCCCCCTGGGTGTGCGGGCCAGCAGGGTGCCCTGGGCGCGTGGAATGCCCAAGGCACGCGCGCGAATGGGGCGCTCCAGGCACCGGTGGCCGGCGACCCCCACTCGCAGTGTGCGGGCCGCTGGGAACGTCAGCGGTGCTCAACTGGACCAGGGGCGCGCGCGGCTGCTCGCGGCTCGTGGCGGCCGCTCGCGGCGGCGGCTCGCTTTGGCCGCTCGCGGTTCCCAAGTATATGGGCTGACTCACCACAGGCGCACTTCCTTGTGGTTTGAAAGAACGTCCCTGTGGTAGATTCCTCCACACCCTCGTCTCTCAGATTCAAGTGATAACAGTCCTTTCGCTATCAGTTTGTGTGGAACTCCGGAATGCTCCGAGGATAGATTTTTCTGTTTCTAGTTGATAAATTTGTTGTGATTTGGGGGAGAGCTGTCGGACGCGCTGCTCACGGCGCCATTTCCGTGACGTCACTCCTTAAAAACTATTTTTATTTTGCTTTAAACATTCTTTTATTTTGATATATATGGGGACACAAGACTTTCTAGTTCTTGACTTTCCTATGTCATTAGCGATTTCCTTCTTAATTAAGACGGCATGAAATAAAAACCAAATAAGCCCAGCAAAGTGTATCTGCCACACCAGAGCTTTTTGCACATATTATAGGTTAATTAAATGCTTCGAATTTTTGATATGAATAACACTGAGACACTTTACTTACAAAAACATTTTCTTGAAATGGATTTAACTATCAACCAGGCCCACACTCGCTCTAGTTCCCTAAATGTGTGGTTAAATTTGTGGCTCTTTTCTCTTAGATTCATTTTATTTCTTTTCTTAGTAGTAAATCTTTCTGGTTTCATAGTTCTACTGCTCCTGGCTCAGATCCTCTTTTTCTGGAGTAAGAAGATATGGTTGCGTTCAGTGGTAAAATATGCTACTTAGTCAGAGCAAAGACTTCCCCCCTAAAATGATTAGAGAAAACTAAAGATCATTTAAATCAGAGGTCTCAAACTCGTGGCCCGCAGACTAATCCATGAAGTTTGATTAGTCTGCGGGCCGCACAAAATTGGTGGGCGGGCTGCATGGCCGTGAGTTTGAGACCCCTGATTTAAATGAATTGGATGAAAACACCAGCATCATTTTCCTCGAAGAGAGCCACTGTTACAGTTCCGATCTGCCAGTTGGGGGAGGAGGCTTACCTTCGCAGGTCTGGCCGGAAGCCCTATAGCCCTCCTTGCAGACACAGTCTTCGGGGGAAGTACTTCCGGGTGGAGAGGTGTGATTTTCATCAGGACATGGGAGGCACGTGCTGATTCCTCCTGGCACACCTTCTGGTTTGTATGTCCCGGATGGGCAAGCTGTGGGCAGGCGAGGAAGTCCATTTTATGTGGTACATCAATTGATAGTTAACAACATTTTTGAGACGAATTAAGGGGGGGAGAAACCAAACAATAACTTTTCATAGTAAAAATCATATAATTCAAGCAAGGATAGAAACCAAGTTATTTTTTAAAGAATGATGTCATTGTTATTTATAGGTTACGAAGTGGCCTCGTCTGTAACACAAGTGGTTACACATTACAACACAACACAGCATGGTATGTCTGGGCTTCTTGTGTGAAAACTCAAAATAGCAATGCATACTAGGGGGTTAAAGGGAATGAATGATACTGGCTGCATAAAAATATCTTCATCAGTGTGGTACGCTCCATAGTCCATTGCCCCCACCTGTGTAGCTTCACCCCCCCCCCCCACACACACACCCAGTGCCCTCGCCCAGCAGAGGAGAATAACTGGATATGCAAAAAGCACTCAGCCCATACTTCCTGTTCCACAAAGAACAATGGAAACTAAAGGGACTGAGGAAAATGAACTGATGTGATCTAGGCTCTTTGGAGAAAAAAGAATTAAGAACCGGTTTTTCCCAGGCTCAAGAAAAAAACAGATGTAAAGCAGGATCTAATTGACCTTGCTTCCTAACCACTGTCTGCGCTGACAATGTGGCTTTGAATTTGTAACCTATTCTTTCTGGAGTTACACATCTGTAAAATAACTCAAGGTCAAGAACTCAATAATAAAGAAATTGTGGAGTAAAGAGACTTGCAGTGCTCAGTTAGGTCAATTAAATGTAGCATAGTCAAGTATGCATTTGATTATTTAAAAACAATAGCAAACCAAGTAATATGCAGTTATGTGCTGACATTTGACATAAACTATTTCAGTGAGTCCTCACAGTTTTAATAATGTTAATTATTAATATTGCTGTTACAGAATGCATTCACTGAATTGTATTGTCTATTTTAAAGATGAGAAAATGGAGGCTTAAAAACATGATGTCTTAAGTTACTCAGTAACTAACAAATCTAGAATTGTTTTTTAGACTATAACATTGATTTATCGGTGAATTTTTACGACAAATATTCAAAATGACATTTATCTTATTATTAATTATCAAGTCAAATATTTTTAAATGGTAGCACACTTCCCCTTCCTGTTGTCATCTGTTTAAGGCCTATTTCTGGGAAGATAAGCTCTGGCTTCCTAGCTTTTAAAAGACTTTATTTTTTAGGTTTACAACAAAATTGAGGGGAAGGTTAGAGTTGGAAGTTAAAGCAAATATGAAGCACTTACTATGTCTCAATGACTAGTCTATATACATTATAATTATCTTTTGAATCTTCTTAGGAACCTATGATATAATAAATCTCGTTTTATAGATGAGAAAACTAAGGCACTAGGAGGTTAAACCACTGCTAAAGTTACACAGTGAGTAAGTGGCAAAGCTGGGATTTGAACCCAGATTACTTAGATCCAGAAGCAATGTTCTTTGCTACTGCATGTATTTGTCTCAAACCCAGGTCTCCTAGATGCCAAAGTCCTTGTTTGAACCACTATAAGGTGCTAAAAATATAAATGATCATTATTGAGAGACAAGATTCATAACATAATGTAGTTGCTATAAAAATGACCATACTTCCAAAATTCTTGATTATATTTAAAAACAGAAGATAAGATTTTCTGGTCCTGGCTGGCTGGCTCAGTGGTAGAGAATTGGCCCAGTGTGTGGATGTCCTGGGTTCAATTCTCAGTCAGGGCACACAGGAGAAGTGATCATCTGCTTTTCCAGCCCACCCCCTCTCACTTCTCTCTATCTCTATCTCTATCTCTATCTTTATCTCTATCACTCCTCCTCCTACAGCCATGGCTCAGTTGGAGCAAGTTAGCCCCAGGCACTGAGGATGGCTCTATGGCCTTGCCTCAGGCACTAAAATAGCTTTGTTGCCAAGCAACGGAGCAATGGCCCCAGTTGGGCAGAGCATTGTCTGCTTGGGGCTTGTGGGGTGGATACTGATTGGGGCACATGAAAAGTCTGTCTCTCTGCCTCCCTGCTTCTCACTTAAGGGAAAAAAAAGAAGATAACATTTTTCCATGATATATAGTAGAATATTCCAGAATTGGCTAGATCAATGACTATTTAAGAATGAGAGAAATATATAAAAAATAATTTTAATGCTATATGAAAGATACTTCAGCAGAAAAGGACCATTACTTCAAAGTGTCATATTTTAAATATTGAATATTATTGAATTATTTATATTACTGAATATTTCTAGAAAAGGTTCAGTAAATTTTTTTGCAGATCTTCAAGAAAATGCAAGACAACATGGGCTCCTTTAAACAGAAGTCAGCAGCTATAGGAGAAAATGATTAAAATAAACGCATAAATGAAAGAGAAACTATAAATTATAACAGCAAAACTAAAACTGTCATTGGACACAGTAAAAATAAGCCACAAAGACCCAGAACAACAGATCTGAGTAGACCAAGGAGAAGTAACAGTCGTGATCTTAGTGCAAGTATATAGTCCTTACTAGAAACTTTAGAGCAAAAAAAAAAACAAAACAAAAAAAACCCTCACCAAATCCCAGGCAAATTTAATAAAAAGTGACTCACACCCAGGATAAAGCAAAGCATTCCAAGCATCTAGGTAAGAAAAACAAGATACTACAAATAGGAAGATCAAACTGATATTTCCTTTCTCCCATACAAAAGCAAATGCCAGGAAAAACAATATAAAAAGATATACAGGTACTTGGGGAAAATATTAATAAACCCCAAATTCCATATCTGATCAAATTATTCATAAATATGAGAGAAAGGAAGGACATTCAAGGTTGTGTATGGTTCTGGAAGCAAAGATGTACTTCACTGACTAAAAATAAAATAAAAGACTCAGGTGTGGAAAAAATGGCATTTAATAAATTGTTGAGATTAACTAACTAGTGGAACATATAGTCTATTGCTAAATCTCTCATTAACATAATTGTGAAAATGAATATCAAATAAAGCCCCTTATTATAAAGAAAGATATATGATATAAGGAAGGAAAGAATAATCTTTGTATAATATAAAGGAGAAAGGTTTAAAATATGAGAGAAACTAGGAGATGGTGAGCAGAGGAAGGTAAAGTTCTCAGTTCTATTCATATATGATACATCCATAGGATAAATGCAAAGAAAAACATCACTTCAAAGTTACACATAAAAAAGACACATAGCTCTGAACAGAAAAAGAATGCATTACCTCCAAATCAGAGGAGGGGGGAAGAAAACAAAGAACAAGGGTAGAAAAACATTGGAAAAGAAAAGAAATAGCAGCAAGAATGATAACCAAAACAGCATCAACTAAGGTAACGGTAGTAGTATCAAACTCATCAGTCATCATGTCTGTGCCCTAGACCACAGGATCCTTACCTCTGCTCTGGCACAGATCACACTGTATGTAACGTAAGCACTGTCTCCTCTCTGTGACCAACTTGTTCTTCCTTGTAAATTCAGTCTTCTGATTATCTGACCTAGCCATTACCCACCTCAGTGCCTGAGCCAGTAGTCACTCAATCAGAGAAGGGCAAGAGAGAGCAAGCTCTGTTGGAAGGTGGAGGGTGGGCTTAGTTGGAGGGAGGACTGAATTCAGGGAAACTAACAATAGCGTGAAGTGAAAGGACATTAGACTTGGACTCAGGACAACCGAGTTGCAATCTTGGCTCTTCTTCTAACAAGCTATGGGTCACTGGCAAATGACTTTGTTTTCTTTTCCTACAAAATACAGAAGTTACAATTCAGACATGTCTATGACATTTCCAATGCTAACACTGGACCATTCTATAAATAGAATAATACTGAAAAGTAAGTTAAAAAAAAACTTTCCATATTAACTGTCAGATTATGTCTGCAGATTTTATCATTTGTTTTAAAATAATATTACATAAAAAGAAACTAATCTTAACACTATTACTCTCCAAAACCTTTCGAGTAATAAAGAGTTTACAACACTGGAGAACAGTGTTTTGGATAAAAATATACAAAAAAGTACGTTTGGAAATATATTGTGAAATCCGTAATGATAATGGAAAACAGATTTTTAGAACTATTTAAAGGCATTGCACAATTCTGGCGGGAGAGGTGTAATCAACCTCTTTGAATCCCAAGGGGGAAAGTTCCTCATCTAAAACCAGGCAAAAGTTGAAAAGACGAAACAGACCGTGGTTTGAACAAGTTTCACAAGGGAGGTTAAAAGGCTAGGGTATGTTCTTTTTAATATGAAATGTTTCCTTCCTGGAAATGAACCAAATATTATTTCTTAATTGCTGTATGTGTTGTTAAAATAAGCACTTTCTCTTTTCAGAAATGTGTTGGCTGTTACCAGCTACTATTACTGGCAGTGCGATTCTTGAAGTTATCATGTGCTAACGTTGGACTTTTCTTCAGCCGGTAACTCAGTTCTTTGACTGAAGTAAATTAAACCATCAACCAGTTTGGAATTTGTAAAAATACAAAGAAGTCTTCATTTTCACCTCACCCGTCTTATCCACTCAAGATCAATCTCTTAGACGGTTATTTTAGTTCATTTTAATTATGTTATACAACAACTTACATTTCATAAAATTACTTTCTATTTGTAATCTAAGACTAGTTTTTAAAAACCTCTATAAATATTAAGAGCCTTTGTTCCTTGCACAAAGTACCAGTCGCATCAGCTGCATGCAGACCGCGCCCTACACGACTCCAAGGATGCTTATTCATGTAGATTACCATGGTATCCAGGAGTTGTGCAACCCAAAAGCCCTAGTTCCTGGTATATCTAAGGAGGCCACTAAGCAAGTATCTGGGCTCCCAGAAAAAGACTCTTTATTAATACAATATTATGCTTCTTCTCAACTTTATGGATTTGTTTTGAATAACAAAATCTGCTCCCACAAATATTTGTGCAAGGACATTGAGCACAGGCATCCATGGTACAAGAAGAGAACCACTTCCGAACAAATATAATATAAAACAGGCACCTACACATACATACAAGCAACTTTTAAAAAAAAATTAGCCGAGATACTTTCTATATTTTCGTCAATGAATTAGACGAGGAGACTTGTAACTTGCCATGGATTCTGCACATCCGATTCTGTGTGAAATGAATTAGCATCCTGCCAATCTCTCGGCAGTTGCTTAGCGCATTTGGCTGGAACACAGACGAGTGGGACAACGCTGTGAATCTGAGCAACTGTTCGGTGCCATGGCAGCAAATGGCACCCTCGCTGCAGGACACCATGTTCAAAGGCAAACACCTGCTCAGACTGGAAAGGAGATTACTGATGGATTAGGACAAGTCTACCAAAAACCAAAAATCAAACCTCTGAAAAGACTGTGTCCAAAAGAGGATGCATCAGCAAAGTAACTGTCGTATGTGAAGAATTAGTATATGTGCGTGCTCACGCAGGTACCCCCCCACACACACAAACACAGTCTGGCTGAGCACAGAGTACTTGTGCAAATTCTTCCTCATTGAACACTCTGCATTCCTAATTGTCTTAAGGTGTTTTACTGTCTTGATGAGAAATATGAGGTCATCCTGAGTTTTACCATTAAAACTCTGCGGGTAAGTGCTTTTAGAATAGGCCTCTGGAGGTTTTAAAATTTCTTCTTTTTAAAATAGCTAATAACTCAGATTCATTTAAAGACAAAATTAAAATTTACTATAAGCTAAACCACTCTGGTTGAACTTTTCTTTTAATGTTTGGTGTTCAGGTAGATTACAATTTCTTAATTAATCGTATTGTTCCCTTATACCTTTCATCCACTAAAAAAATTTTAGGCAAAATTAAGTTTTCAAACCTATTAGCCTATTGTTATTTTATATTCCCATCTTCAGGGTTAAAAGTCCCTATCTTATAGTACTTTCATTAGCACTGCACATTACAGTTTTTAATATTACCAACTGATCATTATTTAAAAGTGAAGTTCTGTGAACCAGTGCAGCAGAGTTTCGACTAAAACCCACGTGAGATTCAGATCTATGTAGGCCCAACTGAAGTCTATTTGCTTAAAGAACTTGAGAACCTTCTGGGAGAAAACTTCATCCATGGTAGGAATAATAACCCAAGTGCTGCAGCCCAGAAAGTAATGATCATTGACCAATGAGAACAGACATCAGCTGTGGCATCAAGCAGAGTTCTGTATGCCCACTTATCTGACAGCTGCGATCTCTATAGGTGCTGGACTGCATGACAGGCACCTACGAAAGTGGTCAGGTCAGTAAAATGGCATTCAAGGGACTCAGGGCAGCAACTCTTTACCAGCCAGTACACAAGTATGTCAGTTTTGTAAGAGCTTTTACAACTGCACTGATGCATATCTGCTGAATATTCGCTTGTCCTAAGGAAAGAGGAAAATGGCACACATTGGACCTAATAAACACGACTTCAGTGGTTAGAAAGGAAGAAAGATTCTGAGTATAGTCTGGAGTCTGCTGACAAATTTGTTTCCCTTTGGGTCTTATTATAAAGAGTGGTAAGTCACAAGTAAAGTTTCAGACCATTGTTGCCTTTGATATTTTCCTTTTCTCGTCTGCTCTGCCTCCCTTCAGCAAGACTTAAAGGTCTTTGGGGGTTTGGAAATGTGGATTCTATCAGTTGCTGCTTTTATGTCCATTGTTGCTACGCTAATTTAAAACCATTATGTTATGACTTGATTCTGTAACCACCATACCTATCACCTCTTCCCCTAGGTCACTTCATGTTCTGTTATTTCCGGCCATGGTGCCAAATGAAAATTTCTATAACAAGGCTCTGATCATGCCATTTTCCTGCTCAAAAAGCTTCAACGGTTTGCAGTTGCCAAATAAACAAAGGCCATCGCTCTAACCTGGAATTCAAGTCTGGGTGCAATCTGGTCCCTACTCTTTTCCTTCCTGGCCCGGCATCCCACCGCGTTCATAGATGTAGCCTACTTTTCTGTTTGTACAAGCTATTTCCAGTCCCCATCACAAGTCTGCAATTGCCATTGTTCACATACTGCCTCCCATTTCTAACTCCCGATTCTATCTTTCAAGCTCTGTTCAAATCCCATCACCTGCATCATTAAAAGTAATACTTTTGAATAGCTATAGCCTCTGTATACCAGGTATGAGACACCATTATTACTTTCATGTAATATCATTTGCTCAGAACTGGAGTAAGCACAATTCTTGGTTTATGACACATATTCTGGCTTCTTTACAGTGATTACAGCTCTATTCCATAATAAGGCACTCTAAGGAGAGAACTGAACAGCAATCACATTTTCCAAAGTACCTAAAAGATACTTGATAAATAGTCAAAGGAGCCAACAAACATGCTTAAATAATTTCCTTCTGTAATTTCCATGAAACCCAATTAACAATGATCCACTCTGCCTGGCGTTCACTCTAATGAACGCCACTTACTGTGTGGTCTAACTTACTGCACCTTGAAGTACTCCACTTAGCTGGTAATATTTTCCTTTCATGTTCCCATATGAAAATGTTTGGATTATCTTCTGAATAATCGGTGTGTAAATAAAATTGCAAGTGTTTTACTTTCGCAACCATAACACTTTCAACACATTAAATTTCACCGTATCACCACCTTTCTCCCATTTCACAAATTAAACTAGGGAGTGATGCAAAGGAGCTAGTGAGAATCCTCAGATGAGGATTCTGCTAATTATTACTAGTTCCGACACTATCTGAGCATCTCCAAGTTATGTAACCAATCACAGAACCGGATTTCCCATCACGACAACACAGTGATCATGTTTGTATCCAAGTAGTTCTAAAACTAAAATTTCATGACCCTCTGTAGGGATGAAAAGGATATGACAGGTAAAGGGCTCATGGGGACACAGAGAAGAATAAGAACTCTGCCTGTACCCTTACAGCCATTTTAGTCTTCAGTACATGATTTTTTTTTTAAAGCACCATGTTATATGACAACACAGAAGAGGAATGTTATCCAGATTGGAGGCAGGGGTGGGGTGATCAGGTAAGCTTTTTTGGTCAATGTGATTTCAGAGGTGAGACCAGAACCATGGACAGAAGTAAGGGAGGTGTAGAAGCAGGGTAATGACATTCCAGATAGGGGGATCAATATGTGCAGACCCAGAAGCAAGAGAGAGAATGCTGGTAAAAATAAGAGTTCACTCTGGCTGGAGTAGAGAGGAGTGAGGCTAGCAAAATGAGTGCCGGGGCCACATGCAAAGGCTAGGAGTTTATCTGTAAAACACTAAAAGCAATGGCCATGTTTTAAGTTAGGGTATGTGTCTCAAGATCAATTTAGATACCGTTTGGGGAATAATTTTGAAAGACCATAATATTTCATTCTCAAACACATAATGTGATTGACTACTCCCATATATATCTATAGATAAGGATGACTTAAGAACTTTGAGCTGTGATTAAGTAATGCTTTTGCTTAAATTGTATTTATGTTTTTCTCCATAATTCTTATAAAATTCATCATGGGGCATAAGATATGGGATAAACTGACATCACCGTGCTTCCTCAAAGGCTATCCCTAATTAACACATAAAGAGCAGGACCACTATTGGATTGATGAAACCAACATGGAAAAATCTGTCAAGAGAGAAGAAACAAAACACACACAAACAGAGGAATCAGTTTTCAGGAAGATGAAGAGGATATACTTTTCCTTAGTCTTCCTGCTAAAACCCCTAGGAGTTCTATATAAAATAAACATAAAGTGGCATGATAAAAGGGAGACCAGTGAGGGAACTCAAGATCCAAAGACCAACATGATGGTGTGTGTTCCTTGGGCTTCCTTTTTCCTCACATATCCCAGGCTCAGAGCTGAAGAAGCTGGCAATCCCAAAGCTCCAATGGGAATGGATAAAGAAGAAAAAAACCCAAAATACAAACTACCAAAGTACTGCTCTCCCTAGCCAAAGGATGAAGAAAACAACAGCCTAGAATGACAGGACACGTTTAGACAATAACCATTCAACTTTTCTACACTAGCTAAACACAGAAAAAGACTGTGGTCCTAGCTAAACACAGAAAAGGTTGTGGCTCAACCTCAGCTATACCAGGCAGGTGACAAGTGCAGCCTAGAGACTTCCACTGTTGTAAAGCTCTAGTGAGAACCCCCTTGGCTCTGCCCACATGGTATCAGAGAAGGTTAAGTAGAGAAATGGGTCTTTCATGCTGATGGAGGCTACAGAGGAGAGGGTTGTATCTCACTTTCACCTGCACCCTGAAGTATCAAGGGTCCTTCCCCCTCCTCACTGGAGTGATGTCATTGTAAGAGAGTCAGGACTTCCACCAGCACCAAGCAGTAAAGAGGTCTCCCCTCTCATTGTGTCATTGGAGGCCATGTGGGGAGCCATAACAAGGCACTTTTAGCCTTCCCAGCCAGGATGCTATCAGGAGCAGCCTAGCAAAGAGCCAGAACTTCCATCCATACCCAGCAGTAATAAGGATTCCCCTCGTACACATAATTAGTGTCCATGGGAATAAAATGAAGAACCTGGATTCTATGTCCACCCAACAGGAACAAGGTAGTCTCTTCCCTATTCCTCTTCCTCTGCTTAGAGGAATGTTTACATAATATTCTTGTTACATAATTATGGAAATGGAGACCAGATTAGCAGTTACAAGAGGTAAAGTGGGGGCAGCTAGGAGCAGAAGGGGAGTGTTTATGGATGTAAAGAGCATATTATGGATCCTTGTGGTTATGAACCTGTTCTGTATCTTGACTGCATCAATGCCAATATCCTGGTTGGGATATTATACTATAGTTTTGCAAGATGTTACCATTGGGAGAAACTAGGAAAATAACACCAGGATCTCTCTGTATTATTTTTTAAAACTGCTTGTGACACTATAATTACCTCCAAACAAAAAGGCTGTAACAGAAAAACAAACAAAAAAAGCAAAAAGCAGAGAAACACAATTTCAAAGTGCATCCAGAAACATCCAAGGATAGAGAAACTGCATCTTGAAGACTGGGGTATTTTTTTTAAAGCCTCTGCTACTTGGCACATAGACTTGGGAGTAAGCGTTAGTAAATTTTGAATGAATGAATAAGTAAATAGAGAAGAGTGCCTGTTTAGATACCAGAACACAGCATATGGAAGCTCTGCTTGGTTCCCAACTTCCTGGAATTTTCCATTCCTGTTTTGGAGAAAGAAAGGTGAACAAGTCTACTGACCCTGAGAAGCACTGGCTTAGAATCAAAGTAAGCCATCTGGAAGACCGAGTTTAACACTAGGAAGTGGCTTATCACACATTTATCTCTTTCATGTTATCTACTTATTGGGATCATTTGAAATTTAGTCCTAAACCCAGGGTATTTGTGTGTGTGCATATGCATCCATGTAAAGCTGTTTGCATGTATTGATACTTGAGGGTGTGGGGTAGTGTTTTTTAATTCACATAATAGTGCAAGACGGCATTCCAAGATAGTATGGATTTTTACCATTTAAGCAATTACTTAATAAATACATTATGTAGCATATATGTACCATCGTGGTAGTGGTTACAAAATCTCCATTAAAACTTGAGATTTATAAATTCTGTCAAAATTATGGAAGCAGATAAATGAAAATAAATCATGAATTATGGAACAATTATATGAAAAAATTCATTCATGTATTCATTAGATGTGGAATACTGAAGGCACAACCATAAAAATTAATAAAGCAAGAGTTCTCTGTTTTACTATCAATATTTAATATTTTAAACAAGAGTTATTTTACTAGTTCCATGTAATATTATTGTTAATCTAGAAAATTCAAAGAAATCAATTAAAAATCACTAGAATTAGTAGTCTAGATTTGTAAGGTGGCAGGGTGTATACTTCAAAATCAATAAATTTGTACGGCGAGTCATTACATTTAAAACATCCAATGAAATCCCATTTATGATAAAACTATATATACTATTGCGAAGAATAATTTGAAAGAGGATTGTGAGGCCCTCATGAAGAACTGTAAAATTTTATTAAAACTGATAAATAAGGTCAATTTATATAGATGGAATATCTTCTCCAGTCATCCTAATACTCATGTATACCGTTCATCATATTTCACTGCATGTATCCAGGTGTCTATAAAGTAATGGTTAGGCATAAAAAAATATCCCTGCCTTGGCCAGTTGGCTCACTGTTTGAGTGTCAACCCAACATGTGGATGTCCCAGGTTCAATTCTGGCCCGGGCACACAGGAGAAGCAACCATCTGCTTCTCTACCATCCCATCTTCTCCCGCAGCCATGGCTCCCTTGGTTCAAGCATGTTGGCCCTGGACACTGAGGATGACTCCATGGAGCTTCTGTTTGAAGTGCTAAAGATAGCTCAGTTGCAAGCATGGCCCCAGATGGGCAGAGCATTGGCCCCATACAGGGGTTGCTGGGTGGATCATGGTGGAAGTGCAAGCAGAAATCTGTATATTTCCCCTTCTCTTACTTAGAAAAAAAAAGAAAAAAAAATATCCCTGACCTCTAACCAACCACATCACTCTTTAAGGCAGGGGTCCCCAAACTTTTTATACAGGGGGACAGTTCACTGTCCCTCAGACCATTGGAGGGCCGGACTATAAAAAAAACAACTATGAACAAATCCCTATGCACACTGCACATATCTTATTTTAAAGTACAAAACCAAAACGGAAACAAATACAATATTTAAAATAAAGAACAAGTAAATTTAAATCAACAAACTGACCAGTATTTCAATGGGAACTATGCTCCTCTCACTGACCACCAATGAAAGAGGTGCCCCTTCTGGAAGTGCGTCGGGGGCCGGATAAATGGCTTCAGGGGGCCACATGCAGCCCGTGGGCCGTAGTTTGGGGACCCCTGCTTTAAGGTACAATAAGCAGATACTCTAAGAAGCTCCAAGATGCAGTTTCTCCAAGAGTTGGATAACAATATATCAATGCACATTGTTAGATAAAATAATTTTATTAAAAATTGTTGAATCGTAAAGGTTTATTAAAATCTGTAATGCTTTGATTTTCCCAAACACGATTAAGTTAAACAAATTGCTTCCAAGTAAAATAATAATGTGTAGCCTTTTAATAAGTCCTAGTAAAGTCTCTTTAAAGAACTTTCCAGAAATTTGAGAAAGTGAATGATTGTAATGATTGGGTAACAACTTTTTTGCAAGTCATAAGTTTTCCAATCCTTCAGTTCCAATAAAATTGAAAAAAGACCTAAGGGAATCACCAGCTAATAGATCATTTTAATACTTTTTCGATGATAGAGAACTCATTTTGGCATGTAACTCTGGAGGAACTCAAAGAATTTAGTGACATCAATTTAACAGGACTCTTTCAAGTCCCATCTACATATTTGTATGAAGAAGGTTGTCAGCATAAAACCTTTAAAAATAAAAAAATAGAAATAAAATGGATGCTGTATGCTCTCATTCTAATAGTGAACAATAGCAATCATAGACACATGAATTAATAATCTAAGAAATGAATCTCCAATGGAATCTTATTTTTATGAGTAATAAGTATCAAAATATATAATACGTTTGACAAATTGTATACAAATACTAACTGTAATAATAACTAATAGAAATTTCAGTCACAGAAAATTTAAAAATTAGCTTCAATTTATATTAACAATTTATGTAGCAGAGAAGTAGAATGCTGTAATTAATAAAAGGCTTTGAGATATAATAATATATTGCATCAGAACAGAACTATGTGATGGAAGTAGAATAAAGAGATGTAAGAAAAGAAACCATGCAAAATTTAAAAAAATGTGCTTGTTCACAAGTGGATACTGCTGAAGGTATCAAATTTGCTATGGCATTTTGATTTCAATGGGTATGTTCAAAAGTAATATAATGGTTTTATTTGAAAATGTCTATACAGTATATGGAAATGCCATTTTTTTAAAAAACCTGCCAAAATTTTCAGATGGCTACTTAAAAGTCAACTCCGGTACATGGGGGTTTTTGACATTTTTTAGGAGTTACATGAGCAAAATCACTTGAAGACTACTGATTTAGCAGATGTTGTTTACCCTTTGTCTCTTTTATGTTATAATGAAGATGAGGTAAAGAAAAAGGGAAAAAGGAAAATTTTACAATGATAAGCATGATTTGGACATAATATTTATTTTGACAGTTTTAGAGTATTGGGTAAATTTTTATAAGTATTTCTAGAGAACAGAATATACTGACTTTGGCAGGTTTCAGTTCAAGATGGTGATATAGTAAGATCTTGGGTCACCTCCTCCTAAGAACACACTACATCCGCAGCTACATATGGAACCACCTTGAATAAAACTAAAAACTGTCTGAGCAATCCCTACGCATCAGATGAAGGAGCGAAGACTCAGGTGGAACAGGTAGGAGAGCCTGGGACAGTCTTTCCATAAACCCCATCCCTGGCATGGAGTCCCAGAGCTGGGAGGGAATTTAAAACCCAGAACTCCCTAAGAGCAAAGGATTTGAACCCCACATTGGACATCCCAGCTTAAAAGACCTGAACCTGAAAGATGAGCCCCCAAAACAACCACATGACTATCATTAACTAAGAAGTGTCTCTTAAAGGGCTATCACTGGCACCAGGGTTCAGCACAGAGGCAGCCACTCCAGAGGTGCCCAGACGTTATGTGAATGAGGCTCATTTGCTAACTTTGAAGCACGGGCCTTAGGGGCAGACGTCTAATATTATCACACATCTAGAGGCCTGCTGCCTGGTGGGCACGATCCTCATGCTGTCTCTCTGCCTCGCTCAAGCCAGCGGGTACCATCTTGCTTTTCTTCTTCTTTTTCCTGGCAGGAATCATCTAGATGCTGTTTCTCCCAGACATACTGTAGAGTGCTGGTATCTCCCAGAGGGGAGCTTTGGCACACATCTGGTACCCCAGTTTTGGCAGCTCGCACCCAGGGGATAAGCTTTGGTCACCTGGCTCTAGTGGCCAGGGGAGCGTGTGTTCTTGGGTCCCAACTGGAGAGAGAGTTCTTGACAAGAAGAGCTACCATCGCCAGGGCAATGCACAGATAGCAGACTACAACACAACCTCCAGTCTTTCTGTCTAAGAGGCTTGCTATGTGTTGTCTTGGAGACTGGCCTGGAGGGGCGGGCTTCAGTTTTGTCACTCAGCTAGGGGCCTGCAGAGGTGCTCTCAGGTAAAAAAAGTGGATGGCCATCATCTTTGCTCTCTCCCTCTGCCTTTCTGCAACTCACCGATACGTCCCAGAAAGGAGCTTATACAATTGTCAGAAGCTTCAATTTTTGTGACTGCCACTCAGGGGACACATCCACATTGCCTGGGTCTGGTGGCCAGCAGGGCTTACATATATGGTCCCACAAGATTGTATGTATATATTTGCATACTTCAAAAGTTGCTACCAGAGGGTCCAGCTTCCAATCCGTCTCAATCCAGGTGCTGATTGAGGTCCTCCTCTTTGTCACACTGGCAGGTCATGGCACACCCTCAACTCTTAGATGGCATTAAAAATAAAATAGGTTGCTTGGCCAATTGCAAAGGCTTGAGAGACAACCAACCAAGAGCAAAGGTAGGGTTGAATGGAAAGGTTCATCTCCTACAGGAGGCCATTCTTTCAACACTGGAATGGAAATAAGTAATTTACATGATAAAGAGTTCAAAATAATGGTCATAAAGATGTTCACAGAACTTGGGAAAAGACTGGATAGACACAATGAGGACTTCAACAAGAGAAAGAAAATACAAGAAAGTACCAAATAGAAGTAACAGAGATGAAGAACATAATAACTGAACTTAAAAATACAATATACTGACTTTAAAGTTTGGTGATGTGTCATACTTCTGGGCTAATTCTATGTTTCCCTTTTACAAAAATCATGATATAGCTCTGACCAGTTGGTCCAGTGGTAGAATGTCAGCCCGGCATGTGGATGTCCTGGGTTTGATTTCCAATCAGGGCACACTGGAGAAGTGACCATCTGCTTCTCCAAACCCCCACCCCCTTGCTTCTCTCTATCTCTCTTTCCCTTCTGCAGCCATGGCTCGGTTGGAACAAGTTGGTTCTAGGCACTAAGGATGGCTTCATGGCCTTGTGTCAGGCACTAAAATAGCTTAGTTGCTGAGCAATGGAGCAACGGCTCCAGATAGGCAGAGCATTGTCTGTTAGGGGCTTGCCAGGTGGATCCCAGTTGGGGCGCATGTGAGAGTCTGTCTCTCTGTCTCCCTGCTTCTCACTTAAGAAAAAACCCCCACCAAAATCATGATAGACTGGAAAATACAGTATCAGGACAGTAATACCTACTTTATTTAATGGAAAATCAAACAAACTAACCTCCTCCAGGCAGCAGTTAACCATTCTACGTCTTAAGTTGATGGGAACCCATGTCAACATGCTAGCAAGACTTCCTCATAAAAAGCAAATAGGAATACATTGTGCAAATTCCTTACACCTTACAAATCCATTATTAGTCACCTCTGGGGATGTTTAGGGGGAAAAAATGAGCTAAACTGCTCAGAGGACAGGATTTCCACATGTTTTGGTTTCCATTCAAGAATTTCTAGTGCTCTCTGTTCTCTCTCTTTCCAAAGAAACGATGGACTACTTAGATAGAAAATGTATGTGCGTGTGCAGGGTGGGGGTGGGGTGGGGATTTTTCTGCATATGTTTACATATATAATAAGATATTCCTAAATGAACATTCAGTGTTTCTATTTCCATAGAGTATTCTCTTTTCATAAAGAATAATAGATCTAGGGCTTTAGCCTTGGCCCCATCCCGCTATAATTTTCAATCTGCTAATTATTCCCAAGTCACTGAAATGGAAGTAAATCTCTGCAAAGAGCAGTGTCCTCAGATGCCTATTGTCTCCATAGTCTGTGCCTCTCAAATCCCTTCAGGGGAAATTCAGAACAGCTGCAACTGCTTGGATTTACAATAGGAGTTCACTGGTGAATCAACCAACTTGATGAGCTAGCCATCTAAAAATGACTAATCTAAAAAAAGTTTTAAAATAAAAATAAAAATGACTAATCTAGGACATCCACAGTATACTTCATTTGGCTTACTGTTGACAAAGTTAAACCAAATATAATATTTTGCATTCAAATGAATTAAATACATTCTTAAAAACTTTTGACCATGTGCCTTTGTGCTAAGGATCCCGTGGTTCCCAAGGCATATATGGAAACAGTGCAATGGCCTAAAACTTCAACTATGAGTTCTTGTCCATCTAAGATTCTGATATTCAAGTTGATCCCTTACCCAACTTTTTATCCTGAGTACTTACTATGGGCTCTGAAGGCAGGCATTTGGGATGCAGAATTAATTAGAGAGCCCCTGCCCGTTAGAATGACTAGTCTGATGAAGTAGGAATAAAGACAATAGTTGGGTGTGGTGGGAAAGGGAGCCAGGAGAAGCATGAGAAAGGGTCTGAGGAATGAAATAGCATGGTATTTAGAGGAAAGTATAACTAGTTTCAGCTTTAGCTCAAAGGGTAAAGAGAGATCAAATCATGCAAAGCCTTTTTATTCCATGATAAAGAGCTTAAGTTTCTTCTATGAATGAGTCACAATTGAAAAACATTCAGTAGATTTGTATTTTATTTAACTCATTTTCTTCTTTTCCTTCCTGCTATTGGTTTGAACCATGATGCTGCTATTTTGTGGGTTGAAAATCATCAAATATTGATCATCTCCTCAAGGTCAAATTAATACATAACAGAACTTGAAATTATATTTTAATTGTGTGTATTTGTTGAATATCTATCTCTATGGCTAGACTGTAGCCTGGAGAGCCAGACAGCTTGAGTTCATAAACCAACTCTCTTACCTGCAAAATCCTGGACAAGTTACTTAACCTATCAGACTTGTACTTTCCCTGTCTCTAAAATGGAACGATACTTCAGAGAGTCACTGTGAACATTAAATGAGTTAATATATATCAATGCTTGGAAAACTGTCTGAAATACAGTAAGCACTATTTTAATATTATTATCATCATCATCATCATCATCATCATAATCACTGTCCAAACACCTATGCTAAATGTGAAGGATGAAGAAAATAATACTAGAGTTAGGAATGGAAGCAACATCTCTTCTTTAGACACCACAATTTTCAGTCCTCTTCCCTTAGCTGAAGTTCAATGACTAGTTCTAGGGAGATAGTTTCTCAACCCTTTAAACCTTCTAGTGTAGTGTGAAAGTCCCACACCATTTCTGAATCATACCAAATATTTGCAGTAAATAAAAGTGAGTTATGTAGTTTTTTTTTAAAAAGTCATAGGCCTTTATAAAGCACAACAAAAAAGTATTGATACGCAAGTTTTCCCAGCCTTCCTACACTGTTAGTTCAATAAGGAGTTATGTAGACTCAAAAATAAAGAGCAAAGAGAGGAGGTTAAGATAAGGTTTGAGAGGAGTGCCTGCATGTGCTTGTGGACATGTGTGTTTGTGTGTGTAAGGGGGGATTGGGAGAGTTATGTGCAAACGAGTTAGGGTTTCTAAGAGAGAGGATGATGAAAAAGGGAAGAGTTTAAGAATTTCTGTGGTCTGTCTCCATTTTGGGGTTAGAGAAAACCAAGTGAGGGATTTACACTATTTTATTTTATTTTGAGGCTTTCATTAATATTTAATTGAATCTATGGATTGATTTGGGGAGAACTGACATATAAACAATATTGAGTCACTCACAGCACAATATATTGATATACCTTCCCATTTATCCACTTATTAGATCACCTTTGATGATTAAGACTTCTTGATAATTTTTTTCCTATTGCACTGGCTATAGACTCTAGTATAGTAATATTAAACAGAGGATTTACACTATTTTAACATTTGTTTTGGTTGCTGAACTGGATTTCTTTCACAACAATGCCTCTCTAAGACTGGACCAAACAGAGGATGGCTTTCTCAGTATTAGAACTGTGTTTCAAATTCTCTTTTCTTAGCAGATTTTTTTAGCGTTATTTAAATTCTGTCAAATATGGATCTGTGTTCAGTGCCATTATTCAAGTGATTGAGACATACATGAATAAAGCATCATTCTACCTTAAATTATCTACTTAGTATATGATCCTTGCTTCTGTAAGACCTATTAACACACATTCTTTAAGACCACCAGCTAAAAGTACTTGATTATTTTGAAACCAACTCAAAGAGGTTTTGAGCCAATGGAAATTAAAAACCAGCTCAAATGTACTGATGTCTTATAAAATTGAACTCCTTTGGAAAGTATTACTTGTTATTTATTCCTAACAAACAATTTCAGGCTTGCATTCAGGTGAAGATGTTCAGGATGTGGAACAAATCCACAATCATTTCAATTTTTGTGTACATCCGGGTCTTGTCCATGAAGCAGCTGCTCACTGGTGATGATGACGATGCTCAAACCATTTCAAAGAAAGCCACTGCCTTGGACAGGGTTTGGGTAGGTCATTGTTTGAGGACTCATGCAACCCAGGTTGTCAATTCCCAGAACAATGAGGGAAAAAAAGAGGTCACAATAACCTCCTGGTTATCAGCTTTCTTTGACGTCTCCCAGGTACCTTCCGAGACAGTGTAGCATAAAGAAAGGAACCGAAACTAAGAATTAGGAAAACTTAATTCTGTTTCTGATCAAATTGCCTAAATAAATAGTCATGGGGAGGAGTTTTCTAGTCTCCAAAGTGAGTGATGAGAAAAACCCTTATAGCTAGCTCTAGTATTCCACTCTTCTATAAAATTAATTAACAAATATAATCTGCCTTAGCAAATGATTTTTCCCTAATGAAGGCAAATAGTCTACTTTTTTCAACATACAAAGGCACATTACCTCACTGCCTTCTCTCAGTATTCTTGATTTTCACTGGATACCCATCAGGTCACCTTCAGTAGGTACGAGGCTTCCTGATGGCATTCACCTGCATACATAGATCTCCCTGATGGCATTCACCTGCATACATAGATCATCTCCCTTACTCTCTCCAGAGCACAATTTCTCAGGTTAGGACCAGTAGTCCAGCTTAGAGAGTAAAATCTACAAAGTATACGGTGTCAGTTATCCTCAAGTATCTCATTTTTGAGATAACTATTTTAATGCTCATTCATCAGATTTCTTGCATTTATGTTTCCCAATAATGATTAAAAGCTACCATTAATTGAGACTTGATGTGGCAGATATTATCCTAAGCACTCTAAGTATACATTCTCTCAATTACCTAACTGTATATCTAATATCACTCTTTATATACACAAATATACATATGTATATACAAGGTGAGCAAAAGTAGGTTTATAGTTGTTCAAATGGAAAAAATACAATAATTAATAAGCAGTAATGATAGAGGGAACTCAAGAGTCAGAAATTTTGCTCTAGTAATAATAGCTTTCAGTTATAATCAATAGGCTTAATAATTAATGTAGGTAAAAAGCTTTGTTCCAGGAGCTGCATACATGAATAGACCTACGTGACTTCCCAAGGCTCAACGCAATCCACCTTTGTGCCCCAGGCCCAGAGGATGCACAAACAAGATGGTATCTATGCCCCATGCTCCAAGAATACAATGTCCACTGGCAAGGACGCAGATAAAGACTTGCTGGTCAGCAGATAAAGAAACACTAGAAGAACCCTGGACTACAACTTTTATCTAATTAAATTCCCCCTAATTCCAAACCTCTTACCCACCCCTTTCTTCCTCTTATAAATCTGTTGGCTGAGATGAGGTGTTAAGACGGTTTTTGGGTACAGAATCCCTGTTTTCTCAGATTGCCGGCCATCAGAATAAAGTGCCCATAAAGATTCAAATCATGTCTCTACTTATTTGGTTGAGTGGTAACAGGCAGCATGAATGCAGATATTTTTCTGGTGTCAGTGATATAAGAATAAACTGTTTTGCACACTAATAACTGTAAACCTACTTTAGTCCACTCTGGCATATGCACACACATATTTATATACTTCTACATACACAAATATCAGTATACATCAACATGTGTGTATGCATGTGTATATGTATATAAAGGTACACCATTATTAAGCCCATTTTACAAAAGGAACTGAGAATCAATCATCCAAAACCACACAGTTTGTCATCAGCAGACGTTGAATTTGAGCCAGATCGTTCTTTGTTTCTACACACTGAGTACCGTTCAGTGTCTATGGAAAAGCAATGGATACAAGAAGCTATTTTCAAAAATGCAAAATAAGTGATGTGGTATCTTGGAAATAACAGGACTTAGAGGAAAGTGTTCTACATCCTTCCCAGGTCCTGCTGATGGCTGGATATACCATCTTGAGCAAAATACTCATCTTTCCCGAAACCTTAATTTCCTCTTGTAAAATGAGGGGTTTAGAGGAGATAATCTCTAAGGTTTCTTTTGGCTCTCAAGAGGAACAATTTGCTTTTAAAAGGCGTTGTTTCTTCAATGAGGATAAATACTCAGAATTCCACCTACTCCAAATGAAAGGTAACATTCTCTCCTGCAGCAGTAAACAACTATGGTCTGTCTAGTCGTCCTTCAGATCTTAGCTTAGATCAGGGGTCCCCAAACTTTTTTACACAGGGGGCCAGTTCACTGTCCCTCAGACTGTTGGAGGGCCGGACTATAAAGAAAACTATGAACAAATCCCTATGCACACGGCACATATCTTATTTTAAAGTAAAAAAACAAAATGGGAACAAATACAATATTTAAAATAAAGAACAAGTAAATTTAAATCAACAAACTGACCAGTATTTCAATGGGAACTATGGGCCTGCTTTTGGCTAATGAGATAGTCAGTGTGCTCCTCTCACTGACCACCAATGAAAGAGGTGCCCCTTCCAGAAGTGTGGTGGGGGCCGGATAAATGGCCTTAGGGGGCCGCAAGCGGCCTGTGGGCCGTAGTTTGGGGACCCCTGGCTTAGAAGGTACAAGCTTAGTCTATCCGTACCCGGAGTCCCTTCTTTAAACCATGGGCATTTTTATTCAATAGCATACATCACAGTGTGCATTTACAAAATGGTTTGTGCGATTAGATTGTAAGTTCTAAGAAGGCAGGAACCACGTCTGTCTGCTCACCCCTGAAGCCCTGCATGGATTCAGTACCTGGCTATGGCATGGAGAAAGGGCTCAATGCCATTTGTCGACTAAGTAGATTTTAAAGGTGCTCACGGCTTCCAGATTCTCGGGACTAGATGATTTAGAGCTAATACTTCTTTCTGCCTTTCCAAGAAAAAAGACCCCTGGTCATGAGTGTCTTTCATGCCCCAGAAAGGATATAATTTATTTATTTTCTCGCAGCTCCTGGCATGCTGGAGAAGCCAGGGATAAGCCCTGCCTCCTACAACTATGTACAGTCACAGCGTACGTCTCGGAGTTCTGATACCACTCTTCCTAATGCCTGAGATACAGAGACTGAAGCTGACAATATGAACACATATTGATGCAACCATATCTAGTTTAGACGTTGCATGTAAGAAAGGGTTAAACTGAGGCTTATGAATCTAAAAGGAGGGATGGATAAATGAAGCCTTCTGTGCTTGGTGTCCTTGGCAAGAAGCAACAGCAAAAGTGCTCCTGTCTCCGTCAGAGGCTCTGCTGGCAGGCTTACCCACTTCATACAGTTTACAGACTGCTGTGCCTTTCCGCCTGGAATGTGCCACTGGTAATAGCCACAGCTGCCTGGGTATCTGGGGGCAGTGGGTTTGCGAACCGCCCCCTCTCTTCCTGCAGCTCTTCCCCTGGGGTGCAAGATTCCTGTGCCCTGGGGCAGTGGGGGCTGCCAGGCGGCCCTACAGCAGTGGCTTGTTGGCAGGGAGCAGTTCAGCCTGGGACCACACGGAAGGCAGACATGCTGACGACAGCACGCAGCAAGAAAATAAGAGCTTTTGCGCCTGTGTTTGGTGGGCTAGGATGGGAGGGGGCGTTGGGGACAGCGCCAAGCGAGGCTGCTGAGGGAAGTGTGGGAAGATTCAAAGGGAGGCATTTCGCCAACTCAGAGGCAGTTAGACAAATCCCCTCCCCCCCCCACCCTATTTCTGCTTAAATGAGAAATGCTCTGGGTCAAGCAAGGAGCAGAGTCAAAAAAGCAGTGATTCTGCCGGGTGAGCGTGGATGGTTGGACCCAGGAAGGATGTGTCTGCCGGCTGGGATCAGAGCCCAGGACGGGAAAAGAAATTAAGGGAAAGGAGATGAGGGGCAGCAAGATGAAAAGAGAGTAAAAGAAGAACACCAGAGGAAATGTCCTATGGGAAGAAGAGGAGGAGGAGGAAGAGACAACGGGCATGGAGTCAAGGGAGAACCACGATTCTGCATTGCAGAGCAGGCCCACCTTCCAAACGCCAGAACCATGTTCCCATGACACAGGCAATGACAGACCACATGGCACAGTCTAAAATAACCCCGCTGCTCCTAATGTTTCTGCTGGCTGTCCATTTCCATGGGACTGCATTTTTTCCAAACAGCAAATCACAGAAGAACTACAAGTTATATGTATACTGTATATAAAGTTGCTGCTGCCGAACCCAAGAATCCTGTCACTCTTCTTGCCTTTCTAAGGATATATTTAAACTATCAGGGTCCTCTGCTAACAAAAGCTAGAGGAGATAAAATTACAAATATCGATGAAGCGAGTTTCATGTTGAGGTGGTGTCACTTTCAGAGCTTCCTGAAGTCCCTTTGTGAAGACCCGTGAAGAGCTAAAAAACCATCGAGTGAATGTTGCATTTGTGTGCGTGTGACAATCCCGGAAGTTAATGGGGCCTGAGGACCAGAATCCCACTGGCTTTAATCTCATCCAGAGACTGAGCCATATTTCTGCCTAAGTGTTTAGAGTACAGATTTAGCAATTGATCAATTACAAAGAAGAGACCCCCCCCCCAAACCCTCCCCACCCAGTTCTGAACCGAGGCTTCCAGGGGCTTTGCCAGCTCCCGCTCTTCCTCTTGGAACTCTGCCACCACACGAACACACCCAGGCTAGCCTGATGGCGCCTGAGAGACCGCATAAAGGACCGCCTAGTGGCCCCAGACAAAGCCATTTTAGACCAAACTCCAGCCAGCTGGTCCCAAAACATGTAAGAGAACTCAGCGAAGATGAGCCGCACAGCCTGCCCAACTCACAGCTAATGGCAAACGTACGAGTCGACAAGCTGAGACCCAAACAGCTAGCTGCCCAGGTAAGTACTTAGTGTTTTAAGCCCTTGAGATTTGCGATCATTTTTGTTGTTGTTGTTGTTTTATAACCACAGCAACAGATAACTGATAGAATTAGGCTCAGACCAGAGACTCACCTGTGCACTCATCCTGCAGACCTTTCCCATAATGCCCCTTCTCACAGACGCACTCAAATTGACCTGTGTGCGTCCCACATTTGCAGCTTGCCATTCGGTCACAGCAGTCTCTGCCGGCTTCGCATAGATAGGAGCAGTGGGACATCTCCTCTTGAATAAAACTCCCAGAGGGCAGATCTACCCAGGACAGAGGGTAATAAAAAAAAAATGAATTAAGAGTTGAACGTTACAGCTCTAGTTACTAAAATTTAAGTGCAACCTGGAAAAAGTATTTTTTCACATTCATTAATTCCCAGCTGCTCCACTCCCACCCCAAGATGAATGTGTGTTTCTCGCACTAACACGGACTGGGGATTTGTTGCGGCCAGTTATTTCAGTCTGGGACCTCATCGTGAGTTCTCGAGGCCATGCGGGGTCAGACAGAAATTAAGTACTTCAGGGAGTAATCTCCAGATGCAGGAGGAAGTAATGCAGTCGGTCCTACAGGTCACTCCTCTGGCTTCCACACCAGCAGCGCTCCACTGCTTCGGTATTCCCAAAATCCTTGCCCAAATACATAAATAAAACTCTAGTCCTGACTGTTGCATAAGGGCGTTGCTGTGAGCTACTGACCAAACGATAAATACCATCCCTTGTATAGTCATTCAGTTAAAGACTCACTGGTGCCACACAAGTTGAATAATAGAACCAGGATCTGGTTTCTCTCTCAGTTTTAAGTAAAGCATCATGTTTTATGTAAATGGAGATAATACTGATTTACTTGAACCATGCTCTGAAGTGAGGCATCCTGGGAATTCAATAGCTCAGAGCAGTTCAGAAAGGGACTTTACAAGGCAGGGTACAGTGGAATATGACTGATCCAGAACGGATAACCTAAATCAGGCAAACAATAAGTTCCATTTGCTGTTGAAGAAGTTGAAAAGTCTTAGCCCAAATTCCAGTGCTAGGTCCATGCTGCTAGGGAGACCCAGATATAGTGATGGGCCCCTAGTAGGAACCCAAATGGGTGAGTTTCAGCAAGATACCTGGACTGCATTGAGTGCCTGGAAAGGAGACTAGTGATGGCCTGTATTATGGGACATCCGTCCCTATGCCTGAAGACTCTGAATGATAGATAAGAAAAGTGAAGGGAAGACCCCAGCTCTAAGGAAAAGAGACCAGTACAACCAGGCAGTCCATTAAAGATCTATCCAATAGACCATGGTGTAGGTAAAGGGTCTGCAATACAGGCACTTAGTTCTGAGACACTGGCCCACAAGCTTATCTGGCAAAAGAGCAACTCAGGGAGCAAGAGAACTCTAGCTATGAAGATTGGTGCATTGGCGCTCAGGTCTGGGAGAGAGATAAGTGAACAAGTTACATACAGGGAAGGCTCCGATTCTGTAACCTGTCTCTATTTAGAATGGCCAGAAACATGGATGGTCTTGAGACCAAGAGCAATGGGACATCTCCTCTTTTGAGGAGATGATGGGAGATGGAGACATACAAGGGTAGATTCATCCAAATTGAAAGTGACTTCAGAGAACACAGGGCTGGGGAAATGAGGCTTATTGCCTTTGATCCAATCTTTTTTTTTTTTTTTTCAGTAAAACAGGATCTTTCCTTACCAAATATGGAAACTCAATCAGAGTATTACATATTCTAAATATTAGATTATTATAATAAAAGGAATGCCTTCCAAAACTCTGTTGCGATATTATAATCAAAAGAAGGTTCGGTCTTAATATGAGTTCTGGGTCAACTCATATTAAGGCGGGAGGCCCCAATCCAACAAGACAGGGAGGGGGATGGTGGACTGGAAATTATTCCTCTCCAAAACAGCTAATAACACCGATAATTTCATAATTCCATCTAGAAATACAGTCACCTGTCTTCCCATTTAACATATCACTTTCCCCCAAGATTAGGAGAAATTAAGAAAAACCCAGTTACTGTAGTGCCATGGGCTGGACACTATACTTGGTGAAATTTTAAATATTTTATTTAATCCTCCTCATAAAACTATGTTATATATTATAACATCTCCATTTTAATAGCAGAGGAAACTGAATCTCATAGATTCTAGATTAATTGCTTAAGGTAATAATAATGGACAGGGCTTAGTATCATAGGCCCTCAGTAACATTTAAAATCCCTTTATATGCATTAACTCATTCAATTCTTTCAATAATCCTATGTAGCAGGTGCTATTTTTATTATGTTTTATTGACAAGAAATTTAAGGAGTGCAAAAATTAAATAGTTTGCCAAAAGCCACTCAGCTAGTGCATGACTGAGTGGGATTTTTTTTGCTATACCTATAGCTAGCCTGAAATCTTGCCCTAGACTCTTCTCTCAGCACTATGGTATGTCTAATCTGCTTATTATGAGCATCACGAATTGATTGAAAAACTTCGTGTTGCTGTGATTTGCCCATCAAAGCAAGTCTTTCACAAGGGTACCTGCCAGGATCCAGTCTGGTTTGCCACATGGCTTTGGTCTGAGACCAGATCTCCCATCATCTCCTCCCAATCTCCGCTTTCTCTTGTATCTCACCAAGACACATGCCATATCACACGTGGAAGTCCGTCTGTCTTACACCGTACAACTAAACAACTTTATAAATGTGTACAAAGAATTCTAATGGATGGATTTACTGATTTAATTCCCTGTTGGGGCGATGCTCTTCAGCTCTTATGTAGCTTATACAATATATCTTTAAACTTTCAGGTCTAGAGGAATGTGTAAAGCATTTACTTTCCTTATGTCTTCATGCGTATTTCTGGAAACATTCTGGTGCGATTCACTGTGCATATCTCTGAATGTTTACTTCATTTGTAATTGAGACCTAAGTCACGGCTTCCCACTCTGTGTGTGGCCTCAAAACACACCTAAACTCATTCCATTGATTCTAAAGGTGCCTGGTGGGAGCTTATGGATATTTTAGTGAAAATATATCATAGCTGTTAAACAACAACAACAACAAATACTGTTGTTGCAAGGTCAGAATGTCATCTCTATTCATGAAGTTCAACACATCTCAGAATGCATGAAGGACAGATGCTCGGCAACGACTTCCCGGGGTTGGGAATTACCCTCCAGTGGGTTTCAGGCAGTAAGAGAGAAGGAGCCCCCATTTAAATGCACCATCTTCTGCCATGAGGCTTTCATTACCTTCGTGTAGTGCCCTGCGAGCTAAAGCCTCAAATTCTTCAAAACTGTGGAGCAGATAGCAGTGCTCCTCCTTTGGAGGGGAAGCCATGTCATTCAGTTCTCGAATGTTTCCTTGCCATATGCCAATTGTGAAGATCTCCACTCCAAAATCTCGCAGCAGGGCTGCCACTGGCCTAGGATCTCCGCCATTGGAATAGCCATCAGTGATGAGGAAGATCACTTTCGTCGCGTTCTCTCTGGCATGACGAAGAATTTGCTGTAATATAACAGAGAAAGCTGGTATGAGTTTGTAGTGCATTGACCTGCTCGTTCTCCCCTTTCTGATGTAGAACAGTATCTGTGATGATCATTAGCACGTCACAGAGTGAGGACAGGAACGTTGATTGTGGAAAGAAACAGGCACAGACTAGAGTCTGTGATGGTCTCACAGAGCCACAAAAACCTTAGAGGAATTTAAAAATAATATCAGCAACAGCAGCACTGCCATAGACCTTGCGAATGAAGAACAGCAGATTCATATGAAATGAATGTTTATTAATATTATCACTATTATTAAACATTTTTTTTTCAGGCTCTCAAACCATGAACTAAAGCTGACTCCCTGTATCTCCATACAACCACATCTATCTGGTTGTCTGTCTTTCTATCTCCCTCCACCGCATGATCCTACACCAAAAACCTAACTATAGGAAAATTTAAGCGACTGTCTTTTCTGGAATTAACAATGGCCAGTCTGCTTTCAATATTTGTTTTTCCACTGCTCCTCCAATATTGCAGAACTAATTCAGTACTTCATCTTTTTTTACTGGGACCACCCAGTATTAGCACAAAATCAGCTGTTATTGGTGATGTCCTATCTTCATGAGAAAATGCTGATTTACTCAACCCAACCCTTGGGCTTTATTATTTTAGGACAAGTGAGTTATGATTTGTACATGTTATGGGCTATTCCTTTTCCAGAGAGAGAAGAAAAAAAAACAACCTTTTTTAAAAGGCATCTATTTATTGCCACTGATACTTTGTAACATCAAACTGGCAAGGCAGGAAGAATCCAGCAGTGACTCTGTCATTGTAACTCAATTGGTTGTACGTAGTTGCTTTTCATTATAATTGGACCAGAAAGGTAAAGAAGTACCAGAGTATATTTTCTAGCAAGTTTTTAGAAGGCATTTAATGCTTATTAGGCAGTAATTCAAGAAACACTACATTGAGAAAGTAGTCAGGAAGAGCAACAATTAAATTCTACATTTTGTTAAAGTATAAAGGAGATGATATGATTTAAAAAAATAACTTTGTCTCAATTCATTTTAAGGGGCAGACTCAGCTATAAGACCCAGATTCTCTTAGATTATAAAATTCATGTTTATAGAAAGCATTCTTCATAAGTGTATAATCATTAGGTCTTGATTCAAATCCAATCATCCTTGTCAAATCTTTTAGTGTTTGTGAGCTAAAGATAAAGCTGTCAAACCTGAATTTAAAGATAATTCAAGTAAACAAAAAAATGACTCTGGGGAACATCTGAAAAGCCAGTAATTTGAGAAGAGATATTTAAATACTTCAGCTCCTCCTTCTCAAAAACCTAGTGACTATGAGCTGTTAAAGGTTACAAAGGGCATGCCAAAGAGAATCAGAAACCAGCTAAAGAAGCTCTTTCTGCTCAAATAAATAGTAACATAAGTATTAATAAAATAATAATTGGAATGGATGAAATGTATAAAGTACTATATATATATATATATATATACACACACACACATACATACATATATAGGAACACACACAGACACATTTCTTTTCTTTTTTTAAATTTTTTTAAGTGAGCAGCAGGGAGGCAGAGGCAGACTCTCGCATGTGCCCCAACCGGGATCCACCTGGCAAGCCCCCTATGGGGCAGAGCTCTGCCCATCTTGGGCGATTGTTTCATTGTCCAGCAACTGAGCTATTTTAGTGCCTGAGGTGAGGCCATGGAGCCATCCTCAGCACCTGGGGCCAACTTGTTCCAACCAAGCCATGTCTGCATGAGGGAAAGAGAGAGATTGAGAGAGAGAAGGAGAGGGGGAGGGGTGGAGAAGCAGATGGTTGCTTTTCCTGTGTGCCCTGACTGGGAATCAAACCTGGGACATCCACATGCAGGGCCAATGCTCCGCCACTGAGCCAACTGCCCAGGGCCCACATTTTCAGTTATTACACACCCCAGGCAAAAGCCCTATCAATTGCAATGGACTGAAATACACACACACACACACACACACACACACACACAATTTTTTTTTTTCATTCAGTACTAGCTCTGGGGAAAAAATCCAATAATTTGTTATGAATGGCATGAAGATAAATAGTATTTTGTCTCTAAAACTGTATGTTAGTATTTACAGGGTAACTCCTTATTCTAGTACTCCAAGATGTGTTTACACCATTCTTGCCCTAGACTAAGTGATAGACTCTTTCTTTCCAAGCTGTTCCACTCTGGAATCATAATCCAGCCTCCATGGACACCCCCCTCTGCTTTTGCTCATTTTGATTACTCTTCTCTTCTCCAAGACCATGGCAGCTAACTGTAAACAAGACACTAAAAAAGTGAGAATGTTGATGGAAAGGAGAGAGGGAGAAAAAGTAAATATTTTTTTTTTCAGTATGGTATTCTTGACAGTGCCTGGCCCAGAGTATGTACTCGTAAATATTTATTCAATGAATTAATTAATGAATGAGTGGTGCTGATAAACTCTAGGATACACTGCAGATAGTTACTTGGGTGAGTTGGTTTGAGTGAGCCATAGGGATGTATGGAATATTGTGTGTGTGTGTGCATACACGTGTGCTGTATTTTGTAGTGTTGCACAAAAAAAAGATAAATTTCTCTTTTTGTGCCTTTATAGTTCTCCTGATGTGAACAAATCCTATCTTGCAATATTAATCTTAGCTCATTGTCAATAACATTTCTCAACATCCACGTTAGGGTTTAGCGGAGATTTCTTGCTGTACTACTGCATATGTAAAGAACACTTTAAGCTGTGATTCTAATTTTCTTCTGTTCTTGCGGGGAATGGGTCGATATTTACAGGAACCATTATATCTGTTGGCAAGGCAATATATTAACCGTAAAATAGGAAGAAGAATAGTAGGACTAGTAGTCCAAGCAAAGAATTACACAAGACCTGGGTTCGGAATGTACTTTAAAGACAGGAGAAGTGGATAATTTATGGAAAATCATGTGTTCCCCCCCTCCATCTTTGTGCTTCATTGTACCCAAATAAAAACATAATTCAATAAAAACATTTTTCATCTGTGGTCATTTCTGTGGAATGTGGCAGAAGCCTAGCACTGGATTCCTATTTAGTGTTCCTGAAATATTTTACACCATTATGTCTCCTGTGTTTAAGGCATTTAAGAAATAGAACTTTTGGGTCCAAGAGACTGAATGAGGGAAACCCTTTGCTGCCAAAGAAAAACTCAACATGAACTGTGTATGGTAAAAGGTTATCACCATCTGTATTGTATCAAGCCTCTGATTAGCTTGTATAAATATCTGGCAGGGAAGTAAGCTCCCCTTGTCCAGCAATAGTCATTAGAATGATAAAAATGCAGGGTTGTGTAACATTGTTCTAACACCCGAGATCCATCACCGTTACACAAGACTGCAACTCCCCCCAACCCCCACAGAAGTCAGGCCACAAGAGAACTATTTTGAAAAATGGTCTCAAAAGAAAGAGAGAGGTCACAACAAATCAGACTTGGGGACAATATTTGCCCTTGGACGCCATTAATTAGCTACATGCGGATACAATTCCAACTGCAGTCCAACCTCAGCTGTGATAAACTGTCGCAGCCAACCTTGAGTGAGGATAGTAACTCAAGACAGAGAACCTCATAAGTCATCCCTTAAAAAAATATGACTTTCATGAACTGTTACCTATAGTGAGTATATCAGAGCCACTCTCCTGCAGGGAGCAGAAAACCAGTAAATTATATCAGTGTTTCAACTTGTTTTCCACATTTGTTTTTCTTTGTTAGGAAACATTCACTACAAACAAGACACCATCAGCTACAGTTATAATACTTACCTCACCTTCAAATTCTAAAATTTTCACCAAGCCTCATCTGTTATTGAGTTAATATTTTTAACTTGAATACCTAAATATTTTCCAACTTAAGAAATACTTATTAATATGTTTGAATGGTATTTCTGGGAAAAGAAGTTACGTATGCATCTGTTGGCTCCTCGTTTTCTGGTCTTCATCTGTTCTATTCTTTTTTTCATTTGTATCTCATCTTATTTCCTTCTGGATTTGGTGGGAATGTCTCGAGTTTTTCTTCCACATCACTATTTGGTTCTATGTAATGTTGTTTCGCTTCCTTTCTACTCCTAATGAAGAATGAATCCTGGCATTGCATTTCTTTGCCTTGTTACTGTGGACAAAAGAGCAGCCACAAACTAAACCTGACAAGCTCAGGGGAGTCCAGATGGCAGGCCCAATAAACGCAGAGAGCCATGGTCAGAACCACAGTGGATGATCTGAGTGTAAAAATTCCTCACTAAAAGCAGGTCATGGGGGGTTGTGACATCCTAGGCCTGTAGCTTCCCTGGCAAAGGTCAGTCTTTACATTAAATGAGTCTGCCTATTTTGCACCTAAGGTGAACATACCTTTGAAATATCAGAGTCATCTCGTTGTCCAGGGCACAAACACCAGCACCAGAGTACGTGACCGTAGACCCCACATTGCTAATTTGTTGCCCACATACCATCTGTGTGCTATACTTGCCAATGAAAAAGAAGCATTTGTCTCTCAGTATTGCTGTTTATCTGGTTTTAGAGATATCTCTCTTTCTTTTCTCACACTCCCTTAAATCTACCACCAAAGGATTTCATGGAATCCTTCTTATATCTCCTTTGATTCTAATGCATAAAACGAGCTTCAAAACTGTCATTCTCAGGAGCATTTTCTCAATCTGTTAAGATTTTTGTTCCTGGCAATTTTCAGTTTTGGTTCAAGCAAACTCATAAAACAACCTCCACAGGTTTGGGCATTTCTTATGTTGACATTACACTGTTTCTTTATTGTACACAGTTCTCTATATTTGTTTCCGGCCAGTTTGGTTTTCCTTTCAGTCCTCATTTCTCATCTCCATTTTCAGTGTCTTATTTACCTATGGTTGGGTGCACATAACAAAATAAGATGTAGGGCTGTTTCTCCCAGTGAATTCTTGAACTTCATTTATACCTTATATTCTACCTTTTTGAGCAGAAATTTTTCAAAGAAGTCAGGTAGAAGTCTATTTCCTCCTTTTTTCCCTCATCATGAATGAAGAGATATGTCTAGTCACAGTGATTGCAATGAACAATTTAGAATACATGGTTATAAACTATTATTATTATTAAAACAAACTAATAACCCATCCAAGTAGTCACTGATAAGTGTTAAAAACAAGCCACACATGGTATCTATTTGAAAACAGACAGTTTAGATCCACGCTGTCCAATAGAATTTTCTGTGACAAGTGACATGTTATCTGCTCTGTTCCATAGCCACCAGGCACATGCAGCTACTGAACACTTTAAATGAACTTATTGCAACTGAGGAACTGAATTTATAATCTTGCTTAATTGTAATTTGTTTATATTTAAATAGCCACCTCCAGTTAGAGGCTACACTATTGGACAATGAAGGTCAAGATAGTATATCCTCACTCCAGGAGGAAATGAAAATATTGAGTAAACTCAAGAACTGCAAAATCAACTTGAAGTTTAGAAAAATACATCATTTAATACAGATATAAGAAGAAAATAAACACAATTAAATGTTGTTTGCATGGCTATGATTTAGAAAAGTCACAGCCTCTACGGAAGCAAGAACTAAAAGCCGTAGAAAGAGAACAGGCTAAGACGGAAGCAATGATGGGTAGAAGGAGAGGGAGTTGATTAAGAAAATAATGCAAGGAAATCCAAAATACAGTGAATGACTTAGAAATCCACACTGCTAATAGTAGATACAATGTCAGAAATTTAAACTGATAGCACAAACTTTAGTGTGGAAAACTTCTACTAATCTGACTTATAAACAGAGAAGCACAATTCTAAAATACTTCCAAACAGAATTCAAAGACTTTCACCATTATTCAATAAAGTTTATTCCTTGAATGCATAAATAAAATTAGTAAGACTTCTGTTATAATACAACACAGTAATTGTCCCAAGTAAAAGAAAATAATAAGCCAAGATGCTATAAAGCAGGGGTCGGGAACCTTTTTGGCTGAGAGAGCCATGAACGCCACATATTTGAAAATGTAATTCTGTGAGAGCCATACAATGACTCGTATATGTTACACATTATCCAATAAAAATTTAGTGTTGTCCCAGAGGACAGCTGTGATTGGCTCCAGCCACCGCAACCATGAACATGAGCGGTAGGAAATGAATGGATTGTAATACATGAGAATGTTTTATATTTTTAACATTATTATTTTTTTATTAAAGATTTATCTGTGAGCCAGATGCAGCCATCAAAAGAGCCACATCTGGCTCGCAAGCCATAGGTTCCCGACCCCTGCTATAAAGAAATTGAATAAAATAAATTTCTGCTCTTTTACTGAATAAAAAAATTAGAAATGAAAAGATACCTCACTCATATATTACGTATCTCAAAGCAACAATGTAAATTATGCTTAATTGTGAAATTATCTCCCAACAACAGAAGAAATAATCAGTCATTCTAAGTATTTTCACTATTCTTTTTTTTTTTTTTTTTTTTTTATAATTTTATTTTTTTAATGGGGTGACATCAATAAATCAGGATACATATATTCAAAGATAACAAGTCCAGGTTATCTTGTCGTTCAATTATGTTGCATACCCACCACCCAAAGTCAGATTGTCCTCTGTCACCCTCTATCTTGTTCTCTCTGTGCCCCTCCCCCTCCCCCTTTCCCTCTCCCATTCCCCCTCCCCCCCGTAACCACCACACTCTTATCAATGTCTCTTAGTTTCACTATTATGTCCCACCTACGTATGGAATAATACAGTTCCTGTTTTTTTCTAATTTACTTATTTCGCTTCGTATCATGTTATCAAGATCCCACCATTTTGCTGTAAATGTTCCGATGTCATCATTTCTTATGGCTGAGTAGTATTCCATAGTGTATATGTGCCACATCTTCTTTATCCAGTCATCTATTGATGGGCTTTTTGGTTGTTTCCATGTCCTGGCCACTGTGAACAATGCTGCAATAAACATGGGGCTGCATGTGTCTTTACGTATCAATGTTTCTGAGTTTTGGGGATATATACCCAGTAGAGGGATTGCTGGGTCATAAGGTAGTTCTATTTTCAGTTTTTTGAGGAACCACCATACTTTCTTCCATAATGGTTGTACTACTTTACATTCCCACCAACAGTGGATGAGGGTTCCTTTTTCTCCACAGCCTCTCCAACATTTGCTATTACCTGACTTGCTAATAACAGCTAATCGAACAGGTGTGAGGTGGTATCTCATTGCCGTTTTGATTTGCATTTCTCTAATAGCTAAAGAAGATGAGCATCTTTTCATATATCTGTTGGCCATTTGTATTTCTTCCTGGGAGAAGTGTCTATTCATATCCTCTTCCCATTTTTTTATTGGATTGTTTGTTTGTTTGTTGTTGAGTTTTATGAGTTCTTTGTATATTTTGGATATTAGGCCCTTATCTGAGCTGTTGTTTGAAAATATCATTTCCCATTTAGTTGGCTTTCTGTTTATTTTGTTATCAGTTTCTCTTGCTGAGCAAAAACTTCTTAGTCTGATGTAGTCCCATTCATTAATTTTTGCCTTCACTTCTCTTGCCTGTGGAGTCAAATTCATAAAATGCTCTTTAAAACCCAGGTCCATGAGTTGAGTACCTATGTCTTCTTCTATGTACTTAATTGTTTCAGGTCTTATGTTTAGATCTTTGATCCATTTTGAGTTAACTTTTGTACAGGGGGAGAGACTGTAGTCCAGTTTCATTCTTTTGCATGTGGCTTTCCAGTTTTCCCAGCACCATTTATTGAAGAGGCTTTCTTTTCTCCATTGTGTGTTGTTGGCTCCTTTATCAAAAATTATTTGACTATATATATGTGGTTTTATTTCTGGACTTTCTATTCTGTTCCATTGGTCTGAGTGTCTATTTTTCTGCCAATACCATGCTGTTTTGATTGTCGTGGCCCTATAATAGAGTTTGAAGTCAGGTATTGTTATGCCCCCAGCTTCATTCTTTTTCTTTAGGATTGCTTTGGCTATTCGGGGTTTTTTATAGTTCCATATAAATCTGATGATTTTTTGCTCTATTTCTTTAAAAAATGTCATTGGAAGTTTGATGGGAATTGCATTAAATTTGTATATTGCTTTGGGTAATATAGCCATCTTGATTATATTTATTCTTCCTAGCCAAGAACAAGGTATATTCTTCCATCTCATTATATCTTTTTCGATTTCCCTTAACAATGGTTTATAGTTTTCATTATATAAGTCCTTTACATTCTTTGTTATGTTTATTTCTAAGTATTTTATTTTTTTTGTTGCAATCGTGAAGGGGATTATTCTTTTGAGTTCCTTCTCAGTTGTTTCATTGTTGGCATATAGAAAGGCTATTGACTTCTGTATGTTAATTTTGTATCCTGCGACCTTACTGTATTGGCTTATTGTTTCTAGTAGTCTTTTTGTGGATTCTTTGGGGTTTTCGATGTATAGGATCATATCATCTGCAAAAAGTGATACCTTTACTTCTTCTTTTCCGATATGGATGCCTTTTATTTCTTTGTCTTGTCTGATTGCTCTGGCTAGAACCTCTAGTACCACATTAAATAAGAGTGGAGAGAGTGGACAACCCTGTCTTGTTCCTGATTTAAGGGGGAAAGCCTTCAGTTTAGTGCCATTTAATATGATGTTAGCTGATGGTTTATCATATATGGCCTTTATCATGTTGAGATATTTTCCTTCTATACCCATTTTGTTGAGAGTCTTAAACATAAAATTGTGTTGTATTTTATCGAAAGCCTTTTCTGCATCTATTGATAAGATCATGTGGTTTTTGTTCTTTGTTTTGTTGATATGGTGTATTACATTAACCGTTTTACGTATGTTGAACCATCCTTGAGATTCTGGGATGAATCCCACTTGATCATGATGTATTATTTTTTTAATATGTTGTTGTATTCGATTTGCTAGTATTTTGTTTAGTATTTTAGCATCTGTATTCATTAGAGATATTGGTCTGTAGTTTTCTTTTTTTTGTGCCATCCTTGCCTGGTTTTGGTATGAGGGTTATGTTGGCCTCATAAAATGTGTTTGGAAGTATTGCTTCTTCTTCAATTTTTTGGAAGACTTTGAGTAGAATAGGAACCAAGTCTTCTTTGAATGTTTGATAAAATTTGCTGGTATAGCCGTCAGGGCCTGGACTTTTATTTTTGGGGAGGTTTTTAATGGTTTTTTCTATTTCTTCTCTACTGATAGGTCTGTTTAGGCTTTCTGCTTCTTCTTGACTCAGTCTAGGAAGGTTGTATTTTTCTAGGAATTTATCCATTTCTTCTAGGTTGTTGAATTTAGTGGCATAAAGTTTTTCATAGTATTCTACAATATTTCTTTGTATATCTACGGTGTCCATTGTGATTTCTCCTCTTTCATTTTGGATTTTGTTTATATGAGTTCTTTCTCTTTTTTCTTGGTAAGTCTTGCCAAGGGTTTGTCAATTTTGTTGATCTTTTCAAAGAACCAGCTCCTTGTTCTATTAATTTTTTCTATAGTTTTTCTGTTCTCTAATTCATTTATTTCTGCTCTGATTTTTATTATCTCCTTTCTTCGGCTGGTTTGGGGTTGTCTTTGTTCTTCTTTTTCTAGTTCCTTAAGGTGAGAAGTTAAGTGGTTCACTTGGGCTCTCTCTTGTTTGTTCATATATGCCTGAAGCGATATGAACTTCCCTCTTATCACTGCTTTTGCTGCATCCCATAGATTCTGATATGTCGTATTGTCATTTTCATTAGTCTGTATATATCTTTTGATCTCTGCACTTATTTCTTCTTTGACCCATTCATTTTTTAAAAGTATGTTGTTTAGTTTCCACATTTTTGTGGGATTTTTTTCCTCTTTTTTGCAGTTGAATTCTAGTTTCAAGGCTTTATGATCAGAAAATATGCTTGGTACAACTTCAATTTTTCTGAATTTGCTGATGTTGTTTTTGTGGCCCAACATATGGTCAATTCTTGAGAATGATCCATGTACACTGGAGAAAAATGTATACTCAGTCACTTTTCGATGAAATGTCCTGTAGATGTCTATCATATCCAGGTGCTCTAGTGTTTTGTTTAAGGCCACAATGTCTTTGTTGATTCTCTGTTTGGATGACCGATCTAGAGCCGTCAGCGGTGTATTGAGGTCTCCAAGTATGATTGTATTTTTGTCAGTTTTTGTTTTAAGATCAATAAGTAGCTGTCTTATATATTTTGGTGCTCCTTGGTTTGGTGCATATATATTAAGAATTGTTATGTCTTCTTGATTCAGTGTCCCCTTAGCCATTATGAAATGGCCATTTTTGTCTCTGAGTACTTTTCCTGTCTTGTAGTCAGCATTATTCGATATGAGTATTGCTACACCTGCTTTTTTTTGGATGTTATTTGCTTGGAGTATTGTTTTCCAGCCTTTCACTTTGAATTTGTTTTTATCCTTGTTACTTAGATGAGTTTCCTTTAGGCAGCATACAGTTGGATTTTCTTTTTTAATCCATTCTGCTACTCTGTGCCTTTTTATTAGTGAGTTTAATCCGTTTACATTTAGTGTAATTATTGATACTTGTGAGTTCCCTATTGCCATTTTATATCTTGCTTTCTGTTAGTTTTGTGTCTTGTTTGATCCTTCTCTTTCGTTTTTCTATCTTTTGTTTTTATTTGGTTGTATTCCATACATCTTTCCTCTGTTGCTATCTTTTTTATCTCATGTGCTTCTGTGGTGGTTTTTTCAATGGTGGTTACCTTTGAGTAATGAAAAGGGTCCCTACCCTGTTCATTGTAGCGAACTATTTTGTGAGTACTTTTGCACTCCATCGTCCTTTGCTACTGTTAATCTCCATCTTCTCCCCCTCTTTCTTTTTGTTGTTGTCACAGTTTAAATTTGGTTTTATTGTGTTCTTCTTGGAGCTTTTACTTGTGGCTCTGTTTTTTTTGTTCTTTGTATCTGATTGGAGAACCCCCTTTAGTAATTCCTGGAGTGGGGGTTTTCTGATGATAAATTCCCTCATCTTTTCTGTATCTGTGAATGTTTTTATTTCTCCTTCATATTTGAAGGATAGCTTTGATGGGTATAGTATTCGTGGCTGAAAGTTCCTCTCTTTCAGGACTTTAAATATTGGGGTCCACTCTCTTCTAGCTTGTAGAGTTTCTGCTGAGAAATCTGATGATAATCTAATGGGCCTTCCTTTATATGTTGTATTCTTCTTTTCCCTGGCTGCCTTGAGAATTTTTTCTTTGCTGTTGGTTTGTGTCAATTTCATTATGATATGCCTTGGAGTAGGTTTGTTGGGGTTAAGAAAACTCGGAGTTGTGTTTGCTTCTTGAACTTGAGGCTTTAGTTCTTTCCACAGGCTTGGGAAGTTCTCATCTATTATTTGTTTGAGTATGTTCTCCATTCCATTTTCTCTCTCTTCTCCCTCTGATATACCTATTATTCTTATGTTATTCTTTTTGATGGAGTCAGATAATTCTTGTAGGGCTATCTCATTTTTTTTAATTTTTGAGTCTCTTTCTTCTTCTCTCTGTTGTGCCTCAAGTTGCTTGTCTTCTATTTCACTAATCCTCTCTTCTATCTGACCTGTTCTATTAGCTAAGCTTGTTATTTTGTTTTTCAGCTCGTGAATTGAGTTTTTCATCTCTGTTTGATTTGTTTTTATAGTTTCAATTTCCTTGGACATATATTCTTTGTGTTCATTGAGTTGTTTTCTGAGCTCCCTAAATTGCCTTTCTGTGTTTTCTTGTATATCTCGGAGGATTTTTAGGATTTCTATCTTGAATTCTCTGTAATTTAGCTCCAAGGTTTCCAATATATTAAATTTTTTCTCCATAGATTTTTCCTCATCTAGCTGTGTTACCTCTCTTTCTTTTGTATCCATGATATTCGATTTTCTCTTCCTTAATGGCATCTGAGGGTGGTTTTGTTGATAGTATTAATGAGATTTAATAAAGAATAAAAAGTTAAAAAAATAACAATAAAAAAAATAAAAAATCAAAAAGAGTTGTTTTTTTTTAAAAAAAAAATTAATAATGAAATAAAGAAAAATAAAATAAAAATTAAAAAAAGGAAATTATTCCCCCCCTCCTTTTTTTCCTCTCCTCTCCTCTCCCCTCTTTTTTGAGAAAATCTTGTGGTGGACTGTGAATTATAACAAACAATGCCTGTGATGGAGGGCCTGAATTGGGGAAAAGTAATAAAGGGGCAAAAAAAAAAAAAAAGGAAAGAAAAAAGAAAAAAAAAGAGCGTATGGACCCACAAAAAGCAAATAAGGAAAAAATTTGGGTCAAGAATGAAATGATTTGCTTTTAGGTGTTGGTTGTCTAAGAGTTATGATGAGAGGAATAAGAGGAAAATGGAAAAATGGAAGGACAAATTAAAAAATTACTATTGTATTTAGTGGAACAAGAACTAGATAATATGGAGAGCCAGGGATGAGAGCACTGCTAGTGAGTTAAAAAGGTGAAGTAAAAACCCCCCAAAATGCCACAAACATAGGTTTGAGTCCCAGATAAGGTAATTTGTTTGTTATTGAGGTTTGAATGAGAGGAGATGTAAAGGAGAAAGGAAGAAACTAATATAGAGGGAGAAAAGAAAGAGAGAGAAAAAAAGAGGTAACCACTAAAAGAAGAAAAAAGAAAGGAGAGAGAGAGAGAGAGAGTTAAGGGTTTTGGAGTGCAACCCTCATAGAGAGAAAGGAAGAGAAAAGATAATGGGAGATGTAACACTTATGGGTAGTGTAGTTCAAGGAGAGGAAAGAGTAAGACCGGTAGAGAGTTAATCGGCCAAATTGGAGGAGGAAAAAAAAGTATCAAGAATGAAGATAAGAGAAACAAACGAACAAATATAATAAAATGGGATAGGTTATAAAGTCTGCAGATTATTCTTGATTTTGAGAGGTTATCTTCTTGCTTTTTCTTTTCTCTCCCTCTTCCTGGTCGGTGACTCTGTACCCCGGGTTCTGCCCCTTTGGCACGCTCAGGTAGAGGTTTGCAGTTGATAAGTCTCTATGGCAATGTCATGTATTGTGCTTTAGTCTCGTTGGCAGTTGAAGCTCAATAGCATTTATAGGCTCCGACAGTGAGAGAGTCCGTGTTCCTGGAGCCTTTCTCCTAGTCTTTCCTTCCTTAATTAGTAGCCTGATAATCCAGCTATGGGGTTACTGCTACCTCTGCCTGGATAGTAAGAGGCTCAAAGAGCTGGCAACTCCCCACTCTATTTCCACTCAGCACAGGGCTCTGGGTAAGGCTCAGTCAGTCAGAGCTGCTAGCATAATCAGGCGGGCTTTCTGCCCACTCAAAGACCTCTGGCTCTGCCACTCTGTCCGGTAACACAAGCGGGCGCCCACTTCCGAGGCGCTTGGAGGAAACTCTCACTCACTGTCTGCAACCAGGATATCCGGCCAGCAGTCTCACGCTCTGAGTGAAACCCCCAACCGCAGGGAAAAGTTGTAGCGTTGGAATTGAGTCTCATTCCGTCCCCGTGCGCGGCTTTTGCAAGGCGCTGGGGCGGCTTGAGATTCCGCTTTGGCCCACACAAAGGCCCCTGACTCTGCCCCTCTGTGTGATAACACGGGCACGCACTGCCGAGGCACTCGGAGGAATCGCTCACTCCTTATCTGTGCGCGCAAACCAGGATATGAGGCCGGCCGCGGTTCCCTCTGAGTGAAACACCCTCCAGCACGGAAAATCTCCACCGTTGGAATTTAGTCTCGCTCCGTCCCTGTGCGCGGCTTTTGCAAGGCACTGGGGCAGCTCGAGATTCCGCTTTGGCCCACACAAAGGCCCCTGACTCTGCCCCTCTGTGTGATAACACGGGCGCGCACTGCCGAGGCACTCGGAGGAATCGCTCACTCCTTATCTGCGTGCGCAAACCAGGATATGAGGCCGGCCGCGGTTCCCTCTGAGTGAAACACCCTCCAGCACGGAAAATCTCCACCGTTGGAATTAGTTCTCACTCCCTCCCGTGCGTGGCTTTCCCAGGAAGAAATTCTCGCCCACTAACTGCGCACCGACCAGGAGACCGGGTAAAATGGCCGCTCTGCTTTTCTTTCTTTGTTTGGGTTTGGCGCGAGTGTTAGCTTGTATTGCCCGGGTTGCCACAGGATCAGATTTTCCTCGGCTTGGATCTCTGTGCCACAGCCTGGTTCAGCCGTTTGTGCTGCGGCGGCCTGGATCTATTCACCCCCTTTGCCCGCCTCAGTTTCTATATTCACAGTTACCAGAGAAAGCCGCCCTGTTTAGGTTAGTGAGGAAGGAGGAGCATTTCTTACTCTCTATTTCCTTCGGGGTTTGGTTATATATTTAGCCAATTTTTCACTCAATCATACCTTTGGGTGTATTGCGAAGCATCTGGAAGCTCCAAGTATAGGTTTTTCTGTTTTTGGTTGAAGATCTTGTTGAGTTTTGGGGGAGATTTATCAGTATCACTTCCTACCCCGCCATTACTCTCTATTTTCACTATTCTTTAAAGTCCTTTGAAATTTCTAGCCAAGGCAAAAATCACAAAACCATAATAAGTATTGCACTTATTAAAGCTTCTGCCCCTTCCCCAAAATTTAAAACTAGAAAGCAAGGAACAAACTGCAAAATGTATAACTCATGCTTATCAAATAAAGTATTAAGTTCCTTAAAATATAAAGAACTTTTGCATATCTCTAAGAGAAAAGAAAGAGAAAAATAACAGACATGTAGGTGTTTTGACCAAACAAAATGAAGACCAAAAAAATTTTTTATTTTTGTAAGAAAATGTGAAAAACATTAAATTTCACTAATAACCAAAATAATATGTTAAATAATAGCAATACTATATATATTTTTTACTTCTTAAATGACCAAAGATTTTTTTTTAAATTCTAATTGTAGATATCTGGTGAAACAGATACTTCTTTTGGGAATGCCAACTGGGCTGGTAATATTTGCAGCAGTTTGACAAAGTGACCAAAGCCTTAAAAATTTTACACTAATCTGAACTTAAATTCTACATCTAAGGATATCTTAAGAAAACAACCATGGATACACACAAAAAATGATCAAAAGGATGTACATTCCAGAATAATTTCCAAATATAAAAAATGGAAATAACATAAAATTCCAACAATAGTTACTGATTAAATAAATTATAGGGTAATCATATAACATCATTACCATGATATTTAATAACATTAAATTTAAAAGTAGATACCAAACACAATTTTATCACATTAGTGTATATATATGTGTGAAGGTACTGCATGTATGTGCATATATGTATAAGTATGGTTGATAGTGTATACATCAAAATGTTGACTATCTCTTGGTAGTATATTTAAGGCCTTTTATTTACTTTTATTTTGTAGTTTTATATCATTTCTAGGTTTTCTCTTTCCCCTCTCCTCTATTCTTCCCCTTTGAAATGACATTAGCTCAAAAATTTGACTGCCACCAATAGAGTAATGACCCCTAAGTCTATGCCAAATTAAACTCTTAAACCTCCAATGTGAAGTTCCAGTGGCCCAGTGGACCCCTCTGCCTGAAAGCACCATATCCTTTCCTCCTGTTTTCAAGAAATATCAAATATGGCTACATAAGCTATCCCTACTAGACATATTTACAAGTCTGCAATCTAGGAGTAATCCATAATGCCTTCTCTCAGATCTATCACCTTTAATAACCCATCCAGACATTTCACCTCTGAATTACCTACCTGCCTCGCAATCCTACTGCCCCTGCCTTTATTCAAGCATTTCCACCTGGATTATTAAAAAATAAGAATTGTCTTAAATATCTCTAGCTGAAACTGCTCTTCATTCAAATCCATTGTGTGACCTGCCATCCAAATCACCTTTCTAAAACATTGATCCAATCATGTCTGAAAACTTTCATGATTTTCTCTCTGTCGACAAAATAAAGTCTAAATTTCTTATATGTCCTTGTACTGTTCTACTTCCAGCCACATCTCTTATCACACCCCAGTTTCCTGCCTACTTCCCAACCTACCTCATATACTCTGTTCTTGCTACACCCGTCTATTTGGAAGCTTTGAACATACTATGCTTATCTGATGTCTGCTCTCCCTAAAACTGATTTTCTATTTCCAAGCTTTTTTTTTTTTTTTTGAGAAAGAAAGCAAATTAAAGCAATGTAAATACGAGAACATCTAATTAATAAATTAACAAACCAAAGTAACTTTGTTACATAAATGAAGCAATTTATTATAAGCTAGCAAAGTGTCAAATTGTGGAGCTTTTACTGGTCCTTCAATTCCTTTGGTCTTCTGATGGCAGATTTGACTATGAGGCAGAAGAAGTAAAGGTCAGGCACCACCAGCTGCTGCTTTGAGCAGGGACCACGGTGCCCGATCTGCACAGCTCGTCTCTTCATCTTGGTGTTGCCACAGAAGGAAATAGTGTACTTAGTATACTGGCTAATTTCAATTTTCTTCACTATTTTCCATCTCATGGGAGTCACCATAATGGGTCCCATGTTTTACCAATGATTCTGACCTTCCCAATGCGGTTAGCCATATTGCCTCAAACTAGGTTGGAACCCAGAGAGTCTGCTTAGAAATTCTTGGGTTTTTTGTGTTTTTTTTTAGTGGTATGATTTTATTTATTTATTCATTTTAGAGGAGAGAGAGAGAGAGAGAGAGAGAGAAAGGGGGGAGGAGCAGGAAGCATCAACTCCCATATGTGCCTTGACCAGGCAAGCTCAGGGTTTTGAACTGGCGACCTCAGCATTCCAGGTCAACGCTTTATCCACTGTGCCACCACAGGTCAGTGCTTAGAAATTCTTTTTTTTTTTTTTTTTTTCTGAAGCTGGAAACGGGGAGAGACAGTCAGACAGACTCCCGCATGCGCCCGACCAGGATCCACCTGGCACGCCCACCAGGGGCAATGGTCTGCCCACCAGGGGGCAATGCTCTGCCCCTCCGGGGCATCGCTCTGCCGTGACCAGAGCCACTCTAGCGCCTGGGGCAGAGGCCAAGGAGCCATCCCCAGCGCCCGGGCCATCTTTGCTCCAATGGAGCCTTGGCTGCGGGAGGGGAAGAGAGAGACAGAGAGGAAGGGGGGGGTGGAGAAGCAAATGGGCGCTTCTCCTATGTGCCCTGGCCGGGAACTGAACCCCGGTCCCCCGCACGCCAGGCCGATGCTCCACCGCTGAGCCAACTGGCCAGGGCCAGTGCTTAGAAATTCTTAACAACTCTTTCTTACCTCCCCATATGTCTACCCCAACTTTTTACCAGTTCTTCAAAATCCAGGTCACAGTTCATCTCCTATTTGAAACTATCCTAAATTCTTTCACTGTGCAGAAAATATTAAATCCTTGTCAATGACTCCTCCACTACATTACATTATACGAAACCCATCATACTTATAGTTAATGCTTATGTATCTTGCCATATCTCAAGACTGCAAGATACTATATTGCAAAGATTGACCCTTATATTTTCACTCTATTGATGATCAAAAAACAACTAGAAATAGTGGATGAAAGAATAAACAAATGCCTTAATTTTCACTAGCTTTATGTCCAACATGCAGAATAAAGTAATAACTCATAGGCCCAACATGGTTGTTACAGTGAATTCTGTTCTGCAGTTGTGAGATGAAAATTCTAATAAATATTATATTTAAACCTGCTTCACCAAATCTGTATTGAGCCTCTATTATATACCAGGCACTGTGTTAGAGATTTTTAGTTATTCTATTTAATGATACAATGGAAACATTAACTAAAAACAAACAAGTAAAAAGTAAAACAATGACAAATGTATAAATGAGAAGAGTATTCTGCCGTAGCTAAGCTTTCTTATTTATACTGTAATCCCAAATCAATCATAGTTAGTATGCCTCATTTATTTTAAGTATTTATTCAGGCTTTATAGACTGAAATTCTAGAATCAAAAAGAAATGTTGGCTCGAGTAATATTTAGGCTATTTATACAGTCTAGCCAAATCACGAAAGAACCAGAAGGTCAAAAAAAAGAACTTAAGCTCAGATTTATACTCACAGAGTTTCTCCACCCACATACGTGCTTTAGTTATTAAACATGGACACAAATCATTTTGAAATGGACCCATAGGGATAGTACATCAAATTGTGAAATGGTGTGCACAGGAGTTGATGAGTAGCAGCCTTAGCCCAGACCAAAAAGAAGAAAAAGAAAAAAGAACAAACACGCAAAAAATTAAACAGATTTCTAACAATGCCAAATTCTATCACCCATTCTGTAAACACACAAGGAATAAGGAAAATCTGAATAGCAGAAAGTAAAGCAATCAGAATCCAAGTGAAAACTGAAGAGGGCTGACATCACTCTTAAATAAATTGCTAATTAGTACAAGTTAATAAAGTACAAGTTATTAGTACTGTTATGAATAACTTTATAAAATGATTTCCGTTGACATGTTCAGTGTCTATACGGTATGACTAAGTGGTAGTTAGTCCATAAATTCAAAGATGATAATTTATTCATGTGCCTTACATCAAGAGGTCAAAGGAAAAAGTAAATAAAATAATCTCAAATGATGTTTGGTCACCAGTGAATGGTTTTACAAATGACTGAAGCAAAGATTAGAAAGGTAAACCAATGGGCAAAATCATGCTTGAAGCATACTTACTAAATTCAGGAACAAGGCAAGAATGCCCCGTCACTTCTAGGTGGGAAGTCTAGGCAACATCATGAAGCAAGAGACAGAAATAAGTTAAAAAATCACTCGTATTTCAGAAAAAGGAGAATCAAAAAAGAAAGGAAATATCAAGAGGTGTTGAGAATGCATTATGCACAGGGATAATTATTTTATCTGCAAACTTTTTCAGTAACAACTGACCAGTTTTAGGAGATTTAAAAAATCAACTTTGGTATATTTACATGATAAAACATACCTGAAAGGTAATTTTAGGATTTCATTGCATTAAAATTTTCATTATCCAGTTTTAAAAATAAAAATATAGAAAATACTTTTACTACATACTTACATGTAAAAATTCTATATACACTCATACATACATAAAATGAAGGAGACAAAAACTGTAATTGTTATTATGTTTTCCTGTTTTCTCTAAAATTATTAATGGATATGTTACTTCCATAATAATAAGAAAAAGAAGCAATAATTATTTTTAGACAAGCACTTGCAAATGAAAGTTGGTAAGACTTTCAATGATTACCCTTAAATTAAAGGTATTTGTACAGTTTCAAGATAAAAACATATAAAGATGTTTTAACCATACTTGGTTGTCAACAAGGACTGGATGTCTACCTGATTATCTTAACCAAAATGACAGATATTGTGGAAGCATACAGGAATATCTCTCCAAAGAACAGGAAGAAGAACTGGGCTTCTAGACAGATTGGAATAGGAACAAACAAGCCACAGGAGCACAGTGGCTCCTTCTTCCAGCCCTCCATTCGTGTCTTTCTCTGACCTGTTGTCTGCACTTCATTCACTCCTCCCGTTGATGGGATTTCTCCGGTTCTCTGTGCAGTGTTACCTTCACATGCTCTACTCACTTGCTAAAAAGAAAAACAACAACAACAAAAACTACCTTCTCAGAGCTCTTTGTGCCCTAGTCCAGATTTTCAGGAAAAAGAATATAAATGGTCATCACAACCTCTGCATTGCCACCTCAATCCAAACAGAAAGGGACAACCCATATATATGACTGGGCAAGTAATTTGGTGTTGCTTTCAGTGAAAGCGGTTGTTGATTGACATGGACTACAAGAGAAAAGAGCTAAAAGAAAAGAAAGAATGTAATGCTATGCCTAGACGTATCCAATAGGAAAACTGTACTGGAAATTTATGAGGTCAAACTGGTCTTCCAAAAAAAAGTACCAAATGCCCCGAAACATGATGTAGAGATTGGGAGATAATATTAGTATAAAAATATTAATGTTATTTATGATTCAAAGTTGTTAAGAAAGAAATGACTTCTTTTTACCAGGTATTTTAAGAGTATTTATGAAGAAAATGTTTAGCAGAAGTTTAGGATATATGAAAGGCACAGAAAATCTAATTGTTATATTGCAAATATTTGGGCTTCAGCAACAATGGAATTCTTCAAAAAGCCAAATATATTTCAAATTAAATATATTCACAGATGCATGAGGGTTGAGGGGATATTTTAAGTTCATGAACTTGTGTATTTATTTGTTATAGTTATTATAAATTTATTAAAAATACATTTAATTGTGACATTTACTAGCATTCCAAATAAATGAGATTTGGAGTTTGTCATGTTTTTCTTTACTTGTTTTGTATTTTAGATTGTATGAATGACTACATAAATTACCACTATAGAGCAAAAAATTCTGCATTTTATATCTTTTAAATCCCAGATGATTAACATTTGAGTCTACATAGAATATTTATTATATGTATATGCTTAAATTATCAATCAATGACTCTGGTAATATTTACACATCATCGTGTGTTGACTTTTTAAATTCCTTTGAGTATTATATAGTCTCTGGTGGATTAACCAATTCTTACAACTTAATTATATGCTTGCACTTGTAAAAGTGACAGTGTTTTCCGCATCCCAGTCCGACACTCTATCCACTGTGCCACCGCCTGGTCAGGCGACAGTGTTTTCTAAATAGATATTAGATATTAAATACATCTAGTTTGTTACCTCAAGTACTTGAAGAAACATTTTTCTAAGCATTGATGATCACAGAGCTGATTGCTAATAGGGTTTTTTCTTACTTGAAGAAACTACTTAAATACTTATATAGAATACTTTTTTTCCTTTTGTGAAATGAGATGGCATCTGGAAAAACAAGAAATATTATGGGAGCACTGAGCATCCCAGATTAAGATAAACTGGATTAAGATGGAAGATCAAGTTTGGTACTGAGGTTTGGCACATAAATGAACAAATTTAAGTTTATGTTATCTGTTGAGATACAAATTAGATGTACCCGGCACTAGAAAAGTTGATTTTGCTCGAGTCATATTTTTATTTTAATAACGGCTGTGAGGCTGATACTGACATTGGATTAGAGGAGTCTAAGAATTCAGAAACTAGATAAATGAGATGACGGGGCAGATGTATTGCAAATAGAAGCTCTGATCTCCTACTGCTTCAGTGGCTTAGTGTCTGCAATAACGGGTAAATACACCGTTAAGGTACTTGAGGTGGACGATCTAGCAGATGTAATTATACTTCATAAAATGGCATTCTGAGAGGTAATTCCCCAGACTGATTGGTGACAAAGGGAGTGAGAGATAGGGTGATCACTTAGGATTACCAGGTGCTTTAGAGACTGTCCATTTAAATGACAGTGTCCAAATGTCTTAGTCCTGTGTCTGTTTCATTTGGCCTTATGCTTGGTCATCCACATACCCAAGTGACCCTCATGGCTGCCCTCTGTGCTGCATGTCTTTTTACTGAACTTCGTGGGCGAGTATGTATCAGTGGGTGTTATATCTACTAGATCTTCTGACAATATTTCATGGTGGTTGAGAATTTAGACTTTGGCCCAGGCTGTCTGGATTTGAATTCTAGTACCTTGATTTTACCAGCTGTGTAACTTTGGTCAAGTTATCTATAGTCTTTATGCCTCAGTTTCCTCATCTGTACTTTGGGGATAATAACAATGACCTAACTAAGTAGGTTTTTCTGTTGCAAGGATTTAATGCATTCATTTAGGGAAAATGCTTAGAGTGGGACCTGACAAGGAGTAATTACTAATTTACCACCATCATGATTAGTAAAAAGAACTTTTAACATGTTGCTAGAATATGACTGTCAAGTGGGTAAACCAATTACAACAAAACTAACATTTCAGTTTGGGCTGTGAATGAAAATAAGTCATCATCTTTATGGAGGCTGACAAGATGGGACAGGGGATTAGGGAAATTTATAACTCTACAACCAATAACCACACAACTCCGAGCCAAGAAGGGAATGCTAATGTCCTGGGCAGAGGAACGGAACAATAGCTCCTGGAACCTGTGCTGTTATGAGGATAACATTACAGGAGGGGTTAAAGGGGCAGCGCTGACAGTAACACGGAGATGGAACATTATTCAAAACAGATGTTTGCAGATTCCCTCTGAACGCACTGGATACAGTTCTCCTCAGAGGTGGGGGTTTGTTTCCTTGACCAGATTTAGGAGAGAAAAAGGTAGGGATTCACACCTGTCTGAGATTCTACTGAACATTTTATATCACTCCCATGAAAAAGCAGCCTGAAGGGTGAATTACTATTCATCCCTACTATAATCTATTGTTTAAAAAGTCAAGTATTCACTGAATCTTCTTCTGAGAAGATGTTATAATAGTCCTTGTTTTAGTTAGTAATTAGAGGAGCATAATGTTATTCTTGATATAGTAAAATAAAAACACTAAATATATTAAATATATCTTTTCAAGAACTCTAGCCTGACCAGGCGGTGGCGCAGTGGATAGAGTTTGGGACTGGGATGTGGAGGACCCAGGTTCAAAACCCCTAGGTTGCTGGCTTGAGAACAGGCTCACTAGCTTGAGCCCAAAGTTGCTGGCTTCAGCAAGGGGTCACTCGGTCTGCTGTAGCCCCCCAGTCAAGGCACATATGAGAAAGCAATCAGTGAACAACTAAGGTGCTGCAACAAAAAATCGATGCTTCTCATCTCTCTCCCTTCTGGTCTGTCTGTCCTATCTGTCCCTCTCTCTATTTCTCTGTCTCTGTCACACACACACACACACACACACACACACACACACACACGAACTCTAAAGTTATATTGGATATCATTTTCTAGGTCTTGTAGCAAACAGAAAGTCAAATAAGATTTGATCTCTGTCCTCAACAAGTAGAGGGGCGTGAACATCACCTAAACAACAATTGCTACAGAAGAGCTATGGACCATATTTTCATATAATTTCCTTATCTGATTAAATATTTCTCTATAATATTACCCTACACTTTGGGAAAAAATCAAATCCATAAATACAGATTACTCTGCAAAATTTCTGAAAGAACTCTACTGCTGGGACTTTGGCTACTTCTGCCTACTAAATTCTGATATCGGGTCTTATGCCTTGAAACCATAAATGAAAAAGGAAACTTCAAAAGAGCAAAAAGCAAAAGGAAATAGGGGAAAAGTCACTGGTGCTCTCTGCGTCTGTGGGCTATGCGGCGCTGGCCCATGCGTGTGTTCTTTGGAGGACCTGGCATCTCTCTTGGATCCCATGTCCAGTGTACACCTATCGCTTCTCACTACCAGAGTTGTTCTGGCTAGTGGGTGATACAGATACCTCTGGCTATTTCCACTTGCAGGGTTGGTGAGAGAGACTGAGAACTGATGCCCTCTGGGGAGAACTCTCAACAGTGACTGATGGGAGTTTGTCTCGAAATAATCCCCAATCCCTGTCTGCTGTGATCATCCTAAAGCTTGAATTCTACTCTGGTTCCTCTGGTTCCCTGTCCTCCCCACGGGGATTAACACCAGTTACCTTTTCTGCTATTGGTTCCCCTCCTTATCTCATGTCTCCACTGTCCTATCAATGTTTACTAGGATAACCTCCCAAATTAGCTACTTATACCTGAATCCTCCTCTCAGGTCCTGCTTCTGGCAGAACCCACGCTGAGACACTGGCTTCATCTCTGGCTGGTTTTGTCTCCACTGAATAGGAATAGAGGCTTCTGCTCAAGTACACTGTGATGCAGTCTAGACATAGCTGGTCTCCCCATCACTTAGCTGCTGGCAGGGAAAAGCGCTCCTGGAGGCTCAGGAGGGATGTGCCTTTCAGGGTGAACACTAATCTCCCCAGAGATCCCGATGTCTGCTCTGTTTCCCCATCTCTGTCTCCTGTCCCCCCAGACATCTGTGGGTAGAGGCTAGAGGAGGGTGCTGGGTGGGAGTGTGGGGTTGATGGTCAGGCCTGTAATTCAGTGACCGTGACCTCTGAGGAAAAGCACAATCTCATCTCGGTGATTGGTAGTTCTCGTCAAAATGTTCACTGCTCAGTGCTACTCAATTTAAGCCATGGGTCCTGGTGCCAAATCTAGGATAACAAAGCAAGTCTCACATAACATCCTATTGCAGATAAGTGTTTAGAATGCAGATCTTTATTCCTGATTAGACACAATCAGCCTAAACTTTGGTATCTTTATTGCTAGGAAATTCCAACAATAACTGCCTGAAATCATCACTTTTGGAGCAATGGTTAAAAGCCAACTGTGCATATTTTGTAGGAAATTGTGACTAAAACGAGAGAAATCTTGGCTGGAAACGGTACTGTGAAAAACACAAATAAACACATAAAAATTGCTTAATTTCTTTTACTAACAGTATTGGGTTTATCTGGAAAGGTAAAGCCTAGAAAAATAAGATTAAATTGTCTTATTTGCAGATATGAGTCAATTGATTTGCATCAAAATGTGAGCGAAGCTGAAAGAGATGCTGTTGTGAAATCACACTATCAAACAGCACATCTGAATGCGGCTGAACCCTCCCCGTCAACAACTGCGGGCAAAGAGACTGCCTTTTACCGCCCCAGACAGAAATCACGCTGAAAAATGAACCTTGAATGCTGGCGAAGAATTAATTGTAGAAAGGGATTCTTTGAGGCAGTTGTTTCATTTACATGTGATAACAGTGGGTTAGAGAACATCTCTGTTTCCCAAGAATGTTCTGTGATGAGTACTACCAGGGAGAGTGAGAGACTGACGAAGCAAGGGGTTGGGGTCACTCTCTGTGACAAGCCAAAAAACCCTATGGTCTCCTGTCTTCTCGGCAAGGCGATGGAGTCAGTTATTTCCACCGTCAGCAGCCTCAGCACCGGCTTTGTCTTGTCTTGGCTGCTGTCTGGGCTCCTCTCCGCAGTAAATACCCACAGGTAGCCAGGTAAGCAGTGAAACAACCACTCTCATCTGTGTGCAGTTTTTTTTTTTTTTTTTTCTGAAGCTGGAAACAGGGAGAGACAGTCAGACAGACTCCCGCATGCGCCCGACCGGGATCCACCCGGCACGCCCACCAGGGGCGACGCTCTGCCCACCAGGGGGCGATGCTCTGCCCATCCTGGTCGTCGCCATGTTGCGACCAGAGCCACTCTAGCGCCTGAGGCAGAGGCCACAGAGCCATCCCCAGCGCCCGGGCATCTTTGCTCCAATGGAGCCTTGGCTGCGGGAGGGGAAGAGAGAGACAGAGAGGAAAGCGTGGCGGAGGGGTGGAGAAGCAAATGGGCGCTTCTCCTGTGTGCCCTGTCCGGGAATCGAACCCGGGTCCTCCGCACGCTAGGCCGACGCTCTACCGCTGAGCCAACCGGCCAGGGCCAGCTTTTTTTTTTTTTTATGTGACTCTGCAGTCTCAAGTCCCAGTGTGACACAGGAGAGAGGCAGGGGGACAGCTGGGGTGAGCACCACAGTCTGGACGGTCAGTCCTTTCAACCGGGCACAATTTTCTAGTTCTTGAAGGACTCAATGCTATGGTACTTGGCATTTACCAAAAAAAGATCAAAATTGTTTCATTTGAATTTCCTGATAATAAACTAAAGCCTCACTGTATTTCCTAAAGCAGAGCGGTATTGTGGAAAAGAATACAAAAGTTCCCATGAATATTTAAGATAAAACCTGAGACATAAAAAGACTGTCATACCGTCATACCGGAGATCAGTCACTTGGGGCAGTTCCTCCAGATGCCCCAAAGATGTGTCTTCAATCAGCTGTGCCCAGGTAGACATTAATGTTTTACTTCCTAGTAAGCGATACATGTTCATTATAACTAATTTTTCAAATGCAAAAGAAACGGATATGTTAAATATGTAAATAGACTACTTGTAAATAACTGCTGTTAATATTTTGAAAATTTTCTTTTCAGTTTCTTTTGAGTCATATTGTTTATGAAACTGTGGAATTCTATGGAAACAGTTTCACATACTGATATAAACATACAGAGAGTTCCAACTCATTTAATAAGATATTTGGGCAATTTACTATGTCACTAAATAGTTGGGGTTTTTTCACTATTTTTTTTTCACTAGTATGTCACTAAATAGTTTTTAAAATATGATTTTATTGGCTGCTATATACTTCAGTATAGATATATTTTTATTTTATTAAAGTTGGAACTTGTGGTTGCTGTCTGTAGATTATGTGTGGAGTTACCTCCTGGTCCCCCTACAGCCTCTGCCCCCCCTACACTTCCTTTTCTCATTCTCCCATGCAGGGGAGGACTTCCCCAGCCCTTCCTCCCCTTCCCTCTGGCCTCAGGCTGCCCAGAATAGCCTGAGTTTTACATAGTTAGGCTCTATGTATCCAGCATTGCCTGCTGGGAAAGCAAGTCACTCTAATTCAGAGATTCAGTAGTAAGACACCATGCAATAAAAGCCACATTCTCTGTTACCAATATCATCTTTGAAATTTTCTTAAATCTGTATTTTGCATTAGCAACCAGTATATCCTATAACCAGGTATGGCAGGATGGGAATTATAGAACAAAGGCAATTAGGAGCATTTCAGGAGGAATTAAGAAAAAAGTGTGTTGAACTCATATACCTCAAAATATATTTTATATACTCTAGCAATAACTTACAATTGAAAAATATGCAACTTGGACTTTGCTTCATTAACTACTAAGTAAATTAACTTTACTTAGTAAATGACTCAATCATGTCTTAAGTCCTGCTAAAAACTTTCTTTAAAATGTTTCCATCTTACTGGATATTACTATTTTTCCTTAATTTTGAATGACATCTATCACGTGAAATAAAGTAGGCTGTCACTAATTCAACAGCTATAGCAATTCTAAGCTACCCTTAAGTTCATCGCTTCCATATGCACTTGAGCTATGAGAGAAACCTGCTCTGAATTTGCAAAATCTCCATTTCTTAACTCGTTACACAAGCAAAACAGCAACTGCTTGAAAGGTCTCATGAGAAACACAGATAGCAAAGAAGACAATTCCTTCTAAACCTTCCATAAAGATTGATAAGAAAATGCATGTACTAGTGTGTTACGGATTTCATTTTCTCCCACTATCATTCATTCCAAGGAAAGTACCGTAACAACATACTTGCTGGGCAACAGCTCTCACAGAGCCTTCCTGTCCACAACTGGCCTCCAGCCCTTGAGCAGGTTACTGCGAATAAGCAGACTCTAGGCCAAAAACCCATTCTTCATATGGCCTGGGGAGAGTTAGAGAACAATCTTAAAAATCTATGAGAAAGACAAGAGACAGTAGGGAACAGGAAATTCCTTCTACTGCAGAGGTCCTTTAACTTGACAGCTTACTCAGGAAAAGCCAAAGAACCAGGTTCTTCTGAGAAATGTTTGTGTGGGCTTGTTTGATTAAAATATTGATTTTATTTTGTAGTACCTGTTTTCCCCTACCACTCTCAGGATACTCTTTTATTCCGGAGCGAATGCTGTGTTATTTAAAAGCTTCTGGCTGCTGGGAAACTAACCGAGAAAGTTTCTGTGGCCAAGTTGAAACGGACTGCTCTGGAACTGTGATGGGTTTTACTAAAGCAGTGTAATCTGGCACAAGGACTAAGGTATTTTTTAGTTAGGTAAGGTCTGACCCTTCCATCTTGAGCTGGCCCAAGCCAGTGTCTGTTCTGGAAGAAATGAAATGGGATTGCCAGGCACTTCCTTGGTTCAACAGACGCTCTTCTTGACACACTGGATGGCAGAGACCCTTCCTCGCTTCCTCAGTATCTACCCTTTTCTTTCTTTTTAGCAATAAAGCTCCAGTAAGCTAACGGTGGGCATGAGACCAAGTTTCCCCCAATGAGATCTACGTGGAAGTATTGTGTGATTGCTAGATAGTATCCCTAAAGAGAGATGTGATTGTCATCGTCCTTCCCTCCTTCCTGGGGTCTAGAATAAACCTTGATGGCAGGAGTCGCAAAAGCCCTCTTAGACCATGAGGTGACCTGGCGATGACAGAGAAGAGAGCTGAAAGGAGAAAATCTGGGTCCCTGAAGACATCACGAAGCTGCCACATTGGCTCTGAATTTTCTACTCAAGACTTACTTTGAGAGAGAAATAAATATTTATTGTGTTTAAGTCAGTAGTATTTTAGATTTTTCTATGACATCCAGCTAAACATAATGCTAGCTAGTTCACTGGGTTAGAAAGAAGTTCAGAAGACAAACTAGAAGGAATTATACCATACCAAGCTCTGCCAAGGATTGGTACATGCTAGACTATAGAATAGCAATCAGGGACCACATAATGAAGTTCCAAGTGCCAGGTGAGGACTTGATGAATTGAGAAAAATCACATCCAGGACTGCTATGCATTTCAATTTATGGAGTAAGCCAACAACTCAGATTTTTTTAAAAAATGGTATCTCCTGATGTTAAAATGTCCAACATAATTTAAAAACATATTGACTATACATATATATATATTTCAAAACATATACACACACATATATATATCAAACATATATACATACACACATGTATACATTCATACATTGAGAGCCAACTAAAATGCACCCAGGGACCCAGGGTATAAAAATGGCCCTAAAACCATGTTTTTTGCCTTCCCCATTAGACTCTTTGGCTTATATCTTAGGTAACACTTTGCAGCTCTGGAAATGGAATCCCTCACTTCTCCCTGGCTTTTGATACAACTGAACACAAGGAGATAACACAGTGAAGATTGGGTGGAGATGGCAAATGAAGGAAGGGGAGAAGAAAGGCCAGCTGACAAGTCAGAAGACTGGATTGACTCTATCTTTGGCATTTACTCAGCTCTGGGATGAGCATTTAGTTATCTAACCTCTTCTAGTATCTATGCCTTTTCTGTAAAACCGATGCTGTGAAATCATGATATGAAAGTGCTTTGGACATTACAAAGCTCTTCACAAATTAAAGGTATTCCTGGCCAAGAATAGACACACTGAGTAATTCTATGATGTGGTCCCTGTAAAGAGAAATTTTCTTTGAGCACATTTGTATCACAAGGACATTGGGGCGACTTTTTCTGTCCTTTGACCACAGCAGGGAAGTAGGACAGAGCAGTCTGCCCTCTCTCTGTGTCTAAGCATCACAGTCTTTGACCAAGAACTCTCATGATGCATTTCAGCCCAGTGTAAGATACTGGCAGCCAACAGTAGTGTCTTTAACTGTAGTAGTCGATGTACATTCTTATCACCTCTCACTGTGTCCTGTATGCTGGGGATAACAAAACTAATAAATAAAATGCATGCAAATGCTAGACTAAGAAGAAATTTGAACTCAGTTTTTTTTTTCTTTTTTTTTGTATTTTTCTGAAGCTGGAAATGGGAGAGACAGTCAGACAGACTCCCGCATGGGCCCGACCGGGATCCACCCCACACGCCCACCAGGGAGCGACGCTCTGCCCACCAGGGGGCGATGCTCTGCCCCTCCGGGGCGTTGCTCTGCTGCGACCAGAGCTACTCTAGCGCCTGGGGCAGAGGCCAAGGAGCCATCCCCAGCGCCCGGGCCATCTTTGCTCCAATGGAGCCTCACTGCGGGAGGGGAAGAGAGAGACAGAGAGGAAGAAGAGGGGGAGGGGTGGAGAAGCAAATGGGCGCTTCTCCTATGTGCCCTGGCCGGGAATCGAACCCGGGTCCCCTGCACGCCAGGTCGACGCTCTACCGCTGAGCCAACCGGCCAGGGCCTGAACTCAGTTTTTGAGAATTATTTGTGTGCTCTCTATCTCCAAATGAGTTTCAGAACCATTTTTTCCTGGGAAATATATACTGCTCACAAAAATTAGGGGGTATTTCAAAATTAATATGAGTGATAAAAAAAAGAAGCATTTGATTTTTTTATTAAACGAGAACATCAGGAAAGTAAACGACAAGTCAAAGAAAGTTGTTATATTATGCAAATGAGATGCAAATTAAACTTTTATTTCATTGGTGAAAATGCACTATAGAAAAGGCTGAAAGTATTGGAGTATCTGCATGTTTCCTGATCCCCTAATTTTTGTGAGCGGTGTATATGAGGTCTGGATCTATTTAATGCACCAATCATTTGTTCATGCAGTCATTCATTTGTTCATTCACACTTCTAAAGTTCTGATGGGGTTACAAAAGAAGTTTCTACACAAAACCAAAGCAATATGAGAACTGTTTAAAAGTTGAAGAAGCACAAAAGAGAGATTGTTTCTAGAGGGTACATTTAAAAATATATCTTTTCAGCATCAACACAACAAAACAAAGCAAAACTAAACATAGCTTCCACAACAGTGAGCAACTCTTGACATCTGAATCACGCTCTGAGTTTGGAAGCGCAGAATCCGCTGCGGACTGTATAGCTCCCGCAACCCTGTCCTATAAGAAAGGAGAACCCAGACTTTCCTTCTTCCTTCAACCTTTGGGCCATCCAAAAGGCCACTGCGAAGGCTATTATTAGTTTATTGTGTAAAAACAAAATGGCCCTAATTTTATTCACCAGGGTTTTAATCTAGTGAAATCTCATACATTTTGATGTCTTATCTTTTTATTTTATTTATTCATTTTTAGAGGGGGGAGAGAGAGGGAGAGAGAGAGAGAGAGAAGAGAGAGAGACAGAGAGAGAGAAGGGGGGAGGAGCAGGAAGCATCAACTCCCATATGTGCCTTGACCAGGCAAGCCCAGGGTTTCGAACCGGCGACCTCAGCATTTCCAGGTCAACGCTTTATTCACTGCGCCACCACAGGTCAGGCTTGATGTCTTATTAAAAACCTTAAAGGAGATACTTTATCCCCAGGAAACTATGAAAGCAGATTACTCTCCAGGTAAAGGTGTGAACATGAACCATTGTGGACATATACAATGGTGCTCTTTCCCTGCCACTTGGGAGAGCTCTTGCCCATCTATTACCAGTCTTCTGGCCATCTCTAGCTAAGACTTTTGGCGAGACAGTATATTCCCCACCAGAGGATCATATTTCTGGAACTCTGGAACAATGAAAAAAGTAGAATTCTTTTTTTTCAAAGGAAGCTTCATACTTTGTTTGTTTAACGGATATTTAGCCAGAGTGAAATTGAAGTGAGGGGCTCCGATTTTATTTTGACGTGATGGAGAGTTTTGCAGTCATAGTGGGCCCAATCTAAAACATGCTGTTAGGAAAGGCAATTTATAAATTGATGGTGGGAGAAAAACCAGGAAGAAAGGTCATTACAAAACACTCATTCCCTGGACAGGAAAAGCGGAGGAACTTCCTGTCAATTCTGTAAAAATTTTTCATGAGGTTAAATTCTGGGTGCTAAATCTTTCCCCTGTTCTACTGATTTTTGTCTCTGGACAAATCTGTGCTGACTATGGACTTGGCTCTATTAATCTTTGCACCCTTAGGTGAGTGCTGGGGGTAGTGACTAAAATGGAAAGGTCTACACTGCAGCTTATTTATTCAAATAAAGTGTGATAATAGTGTCCACACATAAACTCCCCATCAAGTTGTACAATTCTGAAACACTATATAAAAAAAATAAAACCTCACAGTTATCCTTTTTCTGTTTTTCATCTGTCATATGTGCTGAAAGATAACAGTAAATTTCACATTGGTCAGGGAAATTCTATATCTTGAGATTGTATGTAAGAGGAGTCAGGTGTCTGAATTGTGACGGGCACCATGTACCTGCAAGCATGTGTCTATGGTATCTATGTATATGTTTCTGTGTTTGCATATTTGTCTGCCTGTGCAGACATTCACAGGTAGTTGTGTGGCATTCAATTTCATATGGAAAAGATTTGAAAAACCAATTTTTTTCTGGGGAAAGTAATTAATAACATCAAATATGTCCCTGTGATTTTAAATTTCACATAAAAGCCAGGTCATAATCAGTTCCAATATACTGTATTACTATTCTGCACACACGTGGGAATCTGGTGAACCGCCTCACTGCCATGATACAGGTTTCATATCCAAATCCAAACGACGTAGCTTACCAGTATCAAACTAAGTCTGTGATAAACATGCCTGCCTGATCTCTGCGGAAAAATCCATATTCAAACCTCAACCAATGCCATTTATAAATATTGGCCATCTTCTACCAAAATTTTCCTAGTATATTTTAATTATTTCTAAGATTGTTCAGCAGAGGTTTGGAAAAGGTACAATAAAGACATGTAAGCTTCCAGGTTAGACAGGGATAGAGTCCAGCTAACAGTTTCCTGCATCTTCTCATGACCCAAGCAAAATGAGAAAAGAAAGAACAAAATCAAGGGGAAGTTCAGTTAACACAAACTTTTGAGAAGGCTTCACTTGTGACATCACACATGGATCCAGACTGAAGAAAGGCACTGGGAACCTTGCTGGCGATTCCACCAGGACAGGATGTAGTGTTTGGACGGAGGAAGCGGAAGACAGAGTAGGTCTTGAGACAAGCAGTGTGTACTCGACTCATTACCCATTTAACTATTTTTGGATCAACAGTACTTGGAGGCCCCACAAACCTAGCCAAGCCAAACAGAGAAGCTAGTATATAGCAATTTTTCCCCCGATGCAGAAAGTTTCTTCTCTAATGGAGTGGGCAGTGACATCGAGAAGAAGGCCGGCCATTGGGACTACATGAGCACTTGGAGTGGAAACCAACAGAGAATTGGGTCTACATAACTGAACCCTACCTGGCACAACTACATCAATAAACACAGAGCATCTTTCAGGAATTATTTCAGCTCTTAAAGGTAAAAGTCTTTCAAACCTCACAAGAGACCAAAAATGCACAAATAAAAAAGAAAATTCGATTCAAATGAAAGGCAAGTGAAATACCAAGAAAAAACATTTACCTCATATGTAGCAGCAGATGGTTAGTATCACGGAGATTAAAAGAGCATTTGCAAACCAACAAGAAAAAGAACCACCCTCAAAAGATGGATTATAATTCCAAAGTATTTTAATAAATATTCAAAAAAAAAAAAGAACTCTGTATGGCCAATAATATGTGAAAAAAGTACTCAGACTCACTAATAAAAAATGCAACTTGAAATGGGATTCAAGTTTCCACATATGAAGTTGGGGAGGCGTATTCGAATGGTACTAACCTGTGCTGGCTGCTTCTTAGGTACTGATACTAGGAGTCAATTTGGTGCCAAATTTCTGCTGAGCAACTTGGCATATGTATCAAAACCTTTATAAAACGGACATATTCTTTGGTGCAAGAACACCTACCACTTCAGAAATCTGCATTAAGGAAATTATTAGAGATATGAGAAAAGGTTTAGTCATACTGTTGTTTGTAAAAGTCTACAAATACAATAATCAGTAATTACATGATAAAAATAAAGGCACGTTCTACAGTGGAATTCTGTGTAACTAAGTGATAACGTAGAAGTGTATTTTTTATTATGGAAAGAAGACTGAAAATATGACGGAATAGAAATTCAAGTTACAAAAGAGAATGTGCAGTGCAATTCTTTTTTGAGTAAACATTATTTATGCATGATAGCTATACATGCCCAATAACACACCTGTTCACTAAACAACAGCAAAAATTCAAGAAGGGTATCTACCAAAATATTACAGTGTATTTACAGAAACTTTTTCTGATTATTTTATAAACTTTTAGCTTCAGTAAAATAAAGTATATTTAAAAAGAAAGAAAAAAATGACCTGGAGACTTTAACAATAATCCAGATTCAAAAGATAGTAAAATAAATAAATAAATACATACATACATAAAAATCAATGTTACTATACAAGAACAATTGTTTTAAATTTAATTTGAAAAGATGCTATTCATAATAGCAGTATTGAATAGAATATATTTAGGTCTAAATTTAGAAAATATATGCAGGATTTAATTACTAGAAACACAGTAACTTTACTGTTCATTTATTGATCTATAAATGGCTAGTTATAAGTGGACACGCCATATTTTTTACCTGAAAAGGCTACTATTATAAAATATAAATAACCTCCTACTTAATTCAACATTTCTATACTGAAATTGAAATCTTGGATGGTTTCATTTGGAATATGTGAAAATGAATTAAAAATTCATATTAAGTAATAAATACATGAGTAAATTTTTTTACTAGATGAGAAAAAATAGAGAATTTTCACTACCAGATATTTAAATATACTGTAAAGTTATAATAATGAAATCATATTTGTAAAACTAAAAATAATAGGTAGATAATAGGAATATCCTATTACCCAGGAAAATAAAAAATTAATAGAAACCCAGGAGGAAATCAAACAGCCACAAGAATTTAGAGTATGTTAAAAGGGTCATTCATTTAAATTGGAAAAGGATGAATGGGTATTAAGTAAATGGTGCTTAGACACCTGCTTAACTATGTATTAAAAAGTAAAAAGAGACATTTTTGTCATACTATACACTATAATAAATTCCAGATGACTTAAACTGTTAAATGGAAAACTATTTCTTTGACATGAGAAATGGAAATGCCATTCTAAGAATATAAACAAATATAAGATCTAAAGGACAAAGTTTGATAGATTTAAATACGTAAAATCTCAAATCATCCAACAACACCACAGTGAACCAAAGCGAAAGGCTGTGAAATGGAGAAACATGTCCATCATACACAAAATAGAGTTACCAGTCTCACTATATAAAGAGCTTTTATAAATCATTAAGAAAAAAAAAAGTGCCATCATTGCAAAATGGACAACACTTATGAGCAGGAAAGATACTGCTGCCCAGTATATGTATTGGAAAATGTTCATCCTCAATAAGACTAAAAAATGAATTTGCTAAAATGGTACCTCTATTCACCTACCAAATTGGCAAAGACATTAAAAACAATAGTACATATTATATCAGTCACCATGTAGCAAACTTACTGCTGTGATAGTCTTTTGGTGGGAATGTAAATTTATACAGCCCTCCACAGGAGAACAGACCATCTGTACTAAGAAATTCATAAATGTTCATATCCCTTCATTCAGAAACTTTAGAGAATGTCTTCTCAAAGCAGTAACCAAAGAGATCCAAAAATATGTATTTATTATAACTTAGTTTATAAAAAAAAAACCCCAACTGTGACCAGCAATAGGTGACAGGTAAAATAAATGACACAGGTATCCAATGGAATAGTACAGAACTAATATAGATGTACAATATCTATATTAGATGTATAGTATAATGTAGATCATTTCATGATGTAACACATGAAAAATGTAGGCTACCGCACAGCAAGACACCAATTTGGTTCAAAGAATGCACAGATGTGCACACTGGGCAAATGTTCAACACTATGTAAACAGTGGCTTTTTAAGGGTAATGGAATTATAGTTTTTCTTTTCCTGCTTTCTTTTTCATTATTTCCACAAACACTGGCTTGCTATAGACATTTCTACATGTTCCAAATATTCTTCAACTGAATATGTATTACTTTGTAATCAGAAAAAATTAAATTTTGTAAAAGTCCATCATCTAAAACTGACTTTCTCTACCAGATACTGAAAATCTTGTCAAGGACTCAGATGGCATGCAATGAAATGCGTACTGAAAGCACAAAGTACCTAACAAGAGAATCGGGGAAATGTTCAGGTCACTCCAGGTCTTATCTTTAGAGAGGCTTCGTAAAACACACTCACCTGTTCCAGTCGCTGTTTTTTACAAGTGTGAATGTGGATAGTATCTTAAAGACTTGCTAAGAGGGTCCTCAAAGAGACCACTTAAGGAGCCTAACATCTAGATAAACGTTTAAAATCCACTATCCCATTGGGCCCCCCACAACAATAGGAAGGTGATATGTATGCATGATTTTGTGCATGGGAACACTAGACTTGCGGAGGTTGTGGTTTGACCAAGGTGAAACGCCGGGCTAGAGCTGGGCAGGCGCTGGAGGGTGGGAAGGACCCGGGAGATGGGGAGCGAGGGAGCGAGGGCCGGGGGCCTGAGGGCGGGTGCCTTACCGCGGCTTGCTGGAAGGCGCCCTTGGTGTAGGTGCCGCCGCCGCGGTAGGTGATGGCCGGGATCTCCTGGCTGAGCAGCGCGCACTTGTGCTGGTGCGCGCGGCGGGAGGAGATATAGTCGACGCGCGGCACCACGTTGTTCTTGGACGAGAAGGTCACGATGGCCACGCGTGTGGCTGTGGGCACCACGGGGAAGTCGGACAGCAGCTTGCGGACGAACTTGAGCTCGCTGAGGAAGTTGGCTTGGCCCACGCTGGACGACTCGTCCACCAGAAAGACGAGCTCCAGGCGCTCGCTGAGCTCCCGCAGCCGCCGCACGCGCCGCCGGAACGCCTGGCCCAGCCGCTCCACTCTGCTTTCCGGCGCTTCCTCGCTGGGCGCGGGCGGCGCGGGCGGCGCGGGCAACCTCCCCGGGGCCCCCGGGCCGGCCTCGGGGAAGAGGCGGAAGCTGAAATTACGCGACGGGGACATCTGCTGAAAGGTCGCCCAGCCCGAAACGAGCGCCAGACCCCAGCAACAAAAGGCCAGACGCGGCCACATTGCGCTGGAGACGGAGCGGCCGGCCTGGAGCGCAGGCGGCAGCGGGGCTGGTGGAGGGGCGTGCGCGGCGCGGGGCGCGTGTGCGGGGCGGCGGCCGGGAGCCTCAGCGCCCTTTCATCTGACACTGGGGACACAGTCCAGACTCCTCGGCAGCGCGGGGACTCGGGAGGGACCGGCGCGCGCTCTCTGCGCCCCCCTCCCTCGCCTTTTTCTTCCCTCTCTCCTCCTCCTTTCTCTCCCCGAAGCCTATAAAATGTTTGAAGGAAAGGGGGCAGTGAAGAAAAACCTCGCGCTTCCTCCTCTCCCCACTCGCTGTCTCTCCCGCTCCCGCGGCTCTCTCCTGCCTCTCTCTCTGTCTCTATCTCTGCCTCTATCTCTCTCCTCCCCCTCTCGTTCTTCTCCCGGGATCCAGCCAAAGACTCGGAGATTCCATGACACCAGAACCCCGCGTCTGTCAGGCTGTCAACATTCCCGCAGCAAGCGCACCAGCGCCCAAGTCCTGATTGATCCCATATGTCTGGCCGGAGCTGCAGAGGAATTCACTGGAGATGAATCCAGATACCGAGAGTGCCACAGTAATTGAAAACACTGTGTAGAGGAAAACACACACGGACTGCCCGGGGAATTGAAAGCATCCTTTGAAAACTACTTGCTCACCTTTTGCGTCTCTTTCCCTCTCTTCGATGCTCCAAAGCCTTCACCAAATACGTATTTATTTCGCTTTCCTGGTGGGGATTTCTGGGCCCTGTGGTGTGTGTGAGTGCATAGACTCTTGAGGGCGCCCTCAGATCACACCATATATGGAGTGTATCTGCCCCATAGGGATAATTTGTGGTGGTGCTCCAGTCCTGCGTTTATTTATTGATCCGTTTTTTATTTAACAAATACTTTTGAGTGCCTATTATGCGCCAGAACACTGGGAATAAGAATTGACGTGGATCTTGTCCCCAGGAAATTTACAGGGTAATGAATAGTTAGCCAGATATTACACAAATAATATATATAATCACAGCTGACCATGCTAAGTGCTATGAAAGAGACCTTAGGTAGATGGACTTGACCTTGCAAAAGCCGGGAAGCCTTCTCTGAGACATGAAACTTGTACGGAAATCTGAAGAATGGGTTGGGGTCCCTTTACTCCAGCCCACTCGTGTGCTTGTGTTCTGTGTCAACAGGTAAGACCTGTAGAGGTCTATTTCCTAGACTTTGAATGATACTTGTCACATAGCTACTCTGAAAGAAAAGTTGCACCTGGGAGTGGTTTTTCCAAAGCAAGATCCTGAAGGGGGTGGGGCAAGTGCAAAGAAGGAGCACACTTTGCATAAGGGGTGGAGTCCTTGGTTAAAAGATCCCAGCGAGGAGTCCTGCGTAGATACGCCTCTGCAGTACACCATCTGAACTAAGTCACTTCCAGTTCGTGGCTTCAGTTTTGCATCTATTACACGATGGAATTAAATTATCTCAGTTTCCTGTTTCTAATATCAGATGATATAATTCAATTTTTTAAAAATGAAATACCTTCAATGAGAGAGAGCACAGTATGTTGGTTGAAATGTCAGGGCTCTAGAGTCAAGTTTGCCTGGGATGAAATCTTGGCTCTGTCATTCACCGGTGTATGAACTTGACATCACTTTGCTCATCTATAAAAGGGAGTAATAGTAGTAGTATATTAAGGGTCACTGTGAGGATTGAATATAAAAAAGATAATGTTCTTGGGACTGTGCTTAGAATAAAGCATGTTCTCCATCAATGCTCGTTGCTATTTTGCCACCTTTAATCATGAATACTCTTCAAATCCTTATTTTTCTACCAATATTTTTAGACTGTCTACTGTGCCAGAATGTGAGATACTGATCATTTAAAGATGAATAAGACTCGGTTCCAGTCCTCCAGAAGTTCAAGGGAAATCAGAAGAGAACATAGATTTGCAAACAAGAATGGAGAAAGGAAAGCAAAGTCTAAATCTTCCTGGGGAATGAGCAAGACTTCATTTGAGCTGAGGCTTAAAATAAAAAAACTAGAAAGTTTGTCCAAATTTCATCTACTCTGTGTTATTTCAAACACATCATTAAGAGCAAATGTTTCAGGACCTTCGTGTGCCAGGCACCATGGCAACTACTGTGTGTACTAGCTCATGTGTTCCCCACAGAAACCCAGGGAGGCAGACAATTGCTTTAGGACTTTTGGTTGCAAGAAATAGACACCCAACTTCTCGTGTAAACAAAAAGGGATTTCTTGGCTCATGTAACTAAACTGGAGAAAGGGCAGGGGTGGATTGATCTCAAAAAGGCTTGGAAAAGGAAATCAGCACTGCTCAGGGCCTCTATTTTTCCTCTTCTGCTTTTCTTTGCATGTTAGATTTAGTCTCTGTCCTCAGACTTATGATCTGAGGAGAGAGACTCTCACGACATCAAGTTAAAAGATAATTCACAAAAACCACCAGCAGCACCTTAAAGAACTCCACTAGAACAGGTGTGGATTATATGTCTGTTCCTAGAACAGGTGTGGATTATATGTCTGTTCCTTAACACAGTCTGTGGTTGAGGGGATGGGCCATTATAATTGTCTTACCTTAGGTCACATGCTCACTGTAGCAGAGAAACCTAGTGACCTACTCAACACATCTGATTTCCCCTTCTTTTTTTGTTTTTTTTAATTTTTTTTTTTTTTTTTGTATTTTTCTGAAGCTGGAAATGGGGAGAGATAGTCAAACAGACTCCCGCATGCGCCCGACCGGGATCCACCCGGCACGCCCACCAGGGGCGAAGCTCTGCCCACCAGGGGGCAATGCTCTGCCCCTCCCGGGCATCGCTCTGCCGAGACCAGAGCCACTCTAGCGCCTGGGGCAGAGGCCAAGGAGCCATCCCCAGCGCCCGGGCCATCTTTGCTCCAATGGAGCCTCGGCTGCGGGAGGGGAAGAGAGAGACAGAGAGGAAGGAGGGGGGGTGGAGAAGCAAATGGGCGCTTCTCCTATGTGCCCTGGCCGGGAATCAAACCCGGGTCCCCTGCACGCCAGGCTGACGCTCTACCGCTGAGCCAACCGGCCAGGGCCTGATTTCCCCTTCTTGAACAGCAGTAGAACTCCTGAGTTATCAGCTGGGTACAAGGTGCCTGAAATAAAGACTACATACCTCAGCCACCCTTGCAGGTGGATGCTATCATGGAGTTAGGTTCCGGGCAATAATATTTAAGTGCTGGTTTTGTGTGGCAGCTTCCAGAAACCTCTTTTTTTTGTATTTTTTCGAAGCTGGAAACAGGGAGGCAGTCAGACAGACTCCTGCATGCGCCCAACCGGGATCCACTCGGCATGCCCACCAGGGGGCAATGCTCTGCCCATCTTGGGGCGTCGCTCTGCCGCAATCAGAGCCATTCTAGCACCTGAGGCAGAGGCCATGGAGCCATCCTCAGTGCCTGGGCAAACTTTGCTCCAGTGGAGCCTTGGCTGCGGGAGGAGAAAAGAGAGACAGAGAGGAAGAAGAGGGGGAGGGGTAGAGAAGCAGATGGGCGCTTCTGGGCGCTTCTCCTGTGTGCCCCGGCCGGGAATCGAACCTGGGACTCCTGCATGCCAGGCCGATGCTCTACCACTGAGCCAACCGGCCAGGGCCCAGAAATCTCTTTAAAAGACACCTGCTATCTTTTATCTGTTGTCTCTCCCTTTTATCTCTTACTCTGTCTTTCAGCCTGGAACATGAACAAGGTGGAAAAACTCTAATAGCCATTTTGGACCATGAGAATAAAGGTCACATTCTAGGGATGAGTGAGTAATAAACTGGAAAGAACCTGAGTTCCTACAGACTTCAGAGAGAAGAACTACTAGACTCATCTCTGGTTGCCAATCTACCCCTTTTATATTGAGTTTTTCTGTCACACTCAGCTGAACTTGATCCTTAGGTAATAAACCCATCCCAGTAGCCATGGAGGCTATGCTCTCAATATATGCTTGCATAGATACTATGACAGAGGACATAGTGAATTGCTTCTGAAGTTACCCCCAAAGGTGACACAGATCACTTCTGCTCCACTTCATTGGCCAAAGAAAGTTGCATGTCTAACTCCAAAGGATGTAGGAAAGTTAAATCCTGCCTTATTCCTAGAAAGCAAAAAGCCAGAAATATTTGGTGAACAACACCAATTATTACCATATTGAGTCACATGACAATGGGAAGACAGTTGAGTCTATAAAGCACAGTAGAGACAAAACCCTGGGAAGGTAAGTCTTCCATAAAGGCTTCTCTATATAAGGCTCCTATAGAGAGATTTACATCAGTTTCTATAAGGACTTTCTGATCTTTAGCTTAGGACAGTAATTTTATATTTACTATCTAACCATGCTATATACATATATAACCAGGGTGAATTATAGTGCTTGGTTCTAGCAAGAATTTGAGCATCTGTAGAAGTTAAATTCATCTTTTCTTCATTTTTCATTCCAGCCCTTCTGGAATCTTTGTCTTTTCTGGCACAAAAACAATCATTATATTAAAATATAGTTATCAAAATATTTTTAAAAATTCAATTGTCATGTGGCAATATATATATACTTCTTCATGATCACATTACATAACATCATTTATCAACTGTTTAGTAAATGGCTTATTTTTATAGTAGTGATGAAAGTAACAATATGTTTGAGATCTGCCATGGGTCTTGCCTTGAAAGCTTCCTAGATAATTCTGAAACATCTCTACGGGTTACAGCATGAGGTCAATATAACTAGCATTACACACTTCCAGCGGGCTGAACAAACAGGGCTATGTGCATTGTTTGTGTGGTGAGAGACTGAGGACACAGAGAAGTCTTGCCTGCATGGTACGAAGCCTACCGCCCCATAACACTGCTCCCAGCACTCTCTAGTCTATTATACTCTCTAGCCTAAAGAACTGATTCTTAACAGAGGGTGCTTTTGTACCCTACCCCCACCCATGCAACACTGGCCAACGATGGGAGACACCGGTGGGAGTAAGGTGATACTGGCATGTAATGTAGAGGCAGAAATGCAATACACATCCTACAATGTACTAGACAGCCCCCACAACAAAAATGTCATCCAGCCCAACATGTCGGTAGTGCAGAGGCTCAACAACCCTGGCCTATACCTCAATAAATAACAGACACAGAAAATGACAAACTTTCTCCATACCAAAAACTAAAATTGAAAACGCAACCTAGAGGTATTGGAACAACAACATGAAGCTGCATTGAAGAAAACTACCCTGGCTTCACTGCGTACATGTAATAAAGACTTCTGCAGAAAAAAAATGTGTACAGTATTCCCCCCTATCTGCGGTTTCACTCTTTATTGGTTCGGCTACACAAACTCACCTGTGGTCCAAAATAATTAAATGGAAAATTCCAGGAATAACCAATTCATAAGGTTTAAATTGCACGCCATTCTGAGGAACGTGATGAACGCTTATCTCATCCTGCTCCGTCCTGCCCAGGACACGACTCTTCCCTTTGTCCAGCATATATTAGTCACATAGTAGCCTTTTGGTTGTTTGACTGTCTCAGTGTGGTAGTGCTGCATTCAAGTAACCCAAAGCACAAGAGTGATGTTAATGGCAATTCCAACATGCCGAAGAGAAATCATAAAGTGCTTCTTTTTAGTAAAAAAGGTATATACGTATTGAAAATAAACATAGTCTATCTAGGGTTCAGTACTGTCTTTGGTTTCAAACATCCACTGGAGGTCTTGGGCTGTATGTCTTGCAGATAAGGGGGACTACTATATTGGTTGGGCAGGGGAAGGGAGATGCACTACCTTATTCTCATCACCGACATCTTGGTTCAAAGTCTCAGTCAGAGTCCATCAATCAGAAAGTGAACTTTCATTCCTATGGACCCATTGGGACCTGTGCTGGAGGACACCCACATTCACCCCACCCTTTACTGCAACCACCTTCCACATGAAAGCAGATTCTGTAGAAAGATAGGCTGGGTTTGTGTTTGGGGACAGATGGAGGCACTGAAGAAGAGAATAAAGCCGGGAATGGTGCTGGCAAAGATTGCGTCTGAGCTATCAAGAATGGAGTCCATGAAATAGGAGCAGAAGCAGGAAAGTTGTCAGTTTCCATGTGTGCTGGAAATAGTGTCTTATTTTGTTTTTAAATCTATAACACGCCTGACCTGTGGTGGCGCAGTGGATAAAGCATCAACCTGGAAACGCTGAGGTTGTCGGTTCAAAACCCTGGGCTTGCCTGGTCAAGGCACATATGGGAGTTGATGCTTCCTGCTCCTCCCTCCTTTCTCTATAATAAATAAATAAAATCTTTTAAAAAAAAAAGAGTCCTTGTTTTAAAAAAAACTATAACACTATGTTAGTGAATCACAGCGACAGGCAGTACTAGCAGGAGTAAGGTACTGCTTTGTGACTATATTTTATAATAATATCTTTCTGTCCTGACATAAGAAAGACATTGTCTCCCATGTACAGAGGTTGGGAAAATATGCTACCCTGTATGATTCTTCAAGTAGAATCACCAGAACATGGAGTTCATGGTGATTGAACATGATTAAAAATCAATTAATATAAACAAATGTAAATCTGGTCATAACACTAGATACAGATAAAATTTAAAATACACATCAAGCCCTGGCCGGTTGGCTCAGCGGTAGAGCGTCGGCCTGGCGTGCGGGGGACCCGGGTTCGATTCCCGGCCAGGGCACATAGGAGAAGCGCCCATTTGCTTCTCCACCCCCACCTGCCTCCTTCCTCTCTGTCTCTCCCTTCCCCTCCCGCAGCCAAGGCTCCATTGGAGCAAAGATGGCCCAGGCGCTGGGGATGGCTCCTTGGCCTCTGCCCCAGGCGCTAGAGTGGCTCTGGTCCCGGCAGAGCGACCCCCCGGAGGGGCAGAGCATCGCCCCCTGGTGGGCAGAGCTTCGCCCCTGGTGGGCGTGCCGGGTGGATCCCAGTCGGGCGCATGCGGGAGTCTGTCTGACTGTCTCTCCCCGTTTCCAGCTTCAGAAAAATACAAAAAAAAAAAAAAAGATACACATCATTTTATGTGGCTCATCTCATTTAGTCTTGCTATAAATCCTAAAGTAAACAGAATGGTTACTGCATTTTTACAGGTGAAGATAGGGCTATATGAGATAGTCATAAAGTCTACAAATATGTTTCTCTATTACATTTAAATGCAGGAGCAATGTGCTGTCTCTTGCTACCAATGCAACCTCCCAGTGAAGGTGTGCATTCACACATCATTTGTGTCAAGCCCTGCTTTTGTAGCTATGATGCCCTCACTGCCTCAGCTAATTTGGCCTCTGATTTCCACTGAATAAAGCCTGAGGAAGTAATCAAGGGCATTCATATCTGCAGTCTAATCCACACAACCATGTCAGTGGGTCCAGTTTTGGAAATGATCATCCACCCAGTGCCTGACCTTTCTGGCTTAATGAGAGGGTGTGCCGGCCTGCTAGGACCATTCCTGGTACCCTCCTCTAGGCTGTCATATGCAGGCACTCACTGGTCATTTTTCAGGGTGAATTGCACCTCTTCAGACATGTGACATCAAAGAAAAATGGCCCCAAGTATGTGCTTCCTACAGGTCGCACCACACCACCACCTCACGTTGCACTGGGGTGGCCGACATCCAGTCAGTCCTCTCCTGATCCAATATCGCATCTGCTTGCTGTTGGTTTGCCTCCCTTGTCACATAAAAGGACACTGTCTCCAAGACAGCAGGTGTTCTTAGTCAGGAGATCCAAGCACCAGGAGCACACTTCCAAATAACATCTGGGGTTATCCTTGGCTAAACTTGGCAGGGCTTGTCTAGAACTGGTGAAAGGCACGTGGATTGAGAATCTTCCATGGGGCACTGAAAAGCATCCTCAGGTTCTAGGATGCTTGGTCATCCGACTTCTGTGGGCTGTTACGGTCACAGTGACCATTTCCTTTACCTCTTCAGAAGCAGTCATCCACAAAGATGTGTGCCCCAGACACTGCCTGTATCCTTGAATTTGTGAACCAGCTTTCCAAAGGTGCTATGGAAGATGGTATCTCTTCCAGAAGGGCATTCATTGAAGGGCTCTTTAGATTCACCGACAGCACCAGCCTTTTTGTCTGCTTAGAAGCTGGAGCTCAATGTGTTCATCTTCCATCATCATCCACCTGTAAGAAATATAATAGGATTACCTATATTTCTAGACATTTTATTCAAGGCCAAGGCTTGAACGCAACTCCGTTGTAATTCTAAAGACAAATAATATTAATAATAATAATTTTAAAAGGTATATCCTTTTCATTTTTTTCCATTTTTTATTTTTAATTGAATTTTTCATTGAATTATTGGGGTATAGGTATTGACAAACTATACAACTGCCACTTCTATTTGAAGACAGCTTTAGAGCTATCATAACTTTACAAATTATATTTTTAAAATTGTCATACAGTAAAAAATGACTTTTTGCCATTTTTTGTATGTGTGTACAGGTACCTGAATTCAAACACACAGACTCATGAAGCTACAACCACCATCAAGATACAGAACAATACTATCATTCTAAAAAAATTCCCTTTATAGTTGCATTCTCCCACCACCCCTAACACCTGGCAATCCACCGATCTGTTCTTCATTACTACAGTTTTGTCCTTTTGAGAATGTCATGTAAATGGAATACTACAGTATATTAATTTTTAAAGACTGGCTTTTGTTTTTTACTCAGCATAATAACTTCAAAGTTCATGTAAGCTTGTGTACAGGTTTTTGTGTGAACTTAAGTTTTTATTTACTTGAGATAAATACCCATGGGTGGGATTACCAGATCATATGGCAAAGTATGTTTAATGCTATAAGAAACTGCCAACATGTTTTCCAGAGCAGTGCATGGACCATTGTTCATTCAGAATAGAAAAGTATGAAAGCTCTAGAGGCTCTGCATTCATTTAGCAGTTGGTATTGTGTGTGTATGTGTGTATACACACATATGTATCTGTGTACATAGTACTGTATACAGTTATGTTATATGTAATTCTAGATTGATAGTACTCCTCCTTTATCATCTCCAGTCTACTATTGAGTCTACTCAGCAAATTTTTAAGTTATTATATTTTTCAGTTCTGAAATTTTCATTTGGTTCTTCTTTATATCTTTGTAAGGAAGAATCTATTTTTCCATTTGTTTCAAGGATGTTTTATAGCTACTTGTTGAAATATTTGTATGATAGCTGTGTTAAAATAGTCTTTGTGATATAATTCCTGTTTCAGTCATCTGGCATCATCTTTTCTCATGCAAGTTGTAATTTTTTTTTATTTGGTATGGCAAGAAATATTGAATTGTATCCTGAGTATTTTGAGTATTATGTTATGGCATTCTGGGTCTTGTTTAAATCCTATAGAAAGTGTTGATATTTTAATTTTAGCTGGCAGTTAACCTAGGGAGGTTTGGGTCACAAGATTCAACCAGGCTTCTGTGGACATCGGTTCCAATGTTCCTTCAGATCTCAAAGAGCTTGTAATGCTATTAGGATTTTTCCTGTGTGTGAGCCCCCAAGTGGTCAATTTGGGTACTATTCTCTCTTACAGTTCATTTACTAAATAACATCAGATGCATGCAGGAGCTGCTCAGAAGTTCCTAGACGCTTTGCTCCCCAGGATCACCCTATTACATTTCAGTTTTCCAGAGTTTTCTTTTTCATTCCTCTGCCCCAAAAGCTGAGACTTTTGTTACCTCACTATGTTGCACACGTTTGCAACTATGTTCACATTTGGGCCAAACGGCAGGACACAGAGGATTTCCCCCATCTTCCTGGGTTTGCAACTCCACAGATATGAAGGGTTCTTCCTCCAGGTATTGCCTCCTGACAAATCCTGTCACTTTGCAGCCTCTGCCATTATTGTTGCTGCCAAGAGATTGCCTGACTGCCTTCAAGACATCGCCTGACATTTGCGAAGCATAAAGTATACTTTGGGTTTCAGACTGTTGCATTAAACTGAGGTGATCTTGGAAGAAAATGGTAAAATCACTGCTGGTTCAGTGGTATTTCAAATTCTGGTTTTCTTCCCCATGCTACCTGCTCCTATTAATTTTCTTGAGTTCTCCAATAGTGGCTGTGTGCATCTTGTACAGATTTCATAGTTGTATTCAATAGAAGAGAAAGGGTAAAGTATACTTATTCCATCTTACTCAAAATTAGAATCATTACTTTTATTTTAAGTGATTTTATTTTCCTTCATTACTCTTCAAAGTAATTGGCTCACCTAAAGTTTTATACTTCTTAAGAAAGTCATAGTAATTTACATTTTCTTGGGAAACTTTTTAATTTAAATGTAGATTTTAAGATATATTAACATAAAGATTTACTGTAGCATACATTTTCAATCATTGTATGCTATCTCCACATGTATGGTATTATTTAATTTCTAATGTTATATATTGATAGTTTCACTTTTCATCTCTTGATTACTCTCATGGGCCTTTGATCTATTTTGGTATGTTTTTTAGAGAACCAACTCATGGACTCTGTTTTCTGATACATTAATTTATGCTTTTATGCTGAACAATTTATTTTGTGCTTCTAACTTTGTATATTTGTTTATTTATTATTTTAAAATAGAGTTCTTATATATATAATTTTTCCCACTGAGAAAAAATTAGCTTTAGCTAATACTCATGTATATTGTCATTATTGTTTTCTAAGCTACCTATAACTGGACTTTTATTTCCTCTTTGCCCAGAAATTGTTGAAGGAGTGATTTATTTTATTTTATTTTTATGTTATTATTTTAACTTCAGTGTATGTATGTTTTGTTAACCTAATTTAAAATTAATTCCCAAGTTTATTTCAGGGAGGTCAAAGAACAGGACTGTACATCTTCTGTTCTTACTGAAATGTCTTATGATCTAATATATTAATACAGTGAAACATACCATCAGATTTTGAGAAAAGTAAGCATTTTCAGTTGTAAGATATGAATTCTTCTATCCTATAAATCAACTTTATTGTGTACATTAGCCAAGTACTCTATTCCATGTTTAATTTTTTCCATCTGTTCAAGACTGAAAGTATGTTTAATTCTGGTAAAGTCATTCTTTGACAATTTATATTTTTCATTTTAGGGTTCACTTAAAATTTTTGTGATATACTAAATTTTATGCATAAATATTCATAATAGTTATATATATATTCTGTGAATAAAGATCTAATTATTAACAAAGTAACTTCACTTCAACAACATAATATTAGCCTTTATTTAATATAGTCATCTTAAATTTTACTATGTCTGGATGGCACTTGAACTTTATTATAACAATTATTATTAATATTTAAGCATCACCATTAATATCACTATTTTTCAATGTGCTTGATATTGTTTTACTCAATCTTTTTATTCCCCTTTTCAATCTGTTTCTCTTTGAGATGCATTAGAAATAGATTAAATTTCTGATGAGTTTAAGAGATAAAAATAAATTAAATCATAATAAAACAGAACATGTAGATAAACATTTATAAGATTATAGGGTGGGGAAGAGTGTTTTAAACAAGCTAAGAAGCCATGAAGGGAAACATTAATTTATTTGACCACATAGCAATTAACACTTCTATTTATCATAAAACATTATATACAAATTAAGGCAAAAGTTAAAAATTCAAACAGAGCAGAAAAAATCTTATAATCCTTTTATATAAACTATTCTTGCAAATCTACATTAGCAAGACAGTTAAAATTATGGACAAAGAATAACAGAAAAGCAATTCACAAAAGAATAAATTTAGATGGATACCAAGCATAAAAAACCATTCAACCACATTTATAATTATGGAAATATGTACTATAACAAAAACAAGAAATTTTTTTTTTTTTTTTTGCATTTCATGTTGGCAAAAATTTGTGAATATATATATTCGGTCCCAGAATTGCCTGAGGCTGGGTTGGCAGACACAAAGCACATGTGCTTCCATTCCTCCATCCTCATTAAGGTTAAACATTACTAATTTATCGTAGCATTTTTTGCTGCTGGACGCAGATGTGGTCTTGCAGTCCTTCTCATCAGGGAGTACCAGGTCACCACTACTAATTAATCGGTATTGGTCTCCACATGGAATCCATTTACCATCTCTAAAGTTTGATGAAAGTGGAGCTGTTCTACATGGTTAGTCCTTGGCAGCCTGATTTAATAATTTGATTTTCTTAAAGGTATGATAATGATCATCTCCTTTAACTAGGAATCCTTTCTAAGGAGATAATCAGAGATGAGCACACACAATTATATATGAGGCTGGAATTTACAGTACTAAATGTAAAAGTGAAATGTTGGAAACAGTCAACATATAATCATAAGAGAATGGTTAGGTAAATTATATTAAATGCATATAAAAGTTATAGTCATTATGCTTATGTTTTCAAAAATATTTAATGTTATAAAAATACTCAATATATCCTGTTAAATTGTGAGGGGGAAGAAAAACATATTCGTGTAATATGAGTTTTTAAAAAATGCACTAGAAAAAATAATGAAAGGAAACATAAATATGTAATGTTTATCTTAGGGTAGAGCCATTGCTGTTGATTATTGTTTTATTCATTATACTTTAAGCTACAGAATATACCTATGTATCTATATCCAGACAGTGTTGGAGGAGGTCATTGACCACCTCCAATGTGACCACCAATTAATCCACAAACTGGACTCAGGCATTTGGAAGCTCCTCATCCTCTCTCCTGTTCTTGAAATGTATGTTCTGCTCTTCATTCCCATAGTAGGAACTGTTTTTAAGGACACAGCCTTAAGAGAACAATGTGTTATTGAGATCTCCTGGACAGTATATGACTGAACCCCATTAAAGCCTCTACATAAACTTATAAGATTCTGGCTGGCAGGTGCAGGGTTTACTTGTCTTGCAGCTGCCCAAGACAAGCCTCATATGTAAGCTCCCTTGCTTATCCCACCGGCTATCTGGAGTGGTCTACCTCTTTCTATGGTCTCTCTTTGCCCTTTGTGTATGGGGGTCAGCTTCATATTTCACCCAGGAAGTTCCTGAGTTTGCGAATCAACAAGATAGATATTATAAGATACGTATATGTATATCAGTGGCATCCTAGGATTAAATAATTTAATATTATAAATCTCCAAAAATGTCTTTGTATAATATGAAGGTGCTTTTCAAAAATCTGGTGTTTGTAAACAATGGTTTTCAATTTTCTATTGTGTGTACAAACTATGTTAAAACTTAATGACTTAATAATTTATTACCTTTTATGATTCTGTAGGTTAACTAGGATCAGTTGACTGGGTCTCACTTGATTCTCATGAGATTGCAGTTAGTAGATTTAGACAGAGGCTGGGGCTGGAGTCACTTACAGCAGTGGTCTCCAACCTTTCCTGGGCCATGGACCAGTTTAATGTCAGAAAATATTTTCACAGACCGGCCTTTATGGTGGGACAGATAAAAAATATCACATGACCGAGACAAGCGTCAAGAGTGAGTCTTAGACGGATGTAACAGAGGGAATCTGGTCATTAAAAAAATAAAATAAAACATTGTTCAGACTGAAATATAAATAAAATGGAAATAATGTAAGTTATTTATTCTTACTCTGCAGACCGGTACCAAATGGCCCACGGACCGGTACCGGTCCGCGGCCCGGTGGTTGGGGACCACTGACCTAGAGTCTCAGTTGAGCAAGTTGTTTAGGATGGCTTCTTCACTTATATGTATGAAATTCAGTGCATATCCATGTGGTTGTCTGTCAAAGAGACCAGCCCAGACTTCTAATATGGCAGCTCACAGCTCCAAGGGCCAGGAAGCAGCAGCTGCCGGATCTGTTAAGATGTCATTGCATCATTTCTGCCATAGCCTAATGATCAAAGCATATATAAAGCCTATCTAGATTCAAAGGGATAAAGAAACAGACTCTAATTCTTTATAAGGGATTAATGAGATCACACTGCAGAAGATCATGTGGAATGAAAAATATTATTGTACATCTCTTTGGAAAATACATTCTGTCATTCAATATTAGAAGCAAATCTGTCAGTTTTAGGAATCTCCTACCTGTTCTTCAACTTGCCAGGCTCATACCCAAGGGTTCTATTTCTTCATAGAGCTTTAATGTACTCAGTGGGTCTTAAGCTGATATCAAAGCTAAAAAAAGAGGAATGTTTCTCTTACTTCACTCCTTGATAACAAACCAATTTATCAAGTAGTTTAATTTATCCCTTGTGGAATGTGATTTGATGTCAGACTTACAATATTTGCAAACGTGAATGGTTTAAAATAAAGTAACATGTTTCACTAACTTCTGTTCATTCTGTTAATTTGTGTCTTGTTTTCTTCTAGCCAGATGTTGCTTATGCTTAATTCGCCTAACAAAATTCAGACTAGGAAACCATTCTAGCATTAAAACGTTGCACCAAACATACCCACATTTATTTTCCGTATCCTTGGCTCTTTCTAGATGTGCCTTCCATTTTTCAACATCTTTATTTTCTATTTAACCCAGATGGAATCCATGTTTTCCAAGAAAGAAAGAAAATAATACATGTGACAGTATTTTATACCCATCCACATAATATGGAAAAGGTCTAAAGACATATAATATGCTCTCTAAAAAATCATGCACACTGAACATTTGATATAAGAAAATGGTAGGCAATTTCTGAAATGTCACCTAATGATCCTTGCCTCCTGATATTCTTGCCCTTTTACAATTCTTTCCCCTTGAATGTGAGTTGGCCTTAATGAGTAAATTTCAACAAATATAATATGGCAAAAGCGTTGGCATGTCACTTTCAAAATCAGGTTACAAAAAGACTGTTTTCCATTTTACTCTCTCTTTCATTCCCTCCCTCGTTTGCTCTGAGCAAAGCGAATTGCCATGTTGTGAGATGCCCCATGGACAGGCCCGCAGGGGAAGGAACTGATGTCTCTGGCCAGCAGCTGACAAGGATTTGTAGCTTGTGAACAGTCATGGAAGGAGCTTCAAAGTGGAACTCCTGAAACTGTCAATAGCCATATGAGTGAGCTTGGAAGCAGACCCTCCCACTGTCAAGCCTTAAGATGACTGCAGCTCTGGGCAATAGCGTGACTGCATCCTTGTGAGACAATCTGACCCAGAAAAGCCAGCTTTGGAACCCCTGGAATCCTGAACCATAGATGTCAGATACTGAATGTTTGTTAAACCACTAAGTTTTAGGGTAATTAGCCATGACGGCAGCAATGTGGATTCCTAAACCCATAGAGAGAGCTCAAGCAGCACAAAAAAGGTTTTGAAAAGTGAGCTTACATTAGAATTGGCATCCACAGGAGGTGAGACAGACCTAATGGTCTACACTTAACTGGCTTGATTGACTACTAAACCCAAACAAAACTAAACAAAAAAACCCTTGACATCTTCACATCTCCAGAGGATTTTAATAGGACCTGGACTCTCACAAAGTAATATTCAAAAATGTTTAGGATACCAGTCAAAACTACCTCAAAAAAAAGGAAGTAAAAAAAAATAAGGCCTGACCTGTGGTGGTGCAGTGGATAAAGCGTCGACCTGGAAATGCTGAGGTCGCCGGTTCGAAACCCTGGGCTTGCCTGGTCAAGGCACATATGGGAGTTGATGCTTCCAGCTCCTCCCCACCTTCTCTCTGTCTCTCCTCTCTCTCTCTCTCTCTCTCTCTCTCTCTCTCTCTCTCTCTGTCTCTCCCTCTTCTCTCTAAAAATGAATAAATAAAAAATAAGAAAAATCTCACTTTTCACTAGAAAGAGACCATCAACAAAGGCAAACCCTAAGTTAGCCTAGATACTTGAGTTGTTAGACAAAGATATTTAAGTGGCTATTTTAAATACACACCAAAGGCAAAGGTGAGCACTCTTAAAATGTATAGAAAAGTAGAAGTTTTGAACACAGAAACTATGAAAATGAATCAAATGAAAATTTAAAAACTGAAAAATTTAATAACTAAAATTTTAAAAGTTACTGAATGAGCTCAGTGACAGAAGGGGATGGTCAAGAAAATATTCAGTGAACTTGAGAATAAGTTAATTGAAATGATCCAATCTGAAGGACAAAGAGAAAAAAATTGGAAACGAAAAAAGAAAAGGAAAAATGTCTTTGGTACTTGTGACACAATATCAAAGTTCTAACATTTGTGCCATGATAGTTTCAGAAAAGAGGATAAATATATTGGTACAAAAATATATATATTTGTGCCTGACCAGTCAGTGGCGCAGTTGATATCCCATTGGACTGAGATATGGAGGACTCAGGTTTGAAACCCCTAGGTCGCTGGCTTGAGCACGGGCTCACCCAGCTTGAGAATAGGCTCACCAGCTTGAGCATGAGGTCGCTAACTTGAGCATGGGATCATAGACATGACCCCATGGTCGTTGGTTTGAATCCAAGGTCGTTGGCTTGAAGCCCAAGGTTGCTGGCTTGAGCCAAATGTCGCTGGCTTGAACAAGGGGTTACTCGCTCTGCTGTAACCCCCATGCCCACCCCCATCAAGGCACATATGAGAAAGCAATCAATGAACAACTAAAGAGACTAAGAAGCCTCAACAAAGAATTGATACTTCTCATCTCTCCCCCTTCTTGCCTCTCTGTCCCTATCTGTCCCTCTCTCTGTCTCTGTCACAATATATATATATGTGTGTGTGTGTGTGTGTGTAAAAAAATAACAAACAGGCGAAGACTTCTTACATTTAGTAGTAGATAATAAATTTGCAGATTCAATAAGTTCTAAGAACTCTACACAGGATAAACTCAAAGAAAACTATTCCCAGACACATAATAATCAAACTACTGAAAACCAAAGATTAAAATGTATACTATATTTAAATATATAAATACAACATATTTATACCTATATACACATATCAGCATATATTTGAATATATATCAGTATATATTTGTGTATGTGTATATATACACATCAGTGTATATATGTATTTTTATCAGTATATGTATATATATTTTAGTCAGAGACAAATGACACATTACATACAGGGAAATGATACTTATTGTAGAATGACAAAAGATTTCTCATTAAAAACCATGGAGGCCAAATATAGTGAAATAACAACCTTCAATTTATGAAAGAACTTGTCAACCCAAAATTCTATACTCTTAAGCTTATTCCATGGCTATTCACAATAATAAAATGTCCTTCAGTAATGACAGCAAAATAAAAAAAATTTCAACTGATGGAAGACTAGAATTAGGAACCAGCAGGTCTACTCTAAAAGAAATGCTAAAGGCACCTTTAAAAACAAACAAAAAAATGATACCAGAAGGAAATATGGAATTCCAGAAATAAAAAAAAAGCAATAGAAATGGTAAATATCAAGATAAATAATGATATTCTTTTCTCTTATAAGTTTTTAAAATAAGTACAACTATTAAATGCAACAATTATAACATTGTCTGGTTTTCAATACCAGTATATAAACATAAATTACGACTCTAATATAAAGAGGGGAGGGCAAAGGAACCTACATGGATGTAAGGCTTCAACATTTCCACATGTTCTCACCAAAAAACAGACTATCAGATCAGATTTTTAAAAGAACTTCATCAAAAGTGAATAAATAAGTAAATAAAAATATAAAAGATAAATATAAAATAAATTAAAAAGGACTCAAGTATGTTGACTACAGAAAATCCATTTTAAATATAAATAAATAAAAGAGGAAGGCAGAAGGTATATAATAAAAACATCAATCAAAAGAATACTGCAGTGGCTATATTAATATAAGACAGAGCAAACATTAGAACAAATGAATATTGTCACAGATAACAAGGGACAGTAAATTAGTTATTAAATACTGATAAAAGGGTAAATTTTCCAAGAAGATATAATCCTAAAAACAGTGTGTCCGTAAAGTCATGGTGCACTTTTGACCCGTCACAGAAAAGCAACTAAAGACAATAGAAATGTGAAATCTGCACCAAATAAAAGGAAAACTCTCCACTTTCATACCTATTCAGTGCAGTTCGATGTGGGCTCACGCACAGATTTCTTAGGGCTCCTTAGGTAGCTATCCCATGCAGGCATCCCCAAACTATGGCCCGGCCCGCGGGCCACATGAGGTCCCTGAGGCCATTTATCTGGCTGCACTTCCGGGAGGGGCACCTCTTTCACTGGTGGTCAATGAGAGGAGCACTGTATGTGGCGGCCCTCCAATGGTCTGAGGGACAGTGAACTGGCCCTCTGTGTAAAAAGTTTGGGGACCCCTGCTAGCATCTGGAGAGTACTTAGCTAGGAGACCTTCCAGGCCTTCATTTGGGACCACTGCCTGCTCTCATGTACTGTTTCTCCAGTCTTAGGATGGTTTGCCATCTCCACAGCCCCAGCTACCATCAAAGCTTGATCCTTAATCTTGGCCATTGATTCTTTGGTCTATCCTTTTCCCTATAAACTCCCAATTCCATCCCTGTCCCCTTCCCAGACTATTCTTGAGAGAAGAATTGATGCAACCTTCAGGAACCTTGAACAGCTTAGGCTTCTGCAGAGAAATTTTGAAGAATATCTGAGTAGCCTCTCTTTCCAGGATCCTCCCTCCACCAAAGCATTCTCAGCAACATTCATGTACTTTGTATTAGTTAGCACTTTCAAAAAGGGCCAAAGCACTTTGCCGCTCTCTACATGGCCAAGCCCTTTATCAGGGGTCTTTCCTCACTCAGCAACACTATCCCCCAAATTGGTAAGTTTTCAGTAGCACGTGGCTTGATATATAAGCTTTTTTGCCTACTTTAAAGGACAGAGTCTCAGAAGCACTAAGCTCCTCCCCCAAATAACAGTGGCGACGAGGTTAGGATATGGACAGGACCTCTGCTCCAGCTCCCCCTTCTAATTTGGGAAGAACTGAGCAAATTCTGTACAGCTTTTGCCTGTAGATTCTGGTTTATGGATTAACATGTAGGACCCCTCTTCTTTGGTCAGTATCCAGTTAGTTTGTGTTAGTTTATAAGATGGAAAATACATATACCAAGAACATAGTTTTCATTTCTGTCTGAAAGTGATTTAAGTAGTTTTAACAATTTCTTATACTTTTGGAGGGGTTCCCCAAACTAATACTGCCTATGGGGAACAAATACATACTCCCAGGCAGCATTTGCCAGTACCTTGATAGGCATGACAAGGTGCATTCCTGGTAGTACTTTGAGAGAATACTTAAGTAATGGAGTGTGGAATGGATTCACTCATTAAGCCATAAAGTTACAATGTTTGAACCTCTCAAGAGTCACTCCCACAATTAATATGGATTTCTTTAAACCACCAAAGCTGGGCATGATTCCTCTTTCACACTCCCTCGAAATTCAGACTCCCATTCAAGCCCTTCCCTATGACTGAGACCAGGAGGACATGGTGTTTATGGTCTTTCCCAAACTGGACTTCTCCTCTCAGCTACATGTTGGCTACCAGTTTCTCGTTGAAGAATCCAGCTTCGCAGAAACATTGAAATGCTGGCACCAACCCTTCTCTGAGCTTAGCCTTTGCCTCTGCTTCCTTTTGTTTGTTTGTTTGCTTACAGAGCCAGAATACATAGCAGGTGCTAAACTTGCTTCTATAAGAAAATGTAACTCCTACTCTCTTCCTTTCTACCTTCCAGGAGCTAGCAGGCACGGCCCGTTCTTGCCTCTTTCACATAATTGCCACTTTAGGCTCTACCTCTTCTCTAGACAGGTTATTTTTCTTTTTTCTTTTTCTTCATCTGAGAATGTTTTATTCCCCCTTTATCCTATAAAAAATTTTTATTTTTCAATTAAAATTTACGTTCAAAATTATTTTGTTTTAGTTTCGGGTTCTAATCAGCTATTTTCCATGTTGTCCTCTTGTTTCCCTTTCTAAATCCCAAGGAGTATTAAATTTAGGGCTGGCTTTTGACTTTGGAGTGGTTCCCCCCCTCTGTGGTACAAATGTCACCAGAGGATTTATAGTAGACTAAGTGAAGACAAAGACCGAGTGGGAGGTGAAGAATGGGAAAACTCTCCTACAGCAGCTAAATAAAATGCCAGCAAATGATGATTTTCTAATAGACATAAGATCATCCATGAATGTACAGTAATTCTGAGAACTATAGCCAGTGTGAGTATAGACATACCTCAGAGACAGTGTGGGGTCAGTATAGACCACCGCCATGAGGCGAGTAGCACAATAAAGCAAGTCATTGGCTTTCTGCTGGTGGAGGGTCTTGACTTCAATTTTTTTTTTCAAAAAGCTAAATCAGTGGGAAACAATAAAGTAAAATACAGTAAGATGGAGTATGCCTGTAATCACTAAAATGAATCTGCATAGTCTTTCTTCTCTAGAGCACTGATTTTCAAATTTGAATTCAGATTACAATCAGCTGAGGAATTTACAAAAACCCTGATACCTATGTCTCACCCCTCAAAACTGATTTAATTTATATGAGTGGCAGTCTGTGCTCAAAAAAGTTTCCCTAGGCGATGATTGTGTAACAAAGTGACTCTCTCTCTCTCTCTTTTGTGCATCAAACTTTAGCATGACCAGAATCACAAGGATTTAATAAAACCTAGATTGCTAGAATGTGTGATTCAGTCAGTTTGGATAGGTCCTTATGATTTTCATTTCTAACAAAGTCCCAGCTGTGGCTGTTGTTCTGGTGGCCATACTTCACTTCAAGGCACTTCCAAGTGCGTGTGATTCTATTCAAAGATCTGCTTCGGTACATGTGGAATTCTGCATTTCCCATACGCTCTCAGGTGATCCATCGACCGCACCTCCTACAGCATAAGATTAGAGCACAGGAAGCCAACTATTCAGCAGAGGGAATTCATTAAATAAAATGTGATTTTGTAAAAAAAAACAGCGAGAAAAATATTTAGTAACAAAGCACCAAGCTGAAGGATGTTTTCCACTGTAATTTCATGATCATTACACATGATACAGAACAAAAATTCCATGATCTTGGAGATATTACCCAAAAAGTTTGGCTTCGAAAACATTAGTATTTTTGCTCAAGCCATCTGGGTTTTGGAGATATAATATGCTTTTGATAATTGCATGTGGAGACTGTCTTTTCATCCTCAAAAATTTAAAGAATGCTATTTGCTCAATTTGTTTTCCTTTCTGTTTTTCAGACAGCATGTTACAACTCACTTGCAATTCAAAAGAGACAATTTTGAAGGCTTAGATTTATTCAGTTCCAAGTGAACATCGCAGATGTCAAATGATGAAACCAAAATATGAATAGCTGTCAATGACTTAACTGTTTCCTTGACTGAACGTTTTTTTGTTTTGATGTGATTTTCTTCCATATTTTGAAAAAATTATTTAGTACCATCTGTTTCTATAATACTTTGGCATGCTTAATGAATTTAATTTCTAGACTCTGCACTTTGGAAATACCTACATGAAAGTTTCCTATAAGTTGGTAGAAGAGTTTCCATTCCACCCAGTGTGTTTTTAAACAAATAGCAGGTGGATTACTCAAAAACCCAGAGCTGTATGAATGTTTTGTTATCATCGGACACCTTTCCTCTGACCCTGTGGCTATATTGTGCCTGAGGAGACAATATTTTATGTCCTGTGTGCATAATCTGAAATAAATTAAGCAATAGTTCTCCTTTAAAATATATGAGTTTGGTTTTATATTTTGAACTATGAAGGGATGAATTTTCATGTTGTCTCATCCATTTTATGATAAACATTGAACAAATGATTACACTATCAAAATAAATACTCCAAGGGAAGTTGATTAGACTGTAGTAATAACACCAGTGAAAGAAATCCAATAAATAAATACATTCATTCTCTTTGGAAATTAAAGTATATATTTAGATATATATATCAGACTTTTCCAATTTTGATATCAGCATTGGAGGATTAAGTGGCTCCTTCCTTCAATATGTACAATTTCCAGTTTGATAATGATTTAAAAATATAAATAGGTGATATTAAGCTAGTGATGCTGAAATTGTGGTAGAAGAAAAAACCCATAGGCCAATAGGATCTTTAGGGAAGTCCAAACATGGGTGTTAAATTGTTTGTATATACATTCAGCATTTAAGCCTTTATTCAATAGTACATCAAACACCTTCTGTGTCTAGATTCTATATTAGTTTCTATAATGAGTCAATAATTTTCTTAATAAGTTAAAATAAAATCTATCCATCATCTTACAGATATAACTGGACTCCCTCCCTTCCATATTTTCTATTCTATTTTCCACATACTAACCAGAATTAACTTTGTAAAGTTAAAATTATATTATATTAAAGTTCAAACTATCTAACGTGTCTTACAAAGTCCCTTACAGTTACACTCTTGCTCATCTCTTCAGCCTGGTGGTTCACCTCGCTCTCTGGCCATACTGAATTTCTAAACATTGACCGAAGAAGTCAAGTCCTGTTTCCACAACCCAAATGCTATTCCTCCTCTCTTGGTCAGACTCTTTTATCTTGCCCTTTGGTTTCTGGCCTAAGCATCTCTTTTACTAAAACTTCCGTAAGAAATAAAGCCTGGTTTAGTGTGAGCCTCTATGCCTTCAAATGCTCTAACCCTGAACTATGACCCCCACCCAGGTGAGCCTCTTATGAACCCAATAACACTCAATCTCTCCATGTAGCACCCAACATAGCAAGTGGCTTACTTGCCTGCCATTCCTAACAGACTGTATACCCCTCGAGTAGAGAAAACATGACTTATTTGCTCTGAAAAGCAAGTTGTGTGAACTGTGCCTTGAAGGCACATCTTGATGATAAATTGTTGAATGAGTTGAGTGGAAAACTAAACAGGGCAAATGCATTCCTCACATTTATTCTGGCGAGGTCATTTACAGAGGCAAGTATGGGAGGAAAGTCTATTTCACAACATGAACTAAAATATTTGATGGTAAAGGCACACACGTATGCATATTCTCTTTTTCATGGATTTTAATTCTAATTTCTTATTAAAATGTTTTTAAGTGGGCCACTTTTGCTTTGATGTAGCATGGTGAATCAAAACAAGGCATCTCCAAAGCCAACTTCAATCTGCTTTTTTAAAAAGCAGGATGAAAACATGAAGTAAAAAATGAACTAATCTAAAAAAAATAAATATGTTCTCAATAGAAAGATGGAGAACTGTGTTTGTGAATAAATTGTTTTGGTCAAAAGAATGTAACATAAAAATTACTGAACTTATAAACAAGTTTTACTTCATTGGTATCTTTTCTTTAAATATTTATTGATATAGATATGGCATTCTAGTACCATAGTGTGATTTTTAACTATGCCTATAGATTACAATATCAAACCTGTGAACTAAATAAATGTACATCTTGGCATATTTGACTGAAAAGAATTGCATCAAAATGCTAACAATAGGCCTGACTTGTGGTGGCGCAGTGGATAAAGCATTGACCTGGAAATGCTGAGGTCGCCGGTTCGAAACCCTGGGCTTGCCTGGTCAAGGCACATATAGGAGTTGATGCTTCCAGCTCCTCCCCCTTCTCTCTCTCTCTCTGTCTCTCTCTCCTCTCTAAAAATGAATAAATAAAAAAAAATTAAAAAAAATGCTAACAATAGTTATTTCTGGTTGCATTTTATTTTCATTTTTTACTTTTCCCTATTTTCCTAAACTTTGACAATGAGCATGTCTAAAAGAAAACAGTAAACATTCTTACAGCCAGGGAAGAGCAGAAGAGATAATGACATTGTTAAAGAGAAAGATCAGTAGATATGAGTGTTCTCTAAATTGTTTGCTGCTTAGAATGCTATTTTTATGACTTCTCAATTGTACTCTGCAAAAATATATAGATTTCAATCTATACTGGATATAGTAAGCATTCAAGTTGAAATATACGTCAAATGTTCTTTCATAGTAGGAATAACTAATAAAAAATATGTATAACTTTGGTCATAATAAAAGGTGAGTGCCTTTCACATAGTAGGCACTCGTGTTAAATGAATAAATCCATCATCAACTGGTCAATGAACGTTAAATAATGTTGAGTATTAAAATCCTGTCTTTGCTGCCCTCCAGTGGCTCACAGGCTTAGGCCTGAAACACCTCAAAGGAGAAAATCAAGTGCCTTCTACTCACAGATGCTTATTTCAGGGGAACATGAATGAATGTTCAGGTTTGGTATTGTTCTTGGACGTACTACCTTGGTAGATCAGGCCTTATGCTCAAAGAGAAATTGCTATTGAGTTACTAGAATCATTAATAATCATAATGATCTTTGAGATATCAAGAAGATATGGGATAGTTGCAAAGACATTGCAAGTAGGTAAATACAATGTGTCCATAAAGTCATGGTGCACTTTTGACTGGTCACAGGAAAGCAACAAAAGATGACAGAAATGTGAAATCTGCACCAAATAAAAGGAATACTCTCCCAGTGTCATACCTATTCAGTGCAGTTCGATGTGGGCTCCATTTGTTGCCACAATTTGTACCCTGTAAAACAGAGACGTTTCTTTAACACCTTATGAACTGTAGTCTTGCTTAGGTGTAATTGTTGAGCACACGCACGCACAGATTTTTTAGGGCTCCTTAGGTAGCTATCCTGTATAGCAGGAGTCCCCAAACTATGGCCCACGGGCCACATGCGGCCCCCTGAGGCCATTTATCCGGCCCCCACCGCACTTCCAGAAGGAGCACCTCTTTCATTGGTGGTCAGTGAGAGAAGCATAGTTCCCATTGAAATACTGGTCAGTTTGTTGATTTAAATTTACTTGTTCTTTATTTTAAATATTGTATTTGTTCCTGTTTTGTTTTGTTTTTACTTTAAAATAAGATATGTGCAGTGTGCATAGGGATTTGTTCATAGTTTTTTTTTATAGTCCGGCCCTCCAATGGTCTGAGGGACAGTGAACTGGCCCCCTGTGTAAAAAGTTTGGGGACCCCTGCTGTATAGCCTCTACAGACTCGTCACTGACTCATGGCCTACCAGGACGGGGTTTTTCCACCAAACTGCCGGTTTTCTTCAACTGCTTATCCCACCAAGTAATGTTATTCCTATGTGGTGGTGCTTCGTTATAAACGTGCCGATATTCACGGTGCACTTTGGTCACGGATTCGAATTTAGTGAGCCACAGAACACACTGAACTTTCCTCTGTACTGTCCACATCTCGACTGGCATGGCTGTGGGCTGCTCCCCTGTATACATGGTATTGCGTCATCATCTGCGCATGCGCACATGCTGCCACATCATCCTACAGAAACTGGGATGGTTTTCCTTTTATCTGGTGCAGATTTCACATTTCTATCGTCTTTTGTTGCTTTCCTGTGACCAGTCAAAAGTGTACCATGACTTTACGGACACACTATAATGTTGAAATTTTCAGAAAGTGAAAGATGGATTATGTAAGATAATTACAGCAATCTTGATTTTAAGCCTAAATAGAATTATAGGATTGTTATTTAAAAATACTTTGAAGTTGCTAAGATAAACCACTAGTTGAACATGGGTTCATTGTGAAGAAGTACTGTACTATCAGGTTATCTAGCCTACTTATGTAGACAGGATGAGTAAGTAGACTTGGAGATTATTGTAAATATAATGCATCTGAATTGAAAAGACATTTGACAAATCTTTACATCTTTTTGGACAAAATAGAAAACTATAGGCTGTATTATAATATCATCTGTTTCATATTGTTTCCTCCAGGCTGTTAGACCTACGTTTGCATCACATATTTACTCCTCCATGTACGAGAGGTCCATCAAGGCATTATTATTCTCTACTACAGCCTAAACAATTTTTCCTTATTTCTTTCACGGTTAATTTTATGCCAATTCCTGATCCAATTTATTTTTCAATTTCTGACTTGACTTTGAACCTTAGGACTATTACTCATCACAATTTGCTGGCTACACTTTGCTAGAATTCATATCCTCTCTTTGATTATTTTGATGAAAAGCATGCTCATAAATTGAAGATGATATAATTATAAAATGAAGGGATAAAAGAATGATCAAGTCCATATTCAGATTTGGACAACCATTTTAATGGCACCAGACATAACAGTTGAAGTCAATTTCACAAGATTTCTCCTTATATATATTTTTTCCTTAAATATTTTATAGTGTTTAATTTTGGTAATTACTGACATCCCTAATATCAGAATTTTTTGTTGTTCTAAAGAAACACTCCTAAATGATCAGCAGATGGCACTGCTAACTTGAAGACCTAGTACCTAGATGTATTTTAAAAATGGAGACATAATTAAAAAAATTTTTTAAGTCACTATTTTTTTCATTGCACATGTGTATGGCAGAAAAATGAGATAATAAAGTTAAACAGATGGAATACATCTAAAATCATCCATAATTGCAGATAAACTTATATTAACATTCAGTGCATAGCCAAGTTTTATATTCACATTTAACAAAAATGGGATATATTCAATAAGAGGTTAGTAGCCAGGTTTTTAAAATTAACAGTATTTTATAATCAAACTGCCATGCAATTAAACTTTTCTCAGCAACATTATATTTTATGACTGTAAGAGTATACCATAACTTAGTTAACTAGTAACATTGTCTGAACTTTAGGTTATTCCCAATTTCTTATTCTCATAAATAACACTGTCGTGAACATCCCTGTGCCTAATTCCATAGTTATACTTAATTGTCACTGCAGGATAAATTCCTAGAGTATAACTGTTGTTTCAAAATATATCTATATCTGTAAAGTATTATTTTAAAATTGGTTCCAAAAAAAGGATATACTAGTTTATATGCCACTCTCCTTTTCCTTTGACTTATATATACCGGATATTATATTAAAAAATCATTTGCTTCAAAATAGTTACAAAATATAAATTAAAAAATGTGTCTTTGTTTAAATATTTTCAAACATTTTATATATTATAGTCTTGATTTTTGGGAATTTCATATTTATGTCTTTTACCCCTTTTTAAAAACAATAATTTATGATTCTTCCACTTATTTTGTAAGCATTCTTTAAGGTTATCACTGCCGTTAATGTTATTCTATATGTTCCAATGCCATTAACCCAATAATTATTTAGGAGAGCATTACATTACTTTAGAAAGAATATATTTTATTTCTCCTTTTTAAAGTTTTTTTAACATTTTCTTTGAGTATGTTATGATTAATTTTTATGACTGTCACAAAGGAGATATGAAAAGGGTAGTCTGTATTTGTATTGCAAAGAATTTTACATCCTGTTATATTAAATTATCTATATAACATTATTTATTTATTTTTCTTAATTTTTAATATATTGTGTTTACATGGATTCAAGAGTCCCACTGAATATAACTTCCTCACCCTCAGCCCTGTGTCCCTTTTTGTACCTCCTTTGCCCCCCCTTATTTCCCTCCCCCCTTCCCTCTAGGATTTGCTGTCCTGTTATCTATGTCTCTGTGTTATGTATATATAGTTTCACTAATCCCTTTATCTTCTCTGATCTCATCCCCTCATCCCCCTTCCCTCTAACTGCTGTCCCTCTGGTCCCTGTGACCCTGCCTCTGCCTCTATTCCATTCCTTGGTTCACTTTGTCCATTAGATTCTACATATATATGAGATCATATAATATTTTTCTTTCTCTGCCTGATTTATTTCACTTAGCACAATAATCTCCAGGTCCATCCATGCTGTCACAAAAGAGATTTTCTTATTTTTCATTGCTGCATAGTATTCCATTGTGTATATGTACCACTGCTTTTTAATCCACTCGTCCACTGATGGACACTTGGACTGTTTCCAGATCTTGGCTATTGTAAACAATGCTGCAATAAACATTGGGGTGCATTTCTTCTTTTGAATCAGTGATTTGGTATTCTTAGGATATATTTCTAAAAGTGGGATAGCTAGGTCAAAAGACAGTTCCATTTTTAATTTTTTGAGGAAACCCCATACACAGTGGCTGCACAAATCTGCATTCCCACCAGCATCACAGGAGGATTTCCTTTTCTCCATACCCTCATCAGCACTTACTCTGTGTTGTTTTGTTGATGAGCGCTATTCTGACAGGTGTGAAGTGGTATCTCATTGTGGTTTTAATTTGCATTTCTCTGATGATTAGTGACGTTGAACATTTTTTCATATGCCTATTGGCCATCTGTATGTCCTCTTTGGAGAAGCATCCATTCAGTTCTTTTGCCATTTTTAATTGGGTTGTTTATCTTCCTGGTGTTGAGTTTTAGATGTTCTTTATAAATTTTGGTTATTAACCCCTTATCAGATGTATTGGCAAATATGTTCTATTGTGTGGGTTGTCTTTTTATTTTGTTCATGGTGTCTTTTGCAGATAAGTCAGCAAAAATATTTCTTTTTTTTTTATTTTTATTTTTTTTATTTTTCCGAAGCTGGAAATGAGGAGGCAGTCAGACAGACTCCCACATGCGCCTGACTGGGATCCACCCTGCACGCCCACCAGGGGGTGATGCTCTACCCATCTGGGGCATCGCTCTGTTGCAACCAGAGCCATTCTAGTGCCTGAGGCAGAGGCCACAGAGCCATCCTCAGCGCCGGGGGCCAACTTTGCTCCAATGGAGCCTTGGCTGCGGGAGGGGAAGAGAGAGACAGAGAGGAAGGAGAGGGGGAGGGGTGGAGAAGCAGATGGGCACTTCTCCTGTGTTCCCTGGCCAGGAATCGAACCCGGGACTCCTGCATGCCAGGCTGACACTCTACCATTGAGCCAACCGGCCAGGGCCGCAAAAATATTTCTACGAGAGATATCGGAGAGTTTACTGCCTATGTTTTCTTCCAAGATGTTTATGGTTTCATGACTTACATTTAAGTCTTTTATCCATTTTGAGTTTATTTTTGTGAATGGTGCAAGTTGGTGATCTAGTTTCATTTTTTTTGCATGTACCTGTCCAATTTTCCCAACACCATTTATTAAAGAGACTGTCTTTACTCTATTGTATGTTTTTACCTCCTTTGTCAAATATCAATTGACCATAATTTCTGGGTTCTCTGTTCTGTTCCATTGATCTGTATGCCTGTTCTTCTGCCAGTACCAAGCTATTTTGAGTACAATAGCCTTGTAGTATAACTTGATATCAGGAAGTGTGATACCTCCCACTTTATTCTTCATTTTCAAGATTGCTGAGGCTATTCACGTTCTATTTTGGTTCCATACAAATTTTTGGAATATTTGTTCTATACCTTTAAAGTATGACATTGGTATTTTAATAGGAATTGCATTGAATTTATAGATTGCTTTGGGTAATATAGACATTTTAATGATGTTTATTCTTCCTATTCATGAACACGGTATATGCTTCCACTTGTTTGTATCTTCCTTGATTTTTTTTATCAATGTTGTATAATTTTCCGTGTACAAGTCTTTTACCAAAAATATGTAACACTTCACGAATTTGCATGTCATCCTTGCACAGGGGCCATGTTAATCTTCTCTGTATCGTTCCAATTTTAGTATATGTGCTGCTGAAGCAAGCACTATTATTTATTTTCTACTACTTGGTTTTTCATTAAAAGATGCTGAATTTCTGACAATTATGTTTCTTTTCATTTACACTTGTTTCTTATTTATATTTTTATCATTAGATTTTTGATGTATAAAAACTTGTAACTCATATTCCTTATGGATTTTGCATTTTGGTTAACGTATCAATTAGTATATTACTATATCATTTATTAGATGCTCTTAAAGTGATTGAAATGTTTGATTTTTTCAGTAATTTTAAACATTTTACTCACAATGTTTCCTATGTTTTTTCAAAGGCTTCCTTCAAATAGTTGCCTTAGATAAGTCCTTGTAATCACATATTAAGGATTAATAGGGTTTGAGTTCCATAATATAAATGCTATAAAAGAGGATGTATCTTTTATGTGCTTAATGTTTAAGGGGCTGCCTAGTTGGTATAGAATATTACCCATTACAATGAATGGATTTTTAAAAATAATATCCACTCACTTGATGACAGTGTTTTCAGAAATAATTTAACATTTTTGAGTAAAGAATAGGTCTATTTCCTCATCAAAACATTCAATGAAGTCAGCATTATTATTATTATTACTACTACAACATTTTAGAAATGAGAAGACAGCCCTGGCCGGTTGGCTCAGTGGTAGAGCGTCGGCCTGATATGCAGGAGTCCCAGGTTCGATTCCCGGCCAGGACACACAGGAGAAGCGCCCATCTGCTTCTCCACCCCTCCCCCTCTCCTTCCTCTCTGTCTCTCTCTTCCCCTCCCGCAGCCAAGGCTCCATTGGAGCAAAGTTGGCCCGGGTGCTGAGGATGGCTCTATGGCCTCTGCCTCAGGCGCTAGAATGGCTCTGGTTGCAACAGAGCGACGCCCCAGATGGGCAGAGCATCGCCCCCTGGTGAGCATGCCAGGTGGATCCCAGTTGGGAGCATGCAGGAGTCTGTCTGACTGCCTCCCCGTTTCTGATTTCGGAAAAATACAAAAAAAAAAGAAATGAGAAGACAGATTAAAGTATTTGCCCAAGGTAAGGCACCCAGGATTCACATGCATATAACAAAAATACCAGAATTTATGGTTTTATTTCCACAACCAAGCCAGAGAGAGTGAGACCTGCAAATAAAAACTGAAAGTGCTGACTTTATTTAACACTCTGTAAGACGATGGGGACACAATACCACGTGGTGCCCTATGGCTGGGGTGCCCAGTGCAGCACCTAAGCAACCACCATGGAGATGGCTTTGACAGCTTAGGGAGTATTAGAGGCAGTCTACTTGGCAGGTCTGGTGACATTATTACAGCTAGCAATAGAAGCAGTGACAGTGATGAGGGGCTCTGACAACTGAGGTTTGGCTAGGTGCCTTATTGAAGGAGCGGGTGTGAGAAAATAAGATAATAGAAAATAGGGGGAAATTGACTAAACTCAGCTGTGAATTCAATGCAATGTAAATTCAACCATCGCCCCAAACTCCCCCCCCCACATACACACCCTGGGGACATTCAATGAATAGAATAAATGTCACATGGCAGGGTAGAGTTAAAAGCAGAAAATTTTGCTTATTTCTTGACAAAGAGCCTTACTTCTACCTCTCTGCTAATGTGGCCTGGAGAAATCAAGGATTCTTCTAAGGAGGGGAAGCGGCCCTGAGAAGGTAAAGTCAATGTAATCCACTTGGCAGGAGTTACATTTGCAAAATCAAAGGATTGGTAACACAGCCATAGTTCATACCTGGCCCGCAGTGCTTTATGATGGCTTAGATCCAGTTATCCTGATCCTGAGACTAATAGTCTTTTCACCAAGCATCTGCAAATGATAAAATCAAGGCTTGCAGGACAGATAAGGCAATGCTTAAAAAGAATCACTCATGGGTAACACACCATAGTCTTTTATGGTTGATTACTACAGTAGTCAGACTGAATACCTATAATTTCATCTCAGAGTCGCAGCCCTAACTTGGCCAACTGCCCTGAGCTTTGTGTGATCTTAGGGAAAACAAATATCTCATAGCCTTGGTGCAACCACTAAGGCTGACCGCAGAATTTCCCATATTCCAGGTGACACCTTTAAATTAAAACAAGCTGCTGTCTTATGGGTAAAATTAGTGACAAATGAACCAGAGGTTTTTGAATTTTAACGATAATGAGAGTAACTAGGTGACTTTTCAGTGGCAAAAAATCAGATTTGTCTCAAACTTCTATATAATACTGAATATCAAACAACAGTGAAGAGTAGTCTACACTCAATCTATTGTTTTTACACAGAGAGCTTTCAGTAGATAGTCTTTGATTATACACAGCCTCAGAAAACATACCTACTATGTGCCCTCCTTCAGAGAAAGAAAAATATTTTACTCAGTAGAAAAATGAATCAACATTCACAAGATGATCTTGAGACTCATAAGAACTGATGCACACATAAATAATGTATACAGTTATCCAAAGTATCTTGTAAACATAGCTATAGATCCAAATGTAAATGTGAACATTAAATAAAATGTTTATTTACAAAATTATATATGTGTGTGTATATTAAACAGCAATACAGAATCATGGTGTATAATTTGGGGAATAAAGAAGGTTTAAAGAAAAATCATTTGTAATTCTACCTATGGAAAAAAAAATCTTACCATTTCTATGTATTTTCTCCTACTATATATATGCACACTGCAAGCCATACTACATAAGCAAATTTTATTCTTAAATTTTAAAAACTTAATGTACAAAATACAACGGTCTTAACTTCTAAAGATGAAATTTTTTTGTGTGTGTTTGTGACAGACAGAGAGAGTCAGAGAGAGGGACATATAGGGACAGACAGACAGGAAGGGGGAGAAATGAGAAGCATCAATTCTTCATTGTGGCACCTTAGTTGTTCATTGATTGATTTCTCATATGTGCCTTGACAGGGGGCTACAGCAAACTGAGTGATCCCTTGCTCGAGCCAGCAACTTTGGGCTCAAGCTGGTGAGCCTTGCTCAAACCAGATGAGCCTGCGCTCAAGCTGGCAACCTCAGGGTCTCAAACCTGGGTCTTCCATGTCCCAGTCTGACACTCTATCCACTCTATCCACAAAAATCACTCAGGCAGATGTGATTTTTAATATATCTGCATAGCATTATATTCTATAGATAACCCTATAATTTCAAAATATTTCTCTTTGGGAGTTTTGAGATCTTTTCTACTTTTTTTGGCTATTATACATAACAAAATATCTTTTATAGCTCTGTCTTAGATAGTGTCCTGAATGTGGGTTAGTGGGTCAAAGGGTCATGTCTTTTTGAAGGTTTTGATATAAATTTTCAATTAGTTTATACAACCACCATTTGTGTATGAGTGTCTGTGTCATCAATAACAATAGTTATCCTTAGAAAATATAATTTTGCAATTTTAAAGGCAAATGATGGCATCATATTTTATTCTGTTTAGGCCCTGTGTCACCTACAGAATTCAAATTAGTGCATTCTTCCTGGGCTAAATATGGCTGGTTAAGGAGACAAGGAGTCAGGTTCTATGTTAATATATTATCTAAAAAAACTGTCTACCCTCTAACTGCACCGACCCCTCCACCACATCAGCCCCACTCTCCACAATCCTGCCCACTCTCTACAATCCTCTCTCTCCCACAACTTCATCTATCTGTGTAGCCTTGAGCACATGTCATATCATCACATCATTCACCATATAGACTGGAGCAAAGCAAATTGGGGTTTGAGTTAGGAGTATAATATAGTAATGCTGCTCATTGACTAACATTCTTCTACAATTTTCTAATTAGAAACAGGGAACCAATTCTTACTGGTGTATTTGATTAACTCCTTGATGGGATAAAGCTTAACATTAGGAATTAAGGCATTCTTTTTAAATCACATTTTATTTTTCAATTAAAGTTGACAAACATTATTGTACTGTATTAGTCTCAGGTGGAAACTCCAGATATTAGACATTATATAACTTGATACTATACATAGTTATTAGAATATTATTGATTGTATTCCCTATGCTGTACTTTACATCCCTGTGACTTTTCAGTTACAACCAGTTTGTACTTTTTAATCTCTTCACCTTTTCACCCATCTCCCCAACCCCTCTCTCATCTGGCAACTGTCAAGAATTAAGACATACTTATAGTTACCAGTGGCCAATTGCTACAAGGTTGTTGCTTGTACTTTATTATGAGGATACCAGCTGCACAGAAGCTAATAGACCCTGCTTTTCTCTGTTCATCTCCCAAAATAGAATAATATAAGAAACTATATTCAGGCCCTGGCCGGTTGGCTCAGCGGTAGAGCATCGGCCTGGCGTGAGGGGGACCCAGGTTCGATTCCCGGCCAGGGCGCACAGGAGAAGCGCCCATTTGCTTCTCCACCTCCCCCCCCTCCTTCCTCTCTGTCTCTCTCTTCCCCTCCCGCAGCCAAGGCTCCATTGGAGCAAAGATGGCCCAGGCGCTGGGGATGGCTCTTTGGCCTCTGCCCCAGGCGCTAGAGTGGCTCTGGTCGCGGCAGAGCGACGCCCGGAGGGGCAGAGCATCGCTTCTGGTGGGCGTGCCGGGTGGATCCCGGTCGGCGCATGCAGGAGTCTGTCGACTGTCTCTCCCCGTTTACAGCTTCAGAAAAATACAAAAAAAAAAAAAAAAAACTATATTCACATTCATGTTTATTATTTGTATATTTCTTCAAATGTTAATGATTCTGAAAGTTTTTATGTGATTTTTTATTATGTATTTGTAATTTTATAAATTATGTTCTTTGTTGCATTTTCTGTTGGATTATTTTTTCATATTAGTTTATATAAACTCTTTGTGCTTATACAATAGTTAGTCATCAATTGCAATTTCTGTGACAAATTTTTACCTTTAGTTTCTGTTAGGCAGAGAATGATCCTACCTCATCCTCAATGTTTATGTGTGAATTTCATTTGCATAAAACTGCTGGACATTTTCTAACCTTGATATCACTTCTTTTTTCCTTCCTTCCTTCCTTCCTTCCTTCCTTCCTTCCTTCCTTCCTTCCTTCCTTCCTTTCTTCCTTCCTTCCTTCTTTCCTTCTTTCCTTCCTTCCTTCCTTTTCGTGAGAGGAGGAGAGATAGTGAGGCAGGTTACTGCCTGTGCTCCAATTGGGATCCACCCAGCAATCCCCATCAGGGGTCGATGCTCAAGTACCAAGCCATTTTTAGTACTGAGGCTGATGTGCTCCAACTGAGCTATTCTCAGAGCCCAGGGCCACACTTGAACCAATTGAGCCACTGATTGCAAGAGGGGAAGAAGAAAAGAAGGGGAGGGGAGAAGCAGATGGTTGCTTCTCCTGTGAGCCCTGACCAGGAATCGAAACCAGGACATCTGCACATTGGGCTGATGTTCTATTCACTGAGCCAAACGGCCAGGGGTTATCACTTCTTTCTGATGGAGAAGCAGCACCATGGTCTAATTGATGAATTATGGCAAGAGAATTGGGGTATACCTAGTCTAGCACCCCATTTAAATATTTTCTAGTTTGGGAGCAAACTTCCAATCAGTGAGACAAGAGGGACAAGTTCTGTTCTGTTCTTTCATGCTGTAAATTAAACAGGCACTGCCTCCATGTGGATATGTGGGCACATCTGCATAATTCAGGGGCTCTATATTAGTAAACTCACTGTCTACCACTGCCCAGCAACAATCTCCAACATTAGCTTAATAATAATGAAGGTGATATTTTGTCCTCCATCTATGGATTCATATCTTTTATTTTTCAATTGGTTCAGAATTTGGATAGAGTAGACCCTTGATTCCAATAATTCAGTGTTTGATTCTTAATGAAATACTTCAAAACTTTTGTGAAGTCAAATTATTGATGCTTTATATCTTATACTGCTTTTATCCTTAGAAAATCTTTTCCCATGCTAAGATCAGTTGTATTTATCAACATTTTTTTATCCAGCTATTACATAGTTTAGCTTTTTATATGTTATTTAAATCCATTTGAAATTAGTTTATTATGTACAGGATATAAAGATTTCTTTTTCCAAATAATTAAGAAAACATTCTGGCACAACTTTATTAAGTAATATTTTACAAAATTAGAATCACTTTATCATATACCTAATATGTATGTGTATATATATTTGTATATGTAAGTATGTACATATATATGCATACATATACAGGGGTGAACAAAAGTAGGTTTACAGTTGTTCATATGGAAAATAATATAATAATTAATAAGTAATACAAGAATAAACTTGCTACTCACAACTGTAAACCTACTTTTGCCAATCACAGCAAAAGTAGTGTTTGTGTATGTGTGTGTGTGTGTGTGTGTATGTTTGCATACATCTTGGTATATGTGTGTGTGTGTGTGTATGTTTGCATACATCTTGGTATATGTCATGTCTCTGGATTGCCTGTGATTCTCTTGCCAAAGTTCTATTTTCAATGACCATAGCTACATATATATTTTTTAATTGGGTAAGGAAGTTCTACTTTGCATGATCTGATTATGTGAATAGATATATAATAAAATATATCATTTTCAAATATAAGGTTTGCAAATAAATGCTTAGTTTCCTACAATAATCTTCCATTGTTTTATAAGTGTGACATTTAAACATGTTCATGTGTATGAGGTGTGGGAAACCCACAGCCTGTGAGTTAGGCCATAGACTACATTGTGGATTGTGCTACCAGCTGGCCTGTTGCATGACAGGGTATGTTCTCCACCAATCACACATTATATCTGTTTAAGCCTCTACTTGTTAGACAATCTGGCACCAGGAACAGCTGAGAAGAAAGATTTGAAAACAGCTTGTTTGATTGATGTGTCTAGAGTTATCTCTAAATCCAAATAAAATGTTAAGTGCTATCAAGAAATCATAAATCAGGCATGTCTCTCTTTGAGCCATGGGTAGGTCTTTGTTAAAGTTTTTATGACACCCATTTGTGAGAGATACAGTTGGCTTATATTCAAAAAGAGAATTTAGCCCTGCTTGTTCTACACAATTAATAAGGTCACATTTAACATGACTGAGCTCTGCGGTGTAGTCCAGGGCTTAGCATTGAAGTCACGATGATGAAAACTGTTGGAACTAGAGATTTTTAATCAGGTAAGAGGAAGAAGGTGGTTGATACCAAGTAGTATGTTCAGAAAGCAGATGTCATCTATGAAACTTGTTTTTGTGCAGTAAGACATTGATCAGAACAGGCATGAGCAACGGAGGGTAGCTGAGCGCCAATCAGGAGAGCATTACCTTGGGGGAGGAGATCCCAGCACTCAACTATCATGGGTATGACAATAACTTTTCACATGTTTATATCTGTGAGAACTCTAAACACCCAGAAGGGCAAATGTGTCTCTTCACCAGGCAATGCTTTAACAAAATCTTGATCTGTTGTATTAGATGGCACCAATTAATACCGGCTCTGCCTCATTTAGACTGAAAAGGAATTACTGGAAGAAGATCATGAAATTTATAGAATCAATTGGAGGACTAGAGCAGTGGTCCCAACCCCTGGGCCATGGACTGTTACCAGTCAGTCAGCCATTTGGTACCAATCCGCAGAGAAAGAATAAATAACTTATATTATTTTCGTTTTATTTATATTTAAGTCTGAATGATGTTTTATTTTTTAAAAAATGACCAAATTCCAGCCCTGGCCGGTTGGCTCAGCGGTGGAGCATCGGCCTGGCGTGTGGGGGACCCGGGTTCAATTCCCGGCCAGGGCACATAGGAGAAGCGCCCATTTGCTTCTCCACCCCACCCCCTCCTTCCTCTCTGTCTCTCTCTTCCCCTCCCGCAGCCGAGGCTCCATTGGAGCAAAGATGGCCCGGGCGCTGGGGATGGCTTCTTGGCCTCTGTCCCAGGCACTAGAGTGGCTCTGGTCTTGGCAGAGCATCGCCCCCTGGTGGGTAGAGCATCGCCCCTGGTGGGCGTGCCAGGTGGATCCCGGTTGGGCGCATGCGGGAGTCTGTCTGACTGTCTCTCCCCGTTTCCAGCTTAAAATTAGAAATAGATAAAAACAACAACAACAACAAAAAATGACCAAATTCCCTCTGTTACATCCGTCTAAGACTCACTCTTGATGCTTGTCTTGGTCATGTGATACATTTATCCATCTCACCCTAAAGGCTGGTCCGTGAAAATATTTTCTGACATTAAACCGGTCTGTGGCCCAAAAAAGATTGGGGACCACTGGACTAGAGAATCAAACTTGAAAATAGTTCAAAACCAAAGAAAGTTAGGCAGGAGGCACTTTGTAAACTCATGGTGTAGCTGGGCTCTGGTGATTGATATATATATATATATAATTTTATATATTTTGATATATATATATATAATTTTTTTTTTCACAGAGCCAGAGAGAGAGCCAGAGAGAGGAATAGATAGGGACAGACAGACAGGAACGGAGAGAGATGAGAAGCATCAATCATCAGTTTTTCGTTGCAACACCTTAATTGTTCATTGATTGCTCTCTCATATGTGCCTTGACTGTGGGCCTTCAGCAGACAGAGTGACCCCTTGCTCAAGCCAGTGACCTTGGGTCCAAGCTGGTGAGCTTTGCTCATACCAGATGAGCCTGTGCTCAAGCTGGTGACCTTGGGGTCTCAAACCTGGGTCCTCCACATCCCAGTCCAATGCTCTATCCCCTGCGCCACCGCCTGGTCAGTGGTGATATCTTGGCACCAGCAATTCTGTCCTGGACTCTGCTACCTCTGTACACCATGACAGTGAACGAATTTTAGAATGACTTTGGCTTTTGCTGACTGACTCAAGATGCAGAGTCTTAGTTAGAAGCATTTGATTGGCTGATCCATGTTGGGAGGCATTTGGGAAAAATCTGGACATGGGTTTTTTTAATGTAAGGCAGGGTCTTTGATCCCTTAGCAAGACTTTGAAAGTGGGAGGCAGAGAGTCTGGGCATTGGGTAGAAGAGATATAATAAAAAAGAAAGAAAGAAAGAAAGAAAGAAAGAAAGAAAGAAAGAAAGAAAGAAAGAGAAAGAAAGAGAAAAAGAAAGAGAAAAAAACATACATACACATAAATATATCAACAATGGATTTCTTTACCTAAAATATCAACATTTTGAATATTTTTTTATATAATAAAAATCTTTTTTTGTGTTTTGTTTTGTTTTATGCAGTGATTGATTTTTAAAAAGATATTTCTTAAAGTCTGGGGTGTTTTTTTTTTCTATTTTAGGTAAAAGAAATATCTTCTGTTTATTCATTCTTTTGCTAAGGGCCTGGCAGACCTCTCTAGAAATAAGGTGCTTGGGCCCCGCCTGGATTTCCCCCGAGGAAAACTGATCTCTGGCGCCTTGACCTAGTAGCCCAAATGGAGTGGAGAGGGATCTGGAAGAGTGGGCAGTCCTGGCAAGTAAATCTCTTTTCTGAGAGTTTCTCAACTGTTTCTCTCAAAATTTATAGACCAGATGCCACATCCTGTATAACTGGGCCACATGCCTCGTGTGGCATGAGCCACAAAGCCTGTAAACAGGCCACCTTCGGAAGACCATTCCCTACCTCTGCCCACCCCCCCTTCCCCACTTAAATCTGCTGAACAGTTAACAGCCCAGGCCTGACAAGAGTTTTCCAGTGCCATTATTGCCAGCAGCCAATGACTTGATAAAGGCGTCTGTAGCTCAGACTTCTCAGGATAGCTGCTCTTGAATCCTGTTGGACTCCCCCAAGGTACCTGTACTATGGAAGTCTGGTGAGCAGCAGCTGCTAAAGGCCCTTTAGGAGGAAGTTTTCCTATGATCTGATGGTCCATTTCCAATGCAAGCCCCAGACCACATAAACTAAGACATACTTATAGCATTGGTAATTTCTTCTAAATTTTTGAAAGCTCTAATTTCTAAGGCAAGTGATTGCAAGTCAATCCTGATTTACCTTCTTCAAACAGGTTCCGTGTGTCTTGTAATTAATAGAAATTCTAGCATTTGGATGGTATCCTTCCCTAGTTTTCTTTATGAATGTCATTGTTTCTCCATTTCTTGGCTTATTTTACTCATTACTAGGAAGGGAAATGTTAGACATCTGTTGTCAAGTAACCACCTTCCCACAAGGCACCATAATCTGCATTTGTTCTTTTTATATTTTATTTCACCTCTTCCTTTGGATTCTTGTCGCATGACTTTCCCTTGGCAGCCATAGCAAGGTATGAGGCAAAAATGAATCAAGCAAGACAAGAAATAGCACATTTTTCTCATATTCCCACATCTTGTAGAGGCTGTTTCCTGTGAGCTCTACTCTATTCCCTGTTCTCACATTTTACCGAGTTAACTGCTCAGCTCAAATGCTTCCCTCTCTGGGGAGTCATCTCAGACTGCCCTCACCACTAGCCTGACCCCCGTAAGTGCCCATACTCTGTTCCCCGAGAGTGCTCTAAACATGCCTCCCTATTACTTATTGCACTCATCATAATTGTTGATGTATTCACCCATATCCCCAGCCAGACTGGGAGTTCCCTGATAGAGATTTACCCGTCACTGCTTCCCTGGGGTCAAGTCCAGTTAGTTAGATGAATGAAAAAGTTTGGAAAAGAGATAGAAAAGACAAGAAGGAAAGTTTCTTTAGAACTTCTAGGTTGTTCCTAAACTGATTGTATTTAAAATCTCCCTTGCTTTGATTCACCAATTTGGGAGAACAAATGTGAAGAATTAAGAAAAAGCTGGATTACTAAACTGCTAGCCACTGTTGTTTATGCTCTGTTAAAGAGCATCGTGCATGTGCTGGAGGTTAGTGTATTGATTGTGAATAATTATTAATAGCAAATAACTAAATAAAGGCGTCTTTGATAAGAGTTTCTATATAATTTCCATATCTTCATAATACATGCACTATTCTGCGTGGGTAGAACAACTAATTGTTCACTGTGAAATACAACCCATTAGCATCACTGATCCTAAACAATATACAATCTTGTCTTTTATGGCTCTCAGCTGCACACTGCCTGGAAGATACTTTTGACATGAGCCAACTTTTTACGTCTAACAAATGCCCAGTAAAAGGCACTTAGAATTCCAGTTGGACTAAACTTGCCCCTTCTCCAGAGGGCACATAAATGAATAAATACAAGGAAATCCCCTCCCATCGCGCACACACATGTGCACGCACGCAATCCTCAGAGCAGCTGTGTTATATTATAAGTTGGAGGCCTTTTGTTGGTTCAGATGTTTCAGGTCTGCAAAGGCACTCTGGAGAAGAAATAAATATTATGAGTAAGTCTCGTTTCCATGCTTGTAGTGGAGCAACACTAACTAGCACAATTTACTACAGTTTTATACTAAAACAATCTCGTAAAAGAATACCAGCATTACTCACTCAGCACATGACTTAGCTAAGACAAGATGGTGTCTGTTTTATTCTCTAAATATTCAAAACATGATTTCATTCAGCCTCTTTCCCAGATGGACTTGCTTTTCAATAAAAACTAATCAGAATAATCATGGATCATGTGCTCACTAAATATGTTTTTCATTATTTTCTTAAAGCATTCACATTTCTTTACTTTACCAAATAGTGCCTGTTAATTCAACTTCACAAATAAGTAGGATCGAACATAAGCCTTTCAAGTGTTAAAGGAAAGGTAGTTTGGAACAGGGCAGGAACTCAACTTGGAATCCAGGTCATGCCATTTGAGGATTTGGTCTTCTGCTTTGAAGGCTCAGAGTCTGAAGTTGACAAGTATGGTAACAAGAAGAGAATGTACTGGAGATTGATGTAAATATGAATCTATTCCTTTACAAGGAGAAAGAACTCTCAGAATGCCCGAAATACTACCGGTCTGCACAATCAGCATATTCTCTTCGTATTGTTAAACTACATGTGAAGCCAGATGACATTAAGATTGTTTAGTGGACATAAAGTCAGAACATAAAGGGGACACAGAAATGTATCTTTCATGGCACTGAGAGCCTGACATATCCATCTCCCTATGAGGTCTTGTCCAAGGGATTAGAAACATTTTGCATGCTCTTCCCAAAGCCTGGTACATTCTTTCCCCATTCTTCACTAACTTTTACTAATCCATCTAATCTTGGTTTAATTATCACTTTCTTAAGAGAGACCTTTTCTGGTCTTCGGATCTAAGAAAGGGCCCCACTGTACTCTCCAGAGAATGTCGTCACTTTCCTTTATAGCACTTATCTCAGTTTGTACTTATATATACAATACATTATCTGCTGCTCGAAGTTCTGTCTACCTTTAGACTGTAAGTGCCAGGAGAGGGCACCGTGTTTCTTTTGACTTCCACCGGGGCTCTCAGCACTAAGCACAGTGCCCTGTACAGCTGCAAGCTCTTCTTACATATTTGTAAACATGAATGAATGAATGCTCACCCAGGAGTTGTATGGGGGAGGGGCTGAGAGCACAGGTGCTCAACCCAGACTTCCTCCATTGAAATCCTGCCTGCACGTCTTGATAACTATGTGAGCATAAGCAAATTACAAAAAAAAAAAAAAAAAAAAGGTATTTTTTTATCTGTAAAATGAGGACAGTGGTAGTGCCTGCCTCCAAACATTCTAATGAGGATTAAATGAGTTCACGGATGTAAAATACTTGGAACACTGATGGGGACAAAGTAAGCAAACACTCAAGCAGTGATTTTTCTGCACCCTCTTTACACATAAAGTGTGTCCTTCAATCATTAGCTGTGGCTGCTACTCAAAGATCTATTTTCATGTACAAATAAACAATTTTACTTGAAATTAAAACACATTTATATCAAAGCCTACCTCTTTACTACCTGTAAGGTCTTTCTGATGTGCCTTTCTAAAGTGAAGCTTAATTTGTCCATCTTTTCTCTGTTTGGAGTCCCCAACCTACTCTCTCACAAAGGAGTTCTGTTTTCAGTTCATAAAACTAGATTTTAGTTTGTGTTCATGTGAATATCCCACAGAGTAAAACCAGTGCACTGAATTTCCAAATTGAACCAAACTTAAAAGATCTTGTATAATTATTCATCTGTTGCTAAATTTGTCCTTGCAAAACCAAGCAAGCAAACAAAACCTACAATAAAACATTGGTAAAAGAAATTGAAGAAGACATGCCTGGCCTGTGGTTGTACAGTGGATAAAGCGTCGACCTGGAACACTGAGGTCACCAGTTTGAATCCCTGGGCTTATCTGGTCAAGGCATGTACAAGAAGCAACTACTATGAGTAGATGCTTCCTGATTCTCCCACCTCTTTATAACTCTCCCTCCCTCCCTCACTTTATCTCTCCCCCTTCCTTCTCTCTAAAAATCAATAAATAAAATCTTTTTTTAAAAGGAAATTAAGAAGACACAAGCAAATAAAAAAATCTCATGTGCATGAATCAGAAGAATCAATATTGCTAAAATGTCCATACTACTCCAAAAAATCTACAGATCAATGCAGTCTCCATCAAAATTCCAATGCCATTTTTCACAGAAATAGAAGTAATCCTAAAAATGTGCATAGAACTTCAGAAGATCCCAAACAGTTAAAGCAATCTTGAGCAAGAACAGCAAAACTGGAGACATCATATTTCCTGATTTCAAACCATATTACAAAGCTATAGTAATCAAAACAGTATGGTCTTGTCTATTAAAATAGACACACAGATCAACAGAACAAAATAGAAAGCCCAGAAAATAAATCCATGCATATTCAGTCAACTAATTTTCCACAAAGACACCAAGAATACACACAAGAGAGAAGATAGCTTTTTCAATAAATGGTTTTAGAAAAACTAGATAGTCACATGCAAAAGAATGAAATTGGACCCATAATTAAAAATCAACTTGAAATGGATTTAAAACTTAAATGTAGGACTTGAAACTAGAAAACTCCTAGAATAAAACATAAGAAAAAAGCTCCCTGACATCAGTTTGGTGATGATTTTTTGGGTCTTGACACTAAAGCAAAGGCAACAAAAGCAAAAATTAAACAAGTGAGACCACATCAAATTAAAAAGCTTTTGCACAAAAGAAGAGACCATTTTCAAAATTCAAAAGAAATCTACGAGATGTAAGAAAATATTTGCAAATCATATATCTGATAAGGAATTACTATCCAAAAATATAAAGAACATATACAACTCAATAGCCACTCCCTCCTTGAACAATCCAATGGGCACAGTATCTGAATAGACATTTTTCCAAAGAACACATACAAATGGCCAACAGGTACATGAAACAGGACTCAACATCACAAATCATGAGGAAAATGTGAATCAAAACCACAATGAGATATCACTTCACGCCTGTTAGAATGGCTATCATCCAAAAGACAGGTATTGGCAAGAATATGAACAAAAGGGAACCATCTGCATTGTTGGTGAGAATGTACATTGGTGCAGCCACTATGAAAACAGGATGGAGCTTCCTCAAGAAATTAAAAATAGAACTACCAAGTGATCCAGCAATCCCACCTCTTAGGTATATAGCTAAAAGAAATAAAACCACTGTCACAAAGAGATATCTGAACTCCCCTATTTATTGCAGCATTATTCACAATACCCAAGATATGAAAACGATCTAAGTTGTTTGTCAATAAATGAATGGTATATATGTACATACAATGAAAGATTATTCAACTCTTAAAAAGAAGGAAATCCAGCCATTTGTGACAACATGGATGAAACTTAAGGACATTATGCTAAGTGAGATAAGCCAGACAGAGAAAAATATTTTATGGTATCACTTATATGTGGAGTATTAAAACAAATGTCCAACTCACGGAAACTGAGAGTCGACCAGTGGCTGGCAAATGACTAGAGGGTGGGGATGGGGAGAGGTTGGTAAAAGGAGGGTACAAACTTTTAGTTATAAGATAAATAAGTTCTGAGGATCTAATGTATAGCATGATAACTGGAGTTAATCATACTGTACTGAGATTCTGAGAGAATAGACCCTAAGCATTCTCATCAGAAAAATAAAGTCAATGTCAGGTAATGAATGTGCTATTCAACTTGTTTGTTGGAATTCTTTCACAATATATGCATATATCAAATCATCACATTGTACACTTTAAATATCTTACAGTTTTGTTGGTCAATTATACCTTGATAAAGCTGGGGGAAGAAAACCTACAATTTTCTACTTATAGAATTATCCGTTACAGACAGATGTGTTAAAATCTTCCCCAGAAAGCCTGACCTGTGGTGGCGCAGTGGATAAAGCGTCGACCTGGAAATGCTGAGGTCGCCAGTTCGAAACCCTGGGCTTGCCTGGTCAAGGCACATATGGGAGTTGATGCTTCCTGCTTCTCTCTCTCCTCTCTCTCCCTCTCTGTCTCTCTCTCTCCTCTCTAAAACTGAATAAAAAATAAAAAATAAAATTAAAAAAAAACAAATTTAAAAAAAAAAAAAATCTTCCCCAGAAACAGAATGCTTGAAGATCTTATCCATTATTGCAGTCCTTAAATCTTCCCTGCTCCAGAGAGGGACAACCAACAATAGTCTGTTTTATTAAACTATTGCAAAAAAAAAAAAAATCTCGAAAATTATACTTAACTCGTGAAGATGGAAAACCACAGAAAATGTCTCCTTGGGTACATATTATAATAACACATAAAGGCTCACGTACATCACAGCTCAAAATCCTACGACTTTCTGGAGTGAGTACAGTTCAGACTGGCCCCTGCCCAGGTAAACTAAGGCAACATCCTGGCTGGTCCGAGGCCACACACCTGGGCTTTGAGAAAGGGCTGGCAGCACAGTTGTTTTTGCCTCCCCTAATCCTGATGATTACCAGGACCTTACAAAAATAAGGCTTATCTGTGGGTTTATATTTTTATTAAATTAAGTCTCCTGAGAATGTCAGAGTTATGCATAAACCATATTTATTAATCCTCGCATAGGTCAACAAGATCGATGCAAAAATAGACTATGAATAAGTTGACCATGTCACACCAGTTCAGTGTGCAGTGTCATCTTCCTAGTGTTTTTTGTACTGCTGAGCTGTTGAGGGGCTAACTGAAGGATTCTCTTTCCCTGAGATGGTGTATTTTCAAAACTGATCTTTTTTCCAGGCAGCCTTCACATTAATACACATTTCCTAAGCTCTTATTGATCCAGCACAGTCAGTATAAGTGTACTGTGCTCTTACAGAAGAAGCGTCTAGCATCTTCTAGACTGATTCAGGATGATTGACTTCAATCATATAAAGAAGTATTTTCATAATCTGTGTGTGCAGGTAGTGATCATCACTAGGTAAAGGAAAGAGAGAGCCAATAGTATTCATTCTTTGATCTTTTGATCATGTGGCAAATATGAGGGCTAATACTTTAAATATGCTAATAACAGTTTAAATATATTATGCCTTAGTTTTCTGAAATGAGGATTCCATAGATCAAGTTAAACTCAACTGAAATGTAGCAGATACAGAGAGCTCCTATACAGTGCTCGTGTGAAATGTTGCCTGTAATCTTGTGTTTTTGTGCTTGTGTTCGCCCTAAAACCTGCAAGTTGGAACTATTCCTGTCAAGGTCACCAGTAACCACCAGGGTCTGATTTAAAGGCACACTCCCCACTCCTAAATTCCCTCACCCTCTCCGCAGCATTGGACCAAGCTGCCTACCCCCTCCTTAAGAAACTTCCTTCTCCTTCCCACTGGAATGTACATGCCTTTGTTTCCCTCAACTTCTCTGACAAATGTTTCTCACTCTCTTCTGCCCTATTAACTTGCTTTTCTTCCTCAACACAGCTTCTAAGCATTGGCATTACTGTGAAATCAATCCTGGATCCTCCATTTTGCTCCATCTATACTCACTATGACAATCTATGCTGTCTCCTGATCGATTAATCGACATTATCATGCTACAAACTCCCAAATTGCTACTCGAGCCTAAACTTCTTTTCTGAGCTCCAGACCTAAACCTGACCTGCTTGCCAGACAGTTTTAGTTGGATGTCATATAGACTTAAGATTTACATCCAAATCCAAAACAACAATTGAGAACATTTTCCTCCTTAAACTGTTTTTTAATCCAATCTGCAGCCTTTTAGCCTCCGCTGCCTCACCACATTGTATTGTTCTTCTAATACCCCAGATGAAGCAGCAGTCTTTTTATAACCTAGTATTGGAAGTGACACGCCATCACTTCTGCTGTGTTTGATTAATTAAATCCAGACCACACTCAAGGAAAGGGAATAACACCAAGGCATTCCACAGTTGAGGGCCATCGGAGAGGCTGCCTAAATCTCCCCACCCCCCGCCCCCCCACTGTTGGGGAAGGTTGGCGAGGACTGCTCTGACCCTTCTGCAGTACTCCTACCCCTGCCAAGAGCATCTCTCCTTACATTGCCAAATGGCGTAGTGGAAGCAGTTGTCGATGTTTCTTTTGGATTCCAGTGCTTGGCATAGGGCCTAGCAATGACCTGCTGAACTCAACTGAATTGTACGTTTCTAAGCCATGGTCAGAACACATAAACAGTGCTGATGGTTGGGACCACACTGCGAACTAAAGCTCACAAGACGGGATGTTTCCTTTGGAGATGATCTAGTTCAGTGTTTTCCTATCTTTTCCACAGTATTCTTGAGGAATATGTGGTAGAAGTCTGGAACACTCCAGTTATTATAACGAAGAAGGAGGAAGGAGACAGGCAGTGAAAACAGGGATGAATCTGTAATCCTGGAAGGGGCTTAGAGGGTGGTTTTTAGTTTTCTCTGTATCTCAGAAAAGTCTGGATGAGGTCTATGAGTGAGGGAAGAGGAAGTGAGGAGGACACAGGAGAAAGGCCTGCCGGGCACTCAGTTACCAAGGACATCTGTTTACCACCACCCTTGGGATCCCAAATGACAAAGTCCCGAGAATGTCCGAATCAAATTCACTCTTTTCCTGTACACAGAATATGCCCAGAATTCCTGCCTGTCATTTCCCCCCAGTGAGCTGGGTAAATAACATAATCTTTCTTCTCTATCAAAAGCATAGCCCTGGCCAGTTGGCTCAGTGGTAGAGTGTCAGCCTAGTGTGTGGATGTCCTGGGTTTGATTCCTGTCCAGGGCACAAAGGAGAAGCACCCATCTGCTTCTCCACTCTTCCCCCTCTCCTTTCTCTCTGTCTCTCTCTTCCCTTCCTGCAGCCAAGGCTCCATTGGAGCAAAGTTGGCTCAGGCGCTGAGGATGGCTCCATGGCCTCTGCCTCAGGCACTAGAATGGCTCAGGTTGCAATGGAGCAACAGCCCAGATGGGCGGAGCATCACTCCCAAACGGGCATGCTGGATGTATCCTGGTCGGGCGCATGCAGGAGTCTGTCTCTCTGCCTTCCCGTTTCTCACTTCAGAAAAATACAAAAAAAAACCCAAAAAACATAGACTTTAAATATCCAGTACTATACAACTCTAGTCCTGCTTTCTTGCCAACATTGAGTGTGCATCTAAAATTTTTTTAAAAATTATTATTTATTTTTGAGACAGAGAGGAAGGGAAAGAGAGAGAGACCATTGATTTGTTATTCCACTTATTTATGCATTCACTGGTTGATTCTTGTATGTGCCCTGACCAGGGATCAAACCCACAACCTTGCCATATCAGGATGATGCTCTAACCAACTGAGCTACCTGGCCAGAATTGAGTGTGTCTCCAATCTTCTCCAAGCTTCAAAGCATAATTTTGCACGACCAACACTCTACATGCTATCCTAAAAGGAAAGCAAGAAAAAAGACATAAGAAGCAAGCCAAGGAAATCCCTTTTAATCCTTCACCGCCAGCAGATATCCCATGGAATATTACTTGGCCATAAAAAACATGAACTCTTACCATTTGTGACAGCATGGATGGACCTGGAAGATGTTATGCTCAGTGAAATAAGTCAGTCAGAGAAAGACAAATACCATGTGATTTCACTGACATGTGAAATCTAAAGAACAAAATAAATGAACAAAGGAAAATGAAACAGATTCAAAGACACAGAGAGAGAACTGCTGGTTGGCTGAGGGGAGGGGGGTCGAAGGACTGGATGAAAGATGGAAGGGGTTTGGGGGGATAGGTGAAGAGGTGAAGGGATTAAGAAGTACAAATTGGTAGTTACAGAGTAGTCATGGGGTTGTAAAGTACAGCCTAGGGAATATAGTCAATAATATTGTAATAACTATGTATGGTGTCCAATGGATACTAGATTTATGGGAGTGATCACTTAGTAAGTCCAATCACTGGGTTATCCACCTGAAACTAATATAATGTTGTACGTCAACTGTAATTGAAAACTAAAATATTATTAAAATAAAAAAAAGCATCTACCACCACAGCCTAAAATTCCTAGGGAGAAAGGAGAATATGGCTTCATTTATTCACACTTTCATCATAAAATAGGTACCAGGTGCTTCATTGGGAACTCTTCCAGGCACAGGAATCACAGAGAGAAAAGATATAAAAAGCAGCCTTCAATAAACTCACATTCTTGTGGAGAGAGAGACTTGTGCATGGGGTAAAAATTTATTGCACAGTGTGTTGTTGTAAGTTAAGAGAGAGGCGCACACTCAGAGTGGGAGCTCCCACTGAGAGTGGAGAAGACATCCTTCTTGGACTGGGGCATCAAATGAGACTTCTCAGGGAAGGAAGAACCAGGTGAAATCTTGAAGGATAAGGCACAGTTGGCTAAAAAGAAGCGGGAGTAGCACTCCAGGAGAAAGAAAAGCCTATTCAAAGACATGGTGGCCAGAAAAAGCCTGGTGATGTCAAAGCATCACAGTTATGCCTTGAACAAAGAGTGCAAGGAAGGAAAGATGGGAGGAGAGGTGATCAGAGATTGCCATGCTAGAGAGTGTGGAATTTATCCAAAAAACAGTGGGAAGCTAAAAAATATTCCCAGTGAAAGAATGATTGGCCAAATTTATGTACTAGAAGGAGCTCTCTGACATCAGTGTAGAGAAATGATTGGCAGGGAGACCCATTAGGGAGCTGCTGTAGTAAATGGACAATAAATTAAAGAGGGCTCAGAGTGAGGTAGTGAGAAGGGGACAGATTAGAAAGGCCTTCGGGGTGTACGCCTGATAAGATGCAGATTCATATAGAGTTAAGGGGACAGATGGGTGTCAAGGATGATTCACAGCTTAAGGGCTTGGGAAACTGAGTAGGAGATGGGAGTAGTCACTGAAACAGCAGACAAAGGAATTTCCAGGTGTCAGGGAAGATGATGAGTTTAGTATCATATACATTAATGTTAAAGGAACTTGAGACCGATTGTCCCTGTTATGAGGATTTGGGATTCATTTAAATGAAGATAGACTCTTTGGCAATAGAAATTTAGATTCTAGGACTTGAGAGCCTTGAGGAAAAGTTTTGAATCAGATTTGATTAACTCTAAAATCACAATACCTTCCCAAGCTGTCTCCTAACTCTCCATAACTTCCCACTATCATATAGGGATCGGGGCAGATAGGGGAACAGACAGTGGAGTATGCCTTAGTTAAAGATACATATAGCTGCGCAGAATTCGCTCTTTGACACTATCTTATCCCTAAGGGCACTTTAACATTGCAAATCATGTGCAGGTCAACTTAGAGCCATGTCTGCTTGAAAAAAATTCTAAATTTACATTCAACTCTTATTTATTAAACACATTCCATATGCCAGTCACTATTCTAAGGTACGTGGTTCCCTAGAACTCACCCATTAGAGGAAACACATATTCTCTAACTTTCCCCCCAACATCTTCATTTGTAGAAGTTTGGAAATGGGATTCATTTCTGGAAGGCATTTTGATTTCCAAAAATATCTGATCTCAAGGAGAACCGTGGAAAGCCATTATGGAGATATGGCCTGTGGAGGGCATTTTGTCTTACAGAGCCCCTTTCAGTAATGGGGAGAGAAAGTGGTACTTTCTGGTCTCATCGTTAATTCTAGGTGAATATTAAACACTCTTAAGATTAATAATATTATATCTCAGTGGTTCAGTTTCAGTTGCTTGTGAGACAGCTAGATAGGTGACCAGACGTACAGGAGTTTCCCAAAGAAATCAATCAGAGACACAGTATTAGGAATCATACATACATAGGTGGCACCTCATTTTGTAAAATGGTTAAAACCACTCAGACTGCATGCACAGGCAAAAGAGGAGCACCGAGAACTTACATTTGGGAAACATCAATATTTAAATTTTACATGGGGGGAAAAAAAAGAACGCTATGAAGGAGGCAATAAAAATAATAGGAAAAACAGGAAGCAGCACTATCAGAACAGTGAAAAAGAACTTCCAGTGAAAGGACTGGCCAATACTGTCACATGTTGAGGAAAATCCAAGTGAGATACATACTGAGGTAACGATTAGCTTAGCAGTCTTTTTTTTTTTCCTTTTGATATTTGATTTTTGTCAATATGTTTTCTCAGACAGCTTCAAAAATTTTGCATAGTCAAATGTATTCATTTTTATATTACTTCCAGGTTCTGTTTCATATGAAAGACTTTTACCACAAGAATAATTTCTTTTTTCATGTTTTCTTCTAGAACTTCTAATTGATCTGGGATTTTACTTTGGTGTAATCTGTGAGGAACAGATACAATTCATTTTTAGCTGGCTACTCAGTTGACCTAATGAGTCATTTTTTCCCCACTGATTTAAAATGTCATCTTTATAATTTATTCAATTTCCATTTATCTATCTGTTTTTAGTCTAGTACAACGGTATTTTAATTACAATAGCTTTACCATGTGTTACCCTTGTTACTCTATTTTTTTCAATAAGTTTCACTGATAATTGCTTAGTTTCTTATTTAAATGATTTTTCAATAATTATTAAATATTTTGAGTCAGTTATTCTAATTCCAAATATACTATTGGAATTTCATCAGGTTTACCTAAAGTACACAGACGACACTATCTCAGGGAGCAATGGTTCTGCTAAAAGTGGGGCTTGCCACTTTTCTTCATCATAAACTGGACTACAACCTTGGCTGGAAAAGCTAAAATATAAATAAAACCCTACTACAGGTAGGTCTCCTTTATTGCCTAGTTCTCTAGCTCTAAGGAAGAGTAATGAATTAAGGCGACATACACGGGGTTGATGTAAAACTGAGTCTCAGTAGAGGAGGAAACATACTCTTCTTTCTGTTAAGAAAACAAACTTTAAAACCTCCCTATCACCTGTATAATTGTCCAACGTCTTAGGTATGAACATATCCAAATAGGTAGGTGCTGAAGAAGTTCCTAATTAACTTGATGACAGTAAAATAAGTAGATAAAATCTAGTAATCAACTGTCCCATTTATAATCTGGTAAGTAGCAAAAGTCCTGGGTGATAGTAATTCAGTGGAAAATCTTTCCAGTTTCTAGGGCCAATAACTTTTAATGCTGTTGTCTCCTGCTCTTGCAGAGAAGTAATTACCTCCTACTTCTTCATTAACAACTGTAATACTTTGGGAAAGGTATTATATATACTTTGGGGACTAAGGTTAAGTTTTAAGGCAGTGAATCCTGAGGTTTCTCCTTTACGAGGCACCAGGAAGTAGAAGGGGGGAGTGGAGACTTGGATGAAAACCCTGCATGAATTGTCTGGTCTCCTAGAAGTATAGGAACACCTAAGCTGTGGGTGCTGACAAAGTTACTGCTGGTCACAAAGAGGAGGCATATACTTACCTGCCTTCCCAGGTTCCTTAGGCCAAGTTCCACCAGAGCCCTGACTGATCTCATTAGTAGATACGCATACATATTGCGTCACCATCTAAGCCAGGCTGCTTGCCAAGATCATTCACACCAATGTGTAAAAAGCCTGGATGACTGACTCACCTGTGGCAGGCTATGTCCAATGGGACCTTGGGATAGCATTTGCCATTCCCATCCTTTCCGAGTCACCGACAATCATGTTTGCTGTTTCCCTGATTCCTCAGTTGCACTCATCAAAGAAGATAAGATTACCACTTACCTTGACTAGTTTAACTTCTAAGCTTGGTTGGCCATTAAAACACTCATCTATAATATAAAGTATATACCTGAATTTGGGGATGGAGGATCATACTCAGAAGTCAAACAAACCTGCATTAGAATTTTGCATCCATCATTTACAGGTTATAAGACTTTGGGCATTCCTTAACCTTTTAAAGCTTTAATTTTCTTGTCTACAAAATAGACATGTACTATTTCAATCACGGAGACTGACCCTGCTTAAGTGAGGAGAGAAGGGAAAGAAGAACATTAGGGAGCATATGGCATCCTGGCAAATGCTGGAGATCCAGGCAGGACCCGAAGGCAGTCAGGTGGCAGGCACTGGGGCCAAAGCTCTCAGTGGAGGAACAGCATGGTCAGAGTGACACAGCTTTGCTGCTGGGCACGGGGCACAGCCGCTGGCACTGCCATCGCTGGATACTGGATACTGCTGAGGCACTGCCATGGTTCACACTGCTCTTGGCACCACTGCCACAGACATTTGATGCCACTACTATTGGAATGAATCCTAACTCCCTCCTCTGTGTCACTTGTTCCTGATTCAGAGTCCCAGCAAGGGCGTCAGATTGTCTGAGCTTAGATCACTTACCCACATCAAGCAACCGGGGTTCACAAGAGTATGTATTCACTTTTCTCAGCTTTTGTAGAGAGAGCAGGGACCTTCCTCCTACCAAACTCACACAAACATAGAAAGAGGTTTAAATACTAAGTTTTTTAAACTCCACTATAAAGGACAATGCCTTCCTTGCAAAGATGTTCTTATGATTAGTATTTGGTCATAAAAATCTGTAGTTGTCACAACATTTTAAATATTTATAAAGACTTGAATCAAAACATGGCTTGAAGAATATCATTGTACTTGACATTTTACATGAAATTTTTTAAGAGTTTAGTTTTTAGAGCAGTTTTTGTTTTATAATCGAGAAGGAGATACAGAGGTTTCTCATATACCTCCTACTCCCATATGTCAACACCTTCCTCATTATCAACAGCACCCTCTAGAATGGTACATTTGTTGCAAGGATGAGCCTACACTGGCTCATCATAATCACCTAAAGTTTGTAGTTTACCTTTGGGTTCATTCTTGGTGGTGGATATTCTATGGGTTTGAACAAATACATACCGGCATATATAACCCATCATTACTGTATCATACAAGGTATTTTCAGTGCTCTGAAAACCCTCTTTGCTCTGCTTATTCATCTCTTCTCCCCCACGCCCCCAGCCCCTGGCGAGCACTGATCTTTCTACTGTCTCCATAGCTTCTTCCTTTTCCAGAATGTCATACAGTTGAAATCACACAGTAGGCAGGCCTTCTCAGACTGGCTTTTTTCACTTCGTAATGTGAACTTAAGGTTCCTTAATGTCTTTTCATGGCTTGATAGCTCATTTCTTCTCCGCACTGAAGAATATTCTATTGTGATGTGCCTCAGTTTGTTTCCCCATTAACCGACTGCAGGACATCTTGGTTGCTTTCAAAATTTTGGAAATTACAAATAAAGCTGCTATAAACATCTGTGTGCAGGCTTTTGTGTACTTGAGTTTTCAACTCCTTTGGGTAAATCCCAAGAAGTACAATTGCTGGGTTGTATGGTAAGAAACCACAAATTGTCTTTCAAAATGGCTGTACCATGGGCATTCCCACCGGCAATGTTGTGAGAGTTCCTGTTGCTCCACGCCCTCCTCAGCATTTGGTATTCCAGATTTTGGCCATTCAAATGGATGTGCAGTAAATAATCTTTTTAAACTACTTGAAGAGCCTTCAGGCATCATAAAGGGAATGGAAAGCTTGTGGTAGCAGATTGAGGAGGGGTAGACAAGGCCTGCAAGAACAACAGCCATTCCATAGCATTCTGTACCAGATGGTTGACGAAACTGGCATCCCAAGTGGGCAACGTGGAGAGCATCTTCTTTCCTCAGCGCCATTTAAACCAGATGTGAGAACCTCAGGGTCTTTAAACTGTAGCCACATTAGAATTTCCCATAGGGTTTTCAGTCTGATATCTTGATGCTGCCAAAAGGGCTTGATGAACCAGAAAGAACGGCTGGATTCAGGGGTACAGTCAACAGGTTAGAGGTCTCAGAATAGTTTTCTTTCCTAGTCTGTTAAAGCCCCTATAACACCTTGTGTTATAAAGTACAGCACCCCAGATTCTGAAAGGCACTGTACCTTTTTTCATCGAGTTCACGTAGACAGGGGTCCCCAAACTACGGCCCGCGGGCCTCATGCGGTCCCCTGAGGCCATTTATCCGGCCCCCGCCACACTTCCGGAAGGGGCACCTCTTTCACTGATGGTCAGTGAGAGGAGCACATTGACCATCTCATTAGCCAAAAGCAGGACCATAGTTCCCATTGAAATACTGGTTTATTTATTTTAATTTACTTGTTCTTTATTTAAAATATTGTATTTGTTCCCGTTTTGTTTTTTTTTACTTTATAATAAGATATGTGCAGTGTGCATAGGGATTTGTTCATAGTTTTTTTTATAGTCTAGCCCTCCAACAGTCTGAGGGGCAGTGAACTGGCCCCCTGTGTAAAAAGTTTGGGGACCCCTGACATAGAGACACCCAGTCCAGATGAATTTTGAAGAGTTTTATTAGAGGACGAGATTTATTAAATATGCTGGCCACATATGGCTGACACAGGGCATCAGACCCAAATCATGCAGTCCCAAAAATAGTTCAGGGGTTACTTATATACCCTTAATCACACGCAGGTGGGGGAGAGCATGATGTCACCATACAAGCTGACAACATTTGTTTAGAGGATACACAGAAATATTAAGACTTTCAAGGTAACACAATCAAATATGTTTACAAATCTTTTAGGGTTCATCTTTCCTCACTAGCTTAGAGGTATTTTACTTTCAAGATTCCAGGAAGGGGGAGGAACTACAGTCAATGAAAAGTGGTATGTAAATTCTGCCTCCTATTGAAAGAGAAGAAGTTTCTAGGTTAACCTTTATTTTAGATTTAAAACTGACCCATTGTTCTTGCAAGCCAGAAACTTCTACATTCTTCTCACCCCTATCCCTAAAGGAAGGACGGGACAGGAAAGCCTGACCTTTCCTCCCAGAATATCAATATCAGTTTTCAGCTTTTTGGTACCTTACAACAATTGGAGAATTGAAGATGTATTTCCAAGAGGCAAGGGGGTGATTTGATATAGAAGCAGTGTGGTCATTTTGGGAATAAGTGGAGAGGTGGATGAAAGTGTGACATGTTGATTGAACAATATAAACTTCCAGTGAATGAAGTACTTGCATGCCTCTCTTGTCTGGTATCCCAGCTGTGCTCCTAGGAAAAATTAGAACTTCTTAAAGAAGCCAGCAGGGTGTCCTTCCCTTTGTCCTCTTCTCCCCTACTTTGCGCCTATGGAAATGGATTTCTTTGAACTCTATCACTGGGCTTTCTTGCCCTCTAGAATTTCCTCTTGTGGTTGGCCAATGATGAGAATCTGCCAGAAACCAAGGCCCTCTTCATTAGCTGGTGAAGTCCCTCACCTGAAGGTCTAAGCTTTCTTTCAACAGTCATCTCTGCCAGTTTGTTCTGGTAGTTGCTTTTCTGCCTCTGGGGCCCTCAGGCCTAGAAATGGCAAAGAGTGACTGTTTGGGGTTCACGGTTTCTGCACTAATTCTTGTAGTTTCCCTACACCTCACCCCTTTGTATCTCTTCCTTTAGCATATTTGAGTGAGCCACTTATTTCATTATGAAACCCAACCAGCAGCTCAAGACATGTAAGATACACACTGACCATTTCAGTAGACAACTTTTCCTTTTGGAAGTTCCTGCTAGGATATAATTAAAAACTCCTCTTTCTATATTCACTCAGTTTTTCATGTGGTATTCCTGCTGACTTTATGACCAGATCGTTTTCATGCTTGTCTCAACTGTATCTGCCTTTTTCTCTCCATCCACACTATTACAACCTCATTGTTTCTCGTGGGCAATAATAACGGTCACGAGAAGTGAGCTTAACTATACAAAAGCAAAATGGCCCCAGGTCATGGGCAATGCTGCCAAAATAAACTCCTAAGCTAGCTTAGACCTATGCACAGGGGTCCCCAAACTTTTTACACAGGGGGCCAGTTCACTGTCCCTCAGACTGTTGGAGGGCCGGACTATAAAAAAAACTATGAACAAATCCCTATGCACACTGCACATATCATATTTTAAAGTAAAAAAATAAAACAAGAACAAATACAATATTTAAAATAAAGAACAAGTAAATTTAAATAAAAAAAACTGACCAGTATTTCAATGGGAACTATGGGCCTGCTTTTGGCTAATGAGATGGTCAATGTGCTCCTCTCACTGACCACCAATGAAAGAGGTGCCCCTTCCGGAAGTGCGGCGGGGGCCTGATAAATGGCCTCAGGGGGCTGCCTGCGGCCTGTGGGCCGTAGTTTGGGGACCCCTGCCTATGCACATTACTGAATCTTTCCCTTTATGGTTCTTGATCCCGTTGGCCATTTTCCTACTCCATTGTCTTGCCAGTAACATCATCTGCTTGTTGACTGTCTCTGTTTTCGATACACCCGCGTTGTTTCCTAGCATCACGTTTCCTTCTCTCTTCTGGAATGCTGCTTCCTTGGACTAATATATCACTAACAGATACACTTTCCTTTCCCATGCCCCCAAATAATCCTAACCACTCAACATCTGTCATTTGGGAAACTGAGAAGTGCTAGAGGGGGAAAAAATCACCCCAGGATGTATAGGTATCAGTATTCACTTCTTAGTGAACAACCTCAACTGTGGAATCTCTCATTCTTCAGGATGAGATTTAACTGTGTTGAATCCCTTTCGACCTCACCTTCCACTTTGTAAAGATGACAGAAGTACAAGTGAGGGGTCTGTAAACTTCTTGCCATTTCACCTACAGATTTCCCTACTCACCCCTTCCTCATCGTCTTTAATACATCTGACCAGATCCTGTGTGCAGGACTCTGGCTCCTCCCATGTTCCTTGAGGTCTTGAACTATCTATTGCCTCTTTTCTCTCCTGTGTCTTTAGCCTCGTTGTCTCTACAGGATCCTCTGCAGCACACCTTCAAAATAAATAAAGGAGAAATAATTTCTGTCTCCATCCAACCTCTCCCTTTAGCTGCTACTTAACTTTTTTCCTCCTCCCCTTCATAATTACTGTTCTTGAGAGGCTCACATTCATGTACAGTCTCCACTTTCTTGCTTCCCATTCACCGTTCAATCTGTGCACTGTTCTCTCACCGTGTGTCCTCTGTGCAGTGGTGGGAATCAAATAATTTAACTGCCGGTTCTCTGTCCTAGTGACCATTTTAAGTATTAAAAAAATGATATACCAAAAGGTAGTTTATTATTTCATACATTTAATACTTAAATAAGAAATACAATGAAAGAGATACACAAAACTATATTATAAAAAAGGGTTTTAAAATATTAATGAAAAAATATTAAATAATATCCGACAAAAAACAATACAAGTTGTCACGCCCTTGTTGTTTGGCACTTTCACTCTTTACGTTATTTGTTTGTTTACTGAAGTAACAAATGCGAGGGAATTAAAACATAGTATTTTATCAAAGGTATAATAAGTTTTATAAAACAAATAAATAAATGTTACAAGCATAGTTCCATCAATTTTTTTCACCTATGGAAAGAATGAACATTGCTACCTGCGCTTAGAACACACTGTTGCACAGATGAACATTAAAAAAGAGTAAGGAATGTAAATTTGTGATTTCCACACTGGGCAGCTGCCCAGGTGCCCACCTTAGAGAGAACCCTGATTACAAGTGCCATTTTAACAACCGGTTCTCTGAACTCAGCAAAAAATTACATATCAGTTCTGCCAAACTGGTGCAAATCGGCTGAATGTCACCACTGCCCCTGTTCTCCAAGAGTGCCCTTTAACAAGGTCACAAATTACATCCAGGGGGCTAAATTCAATGGCAGCCTTTCAGTTCTTTCTGACTTACCCACTCAGTAGCATTCAACAGCTCCCGAAACACATTCTCCTTTTGCAAATGCCCCCTTCCCAGCCCTTCATTTTTGTGACACTCTTATTTTATTTTTCTGTTTTACTAGCTGCTTCTTGGCAATGACTTTTTCTAGCTCTTTATTCACTACTGACTTTTAAAGCTTGGAAGTTTTATGGCTCAGTTCTAGGGCTACCTCTCCTTCTAAACTCTCTCCTTAGCCTATCTGATTCACTTTCAGAGCTTTCATTGCGAACTACTCCCAGGGCTTTTCACTGCTGTTAGAAGGGGTTCTTCCTGAGACAGACAAGGTCCTGAACCACCTCCCTACCTGCCTCTGCAGCGTTTCCCCTCACTGCCGGGGCTCCAAACACACAGACCTTTTATTCCATCCCATTACCGTGTTCCCTGATACCTTGGTTGTTTCCACATTCTTCTCCCACCCCAGTTACAGTCCACCCCAGACCTCCCTAGTTTGGCTGTCTGGCTTTTATTTATCCTGAAGGACATCACTTTAGTGATACTTTTTCAGAGAAGCATTTTTTGAGCCATCACATTAGACTAGGTTCTGTTTTATATAATTTCACAGTTCAGTATATTTCTCCAGGTTATAATTTAATCATTTATGTAATTGTATAATATTCACCCCCACAACCACATATTAAGCTCCATTGTTTATAATAGGCACTTGACAGTTTATTCATTCATTGGACAAATATTTTCTTTTAAGAGTACTTCTTACTTTTATAATTTGTAAGCCTCCAAAATATTGATATATCTCTAGTCACTACCCTAGTATTCAATGGGAGATTCTGTCCCTTTTTAAAACATACAATCCCAGAATATCTTTCTGACTCCCAAGGAGTTTTCTGGAAAGGGCAAGCCATGTGGCATTTCTGACCCACTGTCTGCTGACCAGTGGGGCAGAGAATTAGGTCACTGCTCTTTGTGATAATTAGAAGGGGCTCTTTGCCAAGCTTCACCAGATGCATGAGAGCATGGTGCAGACCAGAACAGCTCACTTGGTGACGCGCTGACTCCAGCAGCAATGGGGCTGGTCTCACCAGCTGCTTTGCCTCTGAATTCTGGTGTCTAGTTCAAGATGTGGCTCAGAATGGTGCTTCTTGCTCTAAGCCTACTTTGTAAGAGTCTTGATCAGCTTCTGAGATGAAGAGGCAGAGATACTAGAGGTGATGAGGCAAACTTAATTGTTGCCTGAGTGTATTTTATTAAAGGGAAGCATTACTATCAACCCATCTACTTTCCACATGCCCAGGAGGAAGCCAAAAAAAAAAAAAAAAAAAAAACAGGCTGGCACCCAGATTCCACTCTCTGCGGCTGAATGAGCCTATCATTGTGAGGAATCGATTTATTCATATTGTAGGATAGAAGGCCATATTTTAGCCAAGTTCCAAGTAACTGCAGTAAGTAGCATAATTGGCTGACAGCCTCCAGCTGCCACACTTTGGGATCATGCCTAAGCCACATTCTCCATGGGTTTCTCTTGGGCAATGATGGATTCCTTTTGAATCAGAACTCGCCCTTAAACTCTAGCTTCCTTTCCCCTCAACAGAGTTTTGTCTTTCCTTAGTTTTGCAGAGGACTGTATCTCCTTCCGACTCAGGTCATGGTGGAATTTGAAGTAGGTGATACTTTCCTGGCGTCACTGGGTCTATGGGGTACAGTCCTCATTGGATTCAAAATGGGCACCATCAATGCTTGTTTGATGTTGTAAGGGAAAGGAAAAAGAAGATGGAGCGTGCTCAGTCACAAATCCTCCTCCTGGATATTTGAATGAGGAGGCTACTTGAGTGACTCACCTTGGACTTCCTTTCATTGATTTTTAGCTCACAAATCTATAGTCACTTTAATGTCCAGAACCCTGTGCTTTACCTAGTTCTACTTACAGAAATGAGAGATAGCCCTCCTGTTCATCCTGCTGAGTTCTGAATTTCATGTTAAAAAAATAGTAAGTTAATCCTGCTAATGTCTAAATTTTTCATAAAATATGTGGCATTTGCAGAATATTCCAGAGCAGAAACCTAATCAAATCTATGTGTCTTCTATTAAAAGTACATTAGGGCCTGATCAGGCAGTGGCACAGTGGATAGAGCGTCGGACTGGGATGTGGAGGACCCAGGTTCGATACCCCGAGGTCGCTAGCTTGAGCGCAGGCTCGTCTGGCTTGAGCAAAAGCTCACCAGCTTGGACCCAAGGTCGCTGGCTCCAGGAAGGGATTACTTGGTCTGCTGAAGGCCTGCGGTCAAGGCACATGTGAGAAAGCCATCAATGAACAACTAAGGTGTCGCAACGAAAAACTGATGATTGATGCTTCTCATCTCTCTCCATTCCTATCTGTCTGTCCCTATCTATCCCTCTCTCTGACTCTCTCTCTGTCCCTGTTAAAAAAAAATACATTAGGATTATTTTGATTGCAATTTAGAACTCAAACTAATATTAGCCACACCAAAAAAAGAAGGGGATTTATTGATATAAGTAACAAAAAAGTCCAATGGCTAGATATGGCTTTGCACATTGATTCTTGTTAATAGAACATGAAAGCCTCCAACCGCCCTGGCTTACCTGGCCTTTATGGATGATAATCTATCAATACAGAGCTTATTTTGTATTAGGTCCAATAATATACCAGAAAGACCATGCATTGACCAGCTTAAGCCAAGAGCCCATTTCTGAACCAACCACTAAACCTAGGTCATAGAGGTGTTCTACATAGAAAATATTTGTAATATAGTGGTACCTTGACACACAAGTTTAATTCGTTTCATGGCCAAGCTTGTGACTCAATTTGCTCGTGTGTCAAATCAAATTTCCCCATTTAAATTAATGGGAATGTAATTAATCCATTCCAGTCCCCTAAAACCACATGAATTTTTTGTTTTATATGCTTTTAAATAAGTAAATGTACTTTATAAATAACAAATACATATACAGTTGTACCTTGAGATATGAACAGACCAACATACGAATTTTTTTAAGATACGAGCTGCGACTCGGTCCGTATTTTTGTTCAAGCAAAATTCCGAGATACGAGTCATGATTCGGGAAGCTGCTGCTAGTTGGTGCATTGGCTCACGGGTCCAGTATCGGCAGTTTGATATACGAGTTCAGTTACAAAATGAATTAAATTCGTATCTCAAGGTACCACTATATATACATAATAAGAGAGAATGTAAAGAAATAAGCTGGTTTATGAAGTGTATTTACCTTCAAGGTCAGGCAAAGATGCTGGCGGAGGGGGAGGAGACTGGCGGAGGAGGTTTTCATTTCATGAGCTATTGCTTAACATAAGTTACGCTCTACACACTTAATGCTACATTTAATTGCAAAAAATTTAACTTACATACCATGTATGACATGTACCTTTATCATTAAACTTAATTTGCTATTTTTTTTACTTTGCTTAATCATCATTGTATGGCTTCCTTCTCCTTCTTTGCTCTTTTCAAAACTTTTTGGTGTGAAAACCCCTCCTCCAGCAACATTAGCATAACAATGGCCCTTCCCAAGCAGAAAGGTAATTAGCAATTTCACAGACAGCTGCCCACACCATTTTTAACAATAAAAGTGAGCAAACTCAGAAAATACAAATTTTACAAACACATTTGCCCAACAATCATCATTTTCTTCACTGACTTTTGGCTTTTTCAGCACACTTTCCTTGCTTTCACTTAGAGGTCATTTCAACAAAAACCTTTCCATGGGAGTTTGTTTCTTCCTCCCTTTCAGAACGTTTGGCAGGCTATCTAGTGGTGGAAGCCTATGACTCAAATATCCGCTCGTGACTTAAAGCAAAAAATCCCACGAGTGACTACTCATCTCTCAAATTGCTCGTGATTTAAAGTGCTCGTGTGTCAAGGTACCACTGTATATATAACAGACTAATGACAAATTATTTACATCCAGCATATTAAAGAAACTCCTAAAATTAATAATAAAAAGAAAAGTGACCTTAGAGGAAAATAAACAAGAACCACAGAAGAGGGAAATGAATAACAATAAATATATGAAAATTTTTCATTACTAATAATATTCAGTAAAATAAACATAAATTAAAATAATGAAATAGAAATTTTATTTTATTTAAATGTAAAAATTCAAAGGCAAGTATTGATGACTGTGTGGGAAAATGGATTCTCTCATACATTGCTGGGGAGTTGTTCAATATACCATCATATAGCCATGATTTAGAAGATGATGTCGCTAATGAGGAAAAAACGAGGTAGTGCAGTATATATTACCATAGCAAAGTCTCCAAGACATGTTGCTCAGTGGGAAGAAACAATTCACAGAGCAAAATGCTTTGGAAGCCATTGGAGGGGAGTCTTCAGGAGAACCCGCAGCAGATAGTCATTTGGCAGACATCCCAAGCTGCCAACTGAGTGGGCTCATGAGGCCAAAAAACAAGGGCACCCCCAATGCAAGGGAGAAACAAATCTTAAAGCAGTGCGGCAAGTGCAATGATAGAGGTGTGTTCAGTACATTATGGAAGCCCAGAGGAGGCAAATCTAACACAATTTTGAGAAGATACAGAATTTGGAGTCTGGGGTGGGTCCTAGAAGGAGAAGGTGATCTAGCTGAGATAGGTGTTTACTGGGTGTAGAGGCGGGAACTGTATGAGCAATTTATGGAGGCAAGAAAGCTGTGTATACAGGGGACCATCAGTGGGTTGCTAAGTGTTAAAATAAGAGGGAGACAAAGACCTAACTTGGGAGAGGGGGTAAATACACAATACATTGTACAATAATGTGTTGCAGAATTGGACACCTAAAGCCTTGGCCAGTTGGTTCAGTGGTACAGCATCGACTGGGCATGTGGAAGTCCCAGGTCCAATTCCTGGTCAGGGCACATAGGAGAGGCAACTATCTGCTTCTCACCTCTTCCCTTCCTCTCTCTCTCTTTCTCTCTCTTCCCCTCTTGCAGCCATGGCTCGATTGATTTGAGCACATCATCCCTGGGAGCTGAGGATGGCTCCATGGAGCCTCTGCCTTAGGCACTAAAAATAGCTCAGTGCGAACATAGCCCTAGATAGGCAGAGCATCAGCCCCAGATGGGGGTTACCAGGTGGATCCCCGTCAGTGTGCATATAGGAGTCTGTCTCTGTATCTCCCTCCCCTCACTTAAGAAAGAATTGGGCACTGGAAACCTTTGTAAGTATGTTAACCAGCATCATCCCTATAAATTTAATTTAAAAGAGATAAAAACAAACAAACAACAGAAGTAAGGATGGATTATAAAAGATGAGGCTAACAAGGTAGGTAGAGCCCAGCAAAGCCTCCTGTATCATGTTACATAGGTTTGAATATGTTTTCATGTGACAAGGAGCCACTGAAGGCTTTTGAGCCAGAGAGGCTATCTGAAAAGATGTTAGAGGACAATAAAACAGAAGACAAGAGGAAAAGACATGAGGCTGTCACTATCATTCAGAGAAGATAAATAACTAAAAAAAGAGGTCGGTATAACATGATAGTAGTTGGAATCAAAGGCGGGGAAGAAATCAAGGAATTTGAGTTGGTATAATCTGTAGGTATTGGTAATGGGCTGGGCATGGGAGGTGGCGTATGAGAGGGGGAGGAGTCATGATGAGACACACCAGAACTCTGTAGTGAGTTCAGGGGAGGTGGTGAGATGAATCAGAAGATCGAGAAACTTGTACCTCAGGGAGTACAGTGATGGTTGCAAAAGGCATCTGGTATTGTCCTCCTGCCACTGTCTTAAAAGGGATTCTAAAGGGATTTTCTTTCGCTTGTTCCTCCAGCCCTACACTTGTGGTACTGGCCAAAGTGGATACTCACCAGCTGGCCATGTCCATCATTACAGCCAAGTCTGAGAATTCCTGATTATACTTAGAGCCTGTGGAGCTGCTGACACAAACAGTCATTAGCAGACGACCCTTTTGTAAAAAACTATGCTTTAAAATGTAAACGGCAGGGCATTTTCTTTGCATTGTCCAGAAGAAACTTTCTCCTGCCTGAGCCTGGATTAATCATGAGAGAGCTCGTCAACATTCCACTGGTACATATTCTTACCCTGGTTGCTTTCAGCGGGACTGAGAAACTTCCCAAAGGTTGGTTTGAAGAATCTTGTCTTCTTGTTGCTTTGCCACAATTTTGAAGTGTGTGTATGTGTGTGCTCTGATCACAATCGATTCATATTATGGTGGGTGTGGGTTTTAGTTGGGAAAGCAGGGGTGCAATGTATGGAGATGGAGAAAGCTATATAAATAAGCAATTGATTGATGGTCTCCTTTCGACCCATATCTTTCCCTGCCTTAAGTTGTGCAATGAAAAGTTTAGCTACAGAGTGCATGCAGAGCCCTCAGTAGTAGAGGAGAAACATTAGCAGGTAGAAACATTAGACTGCAAGTTATCAAGATCTGTTTTGTTTATGTGTATGTCAAACTTCAGGGTGGTCTAAATGGATGATGAAAACCTTTTCACTCAGGAATATAATCAACCCTATGCCCAGACATCCAGAGTATCCGCATCTGAACAAATATTATTTTCATTTTCACTTTGAATTTTGCTTCATAAATATTTTAGTTCCTAAAAAAAATCAGAATTAGAGAAAGATAGGCACAATTTGCCTATTTAATTAAAGCCTGAAGACAATGAGTTCTCAATAACTTTGAGACCAAGTCATGATTTGGGTTGGCAAGAGGCTGTGCAAGTTTTTTTCAGAGGCTTTGGAATGTACCGGAAATAACACCACCTCAGGGGAAAGGAAAGCAACTTAAGAAACTGACAAACACCTGTTGCAGTAGCAGGAATGTCCACAGTGACATGGTTCCTGGCCAGTGTATTACAAAACTGAGAGTAGCGTGTTTCAAATCAGGAAGAAAGACTGGAAAATATGTGGTTTGCAAAGCGCATAAAGACTGTGTTGAAATATTTTTTAAAAAGACACGAGAAAGCAGATTGATGGGATCAATTAAAGAGTTTCCAAATTAAATCTATTATAGTAGCATAAAAAGACTTCTGTTTTATGACATACTTAAAGGAATTATTTTCCCTTAATATATTAGTTTAGCAAAGAACTGAATTGATTGTATTGATAAGGGAAGGTAGTATGTGTATGTAGATGGGAAATACAGCTTTAGATATTGTAGTTCACTAAAATTTCTGGAGCCACAAGGTCTGGATTCACATGCTGATAAAATGCAGCCATGAAGAAATCATAGTCTGATTTCACAGACTTGTTCTGTTGTTTTCTTTTTCCATTTTACATAGGAAGAATGATATCTTCACATGCATTTAAACATTTAATTGCCAACTATACTTTGAGGTATCTCCAGATAAAAGAGAATCTAGATTGTTTCAAACAGCTAATAATAGCCAGGAAGACTGAACATAGCCTTCAGAATATTTTAATACTTCCTGAGTATACAACACATGTCCCATAAGGGAGCACCTGGATGCTTGGATTTATGGATTGGTATGTCTTATCTGTGTCATTCTAAACCACAAAATTACATAGAATGATATAGGTAAATGCTAGAATTTAGTAAAATGTGGTCTCATAAGGAAATGACAATTTATTTTGATGGTTCAAATTAGTATTTGGTGCACACACACACACACACACACAAAACCAATCTCTTTATACGAGCCATTTCTAATTTATATTTTAAGAAAGAAATAATTTTCAGTGTCTAAATTTTACAGGCAAAACCCTTAGTTAAAATGCACACTATTCTATTTTGAAAATTTCAAAATATGGTGATATAAAGGTAACAAAATCAAATATCCTGGCTTTTAAATAAAATAATCAAAAATGAATAAATTAATTAAATAATCAGATTGTTAATCCAACTTTATTCATTTATAATTTATGTGCTACTATCATTAAAGTTTAAAATAAAAAATTAAAATAATACTTTTGCCTAGACCACTGTATTTAATGTAAAATCTAAATTAATATGCATGTAACATCAACTTTAACCCCAAACACTAAGCCTAGCAGAGCCAAGATCCATTGACTGTACACCCCAGTTCTGAGGCTAAACACTACCTTGAAAACACAGTCCTTAAAGCTGTAACTGTTGAAATGTGTGGAATATATGGGTACAAACAAAACACAATAATGTACTATTATTTTGATATTATTTAAAGTAATAAAAATGTTCTACACAAACTGTTTTGTAGAATTTTTTTACATTCTTAGAGAAGGAAATTTTAAAAAGAGCTTTTTAGATTGTATTCATTTTCCCTAAGTCCTTTATCATTAATCAGGGAATCTCCCCAATAATATTTTATTTACAAAATAGACTGACATTTAAAATCATACTAGGGTATTCTGTGGATCCCTTTCTGCCAGCATACCATTTTCTCAATAAAATTAATAACCAACTTTATAGACAACTAATAGCTTATTGTTTTAGTTTCAATTTAAGCAAGATTCCTACCATTTAAAGACAAGGGAAAAGTCACTAACTACCCTTTCTGAATCATTTTGATTAGTAATACTTTCAATGATGAGCTCAATATCAAAACCCACAAGTAGATGGATTTTATAAAGCATTACGTATGAAAGTAGTCATGTCTCACTGAATTGCTCACTGGGACCTCATACTTCAAAAACATTTAATGCTTTATGAAGTATTAAGTATACGGCAGAATTTAAATTGTGGGAGTATCAGAGTTCATGTAAGCACACTGAATTGGTTTAACATGCCCAAGAGCTCCTGTCTAAACTCCAGTTTTAAAATCACCCCATTTACTAGCATCCCTCAACATTTTTGAGTCTGAGTCATTTACTTTAGATATATTTGACCAACCTCCTCTTCTGCACTGCCTGTACGGGGGTAGGATTCAGAGACTCGACATGTGACCAACTCAGAGCAGGCACAGCTGTCATTGAAACCCAGGACACCAAATCCTGGAGGAAAGTTTAATACTGACGTGCATTGAAAGAGTAATTCATTGCATGTTTGGGGACACACAAGTTGATTTAAATACTTTTAACCTCAAAGAACAGAATGAAAGAGCAGAAATGTCAAGATTTCTAATGTGTTTCCAAAGGTGAAGCAGTCAACTTTGCAGGGAAGTAGGACTTAGTGGTTATTGGGGGAAAGTGACGAGTGAGAGGTGAGCCGAGGACCTGGAGGAAGTGGTCCCACTTAGGAAGATGGGAGGAGTGGACCAGAGAATGCAGAAAGACTACCTGGGCTGTGCTGAGAACCCCGCTGGGGCTGGGGGCTGCACCTTTATAGAGGCCCTGATGTGCACCGTGGTTTCACTTTAGCTGACAATAGTGTATGAACATAGGAGCTGCACAGACAGCTGGCTGAATTAGTTCAAGATTGGTGTTCTCCTGGTCAGTGCAGCTGAAGGACTATCGACTAAGAGATTTGAGATTCTATGGCAACGTATCATGCGGTCTAGGTTGAATAATGAAGAGAGTGAAATAAAGACACTAAAGGCCTGGAGAAGTATTTACCAGTGCTCAGCATATAATGCTATGAACTATGCAAAGGACTGTCAGTGACTGGTGAAATAATCACTCCTGAGTACATGCACATTTTAGATGGATCCCTATGAGGTCATGTCTTAACGCCCCCAGGAAAAGCAATTTCAGAAATTCTAACAGGCGGAGCCAGAACTCTTAGCTGCCTGTGTACAGCGCCATTCCTGAAGGACTGAGAGTATGTTCTAGGATGAAGAATTAATGAAACAGCATGACTATTGAGATTATGAATAAAATCCAATAAGTTCCAAAGACATCACAATAAAAAATAACTTACATATGTTATTATATCACCATGAGAATAAACGTGTTATTATTTTAAGATATGCCAAATAATGAGAAATACTGAATATCCCCTTTTTGGGGGGGCTTTGGAAATTTTTCAATACCAAAGCATTTTCTCATACTGAGAAAACAATATTGTATTCATGATATTAGGAAAACATGAATATGTCCCAAGACTGAGCCTGAATTTTACTAAAACAGGAAGGAGCAAACACACCTGACTTCCTAGGCACGTGGTCACGTTAGTCAGCAACTATAAATCAGAAGTCGGTATGTCAGTGACCAATGTGCTAGACCTTATAAAAGGGTAATATTTATGTCCCTGTCATCAAGCCACTAGTATTCAAGTTAAGGTACTCTTTGGGTCCAGGAAAGGGTTGTATTCACTTTCATGTATGTGTTATTTGTGTGGTCCTTGGATTGAGGGGAGAAATAATGCCCTAGTTTAAACAGGTTCTGGCTGAGATGAAAGCTGGGTAGTAGAATGAAAGTAAACAAGAGATAGTTTGCTGAGTCAACAAGTATCATTAAATACAACCCTGTGATTGTGGCAGCAACATTCTGAAAGCAGATTTGTTTGGGTAATTTTGGAACAGGAGCAAAATGGTCTTAACCAACTACATATATTCTGCAGAAAGAAATTGATATTGATGTAAAATCTTACTACTCCCCGCCCCCCATCTGTGAGTAACTAGTACTAAGCCAAAGACATGGTATAGCTTAGAGCAGGGGTCAAGAACCTCTTTGGCTGAGAGAGCCATGAACGCCACATATTTTAAAATGTAATTCCGTGAGAGCCATACAATGACCCGTGTACATTATGCATTATCCAATAAAAATTTGGTGTTGTCCCGGAGGACAGCTGTGATTGGCTCCAGCCACCTGGAACAATGAACATGAGTGGTAGGAAATGAATGGATTGTAATACATGAGAATGTTTTATATTTTAAATGTTATTATTTTTTTATTAAAGATTTGTTTGCGAGCCAGATGCAGCCATCAAAAGAGCCACATCTGGCTCGTGAGCCATAGGTTCCCGACCCCAAACTTAGAGTTAAAAGGAGGAACTTTAAACCAATTTTAACCTTGAAGTTCAGCTCTACCACTTTGTACTTTTGTTATGGTTAGACAAGGTACTTAACCATTCTTTTTGTTTGTTTTTTGTGTTTTTCCGGAGTTAGAAGCAGAAAGGCAATCAGACAGACTCCCACATGCACCCAACTGGGATCCACCCGGCATGCCCACCAGGGGGTGATGCTCTGCCCATCTGAGGCTTTGCTCCGCTGTGGCTGTAGCCATTCTAGCACCTGAGGCAGAGGCCATGGAACCATCCCCAGCACCGGGGCCAACTTTGCTCCAGTATAGCCTTGGCTGTGAGAGGGGAAAAGAGAGATAGAGAAAAAGGAGAGGGGGAAAGGTGGAGAAGCAGATTGGTGCTTCTCCTGTGTGCCCTGGCCGGGAATCGAACCTGGCACTTCTACACACCAGGCCGACACTCTACCACTGAGCCAACCGACCAGGGCCTACTTAACCATTCTTAACTTTTTTCATCTGCAAATGAGAATAATAATTGTATCTGTTGTTATGTTTGTTGTGATAAATAAGTGAGATAATGAATGAAAATATAATGCATGGCTCATCGCAGGTCCTTAAGCAATTTTAGATGCTAAAAGTATTAAAAACAGATTCAGACATCATATCAAACTGTCATAATGTAGACCATTAAGGAAAGGCATTAACTTGCTGAAGTTCTTAATAATACTTCACATATTTCTCCATGTCTAAGTTTGTCAAGACATTCATTCATTCTAACATTTACTTCTTTGATCTTAACTGATCTCCACAGAATTTGTGTCACCTCACTGGAAAGGTAATAGTAATGCTATATCTACTACTTCTGTTACTTCTGCATCTATGCATTAAGTGAGAAGAAATCAATGAACAAAGTTTTTAACTAAAATAATACATGGTCATTAAGAATAATTTTAAAAACACAAAATATACAAAAGATGAAAAAAAAGAAAGTCACCTATACTTACAAAACTGTTAACATGTTGGTATGATTTCTTCCATTTTTTTCCTACATATCCTAAAAACAAAAAAAAAACAAAAAAAATGTATCATAATAATTATATAATTCTGCTGCCTGCCACTTTTACTAAATACCAGAGTGTGAGAACATTCTACATTTTAAGTACTCCTCAAAATACCATTTGCAGTGACTGTAAGAACATTCTGATTAGATAAGAGTTGCTGGTATATGTTTGATATCTGTTTCTCTAATGGCAAAAAAGGCCCTGGTTTGTTGCATTTGTTGGTTTCTATAGTGTAAAAACTCTAACCACAGCCATTTTCAAGCTACCAACCTTGAAACGGGAAAAGAGATGTACAACTCATGCCTTTGTATACAATTGTATCGTTCAAAACATTAGATATCAATAACCTCAAGAACACAGATAATAGTAAAATGTGGAAAAATAATTAGGAAGAAGTGATACATTTTGAGTATTGTTATTTTGCTCTTAACATAATTCAACTACCTGTTTATATGACTTAGTTTTTAATAGTGACTGTATTTAACAACTGTCTCATAAATTTCTAAAAATGAATGCTTGGCTCTTGCAAGCTAGTACAAGCCAGCTTCATCAGACCACAGTTAGAAGACAGAACTGTGTGCCTAACTCTTCTCCCACTTTGTACAGCTAGTACAATTTAGTACAATTACTCGGATTTGTGCAGTGAGAGTCAACTACATGCCTTTCCATTCTGAGATGATTTCCTCGGGATAGATTCCCAGAAGTAAATATTAGTGGTAAATCTGCATGTAATCCAGAGACCAGGGGAATGATTGACTGGTTCGGGTTTCTGTTTCTAAATTACCTAGTCAAATAATACACAAGGTTCCATACAAGCCAAGAACAATTTTAAGAGCTTTATGTATATTCATTTATTTCAGCCTCATGACAAGCCCATGTGGTGGGTTTTATTACCATCATCATCTACAGCTGAAGAGGTACCGGTTAAGTGACTTGGCAGGGCAGGGAGGGGATGGAGTGGCGGTTTGAATTCCAGCCCTGTGCTGGTGTGCCTCTCAATGCCTAATTGCTCTATATCTTTCTTTTTCAACAATGAAATCATTCAATATTATCAATTAACCTTTGGGCCCATGATTACTTGCATCCCACGAACTTAATATAATATTTTTTGTTTCTGTCTCTTAAGTTCTATGTGATTATACAATTGATTACTTATTTCATGCATTCGTTGTTTATATATACTGCTCACAAAAATTAGAGGATCAGGGGACATGCAGATACTCCAATACTTTCAGCCTTTTGTATAGAGCATTTTCACCAATGAAATAAATGTTGGTTTTGCATCTCATTTGCATAATCAAACAACTTTCTTTGACTTGTTTGCTTTTCTAATGTTCTTGTTTACTAAAAAATCAAATGTTTCTTCTTTTTATCACCTTATATTCATTTTGAAATATACCCTAAGTTTTGTGAGCGGTTGCATTTAATCCAGCACATCCAGAAATGAATTTATTTTTCTTTATCTGGCTTGGCACTTGATGTAGCTTTCAGTCTGAATATTCATGTTTATTTATTTTTTTCAATTTTTATAAATGATCAGCTATGTATCCCTTCACATACTGCTTCTAGCCTGTTTCCTCTGTTTTATCCTTCTGGAATTTCCATTAGACATGCCTGCCAATCTATATTTTATGTCTCTTAACTATTCTTTAATACTTTTTGTTTCTTTATTTCTTTGTACTGCATTCTATATATTTTAATGGTTAGGTCAGTGGAAACTTGGAAAGGGTGACCTTGATACCTATATATGTCATTTTACTGCTAAATTCTGCTTTCTTCCTTCAGCTAATCTCTTTCAACCTTTCAAAAAATATATGCTTTTTATAAAGGCCTCAGAAACATAGTCTGGTTCATTTAAATAATACATCAGTAAATGGGCTAATCCTGGGGATAGAAACAGGTTTAAGACCTAGTCCCTGACCTAAAGCTCAAGGTTTGTATAATTGAGTGTGGAACAAAGACGTAAAGAGATCATTTTAATAGTGTCTATGTGACAGGTACTATAAGAGTGACATATGCAGGATGAACTAAGGTTCAGGAAAAGGGCATTTGGCTCTACCTAACAAATCAGGGAAATTGGAAGGAGATGTGTTTAAACAGGATTTTTTTTTCTGAAGTAAGAAGCAGGAAGGCAGAGAGACAGACTCCCACATATGCCAGATGGTATCCAACCAGCAGGCCCACTAGGGGTGGATGCTCTGCCCATTTGGAGTGTTACTCCGTTGTTGCAACTGGAACCATTCTAGCGCCTGAGGTAGAGGCCATGGAGCCATCCTCAGCGCTCAGGCCAACTTTGCTCCAGTGGAGCCTTGACTGCGGAAGGGAAGAGAGAGATAGAGAGAAAGGAGAGGGGGAAGGGTGGAGAAGCAGATGGGTGCTTCTCCTGTGTGACCTGGCTGGGAATCGAACTAGGACTTCCACACGACAGGCTGACTTTCTACCACTGAGCCAGCTGGCCAGGGTTTAAACAGGTCTTTGAGAAAATAATAACATTAAGTCTGACCAGGTGGTGGCACAGTGGATAGAGCATTGGACTAGGACCCAGGTTTGAAACCCCAAGGTTGCCTGCTAGAGCACAGGCTTACCAGCCTGAGTATGGGGTTGCTGGCTTAAGCCCAAAGGTCACTGGCTTGAAGCCCAAGGTGACTGGCTTGAGCCCAAGGTCACTGGCTTGAGTAAGGGGTCACTCCCTCTACTGTAGCCCCCAGGTCAAGGCACATATGAGAAAGCAATCAGTGAACACCTAAGGTGCCACAGTGAAGAACTAATGCTTCTCATCTCTGTCCCTTCCTGTCTGTCTGTCCCTATCTGTCCCTCTCTCTGACTCTCTGTCTCTGTCAAAAAAAGAAAGAAAGAAAAGAAAAGAAATACATTAACAATATGAATGAAACACTTTTAACTACCATTTTCCATTTTCCTTCACTCTCAGCCAATGAGTTTGCCTTTGAGTTTACTGAAAAATAAGGTTCTTTACATAGTAGGTATTTCTTCTACGGCCGATGTGCCAGTTCTTAGTGTTTCGTGTGGCTGTCACCAACTACTTCACATCTAAAATAATTGTTCACACTGCTCCTTGGCTTTCATATGCATCTTTCATTTTAACTAAAATGACTGTATAATTTATTGTCTTAACTCATGTGTTTTGAGAGCAAAAGGGGTACTATTAATAATTATATCAGGATAGGAGGCATAATTGATTATTATAGCTGATCGTTTTATGTATCTGTCTTACCTTATCATCTAGACTGTGGCTCCTTACAAGACATCTCTTTGCTTCTAGTCATTACCCCCTCATACCTCTATCCTCCCCCTTAATCCTCAGGAATCACTAATACACTTTCTGTCTCTTTAGATTTGTCTACTCTGGACATTTCATAGAAATATAATTGTACATTATGCTGTCCTTGTGACTGGCCTTTTTTACTTAGCTTATTGTTTTCAAGTTTCGTCTGTGCTGTGATATGTATTGTACATTATCTATTTTAACTGTCAAATAGTATTTCATTGTATGGATAAACTATATTTATCTGTTAATTAGCTGGCAGATGTTTGGGTTGCTTTCACCTTTTAGTTACTGTTTATAATGTTGTTATTAAGATGGGTTACAAAAATCTATCTGAGTCCCTGCTTTCAATTTCTTTTAAGTATATACTCAAAAGTGGGATTACTGGATTATATAATAATTCTATGTTTAATGTCTTGAGGAACCACCATACTGTTTTTCATAGTGGTTACACCATGTTACATTCCCACCAGCAATGCACAAATGTTCTAATTTCTCCACATCCTAACCAACATTTCTTGTTTCTTTCTTTTTGATTATAGCCATTCTAGTGAGTGTGAAGTGGTATCTTATTGTAGAGTGATTAGCATTTCCTTAATGGCTAATGATGTGGAGCAACTTTTCAGGTTGTTGTTGTCTATTTGTACACATTCTTTGAAAAAATGTCAATGAAGATCCTTTGCCCATTTTTTATTTGATTATTTATCCCTTTATTCTGGAGTCTTATTCCAATCTATTCATATGCAGATATGAATTCTCTACATAATCTGAAGAAGCTTAAACGTCAATGTAGCCCCTTCTAAGACCCTCAGTAGACTGTAGGAATGGGTTCATATGAACATATATTTTTATAAAAGGGGGGGATTATTTTTAAACAATTGTTAAGATTTCCACTCTGACTTTCCTTCAGTCACACTTCCTTTTAAGTTGACTGGTGTTTGAGTGGCCACAGACATTTTATATTCATAATTTTATATATTCTTCCTTAAAGCGGGCACCCAAATTATGTATCTTTGACCTTTATATAACCTGGACTGGTCCCTACTCCTATCTAATAAATTATAAGTCCTCCAAGAGCCTTCCTTTTTGATTCTCAAATGTCTAGTTTGGAAGTAAAAGCAAAATTCTCTACATAAAATTTTCCTTCCTTTTGGCAAATGTGTGCTATGTGGAAATAAAATTCTCATTTCGGTATATGGTGGCCTCTGACCGCTTACAGAGGGTTAGTAAACAGCTCTCGTTTTATTTCTTCTCCCCTGTTAGCTCCTGTCATCACTACTCCTCTGGAAACAGTGGATGCCTTAGTTGAAGAAGTGGCTACTTTCATGTGTGCAGTGGAATCCTATCCCCAGCCTGAAATTTCCTGGACTAGAAATAAAATTCTCATTAAGTAAGTATTCTGCCTTTTTCTGGTAAGAATGCCAACGCTGCCTTGTGATTTATCTTGACATAAATGTAACCACAGTTCTTGGCAGTATTGAAGTTCACCTTTTAAAACATATAAAATGCAGATGTCCTTATTTTATAAATGTAAGATCTGAACTTCAGTGAGGTTAAGGGGATTGCTCGAAGCACAACAGTGATTCAGTTGACATGGAGAAGTCAGGGCTCTTTGCCTTCTGTATCCCAAAGAACTAGAACTATGCCTGGTACTTGCTAGGCATTCACCAAATATTGTTTGATGAATGAATAAATACTCATTTAATTGTGAGTTACTGCTACAAATATTTAACCCTTTCCGCCAGTTACATTTATGTGTGTGCAGGTTCATTGTCCAGCTGCAATTTCCTAAGAATTGTGGGAAGATGACTCTATTATCTTGGTAATAAAATGCTTTCCTGAATAAAGTAAACTTCACTTTCCGTCTTATCAGTAGACCTCCCCTTTTGAAAGCATTTTTGAAAGACTCAATGGTGCTTTGATTACTGGAGCCTGGAAAAGATCAGGAAACAATGTTAGCTTTATATTACTACATAAAGTGACTCCACTCTTCAGAACTCACTCAAGTTTCCTCTCACCTTTAATCTACTTCCTCATTGACAAGTCATCTGTTTGATCAGTTCACCACAGAGAAAAAAAATCAGAGCTGAGGTCCTAACCTGGCCTTTTCCTCGGTGACCTGCAGGCTCTTTGACACCCGGTACAGCATTCGGGAGAACGGGCAGCTCCTCACCATCCTGAGCGTGGAAGACAGCGATGACGGCATTTACTGCTGCGTCGCCAACAACGGTGTGGGCGGGGCTGCGGAGAGCTGCGGGGCTCTGCAAGTGAAGATGAGTGAGTGAGAAAGACCATCATCTATTGATTTTTAAAGTTGACTTGGTACATTTTGGAGCAGGCAGCAAATGGAGCCTCCCACATACTTGGAGGTTCAGACGCTAGACAAGTTCAAGTTCAAAACACAACCTAGAGGCAGTCAATTCCCCACCTCTTATTCTAGCCATCAACCACCACCCTAACAGCAGTTCTCTCCTGTCCTCTCCGTTTTCTTGCCTTCACACAAATCTTTATTTGTTCTAGCTGGACTTCCTTCACTGTGAAACCTCTCTCAATTTTTTACTCTGTGCCTTTAGAACAGTTCCATTACAAACAAACACATATCCCCCTTTCTTTCTTTATCTCTAATCTCTTAGCAAACATTTCTTTTACCCTTTTGCCTTATTTCAAGCTTGATTTTCTGGAGTGACTTTTCAAACTTGAGTGACTGTTCCGCTTAAATGGAGGCTGTTTATTTTTTCTCCCACTTTATGACCCCAAAGCTAGCAAGTACTCATGGCTAATCTGCTAGCCCTCGTTTAAGCCATCATATTGTGTGTTCCTGTGTAAAACCTTTCCTCTCATGAGGATCAATGCCACCTGACCAACTCTACTCATCAAGTCGTCTGCTCACTTCAAGGCACGCCCTGTATTTATCAAAGACTCGAATTCCAGATTTATTATCTTCCTATGCACTCCTACTCTTACTGTCATCTTAGGCGATTTTAACAGTCATAAAACAGAATCACTAGCCACTACATCCTTATGATTCCTTGACATCCACAAGTCCAGCGACGTTTGCCTTAACTTTTTATCAGCCTACCCAATCAATGACCTGCCACCCCCAGAAAATAAACTGTATTGAAATTCTTAGACTGCAGTATGACCCTGAAAATGAACTCTTCTATTTCCAACTCTGCTTGGTGAAGAAAGCAGTTTCCCAGACTTATGATATGCCTCCAAATATAGGTATATCATAAGGCACAAACTTCATCTGTCTCTTTCTCATCGAAAAACGGAGTCTACCTCTCTCACTCCCTCACCCTCACTGCACATAGTCAATGCCATCAATGACATGGTCATGTTCTCCCACCCTTGACTCCTCTCTGTTCCCCCTTCCACTGACCCCGAATAGGACTTCATTCCTCCCATCCTCAGTTCTCTCTCCAATCTAGTGTTTTTATCATCAAGCAGTCCTTTACCAGAATCCTCAAATCTCATGATCTTCTATGTTGTTGCTTGTAAACTTTTAACCTTGCAATAATAAAACCCTTATTTTCTCCTATCTGACACCATGCTCCTAATGGGGAAAAAGATCACATATACATGTATATTGGCACCATAAAAATGGGTGAAATCGCCTGACCTATGGTGGCGCAGTGGATAAAGCGTTGACCTGGAAATGCTGAGGTTGCCAGTTCGAAACCCTGGGCTTGCCTGGTCAAGGCACATATGGGAGTTGATGCTTCCAGCTCCTCCCCCCTATCTCTGTCTCTCTCTCTCCCTCTCTCTCTCCTCTCTAAAATGAATAAATAAAATAAAAAATAAAAAATAAAAATGGGTGAAATCTAGTTCTACCAGAGACCTTTCCTGTTATTTTTGTTGATTTTCATCATTAACTATTTTTATCTTTTATCTTTCTATTTTGTTGTTATTGTTCTGTTGAAGAAAATTATGAGCTGCTTCTTTTTCAGTATGAGCATGTGAAATACATGTTGTGAATCTTTGCATGGCTAAAAGTCTTTACTTTGTCCTCATTCTTAGATAATAATTTAGGTACAGAATGAGAACATTAAAAGGCTTTTCTTTTAGTTTTTTGTAGACAATTCTTCATTTTTATATGACATTCTCACGGATGAGAATTTTTTAAATTTCTTTTCAGATAAATCTGATGTTTATCTTTCTTAAAAAACTTAGGATTTTTTTTCTTTAATTCTAGAATTCTCAGTCACAAGAATATGATAGGTGTGCGTTTCTTTTATTGTTCTCACTTAGTTTTAGATGGGCCTTTGTGATTTAAAGATCAAAGGTGGGTTTTTGTTTTATTTCTTTCAAAATAAAATACATTTGTTTTCTCTTCTTCATTCTATCTCATTCTTAAAGTTTTAACAAACATTAAATCACTTTGTTCAATTTCCCATGATTCCATTTTTCCTCCTATTTTCCACATATCTATTTTGATATTCTACCTTTATAAAGATTTAGTTAACTTTTCCTTTCATATTACAAATTTGGTCTTCAATATGACCATTCTGCTAATCTGCCCATATACTGATTACTTTGATATTAATGCATATTTTTAATTTCTAAGAATTACTTTTTCTATAATTGCTCCTTTTTTATTTTTTGGTAGCAACTCTGCATGATACATCGATATTCACTCAATTCATTCTGTAATGATATTACTAAAGTATTTTTTTTAATGTTTTCTTCTTTTCCCTGCTATATTTTTGCTTTCTTCAGAAAATGTTTTTATTTTATTTTATTCCTTTTCCTTTGTGTTCACGACTTTCCCCAAATATCTATTACCATTTTATGCTTAATCACACTTATAAATAAAGTCCTAGACTAATTAAAATAGGTACTTAGTGGGACTACAAGGACACTGTGGGGAGGCTCCAGGCAAGTGGGTAGGGTGTGCGCTAGCAGGCTCTCTTTCAGCATTTGGGCAGTGAGGGAATCAAGCAAGGAAGTGGATGTTCTTGTTTGCTAAATAATAAAGGTTCAATCTGAAGACAGAGCACATTTACTACTTTGTGTGCTACCTTTCCTTTCACTGTTTCTCATCTCTCTGGCATGAGCTGTTCTTTTTATTGGTGCTAGCCTGAATCCTCTTCTTTTCTCTGTCCTTTCTTTAGGAAAGCTCCCCAATTCATGAGATATACACTGGTGTGGCCATCCCAGTGGTTAAAATTTTGGAATGTTTCCACACTGCTTGATAAAAGCTCCTTCCTGAGAGAACCCTCCCTCCCCCTCCCCCTGCAAGGTTCCTGCTCCCATCACTACTCCAGCTCCCTGCTCCCCCAGGAGTTCCCTTTCCTAATTTCCTTATAGATCCTGCTTTAACAAGGTGACTGCTTCTGATTCATCAGTGCTCTGGCTCCACCCAAATTACGTATGTTCCCTTAGAGTGGGGAAGTCATGACTCCACATTAATCCTCAGTTCATTCTTATTTACTTTATATTCAATTTCCTACAAGGGTTCTCCTCACCTCTCACCCAACAGATCTATTTCCCTGAGAAGACAGGATTTATTTGCTTTAAACAAAAGTTTTATGCCTAAGACATTATCAGTGACTCAGGTTTGCCATACAGATCAGCTCAGGGAACCCAGTGGAAGAAATGCGTAACACTCTCTCTGACTATATCATAGAAAAATCAACTCCTAAGCTAAGGCTTAGGACCAACCAACTCACAAATGAGGTGCTTGGCAATTATCTAAAAGCAGGCATTCACTGCTGTTGGTTAGAAGAACTGTATGCTTTACTTTAGATAGCCAGCAAAGTGACAAAGTTGGTACTTTCCTATAACAGGTTCTAAATCCTGTTTTGTATTTTTGCCACAATGCAGGCCCATTTCAATTCTGAATGGCAATATATACTACATTAAAAATCAATAGACTGGCCTTGGTCAGTGGCTCTATGGATAGAGTGTTGGACCAGCATATGGATATGCCAGGTTCATTCAATTCCTGGTCAGGGCACACAGGAGAAGCAACCATTTGTTTCTCCCCACTCTCTCACCCTATTCTCTCCCTCTTCCCCTCCTGAAGCCAGTGGCTCCATTAGTTTGAGCATGGCCCCAGGCACTGAAGATTGCTCCATTGGAGAGCATCAGCCTTAGGCACTGAAAATGGCTCTGTACTCGAGCACTGGCTCCAGATGGGGTTGCTGGGTAGATCCTAGTTGGAGTGCATGTTGGAGTCTGCCTCACTATCTCCCCTCCTCTCATCTAAAAAAAAATTAATATACCATCTAGACCAGTGGTCCCCAACCTTTTTTGGGCCATGGACCAGTTTAATGTCAGAAAATATTTTCATGGACCAGCCTTTAGGGTGGGACGGATAAATGTAACACGTGACTAAGATAAGCGTCAAGAGTGAGTCTTAGACGGATGTAACAGAGGGAATTTGGACATTTTAAAAAAATGAAACATTGTTCAGACTTAAATATAAATAAAACAGAAATAATGTAAGTTATTTATTCTTTCTCTGTGGACCGGTACCAAATGGCCCATGGACTGGTACCGGTCCATGGCCTGGGAGTTGGGACCACTGATCTAGACCATCCATGCAGTTCTTTTGATATACAACTCATAACCACCATCAAACCACCCCCAATAAAAATATGCAAACACACAATTGAAATAGAAGGGTGAAAAATCCTGATTTCTCTCCTCTGTCAAAGTAACAAATTGATTATGGCACATAACCAGCAAGAAATAAAATGCATCTATTTCTCAGTTCTCTGTTTTGTATCTGTAATATAAAGTTACTAAGGAAATAAATTTAGTTTTCACTATTTTATGAATGTTCCAAGTAGTAAAATAACTGGTGTCCTAATCTTGTCAATTCTTATATATATTAGATTTAATAACTTCTTACTCTGAAAGTTTGGAGAATAAAAATTAGCTAACATGAACCGATTCTTCTAAAAAAAGGAATTTGAGTGTTTCATAAAACGATAAATTACCCAAGTTTGCTTTGTAGAGTAGAATAGCCATAAATTGTATGATAGAATTTCTCTGATTACTAATATAATAACATCTGGTATATTTTCTGTACCCTTTTTTTCAGTCATAAAATTTAATAGTCAAATGAAAATGGAGACTAAAGGGAAAGTAGGTCATAACTCAGAATTATATAAAAAATATAAACTTAAAACATTTTTTTCAAGTGTTTTCATGTCTGCCTCTATAAATTAAATACTATTGACTTGTTATGGTAAGAGTTTATTTTAATCAACTTTTTATTAACTATCTTTTAAAGTGTAGAATATTATAACTTCAGGCTACTAATATGTTTCATAAATTTGTGTTTTTCAACTTATTAACAAAACAGAGATAACCTAAACTTTTAGGAATGAATTTTTTGTTTGTCATCCACTAAACACTTGCTCTAGCATTTGGTGAATTTTATAATCTAATTTGCCTAAATTATTCTTAACCCTTTGAGCAGTACGAATGTTCATGTACATCCTCGTGTCTCCTGACCATCCAGAGTACGATCGATTTATTTTTAAAATGTGTAAGGCAACATTAAAAAAAAGGCAAATGTATGTTCTTCTTGTTTCCATAAATTGGTTATCAAACAAATATGACTTTAAGTTAATAAAACTATAATTGAAACTAATTTCATTTAAAAAAAAAAAACTCACTCCCAGGGGCCAGTGAGCATGAAAAGAACTCAGTACTCGAAGGGTTAAAATGGATGTTTAGAATTAAATAGAAAGCTAGAAACCCTAAGTTTAATAAAGCCACATTGCCTTTTTAATTTTGAATTTTTATTTCCCTTCAGAACCGAAAATAACTCGTCCTCCCATAAACGTAAAAATAATAGAAGGATTAAAGGCAGTTCTACCTTGTACAACAATGGGCAATCCCAAACCATCAGTATCATGGATTAAGGGAGATAGTGCTCTCAGGGTAAGTGATTATTTGCTTAAACATGGATATATATAACATATTTTCAAATACAACAATCCATTGCAAACTCACACACTTATAAACTTAGATTATAAGGGCTTTTCCATATACCATTTTAACCAAACTAAAATATTTCTGTTTCCATATATGCAAGTTTTAAGGCATTCCAGTTGAGGCTAGCTATGGAAAACAATGAGATGGGAACCAGTACTGTTTGGGCTGAAAAGGAAGGCAAAGCAAAAGTAAAGCTAGTGACTTTTTGGTTGGTTTGTTGGTTGGTTGAGAATTCATTTTTCAACACTGAATCTTAGAGATTTAGGAAATAAAAAAGATGGAACTAAAATCTAAGCTTTAGACCTGACGATCAGTTTCTGGGAGGAGAAAGGGAGATGAGGTCTGGAAGAAAAGGAATGAGACACTCTGGAGTGAAGCTGGAGCATGAAGACTCAAGTCTGGTGAAAAGCAAACATTGTGACAAATACCACAGTCACAAAGAGTAGTCAAAAATTTTTTTTCACATGTTTATTTCATATTGCTTTTGTATCTTACTCTTACATAATAGAATATTCCATGGGGAATATACAGGTAACGACATATGTCAAATAATTGAAATACAGTCTAAAATAAATCAGCTTTGTTTTATTTTAAATAAAACACATAATGTTAAATATTTTACAATGATCTGATTTTCCTTTTGTTGTATGTATTGATGCATTTCCAACAATAAAAGCAAGGGGTGGCTCTATGTATGTTACTGAATCCCAAAAGGGAAGATAAATGTAATATTTTAACTTCAAAAACCAATTTTTGTATTATTTGTAGAACTTTACATGTTTTCAAAGAACATATATTCCTCTAAGGATACTACATAGGGTGTGCAGTGAATATGGTATTAAAAAGCAATATTTTAATCAAACAGACTCAGATGTGGCTTTTAGGAAATCAAATAAGCCTTGGTGTTCTCATGTGATGAACGGAAATAAAAATAAACTGATCTGATAGGACTGTTATTAAAATCAATTTAGGTAATCTTGTACTACCTCATTTAATATCATATGTTATACGTGATAAGTGCCAAATAAATGTTCAGATGATATTTTTGATCATAACAGTGGTGACAGTAACTTGATGAAATGAGGCGAGTGTGTGCTTGAGAGAGCCATGGACCTTTTAAAATTCATGTCTCTATCCCTGGCAGGAAAATTCCCGCATTGCAGTCCTTGAATCTGGAAGTTTAAGGATTCATAATGTGCAAAAGGAAGATGCAGGACATTATCGATGTGTGGCAAAAAACAGCCTCGGGACGGCATATTCCAAATTGGTGAAGCTGGAAGTTGAGGGTAAGCAGCTGCATTCTTCCCCTGAGGGTTATCAGAGGGCTTCACGTTCCGTGGTGGAGGCTGTCCTGTAGCTGGCAAAGGCAGAGATGTAGGTAGCACCCTGCTCCCTCAACTGCTTCAGATATTAGACTATAATAAGGTCAAGACTGGGAAAGGAATAATGAAAAAGAGAAAAACAATGTCACTGGTATAATAGGCCATATTTTAATCTATTGCCTACAATCACTGGTAATTTTGACCAAAACAGATAAAATTCACTATGATCCTAAAACAAGAAGACTCCACTTTAGAACATGTGACTGGCATGGACAAGTCTCCCTTGTTTATAAACTTGAAGATGCTCATTTGATCTTTGGAAGTAGGTAGATATGACTTTTAAAATGATATCAAAAGAAAAAAAATAATGTTTTTACAAACAGTATTCTGTCACAAAGGGTTGAGGACAAGAAAATACTGACCCAGAATATGTAACCAGAAATGGTCCTACATCTTTGAGATATGTTGACAAAAAAAAATTTCCCCCCCATTTTTTAAAGCACTCTTCTATGGTCAACTAATTCAACAGCTGCTTGTGAAAGTTCTTCACTGAGAAATCAGAATCCAGATAGGGCTGGCTGTTTTATCCATTTGGCCGTCAGACCCTTCTTGACCAAACATTACAACGTATTTTGCTTAAAAATAGAAACTCCCAGCTCACCTGTGCTAGGTGAGTGAACTGAATAGTTAATTTTTTCTACCACTTCCTGTTACAATCTGCAAAACTGACCTCTCTGGTGCCTAGTTTTCTCATCTGTAGAGTAGGGTTTGTTGTGAGTATTCAGCAAGGTGTTGATCGTGTTAGCATGTGTGGCCCTTTGTAAACACTCAGTAAGTGTTGTCTGTAAGAATCGTCACCCATGTTTCTGCTTTTCTCTTATCTGATTGATAGTCATTGGACTATCCTATACTTGGCACAACTATATTCTAGTTCAATTAAGGAAGATATTTAGGGTTTCCTATATCTTATTTTCATTCCATCCTACTCTTAAGCCAAAATTCATTTTTTTTCTACACTTCTTCCTTGTTAATCATATAGTTTGTTAGTATTAGCTTCTTTAAGATGTTTGTTTCCCACCTAGATCTTCCTCTCACAGCTCTAATGATCTCATTTCCCACATTTACTTCTACTTGAGATAACATTTTTATTAAGTCATTGTGCCAACGGCTCATAAAATTTCCATTAACTCGGGGAAACAAATGCGGTTGGCGAGGACAGTGGCTGTCAGATGTAAAGAAAGAAGTATTTTCAGCCCATTTTCTATAACTTAATATCTTCTAAATTATCAATGCTGTATAAAGCAACAACCAGTTGATGTTAATTCTTCAGTAAAAAGTATACATACAAACACACTCAGTTGCACACTCAGGCACATTGACTATCTGCTTGGATTCAGTGTTTCATTGAGCTATATGTGAAATGGTACAGAATTAATGTTATCCATTTATACAACAGAATAAAGATTTTCCTCTTCAATATATGAGCTTCTGTATTACAATATATGATACTAATGTTTTAGTTAACTATCTTCATAGATATTGGAATGATTCTCTTTAAATTTGGCCTAGAAAAAATCATCAAAAATTTCAATTATTGAAATCTCATTACACAGTTTGGTCTTGCCTTGCCACTTCATTTTATATCACACCTATCAGTATAAATGAATACTCTCTTCTTTCTTCCTAACATTTAAATGGTCATGCTCATTGCTTGAACAGTTAATATATGCTAGAGGTTTTATTCAACTTGCTAGTATTGACAGTTGACCATATCATTTAAAGCTACTCTGACCAGTAAGACGGTCATTTTGTCACACATGTCTATTTCTATTCCATCCTAGTACCTAGTCAAATAGCCGATATATATGAAAATTTGTGACATGCTTAGCACAAGATTTTAAAATGGCATTAACTATAATTATTATTATTATTAGAACATAAAAATTGCAGCAAATCTGTTTTGGTTCTTGAAGCTCTGAAAAGTTGGCTTCCTCTTAAAAAAATAGTTGAGGCCCTTCCACAAGATGTAATGCAACATGACCTATTTAAAGGAAGGGCCAGTTCAGCCAACAGCTCAGAACAGGTGAAAAAGTAGCTAAGAGGCAACTGGAAGAATCCCAAAAGTGCCTGCAGATACCTACCAGGTCATCAACGGTGAGGACTGAAGATGAATTTGGGCTATGGTCAGTCAAGGCAGATGAGCGCTTGTTACGTATCATGTCAGTAACTTTGAAAATTAGTTTAAGCAAATTAGAATTCATAAGTGCCATTTGATTCTGAGCTACACTTAATGCAAGTGAGTGTGCCAGGAAAAGACAGGTCTTTGTCTGCCATTGCTAGCTTCTAATGAGGATGAGCATGATGGGTCATGGATTTGGTGCAGTGTGTTCACTAAATTTTAGGTGCCACAACAAATATAAAAGAAACACCATTCCACACAGAAGTAACACTGTGCTCTTTTTCTAAGCTGCTGGGTCTCTGGAATGGCAATGCAAAGATACTATTCCCTTTTGTCTTACTGTGCAAGGTTCAGATAATGACACACAAAATTACTGATAGAACCATCTGACTCAAAAATGGCCCAACGTGGATGCTTTCCTAAAGGGATAATCAGTGGGAGGTCTAACATTTTAAAATGCTAACTGCCTTACATGGATCATTTTATTTATCCATGCTAACAACCCGTGAGAAAGGTTTACAATGGTGTTGTTTTAGAAAACTGAGGAGCAGAGGGAATAACCAAAGCAAGGCTGCACAGATAGAGGTGTCCAAGAAATTCAAAGATGTTGAATACTGTCTGTTCTATTAAAAAACAAGATAATTATGTGTGACATTGTCAAGAATAGTGTCCAAATGGGGGTTAGGGAAGAAGCTAGAATTCTGTAAACAATAGAGAATAGGAAGTAGGAAAAAAAAAAGAGAGATGCCTGGGTGTAGACAAAGTTTTTGATAAATTTGGCAGAGAAAAGGACAGTCAAAAAGTGAGGAGTAGCTGGAGGTGTATATTGCATATAGGTAGTATTGTTTTGCAAAATTTCTCTTTTTAAAGGATAAAATAATGTTAAAATATTAATGAGGAGTCCAGAAAGAAGAAAAATTTGAACATAGGAGAGAGAAGGGAATATTGGTGGTACTTGAGAAGGCAAAAGGAGTGTATTCAGGGGACAAGTGATGCCATGAACTTTATGCAGAGGGTGACCACATGCCCCAGTTTTCCCAGGATGTTCTGGCTTACACCTGCTGTCCTGGAATTATTATTAATAGAGTCCCTCTTTTACTTTCAAAAGTATCCAGGCTTCAAAGATAAATTATATGATCACTGTACTTAGGCAGGAAGAGGAAACTTCCTTCCTTGTAATAGGAAGAAAGGAGAAAGGGATGTGTTCCAGTATAAATGAGCTAATGAGTTTGGTGGATAGAATTTGAGAACGCTCTGTTCTGATGGTCTCTAGGAAGTAGAAAGTAAGGTTATCTTCTGGAAATATTCTGTAAAGGGGGGCAGAGGTATGAGGAGAGTAGAAGGTTTTAAAATAGCTGTGGGGAATGGGAGAGATGACTCACAGGGAAACTGGGATTCCTGGGCGACATTAGGTAGAGAATGGGACGTGAATTTGAAATAGTATTTTTTTTGCCTAGTTGCAGGTTTTTTACCCCAGCTTTGCCCAGCAATACAAGTATAAGTTTAGAAAAAGTAGAAAGCCAATTCTAAAGGCAAGAATCAAGCACTGGAGTTTTGCCAGGAAGGGGAAAAAAAAAACAGGGCAAAGGATTTGACACTATTGCAAGAGAACAATCAAGGCGATGAATCATTGAATCTTTATGCACCAAAATAACACAGACCTCAGATTAAACACTTATAGCTCCAGCAATTTGACAGACAAGATAATAAGAAAATCTTCTGACTATAAACATCAAGAAATGCTGGGTTGGTTTTACAACTCACAAGAATAAAATGTAAGTCTCCAGAGGTTAGGAATGAATAGGAATATTAAAAAAAAAAAAAAGAGCAGTACACTCATGAGCTGGTTCTGCATTGCCTTGAGGTAATGAGAGATGTGCCCATCTCTATAGTCTAGAATGTTGATTTTAAGACTCTTAAGGGACAGTAGATAAGGTCCTGGGCTCCTGAGAAGTGGAGATTGGCATTGAGACCCTTGCATAAAGCTAAGAATCACGGAAATGAAAAAATAAGCTAGAAAAATTCCATCCACAGGCACAAAAAGAAAACACAGAGGCTCATCTGTCTCTACCTGAATTCTAGATGTGAAGGAGGAAAATCCAGGTGTTCTTGTGAATGAACAGTCAACACTCAGGACTATAGCTCACATAGGGTTGATATTAAATTCATACTGCCAGCACAGGTTGAAAATTCCCAGCTGGAGAAATTAACATAAGAAATAGGTCCTCAGTGAAAAACTTAACAAAAAGGAAAAGCTCTAAAAAAGTTCTTTTTAAAAAGAAAGATCTTACCCAGGTTAGATAGGATTTTTATAATAAAGCCATGCTGAGAATGAGTTCACAATGCAAAATTATAGCATCCACAGAACACAATGTGCCTTGAGTAAGAATTACTGACACAATGTACAGAGGGATTAAAACCCAGGAAATTTAGTTAATAACACAATATAATAGAGAGACTCTAAAATAAATATGTTTAAACTAGTCAAAGTCACAAAAAGAGGAACAAAAAGAAGCAAAGAAAATACATTAGGAAGAAGAAAGGCAGTTCTGATTAAGAATTCAATATAATTCAATATAATAACATGAGTACAATTAACATTGAATTGGTAAGTAATGATACGTTGGAGACAATTCATATATTAGAAGTCAGTTCTTTAAAATTTAGACATCAGTACAGGGAAATGGAAAAAGATGAAATTAAATTTAAGAAATAATTAAGGATACAAAATTACAGAACAAGAGAATAGAGAGAGTACATTAGGCTATTCTCAAAAGCATAATAACTGCACTTGCCAGAGTGGATGAAAAAATTGTCTTCAAGTATGAGAAGCACCCCAAGTCTCAACCAATAAAAATAAAGAACAGATATAGAAATAGTTTCACACCCAGATCCATCGTAATGAATACAGAAACAAAGAAGTGATCTTACATTATCAAAGAAATGACAGATTATTATAAAGGACAGCAATTAGAATGAGCAATAGGGCATAGAGAAGCAGCACTTTCAACTACTGTATTCTTGTAATCTGTGATAGCCTAGTAAAGATCTTCTTGTTTATTTTTAAATAAAAATCAAACTTTAAAGCGTGTATAGATTTGCCTCAATAATGGAACTTCTGATAAGTTATCTAAAGGAATTAAACAGGCATATGTTCAAGATGATCACAAAGTTGTTTGTAGTGGTAAAAATGTTTAAAGAATTAAAATTTGCAACAATAGAAAACCAACAAAATACGTGATGAAATTCCATGCAGCCATTAAAAAGCATATTGAGCTATATATATATTGATTTCTAAAATTATCCACCATTTATGTGACTTGGGTCTGTCTCTAAAGCTTCAGTTTCCTCACCTCTAAAACAGGGGTAAAAATGGCATCTACCTCTTAGGTTCCTGTGATGATAACATGAATTAATACAGGCACACTATAAACATGGCATGATTATCTGCTGTTTTTAAATATTTATTAAATGTATTTAATAAGTATCTATATAGTGCTTATGATGTGCATTGTACTATTCTATCTCTTTAGAAATATTAACTCATTGGAAATATTAATGTATTCATAAGTGAACAAGTAGTTAAAGAATAATATTATATACTAGAGAATATATACCCAATGGTTAATAGTTATCTCTGCAAACAGAATTACATGGGAGGTTAACTTCTATTCATATACTTTATACAACTCCATACTTTTTGAAATTTTTAAAAAGATATCTTTATGATTAGGAAGAATTAATGCCTGTGTTTATGCTCTGGAAAAAATGATTTCTTTTTTTCATAAAGTGACATCAACCCTTCTGTTCATTAGCTTGATATGTTATTTTTGCAGTTCTGCTCTTCCATGGTGCTAGAACAAACTCAGGAATGGGAAGTTTTGTCAAAGGCAGTCGATCCCTATGTTGATTAGGTACTCACAACACTTGGCTATTGGCTGAAGAACTGAGTGTGAAGTCCTGGTGAACAGGACATGGAACATGCCATTTCCTTAGGGAAGGACTTCATCCAAAAAGACAGTAAGCTCAGAGCCCGCACAAAGAAGTCAGGGAGCCACCAGGTGGAGTGAGAAGAGAAAGGGTTCAGAGATACACAGCTGCTTAGGGATTCTCTCTTCATTTGACTTTCCTTCCTTACTTATGGTTAAGATACCTGGAACTATAATTCCATAGTGCTTGGAGGACCCAACACAAATTCAGTTTGGGTTCTGATTTCTCAATGAACACTTTCTATACTTGGTTGGATGCTATTGCCTCATAAAGCAAAATAAAGGTAAGTTTCCATAGGAAAGTGAAGCATTCGGATTTCCCAAATTTCAGTCACCTGGAAAGTAGAAAAGAGTTGTCAGTCTTATGACTGTGGAGGCTCCTCCTTTGGCTCCTCCTTTTGAGAGGGTAAGCCCTGTCTCAGGTATCTTTGTGACAATGGGCTTTAGGAATGGTTACATAGCAGGCTGTGATGAGGACTAGAGAAATCTATATATTTCATAGATTCTAAGATGCTCATTTTATAATATTTTACCATATCTAGGGTGCATCTCAGAGCCATTGGCTTCTCCTAATCACCATTAGCTACTTACTTTTGTCCTTGCTGTGCATTTAAATGCCTTTGAAACTGAGATTTGTTTTATTGGTCTTAAAGGCAATCACACCTGGTTTGTGGCTTCTTTCTCTAGCTCAGATCATTCCTTAGCTTTTTACAAACTTGAGGATGAACATACGATGATAAAGCAAAGATAAATCAATTATATTGGCTCATAAAGATTTCCTTATATTTTACTAGCAATATTTCTTCTGCTTGAAATTTCCTTTAATTAGATAAAAGAGTCATATTCAGTAGCATAATTCTATGTAGCCTTCCCCTCCCAACAGTTGTAATTGCTGTATTTCAGTTTTGTTAGATTAAAAACAGATAAAGTGACTTTTCAGTGCCCTCTAGAAGAAATTCTAAATCAAGAGACAATCTCATCTGTGTCTCCAGTCTGCTTCATGCTCTTTGTTAGGTATGGTGTGTATCCAAACAATGACCCATCTATACTGTTTCTCATATGTATCGTTACTAAAACCATTTTCTCCTGAGTATCTTAAAGGCCAGGAAGACAGAGGCTCAGGGACAGAGCGATATGACAATGTAGTGTGATGATCTGAGTGGTACTGCTAGAGTTTCAAGAAAAGGCCTCCTTCATGGGAGCTTTAGATGATCTCTGAAGTACAAGGTTCTGATTTTACCTTTCTGGTTTTGACCAGAGGGATATTCTTCTACCTTTAGAAAATATGTTTAATAAACACTATATCACAGAAATTAAATGCTATTGATATGATAATGTACTTCTTTTTGTTTTTATACCTGGAGAGGTCCATTCTTGTGAGGTTTTTAATTATTGAAAAAAGACCCGTTTAAAGATTTATGAATGTTTAATTTTTGTTATATTTCCCTTATATCCTTTGACTTGCCTATTATGGAATTATTTATTTATTGGAGCAAAGTGTGGATGTCACTACATTCAGACAAAACCTGTTTTGGTTATAGAAACTGGTTGAGTGTAGAGACCCAAATTAAAACTGATAGATGTTGGGCTCCTGTTGGTTGCATTTTCTATTATTACCTTCTTTACCCTTGGGAGTGAAAGCCATTAAAGGAAAGATTGGGCAAAGGTGAAGCTGGAACCAAGAGAGGGTTCCCAGTCAGCAATACCAGTGGGAGGAGGTGGCTTAACACCAGTACAAAACTGAGGGCCTCAGAAGCAGACCAAGAACAAGAAGAGAGCCCTTCTAGACAGAAGGTTATTGTAGGCGTCCCTAAGGTTTAAACAACGTCTCATTTGCAAGGAAGGGGTTCTTGCATTAACAGTTGGGAGAGGCATTATGGAGAGTGAGGACGGGAAGCCAACCATTTGGTAAATTTAAGTGGCCCCAAAGCCTTATGTCCATCATTTGTCAGGGCCCTTGAGGGCTTTCAGTCTATTTATTGCTCAGCTGTCAGTCTAACAGTCTTTACCACATACTCTTAGAGCTGACCAGCTCTATTGATGGAATTTTTTTGTTTGAAGATTTTTTGCGGACATGTGCAGTACATAACAAAATAAGTAGAATTCCAAAAACACCAAAATAACTATAAGAGATCAGGACTGATTTTAAAAATATTAGACTTCTGGCTGGCTGCCTTCTTTGCTAGTGATCAAATTTTCTTATTCATCTAGAAAAGAGGAAGCAATCATGTAATGTTTACACAGTTGATTTGCTTTTTCTTTTGTTTATGCTGCAGCTCTTAATATGACAAATGCCACAGAGAGAGGTACTGAACACCCCGATGCGTGCTGTGCTCTCAGTGATTGCCACGTTAATACAATTTGCAGTGGTCCTGTTCCCGGCATCGGGTCTACTTCCTGATGCCACTAACGGGTTTGATTTGCTGTCATGAGTACATTGTGTATTTAAAAGCCAAACAACAAAAAAGGCATAAACCTTTGTTATCCCTAGGGGTTCTTAAGGGGACAATTAAATCTGCATGATTCATAGGGTGCATGTTCTGGAAGGAGAGTTTGACCCATGGATTCTGATTTTAGGGGATGTTATGCTGTATTTTTATCTACAAAGCTCTCTAGTGCTTTTGGGAACTAATGGCAAAGTGGTCCCTTTGTTGAAGGGTTGTCAGTAAAGGCCTTTAAGTAAAAAAAAAAAAAAAAAGTTATTTAATTATAATAACACTGAACAGATAATAGTTCAAATTAACCCTTTGAGTAGTGAGTTTTTTTCATGCTCACTGAGCCCCGGGAGTGGGTTGGTTTTTTTTTTTTTTTTTTTTTCTCAAAAAATGAAATTAGTTCCAGTTCCAGATTTATTAACTTAAAATCATGTTGGTTTGATAATCAATTTATGGAAACAAGAAGAACACAAATTTGCTATTTTTTAATGTTGCCTTATACATTTTTAAAACAAATCAATCGTACTCTGGATGGTCAGGAGGCATGAGGACGTACGTGAACATTCATACTACTCAAAGGGTTAAGGAAAAGTTAGTTCCTCTTTAATGGTAGGTTTGAAGAAAAATGTGCTTCAAAAATTTGTCTTAAATTGTTTAAGATAATTGAATTATTTAATATAATGTTTGCATTATATTATCTGAAATGAGAAGTTACTGTGCCCTGAAATATGCATACTCTAATTAGGATAAGTTTTTTATTTTCACTTTTTAGTTATTAAAATGAGATGTATAAGTGCAAACATACATACATCCACCAAAGAGGAAGGGTTCTTTGTCTTTAAGGCATTGATTCATCCAACAAAGACTCATGGAGTGATTTTCCAGGCACTGTGCAAGACAGAGGCCACGCCTTCCCCGGGCTTAATTTCAAATGCCGCTATTTTGAATCATGCAGAGATATCACAGAAAGCTATTACAACTCTCTGGCAATGTGGAATTTGAATATTGCTTCCAGTTATTTTCTTCAGAAATAACTTTCAGATTTTAATTAGTTTTTATTTCCATGAATTAATACCAGTTTTCATGAATATACAAGACAATATTTGGAGGCTACTTAATGTACTGACTACTAACATGAGCTCTAGACTTTTGAGAAAACTGCTTGAGCTTCAGAGTCTAGAGTAAACTGCCAAAGTTCAAATCCTGGCTCCACCACTTACCACCTGTGTAACTTCAGGTAGGCTACTCATCTCTGTGCCTCAGTTTCTCCACATGTAAAATGAAGTTTATAATACTTCCTACCTCATGAACTGCAGAAGGATAAAATTAGCTAATATACTTCAAGCTCTTACACGAATCCTTGGTACAGATTAATCACCCAATACCTACCAGCATTAGTTCTAGGGCTAATCTAACTTCTGTGCAACAAAAGGAATGATTTAAACATTTGTGAATATAAATACAGCTCTTTATTCTGTCTGTCTTTATTGTTGAGGAAAGAAGCGTTATAAAGTTCAGTGGCAAAAACAAAGTTTTTAATTCATTAACTTTGGTCCTGTCAGAAGAATAGCCATATTTAAATCTGGAGTGGGCCATAGAAGTCATATAATTCAAGCTGTTTGCGGATAAGAAAATTTACAACCAGAAATACTGCTTTGCTCAAATTAGCAAGGAGCTTGGATGTCTTGATCCCAAGCTTAAGACATCTTTCTTTGCCCATTCCATTGTCCTTTCTCCATATTTACACTGTGTAGACCAGTACTCTGGAGCCTTCACATGCTTTAGCATCAGATAAACCTGGGTGTTAATCTTGTTTCTGCCACCTACTAGTTAGGAGAGTTTGGATAATTTACTTGACCTCTGCAAGTCTATTTTCTCATTTGTGAAATAGGGGTAAGCATCGAGTTCTAAAAATGGACTAAGATAGCATATGTCCAGTGCCTAGCTGGTAGCTCTTTGATGGCTGTTGTTGGTATTGTTGTCTGTCGTTTACATTGTTTTAGAGTTGGATGACTTCTACCCAGATACTGTTACTAGTTAGGCTTCTCAAATTTCACAAATAGAATGTCAACATTACCAACTGCTCCTCTTGTTTCCAAAGAACATAAATCTATCCTCAATCAGCAATGCTTTGTACCTGCATTCTTGGTACTTGTCAGAGATTATAACTTTGCTTTGGCCTCACTGTGACAAGTGCTGCAAGGCAGCTCAGCTAAGAAGCTGTGTGAAGATGTGCCTTTAGTGGGAAACTGGGAAGGCGCTGTGTTCGAGTCAACTTGTCCAAAACAAAAACAGTATAACAACATGCATGTGAAGGCAACCTACTGCATATCCTAAACTTACCTCATATTTTACTCACTACATCAACAGTACTTTGGCAAAAATCTCATTGAAAATATTGATCATTCCATCACTCACTGCTCTGAAGTGAATCTTAAGTGAGAAATTGCTATAAAAATTTAGTGCTTGGGGGAAAAATGGTCTCTTCGGAGAAATTGGCATTTTGTTTTACTTCCTGTAATGACAACTGTTTATTTTCTTTTCTCTCATTTTGTGCCCTAGCTGGCATGCATCTCAGAATCCAATTTGAAGCTTAGTCATAGTATGTTACACGAAACCAATCAGAAGCCTCCTTTTCCCTGGTACTAATGTGGTATTTTATTTAATTTACTGTCACATTGTTGATTATACTCATTTCAAAACTTCTACGGAGGCCCTGGCTGGTTGGCTCAGCGGTAGAGCGTTGGCCTGGCGTGCAGAAGTCCCGGGTTTGATTCCCAGCCAGGGCACACAGGAGAAGCGCCCATCTGCTTCTCTACCCCTCTCCCTCTCCTTCCTCTCTGTCTCTCTCTTCCCCTCCCGCAGCCAAGGCTCCACTGGAGCAAAGTTGGCCCAGGCACTGAGGATGGCTCTATGGCCTCGGCCTCGGGCACTAGAATGGCTCTGGTTGAGGCGAAGCAACACCCCAGATGGGCAGAGCATCGCTCCCTGGTGGGCATGCCGGGTGGATCACGGTCGGGTGCATGCGGGAGTCTGTCTGACTGCCTTCCCGTTTCCAACTTCAGAAAAATACAAACAAACAAAAAAAACTTTTATGGAAAGAGATGGAGATAACAAAGTTGATGGATTATCGGTAATGGAACTTTTCCTTCAAGGTAGTAGTTCTCAAACTCAGTGCAGATCTTATTAAATGGCATAGCTCCAGGACGCACTCTCCAGAGCGTCAGATCTGACAGGACTGTGTGAAGTCCTTTCAACAATTTCCTAAATGATCCTTATGCAGGTAGACTATAAACCACATTTTGAGAAACATCCACTTAAAGGTTTCTACTTGGTATGTCTTTATTCCAGTTGGAATTTCAAAATTTAAGGAGGAAATTAGTTTACTCATAATTAGTAAGACAAATGTTAGGATAGCTTCAAATTTATTCATTTGTTGAGTGCCTACCATATTCCATGTAATGGGGTGACTCCTGAGAATACAGAGACAAATAAGACATGGTTTATTTAGTGAGGAAGACAGACATGGAAGCAAGTAATTACAGTAATTCAAGTTCAATATCTTTGCACTGATAGAAGTTTGTATGGGATACATATACAGGATGAGGGAGATAGTGAGAGGTCAGGGGGAGCTTCAGAGAGGTGAGGTCCAACAGGACTGTGATCGATGAATGGCAGTCAGCTCATGGTACAGATCATATCACAATGAGGAGGGAAAACGAAGACTTATCATGCAAGCACAGGCAGACACTGACTCATAAACAGAGTAAAAGGCAGGACTAGAGAGTTTGTCACAAGATCTACACCAGAGTGAGCTGCAATTTGACTCACAGGTAACACTGAGTTATACTCTATGGTATCCTTTCTTGGATATAATTTTTAAATTGATATATATTTACTATCTCATTAACTTGAGAACATACAGTTTGGAGACTGATTCCCCTGTTTGGGCACCCAGATCCCATCACAGAAATGTTCCCAGTTCAAGCCATTTTAGACAACCAAGATACTATGGTGTCACTTAAGATTAAGGTTATGTCTGACTGGTGGTGGCAGAGTAGATAAAACGTTGACCAGAATGCTGAGTTCACCGGTTTGATGCCCCGAGATCGCTGACTCTGAGCGAGGGTTCGTTGGCATGGGCTCGATGGCTTGAACAGAGGAATCATTCACACAATCCCAAAGTTTGCCAGCTTGAGCTCAAGAGTCACTGGCACGAAAAGCTGATGGTCACTGGTTTGAGCAAGGGGACCCTGGCTCAAGAGGGTCAAGGCACATACAAAAATCAATCAATTATAACTAAAGTGAAAGCAACTATCCATAGGCGCTTCTCATCCTCTCTCTCTCCCTTCCTGTCTCTTTCAAAAAGAAATTGGCCCTGGCCGGTTGAGCAATGGATAGAGTATTGGCCCCATGTATGAATGTCCTGGGTTTGATTCCCAGTCAGGGCACACAAGAGAAGCCACCATACACTTCTCTCCTCCCACCCCCTTCTCTCTTTCTTCTCCTCCCACAGCCAGTGGCTTAATTGTTTGATCATTGGTCCCTGTGCTGAGGATAGCTCAACTGGTCCCAGCGTATCTGCTTCAGGAGCTAAAAATAGCTCAGTTAATTCCAGTATTGGCCCCAGGTGGGGGTTGCCAGGTGGATATCAGCCGGGGTGCATGTGGGAGTCTGTCTCAGCATCTCCCCTCTTCTCACTTAAAAAAAAAATTAAGGTTATGACTCCTGTTTTTTTTTCTCCCCAGCTAAAATGTCTAGGTAGTTAAAAAAAATAGTAATAAAAATAAATAAATATGTGAATAAAAAAATTAATTCTGGTTTTTAATAAACTAACACCTTTGATGCCATAGCTCAGGAATCTTCCTTTTCATATGAGTAATTAAAAAGTGTTATTTGAAAATAAACTATCATTTTGATAAATGTACCATGATTATGTAAGATGTTAATATTAGAAGAAGTTGAATGAAGAAACTGGAAACTTTCTATACTAGCTCTGTTACTCTTTTAAAAATCTAAAATTATTTCTAAATAAAAACCTTTTAAAAGGTTAAAATAAGAAAGCTTTCTGTCCTGGTAATTAAGCAAATTAACATCTCCTCCCATTAAAACCAGGAGGAAAAAAATGATTGTTTTCCTAAGAATGAAAAAAGTGAAACAGAACCAAGTCCAAGTTTTTTATTGGCTTATGCTTAAACCACTAATATAGTTCCAGAATTATTTTAACAAAAATATTTTTAATAGTTGGTCTATCTGCATCTGAGACTGAAATAAAAACAAGTCACTTCATGTGGCTTGTCTCTGAATTAGTTGGTAAACACTGCGTGCTTGTAATCATTATTCATCATCCATATTTACAAGCTAGGAAAATGTTACTATCTCAAAGGCCACAGAAATGTTTCCAACCCAAGCCACTTTAGAGGACCGTGATGTCGCAGACAGGCAAGCCTTCCTTTGAGAAGAGAGTCGCTGTCTGTGAAGGGGCTGTGTATGTTTTCCAAGGGACTTGCTTTCTGATTCCTTCAGAGATGGAGCCACAGCGGATAAACCTCCAGCACGGCTCTGCTTCAAAGGGGACGGACATGTAAACAGTGGCAGCAGCACACCGGGGTCGGGTTTATTTGCTTTAGCTACCAGGAAGTCAGGAAAAAGAAGCAGGTATTGGCTTAGGTTTATCATGATGTATATCAGATTTTTTTTTAATGGCTGGAAAGCAAAACAAGAATCAGTTCAGAAACCATGCATCACAGAACCTCAATGTGATCACTTTACAACCATTTTCCTGGGCCGTTTTCTCTAGTAAAAAAAATAAAAACAATCAAAATGACCCTTTTTGTTCTTTGTGATGCTTATCTGTCTTCTCACAGGCATTTCTGACTTAATGATTTCTAAAATAGGATTCAAGATGAGATAAATGTAGTCTTTTATGAACAGATTCAAAGAATCCAGTATCAATTAGCATCCATTTTAATAACAGGGACTGAAGAATGGATTTCTCTTTGTACAGAGTGACTCCTTTCTTCTTGGATAATTTAGGAATGGATGTAAGCATAGACTTTTTTTTTTGTGGCAAGGACAGAAACAGAGAGAGGGACAGATAGAGACAGACAAACAAGAAGGGAGAAAGAAGAGAAACATCAATTCTTCGTTGCGGTTCCTTAGTTGTTCATTGATTGATTTCTCATATGTGCCTTGGGGGGGGGGGGGGACTACAGCAGACCGAGTGACCCGTTGCTTAAGCCAGTGACCTTGGGCTCAAACTGGTGAGCCTTGCTCAAATCCAATTAGCCTGAGCTCAAGCTAGCGACCTCAGGGCCAGGTTCAACGCTCTATCCACTGCACCACTGCCTGGTCAGGCAGCATAGGCTTCTAACACCTACAAAAAGGACATGCAAAGTGACCAACATCTGGAATATGACTGGCTAAGGCAGATTGAAATTCAAAAATAAAATAAAAATTTAAAAACTCTTTCCTTCAAAATCAGATGGGAGAACAGCTTTCATGAGCCCAGAAGACGCTATAGATAGAAATAGCTTGAGAGAGAGAGAGAGAGAGAGAGAGAGAGAGAAAGGGACCTGCCCTCAATACTTTCTAGTGTGTTAGTTGCTGTATGAATTACTTTATACAAATTATTTTATTTCATTTTCTTCATAATTCTATGAATTGGGAGTTGTCATCTACATTTTCTACATGAAGAAAATGAATCACAGGAATTGAACAGTACAGTAACCTAGATTAAACAGCTAGAAAGCATTAGAATGAGGATTCAAATCCAGATCCACATGCCTGGATTGTTTTAAAGGTACTTTGTACAACTAACTGTAAGGAATCGATCCTATTCATCCAATTTTGATTTCCCAACTTCTGAGCACGTCTTTAGAAAAAGCCCCAGAATGTTGTTCTTATGAGTAGGAGATAGTCAGAGATTTCTCTAAGATATCGACTATGAAGAAAATTATAAGCAATGCCATCCCACAAGGAGTGAAGAATGTGCTGTCACCGTCTCTGTGAGACTTGTACTCTAGGTAGCTAAACTGCCATGATCTTCTTGGCACTCCACACCCTTGCAGTCAAAAGAATGCAAACTCACAGTTCAGCCTGTTTTCTCTTCCGGTTTTGTTTCCTCTCCTCCGCATGGTCTACGTGGCCAGCATAATTTTACTAACTGTACTTCTCAAACTTGTACCAGGAAACCTGGATGCCTTTCCCTCCTCCTGAATTACAAGACATTTCCTTCCCCACTAAATTCCTTCTGCAATCAACTACGGCTGCGAATTGAGTAGGACAAACTTATTTTTATCTTTCTTAGAATCAAATCTTATTCACCCACACACAGAGACATAAACACATAAACAAGTACTGGTTCACATTCAAAATTGGGGAGGTAGGCCTTAACAAGAGCAAGTATAAAAATGAGTATTGCATTCTCATGACTTGCAATAACCTAACTGTATTATTATATGACTGCAAATAAAAAGTTATGCAAAGTTATATCCATAGAAGTAGAGTATTTAGAAAGAGTCTTGCATTCTTTGAATTTGTGAGATGAGACTCTCTGTGTATGCCAATTTCAGTTCCTGGTCAGTTTAGTTGATAAGAGGTTCAAAAGTGAGCATTAGGATGGTGAACAGAGGTTAGCATGCTTGGACAAATGAAAACATTTTATGGATTTTTTTTTTTGGTCCAGTGAACTAGGTCATATAAATGATAATTAAATATAAGAAGATTGGTTTTCATTTGATTTGTAACATTTTTTTTTTTACAGAATTGTTTAAAATGGATTTATTAATACTGAGTTCCCCATAAATTATTCAAGAAAATGATGGGTGTGTTACTTAAATTGGATGTTGATTAATCTTAGATTATTTCAATAAAAGAAGTCTCTGATTCTTTATTCTAAGTGTCCTACTGAATAATCCCAAGAAAGCAGAAAAGCAAAATGCATCTCTAATTCAACTCTATTTTTGTCTAATTATTGTCTTTTCTCTGCAAGAAATTATGTGGGACTCTAGGGGGAAAAAAGTAAAGTATACTACACTGCTCCCTCCTTCCTCCCCGAAGGAGGTTACAACTCAGTCTGGAAGATAAGACCACAGATTCATTACATGTAAAGCAATTAAATGAGAATTTAGAAATCAAATTGGAATAAAGACTGTAAAGCAGGAAATTTTAAAATGGATAAGTGGTAAAAACAATAAGTTCAGAAGTCAAAAAGGATCATAGTAGTCGAGGCAAGTAGGATACAAGGAAAAACAAGGACTACAGTTTGACTTTGAAATGACAGATGCAAACACTGAATAAGTACACTCAAGTTTGAATAGATTTTGCAGATTATGCTTGTATAATTTTCTCTAATTTCAAGTAACCTTGACTGTGTGTGAATGCGTGTACATATGTGTGTTTATTAATACATAAGCATATATAAATATATATGTATAAAGATGTAGATTTGCATTTATGCATGCAAAGAAATTTTGAGAGTCTATATATGAAAATGGAACTTCTGATAAAGATTTCTAAGCCTCCTTCTAGGAAAATGGCAACTCTTTGACATTCTTCCATCTCCTGAGCTGGCTCTCCATATCTGTTGTAGAGGAATTGAGGGCATTCTTCCAAAATTTCACACTGCTTCCAATTCTAAGCAAATCAAGTAACATGAACAATTGTCATGACAATAACAACAAAGTGAAAACAGGGCAGGAAAATGGCACTGTCCTCAGAGTACACTTTGAACACAGCTCAGTAAAAGATCGCTGGAGCAAAAATGAAAGGAGTCTCGGCACTGAACCCTAGAAAGAGTAGTGTAAGAGCAGAAAATACTAAGTAAAATGTTCAAACCTTGCCAGGGCCCTTGAACTTTAGCAGAATAAAACTTTGGAGATACAGCAGCTAGAGAATCAGGCACTTCCATGCCCATCTCAGCCACTCATAAATACTTTGCTGGTAGAAAAAAATAGGATCGTTTTTTTTCCAGGCATAGAAACAAGCACAATTTTACTGAGGAACGAGAAAGACATGTCTAGCCCAAAGGCATTCAAATAAAAATTTTCAGGCCTAATCTGGTTCAACTATGGACCTTCATCTACTTCTCTTGATTAAGGGACATTACGGGGGATCTCTGCAGTTTTCAAGAGTCTACACGTGATCGTTTTCACTATGGGAAAAACTCATATGGATGCAATACCTGTGCTTTCACCATTAGGGATGGTGGAAGAAAACAAAAAACTATTGCTTCGTTCAGAGCTACATTTGACAGACAACTACATCCCTTTTTAACCATAATTTAGACATGTCAACAAAAGAATATTCAAACCTTTTGGAAAGTTTTGTAAGAGTGTTTTTAAGTCAAAATTTTGAGGACATGCCCAGAAGCAGGATCTCAAAGGATTGAGAAAAAGCTCTGGAGAATGGCAGTTTTAAAGCTTATTTTATACATTAGAATCAAAGAAGAAAACCTAAGGAAGGTGCATGAAGTCCTTTGGCGGTAGATTGAGGAGGCGGGAGAAAGCACAGCGGTGGGTAGAGGATAGTTAATAACTGACACTGATGGCTCTTGGAGATTATATGCAGGGGACAGGATGACAAGGAGGGCTTCTGTGGTCTCGTGCTTTGCTGGTCTTGTGCTCAGTGCCTGTAGTTGTATCTTGGAGGGGTTTAGAAAAGAAGATTACTCTGACATTTCAAAGGTGTGTTATCCTAGATGCACAAGAACTGTGGACAGGGCTCACGTTAGGTACAAACTGGCCTTTGCTAAGGAAGCTGTAGGCCTGGGATGGGACTCCCCTCAAGGCCTGCCCAGTTAGAAATTTCAGATCAGACCCTCCTGTGTGGTTACACTCAGCCATTGAGCTTGTCAGGGCTGCCATGTGGACCCTCTGAGCATGTCAGGTTTATCACATAGCCCCTTTCTTGTTCACAGGAGTTTTAGGTCGTTTTTGACCTTGATACTTAAAAAAATAAAGTAAGGATGTGCCACTGACTTGATTGGTGGAGGTAGGAAAAGTTTAGACAAAGTCTAAATGGGAAATTCTAAGTTCACTTATATTTAAGAGGATTAGGAGTTAAGTGTGAAAATGAGGCCTTCTTACTAAGATGCCAGGTACAATGCTGAAAATGGTTGGCTCTGTACCTGCAGCAAACCTGTGGGTCTCAGATTCCTCGTCTGGAGAATGGGCTGAACAATATCGATTATGTACAATCAGAGGGACAGTGTCAGTGTGTGAGAACATCCATAATCTGTGAAGAACTATGCAAGGGGTTCTTAGCATGAAAAGTAGTTAACACCAGCATTGCTATTTTATAGTTATAAACATGTTGCACTTAACTTATCACTAATTTGAGGAAAGGTCTAAGTTGACATGAAAAAAATAAAAACAAACCTTCCCAGAAAGAGAAATAGAGTCCTATGTGGGATCTCTATTTGATAAATTTATGCTAAACACTTCGTAACAATTTGTTGCTCTTTTCTAGGATTTTTTTTTAATTTGTAAGTTCTCAATTCTGTATACCCATTTTAGACATTTTTACATTTTCTTTGTAGCTTGTTTCACCCGTATTTTCCTAGACAATAAAGAGTTGATCCTCTCTGCTCTCTGCGCAGCCTCAGAGTTGCAACAGAGAGAATTTCTGTTGGTGAAAGGCTCTGTTCTGCAGAAACCCCCTAATCCTCTGTTTACCACAACATGAGACCATTGCCATAGAAATGATAGCTGAGATCCCAGATTCAACATCACCGACTCCACAGCAGGGCCTCGTAAGAGGAGAAGCCAAGCTAACAAGAAGAAACATGATTTGCAAGAACAGAGTAGGCAGTCTTGTTACCTTGAAAGAAAGGGTCATTGTCAATATTAAGATAAAAACGCATGAATGAGCTATGTTGTTGGGTATGCTGCAGCTTATTTTCTGTGTTGTACTGCCTGACTAAAAGTAGCAATTTGAAGTTTTACATCATTTGATAGTTTGCTTTGAAAAGGTCAGCAGTTTCCCTTGACTGCATTTGTTTCTTATTTCAATAAGAAACAAGCCGATGCTAATTAATCTTGTTGCACAACTAGTATTTCTGTGGTCAAAGATTTTCCTTTTCATGACATGTTGTTTTTTGTTTGTGTGTCTATTTTGTTTGTTTTGTCTTGTTTCTATTAATAGAAGAAAGTGAACCTGAGCAAGATAATAAAGGTATTTTTTCTTTCTGCACTGCTTCTTTTTAAATGTATGCTTCTATGCAACCGTTTTATTTCTTCTGACCTTATAAACAACTCTAAGTGCCTCATTTTGTAAGACTACAAATGATGTATGGGGAGTATTAAGTCAGCATTTAACAGAGTGTTACTAGATCGGCTGCTTTATTATATAATATACTTATTGACTATTGTATTAAGAAAAGATTGAGTCAATAAAAATGTCTAAACTCGGGATTCCAAACTCTGAAAATGCAGACAAAGTGAAATGACATAAATTAGCATAACTATAAATCTCACACAGATTGGAATGGAAAGTAACCAACCCTTGGACCAAAAACCTTTTGGGGATGGTGGGGGTGTTACAATTTTTGAAGAAACGTGGACGTACCAAGGTGCCAGCTTAGACTTTTTTTTAATTTTTATTACTTTAAGAGGATAAGCAGCATATAAATCCTTCAAACCAAACCAAATCAAATAATTTTTCATTGTACATGAATATATATAGGAAAATATCTGGAGGAAAATGGTTGAAAATCGGGTTTGTTAGGGAAGATTAAAATCCTCTCACAGAGAAACTCTTCCTTCCAAGAAAGCACATTCCATCCTGATTAAGACTCAAATTTTGTGCTGTTCTAACCTAAACTTTATATTTCTTGGGTGAAATTCACAAACTCTCATATAATGCATTTTGGCTCTAGGAATAAACTGTAGGCTGGTGTTCGAAACAGCCCCTCCTTATCATAGTAACTCACATAAGGTACTTGGGATGTGTCCCTATTTCTAAACATCAGGCTGTTTACAACTAAATTTAGATAAAATCATTTCACCTGCTCCTGTGTCATTATGTTTTTAGTTTAGTTTTGTTTGTTTGTTTTCAATTTTCTCCTTTCAGCCATTTTTTAAATTTAAATCAGGTAACTTTAAAACCTCTTGAAGGGAAACTAGAAAATAAAGAAAGAAAGAAAAAACACAAGAGAAAATGAAATCCACGCAAGCTCATTGTGTCCTCTGAAATAATTGCTGAAACGGGTTTTGTGAGGGACATAGGTATTCCTGTGGTCTTATTCCCTTACCAAGAAAAGAGAGGCAATTCATCTCAAGCCAAACTGCTCATTCATTTCAGGACTTAATTGAGATCCCTAGGAGGTTTCCCATTACTCCACCAGTGCAATCTCAGAGTGAATAACGGCTGTATCTCCTTATTTCAATTTCAGATTAACCCTTGCAGTGATAATCAATAATAAAACTTTTGTATTTGAAAGTGCTTTGAAAAATGGAGACAGAGAGAAAGTGAGAAGAATGCGTTCTAGTTACATTATAAAAGACTTTGGAGTCACTGGCTGCTTAAGCCCAGTTTTGAATATAAGATTCTCAACCTGCAGTTAGCATTGTAAATTTACCCAAGAGAAATTGAATGCCCAAGCTCATGACTAGATACCATGAAAGGAAAGCCAAAGATAAACAGATTGCCCATGTCTGTTTTCCATGTTGCAGATGAACAATATGAAAACAAGTGGGAAAGAGCTCACAGTGAATTGGAGAATGATGGCAACACTATTGAAAGAACATTGGATAATTTTTTTCCTTTAAAAATCCATATCAAAAGACATTTTCCAAATTACTAAGTAACATTATTCCCTTTGCATTAAAGAGCTTATTTATATAGCAAAAAACACTTTTATATTGTCTTAGCTGTGGCCACCACTAAAATGACCAGAGTTTGTTATTGAACTATGAATATGTTTATTATTGCAGCTGTATTATTATCCATGGAGGTTAGTCTGGTATTTATTTTTAATTGCAACTGGCTTTATTGTTCTTAATGTTTGATAAATGTGGTGGAATTCCTTTTACCACCCCTTCACTTTTTATGCTTAGAACCAGCAAAAAATACAGATGGGTATAAAAATATCAGCATTATCGCTGATAAAACTGGATTGAAAAACAAAGCTTTCTATTCCTTCATCCAAAAATTAGTCTAATACAACTTCTATTTCCTCATCCTCTTCAGCCCCTACCCACTCTTCCACCTTTCACTCTGAGTTGTAGGATGCAGAAGCCCTGACCTGGGGAACTTACCTACTGCAGGTCGACCCCATACCGTTCTTTGTCTGCAGTGCAGCTGGGAGAATGCAGGCCCGGAGAGGGCTGAGGGACTCGTGCACAAGTCCTTTTCCCCAATCTCACCAATAACAGGAGTCATTCATTCATTCATTTAACAGATATTTATGAGTGCCTATATATGGAAGATTCTAGATCAGGGGTCCCCAAACTTTTTACACAGGGGGCCAGTTCACTGTCCCTCAGATCGTTGGAGGGCCGGACTATAAAAAAACTATGAACAAATCCCTATGCACACTGCACATATCTTATTTTAAAGTAAAAACCAAAATGGGAACAAATACAATATTTAAAATAAAGAACAAGTAAATTTAAATCAACAAACTGACCAATATTTCAATGGGAACTATGCTCTTCTCACTGACCACCAATGAAAGCAGTACCCTTCCAGAAGTGCAGCGGGGGCCGGATAAGTGGCCTCAGGGGGCCGCATATGGCCCGCGGGCCGTAGTTTGGGGACCCCTGTTCTAGATCATCTATCTAGCTAGCTATCTATCTAATCTATCATCATCTGTCTGCGTATCAATCAGCCTGTATAAATGAACAAAGCCAGCTCCGCCCTTGTGATGCTTCCATTCCAGGGGAAGAGACAGCCACAAAGCAAACAAACAAATCAATAGTTAGGATGATAAATGCCAGCAGTCTCACATTTGTGAAGCCACATACAAAACAAAAACAAGGGTAAAACCAAGGGGTCCAGAAAGCATTATGAAAAGGAGACATCTGAGTTGACACCCAATGGACATTTGCAACCTTCTTTGAGGAAGGGAAACTGGCAGGGAGGGTGGAAGCTATCTCTCAGTTTTAAAAAAAATGAGGCAAATTTCTGTTTTATCTTTTGGAAAGAATGTGGGAGTGCGGGAGTGACCAGCTTCCCTTTAATTCCTGATGGCTTTTTTCTCTTAACTCTCTTAACGATGAAACTCATGTTCTGCCAAGGGTACGTCTGCCCCCTTGGGGGAGGAGAGCAGCAGTCTGTCAGCACAGTCTCACATTCATGAAGCCACACGCAATGCCAATAGTGCTCCTTTATGTTCCCTCCTGTGCCCTGCTGGGCCTCCCAGAAGGTTCAGACATGAGACAGAACAGTATATTAATTAAATGAACTCTAAGGCCACATTGAACTCCAGAATGATAACTGACCCTATTTTATTTACCATCTCACATTATGCTTAGCTGTGCTGTGCAATATGGATCACCAGAGGTGTCGCAATAAAACCTAAATGATAGTCCTAATAATGTAATACCAGCCAGAAGGGGACGAGGGAAAGGAGCTATTAATTCCAACAAAATAAACCCTCCATTTACTGCTGTATTTCCAGAAAGAAGTTAAAGTCCCCAAATGAACTCTTGCCTTTATAAATCTAAATTTTATTCTTCCCTAATTTCTGATCCTTCTCATCTTCAGCCAGAAGGCTCTCATTCAGGTTCAAGGGTACAGTTAGTGTTATCTTCAGCAGCTGCTGTCTACACTTTCATAGCACCTATGGGATTGAACTAATCCCTTCCCAGTTGCTCAAAGATCCTGTTTTCCTCAGATTCTCAGAGAAAATGGGACTCACAAAATGATTATTGCCATAGTCTCACACTCAAAAAACTTAGGACACACAAGGGGAGAGCCCCAACACCTACAAGAGTTATTTCAGCCAAATGATGAATGTGGACTCAAGTATGTTGTGCCATCTAGTTCTCCATTATTGTTGCCAGAGAACATTAGAAAAACAAGATTACCTAGGTTCACCCTTGCTAGGATGCCAGACTGTCTGTCTGGATGCTTGACATCTGTCTTAGATGTCAAGGGTTCACAACCTGTGAACTTGAGCTAAATCGGAAGAAATCTATCGGGTGCTCAGATGGGGCATTGGGTTTTTCACTCTGGAAGAAATGTATACTGCCTCCTGGCTGGCTGTCTTCTTGAGAAATTTAGAATTTCCAATGGGGAGAGCCTCTGTCACCTAACGTTGATTGATATACTTCCTTTGGATCCATTCAGCTTATTTGCAACTTTTTCCTTACCATTTCACCTCTGAGCTTTGTTGTTCTGGTATTTCAGTGGAAGTGCTCCCTCCACCCACCAAGACAGCCTCCATAGTTTGTGAATTAGGCACAAAGGACAATTAGGGGTTAGGGGGCTAGTTCAAAAATCACTACTAGTTTCAAGACATGGACAGCAGACAACTGAACCAAGCATGGGACCTCTAAGCACGGTGCTCTTGGGACTACACAGGTCACTGGCTCTTGGAGTTGACCCTCTGACCACAAAAGCACCTCCACTCTTCATGCTATGAAATTTTTCAGGCTGTAAACGTGTCCTGCTAGAGAAAATGTTCCCTGAGCCCCACATTTGGGTTCAACTTAAGAGTCATTCCCATAGAGTTTTGATCTAAATCTGTTGTGGATATGCCTGAAGCACTTAAGACTGGTAACCTCTGCTCAATGCATGTCCTCAGACACGTTACCTTTCTTCAGGTTTCAGGTTTTCTAGGACTTATGCTATTTCAGTAGCAGGAGAAGTATGTGTCCCACCTACCCATTTTTATTACCTTGGGAAAGCACCTTAAATTAACTGGGACTTAAAGTTTATACAGCCATTTAGTAAGAGCAGGAATCTAGTTATCTCTGAAGCTCTTTCAAGTTTAGCGATCTCGTGATTCGAAATATCCCTCAATTTATTGCACATTCTCTGCCTCATCTCCACACTTTAGCTACAGGTAAAATTTCCTCTCACATCAAAAGACCTTCCTCTTATCTAGTGGGCAAGGATTCAGCCTCAGAAAGGGGTATAAATTACTCATTTTCCTGTCCACACTTTGCCAAAAATTTTTCTTTTCCTTTTGGCCCAGTTTGCTCATTTCATACACTCTCCAAAGATTGACAGATTTTGTCTGTCCCCCCAGGATGATACAGTTGAAGATATAAAACACTAATTAATTATTCATTAACTCAACTGAACATCAATTAGTTGGTCAGGTAGTCTTGTAGGTACTGAATGAAACAGGCAAGGTTTTGGATTGTTGAGAACTCACCGTCTACTGAAGGGAGACAGACAACAGACAAAAATAACCTCAGAAAGTGGTGAGGTTAGTCAAGACAAAAAAAACAGGATGATGGAAAAGTGAATGGGGAGAAGGTTACACTTTATTTTGAGTGTAAGGAGGTCAAGGAAGACCTTTGCGGGAAAATAACACTCAAACAGTGCCTTGGCTGGTGCAAGGACCCTGCCACACGAAGACCTGGGGGGTGCACGCTCCAGCTGGAGGCCAGCAGAGGCAAGCTCCTAAATTAGGAGCAAGCTTGGTGTATCCTGGACTGCTGAGAAATGTATGGTCATAGCATAAATGGCTTAGAAGCCAGGGCATTGCTTTTGGTATGAGCTTTATGACAGAGGGAACACAGGAGGATTTTATACAGGAAAACATGATCTTATTTGCATATTTTAAAGACCAGTCCAGCTTGACCTTTCCATGTAGGAGAGTCACTAAACATTTCTGTTTTCCTAACAGTTTTTGCCAGAATCCTGCGGGCTCCTGAATCCCACAATGTCACCTTCGGATCCTTTGTGACCCTGCGTTGTACAGCAACAGGAATCCCTGTCCCCACCATCAACTGGATTGAAAACGGAAATGCTGTGAGTGCCACTTGTTTGGAGACTTGTCTGGGGAAGACTCACTGGTGAATTTCAGGAGAGACCATGTTTGTAGAATTACCCTGATCTCTGTCATTGGTCCCACTGCACCTCCATTTTTCAAAGGCTTCCAATATTTTCATCCTAGAAGTCACTGCCATAGAAATGGAACACCATGGGTTTACTTCTTTTGTTATATAATGGAGAATAGTAGAAAATCAAATATTTTTTATGCCTTTGTGTAAAAGAGATGTGCTAGTAATTCCTTCCCACACAAGTAAAATAATTTTCACAAAATTCATCATTTAAGAATTAGCTCAATGCTGGAATTCACTTTGATGAAAGTAACCCAAAATTAGAACCCATATCTGTCAACATTTTTTCTTCATTTTCTATACTGGTTATAATAAATAAAATGTATTAAGTGATTACTGTAAGCTGGGACCTTTTCTAAGCACTTGACATAGAAGCATTTATTTATTTATTCTATAAATATGTATTGAGCATCTTCTGGGCATCAGGCACTATTTTAGGCATTGTTGATAGAGGAGCAAACAAAACAGGTAATGGATGTTCCCTGCCCTCAAAAAGCTTACATTCTGGTGGGGAAAGATGAAAAAAAAATATGTGTGTGTGTGTATACATATACATATATATATGAATATATTTTTATGAGGATAATGTCAAATACTATGGACAAAAATAAAGTAGAAAGTGCAGCCTGGTCTCAGGTATATGAGACATGCTTATCAGGTAGAATATTGCAAGGAATAAGGTTATTTCTCAGGAGCAGTCCAAGGTCAGTTCTTTTTTTCTATGGTGCATGGCTTCAGTGTCTTAAACCCACTGATTAACCCTTCACTACTCATCAGGGGATATCTATCGACTCTCTAGGTGGTCCTCTTGGGGACCCTCTTTCATGCCGTAAGGAGACAGAGTGCATGTTCATCCAGTCCTTTGAGTGGGGTGAAGATGGCTCTCAACATAGCTAAGCCACTCAAACCTTGATCATTCTTCTAAGTGATTCTCAGCTATTTTCATTTTTCATGTTTTCAGGCATAGTCTCTGTACAACTTTTTGGTATCTTGGCTGCAGTGTCTATAATTATCATGTTACAGTATATTAACCCTAGTATTTTAAAGTCCAAGTAGTATTCCAAATGAGGAAAAGAGAGAAATGAGAGGGAAAGAAAGAGAAGAACTAGGGCATTACACATCAGAGAAAAAGAAGGGATGGGGAGAGAGAACGGCGTGGAAAATAAACTGTGACAGTGTGCAAAAATGTGGGTGGGTGTGGTGAGCCGGGAGACCCTAAGGCTACCCCATCTAATGATGGCTGCTTTCACCTAGCAACAAACCCTCAAAAGCTTACGATTCATTTATTAATTTGTTTTCACTCTTGTTTCTGCTACAGGGTTTTCTTACTTGTCTAATTCTTGAAAAAAAATCACTTTTCTCATAAAGTGTCAATAACTTTGGTTCATCTTATCTAAATGTCTACCCTCCATCTCTTCAAAATAAAGCAAATAAATTAATGGTATTTTACAAGCTTACGACTTGAGGTATGCTAGAATGAGAATTAGGCGGAAGAGTTAGAAGACCTAAGTTGTAAATGCTCCTCTCCAACTAGTGTGATTTTAGGGGGGGCCCATTTGCCGCTCAGACATTGATTTTTTCCATGTCTGCAATGACAGGGGTGGCTGGAGATGATCTCCAACATGACATCAGAGCAAAAGTTCTCGGATTTTCTTGTTGCAATAACATAACCTGTCGTCCTGTTCTTCTTTAGCTCTCACATTAAATTTCAAGTGTCATTTAAAATTTAAATTTTATTTGACAATGCGTTCTGTGGCTTTTCTATGGAAGCTGTTGTAGATTTCTTAATCTTTCAAGTAGGGTAAAGATATGCCATAAGAAATCTGGGGGTGGAGGGCTTCCTGACAGTATGACTTTACTATTGTAGTTTGTCTTACTCCATGAAACAGCAATAAAGAACAGATACTTACATTTTTAAAAAAAATTCAGTGTTTTCAAAAGGCTCTATTAGTTTAGAACTGGGAAGTGCATGATTATATTCGTTGGAGTTGAGAGGAATAAAAGAGTCAGATGGCTTGAGTTAGTTTTGGTTTTATGGAGACTCCAATTCAATCTTTTAAGATGTGATGCCCAAAAATCAAAAGGCAAAATAGATCCATTGCCTCCGATTCTACAATAGAAATAAAACAAACTAATAATGACTTTCTGCGAGGGAGAAAGCAAAGTGCTTCTGAAGTTCCTCTTGCCAGAGAGAACGTGCTGCTCTCCTAGCCAACTTTTGTTCTTGGTGGTACTCTCCAAGTCCAAGTGGAAATTGAGAGATTTTGACTGTGCTGACGCCAATCACAGGAAAGGGAGACAGTTTCAGGCATTAAATGTGGTGTCGATGGCAAGCCAGAGAGTCCATTATGCAGAACAGGGAGGACCCCACAGCCCTGCCATCCTTTCGGGTGGAGTGAATGGGATGAGTGCAGACTCGGGAGCTATTTGGCACAGAAGAAATGAAACAGAGTGTGAACTGTGGCTCTTTGCTGATACTGTTCACAAAAACTAGGGGCTATTTCAACATGAATATGAAGCAATAAAAAAAGCAGCATTTGATTTTTTTAAATTAAACAAGAACATCAGAAAAGCAAATGACAAGTCAAAGAAAGTTGTTCGATTATGCAAATGAGATGCAAAACCAACTTTTATTTCATTGGTGAAAATGCACTGTACAAAAGGCTAAAAGTACTGGAGTTTCTGCACATTCCCTAACCCCCTAATTTTTGTGAGCAGTGTACAAGCCAGTGAGCTAACTTCACTAACACACTACTAAGGACAAGTACTAGAAAAGACGGGGATGCCCCTGTTCTCCCCTTCTGTGAATACACCAATTGACTAACACCCTGAACAGTTAGAGCCAAAGAACAAGAGAAAGGCAAGCAGTGTGCCCCAACATGATCAAGAGTTATTTTGCTTTCTTCCTATGGATATGTCATTTATTTTTCAGGAAAATCTATAGTTTTAGATGAACTTCAGAGTGAGCGGTAAAATTCCTGTTGTTTTACAACATCAGAAATGGTAGTTTGATGTGAAGGAGCAGAGCTTACTTTTCTAAAAGAAAATATCCTTGTATTCTGATAACTGGATTTATTAAAAGTTACACCTATAACATCTCTATTATTTTGGCATTCAATTAAAAAAATGTAGAAAATGGCATGTAGTCTTGCTTTGTTTAATAAATATAGTTTCTAAAATATTTTAAAAGCTTTTCTTATTTATTAGAAGAATTTTATCAAATGAATAGCCAAATCCTCTGTGTTGAATTGTATTTTTAAGTTTTCTTAAAAGGGAGGCTCACCAATATTTTGCATATCTTTGAAGAGGCAGTATTTTGGGTTCAGAGTACATGAGCTTTGAAATCGTCTTACCCTATCAGCTGTATAAATTAAAATAACTTGTATATCAAATTTTATAGAATATTTTAGCAGCCAGATTGCAAGAGGCCAATATTTATGGCTGTGAGGATCAGAAACAATATGGAAATTTTTCTCAGTCTATTATTCCATTTTCTATGATGCACAGACAGGCATTCCTACAAGGTCCTGAACAGGGACCCACTGGGCCACACCTTAACAGTTCCATGAGGTATGCCCAGCTAACTGGAACTGTCTGCAAGAAATGGCCATTTAGTTCAGAATACCTTCAAAGTTATTTCTATGCTAAGATCAAATCATGATGAAGTTATGAGATTATCCAGCACTGGGAGTAGAACAGGGGTCAGGAATCTTTTTTGGCTGAGAGAGCCATGAACACCACATATTTTAAAATGTAATTCCGGGCCCTGGCCGGTTGGCTCAGTGGTAGAGCGTCAGCCTGGCGTGCAGGAGTCCCGGGTTCGATTTCCGGTCAGGGCACACAGGAGAAGTGCTCATCTGCTTCTCCACCCCTCCCCCTCTCCTTCCTCTCTGTCTCTCTCTTCCCCTCCCGCAGCCAAGGCTCCATTGAAGCAAGGTTGGCCCGGGCACTGAGGATGGCTCTGTGGCTTCTGCCTCAGGCACTAGAATGGCTCTGGTTGCAACAGAGCAAGGGCCCAGATGGGCGGAGCATCGCCCACTGGTGGGCATGCCAAGTGGATCCCCGTCAGGTGCATGCGGGAGTCTGTCTGACTGCCTCCCCATTTCCAACTTAAGAAAAAGTACAAAAAAAAAAAAAGAAAGAAAGAAAAAATGTAATTCCGTGAGAGCCATACGACTCGTGTATTTTATGCATTATCCAATAAAAATTAATTTGGTGTTGTCTTGGAGGACAGCTGTGATTGGCAACCATGAACATGAGCGGTAGGAAATGAATCAATTGTAATACATGAGAATGTTTTATATTTTTAACGTTATTTTTTTTTTTTATTAAAGATTTGTCTGCGAGCCAGATGCAGCCATCAAAAGAGCCACATCTGGCTTGCGAGACATAGGTTCCTGACCTCTGGGGTAGAGTCTCTCAAAACATCATTATTAATATATTAATGATGTATTCAAAATATCTCACAGGTCTATATCACTTTGCCACCTTCAAAAAGGTTTCACAGACATTGTTCTCAGGTGTGAACTCTTGTGCCTATTTAATAGAGCTTCTTGTTTGCCTTCTTTTGTGACACTCTCTCAGAGCCTGTCTATCCAGCTCCCTCCAAGCCAGCGCGCTGGGTGACCTGGGGAGAGAACAGTGTATTTACTATAAACACCAGATATAGTCACCTCAGGGAAGGGCTTGGTTTTGCCCAGGCATACCTTGGTGACAAGTCACAGCGATAATCTGAATGCATCCTTTTGATCTTGTAAACCTGCAGGGCAAAAAGACCGAAATGGAGGGCAAAGGGTTGTTTTTATTTTTAGGTCATCAAAAAATACTGACTGGTTGGTCAGGATGATCCATGAAGAAAGAAAAACAAATTCCAACTATGACTAACAAGGCCTGCTGTGCATGAGTCACAAAGTGGATGGAGCCAGGCCTCTGGAAGCAGGGGGAATAGCGTTCAGGGGCCACATTGTAATCAGGCCACGAGCCACATAACCCGTTGGTTTATTCACTGAAATACTTCAATACCTGGATCAAGTCCAGGAGAAGGGAGGTCAGGCACTTTAAGGATCACTCATTTTCCCTAGCAATAATGTTTTCAGTGACCTTGAGGAGGTGAATGACTTGCTTAGGTGTGAACATGAAAATAGTTGCAGTTTAGTCGGCACTGGGGTATTACTTGTTTCTGAGTTGCTTCCTGTTGGGCAGATGAAATATATTATGCTCACTTTGTTAAAGATGGTGCTGCCCATGTGGAAGCCCATCACCCAGGTGATGGTACTGGTTGCCCTTCTTGGTTGGGATGGACGTGATTATATTAATGTGTGTTGAGGGTGGGCTGTGGGCAGGCAGGATCCTTGTAGCCTGGAGTTTGGTTTTGGGACTAAGCCTTTCCCACCCTTTTTGATGTGGGGTGGTGCACTCTCATGAGGAATCCCATTATGCCTCAGATAAGTGACTTTGTATCAGAGACTTCCTTGTTTGTATATTGGATTAAAGGTTTTGATTTCTACACTATAAAGTAGGACAGACTGGGAGCTTGCTCTCTTGGTTCCTGAGATTAGCATTAGAGGAGAGAGCAGAGAAAGGAGAGCAGAGAAAGGCCACATGGAGGAGAAGAGAGAAGCAGCCAAGATGGTGGAGTGCTGAGGGAGAAGCCAGTTTGTGCAGAGTTTGTGCAGAGAGAAGGAGATGAAGAACAGAGGTGAATAAGGCTAGTGAGCTAGAAACCTTTGATTCTAGGAAACTTGGATAAGTCAGTAGCTTTGTGAGCACTGAATGGGTAAGTTTTGGAGCCTGGTGTGTGTTTCTACTTGCCTGCCGAGTGCAAGCTAGGATTAAAGGTAATGGCCCACCAGTTCTTGGCTCCATTGTTTCATTATTGTCTGTCTGAATCTAATGCGAACTTGCACTGGCCAGGCGGCTGTGATGGTGGCCGTGGATACTGGCTTTACACTTCCAAAGCATATACTTCCTGAAAGAGGGGACTATGCAGAGAAGGTAACTGTTCTACAGATTTCTCTCCTACAAACTGGAAAGGAATTATACTCACAGACCAAACATCCTGATGGCATACAGCATGTTGCTTAAGCATAGAGGTCTTTAGTTTTTTTGTTTTTGTTTTTTTCCTCACTGTTGCTTTGGGTTAAAATTCAAGGAGACGCCTGACTAGGCGGTGGCGCAGTGGATAGAGCGTCAGACTGGGATGCGGAAGGACCCAGGTTCTAGAGTCCGAGGTTGCCAGCTTGAGCGCGGGCTCATCTGGTTTGAGCAAAAAGCTCACCAGCTCAGACCTAAGGTCTCTGGCTCAAGCAAGGGGTTACTCGGTCTGCTGAAGGCCCGCGGTCAAGGCACATATGAGAAAGCAATCAATGAACAACTAAGGTGTCGCAATGCGCAATGAAAAACTGATGATTGATGCTTCTCATCTCTCTGTTCCTGTCTGTCTGTCCCTGTCTATCCCTCTCTCTGGCTCTGTAAAAAAAAAAAAAAAAAAAAAAAAAAATTTCAAGGAGAGGCCAAAATTGTATCTCTAATTGGTCAGTCCTTTTGATCTAACTTGGATAGTCAAATTCACTAGAAGTTGCTCTTCTGATAAACACAATAATGAATTTGATTTGAATTCCCAACGGAATATATGTCTCTTAAAGATATTTTTCTCTCTGCTTTGTCAATTTCTCATTAAGTTCCGGCTGCTTATCTGAGAAAAATGCCACCACATTTAATCTGACCTGGGAAGTTTCCCCCGGTAAGGTAAATTGATGGCCTGACCAGGCAGTGGCTCAGTGAGTAGATCGTTGGCCTGGGACGCTAAGGACTGTGGTTTGAAACCCGGAGGTTGCTGGCATGAGCCCAGGGTTGCTGGCTTGAGCATGGGATCATAAATGTGACTCCATGGTCATTGGCTTGAGCCCAAAGATCGCTAGCTTGAAGCCCAAGGTCACTGGTTTGAGACAAAGGTGGCTGACTTGAGCAAGGCGTCACTCACTCTGCTGTAATCCCCCAGTCAAGGCATATATGAGAAGTAATCAATGAACAACCAAGGTGCTACAACTATGAACTGATGCTTCTCATCTCTCTCCCTTCCTATTTGTCTGTTACTGTCTATCCTTCTCTCTCTTGTAAATTGATGTTCACAAAAATAATTTTTGTCATAAAGATGGACACTAATATTGCAGGCAGGGAATAGAAAAGGAGCAGCAGTTAATAGGGCAAACTGCCTGATGGCTACAAAGTGCTTAGTCCCAAGGCCGGGCAGCCACGCGGCTACAGAGGAAGAACGCTGGTCTCTCCCAGGGCTTCCCTCCCCCTTGCTAGTCTTCCTGTGAAAATCTTCCTCAGACAAAACAGAAATATACTGGCTCCAAATTTCTCATTCCCTTCTACTGGACGGACAGGTCTCTGTCCAGGTTCATGGGACGCCCGCCTCGGGAATAATGTCAAGGCAAACCAAAGTCTGATTCCTTAGTTGTCATTCCATTCAAATCTCCCCCAAACTGGCATTCCCTGCCTCCTATAAGCAGTGGTAATTAAAGAATAATTATTAAAAAGATAGTGTAATACTGAAGAAAAGAGTAAATCACCATTAAAAAAACAAAAAACTCCACCGCTTTAGCAATAATATTTAAGTTAGACAATTGTTTCGTTCATGGTTGGTTGATTTGGTGAGATTATTGTTACTGTTCTTGTATTCTAATGACTCTTCAATTGCTCTTACTTGTAGGACTGGGGAAGGCACTGTAAAAGTGATTAAAAGCACAGGTTTTGGGTCAAACAAATTAGAGTACAAGTTCTAACTCTGCAACCGTACTAGAATACGCTGGGCAGCTGTCTTTCCCACAGAGCTGGAATGATGATGACTAACAAGCAAGCACAACATATACTAACCTGTCAATTATGTGCCGATATTGCAGTGGTCTCCTGCCTCTTCCAGGACATGTGATTTTCTGACTTAAGCAGTAAGGAGTGATGTATGTCATGCCTCAAAAACAGAATTGGCTTCACAGCCATTCCTTTAGTAACCATCCAACTACCTGATGTGTATTTGTGGGGAAGTGAACAGAGTTATGAAAAAAAATCCAAAAGTATACAACCTCTTATTCTTTTTTTTTTGTATTTTTTTTTTCTGAAGCTGGAAACGGGGAGAGACAGTCAGACAGACTCCCGCATGAGCCTGACCGGGATCCACCCAGCACGCCCGCCAGGGGGCGATGCTCTGCCCACCAGGGGGCGATGCTCTGTCGCAACCAGAGCCACTCTAGCGCCTGGGGCAGAGGCCAAGGTGCCATCCCCAGCGCCCGGGCCATCTTTGCTCCAATGGAGCCTCGCTGTGGGAGGGGAAGAGAGAGACAGAGAGGAAGGAGAGCGGGAGGGGTGGAGAAGCAGATGGGCGCTTCTCCTATGTGCCCTGGCCGGGAATCGAACCCGGGACTTCCGCACACCAGGCCGATGCTCTACCACTGAGCAAACCGGCCAGGGCCTCTACAACCTCTTATTTTTAACTATCTCTATCTTTAAAAGATAGAGAATACATCTTGAGAGATCCACACAGTGTATCTTTCCTATGTGCATTGGTTATCTATTACTGTATCATAGTCATCCCAAAGTTTAGGGGCTTAAAACAATAACCATTTATTAATGGTCATGGGTCTGTTGGTCCACTGCAAAAGTATGTTGATTTAGACCAGGACTGCTTGATCTTGGCTAATCTAGCGCCTGTGATTGGCAGGTAGGTTAACTGGGTGCTGGTTGGTCGAGAATGGCATTATCATATATCACAGAGATCCCCAAACTTTTTACACAGGGGCCAGTTCACTGTCCCTCAGACCGTTGGAGGGCCTGACTATAAAAAAAAACTATGAACAAATCCCTATGCACACTGCACATATCTTATTTTAAAGTAAAAAACAAAAAAACAAAAACAAAACAGGAACAAATACAATATTTAAAATAAAGAACAAGTAAATTTAAATCAACAAACTGACCAGAATTTCAATGGGAACTATGCTCCTTTCACTGTCCACCAATGAAAGAGGTGCCCCTTCCGGAAGAGCGGCGGGGGCCGGATAAATGGCCTCAGGGGGCCGCATGCGGCCCGGGGCCGTAGTTTGGGGACTGCTGATGTATCAGGTGGTTATTGTTGGCTCCAAGCTGGAACAGTGGGAATAACTGAGCCATGTGCACCTCATCCTCTAGCAAGCCAGCTCTGTCTAGTTCACAGAAGATCACAGGTTCCAAGAGCCACAAGATAGCAAGTCACATGTGTAGTAATGTTACAAATCTCTGTGTCTTTCAAAATCATATTACAAGGCCAAAGCAGGGAGAAAGATACTACCTCGGGAGGAAAGAGCTACAAAGTCACATTGCAAGGTCATGGGCACAGAGGCAGAAAAGTTTTTGGCTGATTTTGCAATCTACCACATGCCTTTTGATCACAATGCTAATCCTTTTTCTTTCAAGTGTATGGATGCAACATATTAGGAGATCCTTGACCTAATTTTATTTTTTCTTCCCTTTTCCACCAGGTTTCCTCTGGGTCCATTCAAGAAAGTGTGAAAGATCGAGTGATTGACTCAAGACTACAGCTGTTTATCACCAAACCAGGACTCTACACGTGCATAGCAACTAATAAGCACGGAGAGAAATTCAGCACTGCGAAGGCTGCAGCCACTGTCAGTATAGCAGGTAGGAGGGATCTGCCCAATTGCATTGCTCCAGGAGAGGGGAAGAGTTGGCCCTAGTCCACAAATAGCTCAGAGTGGGGAAAATCTTCCTTGTTTTATATCTTACTCCAGTCCCCTTTGGCCTATTGCTTTATCCATGCGGACACTCCAGAGGTTGACCTAATACTTGTTGATTTTGCTGATTTATTGCCTCAAAAACCAAATCCTCAAATACCTACCCAAGTGATGGGTAACAGCTTCCAGAGGCTCACTTCTCCCTCCTTCCCTCCCTCCCCCACTCCTCTTTTCCTCCCTCCCTCCCTCCCTCCCTCCCTCCCTCCCTTCCTTCCTTCTTTTTCTTTTCCTCCATTTCTCCTTCTTTTCTTTTTCCCTTTTTGCCTTCTTTTCTCCTTTTCTTTTTTTCCTTTCACTCTTTTTCTTTCATTTTCCATCTTTTCTCTTTTTCCTTCTCTCTTTCTTCCTTTCCTATTTTTTCTTTCCCCCTTCCCTTCCCTTCCCATCCCTTTCTTTGTCTGGGTTAATCAAATTTCCCAAGGCTCTCAAAGAGTAAGTCTGCAGGTATTTAACATGGTTGTGCTAATCATTTCATGGCTATTTCTTGAGGGCAGTTTCACTTAGGAGCATGTAATCTATCTTGTGGTCTTTCCCTTTCCTGTTTCATGCAATTGATAGCAGACTTACAGGTGTTTCAAGGAAAAGAGCTGACACATCGAGTTCTGGGATATTTGTGTTGGATTTTAAAGGTTTATTTTTAAAATGTAAATATCCCAAAGGCTTCTGAGAACATTTGTGGAATTCCTAGAAATGAAAATAATCCCTGTATCAGGAAACGCCCAGCATGTTATATTCATAGCCTGTCTACCACTCAAGGGTCAGCAGAGACGCTTGTTCCTGAGTGTAAATCAAGCCCGGGTAAAACCTGTGCCCAGTGCCAGCTTTCCAGAGCCTGACATTTCTTACCGCAGTGCCACTTCTTTGATCTGCCCTGATGGGGAAATATTCAGTAATGGTTGGGGTTTTTAATATGAGGTGAATAGAGACCACAGAAAAATATATAGGGAGCTTTGGGCAAGGCTGGACCTCTCAGGCCTGCCCGTGAAGGGAAGAGAAGATTCCAAAATGAGGACTCTTTTCTGCTGCCTTCTCCAAGGATATTATCTGCCTGTATTGTCTTGAGACTTCACATCAGTTATTCTAAAATTTCCACTGATGGGAAATCATTTCTCCCAGAGAAAATGGGTGAGAATGACAAAAGTAAATTCAACTCAATTTAACAACTGGTAAAATGATTATTAGTTACATAACACTTCGTTGTTTATGAAGTACTCTCTCTTTTTCTATTATTCATTTTAAAGATATAGAGAGATGAACAGAGAGAGAGAGAGATACATTGATCTGTTGTTCCACTTATTTATGCATTCATTGGTTGCTTCTTGCATGTGCCCTGACCAGGAATTAAAACTGCAACCTGAGTGTATCAGGATGAGGTTCTAACCAACTGAGCTACCCAACCAGGGCCAATATAAAGTACTCTTACATACATTTATTACATACACTGGATTCAGGCCATTGTGTTAGGCACAGGATGCAAACTTAATTTACAAATTGGATAGTTAACAACAAAATCCCTGCCTTTTGGGGTCTTTGAATCTAGAAAAGAAGTCAATCAGCCATATGTATTATGGCACAGACTATGTTCTATGTCAGAAGTATAAGCAAAGTACAACAGCAGAAAAAGAAAGGCTGTAGTTAAAGGAATGGAGCAGGAGACACAAGCATGAGATGAAAAAGTGGAAGTGTATTCAGAAAGCAGCATGATGGGATCTGGGAGTGATGGGGAGAGTGGAAGAAAAGTTTGAAATATGGGTTCTGGCCAGGTTATGCAGAGCCTAAGTAGATGGAATGTATTCTTCAATCAATGGTATGTTGCTTAATTATATTAGAGAAGACAAGTGTAATGGTTAGATATATCCATTATCAAATTAATAGACATTGGGTATCAAAAGTTTGAGAGGCATGGCAAGAAGTTAGAAGGCCATTATAGGAGTCTAGAAAAGTCATAAAGATCTGAACAACAACAGCATCAATTGGTACAGAAAGAAGAGAAGAGATGCTTGGGACCTATCAGGATAGAAATGATAAAATTTGGAAGTGTTTGACTGTGGCAATATAGTAGAAGGATGAGTTGAGGTATGGCTAAGATTTTGAGGAAGGAGTCCAGGTCAAACAACAATTAAAAAAAAACCCATATGAACACAAAAAGGTTCAGGAGATAAAATAATTAAAATTTTAATGCCTTTTAATTATTTGATATTATTCTAGCCTCATTAACTTATGTTTTAGTTGATATTTGATCAAGACCCAATGTTAAAAATATATATTTATATCTGTGGGTGTGTGCGTGGGTGTGTGTGTGTGTGTGTGTGTGTGTGCGTGTGTGTGTAGAGAAAGCAAGAGAAGTTGAGAGAGAGAGAAAGAAAACAAACTGATCTAATCTAGTTTAATTTACACCTCCTCTGGGCAGAAGAGAAGAAATACTATTGTTAATCTTAAAAGAGTCTCATTTCAGGTAATTATTAAGTCATTCAAAGATCAATTCCCTGCCAGGGCTCTTCCTGCCTTCCTCCTTTCATCCCTCCCCTGGTTGGCAGGGAAGAAGGGGACTTGACTTCATGCAGTGTATCCTCTGGACACCCCCGTCTCTAGTGAGGTCTGCAGCTGGAGCACTTATGATCTCATTCCTGGTTAGAATCCAGAGGACCTCCCTGGCTGGCTTGGCACCTTTGAGGTTTCTCCTGTAGCAGCCCAGCCCTCTTCTCAGTCAAATCTATCATCAAGCCATTCTCTAGCGGCCCTGTAGCTAGCTCACCCTGTCTTTTCCTACTAGGGAAGGCATGCTGGATTCCAACTCAGCCCTTCTCACCCCTCATGGGTCCTGAAGCAACTTCTGAATCACTTTCAAGTAACACAAAATCCAAGAGCAATTCAGACCTACTAGCTCAGTCCTGCTGTCTACCCAACCATGTCATGCTACCCTTTTCACACTAATGTGGCCATCCCAGGTCAGGTTAAGGGACCTTTAAGATTTTCTGCTTGTAGAGTCCCAAATAAAAAGTATAGGAAAAAGCTTTTGGCTTTTTCCTTAATTTATCAATTTACCTTTCTTCTAATATTTTGGTCCAGAGAATCTATAAAATGTGTACCTGAATTCTTAATCTCCCTACTTCCCTCCTTTTCATAACATAAAAAGCTAGGAGCACTGGTCACAGACTTCCCCTTTGTGTAGTAACCTTCATGGTCCACCCATTGTAAGTACAAAAAAGACAGCGGTATGACCAGTAAGGAGGAGAACCTAATAAAGTGGGTATATTTGCCCTGCAAAGGCAGATTCAGCACACGGACATGATTTCCTGATGCTGAAAAGACTTCAGAGCATGACTGTCACCAACTTATCTACAGTAACCTTGCCTCTTCATTCTTGTCCTAGCCCAAATGAGGACCTGATTCAACTCCATTAATAAATGAAATATACTAACAGAGGAAGCTGTAATCTAATCCCAAATGATGATATTTTCAGATGGTAGAAAGAGCCTGAAGGTATGGGCAGGCAGCATAGATAGGCAATGTCCCCGGGTGCAGGGCAGAGTGGCCAATGTTGAGAACAGACCAGAATAAGGATGGGGGCAGTTGGCAACAGCAGCTCCGGAAATATATCAATAAAATATATGTAAGGAAAGAGATGGTGGGAGCAATTAATGGCTAGACACAGTAGCAGAGACGGCTTGAAATCTGCTGCAGCAACAAAGTTGAATGTAGATGAGGAACAAAGACCTCATTAGGAGCAATGGAACCAGCAGTGACTTGAATTTAAGGTAATAAGCCTGAAAATGCATGTTGAACAAGTGTGAGGTACTGTACTTGAACCAAAAATCTAAATCCCCCTGCACACGAGGAGGGGGGAGTTATTGAGAGGAACAAAGAGGAAAAGCATCAAACTGGAGTACTGAGGTCACCAGTTCGAAACTACAGGCTTGCCCTGTCAAGGCACATAGAAGAAGCAACTGTGAGTTGATGCTTCCCACTCCTCCCTTGCCACATACACACACCTTTCTATCTCTCTCTTTCTCTCTCAAAAAAAAAAGAAAGAAAGAAAGAAAGAAAAAGATGAGCAAAGAGGAACTCCCTCAAGTTGCTAACTTATAAAAAGACACAAGACCCTTAGTTCAGCCTCTGATCCATTTTCCATGTTGGGTCTCACTTACTTTGAGGAGAATTGAAGCTTTCCTAATTTTCCTAAAATTTCCCCAGGAAGATCCAATGAGGGTGTCTCAATGATATGATGGAATAAGACCTCTGAACACCAAGAGACACCTGCCATTTTCTCTTCATCATGGTGACTTGTTCTTTTCAATTAAACCTGTTAGATGTCTCAGAAAGGTCTCTCTACCATCAGTGAGGACACCACCTTTCAACTCGAGGGTGCTCCCTGTTCCAGAGAAGTGAGGCCACTCGGGTGAAAAAGGAATTTGCTGAGTCATTCTAATTCAGAATTATCTCAAGGAAGCATGGTCTCATTCATGCTCTCCAGATCTTCCAGAGCTTGAATGTAGCATCTGCTTTCTCTGTGCTGCTTTTGGCCCCTCCCTCCTTTGGCCTCTGATGGGGCCAGAGGTCTAGAGCTTTGAGTCAGGTGTGGGGCCTCCCCTTGACATTCTGGCAAGGCTTCCTTACCCCAAACTCTTCTTTCTCTCATTTCAGTCAACTCCATCCTTCCCTAGAGTTCTGTAGTCAACAGCCCCCTTTGTCACATTCTTTGTGTTTCACTTTGAAGCTTTTACTCTGTTTATTTACTCATCCCAGCAGGGAAAACTGGAAATGGAAAAAATCTGGTCTAGCGCTTAGGATGAAGTCTAATGATACCTCTAGTGTTTAAGGACAAGAAAGAAAAAATAAAGATCAGCCTTCATTTTCCCAAAACTCTTCCATGTGTTTGCCCAAATCCTTATGCATTATTTGAGAAATGTGATATACTTCTTTCTGACTCATTTACATTTGCTGTTAGTCATCAAAAGGAGTCAGAAAAACTTTTGGAACTTCTCCCTATGAACCAGGAAGTTGCATTTCCCCTCCAGTCACAAACCCAAAAGGTTCAAATTGCAATTTAAACTCACCAGGACACAGGATATTTGGCAAGATGCCTTCTCTTTGTCATTAGAATCCTCAGCCCTGTAGCAGAGACCAGCAAGACTCTAGAGACAGCCCATGATCCCTCCAACAAGCATAGTTCTGGAAGAGCCAGAGGCCATCAAAATAGACACAGGCATCTCACCAAACATTTAAAGAAGAATTAACACCAATCCTTCTCAAACTCTTCCAAAAATCTGAACAGGAGGGAACACTCTCAAAATCATTTGACTAGGCCAGCATTATTCAGATACCAAGGTCAGATAAGGACACTACAGGAAAAGAAAACTTCAGACCGCTATCCCTGATAAACATGGATGAAAAAACTCTGAACAAAATATTAGTAAACTGAATTCAATAGCATGTTAAAAGGAGCATACACCATGGTCAAGTGAGATTTACCCCAGGGATGCAAGAATGGCCCAACATATGCAAATCAATAAATATGATATACCACATTAATAGAATGCAAGATAAAAATTATATGATCTTCTCAATAAATGCAGAAAATGCATTTAACAAAATACAATATCCTTTTATGATAAAAAATGTTCAACAAATTGGGTATAGAAGTAACATACTTCAATGCAATATGAGCCATATATGACAAACTCACAACCAACAGCATAATAAATCAGGAAAGGTTGAAAGCTTTTTCTCTAAGATCAGGAACAAAACATTAGTACCCACTCTCATCACTCCTCTTCAGCATAGTATTGGAAGTCCTAGCCAGAGTGATAAGGCAATAAAAAAAGGCATCGAAACAGAAAAGGAAGAAGTAAAATTGTCTTTGTTTGCAAATGATATGATTTAATGTATAGACAATCCTAAAGACCACCAACAAATATTAGAATAAATAATTCAAAAAATTGCAACATACAAAATCAACATACATAAATCAGTTATGTTTCTATACATTAAGAACAAAAAATTTTGCCCTGGCCGGTTGGCTCAGCGGTAGAGCGTCGGCCTAGCGTGCGGAGGACCCGGGTTCGATTCCCCGCCAGGGCACACAGGAGAAGCGCCCATTTGCTTCTCCACCCCTCCCCCTCTCCTTCCTCTCTGTCTCTCTCTTCCCCTCCCGCAGCCAAGGCTCCATTGGAGCAAGGATGGCCCGGGCGCTGGGGATGGCTCTGTGGCCTCTGCCCCAGGCGCTAGAGTGGCTCTGGTCGCAACATGGCGACGCCCAGGATGGGCAGAGCATCGCCCCCTGGTGGGCAGAGCATCGCCCCTGGTGGGCGTGCTGGGTGGATCCCGGTCGGGCGCATGCGGGAGTCTGTCTGACTGTCTCTCCCTGTTTCCAGCTTCAGAAAAATGAAAAAAAAAAAAAAAATTTAAAAAGAATAAAGAACATCACATTTACATCAAAAACATTAAAATACTTAGGGGTAAATTTAACCAAGGACATGAAAGATCTATACTTAAAAAATTCTAAGATTTTGGTTAAATAAATTGAAGACACAAATAAATGGAAAGATATTCTGTGTTCATGGGTCAGAAGAATTAACATTGTAAAAATGTTCATACTATTTAAAGCAATTTACAGATTCAAGGCAATCTGGCATTTTTCACAGAAATTGAACAAACAATCCTAAAATTTGTATGGAACCACAAAAGATCCTGAACAGTCAAAGCAATCCTGAGAAGGAATAACAATTATGAAGACATCATATTTTCTGATTTCAAATTATACGATAAAATGATAGTATAGTAATCAAGACAGTACAGAACTGTCATTAAAAACAGACAGGTAGACCAAATGAAACTGAATCAAGAGCCCAAAAGCAAACACATGCATATGGTCAATTAATTTATGAAAAGGTGCCAAGAATATGCAATGGGTGGAGAACAGCCTCTTCAATAAATGGTGTTGGGACAACTGAATAACAACATGCAGAAGAATGAAACTAAACCCCTATTTTATACCATTCACAAAAATTAACTTGGAATGGATTTAAGATTTACACATAAGACCTGAAAACATGAAACTCCTAAAAGATAACATAAGTGGCAACTTTGTTGACATCATTTTCATCACTGATTTTAATAGGACATGGAAAGCAAAATAAACAAGTGGGACTATTTCAAAGTAAAAAGTTTTTGCATAGCAAAGAAATCATCAACAAAATGAAAAGGCAACCTAGGGAATGGGAGAAAATACTTGCAAATCATGTATCTGGTAAGGACTTAATATTCAAAATATATATTTTTAAAAAGTTATACAACTCAAAAAAGCAAAAACACAAACAATATGATTTAAAAATGGGCAGAGAATCTGAATAGACTTTTATTTCACATGTGAAAAGGCACTCCACATCAGTAATCATCAGGGAAATGCAAATTAAAACCACAATGCAATATCATCTCATACTCGTTAGAGTGACTGTCATTTAAAAAAGAGTTAACAAGTGTTGGCAAGGATGTGGGAAAAGGGGATTTCTTGAGCACTGTTGGTGAAAATGCAAATATGTTTACCCACTATGGAAAAGAAATTAAAAGTAAATTATTCTTCAAGAAATTAAATATAAACTACCATATCATCCAGCAATCCCACTTCTGGATTTATAGCTAAAGGAAAATAAAATAGGATATTGAAGAGATATTTACAATCTCATGTTTATTGCAGCATTGTTCATAATAGCCAAGATATGAAAACAACCTAAGTGTCTGTCAGTGAACAAATGGATAAAGTAGATGTGGCATATACACACGATGAAATATCATCCAGCCATAAGAAAGAATAAAATCTTGACATTTGCAACAACACATGGATAAAACATGAGGGCAGTATGCAAAGTGAAATAAGTCAGATAGAGAAAGACAAATACTGTATGGTCTTATATGTGGAATCTAAGAAAGCTTAACCCACAGAAACATAGAGTACAGTAGTGGTGACCAGGGGCTGTGGAGTGGAGGTAATAGAAAGTTGTTGATCAAAGGGTACAAAACTCCAGTTATAAAATGAATTGAGTTTTGGGAATCTAATGTACAGCATGGTGATTATAGTTAACAATACTGTATTACATACTTGAAAGTAGCTAAAAGAGTAGATCTTAGATGTTCTCACCAAAAAAAGAGAAGTGGCCCTGGCCAGTTGGCTCAGTGGTAGAGTGTCAACCCAGCGTGTGGAAGTCTCAGGTTTGATTCCCGGTCAGCGCACACAGGAGAAGCAACCATGTGCTTCTCTACCCCTCCCCCTTTCCCTTTTCTCTCTCTCTCTCTTCTCCTCCTGCAGCCATGGCTCTATTGGTTCAAGTGTATCAGCCCTGGAGGTTGAGCATGGCTCCATGGAGCCTACACCTTAGGAGCTAAAAATAGCTCTGTTGGGAGCAGGACCCCCAATGGCAGAGCATTGGCCCCAGGCGGGGGGCACTGTGTGGGTCACAGTGTGCATGCAGGAGTCTACCTCTCCCCCTCTCACTTAATTAAAAAATAAAAAAGGGAGAAGTGGTAATTATGTTATATGATGGAGGTGTTAGCTATCTATGGTTGTATTCATTTTGCAATATTTAAATGTATCAAATCACCACACTGTATATCTTTAACTTATAAAATGTTATGTCAGTTACATCTCAATAAAGCTAGGTGGAAAATAGACACAGGGATTCAGGAGAGGAAAATACATATTTGTATTTACTATTCACAATGGTATTAATAGATCCTTCATGGGAGAGTTATGTCCAAAGTTCTGCTTATGATTATGAAGTCTCAGGGAACAGGAATGAGTCTGTGGTCACACTTCTTCTCTAATATGAGTTATTCCCCATTCTACCAACACTCCCACCTTCTGCAATGCCTCTTCTTTATACTGACCCCAGGGTCTGGAGCTTCTTGTTACTAAATTTAAAACTTGAATGAATATATGTAACATGACCAAAAATGGGCAGTAGGGAGAAATACAATGTGGTAGTATTGGAGTTCTCCATCCTCAAATAGCCCATCTTATCAAATAGTTTCCCCTTTTCCTCCAGGGATGTGTTCTAAGACCCCCAGTGGATGCCTAAAACCTCAGATAGTACTGAACCCTATATATACTATGTTTTTTCCCTATACATACCTACCTAAGCTAAAGTCTAATTTATAAGTTAGCCACAGTAGATTAGCAATAATAACTAATAATAAAATAGAATAAGTATAACCATATGCTGTAATAAAAATTGTATGAATGTAATTACTTGCTTTCAAAATATCTTACTGTACTGTACTCACTCTTCTTGAGATGATAGGATGTGAGATTCCTCAGCTTTTCACTGAAAGGAAGCACTTTTCAGCCTCTCTTTGGCATATCCGAATTGTCAGCATCACTATTCTTGCGCTTTGGGGCCATTATTAAGTAAAATATGGGTGACTTGAACACAAGCACTGCGACATCGCAACCCTGGATCTGACAAGCAAGGTGGCTACTCCATGACTAACAGGCAGGGGGCGTCTACAGCGTGGAGACGCTGAAGAAAGGGATGATTCACATCCTGGCAAAATGGAGCAGAATGTCGCGAGATTTTAGACCCGCACACAATGAAAAACTCATGAACTGTTTATATCTGCAATTTCCCACTTAATGTTTTCAGACTGTGGTTGACCGCAGGTGACTAAAAGTGCAGAAAGCAAAACTGTGGATAAAGGAGGACTACTGTAGTTTTATTTTCTATATTTTGAAAGAGTTGATATTTCACACAGGACAGAAAATAAACAGAACTTTGAATTACATTTCATAATCAATATAGTTGATTGAATGCACTCCCATGTGACACGCTCTCTCACGTCTGAGAATCTGAGAGTCATACTCCCAAGGTGTCCCTAATCTTCTCAACTGTGAGACAAGTGATAATGTATCAGGGACACAGCTCTCAGCCATGATCGTTAGAGAGTTCTTATCAACTAAACAGTCAATCAACATTCCCGAGCATTTCACAATGGCTTTATAAGTTTTCTTTTTTTCTTTTTCAATTACACTTGACATTCAATATTATTTTGTATTAGTTTCAGGTGTACAGCAGAATGGTTAGGCCATCATATACTCTACAAAATGTTCCCCTGATATTCCCAGTACCCACCTGGCTGGCTATCTGGTTTCATATTGATTAAAGGTGTTTTGTTTTTGTTTTTAATAAAAGGGAAAGAATACATGAGTAACAGCCAGTAGCCACACTAAATTGCTACCAGCTGTTCCTGCAGTCAGGCACGAGAGCTAAGCATTCTTTTTATAATCAGGCAGCCTTTGTTTATTAGAATCGCTGCATGTTGTTCATGAGAGCCAAACTTTTACTGAGTTTTCCAGATAATTTAAAAAGTACTACAAATATTGATGACTGTTGAAAATTTTTGGAATGTTAAAATATCTTGGTTTGAGATAAAGGCACTTGTTTATGATTGCAAGGTTCTTGGATGGCTTCCCTGACCCCTTCCCTCCTCCCAAAGAAAATGTGCTTAGAGACATTTCTAGAAATTTCTACATGGACGCCCAGTATCTGAGGGCATCCTCTCACTCTCTTAATATTCTTGAGATAATCAAGCACCCTTAAATGAATTTCATTTTTCTTTCCTCAATTTTCTTTGAAATAGAAGCATATCTAAGTTTATTCTATCCTCCCAAGTACTATGCCTGGATTCTCTTTGGCATTGGCGTATATCTGTGGTATCGAATCCTCCTCTTCCCCTCATAAATGAAGGCCTCTTTCACATATCTAGCCTGGGCTTCCTCGGGTTTCAACAGGTTTCCCTGCTCAGCTGCTCTTAGAATCTGCCTTTAACTTCTCTAACCCACATATTATTTTCTCTGGCAGAATTGCCTGATGTCTCCTTCCATCTGTCCTATCTGTACAGGGGTGGAATTGTCATGAGGCTTGGGTCATGGTGGTGCCTCATGTAGGCTGGCTTCTGAGCCTCGTCGTCAGGCTCATTTCATAAAATGTCCATAAAGACAGAAGATTCACATACTCAGGGTTCCACAAACCTCACAATCACTAGCCCTCACAAATGCCAAAAGGAATGATTAGAAAGACAAACTACTAGTTTACAGGGTTTTCCAAGAACATAGACTTCTCAGAGGAATTCGCTTTAGAATTCTTAAACAACGACAAAAGAAAAACAACCAAATGGACCTGGAACCTTAAAAAGGAGTCAGACCTCGACATTAGGAGAAAGTCTATTAAGGCAGATTGGATATAACCAAAGCATACGTGTTACTTCTTACGTTTTATAATGTAAGTTGGGGACAAGAGGAAATAGATTACAAAGTGGTTGGTGAAGCGTGTGAAGTTTTAGATTTCCTATACAAAAAGAGACAGAATCTTTCAGAAATGCTGGTCAATTACACCCTTGCAAGGGTCTTCCTGCCCCGGCAGAGTTTAAATTGGGGCCATTTCTGCTGGGAGCCCCAATAATCCACCTAAGGTGAGGGGCAGTTTTTTCAGTGCCCATTATGTGGGTATTTATGGAGCCCGGTGCAAAATAAAAATGTGGGGTCCGTGACAGCAGTGCATTAAACTAAGCAGGTGGTCCTTCTAAGCTCAGGACCCTGTGAGGCTTCACGCCTGTGAAGTTAGTGGGTCTGTGGGAATCACAGCTAGCTGTCTCCTCTCTTCTCCACCCTTTTCCTCTCGTCTCTTCTTCCTTAACCAACACATCTTGCTTTCTTGATGCAAGGTCCCTGGGTGGCTTGAGACTTGTTTGGAGGTTCTAGCAGGAGAGCACAGCTACTCGAATACCCTTGACCAAAGAACGGTCCTCTCCTCTGTCGGGGAAGGTCATCCTCTTCTACCGAGCGCGCAGCTTCGGGAGGGATGCACATGGAGCGGTGAGGCAGGAAGGGGACACCCGCCTAGCCAGCTAGATCAGCCAAATCAACCCTGGCGATCAAGGGGGTGACAGATGTCGCAGCCAGATCGCCCTCACATTCTCTGGGTGGCTAATGGAGAGATATTCTGAGCTATAGCACTGCCTGGGCTGATGGCGCCCATGGTTGCTTTGACTGGAAAAGAGTTCAGTTCCTGGAGATACTCAATGTTTTCTTAATCTCCTTGTCCAAACCTGCCGGTTAATGTGCTATCCGCCCTCCTAGAGGAAGCAGAGAACTTTTCAGAAACTCAGAGATTAGAGGTATGAAAGCTATCTCTTACAAACCATAAAATGAAAATATACTAACTTTGGCTTCTTTTTCCCTTTACCTTGATTACCTGTGGGAACTTCCTTTCCTGGTAAAAGAATGGAGGTAAGATATTGTTATTACATAAATGTTTTGTTTTGTTGTGTTTTAATTTTTGTTTGACATGCCCTCCATTGTCTATTTGATGAGCACGGGTAATCTTTCAGAAACTTTCTAATTTCAAATCCTTTTAATACACTTAAAAGATGATGATGAAAATGAAGATAGGTAACATCTATTGAATAATTATGATGTATCAAGCACTGTTTTTAGGGCTTTACATGCATTATTTAAAGTTATCCTCAGGAAATCCCTATGAAATAGGTATTGTTATTATCCCTATTGTACAGAAAAGAAACTAAATGAGGTGGGGTTTTTTGTTGTTGTTATTTCTGAACTGGAGAGTTGCAGTGACTTACACAGCTAGTAAATTATAGGCTTGGAGAAGGAACCTAGAACTGACTCCCAAGCTCTCCCTCATTGCTTTATCCTGTAGATGAGAAAGTATCACCTTGAAATATAACATCCGGCAATTTACAGTGTTTTGTTTGCAGTAAAATTGATGTTCATAAAAACTCTATGAAGTGTGGTAACTACTTTTATCTAATTTTACAAATGATGAAACTGAGATTGAGAATAATTAAAAATAGTAATAATGATAACAGCTAAGTTTTGTGGTACATTTATGATCACTGCTTTTCTTTTCTTTTAAATTATTTTTTTGAAAAAATATTTTATTCATTTTAGAGAGAGGGGAGAGAGAGAGAGAGAGAGAGAGATGGGGGGAGGAGCAGAAAGCATCGACTCCTATATGTGCCTTAATCAGGCAAGCCCAGGGTTTCAAACCAGCAACCTCAGCATTCCAGGTCGATGCTTTACCCACTGCACCACCACAGGTCAGGCTGATCACTGCTTCTTATACCTACATTTTAGCAACTTTATGGGGCAAGAACAATTTTTTTTTAATTCAGTGAGAGGAGAGAAGGCAGAAACAGACTCCAGCATGGGCCCCAACCAGGTTCCACCCAGGGCCAACTCTCTCCAATGGAGCCCTGGCTCCAGGAGGGGAGGAGAAGAAAGAACTATAGAGAGAGAAGCGAGAGGGGAAGGGATAGAGGAGCAGATGGGAACCTCTCCTGTGTACCCTGACCAGAAATCGAACCCAGGACATACACACGCGGGCTGATGCTCTACCACTGAGCCATTTGGCCGGGGCACAAGAACTATTATTATAAGAACATATTATTTTATGTGGAAGCTGATGCCCCAGGAATTTCCAGGACTATACAGCAAACTACAAAGCCTCAATCTGATCTCAGGTAGACAGATGCCAGAACTTAGATTAGTAACAACTATACCAACCCAGACAGCACAGTCACACTACAGGACCTAAACCCCCAACCACTGCTTCTAAGTCCATGGAATGAAAGAACGCATTGCATAAGAAAATTTGGTTATTTCTTTCTCTTGTCCCAATTCATATTGATGTATTCATTTATCACAGTTCTAAGAGATGGAGTCCTGACTTTTATGGATTCTACAGTGAAAAAGAATGGCTGAAGAAGTGACATACAACTTAAACATGGAGAAAGTTAAACTAAAATGCAGGCCACCAACAGAAGAGATGCCATCTTTCCTCCACACATCATTCAGCACACCTGTTCTCTCTAGGCATATTTAAACCACTCAGTCTATTCCTGGCACTATATAAGAAAGCAGAGAAACAAAACAATGTATACACATTCCCTGCCCCCAAGAAATATACACTTTACTAGGAGAAACACAACATATACACACAGAGATATTAATCACAAGACAACATAATTAATAATGGAAGCATACACAAATTCCAAAGACTCAAGCACAGAAATAGATCATTCACATGCACATAAATACAAATAAAAAACTTTAAACTCATGAGTAGTCAAATAAATGCTAATTAAATAAAATCCCATACCATTTTTCACTTGTGATAATATAGCACTCTCAAACTCTGTTGGTAGAAAGAAAATTGCAATAACCTTTCTAGAGAGCATTTGGCAATTTTTATTGAGAAACTTAAAACAGTTGTATCTATTAACTGGATAGATCCACTTTCGGTAATTTATGTTAAGGAAATAATAAGTGTATGAACAAGAAAATTTAAAACAACTTTTTATATATTAGTAAAATATATGAGCAATTTCAATATCTACCAATAAGATAAATTGATGTGATTTGAAGGGTATGTTTTGAAAACATAATGTCATAAGCAAATATTTATATCATGCTAAAATGCAGAATACATGAATATGTTAATAATTATATACTATGTATAATATATACAATACTATTACTATACTTATATATAGTAATTATAACCAATATATGTACAAATATATAAAACATAAGTAGTGCATATATTTGGCTAATATATAATAAATTTTAAAATTTTGAAAAAACTTTAAGTTTATATTAATATCATTCTGTTTTACACAAGCAATAGGCAGTAATTTTAGTCAGAAGAAACATAAGAAGTATTTCTCAGAGGAGGCTATGTCCTTCTACTTAGGACATTGGGTTTGACGTTTCAGGAATATGATATTTGATCTATGTCCTAGAGCACGGGTTGGCAAACATTTTCTGTAAAGGGCCGGATATGAAATATATTTGGCTCTGTGGACCATACGGTCTCTGTTGCTACTGCTCAACTTGGCTGTCTCAGGGCAAAAACAGCATTGACAATTCATAACGATTGGACATGGCATTGGAATTGTTTATCATTTTTACTTCTGACTTTTTTCAACCATTTAGAAATGTAAACATCAATCTTAGCTCGAAGATGGTATAAAAACAGACAGCAGGCTGCATGTGCCCTGTAGGTTGTATTGGTTGACCCTGCCTGAGAGAATGAATCATATACAAAGATACTAGGCAGGAAAGAATAAAGAACTCCAGTTTGCTTTGGAGATTGGAAGTGGTGTAGAACCCTGGTCAGCATGCTTGTTGGGAAAGTACAATGGGTGACCAGACAGTTGATATGTAAGGAAGGAAGATTTTTCCTTATCAGAGAAGAGACACAGGTGGGCCAACCCTAAGGAGGGCAGAAGGAGGTGTGGAACTTCCACTGGAGTAGTGGGGTAGCCTTATCTCAAACAAACACAGCTGGTCATCTGCATGGACCAAGCATTACATGTTCAAAAGGAGTGGAGGGCTCCCTCATAGAAACTGCACGATCACTTTTAAAAATATGATTCATACATGTTAAAGCCAAGAGAGTTAAGAGTAAAAGGTGTAGTGTGACTCCTTTAAATAATCCGTTTGACCAAGGAGAGTTTTCTGTTGTAAAGAAATTAAAAGGGGGACCTGGGATCAAATATCTGCTGTTGTTTCTACAAAGAGAAACTTTACAGAAAATAAAGATCAGCCAGGTTTAGTTTGTCAGGAGGCATGCGAGGGACTGGTCCCATGTGCAACATTAGCTAGCATTTTTGGAGATGGTCCGGCAGGTCATTCCAAAATAGCTAGCATTCTGTGAACGGATCCCTCTGACCTCTACCCCACTGTTCCAGGGAACAACAGGACCAGCTGCTTCTGGGGTTGCTCCCTCGGTGTCCTAAGAACTGCCTGCTGGAATGGGGAGGGGTCTCCTCGCTTGCAAAGGACAACAGGGGACACCAACGGAAAGTCTTTGCAGTTATCTTGTCCCCAATTTTTACTATGAGCTCCTTTTACATTTTAAGTGATAGGGTTAGGAGGTTGAGGAACAAAATAGCCCAATTTACCTTTGTGTTTTGCCTCTAAAATTTGTTAACTGCACAAAATTTAAGGTTTATAAGCCTTCAAAAGAAAAGAGGAAAAGGAAAAGGAAGTTGTTCCAACTATCTGAAACTATGGTCAGTTTTTCTATCTCTCTCCAATTATTTTATACACACACACATATGTATATATGTTTGTATATTATTTATATATCTGGTCCTGTATATTATTATATTATTTCCTACCTTGTGGAACTAATCCTAGTATAGATATACAACCAACTCAAAGTCTTTAATGCTCCCAGAAATACCACAGAGATGTAGAAAATTAATAAGAACCATAGGCTTTGTACCATATTTTATGGTTTTTCCTAGATGCAAAGGGTTTTCACAAGCTAGTTATTTTCAGGCTGACAGAAAGAAAAACCAAAATTACAACAAAGATCTAATTTCTATTTAAAACCTAGGCTGTTATTTTTTTTTTTTTGTATTGTGTAGCTAATGCTCAAAAATAAATAAAAACTCAATACTATTAAGTCAACTGAAGCTATACAAAAAAAAAAATCAGTGCTTGTTAGGGGAAGCAACAGAAATCCAAAGTGAGAGATTAATTCATTATTAATAACCCTTATCTCTGAGGCTATTTTCATTTATTTTTATTTTCTTTTTTTTTCTTAGTTTCCACCGTTCTCTAAAAAAATGTTGTTTGTGTAATCAAGGGCAAAATTATGAACACTTTTAATTGAAAAATTACAGAAAAATAAAGAACAGAGACATTCAGTAGTTAACATGTGGCAACAGAACCTGGATGAACCCTTCTCAGCTCAGAGTCACTGGGGGAGATATTTAACTTTTACATGATACAGTATTTTTCTGTGAAGAGAAAAGTCACACCTGTGCTTACCCAACCTCCCTTTTTACTGAGATATTAATATGTGAGACCACTGGTAAACCAGTTTGAGCTATTTCTGGTTACTAGGTATTATTAGTCTGTTTCTTAAACACAGCACCTGTGCTTCTCTCAAACCTTCCTAGTGTTTGCTTAGACCAAGTTCCTTCCCTAAGATGTAGGGTCCTAGCTATTTCTCTGTTTTCCGAACCTGACCTCACCCTAGTTTGTTTGTTTTTTTGGGGGGGGCCTCGATCAGAAGGACTTGGGCCCCCCACGAGCAGCGCCGGGGAGTGGGTCTTCCGTACGCCACATTTCCCATCACCCTAGTTTTTATAGGAGTTTTGTGTTTTCTTATTCAAGTCTTTTGTTTAAAAAAAAAACCCCAACAAACTACAAATAATGCAGTCAGTTTTATGTTGGCTAACTAGAAAAAGACAAGTATGAATGAGAGGAAAATTCTACATTACAAAACATTATTTTAAAGCATATTGTTTCTTTTTTTTTTTTTTTTTTTGTATTTTTCTGAAGCTAGAAACCGGGAGAGACAGTCAGACAGACTCCCGCATGCGCCCAACCAGGATCCACCTGGCACGCCCACCAGGGGGCGACGCTCTACCCACCAGGGGGCGATACTCTGCCCCTCCGGGCCTTGCTCTGTTGCGACCAGAGCCACTCCAGCGCCTGGGGCAGAGGCCAAGGAGCTTATCCCCAGCGCCCGGGCCATCTTTGCTCCAATGGATCCTTGGCTGCGGGAGGGGAAGAGAAAGACAGAGAGGAAGGAGAGGGGGAGGGGTGGAGAAGCAGATGGGCGCTTCTCCTGTGTGCCCTGGCTGGAATCGAACCCGGGACTTCTGCACGCCAGGCCGATGCTCTACCACTGAGCCAACCGGCCAGGGCTAAAGCATATTGTTTCTTAGAAGTTCATTGTTTTACCTGAAGGAGTTGTATCTCATTTAATAGATTTGCTTTAAAAACTAGCCAATTGTGGTTTTCCATTAAAGTAGCAATTTTCCTAATTCAATTAGGTTTTCTTAACAATTTAAAATTTTGCCACAAGTTCCAATTTGTTTAATTTTGTTATCTTAAGCACCTTTATATAAAGATAATAAAATGCTAACTTCCAACAGTTATACAAATTAAAGGAGATAAACTCAAGTTATATGTCATTATTAAAGATAAAGATCTGATGAAAGGCATAAAAATATATTGAGATCATCACAGTGACATCACATAAGTGCTCAATAAATATGTGTCAGGTGAGTCTAGAAATTATTATTATAATTCCCAGCATCCCATTAAGAAGGAAGTGGATACATGAAGGGAGTACCAGCAGCATTTTCTATCCACCCTGTCATTCCCTTCAGTTGTCATAGAAGATAATCTTTTAATTTATTTTTGTGCTAGCTTTATAGAGTTTAGTTTTTCTTCACATATATTACAAATTAACACACAATAATCTGAGTTCAGAATGATTACCTACATCACTCTACAGATGAGGACATTGGGGCTCTGAGTGACCATATGTCTTTCCCCAAGACATGTAATGAGAAAGTAGCAAAGCTAAAGATGCCAGTTAACTTCCCTGAGAGCTACATCCTATGCTTTCTCCCCACTTATGTGGCTTTTTTTTTTTTTAGTCTTTAATGGAATGCTGGGAAGATGTATGAGTGGGAGAATCTGAGTATGAAAAGGGTCACAAAGATGTATGTGCTACAAAATCCAAGTACCTAACTATCCTAACACATAAATAACCTGTTTGTAAAGCTTTGGATCGATGTGTTTATTACATTCAATTATTTGTTAATCATCATGATGAATATGTTTTTTTGTTTGTTGATGTATTTGTTTGCCTATGTCAGTTTATTAGTAAGAAGCATGTCAGGCTGAATTCTATTATAATGTAAATAATAAAGATACCCATAGTTTCTAAAGCTTTCTATATCTGTTATCACATTTGATCCTCATAATAGCCTTCTGAAGTAGCGAAGGTGCTATTATTGCAGGTGGAAACAAAGACACTATTCTTATGGAGCATTTCAACCAATTGGCTAGTGCAATTTTCTCCTATTGCTGTGATGCAGATGTGGAAACTGAAAAGAAAAAAAGCAGGCTGAATGAAATAGCATGTGATGGGAAATGTTGTTCATTGCTTCTTTCAGTAAACCACAGAAAGACAACAGAGGCTACTGCGCCCAGTACAGAGGGGAGCTGTGTAATGCTGTCCTGGCAAACAATGCCCTGGTTTTCTTCAACAACTCCTACGCGGACCCTGAGGAGGCCCATGAACTGCTTGTCCACACTGCCTCGAATGAACTGAAGGCAGTGAGTCCACTCTGCCGGCCGGCTGCGGAGGCCTTGCTGTGTAACCACGTCTTTCGAGAATGCAACCCCGGTGCGGTACCTGCTCCTATCCCCATCTGCAGGTAAAATTAAAGATAAGTAAGTGGGAAAATGTATTTGACTGCAAACAGGAAGAATTCTCAAAAGAAGAATTGCCATGGGCATTAATAAAGGCAAAAACTAGCTTTTGTCCAAAATTAAAGGTAATTAATTGGATAAAATTCCCACGGTGTAAATCATTGATGATATCTTATAATACAAGGGCTCTGAGCTTCTAGAAAATATCATAAAAGGTATAATAGTCTATTGCCCTTGTTACTGTTCACATTATCATATTCATAAATATCCCTGATTTCTATGAAATAAAAAAAAACCCTAAACTAGCATGGACCTCATTAGTAAGCCACAGTAGAGAAGGGAAAATAAAACTATATTTCAAGTGTTTCAGCATTATTTGCCAACAAATATGAGATCATGATGAGCATTCAGAATGTTATTTTATATTGTACTATATATTTTAAAATACACTCCACCCAACATTCTAATTTAAGTGCTGACAGTCTTGTCTCATACTGGGTGTGGGGGAGAGAAGTAAGGAAGCGCTCACAGCAACGGGCCAGGCCTGAGCTCCTCCAAAGCTAGGGCTGGGGAAGGACCCCCGTGCCCTCCTAGAATTTGCCAGGAAGGTGGGCCTGTCTTGTTTTGGAAGACAAACATGCAGAGTTGAGGACCGTGTTACCCAGGCCCTGCCCATCAGCCCTGCGATTACAGGAAAATCTCCCAGGCTGGAAATTGACTGACAGTGATCCATGACTTTTAGTATGTTTTAAATCTCCATGCACCTTGTTTCTGTACCTTTGTAGTTATTTTCATATAAAGTTGAAAGAAGACGAATTCCAGATTCCTAACCTAATACCTTTTGAATTCAGAAGTTCTTATTTTCATACATTACGTGTCATCTTAGTTTTAGAAAACAACACTAATTATGTTCTAAAAACAAAACCAGGTATCAGTTTGCCTCACCGGATAATCCATTTCATTAAAGTCTCCCACTAGTTACCATAAAACAGTCCTTTCAAAACCCTTTTGCAAGAACCACTGTGCTATGATGATCTTTTGAAAATACAGAATGTAGGCGCTGCCACAGATTTGGCTGTGACATGCCATGACTCATCAAGTTTTGTTCTTCATAAAATATTTTAGAGAATACTGCCTGGCAGTCAAGGAGCTCTTCTGTGCGAAGGAATGGCTGGCACTGGAAGAGAAGACGCACAGAGGCCTCCCCGGCGCTGGGACACATCTGCTCTCCGTGCTGGAATGCAGCAGGCTTCCCAGCATGCACTGGGGCCCCCTGGCCTGCACCAGGCTGCCATATTTAGGTAACATAGTCCTCTCAAGACTTTGGGTTGAAAGAAATTGACTGGTTTTGAAGAAACTAAGGTGTGCACTTAAATATCCTAATATTTCTAGGCATTTTGAATTTTTTTTTTTTTTGAGATTCCCTAATAACCGAATCCTACTGCTATCCCAAATGCACAGGTTAGCATAAGGACTTACTTCATTTGTTTTAAAAGAAATGGAAGAGCACTTGTAACTGCTGCTTGAGAGCTTACCTTATTTCATGAGGGGTCTTATGAGAGCTTGTGATGTTTTCTGGAATGTGCAAAGATATGGCTAAGAAACTACTCCTGCTTTGTTGGAGGAATGGAATGAAGGAACCAAGTCCTCTTTCTTAGCCAATGAAGCAGATTTTGAAGCATGCAAGAATAAGCCACATGTTTGAAAATGCTGACCTCACAAAACAGAGCTGAAACCCTGCATGTTGCTTTAATGAACTCTGTAAGGACCTCTAACAGCTGGTTTAATTTCAAAGACGTGATCCTTTCACGTTTGAATGCGAAGAATGTTTTCCAGTTGCATATTAAAGAGCTGAAAGGGAACTTGCTGTTCTTAGCAGTCTCTCACAGAATGTATGAGATATCTGGATGCTCACTCAAAACAAATTTTTATCCTTTCCCCCTCAGATTTTATAAAAGAAAACCTAACAAGTAAGTAATTTTATTTGTGCCCTTGAAATCCTATGTGTATGTAAATGGATTCGTGCATGCGTATTTACACTCATACTTGATAATGTCCAGAACAGAACGTACAGCATCTCTTAAAGGCTGGTCTCTGGTCACCCAGGGTAGAACATGAAGGAACATGATTGGAGATCTCAGCTTAGAGCCTCTAATTAGGCTATGGACAGCACCCTATGGTCACCTCAAAGAGACCCCTTGTATGGCTATATCCCTTTACAGCTTGATCTCTTATACGGCTATAAAATCAGCCAAATTGAAAATGTCACCTTTTGACTTTGTATTCATGGTTTTTGTATCACTATTTAGAGTGACAACAAGTATCTTTTTCTTCATTGAGCCAATTCACAATTTTCATTTGTGATTACAGATCCTTCTTTTAGAAAATAGGTGTGTGTGTTTGTTTTAAAGACAGCTAATTTCCAATAAAAAGTTTCCAGAGACAAATCAAATGATTTAAAAATGACTGTCTCCAAATTTCTGGGAAAGAATTCAAGAAGTTTACTTGAAAAGAGATGTCCTACAAATAAATTTGTATGAAACAGTACTTTAACCTACAAGAATATAGATATCTTCACAATGGTATGAGAAATTTTTCATGTCAGTTTCTTCCTCTGATTTGAGTATTCTAAGGCTTAAATCATATTCACTGTTTGTGATACATATTCCAAACCTAATCACTTGGCTAAGTGTCCGAGTTGATTTTATCAGCTTACTTAATGGACTAAGACTTAAAAGTGTTAAAAGAAAGAATGCTACTAATCACAAATGGATGTCTGAGAGTTTGTAAACAAGAGCAGTAATGGAAAACCAACCAATCAACTAACCAAACAAACACCTATTATTCTGAAAACCTGTCAAATTGTTATACCCAAATTGAAGGAATGAAAAAGAAATGTTTCCATTCTTTGTCATATAAGCAGTCAAAGTTTGCTTTGATTAGACTATTAATTGTTGACTGTGGTCTATATTATCCTTCCATTGTTTATTCATTCATCCATTCAAGCAGTTCACTGAGGGTTTACTGTGTGGAAGATGCTGACCTTTAATCCTAGATTAGACAGGAATAAGACATGCAAAAAGAATGCATACTTCTGCATGCTACACTGATTATAATTCATTTTCTATCCTTAAACAAATACAGTTTTACAAGTGAACAAACAAGACAAACAAAAACTCATACACACAGATAACTGAATAATGGTTACCAGAGAAAAAGGGGGTTGGAGGAGTTCCTAAGAGGTAGAGGGGGTGAAATATGTATCATAGTAACGAAAGGAGATTTGACTTTGGGTGGTAAAAACCAATGCAATATACAGGAGGTGATATGTTATAGAATTTTACACATGAAATCTATATAACTAATATTGCCCCAATACATTCAATTTAAAAATTAAAAAACATATCTATATAACATTTAATGTAAAATTTAATATTACTCCTCAAAGAAGTTTTATGAACTCTTTTGTACATGTAAGAAAATGAACTCCAAATGATCATTTCATCTGAACATGTGATGGGGAATGTCTAAAAGCTTGATCCCTGAGTTAAATGCAATTATTATTAAAGAAATTGGCTTAAACTCATGAGGTAGGTCAACAGTTAAGCAAAGAAGGTAGCTATATTAGTTGGTGTCTCATATTATATAGGAGTGTGTAAAGCCCTCAAATATTTCTTGAAGAGGTTCTTGATTCCTGAGTAAACTCTAAAGGATATTGCCAGTTCACTTCGAAGGATGTTGGAAGATGTTTGTAAAAATCATTTGTTTATCTTCTGCATTAATTCCTTCGAGCTTGAACACTAGAATTTTAGGAGTTTCATTTTATAACTTCTTTTGCTGAAGTGAAATGTCTTCTTAAGCATTTAGTGCCTTTGTACTCTTTATACTATTTACTTAGTAGGCATTTCACTATTCTTGAATTTCTGATTTTTCTGGAAATGCACATACTTTATGCATTTCCTCAGATGGATTTGGGTGACAGTCTCTGAATCCTTACATATCTTCAGAAGAGCTTTCTTTTACCTGGATAGTTGAAAGCTGTATTAGCTAGATACATAATTCTTGAATGACTTTTCTTTTCTCTCAGTATTCTAGAAGTGTGATTGCACTCTTTTCTAGCTTCTAGTTTTAGAAATGAGTTGCCTGCATCTTGTTACTTTTTTCTATAAGTTATTTGTTTTTTTCTGTCTAGATAGAAGCATACATTTCTTCTTTATGCTTATTATCTGTATGGTAGAATCTAAATAATGATGTTTAACCGGACATCTTTTTCCAAATCTACGTTCAGGACTTCATACTGGTAGTTTGAAATAAGCCATGATGAGAATATTAATACCATGGAAGTCAGGCTGCAGCTGGGTCATCTTTCTAAAGCAAAGAGCTGATCATGCCACTCTAGTATTCCAAACCTTCCAATGATTCTCTCCACTTACTACAGGGCAAAATCCAAATTATTTAACTTGGTATGATATATAAGGCTATTTATGACCTGGACCTTGTATCTGTAGCCTTACCTATAGACACTCCCCAACTCAACAATAAAACTTTCAGATATACTTTTAGAAAGGACCCTGATAACATGTTATTCCTTCTTCATAGAAAACTACCTCCCCACCTCCATACACACACAAATACCTTCAACTGATATTGCCTATTCACCTTTTATATTTAGCTCAGTTACTTAGCTGGAAAACTTATCCATTGTGCCTAAAGTTGGAGCTGGGCTATCCTCAGATGTTCTCAAGCATCCTGTTCTTACCATTCTTGTAACACTTTTTATGTAATTACCTTTTTACTGATTGTTTCCCAGTCAAATAGTTTAACATACACTTGTCATGTGTACCATAGTATTTTTGCAAACTAACAGTCAATTTTAATTTGGTGAATACATTAATGTATGAATGGATGAGTAAAACTCCCTTTATGTTCAGAAGAAAAGGATAAAGAGATAAAATCATGATGAGAAGAGAAAGTTTAAAAGGAAAAAAATGGGAGACCCCAACTGATCATTTGAATCCAAAGACATAACTAATGTCACTCTAAGGAAGAGCAGAGCAAGTAGATCAGAAACAATACTCATGAGCAAACAAAACAAAACTATCTTGAAAATAAGAATTAAATCCATAAAGCAAAAATATTATTTAAACTATGCCAATTACTGCATTTTAAAAATAATCTTACTGAATTATCAAGGATTTTTTAAAAAGATTTTATTTATTGATTTTTAGAGAGAGGAGAGAGAAAGGGGAGAGGGGCAGGAAGCATCAACTTGTAGTTGTTTCTTGTACATGTTTTGACCAGGCAAGCCTGGGTATTGAACTGGCTACCTCAGCGTTCTAGGTCAACACTGTATGTACTGCGCCACCACAGGTCAGGTATAGAGTATTCTTTTAATATACCACTAAATTCTATTTTTTAAATACTTTTGAGAAATATTACCATTTTATTTACTGATGAGATTGCAATACAAATTTTATGAGTTACATTACATTCCCTCAAATGTTAAATATGGTATGGACTACTCTGTAAAATCCAGATATAAAAATAGTCACTTCTTCCTGTCTTTTAATGATTGCTCCTACTTTATTATTAGCAGCAGGTTTCACTCTCCAATTTAGCCGCCCCCCCCCTTCCCATCCATCTTGGATTAATTAGAAATAAAACCTTCAGATGTCTCAGTCCAAGGAAAATCAGATTGGCTTTCAACATCAATCATAGAGGAACCTGGGAAATCTGTTAAGTCCACCATTGCTGTGATGCTTGATGAGAAACGCCATCATTGGTCCTGAACAGATGGTTTATGCTGTATTGATGTTTTTCAGTTCCAGGTGCCCACTTCAGTCACAGTGATGACCAAACTTGGTCTCCATAGGCTTCAAAATGACTTGCTTAACTATGGGTACTCAGGACATAATCACTGTGTCCACTCCTAGGCCAAGAAGTCCTACATGGGCACCCCTTGTAATCTCCCCTTTTACATTTTTATTTCAAGTGGCTTTAGTCATTTACTGCAATAAAATTTCTTTTTTATTTTGTAATGTTTTATATTAATCTATTTCCTTATATTAAATCATTATTCTCTTACTATATTGCAGTACATTGCTAAGATTTCATTTAGGATCTTTTAAATTTATGTTTAATAATCTATGAATGTGCTTTTCTTTGGTGTTAATGTTGTTAGGTTGTAATATTAGTATTATAACTATCTAAGATAATTTGACAGATTTTTCTCTTTTGGGGACATATTATGAAATATGAAAATGTTATCTCTTCCAAGACTGACATAATGTATCCCTAATTCTAAAGTGAGTTTTAAATTTCCTAGTCATAGCTATGTTCAGATTTTCTAATTCTTCAAACTTAATACTCTTTTCCTTAACATCTTTAAAATATAATTGCATAATTATATATTATTTTATTTTTATTGACCTTTTGAGACTATTGTGATATTCCTTTATCACTCCTAATTTGTATGTTTGTGCCTTTCCTATGTTTTAAAAATTAAAATTCCACTGATTAGGCTACTTGATATTTAGAGTGCCAACTATCGACTTATTTTTTAATTCTATCATTTGTGTTATGTGTATTCTAACTTATTAATTTCTGCTTGTACATGGCTGTTACTTTATCACTTATTTTCCTTTGCTAGTGATCATTTTTGTTTCCTTTCCAATGTCCTCAATAAATATTTAGTTCTTTTATTTATTTATTTTTAATCTAATGGAAAGAAATAATGCTCTGAGTTTATCATTCAGCACAGTTTTGGCCAAATTCCAAGCAAACTATCAGAAAGTTATTTTCTAATCTGTAACTGGCTACTTTTTACTCTTTGACAGAAAAGATACTTAATTTATTTTCTTTCTTTAACTCTCCTATTGGATTTTATTTAATCTATTTTAATTGCATTTTGGTCAAATAATAGATCTGCATAATTTCTGCTTTTGAATTTTATTGTTTATCTTGGTGGCCTGACAAAAGCTCATGGCTGTCACTGTTCCACAAATATTTCTTTCATTTTTTTCCTTAAGTGAGAAGTGGGAAGGCAGAGTGACAGACTCCCACACATGCCCCAACCAGGATCCACCTGGCAAGCCCCCTACTAGGCAATGCTCTGCCCATCTGGGGCCATTGCTCTGTTGCTCGGCAACCAAGCTATTTTTAGCACCTGAGGCTAGGCCATGGAGCCATCCTCAGTGCCCAGGGCCAACTTGCTCCAACTGAGCCATGGCTGTGGGAGGAGAAGAGAGAGATAGAGAGAGAAGGGAAAGGGGTAGGGTGGAAAAGCAGATGGTCGCTTCTCCTCTGTGCCCTGACCGGGAATCGAATCCGGGACTTCCACATGCCAGGCTGACTATTAAAACATTCTTGATGATTCTTTTATTAAAATTCTCTGTACCCATGTTTTTTGTCTTTACTCAATCAATTAAAAGGATTTAAAATATAATTAATACAGTTGTTTTATAGATATATAATGGACTTTGCACTCTACAGAGTGACATGAATATGACATCTTTTGGTTTCCAGCAGTCATGCGGATTTTACCTTGTTTTAATGTCGCATGACCTTTTTAGTGGGTGTTTGATAGGAGTCAATTTTTAGGTGAGCAAATTCTGCTCATTTGTGTCTCAATATTTCACTTTCATCTTCTTCCAAGAATAATTTTATTCTGTTTGCAAATCAACAGTATAAAAGCTCAGCTTTAGACATCCTGACTTCAAGTATAATTTTATAAAAATATTTTATTGAATAGCTTAATGTCCACAACTGTTGTCAGATCATAATCGATATGCTGCAGCATGAAGAGCACTGGCTTGGGATCTGCATTTGTTGTGAAAAAAGTTTTTTTCTCTCTAAGCCTCATCTTTAAAATTCCATGATTCTATTAACTAGACTGACTTACATCTGGGCCTCACTGGATTCTTACAATTGAACTTCATGGATGTATAACCAGGGAGAATCTGACATGTGAAAACATATTTTTAAAATTAAATTTAGTTTCCTGATTTCTTGACTACAAAAATCGCACCTTAAATGTTTAAGGTCGAATGAAAAGAATTATTGTTTACTTTCAGCATTCCCACCAATGACGTCCTCAAAGCCGAGCGTGGACATTCCAAATCTGCCTTCCTCCTCCACCTCCTCCTTCTCTGTCTCGCCTACGTATTCCATGACTGTCATAATCTCCATCATGTCCAGCTTTGCAGTATTTGCACTTCTGACCATAACTACTCTTTATTGCTGCCGAAGACGAAAACAATGGAAAAATAAGAAAAGGTGAGATTCCAGTATAAGCTAACCACACGTAGTAATGTTTTAAAAACCTACATATTTAACGTTGGAATGGGGGATGGGAGGCAGAATGCATAACTTCCAGTCTCTGTATGACATCATTACATTGCTAGAATATTAAGCACCCCCACCATGATCTTTACAAATATCAATAACTCTTTGCATAGGGTCATATGTCCTCAGGTTAATTTTTCACAGCAGATAGAAGCTAACCAATAATTTGGCAGAACAGGGCTATTCCTGTTCTCCATCTCCCCCCTCATCTCCATTGCCCCTGCTACATTAAATAGGGACAGAGTTCCTGAGAAAATGTGACTTTTGACACCAGACCGAACAAAAGACTTCATTGCTCTGAAACTGAACGATCTTTGTCTGTATTAGCATAATTTCTTTTGTTCCCTACTAAATGCTGCATCTCTTTAAAACCTAAGTCTGAGTACAAAGATCTCACCTGATCCTGAGCTCATTAGTGACCTTACCTGTCTTAACCTGCAGAGAATCAGCAGCAGTAACCCTCACTACTCTTCCTTCTGAGCTCCTGCTAGACAGACTTCATCCCAACCCCATGTACCAGAGGATGCCACTCCTTCTGAATCCCAAATTGCTCAGCCTGGAGTATCCAAGGAATAATATTGAATATGTGAGGGATATCGGAGAAGGAGCATTTGGAAGGGTCTTTCAAGCAAGGTAAAGTTACCCATGCAAAAAATCTCTCCACTGAAATATGTTGTGTCTGAAAAGTTGCCAAATCATTACCTTGATGTCTATACAGTATGGATAATAGTTATTATCAAATGAGTTCATTCTTCATGTCATTAACCTTACTTGCATTGAGTACTATACTTTGAATCTAAATTGTTTCCCTCTTTGCTGGAAAAGAGGGTTGTGTAAATAGGGAGAATCTTCATTTGTTTTGTGTTCAAAGTACAAGCGATCGGCAAAATTTAATCATCTTTACTTTTTAGAAAAGAATTTTGACATATATTTTTAATTACAATTTCTTTCATTACTCTTAGTAAATAATTCTCAATTTTTCTTCTCTTCCATTTTCTATTGCTATATTCTCAACTTCATTTAAAGTTTACTTTGAACTAGTTCTTTGACTTAAGAACTCAGGGCATAGATGTGTGTAGATACTAAATAGATGTTCATAGAATAGCAAAACAGAAATGGAAAAAATAATGCCAAAATTTCAGAAAACAATGAGCTCAAGAAATAACTTTGTATTAGGCCCAATGCCAGCCCTTTGTGTGAAGTAGAATAAAACACCCTCATTGCATGGGTGCAGCCCCACAGAACCACTAGGCCAGAGAATGGGGACACCAGTTATCACTTTGGCCTCATGCTCTTGGGCAGAACATAACTTTATGTCCACTCAAGGTGGTCCTAGTATAAAGCTTACATGATTTTTAAAATCTCATATAAATGCTTATTAAAAACCAAAAATATGCAAGGTATCATTTTAGGTGCTTTGGGGATATAAAGATGAATAAATCATGGTCCCTGCCTTCCAGGAATTTAGATTCTGGCCAGAAATTAAGGGACTAGGATGGTAACGCTAATCCCATTGCGTCTGCGCACCTTCAAATTCCTATAATTTATAAACAGTGCACTTCTCAAAGTTAACCTATGTTGAAAATAGCCCCAGTGATTTTTATTAATTGAAGTCAAGAAATTTTGAGTACGATCTACTACTGGGATCTTTCTTTTGACTCTGGGGCTCTGGGAAAGACTTTGTAAATGGGAGGATGTATAAGAATATGGATAGATATAATATGCCTGTGCATAATATTCCTTTCTTCTTCTTTTTTATTAAGTGATAGGCAGGAAGGCAGAGAGACAGACTCCTGCATGTGCCCTGACTGGGATCTACCTGGCAAGCCCCTTACAAGGCAATGTTCTGCCCATCTGGGGCCAATGGTCCGTTGCTCTGCAAATGAGCTATTTTAGCGCCTGAGGTGAAGCCATGGAGCCATCCTCAGGGCCCGGGACCAACTTGCTTGAACCATCTGAGCCATGGATGTGGGAGGGGAAAAGAGAGAGAGAGAGAGAGAGAGAAAGTGAAGAAGGAGGGGGAGGAGTGGAGAAGCAGATGGTCACTTATCCTGCGTACCCTGACCAGGAATCAAACCTGGGACTTCCACATGCTCGGCCGACACTCTACCACTGAGCCAAGCGGCCAAGTCCCTGCATAATATCTCTAACCTTCGATTTCTTTCTAACTAAATGTATCTCTTAGGGCTCCGGGCTTGCTCCCCTATGAGCCGTTCACAATGGTGGCGGTGAAGATGCTCAAAGAAGAAGCGTCAGCAGACATGCAAGCTGACTTTCAGAGGGAGGCGGCCCTCATGGCAGAGTTTGACAACCCTAACATTGTGAAACTCTTAGGTATGAACATATAAGTGAAGGACTTTATTGTATCAGAAAACAGAGGCTTTCTGTCCCCCCTTCATACTTCATTTATGATTTTTCTTTACTCTTTAGTCAGAGAAATGTCTCCGTCCCTTTCCCTAGAAAATAATCTATTAATATATCAAGGAGTGGAACATTTCACTACATCACCTCAGTTCAAAAAACTGTTGTTGTTTTTTTAGTTTCCCTGAGTACTATGTTGTCACTTCTTTAATTTTCTCTCTAGTACATATAAATATACTGTTTGCTAAAGATCTTGGAATTAAAAACTAACTCTGAAATAAATATACCAAGGTAATAGTATTCTTTATTTCTTCATTTTTGAACAGAGACTTCTAATTAGTGTCTGAAAAGAACCAGATTTAATCATCTATTTTTATATAATGATTGTAGTGTGATGTAAAACTGTGCCTAAATGATCTTATATTCCAAGTTGCCCAGTTTACTTCTCAAATGTAGCAAGGTTTTAGGATTTGCAAATGTCCTCTTGACACTAAATAAGACTCTCTATATTAAGGAGAGTCACTAAGTAAGACATTTTGCTTTCCAGAATGAACATTGTAAAACCTAAATTTCAAAATGTTTTGCTGCAGCAACATGAAAACTTCATCTAAGATCTTAGATTATTTTTGTTATTCTTTCCAAATTTCATACGACCTCTTCCTTATTATCTGTCTTCAGAGAAGTAGCAGAAATGCAGAAAAATTATGTTACATACTCAAAGCAAGCATCCATTCATAAATTCATTCATCAAACACTGAGTACTTGCTCTACCAGACATGTGGTCGGTTTGCAGAAGTTAAAAAAAAAAGACATAATCTCTATTTTCAAAATGCTAAAATGTAGCAGGGGGCTTCAAATAAATGAGTGATTATGTCATAGGATAGTACTGTGTTCAAGGATGATGTAAGGAAAATCTGATACTGGAAGGGACAGGAGTTAAGACAGGAGGAGTGGTAGGTATGCTGCATCTTAAAAAGTAAACAGCTGTTTAAACAAAGAGATAGGGTCAGTATTTGACTATGATGCTGTCAACAAATAGCCAGGACTCCAGCCCTGGCCCAGTAGCTCAGTTGGTTAGAGTGTCACCCCAACATGCCAAGATTGTGGGTTCAATCCCTTGTCAGGGCACATACAAGAATCAACCAATGAATGCATAAATAAATAGAACAAATTGATGTTTCTCTCTCCTTTCCTCTCTCTAAAAACTTAATAACACATTATTTTAAGTGTTTAAAAAAAGGGCCCCATATTTTCCAATCTGGCCATTCACTTTTAGAGTGCATTTTCCAATGTGCCCGTTAGAAACCCAACCTAACAAAAGATGTTATGTGGTTCCAGGCGTGTGTGCTGTGGGAAAACCCATGTGCCTGCTCTTCGAATACATGGCCTATGGCGACCTCAACGAGTTCCTGCGCAGCATGTCCCCTCACACCGTGTGCGGCCTCAGTCACAGTGACTTGTCCATGAGAGCCCAGGTCTCCAGCCCGGGCCCCCCGCCCCTCTCCTGTGCCGAGCAGCTCTGCATAGCCAGGCAGGTCGCAGCGGGCATGGCTTACCTCTCCGAGCGCAAGTTTGTCCACCGGGATTTAGCCACCAGAAACTGCCTGGTGGGGGAGAACATGGTGGTGAAAATCGCCGATTTTGGCCTGTCGAGGAACATCTACTCGGCGGACTACTACAAGGCGAACGAGAATGATGCCATTCCCATCCGCTGGATGCCGCCTGAGTCCATCTTCTTCAACCGCTACACCACCGAGTCGGACGTGTGGGCCTATGGGGTGGTCCTCTGGGAGATCTTCTCCTACGGCCTGCAGCCTTACTACGGCATGGCCCACGAGGAGGTCATCTACTACGTGCGCGATGGTAACATCCTCTCCTGCCCGGAGAACTGCCCCCTGGAGCTGTACAATCTGATGCGCCTGTGTTGGAGCAAGCTGCCCGCAGACAGACCCAGCTTCACCAGCATTCACCGCATTCTGGAGCGCATGTGCGAGCGGGCCGATGGTGCTGTGAGTGTCTGAGGCCCCAGGAGTCCCCATAAAACACTGCCGCTGCCTCTCAGACTCTGTGGGAGCCCATGCCAGAGGCCGACGAGACCCAGCTAGCAAAGAATGTTGTAGACACGAGTAGCATATTGTTTGTTTCTCGGGAAGAACAAAGAGTGTAGAACTCAGATCGTAGGCTGAACTATTGAAGGGAACATGTTAGATAACCAGAGATCACTTCTCTTCCTTATGGGAAAAGTTTGTATTACATATTGTACAGGGAAGAATGTCACCTGTTCAGTTTCTGAATTAGTTGGCCGCAGAGTAAGACTCTGCGGTATTAAATTTTAATATGAAATGTGATACAGAGCTCTGTTTTTAATAGAGTTTAATTCCTGTCCCTTAGGAGAGTAGTGTAGCTTCATGTCAGACATTTATGTCAAGCTCAGTAAACTGAAAAGAAGGAAAAACCATTCATTGTCTCCCCACCTAAAGATGGATGCTTTTTTATTGAATTTCTTTTCTGCATTTAATGCATACATTTATATTTGTCTGTAATCGACACGAGTTGCGGTTTAGCTTATTGATAGGGGTTTTCTAAGGAATGAAATGACAAGTCCACAAAGCGTTATTCTTACTGTCATTATACTTTTTTTTTTTTTTTTTTTTTTTTCATTTTTCTGAAGCTGGAAACAGGGAGAGACAGTCAGACAGACTCCCGCATGCGCCCGACCGGGATCCACCCGGCACGCCCACCAGGGGCGATGCTCTGCCCACCAGGGGGCGATGCTCTGCCCCTCCGGGGCGTCGCCATGCTGCGACCAGAGCCACTCTAGCGCCTGGGGCAGAGGCCACAGAGCCATCCCCAGCGCCCGGGCCATCTTTGCTCCAATGGAGCCTTGGCTGCGGGAGGGGAAGAGAGAGACAGAGAGGAAAGCGCGGCGGAGGGGTGGAGAAGCAAATGGGCGCCTCTCCTGTGTGCCCTGGCCGGGAATCGAACCCGGGTCCTCCGCACGCTAGGCTGACGCTCTACCGCTGAGCCAACCGGCCAGGGCCTACTTTTCTTTCCTGTCATTGTGGTTCTTCTAGAGAGCTTTTTCCTTTATTTGTACTTGTCATGAATATAATCTGCTGATTTTGTTCCTAAATTTTTTTTCTGAAAAACAAATACTTTTTGTGCTTTATGAATTTTTCTTTCTCTTTGAAACTTTTATTGGTATCTTCTCCTTTGCTTTAATACTTATTTCTTCTTCTTTCTAGGACTTTCTGCCCCTCTTCAGTTATTCTATTTTTTTCTTTTATCTTACATATAAAATAAGCACTCTGGCTGAAATAACTTTCTAATTAACATTGTGGACTGAGATTGTATACCTTTTGCAAAGTGTTATTTTCTTCTGCGTTTACTTTTGAAGCCACATATTGCAAATTTGTCATTCATTAATTTTATTGCCACAATCTATTAAATCTTGTAAACCATAGTTTATGAGAGTTCACAAGATGCTCTCATGGCTTTGAGTTATTTCAGACCTGATGGATATTTTTGTGCTTTCTGATTTTTTTTCCTTAGAAACCAATTTAATAGGCAGTAGAATTACTATAGTGCTGCTTAGCAACTTTCTGCATGATAACCTATCTTTTTACATTTTATGATTCCTTTACAAATTACTCTGGAACTCAGAATTCTGGTACACTAGACTTCTCAGTAGAACTCCACACAATACATCTTTAAGACCAACATGAATGATATGAACATGAACCCAAATTCTCCTGAAAAGTAAATAAACAGGGAAGATAAAATAGCAATTTACACTATACCTGCTTTAATTCAAGCTAATGGGTAGTTAGCCAATGGAGAAAGAGTATTTGAAAGCAGAGTTTCAAACATCTGCCACCAGTCTCCACCTGAAATCTCCAAATCCACCTTCCTGCAACAACTTGTTGTCTTTGCTGGAAAATCTCCCATTTCTTATTCATAGTCCTCCAGGCAACTAAGACAAGAACATAGAAATTACCCGAGACTTTGCCTCTCTTTCACCCCAATATTCTACCAGTATTACTTTCTAAAATCCTCCTGCTCACATTCCTTCTCCTTCGATTTGACTGCCCAGGACTCAAACTCTTATCATTGCCCGCCTGTCTAATCTTCCTCCTTTTTTAGGCCAGAGCAGATTCTATACACTACAACACAGTAAGGACGTGATTATCCATAGTTCTGATTTGTAAATAAGGAAGTAGAAAGTTAAGATTAAGACCTAAGCAGAGAGGTGCTTTACATGGAAGTCCTGATTTTACGTTCAAATTGATAGCGTCATCCAAAGGGCCAGATGAAGACTAAGGTTGCTGCATAAGTCCAAAACAGAAAGCCAGGAGGCCAACAAAGCAAAGAAATTGGAGAGGGCCACCTGCAAGTCTAGAACTTTCATGTGGATATCCATGGCATATTTTAAATGGTTCACATATGTGTGCCACAGATGTTCTGCAAACTTCAAAGACGTCTTCAGGTTTCATCAGCTGAGAGAGTTTGATTATAAAAGAAAGACATGGAAGGCAGGCCAATCGGAAAAGCTACCCCACAGAGAAGCGGGTCAGTAGTCACCATCCACGTGGTTTGTGCTGCGGGCGTCACGTTGGCCCTCAGAGCCAGGTTTCTATAGCCTGAGTTCTATCCTCTGCCACTCTGAGCTAGTCTCTGCTTCCCTCTCCATGCTGAGTGAGTGCCCTGACTCTCCTGTCTCTTTCTCATGGCTTCTACAGCCTCACACTTTCTTAGTTTGTGTGGTTTTTTTAGGCTCTGATAGCCAAGAAACCAAAGGGTGAAATCATAGAAATATAAGTAATATATTATATAATATAGCAAGGAAGCGGGCAAGCAAGCAAGAAAATAGTATTTAACCATTCAACTTTATTAAATATTTAAACTAATTTACATCTAAAATAAGTGCGACACACATTATCATAATAGTTATAACAAAGATCATTCTACCCATTGATTCTAGCATTTACTGAATACTTACCATGTATTGTCTAAGGATCCTCAATATGGTCATTTAAACCGTGCAGCATCCCTGTGTCATTGGTACTAGCATTATGCCCACATGTTAGGTGAGCAAACAAGCACCGAGAGACCGTGTAACTGGCCCAAGCACCTGGAGCAACAGAGCTAGTTTCTGACTAAAAGTGGTTGAGCTCTCAACCACCATACGGTGACACTTCAGGTCCTTAGGGAACAGCTGAACCTCCGCCTGTGTATGGAGGCTATCTGTAATATGTATGTGGTTTTAGAGCACACACTCTACTCCTTATATGATAATTATCCAGTCTTTCTGTTGAGTAGCAAGAAATCATATTACAGCAGGGGTCCCCAAACTACGGCCCACGTGCCGCATGCGGCCCCCTGAGGCCATTTATCCGCCCCCCCCCCCCCCCCCCCCGCCGCACACCCGGAAGGGGCACCTCTTTCATTGGTGGTCAGTGAGAGGAGCATAGTTCCCATTGAAATACTGGTCAGTTTGTTGATTTAAATTTACTTGTTCTCTATTTTAAATATTGTATTCGTTCCCATTTTGTTTTTTTTACTTTAAAATAAGATATGTGTAGTGTGCATAGGGATTTGTTCATAGTTTTTTTATAGTCCGGCCCTCCAACAGTCTGAGGGACAGTGAACTGGCCCCCTGTGTAAAAAGTTTGGGGACCCCTGTATTACAGCATTCTCAATTTAATCAGAAAGTCAAGTAGATGGCATGTTGATCTTTTTGTGACTTCCTAATGTGTTTACAAGTTATGTTAAGATCACTGTTGTTTCCTTAGTGGTCACCCCAAGGTTCTGTATTTAAAGAACATGGACCCACTATTTACCAGTAGTGTTTTTTTTAAATAAAGACTTTTTCCACTGTAAAATCATTGTATAAATTTAAAATGAGAGACAAGAGAGAGAGAGACACTCACAGTGCCATTGTTAACAAGTGTCAGAAAGGCATCAGTAGGATACCAAGTCATCTTAAGTGGTCAAATATCAAGCATGGCAAGAGTTCAAGAATATATCACATTGCCTCCCCAAAACCCATCGTCTTTCTGGTATTGTGATGGAGCAGGAAAAGAACATCTTTTCACTTTGCAGTATATTATGGATCTCTTTCATGTCATGAAATACTCTTTGAAAAGTCCAATTTGATTTCTGAATAATATTCCATTTTTTGGCTATACCATAACTTAGTTAATCTTTTATTGTTTAACATTTGAGTTTTTCTAATTTCACTATTATAAACAGTATTGTAATGAGCATCCTTCTTTGAACATGACCATAATTATTTCTTTGTGGAAATTCTGAGAAAGAGAATGTTGGCCAAAAGCCATGCACAATGTTAAGGCTCTTATTATGTATTGTCATATTCTCTAGAAATAGTAGGGGTTTCATCTCTGTGTTGTACAAGAGATCTCACAGAACTAACAGTTTGCTGTCAGAGAGAATTAATGCTCTATTTTTAAGAAATCTTTATCTTATCTGGTTAGAGAAAAATATTTTAATTTTATTTTTTAAATTACTAGTAAGGTTGAACTTTTCTTGGTTCTTGACCATTTCTAGTTTTTCATTCTGGGAATCATCTATGGCCCATTTTTCTACTGTGTTGTTCATTTTCTAATTGATTTATAAGACTCATCTTATAAACTCTTGTTATACCTTACACAAGGAGAAAATACATACATACTTTTACCTTAAAATAACATTTACACATAACCCTTGAACAACATGGGATTGAAGTGCACAGGGTCGTTTAGACATGGATTTTTTTCAATAAATACCTGTACTGTTTTCTATCAGCCGTTGAGAGTCTGCATAGGCAGAGGGCTAAGTGTATGCACAGTCTACACCATTTTTATAGAATATCTGAGCATCTGCAGAGTCTGATATATGCAAGGGGGCCTAGACCCAATCCCCTCTTGAATAATGAGGAAAATCTTAAGTTCTGGGGAAGTCAAAAGTTAAACATGGATTTTCAACTGTGTATGTGGAGGAGTCAGTGCTCCTAACCCCCACATTGTTCAAGGGTCGACTGTAAATTTTTATTACAAAAGTTATACTTTCTATTTTTAAAGGAAAACTAATAGGCAGTAATATACAATAATACTATATACAAACATATATACCAATCAATGGTAACTAACATTAACATCAAGATAATTATTCTTTCAGCCTTTTTCAGATAGATAAGTAGATCAGTAGGTAGGTAGATGATTGATTGATAGGAAGATACATAGATAATTTTAAACAAAAACAAGATCATATCATTATACCATTTTAAGCTTTGCTTTTATCACTGAATATATCATGAATATTTTCCATATAACAAGTATTTGATGGCTGAATAGAATTCTATTATGTGGACTTATCAATTAATATCACTGTTACTTTATTATTGGATATTTGCTTTATTTCTGTCTTTTCATTATAAAATATGTTTTGATAATTAATCCTGTTAAATTTTGTGAGCATCTATCTTTTTTTTTAATGTAGTCACCTTTTTTTTGTGCCCCTCCCCTCCCCTAAATCCCTCCCTCTCCTCCCCCCCCATAACCCCCATACTCTTGTCCATGTCTCTGAGTCTCATTTTTATGCATCTATCTTAAATGCTAATTTTTTTAGATGTAACTCCTAGAAATGGAATTTCTAGATCAAAAGATATATACACTTTTAATGATTTTTAATATTGAGAAATGACCTTACATTATTTCACCAATGTATACATCTTTCAGTCAAATGAGTTCATTCTTTCAACCCCACCAATGCCGAGTATTAGCATTTTAATCATTGCCAATATCATAGCTTAAAATTTTTATTTTCTGGTGTATGCTTATATTTCTTTAAATAAGATTGAACACTTTTTTCAATATTTTGGGGATAATTTATTTATTCTGTGATTTGCCGTCTACTGTTATCTTTTCTGATGGATGTATTTTTTTTGTTGTTGTTGTTGCTTTGTCAAAGTACTTATATATATATATATACACACACACATATATATTATATATAAAGGAGTGAAATTTGTGATATGTTTCACTAACCTTTATGATGCTAAAAATATATTCTTCTATTTGTCTTTTACTATAAGATTTTATTAATCAGGAAAAAATTCTAGATTTTCTGTCTGCTAAGATGATTGTGGCTTTTTCCTTAATTAATATGTTAATATGTAGAAATGTATGAATTGATTTCCTAATGTTGAACTATCTTTATGTTCTAGGAATAATCTCTCTTTGGGTGTGTCACATCAATATTTTAATTTAATACCAAATCTAATTTATTAAAATTTATTTCCACCAATATTTATAAATTTAAAAATGAAAAGTTAACCACATCTTCTCTGTTAGAGTCTGGTGTCAGCATCCTGATAGTTTCTAAAGCTTAGCAGTTTCTTTCTCTATGATCTTGATTAGTTTATTTTTATATAATTATCATTTATTTATAAAAGCAATATATATACATGGTTTGGTTTTTTTTAAAAAAAAAAAAAAAAAAAGCTCCTAAGAAGGGTACAAATGAACATAGTAAAGTTCTTTTCCTATTTATCACCGGTCCCAGACTAAGTACCATTTCTGGTTTCACTGCCCTTCTAACAAAAAATATGCTTTGATCTCTTTCTGAATTGATCAATTTAAAAAGGTATATAATATCTCCCTTCCTAAAAGAGGGGCATTTTAGAACACTTTTACTCAAACCCCCTCTCCATTTCCGGAGATAAGCTAACTTCTTATCAGTTGTATTGTTTATCATTACAACAGTCAAAATATACTTAAACAAAGGTTACCCATTGATTCTGGACTAGGTAAGATACAATTAATTAGAGCTCTCATACTTCCTTCTTTCACTTCTTCCCTTTCCCTACACTCTACATCAGTCAGCTGTGCATCTGTTTCTACACTGTCAATATCTGTTATATTTACATTTTGTTCTGCAAAAATTTAAGATTTGGGTGTTGACTATAGGTTGATTCTAATTTTGAAAAAAAGGTGCAAAATATCAACAATCATGTGATTGTGTAAATATGCATTGCCAAGTAAATAATATTCAATTATTTTAATTTGATAATATGTTTGAATCTCCATTTTTTTTATTTCTCCTATTTTATGGATGAAATAACATTTAAAATATCACAGACTTTGTATGTTCTATTCTGTTTTTTATACTTTTTCTTCCTCTTTTTTCTGCCTCTTCTCTTTTGTGCTTTTGTTTTCCATAAACATCTGGTAATCTTTAATTTTCCATATATGATTACCAAAGAGAGTTGTTTTGATTCATATTGGTGGCAGGAGGGGGTTCCTTCACAGTTTTCTTGCAATGTTTATGCAGCAGGACCTCTCTCTCTTCAATAGGGTGGCTCCCTGGGAGTGTAGTATATGTGGTTTGTGGGAAGGGTATAGACAGACTGACTTAGAGCCTCCCAAATCGCCAAAGTGAAGACTCTAAGGATACAATAGTCAGTATATTTCACTCCTGGAGAGAGCTATTATTCCTTCATCCTTTCCATCCCTGTGAGAGTCTAGCATTCTCCCCGTGTTTTACTCTGCCTCCCTACCTCCGTTCACCACTTACACCAAGAGCCCTTGCCAGGCAAATCTTTTGATCTATTCAGAGAGCACTGGGGCCCCACAGCTGGTGGTAAAACCTTTTGGTCCACGTGTTCTGTGTATAAGCCTCTCATTGGCCACCCAAGTTGACAACTCACAGCCCATCCCTGCTTCCTGCTGACTCAGAGCCATGGAGTCTTTATTCATGTGAAATCACTTCCTACCTCCCACGGCTGGCTCATGCGTTACTGCAGGTAGCAGTTACATTTCCTGTGTCCTTCATTATTCATGAATAAGAACTTTAAGATACTTTGTTTTCCAAATATTTGTCAAACGCATGGCACTTAGAATAGTTCCAGCATGTACACAGATTTATCCTTATTCGTATACATTTATTGTCACATCAGTAAAATCTTGAAGCAAAGAAAAGGGTTTGGTCTACCATTTTGATCAAGAATAGTTGAAATACCTTAGGAATTATCTGCTCACTCATCCTTAATCTTTGTGTCCTTCCTCCTCCTCCCAGCCTCTTAATACTAGAATATGCCACATACTGCTCAGTCCTTGGGCAGCATCTCTCTTTTATCTCCACGCTCTGTTAGTCATCTCAGCCAGTTGTAGGGCTATAAATACCACCTGTGCGCTGAAATTTTCATCTTTAGCTCAAACCTCTCTTCCCAGCTTCATGCTTATATTTCTAACTACTGATTATAGACAAAGCTTCAAATTCTCCTCCCCAGAGTCAGAGCCTCTGCTCTATTTCTATGCTTGATCTAGGAGCAAAGCTGAAAAGGCTTCACAGCTTGGTGTTGCCTTTGGTGTCAGGGAGGAGTCTCGCAGCCTCCCCGGAATGCGTGCCCACTCCGTGTCCTGTGCTGCTGGCTTAGATCCGGATTCTCAAGAGTGCACCTTGTGTCCATTCAACAGCTTCCAACAGCCTCTCCCGTTCCCAGTACAGCTGGCAGATACTCATCGTTTTTCACACGTTCCTGTTTTCCACTCCTGATCTGCAGCACCGATACAGATGTTTCCTTTGCAGCATGGTCTGTGTGCCCCTCCACGAGGATCTGGGAGGGGAGAATTTACCGCTGTGGTCGTTCCTTCTTGTGGGAAGAGGTGGCCCTGTCTTTATGGATTCAGATCTTTACAACAAACCCCTTTCAGGTCACCACTCTTTCATTTGTTTCAGATCTGGTTAAGTAGCACCATCACCAAGATACACACTCTTACCGTCTCTGCTTTGGTACAGATTGCTGCAGAAACAATGGCACCTCTCCCTCAGTGGCTTTCGATGAGGTGAGTCATTCCATATACCGAAGGGGCAGAAACTACATCAGGAGGAAAGACTCATAGGCATGAAGGTCTTATTAAAAAATAAAAGTCCTGGCCCTGGCCAGTTGGCTCAGCGGTAGAGCTTCGGCCTAGCGTGCGGAGGACCCGGGTTCGATTCCCGGCCAGGGCACACAGGAGAAGCGCCCATTTGCTTCTTCACCCTTCCGCCACGCCTTCCTCTCTGTCTCTCTCTTCCCCTCCCGCAACCAAGGCTCCATTGGAGCAAAAATGGCCCGGGCGCTGGGGATGGCTCTGTGGCCTCTGCCTCAGGCGCTAGAGTGGCTCTGGTCGCAACATGGCGATGCCCAGGATGGGCAGAGCATCGCGCCCTGGTGGGCAGAGCGTCGCCCCATGGTGGGCGTGCCGGGTGGATCCCGGTCGGGCACATGTGGGAGTCTGTCTGACTGTCTCTCCCTGTTTCTAGCTTCAGAAAAATGCAAAAAAAAAAAAAAAAGTCCTAGACAGTGCTTTTTTTTTTTTCATCACAATAAAGCTACACATGTGCCTAGATGTTCGCCTTGTCTTCTAAAAGATCATGTCATCCGTGTATAAAGCAAAATAAAGGGGAAGGAAAATAATTACATGACTTGTTACCCTTTACATGTCTTCCTAACTGGGTCCCTTTTCATTAAAACTTAGAAGAGATTCAAAAAGGATGTTTTTTTCTTATAAGCTTTGTCATCATACCTGTAATTATGTAAGTAGCCATCATGACTCGCTTTCAGACCACAGCCTCGGGAAAGTAGACGGCACAGTTAGAATGTTGCCCTGAGGAGGAGAAACCACCTGCACTAAGGTTAGGTCAGAGAGGAGGCAACCACAAAAATGTCAGACTTGTATAGACACTATCATTTTCTGGGTGTGCTCTTCACTATTTAGAGCTGTGATTAAAATTAGAAGTGTTGCCTGACACTGTTTTTGGACTTGGTTTTTTTCAGCAGTGTTAGCACCATGGTGATTAGTATAAGGTTCATTGTTATTTCTTTTTCCCTTCTTTTTTTTATTTTAAGTGAGAGGAGGGAAGATAGTGAAATAGACTCTCACATGTGCCCGGGCCAGGATCTACCCGGTAACCCTGCCTGGGGCCAAAGCTCAAATCAACTGAGCTATTTTTAGTGCCTGAGGCTAATGCTGGGACCCGCCAAGCTATCTTTTGCACCTGGGGCTGACGTTGAAGCCAATCAAGCCACTGGCTGTGGGAGTGGAAGAGAGGGGAGGGGCGGAACCAGATGGTTGCCTCTTTTATGTGCTCTGATCGGGAATCAAACCCAGGACATCCATATACCGGGCTGAAGCTCTATCACTGAGCCAACCAGCCTTGTTATTTTGATTGATGTTTTACCCAGTGTGGGCTAAACATCTGATTTAATGTCAACTCCACTTTTGTGATCTTGTGTTTTAAATTATTGAGATATATTCTGTTTAAGGATTGAAAAAAAGTGCACTGGGTGTCATGGACTCATTCATTTTATCTTTGCTCATTGAAGTCACCCCCCCCCCCCCCAGGGATCACCTTCTCCAGAGACTCTCAAGATCCCTTTGTACCACATCACTCTGCTCAGCTCAGTTTGTTTATGGCCACCTGATTTCAGTCTAGTCCCCAAAGTACTCAGAGGCGACAGGCAATGAGAAACACAATGCAGAAGAGGGAGAGACCTACAGAGTGATGTGACTCAGAGCAAAAAACCACAAGGGAATTTAACTCCCAAGAAGGCAGCAAAGAAGACCAGGAAATGTCTGCAGAGCCACAATTTTTAACATATTTTTAAAAAATAAACCTCTTATTTTTTTTGGGGGGGGGGTAACAAATTTATCTCGGTTTCTATGGCAGACAAACACAGTTTCCAATTATGAGATCAGTTTTTCAAAGCTTTTATGAGAACAGTTTTTAATTTTTAAGCACTTAAGAATTCTGGGAGGAAATATGTATCCACTCATCCAACTTTAGAGAAATCTGGAGAAAACAGTTTTTCTTGTGAAAGGCTTTGTTCCTTATTGCAATAAATGTGAATTTCTCTGGCACGTGCCTGGAGTTTACCATTACTGGGGAAATTATTATGTCTACAGCACATCAACAAGACAATTCCAACACACCATAATTCTAAGAGAAAGACCTTTAATCTTTTGACATGAATCTTTTATACCTAGATTCTACATTTTAAAAACCTACACTTGGCTATTATTTCCCTTAAGATTGCCTTGTAGTATTTAGTAACCTGCCAGGTTTCCACTAATAATAAATTTGGAAGATATTTTTATGTTTTAAATATAAACATTTACAACATTATTTTAATGGTTGCATAGAAAACCATGAGGCCCTGGCTGGTTGGCTCAGTGGTAGAGCATCGGCCTGGCATGCAGGAGTCCCAAGTTCGATTCCCGACCTGGGTTCACAGGAGAAGCGCCCATCTGCTTCTCCGCCCCTCCTCATCTCCTTCCTCTGTCTCTCTCTTCCCTTCCTGCAGCCAAGGCTCCATTGGAGCAAAGTTGGCCCAGGTGCTGAGGATGGCTCTGTGGCCTCTGCCTCAGGCGCTAGAATGGCTCTGGTTGCAACAGAGCGATGCCCCAGATGGGCAGAGCATTGCCCCCTGGTGGGAGTGCTGGGTGGATCCTGGTCGGGCGCATGCAGGAGTTTGTCTGACTGCCTCCCGTTTTCAACTTCAGAAAAATACAAAAAAATAAATAAATTTTAAAAAAAGAAAAAAAAAAGAAAACCATGAAATGTTGCATAAGTTTTATCTAGACATGCAGCCAAGAGGGGTAAGAAGCACGAATTAGGCACTGACTCAAATCCCAGAAATTTACTTAATCCTTCTATTCCTCAATTTTCCTCACTTACAAAATGAAAATAATAACTCCTAGTTCATAGGTTGTTAGAAGGACGAAATAGGTTAATATGTGGACAATGTTTAGGAAAGTACCTGATACATAGTAAATACTACCAAGGGCCTTGCTAATAAAATTGTGTCTAGTTTTTGCTGTTATATAAAAAGTTACTATCTCCAATACTGTGTCCTTAAGAAAGAGTAGAAAGATCTGTGAAAGAATATAATTATAGAAGCGAAATAATTGGGTCAGACTCAATAAACATGTTTAGGATTTCTACTTACCTTCTAGAAATCTTGCAACACTTAACACAACCAATAGCAATTTGTGAAAATAACTATTTCTAAACCTCCAGTTAACTTAGAATGGCATCAAATTTTAATTCTTAGCTGGTTTGTTTAAAAAAACTTTATTTTCTTGCTTTATTTTAATTTTTTTCCTGGCTACAGTGTGGATTTCCTTTATGTGCTTTTAACATTTTTTCTTTGTTGCTTTTGTGAATTGTCAAGTGTGTTTTATTTTTTTCCTACTGATTGTTCTTCATCTGTTCAGTTCTAGTTTCTCTGGAACTAGAATGCCTTTCATATTTATTATCTTTGCTTTCCCTGTATTAACTTCATATCATTTAGCTCTGAGACGGGAAATGTTTTAACTGATTTTCTAATTCATTACACCTCTTATCTAAAGGCTCCAATCCACTTTTTAATGCTTCTATTGCATTGTTTTATTTTCATTTAATTATTTTTAATAGGTAATATATTCACTCGGGTTAACATCCAAAGGTTATATAAATCTATACAGCAGACTTCCACCTCCATGAAGATGGAGGAGTGCTTTTCCCTCCATCTTCACTAAATACAACCAAACCCCGAATATCACGTACAAACCCCATAGAAAGACACTATGCATGGTGGAACGAGGAAGGCAGATCAGCTAGGTAGAAGATAGACCCAAGGAACGACACCGTGGTGAGGTCCCTGGATTTTCCTTCTGCCTTAAATACCTCAGACTTGGGGCTGAAGGAGCCAGCAACTCAGAAACACCAATTGATATATAGCCAAAAAAGACCTAACGAAAGCCAGAGGGCCAGGAAAAGGGCAACTTAGCAAGGCCAAACACCACAGAGAAAAACCGGCCTCCACCCCACCCAGGCCAGCAAAGGCCAAATGGAGGCATCGAGTTCCACCCTCACCCGCTGTCATAGGTGTTTAAACTCCTTCAGGAGTTGTATCCGGAAAGTCCAAGTTGAGTCATGAGCTAAGGCTTTCACCTCTACTGGCTTCTAAATGTGTGTAGAAAAAGAATTGAAGGCAATTATATTCAAAGTTTCTACATTTTATTTGATTTGTAGATGTCGACACGAATAGGCCATAAATTACATGTATTTAAGGTAATACCTACAATAATCCATAATACAGCTATACAAAGAGATAGACTTAGAAACACTATTGATAAAAATCAATATCTAAAAAAGGTTTAAATAACCCACAGGAAGTCAGGAAAAAAGAAAACAACGAAACCAAAAACAGAAAGAACAAACAAAGCAACAAATAAAATGGCAGACTTAAGCCCTAACAAATTATAATCCCATTAATTTAGTTATTGTGGGATTGTCATGTTCAGATGGACTCCTGCTTCCAGATGGGAGAGGAAGCACATGTGTTTGCCCGATCACCTGGGGTCTCAGTGGGCTATAGATTTTGATTCATTTCTGGAAGATAGGAAGCAGATGGAGTCATGCTGACAGAAGACAGGACACAGGAAACCAAAGAATGATTCTGCAGAGGCAGAAACCATTCCTCTTGGCTAAACCCTTGAAAGATTAAAAAAAAAGAGAGACTAGTTTTACTAACTAAAGTGTTACCACCTGGCAAAAGGGGAAACTCAGGCCCCTGGATGATGACCTTTCTGTGGTCAGTGCCTGGGCCAGATCAGTAAATATTTTGATTATCACACCTAATAACAAATCTTTTCAGTCATTCCTTCCTCCAACCCCCATCCGCTAATGTGTTATTCATTCATTTGACCAATAGTTGCTGAATAGTTACTAAATGCTGGGAATGTTGTAGGTACTGGGGAAACATGAGTTAACCAGATGATCAAGGCCTTAGATGTGGTGTTTTCCATCTCAGAGGAGAACAATAAACATGAAAATGCAGATATAAACAAGATCATCACAATGCAGTGAGCGCTATGAAGGCAGAGGTGTCGCATAAACTAGTGAATTTCCTTCCACTTGTTCACCACAAATAAATTGATCAGCAACTGCATGCCCCAGCATGCCAATGGCTCTTGATACTCCACAAACCCCAAGTGATAGGGTCGTTTTCTCCTTCAGCGAGTGATGCAACTTGAGAATTGTGTCTTTACAGGTTGCTTATTGGGACCACTCCTACTCTCTGTTTTAGGCAAGGTTCCCTAGAAGTCAAGCCTAAAATGAGGATTCCTATGCCAGTAACTTATTGAGAAAGTGTCCTCAGGGGAAATTCTCAGGGAGAGAGAGAAGCAGAATTGGGCAGTGAAAAAGATGGGCGAAGGGGTGATTTCAACTGAAGAGTGGCTCATTTTAACCTCCCTAGGAGCTCTGGAGCACGAATTAAACATAAATGTTGTCCTAACCAGAAGTAAAGGAGACTGAAGTGCTATGCCTGTTAGTCTTGTGCTAGGAACTGTCCCTGGGGAATGGCGGGAGGTACTGGTGGTGGTGGCAGGTCACCAACCACTCAAGCACTGCTACGTGAGACAGTGTCTATCATTGAAGAGCAATTCTCTGGAGAAGGATGCTGTGTAGCAACTGAATGTTGAGTTTCCAGGCCTAGGAAAGAGGGTTTGAGTGGGTTTAAAGCATCTGCTATACCACTGTTGTTTTCAGCACTGCCACTATAGTTAAAGGATTGCAGAAAATTCTGCTTGCTGAAAGTCTTTTCCTTGTTACTTTCTAGACAGTGTTCTTTCATGGATTGTCAATCCATATTCACCTACTTGCAAAAAAAAAAAAATCTTAAAGTATCTGACTTGTAGATGACACCCTTCCCTAGTTTTCTTTTCTAATACAATAGTCTATCTCAGGAATTTTTTTTTTTATTGACTCAATCAAAATTTTGAATGAGGAAAGTGTTAAAAAGTTCAATGGTTTGCTGAAATCACTATCTGAAAGTCAATGTCTGTTTTTCTTTACTTCTTGAACTGTCATTGAAAACTATTTCTTGTTCCCTGGTTTATTTTTATAGATACAATTATCTTGTTAAAGAATCATGACACATTTGTCTTTGTGTTGAATGCCTCCCTTAATGCTGTTAGCAAATATAGCGTGAGTCATGGTAACAGAATCAATCTTTCAGGTTGGTTCAAGGTTCCTTCTATTCTTGTTGAAACAGCAGCTGAACTTCAGGGGGAACAAGAAAGAAAACTTCTCCAAATTCATCCTTAGCTGGCTACAAAAGGAAATGAAATGGGAATGGCTCCTTCTACCATTTCTCTACGCCATACTAACAGCACACGTTCAGCCCGCGAGTTAAGCCCCCTTCTCTACAGGTAAGCTACCACTGATGACTAGCTGTGAGAAGTGTGCATTCTCCAGGCTTCCGGAGTCCTCAAAGTGTCACAAATGCCAAGAAGAGACCAAAAAAAAGAAGAAGAAGAGGAAGAGGGTGGAAGAGAAGCTGAAGCCGAGAAACATCTATCCTCTTTATTACTTATGAACTATTGCATACCCCTGACTTCCATCATAGATGTAGGAGATCTGGGTGCTCAGAGCCTGAGAAGAAATTGAGGTTTTCCTGTTGCTCTGACACAGGATATTCCTGGAGGTCTCTGCTTCTACGTGCTAGAAAGGCAAAAAGGGGAAGTGTCCCAGTTAAAGTTTGGTAAACCATAACTCTTCCTGTTGTCAAGGATTTCACATCTCTACCCACCCTTGGGAAAGTTCTCAGAGAGGATTTGACAATTATTTCACAAATACCACAAAAGGACATGCGCAGCAAGGAAAACTCCCAAGTTTGGCACTAAACAATGTGATCTATCCCTCGGCACCAGAGAGCCTCACTTGGAATGAAAAACGCACAGCCCACTATCAACCTTAGGTTGAGGCAAGAGGTTGGCCCTGACTTGGGTCCCATGATTTAGAGGGCCTCAATCTGGTCCTTCTCCAGCTGTGACCCTTTCACGGGGTCCCAGGAGCCAAGAAGACATGCCTGCCAAGAGCCTGTATTCTTCCTTTTAAACCATGTTCGCAGTATCAGGGACCCCAGAATTTCAGCATCAGCATAAGTTCTTTCCTGAGTTTCTCCACCACAGAGTGGACAGTCCTTCTGGGGTGCACACCTCCATGATGGGGGCTAGCCAAGGGGTAGCTGTTATGAAAAGAATGAACATAAATATATACACAAGATCCTTCATGTATTTAGAAGAGCCAGGACTACTCCAGGACAATGGTCCAGGACCCAGCTCTTCCCACATCACTACCTTCCAGCTGAAGGCTCTGGAGATTATGTATAATAGTATTTAGTTCAGACAACAGTAGAGCTATTATAGACAGTTGCAGACACTGCCTTATGTACCCTATATATCAATTTACTTAACCTTCACAACAACCCTATGGGATCCATGCTTACAGGGGGGTTTGATAACCTGTAACAGGTCACCCAGTAAGTGCTGGGTCCAAGATTTGAACTCATGCAACCTGGTTCCAAAATCTATACTGCTCATCACTTCACCATCCCAGTACAATTTTTTATCCCTCTGTGAATTTCCAGCTTGGATAAATCTGATATGCATCAGAATCTTCTATGCAATTCTTTTATATCAGGATTGTATTGATGATAACAGCTGGCTTAATGATAAGAGCAGCGTGTGTCAGATACTATGGAGCAGTTTGGGGCAAGGGAACTTGGCCCAGGCCATGAGGTCAGGGAGGGTTTCCCAAAGAAGACGCTTCCTAAAACAGTTAAAGAGCAGGTTCAAGATAAGCAAGCAGACGAGTGCAGGATGATCTCTGGCCACCCCTAGAAGAATAAGCAAAAACAGAGAACGGGGGTCTTTACCGCTGAGCAACTCACTGCAAGACACTCTCAAGAGCGCGGGTTGGGGTTCAGGGCGGGCAAGGAGCAAAGTCATTTGGTCCCATTCCAAAATGTCTACCTCGTACCTATTCTAGACCAAAAAAATTTAAATAAAATAAAAACAAAAATAGTTTAATTGGAAATAGTTCACGTGTCAGTAGATATTTAAGGTCCAAAGTATCCACAACCATGTTGCTAACACAATGCGCATATACAGGTCTAACTGGTTTAATATAAGTTCTTTTCTTCCTTATTCCAAAACAAGCCATGACATCTTCTGTTTAAGATGTAAGGATTATAATTATATGCCTTTCATGATTCAATGGTCACAGAAAATTCCAGTCAGAGATAAGTTTCCCAGTGTCCTGAAAAAAGGGCATGCTATTAAGAATGTGTTTGGAACCATTTTACAATGACATTGTGTGTGTGTGTGTGTGTGTGTGTGTGTGTGTGTGTGTGTGTGTGTATGGTCAAGATTTTCTTTTCATTTCTCCAAGCCAGGCCAAAGGGAGAAGTCTCCCACAAAAGAGGGGGGGGGGACTTCAAGGCAAAGAGATGAAAGAATTGCTCACCCTCCCTAAATCTTAAACCTCACAGACAGGGGCAAGTACGCCAGAGCTTTGTGCTACTGGACAGCCCCTGGCCGCCGACCAGCAGGGCAGGGTGGGCAATGTGCCGGAAGCACTTGTGAGGCTGGAACTTCTTGGGCAGCGTTACTGGCCTGAGAACAGTTTATCTCCAGGAAACGCTGTCGCTGGGTCAGGGTGGGGGTGGCTGGGCAGAAAAGTCCACTTTACTTGAGATTTTTTTTTTTTCAGCCCAGACATTTCAAAACAGTCCTCATTCCTGTGTAAATGTGTCTTTCCAAAGAGATTAAAGAAGCTCCTAAGAGCTGTTCAACAGTTTTAAAGGGAAAGACTGTCCGGTTCAAGTGAGGTTAAACCTATAATTGCTATGGGCAATTTGCTCCTGCAATAACTAGGACCAAAAGGCAACCTTTATAGGTGTGTGCCTTTTGCCAGGATATCTTTAACATTAATATCCTTTCTCTTACAAAGGAAAAATAGAATGAGTGTGTTCTATAAGTGATATAAAATGGACAATGTTACTATAACTCAATATACTTATATTCCTTAATTTGATGATTTGATATTTGGTCATCTTAGTTTGGGAAGGGTTGATTGTGGGGTTTTAAATGTTTTAGATGAACTTCCAGTTCAAGACGGAAGAGGAAACACTTGGGTCTGTCTCACCATCCAGGGCCTCAGGAGACTACAGGGTTGATCAATTTCTGGAAACGGGAAAGTAGATGAGGTCATGCTGACAAATAACAGAGCACAGGAAACAAGAGAACAATTCAGTGAAGGCAGGAGCCATTCTTCTCCGCTAGACCTTTGAGAAGTTCCCGAGAGGCAGAGGTAGGTATAGAGAGTGAAAAGGGAAGAAAAGATAGAAAGACGTTTTTGCTGTGGGACAGCTACTTCTCTCAGCCATTTGCTCCTTTCTCGGACCCCTGGCCATGCAGAGAGATGGGTGGCATCAACATTTAACTCCTGAGAAAAAACTAGAGGCTATTCTCTAAAATATCTGTATCTAAATATAGGTGGAATCAAGGTTGCCCCCGTGGACACTGGCACCTCAGAGTAAAATGACGCCCAGTTTGGTTATTTGCCTGCCTGCTCAGCACTGTTACTCTCTAAACAAAAGCCTCCCAAGCATACAGGCTTGCAGTCGGCCCACCCACTCAGGAAAAACTTGAACTGGAGGAAAGACCCACAGAAAAACTCACACCTTCTGTTGCTGAACCTTACGTCAGTCATCCTAGTCCTTCACAGACAGGGACACAGAGCCAGGCTTCAGCAGACATCTGAGACGCACCATAGGACCGATGGTGGGGCCAAGATGGGCAAATTACGAAAAGTAATAATGACCCCTGAGGAAACAGAGATTTCTCACAGAACTGAAAAGATCCAAGAAAAACATATTCTAATTAGTATTCTAGGAGAAGTTTGATGAGATCCTGGGATTTGTATCCAGAACTGTAAGAACAGTTTGCTATAGAAGAGAAAAACAATAGGTTTTAGAATGTTTTAATATGTCAGCTAAAAGAGTACAGTCAACTTGATTTCATTAATGATCCATTTCTTCACCCCTCACTCTATCTACACCCCTGGCGGTTTAATGTCGTGGTACTGTCCCTGTTTGTGGCTGGCTTCGTCCAGGTGATGTCCTTTAACCAGCAGTGCTAGCAAATGTGACATAGGCAGAATCTGGAAACATGTGCTCCCTATCTTTCGTTTCTGCTGTTGCTATAGAAGTGCCCACATGTCTACAGCCACACCACCCTGAACGTGCCCGATCTCGTCTGATCTCGGAAGCTAAGCAGGGTCAGGCCTGGTTAGTACTTGGATGGAAGAAGTGCCCACATGAAGCTTCCAGACACATGGGAGGGACGTGTGAGGTAGAGCCCAGCGGGCAGTGGTAGAGCCTACCAGGAGTCAGATAAACTGCCCACTGAAGTCCTAGCTAATACTGCCCCTGGGGGAGACTTTCCATGACCCCTCCACCTAAAAACATTTCCTTGGCAATCATCTCATTAGCTTTATACCGCCTCGTACCACCCATCACGGTGGAAATGAGCTGTTTATATCTTTGTATTCATGTTTATTGTTTGTTCTCTCAAATAAAAATGCCACAGGATCAGGGACCTCATCCACCTGACTCACCAGTGTTCCCTAGCATCTATCCCAATGCCTGGCATTTAGTGGGTCATCAGTAACTTCTGTTGAATAAACAAATAAAACAGTTAACAATGGGTTGGCAGAGGGAATAACTGAAAAGGAGATTGGTTATTAGGAGTGACAAACTATTGACCAACTGATATAACCCAGACACAGACCGATTAGAAAGGTCCCTGTCCCCAGGAGGCCCGAAGCCCCCCTCTGTCAGATGAACCTTTTCATGAAAGGATCTAGGGGAGAGCCAGAGGGTCCTGGAAGTGTTTCCATAGTTTAACTATTGGGTTGCCAGTGCATCCTAGGTGAAGACCACTCAGCTGGTCATGGGATGTGTGATGGTGATCAAGTCCCATACACTGGACAAATACATCACACCAAATGACTCATTTTCAAGTGGTCAGTGGTATCCTCTTAGTACCCCCAAGTCCCATACTGCTATTGTGGGATCCCTGACCAGTGTTTCCATGGCTACGTAAAAAAATAGGAGCAATGAGCCTGAGTACCAGGCTCTCAGCCCCCTCTCCCACCTCGCTTGATGGAATTGAAGTCATTTAGGACAAAGAATGAGATCACTTACAACTTCTTAAAAAACTGCGGGACGCTCTGTGCTTCCCACTTCTCCCACTCATATTTCTCTTAAATCAGTGAGGCACTACTTCTGCTTGGCAACAAAGAGCTGCCCTCTCTTATTTCCCAATGCCCCTCTGCTTTGCCAAGATAATCTTTCCCAGACAGGGGCATTCAGGAGGAATAGAAGTCTCCAGAAATGAGAGGGAGGGGGGAATCCCACAGAAAAGGCCCTGGCAATGCTTCCTTAAATGACTTCCATGTTTGGATGGGAACCAGCAGCTGACACACATATGAGAAGATTAGGAGAGAATGCACGCTGACTAGTCCACCAAAACCGAAAAATAAAAATTTTCAAGCTCTGCAGAATAAAGCTAGTTGAAAGAATAAAGCAATTAATTTTCATACAAAATGTCTGTTCATTGCACAAATGGCAAATTAACTACTAACCAAAATAATTGACATTATAAAACTTCATCTGTTTGGTTAAAAGAAAACCTGGTAATCAGAGCCAAGTTTTAAAGAGCGAGACATTTTATTTTGCACAATGTCCTTTTAGTGAACAAACAAGAGTAACTACTAACAGTCCTTTGGAAAATCTATCAAGAGTGAATGAGAAACATTTTTAATAACTTCAAATTGTTATATCCACTTGTTCTTTGATGCATGAAAAATATTATTATGACTGTATTAAGAATCCTGTCTTGTTTCTTAGAAATATCTTTCCCAATGCATGTTAACACTGAAGATAGCCCATGCAATGATACAATGAGTAAAACAATAGGTTGGACATTAATTCATTAATTTTACCACTTTTAGAAAAACAGCAGCATTATCCCAGAAAGGCTGCAAGTATCCAGCTCTTAACCCTTCCTCCTGCTGCTGTAAAAATATTTGTAAATAGAAATCAACCATAGAATAAAGGCTTTCTGATTAATGGAGCAAGCCGTTCAGGAAACATCCAATTTGAAAGATAAAGCCGGGCCCTGGCCAGATGGCTCTGTGGTAGAGTATTGGCCTGGAATGTGGATGTCCCAGGTTCACTTCCCAGCCACAGCACAAAGGAGAAGCAACCATCTGCTTCTCCATCCCTCCTCCTCCCCCTTCTCCTTCTCTCTCTTCCCCTCCAGCAGCCATGGCTAGGTTGGTTTGAACACATCAGCCCCAGGTGCTGAGGATGGCTCCATGGAGCCTCCACCTCAGGCACTAAAAATAGTTCAGTTGTGAGCATGACCCCAGAGGGGTAGAGCATCGGCCCCAGGCAGGGGTTGCTGGGTGGACCCAAGTCAGGGCACATGCAGGAGTCTGTCTCTATATCTCCCCTCCTTTCAACTTGGAAAAGAAGAAAAAAAGAAAAGAAAAGATAAAGCCAGAGAAGATTCTAAAGTTAAACCCTCTGTCCTCATAGCTTCAGGAATTTTTAGGTGGCTCTTTTTTCCCCCTAGAATCATTAACATTATACAACAGACAAAATTCCAGCATCCCTACCTTTCAAAGACAGCAAAAAGAAGCCAAAAAGAGCCAAAGTAATTGAATAACAAATTGAAGAAATCACACAGTTCTAGCAGAAATTTCCTTAAAGACTAAATTTTATATAGTTTGTTGATCTGTTACTAGCTTTGGTCTGTGAAATCATTTTTATCTTGTCTAAAATCAAGAGGTAACTGACATGGTATATCCTGGTAATATGGTGTTCAGGCAGGACCAGCCTAGTAGTGATCACTCCAGGCTCAAGGTTTAATCCATTGCCTAATAATAAGAATTAGTAGCTAACAATAGAACTATATCCTAGATATGCGTATGGAAAGAAATAGGGTGGAAGTCAGCTATGATGACTAAGGTTGTTAAACAAGAGTGCTGCTATACTTTATTCCATAATTTGGGATGACTCATTGTTTTATAAAATCCCAAGCTGAGTCACTTCATTATTATAAGCCAAGAAAGATGAAATGAGAGACCCAGGTGGCTTGTGCCCATACTTTCCTGGGGCAGAGACTAGCCACCCCAAACCAGAATGATGCCCTAACAGATCCTGTTTTTCTTTCAAGTAGACCCCACATCAAAACCGGTATAAAAATCTCTGGTCTGACACTTATCCTAATTACAGAGAGAGCCAGTTGTTTATACTGAGGATCAATGTGTCATAGAAGAAAAAAAAAAGTTATGGCCTGACCTGTGGTGGCGCAGTGGATAACGCATCGACCTGGAAATGCTGAGGTCACTGGTTCGAAACCCTGGGCTTGCCTGGTCAAGGCACATATGGGAGTTGATGCTTCCAGCTCCTCCCCCCTTCTCTCTCTCTGTCTCTTTCTCTCTCCCTCTCTCTCTCCTCTCTAAAAATGAATAAAGAAATAAAGAAAAAAAAACTCAAATAGGAAAATGAAAAATTAGTAGAGACATCTCAAGAAAAAGAAACAGAAAATTTAAGCACTACTGGAGACAAATATGTGACTTTCTATAATGAGGAAAGAGAAAGAATTTGAATATGTTGCAATGACTAAAAAGGCTTTTGCTTTAGAGCAACCATTGAAAGAAAAAGAGCAAGGCAAGATGGGGGAATTAAATCAGCGTTTAAAGGCAGTTAAATCACTCCAGCAAGAGACAATTATGTTTCAACAGGAGATAAATGAAGTCATGTTGGAAATGAAACAAAAAAAAAAAAAAGAAAGAAAAAAGAAGTTATAAAATCACTTTATCTCCATGTTGAAGTCAGTAGTAGTTTTAGCTACCTCAGTAATAGAGGGCCAGATATAGCTAATGGCTAAGCTAGTTGGAACAAAGCTTGAAATCACGGTCAGACAACTGGGAGAAGATAGAATGGCAAAATGAAAATGTTGAGCAAAAACTGAAGACCGACTGAAGTCAAAAGAGCTTGGCACACCAAGTGGCCATACAGGGATGCCTAAATACTATGGTCAAAGAGGCACATTAAAGGTCAAGGCCACAGAGCTTGGAGGACTGTATGTCCGAAGCCATGCGCAGTACCTCTGGGAACCAAACTCCACAGCAAGAACAGATATGAATAACAGACAAGCACAGATAAAAGAAACAGATTCACAGACCAGGGAGACATGAGACTCAAGAGTTGAGCTCTTAACACCTCTCATATCCTTGTTCTAACACTTGTTTTAAGGCTCAACTGCAATTCTGCCTTTGAATTGCCTGTGATACTGCTGTATTTTGATAAATTCCTGACCCCCCCTTTTTAAAAATGATCAATACAAGTTACTTCCTGTTACTTGCAACCAAAGGAATTTAATTAACATAGCATGTGCACATTATAAAGATCTTGAAGCATATTGCTAAGTTGTTCTCCAGAAAGTTCAGAGGGATTCATTTACCCAACAACAGGGTTCTGTTTTTCTCCACTCTTATTAATTCTGGATATTTCCATGCTTTCAAATCTTCACAAATTCTCTTTTATATTCCAATGATGGCATACTCAGAAATAGCTTTTGCACACCATGGCTTTGCCATAGAAACACAGAGGGAATGGATATCAGGAAAAGAGTCTGAACGCAGGGAACAAACACTCCTATTGATGTAAATTTGTGTTATCTTCCATTGGGAAAATGATGAGATCATGTGTGGCTAAATATGGGATAGTAAGATCATGCTGGGTGAAGGAAGCTTGGAATGAATGAACAGAGGGCGGGTGCATGTGTGATGCATCATAGCCTAGGAGGAACGGGACACTAGACACCTCTTGAGTCTCAAGGAAACTGCCCAAACTATGAGGATTTCCTTTATTCAGGATACCACTGATGTCCGAAGCTGATCCATCAAAGGGATGCCTAGTTCTCCTTACTACATTAATTATAACTTTACACAATAAGACAAAAGGAGGTGTAAGTATTAGAGAGGAGAAAACACTGCCATTTTACAAATGAGACTGACGACTCTGAGAGCCTATGAGGAACTGAAAATCATAAGAATTTATGAGCATTCAAAGAAGTTGATAGTTAAAAATAAACATGTACAAATAAACATGTCCTAGATAAAACTGGTTAAAATATACAGTGCAGCTCATTTCACTTTTTTATCACAAAGAAATATAAAATATCTTGGAACTGGCATGAAAATGAACTGGTAAGATCTGGAACAGCAGCAACAAGACACCGAGTTCTGCGTGTGGAAATAGAGACTGCTTAAATGAAGAGATGTGTTTTGAGATGGAACTATTTAATATTATCATATATAAGTTATCTCCTCATTTCATCAGTTCAAATCAACGAAGATATATTTAGAACTTGATGAAATATTCATCTGGAAGAAAAGCCCATGTAGTTTATAAAATGTTGAACTAGTAGGGGGCATTTATCCAAATGCATATTAAAGATTACCATAAAGCAGTAATCAGAAAAGTATGGTACTGGCAGTAGAATAAACAACAAAAATATTCAACTAAAAAAAAAAAAAAAAAAAAAAAAAATGGAGGGCAAAGACACATGTGCCTTGCCCCAGCCGTTGGTCTCCTAGTCCTACTATAGCTAGACTTCCAGGCAGAAGGGGACCTGAGCGGAAGACAGACTAAAATTCATGGGATAGATAGGAGTATTTGACATACGATGAAGATTACATTTCTAATCAGTAGGAAGATAATGGATTAGATAATAATTTATATCTGAGAAAAATAAAGTTTGAACCATTATACATCTATTGCATTCAGTTGTAAAAACCCAGTATCCTTCCTAACTAGTTTACACAGAAAGGAATGTATCACATGGTACTAAATGGCTTACAGAATCGTTAAGAAGAATGCAAAAAACAGAAACAAAAAAGACTACAGGTTATATACTTCCAGGAATGACTCCCAAAGCCACATGGCAGGTCTGGGCTAAAAGAATCGGTGTCAAATTGCCAAGTTGCTTCTACAGCTGCGGGATCTGCAACCACGCTGCCTTTGCTAGTTTCTGTACCATTGAAATAGTTCTCCTAGACAGCCCTTTGTTCCCCATTCAACTCACTTGCAAAGTCAACCTCACTCAAGGATGTTCAACTCACAAAAACTAAATCACACTAGAAACACTAGTCTCACAGATGCTTGATCCATCTAAAACCACAGGTTTTAGCTTTCCTTGTGCAATGCAGGGAGGTGCTTTTTAGACCAAAACAACACTCAGATATTTGCATATGAAAAGCCAAATGATAGAGTAGAACAAAATGCAGATATTAATTTTAAGTATTTAAGCTAATTTTTAATAGTCTAAGTAGTAATGTGCTATATATTTCAGTGTGTTATACAATAATATAAATTGGAAATATCCTGAAATTATCAGGATAAAATTGTTTAAGTTAGTTATGGTACGTGATATGGACTGTTGTGCATCTATTAAAAGAATTAGAGGACAATAATATGACAAATGTTCATAATGGATCTTTGAAATTCAAAATTAGGTAATAAAATAGTATGAGGAGTATAACCCTATTTTGTGAGTTCTCCCTGTAAATTGTGTTATTTGCATCAGATATATTAGATATATTAAATATATATATTTAATTTATAATATATAACAAGACATACACACACACTATTTATCTGAGGAGACAGAAAATGAGAGTGAGAAGGCTACACACTAAAATGATAACAAAGACTACCAGAAATTTCAAGGTTTGTGGGTTCATTTCATTTCTTTTTTCTTGCTTATAATTTCTTAAATGAATATATTACATAATATCTCCTTTATTACAGAAGTTTGTTTAAAAAAAAAGGAGAACAATGAACTAATATAATTTAGAGTGAAGATCTTTAAATCGTAAGTATTAGCTAACAATTACTTTTAACAATAGTTAACATTTACTGGGAACTTACTATTTGACAGACACTATTCTTAGGGCTTTAAGTGTATGAACATATTAATTCTCTATAACAACCCAAGAGGTACATGGGAACCTCACACACATGAAAGGTTAAGTAACTTACCTGAGGTGACATAACCAGGAAATGGTTGAGCTGGGCTAGTACCAGTGGCTGGCAAACTCATTAGTCAACAGAGCCAAATATCAACAGTACAATTGAAATTTCTTTTGAGAGCCAAATTTTTTTAACTTAAACTATATAGGTAGGTACATTCCTTATCGAGGTAGTGCCTGTACATGGTATTTTGTGGAAGAACCACATTGAAGGGGCCAAAAGCCACATGTAGCTCATGAGCCGTGGTTTGCCGACCAGGGGGCTAGCCAATTCTATGATAGAACCTAAGTGCTCAATTAGAACACTAAATAGTATTATCAATAATAATATTGCTAGCTAACATTTCCTGGGCATCAACATACAATGCAATCCAGCCATTTAAAGTGTATAATTCAATGGTTTTGAGTATATTCCCAGAGGTGTGCATCCATTATCACAATTAATTTTGGAACCTTTTCAAAATTACCCCAAAAAGAAAATCCACACACTTTTGCTATTGCCACCTCCCACCCCCAATCACCCCAGACATCATACCAATACTTGACTAGTATAATCTAGTATACTCTTGCAACAACCCTATAGGGTAGGAGCTAATATATACAGATGAGAAAACTAAGGCACAGAGAGTTAAGAAACTTGCCCAAGTCACATAACTAGCCAACAGTAACTTTCTATGACTTACATTTAGACAGTCTGCCTTCCCAACAGTTCCTTCAACTACTATCTCATCATCATCACATTATATTACAAAAATTAAAACTTACGAACAAGTGCCTGACCAGGTGGTGGCACAGTGGATAGAGCATCAGACTGGAAAGCAGAGGGCCCAGGTTCAAAACCCAGAGGTCACTGGCTTGTGCATGGGCTCATCCAGCTTGAGTGCAGGCTCACCAGCTTGAGTGTGGGATCATAGACATGACTCTATGGTTGCTGGCTTGAGCCCAAAGGTTGCTGGGTTGAAGCCCAAGGTCGCTGGCTTGAACCCAAGTTTGCTAGTTTGAGCAAGGGGTCACTCACTCTGCTGTAGCCCTCCGGTCAAGGCACATATGAGAAAGCAATCAAGGAATAATTAAGGTGCCGCAACAAAGAATTGATGCTTCTCATCTCTCTCCCTTCCTGTCTGTCCGTTTCTTTGTCTCTCTTTCTCTGCCTCTGTCACACACACACACACAAAGAAACTTATAAACAAGTAAAAATTATTCCAGGAATGTCAGAATGATTTGGTTTGACTAAAGCTAATAATTAGATATACCATATCATTAAATGCAATAAAAAAGCATATGCCAAAAAGCGCGTGGTAACATTCACTATCTACTCCTAGGGAAAGAAAACAAGACAAAAATAGATGCAAAAACCCTAAGCAAGAGTAGGAGCAGGCTTACATATAATACCTATCTCAAATAGCTGAAATACCTAATCACGACACAACGGAGTTATACATAAGTAATAAAAAATAAAGTATGTTCATTGTCATTACCCTAGCTTCAATTTATTCTTGAAATGTCAACCAATGCAATAAGTCAGTAAAAAGGAAAACTATGAGATTTCTCTTGGAAAAAAAAATGCAAAAGAATTATTTTCACATAATAGATGAGATAAATAGAAAAATACTAGAAAATCAACTTCAACATCATTTTCAGCAATATGACATTTCAGTAATCTAAGAAATGGAATGAAGGACTGTGGAAAATCACACAAGAAGATAAACGTGCACGGGAGTGGCTGAGGGAGTGGGGGTTAGAATTCAAACCTGTCTCTCAGGCAGCACAGTCCCATACACTGGAAATTGTTAAGTCCGGCTTCCCCTCCCAGAATGCATACCAGCTAAGATACTTGACATTCTTTTCCCCTGCCTATTTTGTCTGGAAGACTACTTGAAACCACAATGTTGGATGGATCGTTTATTTGTGTGTGTCAGGATTTTAACTGGAAGAGGAGAGGATTTTTTTCTGGGTCCTTATGTTTTGGGGATTTGACATCTTATTGGTTACAAGATTTATTGCCCACATGGAAAAAGAAAGAACTTTTGCAAAGGGAGAGTGGAAAAGCTAAGGACCAACATTTGTATGTCCTTCTTCTCGGACCTCTGAGTAAAAGAAAGGACCTCTGAGTTCTTTGATGTCCATGCAGCTGTGAGGAAATTAGAGGTACAACAGCACAGAGCATCTGAAGGACATGCTGGAGTCACCAGGGATCCAGGCTGAAGGGAATCCTCAGCTTTGCAGAGCCAGGAGCCCAAATGTGTCTGCTCTAGTAGGGGCTATCAGTATATCCAAGAGCTTAACCTAACAACCTTACATACCAGTTACTGTTTGATAAACTATTCATTTATGCAGCTTCACTCTCCTCCTTCCCACAAAGCCTCTATTGGCTAAGAAGTCAATATATTAATTTATCTTTAGAAATAGATCAGTAGCTGAGATGTACCAAATAAAAACTGACTTGGGAGTCAGAACCTGGGCCCGAATCCCAAATATCCATTTGAATATTGTGTGTGGCCCATCATTCACCTAAAATTAGCCTCATCGAGGTCAACTTTAAACTGCTGGTTCCAACCCTGGCCGGGTAGATTAGTTGGTTAGAACATTGTCCCACTATACCAAGGTTGCAGGTTCAATCCCCCTTCAGGGTGCATATAAGAATCAACCAAAGAATGTATAAATAAATATAACAATAAATTGATGTTCTTCTCCTTCTCTCTCTCTCCATCTCTCTCTCTCTCCCCCTCTTTTTTCTAAAATAAGTAAAAATAATAATAAACTGCTGATTCCCAAGTCTAGTAGAAGACCCTTTTATTAAAATCTCAACCTGTCTATACCTTTGGACCCTACTGCTCACATTGTCTCCCTGGGTTTTTATAATATGGCCTCTTTGGTTTATCTCCTACCTATCAGATGATTCCTCTCTCTTTTTTTTTTTTTTTTTTTTTTTTTTTTTTTTTTTTTTTGAAGTTGGAAACGGGGAGGGAGTCAGACAGACTCCCGCATGCGCCCCACTGGGATCCACCTGGCATGCCTACCAGGGGGCAATGCTCTGCCCATCTGGGGTATCGCTCTGTTGCAACCAGAGCCATTCTAGTGCCTGAGGCAGAGGTCACAGAGCCATCCTCAGCACCCGGGCCAACTTTGCTCCAATGGAGCCTCGGCTGCGGGAGGGGAAGAGAGAGACAGAGAGGAAGGAGAGGGGGAGGGGTGGAGAAGCAGATGGGCGCTTCTCCTGTGTGCCCAGGCCAGGAATCGAACCTGGGACTCCTGCATGCCAGGCCGATGCTCTACCACTGAGCCAAACAGCCAGGGCCATTCTTCTAATTCTTTAGCTCACTCCTTACATCGAGGATCTGACTTCTGCACTCAGTTATTTGTCACTTCAGATGGGTTTAGATCACTTTTCGTGGGTAGCCTCATTCAAATCCACAGATCCAAGATTCAAACCTTTATCCTGAGACACAGAATGATAAACTGCACATCTCTCTGGAACAAACTATGGAGACCTAAACACAGCCGGCCTCAAACAGAACTGATAAACATCTACCCCTATGCCTCCCACACTGCCCAAACCAGAAAACCAGCTCTTTGGGTCTTGTTGATGCTACTAGTCTGTAGATGCCTCTTTCAGAAGCAAGGCTTTTTGACAGAATCCCAACACTTAGGCAGTCAAGACTTGTGGAGTCTACCTTGTTTATACCTTTTTCCTCCTCGTCATCCCCACCTCCACTGCCCTAATCCAAGATCTTATGGGATCTCCTTCAGTAGCCTCTCGACTTGCTCTACTCATCTCTCTGCCGCCTTTCTGGATCATGCCAATTTTTCTTATATAGGCAAATCTGAGACTCTTAAATGGCTTTCCATGGTTCTCAAATCACTTAAGCTCCTTTGTTTTATACACAATGCCTTTCAGGGTCTGGCTTCATTGCTTCTTCATCTTTAGTCACCTTCCCACGTTCCTTGCGCCTCCATCAATTACGTCTAGTCTCCCAAACACATCATACTGTTGCATGTGCACGTGGCATCCTACTCTCCCTCTCTCCTGTTGGAACACCATTCTAACCCCTAAGCTTACTCTTGGCTCAGCCTGTGAGGATCGGTTCATTTGTTCCTTTCACAAAAAGTCTCCCCTCATCCCAGTGTGATAGTTTACCTTAGTACATTAGTGGTCACAATTCTTTGTCATTTTCTGCATTTACGTTGTTGCCATGGCCTCAACATAAGCAAAATAAACTCCTCCATACTTCAACTCTGAGGTAGGTTTTGGTCAATAACGCAGAAGCAGAGACAATAGTGCTAGTTCAAAGTCCCTTTAAACAAACTCTGACATCATTACGAGAAGAACATATCTGGACCTGCCCCAGTAGAAGCATGAAAAACTCGTGGAGCAGAACTTCCCCATGAGCTGACCTAACCGAGCTCAGCTTCAATCAGCTGACCCTCAGAGGACCCACAGACACGTGAGATAAATGCTTATCATATGCAACTGACATTCTGTGGTTGCTCGTTAGTTGGTACGTTGTAATGAAAGATGACCTGATACGGCCCAGGTGGTTAATTTGCCCCCTCTCTCTCCTCCCATAGCATCCTTGCAAGTCCGGTTTATCTCTAAGACAAATGAGAATGCTAACTGGCACGTCGCCCTGCTGCCATTACCACTAAGCACATCCAGACTTCCGCTAGAGTGGAAAAAAACCATTTGTATTCTGATAAGGTTTTTTTTTCTCTCTCTAATCAAAAGAATTTACCCTTGATTTTTACAAGGCTGATGCTTACACATCTGTGCAAACCTTGATTAATAGGTGACAATCATGTGGATAAACATGTTTTTTTCTGCCATGAACAAGCTAACTTTAACCTCAGATATTTGGGGAACCCCAGCTCTCTTGAAGTGTGGAGTAACTTGCAAACTTTGCAAGCAAAAAATACTTTTATTTTCTCAGGACTTTCACCTGAGCTTTTCTTTGCCCCAAAGTAAGGTGTTGGGCATTAGGCTCTATTGAGGGCTCAGGATGTATTGCAAAAGCCTATGTTTGCAAGGGTCATGGCAGGTCAGAGAGATTTGTCAATGAGAGCAGAAATGGGAACAGCACTGTCTTGGAAAGATGCTAAATCAGGAAGACTGGCCCACTGTTCAAACTTGTCACCAAACCCCAACAAGCAGGCAATGTCCTGCAATGAGCCTGGAGACAGGCAACTTGGGTACCAATTGTTAGACTCATGGAAAGGGGCCACCACACTTGTTTAGGGAGCTGGGCAGGCTCGGGTCAGGTGAGTTGTGCTGGCATGCACAGCCTCTATTATAAAACTTCTCATATGGCGACATAGAAATTTTATAGTTAATCCTTTTGTGTTGTGTAGACAGACAAACCTTGTGATACTTGTGCAGAGGTATGAAAAGTGATGATTATGAATGTGATTTAGCTGTGTAAGACGTGTGTCTGATAGAATGTTAAGTGAAAAATATAGAAAACAAAACTGCTTGCACGCCATTATTATAAAATATATTCCTGGAAAATACATTCCTAGACTGAAAGACAATGCACACCAGAAATGATTCTTAACTAAGTGAAATTAAGAGTGATTTTTGAAATGGTTCTATTTTTCAAAATATGCAATGTAAACAAATAACTTTATGATGAAGATAATAAGTGCTTCACATAAACAATATCTACAAATAAAAAAATGGAAGAAGAAGAAAAAAAAAAGAACCCAAAGGCTTCTTAGAAAGCCTTGAAGCTGAGCAAAGCAGTGTGACAACCTCCCCGGCGTCTCCTTAGAAAGCCACTCCTTTCAAGGGCTCCCCCTCATTCCGGCTGCACAGCCCTCTCCCAAACTGGGCTGGAGATAAATGACTCACTTTCTGGCTCTAGGTTTCTAGATTCCGCACAGGCTACCATCCTCTCAACACACTACCATTGAGACTTCTATTGTTTACTTCAACCACATATTCACATACGTGCATGACGCGTATTCCTGATTAAACGTGGACATACCTTGGTCTTTGGCAGAAGACTTTGAAATATTTCATCGGCAAAGGTTGTCGGCTTTCTTGTTAAGTGTTGATATGCATAGAAGGCTCACTTTCTTTTCATTTTCAGAGGATGAATTTTCAGACCTCATCTGCAAAGCCGAGGTTTCCTTTATTTGGTTTTTAACGAACATGACTAAAAGCAGCTGGTCCCAATCCCATTCAAAGCAACCTTTCACATGCTTAGTATTAAAACTGCTTGTGAGCTTTAATAATTAAAATTAATACACCTGCTCTATTGGGCATTACCTCTGAGGCTTTGTTTTCCAGGGGGAAAAAGTGATTTTTTTCTGGATACCTGTGCATATCTCCCCATTGGTATTAAGTTGAAGAATATCCTGTATTGGTGCAATACCTCCAAGCAGTGTCTGTACTGTAAGGCAGGCTGCAGTGGGGCGGGCGGGGGTGGGGGGAGAAGCAAGAAAAACAAAATAACCCAAGTCAATTTCTTTCATAGGGTATCATAAATATGCCTGATGGTATGTAATAACTACAATCTGTGTGCTAGTAGAAATATGTTCTAAATAACAGAGTAGAAATGGTGTGTTTATGGACCACTCATTTATAATCCCAAAGAAATTACTAAGAGATTCCTATAGGAATAATCAAATGGCAGGGATGCTATTAAGATAAGATCCTGTTTGGGAATTAATGAAAGGGAACATGGAGCTTTACAAAACACTAGAAGGAATGCACCTCTTGCTAAGCAGAGAGGGCAACAGTTTGAACAGGAACACTAGGAGTGGAATGTCGGAAGAGAGGATTAAGGGCTGGATTTGTCAGGAAGAGTTTGAAGATGGGCCAAGTTGATAAAATGGGAAATCAAGGGTCAAGTTCTTCCTATGATGGAAGCAGAGGGGTCAGAGTCAGCTGTTCATGAGTCAAAGCTTGAAGAGCCATTTTAGGAAAGAGCCAGAATTCTAAGCTCTGGTTAAGAATAACCAGCAGTGGGGACATGGCAGCAAGAATGGAAACTGACATTATGAAGCTTGGACACAGATGGATCTGGTTTCTAGATGATGTCACATTCAAAGAAGCATAATGATAATTCCAAAATAATAATTATATATATATATATCATATATATGTATTTTCATTTCAATCTTAAACAAGCAATTCAAAAGCAAACCAAAAACCAGTAAATGGTACCCAATTCAAAACCCTTGTCTTCCCTCTGACTTCCTATGAGATCAGCTCCATGTCTTCCCCTGAACTGTTCTCCCCGCCTCATGTTCCCGTCTCTCATTAGGGCTTTCTGTTCCCCTTCACTAAAGTGACCAGTCGTCCTCCTGTAGGGAGGACAGTCCCTCTCTTGTAAGTTTCGTCCTCCCTCGAAAATGTCCTCCTACATGTCCTCCTCTTTGATATTGGAAGACTAATCTGTAAATGTCCGTATTCGATTGATACAGAGTTGGTCCATTGCGTGTGATGTGACGTATTTGTATCTAAATGAGTACTTTTTTCTTACAATTATTATTAAAAGTTAATAGGCATGTAAGCATAATTACAATATAAAATATTACAAATGTTTATATTGTGCATTTATCATATTATAGTGTACTATGGTTGCAATGAATAAAATGTTTCCGTTATTTATGATATTGTTTTATTTAATTTATTTTTGTCCTCCTTTTCATTGTAAAAAAGTCGGTCACCTTACCTCCACTGTTTCTAGGAACTGGTGGGACAGAAAAATGCTCCTCAGAGAGCAGTGGATGGGGGATAGCCAAGGTGGGAAAAGAGCTTTCTCTCGGGGAAGCTGAGATGCTGAAATGACTCTCTCTCTCTCTCTCTCTCTCTCTCTCTCACACACACACACACACACACACACACACACACACACACGTCTTATATTAAGTGGGGATCCCAGAAGCTCTTTTTATGCCCACTGTCACTTCCCCATCTTATCTACTTGGGATGTCTGAAATTGCCCGTGTAATGTGCTTCCGATGTCTTTCGGCAGACAACCACAGCCACCCTGGACCCTTACTAAACCCAATGGGCAAATTCTTGAGAAGCAAACACACTCAACTCAATACTAAATTAGATATCACAACAGGAGCTCTGTCCCAGATTGTTGGCCCTGAAGTGATATCACCAGCAACAATTTTCTTGGTTGCAGACTACCACTAGATGTCCCTCTCCCCCTCAACCTAAGCAAACGAATGAGCCGCCACCCCATCATAGAGTCTGTGACAGAAGGGGGAAAGAACATCTGTGTGGGCGGAGTCAGTGAAGAATTAGAAATGTCAGAACTTGGCTGCCTTGGAGAGACCCACTAGCCCCTCTTTTTCAGGTGCTCTGTCTTTAAAGAGCAGAGGTGTATCTGAGTATTCTACCCTGGTATTAAGTTCTCAATTTCATTAAGACATCCTGTGCCCCTATAGCTTTACATGTTGATATATTTTTCTTCTAAACTCTGTTCTTCTTCCATAGTGAGCCTTCAAAGGTCTCCAGAGTAGCAGTGAAGTTCAATACTGTTAAGAATTCCTGATTGTAAATCAACACCACATGGATTCTATAATCTCCATCCACTAACCACACCTAGAGGATTGCTGATTCTCAGAGTCCTCCAGTCAGTAGCTAGTCAGGTTGAGCCATACGGGGGACACTGAAAAGTGACATATATAATTGCTGAAAAGACTTGGATCAGGTCCAATACTGATCAAATTTATCTTTTATTGGTGAAAAAGATATTCTAGCTTAGTGCCCAAGCTCCTCCCCTCAGAGAAATAGATTCAACAGCAAGAACTGAAAAGAAAAAAAAAAACTTCTTTAAAAATCACATTGTGCGTCCCTGGCCGGTTGGCTCAGTGGTAGAGCGTCGGCCTGGCGTGCAGAAGTCCCAGGTTCGATTCCCGGCCAGGGCACACAGGAGAGGCGCCCATCTGCTTCTCCACCCCTCCCCCTCTCCTTCCTCTCTGTCTCTCTCTTCCCCTCCCGCAGCCAGGGCTCCATTGGAGCAAAAGATGGCCCAGGCGCTGGGGATGGCTCCTTGGCCTCTGCCCCAGGCGCTAGAGTGACTCTGGTCGCGACAGAGCAACGCCCCGGATGGGCAGAGCATCGCCCCCTGGTGGGCGCGCTGGGTGGATCCCGGTCCGGCGAATGCGGGAGTCTGTCTGTCTCTCCCCGTTTCCAGCTTCAGAAAAATACAAAATAATAATAATAATAATAATAATAATAAATCACATTGTGCATTTTCAGCATAATTTAGTAGACTATCGGGACTCATAAAGTTAATGTAAAGTGCTATGGAAAAGGGACTAATCAAGAAAAGAAAGCCTCTTCAACAAATGGTGCTGGGAAAACTGGAAAACCACACGCAAAAGAATGAAACTCGACTACAGTTTGTCCCCTTGTACTAAAATTAATTCAAAATGGATCAAAGACTTAAATATAAGACCTGTAACAATAGATTACATAGAAGAAAACATAGGTACTAAACTCATGGACCTTGGTTATAAAGAGCATGTTATAAATTTGACTCCAAAGGCAAGGGAAGTGAAGGCAAAGATAAATGAATGGGACTACATCAGGCTAAGAAACTTTTGCACAGCAATAGAAACTGACAACAAAACAAACAGACAGCCAACTAAATGGGAGATGATATTTTCAAACAACAGCTCAGATAAGGGCCTAATATCCAAAATATACAAAGAACTCATGAAACTCAACAACAAACAAGCAAACAATCCAATAAAAAAATGGGAAGAGGACATGAACAGACACTTCTCCCAGGAAGAAATACAAATGGCCAACAGATATATGAAAAGATGCTCATCTTCACTAGCTATTAGAGAAATGCAAATCAAAACTACAATGAGATACCACCTCACTCCTGTTAGATTAGCTATTATCAACAAGACAGGTAATCGCAAGTGTTGGAAAGGCTGTGGAGAAAAAGAAACCCTCATTAGTGGGAATGTAAAGTAGTACAACCATTGTGGAAGAAAGTATGGTGATTCCTCAAAAAATTAAAAATAAAACTACCATATGACCCAGCAATTCCTCTACTGGGTATATACCCAAAAAACTCAGAAACATTGGTATGTAAAGACACATGCAGCCCCATGTTCATCACAGCATTGTTCACAGTGGCCAAGACATGGAAACAATCAAAGAGCCCTTCAATAGATGACTGGATAAAGAAGATGTGACACATATACACTATGAAATACTACTCAGCCATAAGAAATGATGACATCGGATCATTTACAACAACATGGATGGACCTTGATAACATTATACTGAGTGAAATAAGTAAATCAAAAAAACTAAGAACTATATGATTCCTTACATAGGTGGGACATAAAAATGAGACTCAGGGACATGGACAAGAGTGTGGTGGTTACCGGGGGGAGGGAGAAGAGGAGAAAATGAGGGGGTAGGGGGAGAGGAGGGGCTCAAAGAAAACCAGATAGAAGGTGACAGAAGACAATTGGACTTTGGGTGATGGGTATGCAACATAATCAAATGTCAAAATAACCTGGAGATGTTTTCTCTGAACCTATGTACCCTGATTGATCAATCTCACTCCATTAAAATTAATAAAAAAAATTTTTAAAGGGACTAATCAGAATAAGAATAAGTTTCTATTGGAAAAAAATTATTTATATGATTAAAAATAAATAATAGAGGCCAGAAATAGTAAGACAAACACTGAATTGCTGAAAATAAGTTAAAGCACGCACACCGATAATTCACTCCTCTCTTCAATAAGTATTATTTAAGTATCTTCTCTGTTGTCCCTTCTGGCTCACATCCGGTCACTGAGGATACATGAAGCAAATAAACTTGTGCTCTCAGGGAGCTTTCATTCTAATGGGAATTATGACAAAATTTAGAGCAAAATAGAGATACTAATGATAAGAGAAATGGTCAGTAACATGAATGATAGATCAAGATGACCCAACATCCACATAATTAGGTCTTCCTGAAAGACTACAGAACACATAAAAGAAATAACAAAATAAAATTTCTCTGAGCTGATTGAGGTTTACATCAAAAAGTCTCACTGAGTCCTCAGGAAAAATGACAAAGAAACACTCAGTTATATTAATACCAAATTTTAAAACATTTACATTAAAAAGCATTATTGCTATAACAAGGGCCACTACATAATGATAGGAGATTTCATTCGCTAGAAAGATTTTGTTAACATGAATATTCCTAATAAAATAGTCTCAGAAAACATAAAGTAGAAATTTATATACCCCCACCACCACCAAGGAGAATATGATAAATGCACCATCAGAGTAGATCTCAATTTGTCTTGCTCAATTGTTGACAGGAAAAGCAAAAAACAGAAAACTAGCAAATATTTTTACAACATAATGAGTATGCTCTATCTAATAAAAGCATACAGATTTTTACGTCTAGCCATTAGAGAATATTAGTTCTTCTCGAGTCTACAGGGGACGTTTAGAAGATAAATACTAAGATAGAAACTTCTGATTTCTGAATTTCAAAATAAAGATTAAACCCTGCCTACGATAACGTGTCCTGCAGATGTCATTTATCATTTCTGCAACACTCGATGCTAGAGACAATTGAGCAATGTTCAAAACTTTCCTGAGAAAAAGATTATTACCCAAGAACCACAAACTTGGCCAAACAATGTTAATGTGAGAGGAAAAAGTGAAATACATTTTCACACATACAAGCAGTCACAAAGTATGCTTTCTGGAAGAAAAAAGTCATTTGGGGAAGCCAAAAGAGAGATGATTCAGCATGAAGAGGTAAAGAAAGAAGAAGATACGGTGTGAAGAAAACGAACGAGCCAGATAACCAGAAGAAGAAGAGTTATCTGAGGCCTTGTTGGCATAGGTGAGCACAGGTTCTCCCAAGAGAAACTGTATTATGACCAGAAAAAAAATCTGAAAATAAATATGCCCATTTTTAAAATTTATTTTTATTTTTATTTATTTATTTATTTTTTTACTATATGAGGAGTTTTGGAGGAAAGGGTCAGAAGTAAAACTGGAAAAAGAAAAACACACATATTCTCTTTACTGTTAGAGGTTCAAATGTTTCTGAAAAATATTTTTAAATGTATAACTTCAGAGAAACTAGAAAAGTAATGTTAAGATGGCAACTTAGAATAAAGGAAAAGAGGTGAATATGAAAGCATAGTAAGAGAATTAAAGGGAAGCAACGAAGGAACCCTGTTATACAAAGTCTCAGGGAGGGAATAAAGTAAAATCAAGCTTTTTTGCTGTTTATAATCTACATGCCCCAAACAAAATCCCGTAGAGCTGGGAAATGAAGTTAAAAAGAAAGCAGCAGTCTTGGAAGTACTAACTTTTATAGAAGTCCTAAATGGAAGCAAACAAAAAATTCTATTTTATCAAGTGAATCAAAACAGACTCAGTCACGCCCATCTAAGCCGTAAGCATTGACTTTGGCCAAATTCACAGACTATGGCAAAACTATTTACCTAAAGCAGAAGAAAACAAATTAGATATTAAATTAAATATGTGAATCGCAAACTATCATATATTAGAAAACAAATCTATCTAGCAAAGAACTCTCATACTTCAGAAATTTTAGAGGGATCTGACACGTTAATTCTAAACTGTAAATGAGACAAATGCTTAAGACCCTACAAAAATGTTGACACAGCAATAGTATGGGTAAGTTTCCATGTCATACGTTAAAACATTAATGCTGTAATAATAAAAATAAACACTAAAAATCAAAATAAATATTAAAGTATAATATTTATATATAAATTGTTAAACTAAAAGAGTTAAAATCAACAGACAACCTTTTTTTGCTTTTGTATCTTTTTTCTTTCCCCGTAGGCACTTACATTTATAACACATATATGTACACTTATGAATAATTCCATAATTGGTGTTAGAATAATTGGCTTTCTTCTTGGGAAAAATAAAGAAGCATCTCTATTTCTTACCAGACACTTAAATAAACTGCAGTGACATTGAATATGTACCCAGGAAAAATAATAGAAGCACAAAGTAAATGGAATAAAAGATAGTCAAATAGCCTGATCAGGTGGTGGCGCAGTGGATAGAGCGTCCAACTGGGATGTGGAAGGACCCAGGTTCGAGACCCTGAGGTCGCCGGCTTGAGCGCGGGCTCATCTGACTTGAGCGAGGGGCTCAGCAGCTTGGACCCAAGGTCGCTGGCTCCAGCAAGGGGTTACTCGGTCTGCTGAAGGCCTGCGGTCAAGGCACATATGAGAGGGCAATTAATGAACAACTAAGAAGTTGCAACGCACAATGAAAAACTAATGATTGATGCTTCTCATTTTTCTCTCCGTTCCTGTCTGTCTGTCCCTGTCTATCTCTGCCTATGTAAAAAAAAAAAAAAAAGATAGTCAAATAGTGGAGGAGGAGACAATTTCAAAAAGATAAGTGAAAATGTGATAGACTTAATGAAAAGAAATAAAACACTTTTATGTAGCCGCAGATTTTCTATCAAAGCTAGGAAAAACAATTACCTTATGTAAGAAAGACAAAGGGTTAGTAAAACAAATTCCAAATTGAAATGACCAATAACTCATAAAAAATAGAAAACAAATATGCAAAAAAGAATAAACTTATGAAAAAAAACCCTCAATCTCACCAATTAACAAAAAATTAAAATAAAAAAAGTAAAAAACTACATACCAATTTGACTATGAATCAAAATATTACTCAAGACCAGTGTTGATGACAGCATGAGGAAATGGGATCTCTAATAACTAAAAACTTTCAGGATATGCAGTAAGTAGCATCAGAAATTGAATAGACATATTTAATTGTTGTATCAGCAATTTCACTTCTAGAAATTCATCTTAGGGAAGTAATCAGACAAGTACACAAAAATTCCTATCCCAGCAATTTTATAAAGGAAAAATTATAAAAACATAAATGTCCACCAAGCATTATTTTTAATGCAATAGAGGCACACAATGGAATAGCATGCAGCAATTTAAGAATTAAAATACATGTGTGTGCAAATGCATGAAAGGTGTGCAAAGGGGGGAGAAAGATTGCAATGCCATATAAATGCCATGATCTGACTTATGTATGATGGGGTTAAAATGTACAGTTCCATCTTGGAGGTGTAAAAGCATCACCTTATTTCTTTACAACTGAAAATGACCTTCAGTCATCTAAGGGCTTTTTATAATAGAAAAAAAAATCGCATTGATAAAGGGTAACTTCAAAAATTATTTTAAATCTTAGTTCATTGCAGCTTACCTTGGTTTCCCCCCAGGAAAACCTTCTCCTCACTCCATTTTCATCTTCTCGCTTGAGGCATCTCAGTCCAGGAGGAAGCCCATGGGTATCATGACATTTGAAAGAGGAGGTGAGGCCTATACCTGAGACTCCCAAGGACTCCAGGCTTGTCCCCGCTGGCGTCCAAGGACTGGACACTGGCTTCAATATTAAGCTCAGGCAGGGCAACTGCATTCAGGAGACTCCAAACTACAGTAGGGAGGAGGTAGTTTGGGCCCACACAGCCAAATCTCAGTAGGCTGACGGTTTGCCATTGGACTTAGCCATTTCATTGACTTTTAAGTAATGTGACCTTGCATTTAATGTAATCAAATCTGCTGGACTTCGCTGATTATGTTCCTGGTGGGATTTACTATGTCTGTTTGAACAGTCTCTCTGAAATCTAAATTTCATCAACATACATAACACGAATGTCTGACTACCTCATTATTTCCTCTACTGTAGTGGATTTTTTCTGAATATTTACATAGTAAAACACCATTTTATTCTAAGTTAGTTAGTTTTGTTTTCCATTATATTGTAGCCAGAGAATTTTATATTTTTGAATTATGACTTAGGTACATTGTATTACCTAAGAATCTCATTTCAGAATAATGATTTTTTCAACAAAAAATTATTAATAAAGGTAGGCACTGGTTTTGACACAGTTGAAAGCCACTGATTTACACCGTTCTGCTTCTTCTAGACACCTGTGCTCTGGTCATTAAGGAGAGAAAAGCTCTCTAGCAGAGACAGTAATACTTTATTTAGTTAGGTTTGCCTTCCCATGATGGTGAATCCTGAGACTTCCTATTAAATGACCTGGGCAGGGCCAACATCTCATTAATTTATAGATAAGCTTGGCCTATGGTGGCACAATGGATAAAGTATTGACCTGGACTGCTGAGGTCACCAGTTAGAAACCCCGGGCTTACCTGGTCAAGGCACATATGAGAAGAAACTACAAGTTGCTGCTTCCTGCTCCTCCCCCTTTCTTCTCTTTCTCTTTCCTCTCTCTAAAAATCAATACATAGCCCTGACCAGGCAGTGGCGCAGTGGATAGAGCATAGGACTACGATGCAGAGGACTCAGGTTTGAAACCCTGAGGTCACCAACTTGAGTGCAGGCTCATCTGGCTTGAGCATGGGCTTACCAGCTTGAGCACGGGGTCACTGGCTTGAGAGTGGAATCACAGACATGACCCCATGGTCACTGGCTTGAGCCCAAAAGTCACTGGCTTGAAGCCCAAAGTCACTGGCTTGAACCCAAGGTCGCTAGTTTGATCAAGGGGTCACTCGTTCTGCTGTAGCAGCCTGGTCAAGGCACACATGAGAAAGCAATCAATATATGTACCCTGATTTATTAATGTCATCCCATTACCATTAATAAAATTTAAAAAAAAAAAAAAGAAAGCAATCAATAAATAACTAAGGTGCCACAATGACAAATTGATGCTTCTCATCTCTCTCCCTCCCTATCTGTCTGTTCCTATCTGTCCCTCTCTCTGACTCTCTCTCTGTCTCTGTCAAATAATAATAATAATAATAATAATAATAATAAAAATAAAAATCAATCAAAAAATCTTTTAAATATATATATAAATGATACTTGAAGTCCATTATGCCATTTCTCCTCCAATATACTTATATACATTAATCCAGTTTGAATAATTAAGGTACTTAGTGATTATTAGTTTTCATAACACTTCAAAAATAAAATATGTTCACATAATTCTAGGTTTTATATAGATATATATATTCATTGTACTGGACTGATTTATCTGCTTGAGTACACTAGGTTAAAATCAAGGTTTCAGCAGAGTATATAATAAGTGTGGAGAATTTGGATCCCTCATATAATGCTGGTTAGAATGAAAATGTTACAGCAGCTTTGGAAAACAGTATGGCAGTTCCTTAAAAGGAACCTTATACTCCTAGGTATACTCCCCAAAGAAACGAAAATTATGCTTACCCACAAACTTGTGCATGATGTTCATAATATCATTGGTCATAATAGCCCAAAGTGCAAACAATAAAAACATCCACGTGCTGACAAATGGATAAATAAATTTGGTATATCCATACAATAGAATGTTATTAAGCAATGAAAAGCAATGAAGTACATCATGGATGAACCTTGAAAATATTTTCTTAAATCAAAGAAGCCAGTCGTAAAGAACAACATAGTGTACGATGCCTACCTATTATGTGAAATGTTCAGATTAGGCAAATTTACACAGAGAGAAAATAGATTGCCTAGGATTGGGGGGTAAAGGGAGAGGAAGGTTGGTAGAAAAAGGAAGTAACTGATAAAAAATTTAGGGGTTTTGGGGGGTGATTAAAGTGTTCTTAAATGTTTCTAAGTTGTGGTGATGGTTGCACAATTTTGTGACCATACTAAATATCATTCACTTGTTCACATCAAATGTGTAATTATATGTGAATTATATTCCGATAAAGCTGTTACCAAAATTGACTAAGGTAAATAAATAAACAATAAAAATAAACAATAAATAAAATAAAATAGTGGCAGAACGTTTAGTAACCCTGACACCTACAAGTAACATGGAAAGTAGAAAATGTACCTATGAATTCAGTGGTTTAAGATTTCCAGGTATAGTTTGGGGTTTTGTCTGTTTTTTACCATTTATAGTAAAATGCAACAGGAAAGAGATGAGCTAAAGAAAAGACAGTTAAAATTAAAGGATCCAGCAATTGTTTGGTTTGAAAACTGTCAGTTTCTAAAAATGGTAAATGCTAAGTTAAAAAAAAAATTTAGTCAGACAAAAAAACAAGTAGAGGGCGCTGTCAGGAAAACATGCTTTAAAGATGAGCACATTTTTCAGATTTCCAAAGGATCTAAGTTGGTGTCTCCAAGAACAATCCAAACAACAGGGCTTCTAAAAAACTAAAAAGTATTCTCCCTGCTATAAATAACCATATGCAGGTTTTCATGTGAAGATAAGTTCTCAATGCCTTTGGGTAAAATACCAAGGAACATAATTGCTGAATCACATGGTAAGAGGATGCTTAGTTTCATAAGAAACAGTTACAGTGTCTTTCAAAGTGTGATACTATTTGCATTTCCACTAGCAATACATGAGAGTTCCAGCTGTTCCATATCCTTGCCAGCATTGGATGCCAGTGTTCTGGGGTTTTACTTCCAATAGGTGTGTAGTGGCACTTCATTGTTCTTTGAATTTGTAATTTCTTAAGGACATATGATGTTAAGTATCTTTTGACATGTTTATTAACCATCTATATATCTTCTTTGGTGAGGTGCCAGTTCAGGTCTTTTGGCCATTTTTATATATAAACAATTACATTGTTTATTGTTGAGTGTTAAGTTTTTTGTATACTTTGGATAACAGTCCTTTATCAGATGTGTATTTTGCTAATATTTTCTCCCAGTCTGTGGCTCGACTTCACAGTCTTTGGCAGTGTCGTTCAGAGAGCAAATGTTTTAAATTTAAATGAATCTAGTTTATTGATTATTTCTTGCATGGATCATGCCATGGGTGTTTCACCTAAAAAGTCATTGCCAAACCCAGTCATCTAGATTTTCTCCTATGTTAACTTCTAGGAATTTTATAGGCTTGCATTTACATGTAGGTCTTATTTTGAGTTAATTCTTGTGAGGACTGTAAGATCTGTGTCTAGATTCATGTTTTGGCATGTGGATATTCAGTTGTTTCAGCATCATTTGTTGAAATGACTATCTTTGTTCCATTGTATTGCCTTTGTTTCTTTGTCAAAGTTCAAGTAACTTTACTTGTATGGCTCTATTTATAGACTTCTTATTCTGTTTCATTTACCTAATTAGTCTTTCACCAATAGCAAACTGTCTTGGTGACTGTAACTTTATAGTAAATTTTAAGGTCAAAGACTGTCAGTTCTTCAACTTTGTTCTCCTTTAATATTATGTTGACTATTCTGGGTCTTTTCCCTCTTGATAAACACTTTAGAATCAGTTGTTAATATCTACAAAATAACTTGGTGGGATTTGGGTTGGGATTGAATTGAATCTATAGATCAAGTTGGGAAACTGACATCATGATAATATTGAGTTACTGTACACAAAGATGGAACATCCCTCATTTATTTAGTTCTTTGATTTTTTTCATCAGAGTTTTGTTGTTTTCCCCATATAGATCTTGTACATGTCTTGTTAGATTTACACTGAAGTAATTAATTTTCTTCGGTTTTACTATAAATAATATTGTTTTTAATTTCAAATTCCACCTTTTTATTGCTGGTTTATAGAAAAGTGATTGTTTTTTGCATAATTTTGTATCTTACAACCTTGCTATAATTGTTTATTAATTCCACTTGTTTCTGTTGCTGTTGTTGTGGTTTTGTTCTAATTTTCTACATAGATAATCATGACACCATCAAAAAGTTTTATGTCTTTTTTCTAGTCTGTATGCCTTTATTTCCTTTTCTTGTCCCAGTACATTAGCTATGATTTCCAGTCTAATGTTGAAAACAAGTGGTGAGAGGAGTTATGTTTGCTTTGTACCTGATCTTAGTGAGAAAACTTTAAATACCTCACCATGAAATTTTTCACTTATTAATGGTGAAAAATATTTTTTGTAGATAGTCTTATAAATAGAGAAAGTTTCCTCTATTCTTAGTCAACTGAGAATTATTTATCATGAATGGGTTCTGACTTTTGTCAAATGCTTTTTCTGCTTCTATGGAGATGACCATATAATTTTTCTTTTTCTGTCTGTAGATATAATGAATTTTTTTGTTTGTTTTTGAATGTTTAACAAACTTGCATACCTGAAATAAATTTTACCTGGTTATGGTATATAATTATTTTTATACATGGTTAGATTCAATTTGCTATTTTACCGAAGATTTTTACATCTGTGTTCATGAGAAACACTGGCCTATAATTTTTTTTTAATTTTGAAAATTAATTGTAAGAGGGTGACATTGATTAATAAGTGTACATTGATTTCAGGCAAACATCACTCCATCATTCGAATAGTCAATTATATTGTATATCCATCACCCAAAATCCAATTATTTTCCGTCACCTTATATTTTTCCCTCTTTATACCCTTCCCCAATCCTCTTCCCCTTCCCTTCCATCTCCCTCTCCCTGGTAACCACTGCATTCTTATCGATGTCCATGAGTCTCAGCTTTGTATCCCACCTATGTGTGAAATCATACAGTTTTTAGCTTTTTCTGATTTACTTATTTCACTCAGTATAATGTTCTGAAGGTCCATCATGTTGTCGTAAATTACCCTATGTTGTAATTTCCTATGGCTGAGTAGTATTCCATTGTATATACATACACCATCTTCTTTACCCAATCCTTTATTGAGGGGCATTTGGGTTGTTTCCATGTCTTGGCCACTGTGAGTAATGCTGTGATGAACATGGAGGTGCATATGTCTTAACATACCAATGTTTTTGAGTTTGGGGGAGTAGATACCCAGTAGAGGGATTGCTGGGTCATAAGATAGTTATATTCTTAATTTTTTGAGGAACAACTATACTTTCTTCTATATGGTTTTACTAATTTACATTCCCACCAGCAGTGAATGAGGGTTACTTCTTCTCCACAGCCTCTCCAACACTTGGCCTCTAGTTTTCTTTTCTTGTAATACCTTTGTCTGGTTTTAATATTAGGGTAATGCTTTTTTCAGAGTAAGTTAGCAAGTATGCCTTCTGCTTCTGTTTTCTATATGATTATAAAGTGATATAATTTCTTCTTTGAGGAGAATTCACCAGTGAAAAAATCTGAGCCAAAGGCTCTCTGTAAGGTTACACCAGTTCCATTTCTTTGATATAGCCCTACTTAAATTGTCTATTTCTTTTTTTTTTTTTTTTTTTTGTATTTTTCCTAAGTGAGAAGTGGGGGGTGGCAGACAGACAGACTCCTGCATGTGCCGGACCAGGATCCACCTGGCATGCCCACCAGGGGGCGATGCTCTGCCCATCTGAGGCGTTGCTCTGCTGCAACTGGAGCTATTCTAGCACCTGAGGCAGAGGCCATGCAGCCATCCTCAGCACCCGGGCCAACTTTGCTCCCATGGAGCCTTGGCTGCGGGAGGGGAAGAGAGAGAGAAAGGAGAAGGGGAAGGGTGGAGAAGCTGATGGATGCTTCTCCTGTATGCCCTGGCCTGAAATTAAACCCAGGACTTCCACACACCGGGCCAACGCTCTACTACTGAGCCAACCAGCCAGGCTAAATTGTCTATTTCTTATGTGAGTTTTAACAGATTGTCTTTCAAGGAACTGGTCCATTTCACCAAGGTAATCAAATTTGTGAGCATAGGGCTATTCATCATATTCCTTTATTATCTTTTAATGTCAATGAGATCTAGAGTGATATCCCCTCTTTCATTTTTCATATTAGTAATTCATGTCCTTTTTTTCTTAGTCTGCTTAGAGACTTATCAATTCTGTTGATCTTTTTCAATAACAAGCGTTAGGTTTCATTGATTTTTTTCTATTGATCTTTTGTTTTCAATTTTATTGATTTTTTTTGCTCCAATCACTTCTTTTCTTCTGCTTACTTTGGTTTTAATTCCTCTTCTTTTTCTAGGTGTGAATGATTTATTTTAGATCTTTTTATCTTTTTCTTCTTTTTAATATGCACATTCACTGCTATAAATGTTCCCTAAGCACTGCTTTTACTGCATCCCCAAAATTTGGATAAGTTGTATATTCATTGTTATTTAGTTCAAAATATTTTTAAATTTCTCTTGAGATTCCTTCTGTTAGCCATGTTACTGAGAAGTGCTTTATCTCCAAGTATTTTGGGTTTTTCATCTAAATTCTCTTTTAACTTCAAAGGAGTGATAGCATCCAGTCACAGAGAAGATATAGACAAAAAAAAATGTTCTCATACATCATGGGACTATAAACTGGTACCATCTTTTTGGGGGAAAAAAGTTGAATTTTTAAATGTATATTCCTTATGATCCAGAAAAGCAAAAAATTAGAAGGAACCATAGTATTCATCAACATTTAATACTGTTAGTCAATATAAGCTAGGTTATGTTACAACAGATAAACCACAAAATATTACCATAAACACAGAAACTTTTTATTTCTTGATTATGCTATACATTCAGTATGAGTCGGTGGGAATTTTGCTCCACATGATCACTCAAGGTCCCAGGATGATGAAGACTTCACTCCCTTCATGTTTCTTTCTCTGAGTCTGGCTTTTAGGGGGGAAAAGGAGACATGGAGAGAGAGCACAGGGGATTTTTATTTCCTCAGCCTAGAAATGACTCTTGTCACACCCACTCACAGTTCCACTGGCCATAACTAGTCAAAGAATTGTAGTTTTTCAAAAGCCCAGGAAGGAGGAGAAAATAATATATTCATGGGCTCTAAATATCTCTGCCTCACCTGCACAGTGAGGTAGATACATAGTTATCAACCTTAAGTATACCTCTGTAATGTATTATCAAGTGAAAAACAAATAAAAATAACCCAAATATGTTATATATAGCCGCATTATTTTGTTGAAAGAAACATCTCCACATAGTTCTGGATATTTTCAGATATTAAGTTCTGCTCTTTTATTTCTCCCTGTTTCCTTCCTTTTCTTTCTTCCAAACAGATCAAAATCTCTTGCCTCCTATCTTAAGGAGAAGTGTGGCAGGATGACAACAGAAGAACTCAGACTCCAAATTCTAAATCTTCAGCCCAAACACATATCCTGAGCTTTATGTATCACACAGCCATGTCCCTACTGCAAAGTTCCCCTTTGATAGCTCATAGATGTTTAAAAATTTACTCACTATCTTTTTCCTGTAAACTTGCTCCTCAAACTATGCTCATCTCACCATCACATCTGCATCCTGGTGACCTATCACCAGGTCCCAAGCACCTCTTGAATCTATCCATCTCCTTCTTTACACCTCCATCAACATCTTCCATCTCAGTTAATGTGACAGTGTCTGAATTTGTATTTTGTTCTCTAGACTTCTTTCTCTTCAATTTACTCTTAAGTATAAACCAGACTGTGCCACACATTCCCTTAATCTTTTAATTTAGTGGTCCCCAACCCCCAGGCTATGGACCAGTCTGCAGAGAAAGAATAAATAACTTACATTATTTCCGTTTTATTTATATTTAAGTCTGAACGATGTTTTGTTTTTAAAAAATGACCAGATTCCCTCTGTTACATCCGTCTAAGACTCACTCTTGACACTTGTCTTGGTCACGTGATACATTTATTTGTCCCACCCTAAAGGCCGGTCCGTGAAAATATTTTCTGACATTAAACCAGTCCGTGGCCCCAAAAAGGTTGGGGACCACTGTTTTAACTCATTCCACATAATTCTCACAATAAAATGAATTTCAAAATCACTCTAGAGATCATGCTTGTCTGTTTTTCAAGCCTCATTCTCACAGTCTATCCTCGTCTTTCTTTCCAAATGTCATGAATTCTCTCACCAAGTATTTCTACTTCTTGCCTGGAATTCCTACCTACCTATGGTCTATGTGTGCCCATTTTACTAATGGGTTGTTTGGTGTACACTGGTTCACAGAGTGGGTGCAAGTTCAAGAGCCTGACTGAGCCACATCTTTGTGCCCTGAGAGCCCCCTATAACAGGTCCTTAGGATACTGTTATGAATGTGATAGACAAGATCTTAGATAATAAAAAAACTTTATTATGGACACTAACATTTGAATTTCATATAATTTTCATGCATCACAAAATATTATTTTTCCCAATCATTGGGTGAGGAGAGGACTAGATAAAAAAGGTGAAGGGATTAAGTAATGAAAAAAAACCCTTACAGACACAGACAACAGTGTGGGGTTGCAGGAGGGAAAGAGGAGAGGGAGGAGGTAAAGAAGGGTAGGGAGGATAGATGGAGGTGATTGAGGGAGACTTGACTTTGGGTGGCGAACACACAATGCAATATATAGATGATGTATTATAGAATTGTGCACCTGAAACCTGTATAGTGTTATTAACCAATGGCACCACAATAAATTCAATAAAATTATTATTTTTTAAATGTAAAACCCATCCCTAGCACGTTGGTCATAAAAAACGGGTAGAGTTAGCCAATGGATTTTAGTTTGCCAACCTCTGCTTTAGATTGAAAAAAAAAAATAGTCTTTACCTGCCACATCATTAACAAATTATTAGTGAATAATCCATAAATATGAGTATTATAAATTTAAAGGCTAAATTAGTTTTATATGTAGACTATACAAGGAACAGGTGAATGTTACAGAATGAACGGTTCCTGCTGTGGAGCCCATTCTAGTTACACATGCTTCTGTCCAATGGACCCTAAATCCAGACCCATCCCAACACACAAATGAAGCCCAACCCTACTGAGGGTTTGGGATCCTGTGAAGCTCACTTGATGTTAAAAAGTAAGAAATTTGTTTTCAAAGATCTTTATGTAAAAATGTTCTGCTTATTTTGGTACGAAGGGACCTGATAAGTGAAATGTTTCTACAGTTTTTATCCAGCACGAATCATACTCTGGGTTTTAAAAGAAGAGCTAGAAATATCACACAATTATATTGCAGAAATTGAAAGAATAATGGAATAAATTAGAAAGAAGATGCAGAGTAGAACCTAAAGCAATAATTAGGAAAGAGAATGGAAAAACCAGTTAAGACTCACTAATTGAGTAATGTTAATGAATCTAGAAATTATTGTCTCACTATATAAAAACAAACAAAAGCAGCAACCCAGCAATCCTCTCTTACCCTTAGGGATACAGTCCAAGTCCCCAGTGAATGCCAAAAACCACAGAAAGTCTCAAACCCTAAATGTACTGTTTTTTCTTATACATACCTCCTATGATACAATTTAATTTATAAATTAGGCACAGTAAGAGATTAATAACTCATAATAATATAGAACAATATATGTACTGTAACAAAAGTTATGTGAATGTGGTCTCTTTCTCAAAATATTGAATCTCATAGATGGATGATTTGTTCCTACTGTAGATCTTAGCAAACTCGGCATACAACTTTTATCTCTCCTTATTGAAAACTTTCACCTTTTCACTTAAAGGAAGCATGTGGATGCTGAGAAAAGGGAGGATTCACATCCTTAACAGGACAAAGCAGGTCACACGAGATTGAATCATGCTACCTTAGAACAGCATGTCACTTAAAACTTACGAATTGTTTTGGAATTTACCATTTAATATTTTCGGACCATGGTTGACCATAGGGAATTGACGCCATGGAAAGAGTAACTGGACAAGAGGGGACTACTATACGTGACTGGTGGCTAATTTGTGAATGGAGTTCCAAGCCATTGGACTTCCAGATACCTTACATCCACCTAAGGGTACAGGATTTGCTTCCAAATATTCATTGAGACATTCATTTGAATAAAACATTTTATCTTTTGCAACATCTTAGCAATATATTGAAAAGAGTATAATTAGCATATAACTGGAAGATACTATCATTTTTATCTTATTAGTTACCAAATCTATAAGCATAAAGACCACTTTGACTTTATAAATTTCTAGTGAGAGTTTTTTCAGAAGCCATCCTAAAGTTCTTATAAAATCAGAATTTTTTCAAAAGGAACTCTAACAGTTACACTGTTTCAGTGACATATTGTCCTAAGATGTTATCCCTCTTTTAACACAACATAAACCACCGTCTCTTGGCCACTGGAAAGACTTATTACCCAGTTCTGAACCAGGGAAGCACATGGTGGTGTCTTCCTCTCAGAGTTCAGAAGCCCTCATGGCAGGGAGGTTGAAAGAAGACAGGCACCAGGCAATGCAAACCGAAGACTCGAACAAGAGAAACAGCACTGACCAGAACCACACATTACCCAACACTGATTGAAAATGATTTATTAAGGTCCAATTAGTGTGTTTTTAACTTCAAATAGTCCATATCTCCTTCAGAACACATGCACATGAATAAAAATCCAAGTTCATTTCTTTCACTTCCAATAGAAGATGCTCTGCATATTGTATAAAGTATGTGCAAACACCTTGCTTCTAACTGGTTCTCCATATTCTTTTCACTTTGGGCACTTTACAAGTCTGCCTTTGCTTCAAATGGTGACCATGCACTGAATTCCTCCTTCCTAGACAATTGTTTTTCTTCTGGACATCTTTCTCTGAAACGTACTCTTGACTTTCCCACACCTGCTTCATGACTGTGACTTTACTAGTTACTTACTACAACAAACTGGTGCAATTATTAGTTTACCTAGACAATGAATTAAACAGGTATCGCCTAATATGACAACAGTCTCTCTGGGGTGATTCTTAGAGAATACACAGTATCCAGTCACATATTGACACTCAACCAATTTGTTACAGAAGGGTTCCAAGATATGTAATATGAAGATTCTTCTTACTTGGTACCTCGGATTTCTTTACATTTCCTTGAATTCTACATTACAGTTGTGGCTACCAAGAGCTGAATAATTGGTCCCTAAAACAAAATTTGGAATTGCTAGACATCTTAATTAGGGTATCCTGGTTATCTGTGACAGTTGACTGTTTCTAGTCCATCTTGTTTATATATATATAAATCACTTTAACCACTGAACTTCCTTTGTAAAAAGGTAATTAAACTGGCTTTCCTCACAATTGTCACCCATGAGGTGCAAAGCAGGAAATCCCTTTTTATAAAAGGTATGAGCATTAAAAAGACATTTCACATTAAAAAAAATCCTTCATGGGAACATGTCCTAAGTAAACAATCAATTACATGGACAAAGTTTTATGTACACAAAGTTTTTGCAACATCATTTATAATAATGAAAATTAGAAATAACCTAAGTAGTCAACAATATGGAAATGATTAAATAAACTGAGTTGAATCCATTAAATGGAATATTATATAGCCATAAAGTCATGTTTTTGTAAAATTTTTAATGCCATAGGAAAATGTGGCAATTCTATAGTGAAAAAAAAACTAGTTATAAAATTGTTTACAATATGATCCCAATTATATAAAAAGGTATATAATATACATATAGGCATACACGGGGGTGGGCAGAGGAGCTGTTACCGGTGGTTACTTCTGGGTTGTGGTATTGACGGTAATTATTCCTTCTGTTTTATACATTTCTGTATATTTCAAGTTTTCTACAATGACTATGTATTATTTCATAATACAGAAAAACACAGGCTATTTAACAATTCCTCTGATGTACTAATAATTAGGATGTACTTGGTATTATAAATATTTGGGAACAGTATTACTGTGTGCTTCATCATCTATGACTTTTTTAGAGTACATATTATCTTGGTAATAAACTTACATCCATTTTTGTTTTATATGCATTACAACACTTTAATAAAAAAAGTAATATTGTTGATTAGAGCATTGTTTGTTTCATAACCTAAACAAATACTGGCTTTGACATCTAGGTTCTTCTAGGTCCTAGAAGGTTTGAAATTTAATACCCTTTTATCTTTTTAAGTAAGGCACACTGCATACATACATTACATGCATGCTTTCTAAAAAAATAACTCTAATTTACAGTTTTCCTACATAAGGAAAAAAGATGAAGTTATGGTAGTTTAAAAACAGTCTATAGTCTTATCCATCACAAGCACACTGATAGGCATAAACATGTTTAGTAACTGAAATGTAGCCTTTAAAAATGAAAAAGGGAAGCCTGTATGTAAATGAAGCTGTGCATTCAATTCGTCAGAATTTATTCTGACTTGCACCAAACCACACAAAATCTCTTGAAATCTCATTAGCGTTGTCTATCTGAATGAACACTCCAGCGTCCATTTATGAATTCCATTATAAGACCTCCACCTCCTACTTTCAAAAGGCATGGGGATCCAGATGAGGGTTGTCACATAAGCTAATTTTCAATATATATCAAGTCTTGTTGGGTCTAGGAACAAATACTGCCATTGGTTAGTGTTTAAGTACGTGAGTTTATTTTTCCTTTCTCTCCCTCTCTCACACCCTACATTTTGCCCTGGCATTTGGGTAGGGGGAGGCTCTTCATCCCTCAATAGATAATGGCTGGCTTCGTATCTTAGTTTCCTTTCTAAACCACGGAGTGGTCATTGCTGTGAACTCCGGCCAGGATGGTGTGGTTGAGGGAGGAAGCGGAGCGGTCTGAGCCTTCCGTGGGGCCGCTGGTGTTCTCGCTGCGCTGGCAGCAGAGGATCTGCCTGAAGGTGGCGCTCATCTCCTTGTCGCGGTAGGAGTAGATGATGGGGTTCATGGCAGAATTGAACTCCGCAAGCAGAAGGAAAAATTTTTCGTAGGCCAGAACATTACAATGTGGACAGCACACATCGAGAAGTAACAAGACCAATCCAGGAGTCCAGCAGATGATAAAGGCACCTAGAAAGACAGGGGTAGGAATCGGGAAGATTTAATAAAGACAGAAAAAAAAAAAAAAAAAAAAAAAAAAAAAAATATATATATATATATATATATATATATATAATTATGAAGCAAGCAACCATAAGGTGAAATAATTGCAGTTCAATATAAAAGTACTGATATTCAAAGCCACCAGATCACCATTTGAAATAAAGTGTTCATATTCTGAAATAATCGTGAAACGTGTTAGTGAGGACAAAACAATCAATTTAATAAAATCTCATTAATTCACACCCTCCTAAAATTAAGTATTCACGAGACATTTATGATGATTACTTTGAGCAAAAAACAGAGTTGCTAAGCAACTGAGACATGAAAAATTTCATTCAGGGCACACAACTTTGATACTATAGAGGTATGGTTTTTAATAGCATAAGACTGTTTTTAGGCAAAAGATAAGCACTGTGAACAATGTTCTTTAATATTGAATTAAGGCTCAGTTTCTGGATTCAGGTTGACTGGGCTCAGTTTCTTGCTTTCTCATTTAATAAACTGGGTGAACTTAGACAAATTATTTTCGTACCTTCATTTTGTCATCTGAAAAACAAAATTATCATATTTACCTGAGTAGGCTTTTTGTAAGCAGCAAATGAGTGCTAAGGAAATAATTGCTCAGCATATTTTAGTAGTAACAACAATGACAATAATATTGTTAGTATCTGCTCAGTAGCACGAGCCTCTTTAGAAATAGCAATTTCCAACAATAAGATGTTTGTTTACTTTTATTTTTATTCAATAATCACTTAAATGGTGCCTTTCCACATGCTTTACAAATATTAACTCATTTAATCTGAACAAACAGTCCTATGAGATAAAAGCTATTATCCCATCAGTATTTCCGATAGCTTTAGGAGATCCCTGTGTTTTGGTCGTTCAACCCCTGCCGGGGTCGCGACCCACAGGTTGAGAACCGCTGAGATGAAGAAACTGAGACCCAAAAGTTAAATAACTTGCTCAATGCCATAATACTATAAAGTGGCCGACAGGAGACAAAAAACCCAGAGTTTCTGCAGTTAGGGGCTGGAGCCAGAGTTCACCGTCCAGAAAATACTCCCACTTCCTCATATTAATAACATTAAATATTTTAAACCAACTTTTATGCTTTAGATGGTTTACAAATTTAGATCGACTTCGGTCTCTTTCTTTCCCAACTATTCTGAATCATTACGATTTTACTATAATTGTGAAAGGATTGTAAATATAGATGATATTCTTCATTCCAGCTATTTAGTTCCTAAAATCATTCATTTGGCTCCCAGAGAAAATGGAGGTTGTGAAACAGCATTAAAATCTACCACTGTGCTACCCCAGGATGACCTGGGATCTTCAGCTAGGAGGACATGTGCCAATAGACCCAGCAGGCACTGTCATGTCCCATTACCTCTCACCCTACATGTATAATTAGGCTACACAATGAGCAGGCAGCAAACTAGAGAGGACCCCAGAACAGCTTTTGGATTTTTCCATTTAAATGGCGTGGCCTAGGTGGACTCAGGCTTGGCCTGGGTGGTGGATCTGGGCTAGCCTCAAGGAATGATTTTCACAAAATGCAAACTAGAGAGGACCCCAGAACAGCTTTCGGATCTTTCCATTTAAATGGCATGGCCTAGGTGGGCTCAGGCTTGGCCTGGGTGGTGGATCTGGGCTAGCCTCAAGGAATGAGTTTCACAAAATGCAAACTAGAGAGGACCCCAGAACAGCTTTTGGATCTTTCTATTTAAATGGCATAGCCTAGGTGGACTCAGGCTTGGCCTGGGTGGTGGATTTGGACTCAGGCTTGGCCTGGGTGGTGGATCTGGGCTAGCCTCAAGGAATGAGTTTCACAAAATGTAAACAAACAAGAGTTAGTTTCCAAACTGCCCAGTTTTTTTGTTTTTTTGTTGTGGTGGGGTTTTTTTTTAATGTAAACTTTCTTTTTTGAACCTTTTCAGCAGGGAAATGAAAATAAAGGATAAAAGCACCCCCCCCCCATAAACCTCTCTGTTCTAAAACACAAATGTGTATTGGTTTTAAATTGCCATTCACTTTGAAGACTGTCCAAGGTGCTTCATCTTCTAATAAATTCAATACCTTAGTAGACTTTCCTTAGAGAGAAAAATATATATTTCAAATATCAGGAGATAATAGCCAAGAAGCTATCTGAACTTCAAGTAAAAATGTTAGGAAAGTATTTATTCCAAGTCCTTGAGTTTCCTTGCTTGAAAATCACTTAGAAAGCTAAACATAAAGGAAAATCAAAGGAATGCCTCTTGAGTTTCAGAAATAATGCATTATTCATTGAGAAGCCAGGAAGGGAATCATTGGCGGGGTGGAAATGCTTAGAGGGAAAATGCATGGTGCCATTATGCCTCTTACTTGGAAACTAAAAACATGCGAGCAGTTCATGAATGAGGCCGCATGCTTTCAAGTCTCCTTTCTCCTTTCTTTTATCAAAGCTCTAATTGAACTCAAACTCAGAGCTTGATTAGAGACCAGCAACATGTATTTCAATAGATTTATTTCAAATAAAGGGATCTTTTTGCTCCTTCCAGGCAGTAGAAGGGAAATCCCTATTCTCATGGACTTGTGTGATTTTGTTTAAAAGAAGTGAAATATAATTATTTGTGGTTAATAATTTCTTCTAATTTTTTAATTCAAGAAGAGCAAGATTTTTTTTAAATAAAAGCCAGGGTCTCATAAATTATTCCAATGGGCCTATTAGACCCCCCCCCCCAAAATGCAAGGAGCCCTGCTAGATTGGAGACAGGAAGTAGGAAAAACTGCAGCCAGACACAGGAGCTGAGATACATGGATGCTTCATTGACAAACTCAGTCCTCTTCCCTTCCTCTCACTGAAAAGAACAGTTTTTATCGCTGTGATGAACCCTTTGAGTAGTACGAACATTTATGTACGTCCTTGTGCCTCCTCACCATCCAGAGTACAATTGTACAAAAATTTTTATTTTAAAAATGTGTAAGGCAACATTAAAAAAAAAGGCAAATGTATGTTCTTCTTCTTTCCATAAATTGGTTATCAAACAAACATCATTTTAAGTTAATAAAACTGTAACTGGAACTAATTTCAAACAACTCACTCCCAGGAGTCAGCGAGCATGAAAAAAACTCACCACTCAAAGGGTAAAGTCCAACCATACAGTCCCAATGCTGTGTTTGGACCTTCAAGACCTGATCAAGCAAACTGAGTATAGGCCTCAAAAATCAAGATCTAAAGCCAATCATACAAGCTTTCCCTTCTCTCTTCCAGAAGTGCCATGGATCAAACTGACCAAAGGGTGATGATGGACTATATAAATGGAAATCAGGGCCTGGAAATTTCCAAGGTGACTAGGCTTCTAAACAATAGTGAGTGACTATTATAAAATTAGTTTTGTTCAAATATGGATTTACCAACAAGCTCCTAAAAACAAAAACTACACCCAAGGCCCTTTAGAAATAAGTAGCTAACGATAATTCAGTCAGGCCACAGTACACTGTGGACTCTACCAACACGATCTGTAGAGACTCAGGTGTATACCTACAAATCAAGTTGATGGCAGTAAAAAGAACCTCTATCTCCAAAGGCAGAGGATCAAATTGAGATACAACATGTGGACACCCTCGCTCATCTACCTGACTGCATGATCTACACCAGGGGTCCCCAAACTACAGCCCGCGGGCCACATGCGGCCCCCTGAGGCCATTTATCCGGCCCCCGCCGCACTTCCGGAAGGGGCACCTCTTTCATTGGTGGTCAGTGAGAGGAGCACATTGACCATCTCATTAGCCAAAAGCAGGCCCATAGTTCCCATTGAAATACTGGTCAGTTTCTTGATTTAAATTTACTTTTTATTTTAAATATTGTATTTGTTCCCGTTTTGTTTTTTTACTTTAAAATAAGATATGTGCAGTGTGCATAGGAATTTGTTCATAGTTTTTTTTATAGTCCGGCCCTCCAACGGTCTGAGGGACAGTGAACTGGCCCCCTGTGTAAAAAGTTTGGGGACCCCTGACCTACACTGTGGGTGGCATACTGTGTAGAGGCTGATAGAGCACAGCAGCAGGGCAGCTTCTCCAGGGCAGAGCATGGAAACCTGTTCTGGACCATGAAGACCTGGCATCTCAAAAGCTCTGACGTCACTCCATCCAGATCATCAGAGACTCCTTGGACTTGCAGTTGGGTGTGAGGAGAATAACAAGAAAGAAGAGAAACAGAGAAGCAGAGAAGCCCCAAATCATTTTGGAGGTTCTCATGAGTCAACTCAAGGCCCACCAAGATGGAGAATAAAATAATATACTACTCCACAGAAACAGGGCTTTAGCTCCAGAACATTTCTGAAGGATGAATCCCCACAGCTGAGGCATAAAGCCAAGGTATGGTATGCAACAGCACTGACGTAAGAGGAAGCTCAAGCAGCTGATGGTTCTTCACTGTAAAGTCAGAAGCCAAAGTGGCAGCAGGTAAGATGTCCAAGGTCATGAAGACCTTATATATGGCCTGGCTAAGACATTTAAAATGTTTCCAGCCCATCATTGATTCTAACCCTAGCCACACACTATAATAGCCTGTGCAGCTTATAAGAAATAATGATCTTCATCTAGCCTTCCTCCAATGAGATTTTAATTATATTGGCCTCACTGATCAGAGTCTCATTTAATGTACAAGACTGTAACAGAGCCGATGAACAAAATGATCCGATATAAGTAAAGGCAAAAACATCAGATGTTTCCAAATTCCAGAGGAGAGATCATGAGAACCTGAACTGGGGTAGGGACCATGAGAACAGAGAGGTATTGAAGGATGAGAAAAGAATTTAGGAGATGGACGGCATGAAATACATAAGAAAGATATAAACCATCTAGGACGAATCCTAGATTATCCATTTGGGTGAGAGAGGGATGGTGCCCCCTCTCACTGAAGGAGGACACGCAGGAGAAAGGCCGGCGCTTTCTGCAGTGAGGTGAGGAAAACAGAGATGAGGACCTCAGGTGTATGTATCTTTACTCTCAGGGACCTGCAAGGCTTCAGATGGAAATGCCTCAAAGACATCATGATGGGCTGAAGGCAGTTTGAATGCTGGGAAACTGTCTCTTGGTGTGCTGAACAAAGAGCAGTTACGTTCTGCATGATTGGCCAACATTACAAGTAACATGGGGAGAAGGATATTCAAAAAAATGGAATGAATAGCAGAAGTGGCTCTTCCCAAAGCAAGCTTCACTTCTTCCTTAAACATCTGTCAGATCAATGCATGAGGGCCCTGGATCAACAAAGATGGAAGGAGAGGTGCCGGAATGCAGGCACATAGAGCAGGGTGGAGGGAGGCTGTTTGGGAACCACAGGTCACAGCTGCAGAACCAGATCATGTTACCACCCCTTCCCTCCCATCTACACGGCCCCATCAGTGAGTAATGCTTCCCATCTGGTCTTACAATTGCAGTCCTTTTCTAGACTGACTTTTTCCCAACTAGTTGTTCTTCGCCTACATATGGGACGTAAGAACCAAAGTTAAAGAGAAAAAGTGTTTTTGACAGAGCAGACCTCTAAGGGCGAGAGCCCAAGATTTTTGCTGAGAAAAACAAAGCATTTCCAGTCTGGCTGGAAATTGTTTTTTGTTTTTTTCTTAAAGAACAAAATCAGACATCCCATAGATCTAAAACAAGGTAAACCAATTCTACACCAGGGCTGTGTCCAAGTTGATCTCTCCTTGGCTTCGCTCTTCAAATGAGGATCTCAGGAATAGGCTTCGCTATCTCAGAGTCTTGGGGTAGAGGTGAACAAGGGTAATTAACAGTGTTCAAACACAGAAACAACTTTTATTTTGTTCCCAAATTGTGTATTTCTTCAGGGTAGCACCTTGGTGTCCCCAAAATCCAACCTAATCTTAGTTCATTTCTCTAGTTATATTGTGATTTCTGCTATTAAGTTACATATATAAGACTTGGCTAGGCCTAGGCTGATGGCTCAGCGGATACAGCTTTGTCCCGGTACACCAAGGTCACCGGTTCAATCCCCAGTCAGGGCACGTACAAGAAGTAATCACTGAGTGTACAACTAAGTGAAACAACGAGTCGATGCTTTTCTCTCTCTCTTTCACACATTCCTTCCCCCCCCCCTCATTCTTACTCCCCCTGCCTCAAGTCAATGGGGAAAAAGAAAGACTTAGCTAGCTAAAATATCTAGCTAAATTATATATCTTAAAACAGACTAGGTTACATAATATACCACAGATAAAAGCTTACTCCTAGTTAAATGGTCATTGTAATGGAACTGTACGTGAATGATTTTTTTGAGATTAAAGCTTTTTTTTCCAAAAGAATAACTTAGATTAATTACAGAATGTGTTTTCTAGAACATTGAGAATATAAAATGAATGCAACTGAGATAGTTCCACAATAAGTCATTTCTCTCTTAATACCAATTTTACTTAATTTAACTTAGTGCCCAATAGTTCCACTTTTTCATGGTCATAGTAAATGTTTCTTATATTTAAAGTTTCATGATTTTATTCATTGTGTGATGTACTTAGTGTTTCCATCACTCACTCCTGATAGTATAACATTCATTGTTTAGAAAAGGGCATTAACAATAAATACACAGATCTCCAAAGCAGAGTAGAACACTAAGTCTGTTCTCTTTTAAATAGTCCTGGGTGCATGTTTCAGCCCATAATACTGTCCTGATCTCAGTGCTGACCTTCCTATACACAGGAGCGTCCCTTCTGGCATTCCATGCTCTCCTTCACATTAAGCCGTGAGCATCATACACATACCTGCTCCTTATCCTATCACAGACTCTAAATCTCATCCTGCCACTGTGCATTGGAAAGCACATGCTGAAGTGGCTTGCATGCTAGTACCGCCACTTATAGAAGAGCATCAGTGCCTGGAAACAGCCAGCAGAAACCACTTCTCCATGGCTACCACTCTAGCCAAGAGCAATACCTTTTATCTGCCTATTGCAACAGGCTCCTAACCAATTCCTCTTCCTGCATGCCTCTTCCCTAAAGTCCAGGACATCCAGAATTATCTCTCAAAAGCACAAGTCAATTTACATTACATCACTTTCCTGCTTAAAATCCTACAAAAGCTTCCTATTTGAAATTCTTACTGTGAGCCATAATGCCCTAAAGCAGTGGTCCCCAACCCCTGGGCCGTGAACTGGTACCGGTCTATGGGCCATTTGGTACCGGTCCGCAGAGAAAGAATAAATAACTTACATTATTTCTGTTTTATTTATATTTAAGTCTGAACGATGTTTTATTTTTAAAAAATGACCAGATTCCCTCCGTTACATCCGTCTAAGACTCACTCTTGACGCTTGTCTCAGTCACATGATACATTTATCCATCCCACCCTAAAGGCCGGTCCATGGAAATCTTTTCTGACATTAAATAGATCCGTGGCCCAAAAAAGGTTGGGGACCACTGCCCTCCATCACTGGTCCCTGCCAGACTCTTCAACCTCACCTCTTCCCACTTGCCCCTCATTCCCTAGGCTCCAACCACACACCGTAAGCTCATTTCTGTCTCAGGACATTTGCATTTACGGTTCCTTTGCCTAGGCATACTGCTTCTGTAGATCTTCATATCTACTTGGCTTACTGCAAAATCTATCCCTGACTCTCCTAGCGAAAGCAGCACCCACTGCCCCACTACATTACCCCATTTTACCGTCTTTATATCCCCTTTCTATACCCCAAATAATCTTATTTATCAGTTCACATGTTTATATTCTATCTTCCTTCAGTGAGAACGAAGCTTTGTAAATGAAGGAAAGCTCTCTTTCTCTCTCATGTCTGTATCGCCAGCATCTAGAACAGTGTTTGTCATCCAGTGAACACTCAATAGAACTTTTGCTGAACAAACTGGCAAGTCACTGTTAACTGCCTAATAGACAGCCAAAACTAGGGAATTAGTAGAAAAACAATTCTGTTCAGGAAACAAACATGAACACTTACAGTGTGCAAGACCTTTCAATGGGTGCTACAGGCATCCAAAGGGGCATGAGGTGGGCCCTCTGTCCAAAAGTTTCAGCAAATATGCCTTTGTTACTATAGCATAAACAAGCCTATTGTCACTAATACTGATGGGTGTCAGATTATCTATAGAGTCTCCTGAGTTCTAGAGAACCAGGTGGGTCAGGAATGAAGGCAGTCATAGGATTAGTCAAGTTGCTGTCACAGAAATGGTTCAGTAAGGTTATGCTATCCCCATCAGACCCTGGATTCTGCACTCTCTGCCTCGAAAAATCACTAACTGACCCAACATGCTTTGTGTTAATCCCTCAATATTCAAAGTTCCATGCCGGGGCGTCAGACTGACCAGCATTAACTCTCATACCCATGCTCTAGTTATCGAACAGTGGGGAGAGAGAATACATCCTCCACCCAGCATATAATCTCAGACCGTTTTTTAAATGTAAAAAACAGTTTTAATAATTTCTGAGCAAAATCACTGACCATCAAAACATTAAGTTTGAATACTCATTAGTCATTTTCAAATGCCATACTTGTATTTTTTTCAGGAACTCAGATTGGTTTTTTTTTCATATACCTATTTATGTTCCAATCATTTTCAATACAGTGTACTTAAAAGGAACACTTACAATTTATGAGATGATAAGGATAATTCTCATTAATCAAATTTTCTTCTCAGAACAGTCTGTTAGCTGCTTTACTTTCAGTGGCTGATTCTAAATGATGACCTTAAACTAATTCCTTGAATTGTTATGCATTTTTTCCCAATGGGAAGTTTGACAAATACAGAAAAATATAAATAAGAAATTTAAAAAGTCACTTATAATATGACAGTCTAGAGATACTTTTATAATGTTCATTTTTTAAAATATTGCTTCTTTTAATTCTAAATCTGTACCTTTTTTGACTGCATAGAAAATTAACCTTGAAAGATTGTAAATCAAAACTGAGACTCATGGACATAGATAAGAGGGCAGTGGTTACAAGGGGAAGGAGGATGTGGGGAAGGGAGATTTGGGGGGAGTGAGTTGGGGGAAGGCTATAAAGAAGGACAAATATAAGGTGACAAAAAATGATTTGACTTTGGGTGATGGGTATACAATGAACTGTTCAAATGATGTGGAGACATTTACCTGAAATCTATGTACTCTTGTTGATCAATGTCACGCTGTTAAATTTAATTTGCTAAATAAATAAGTAAAAAAGAAAGATTGTATATTAGTGATGGGTTAGAGAGGATAGGGCAATCAGATTTGTTATTTTCAGGAACACATTGTTGTTCTGGTTCGTGTTTTTTATATAGCAATGTGTCCTAATTTGGTCAATACAATATGCTCTTTTCTTTTTTTTCCCCCGAAGTGAGAAGCAGGGAGGCAATCAGACAGACTCTCGCATGAACCCAACCAAGATTGACCTGGCATGCCCACCAGGGGCGATGCTCTGCCCATCTGTGGCATTGCTCCGTTGCCACCGGAGCCATTCTAGCGCCTGAGGCAGAGGCCATGGAGCCATCCTTGGCTCCTGGGCCAATTTTGCTCCAGTGGCGCCTTGGCTGCGGGAAAGGAAGAGAGAGATAGAAAGGAAGGAGAGGGGGAAGGGTAGAGAAGCAGATGGACACTTCTCCTGTGTGCCCTGACCAGGAATCAAACCCAGGACATCCACACGCCGGGCCAATGCTCTACCATTGAGTCAACCGGGCAGGGCTACAATATGCTCTTGAATCTAAAGGATATTAATTCTAATTTATTTGAAGCTGTTTTGTGTTTCCTGTACTACCTGTTTCCATGTAAGCAGCTGCATCACATACCAATGTCGGTGTGGGGCGTCATGTTCCAACGAATGTCTGCCCATTTTGCAGGAGATTTTCCTGAATAGGAGACTTCCTGAGAAGACAGGATAGTCAATTGCCACCAAAGCCAGCTTTGTCCTTTACCTAAAACACCGCTTAATGCCCTCTAATGAGTAGGCAAAAGGATGTATTAGACAATCACAGGGGGAGAAATTGCTCCTCTGAAAGTCCTTATCTGTAACCAGAGAAAATGAAGTTGTGATAACACTCAAGTAAGACAGAAGTGGCATGGCCATCTCATTAGCTCCAAATTCTAAGAGATCAGGAGACAGCTAGCAAACTAAAGACACACTGAGTTGTACGTCCTTACAAACACACACCTACACATACATGCTCACTCACATCAATGGCAGCTAACATTCTTCTGCCATCGTATATGACTCCTGAGGTCTCTGTGAGCATACAAAACAGGAAATGCTTGAAATTTACTTTCAACAAAATCAAAACATGTTAAGATGGGTCACAGCCTCTACCCCTCCTCACTAAAACATGATTCATAATTTCTACCCATTTCTGTCTTAGGGTGAATTAAAAAACCAGTGTTATTCCAAATGCCTACCAAAGCATTTCCTTACCATTTCCAAATGAGACGTATTTTAAACTTCAAAAAAAATATGATTTATGTATATGCACACATACACATATAGACACTATATAAATGTATACATAACACATGACTATTGGTGTAACCATACATATATCCATATTCACACACATTCAGAACAGTCACTGCAATTATCTTAAAAAACATGAGATTTATTTTCTTTCCTATGCAGTAGACTATAAAACCCAACCCAAAAGGATAGTGCCACTTACATATTCTTCACATAGAAAAAATTCACCATTCTCAGAATAGTTACACCTGTCTAAATCACTCTTAAACCTTGTGATGAACTACAAATTTTTTAAAAGCAAATTTACCCCTTATTTTAAAAATAAGTCTAAAATATCACAGAAAATTAATGTTGTCAACTGAGACCAATAACCATCTAATTCAGAAAGTGATACTAAACTTATTGTATGACTGTGGTCCAGCTGTTTCCAAGGTGATTTGAATAATATTTATCCCTTTAAAAGGATAAATGAACTTCTCCTCTCCCCCCTCAGAATGTTTCCCTAACAAAGGTTCAACATAAACAGGGAATTGATAAGTGGTTTTGCAACATATTTCATTTTCAGCTGTGAATTAAGATTGCCCCAAAATGCTCTAAGTCTAAACAAGCACTAGAGTCCAGCTGTTAATGCTCACAGAATATAGCTGATGACAGAACCCTGTGGATTTCATTCTTTGCAGTTCATGAACTACTGGCATGGAGCAGCAAGATCTGTATTACTCAGGAGACACACTTCAAAGACAAAGGAACGTAATGGAAATTTTATTTATAATTCACTTTCTTACTAACAAAATGGAGAGAAATAATTAAATTAATTCCAAAAGCTAATTCAAAAAAACTTGTGACATAGTCCTGCAACCTAAAAAAAAATTACATGTGTATGTGTATATACTTTTTAATGGCCAAAAGACATGAAAAGAAGAACAGCAGAAACTATAAATATGATCATTTTTTTTTTAGATTGGCTATGCCTCCAAATGTCCCGGATTGATATTTATGAAGCACAGATTTTTGGCAAAGTAGGAGGGTGGTACGGTCTTTTCTACCATAATATGATAGCTGTGTGCCTAAGCTATCTCATGTTATCAAGAACTTTTATTAAAAAGTTTCTTTTTAAGTTACAAAAACAATTACTTAGTTGGGAAGTGGGTATTTAGGCTAATGAGTTCCAGATTCAAGAATCACAAACATTTTCCTACCTGAATTTCAGTTATTTTAACTACAAGTTCAGAGTAAAATGTGGGTTACTCAAAACTAAAAATACTAAGACTAAATATCACAAAGCAAATTCTAACACAAAAATCCTGAACAAAACTTAATCAGTTCTAAAGCCATCAAATAAACTGCAACAACATCACTGCAATTATCCTATAGTTTATAGCTATAGGATAATAAGCACATGGGAGTTTATGCTATAGCTATATTCATACAATACAATTATACACATGCAAAGAATTCTTCGTGGCAGTTTTTATTTTTAAATATTGAAAATAATCTGGCCTGACCAGGCGGTGGCGCAGTGGATAGAACGTCGGACTGGGATATGGAAGGACTCAGGTTCAAGACCCCGAGGTCGCCAGCTTGAGTGCGGGCTTATCTGGTTTGAGTAAAGCTCACCAGCTTGGACCCAAGGTCGCTGGCTCGAGCAAGGGGTTACTTGGTCTGCTGAAGGCCCACGGTCAAGGCACATATGAGAAAGCAATCAATGAACAACTAAGGTGTCGCAATGGAAAACTGATGATTGATACTTCTCATCTCTCTTCGTTTCTGTCTGTCTGTCCCTATCTATCCCTCTCTCTGACTCTCTCTCTGTCTCTATAAAAAAAAATTACAAAAATTGAAAATAATCTGGATAACCATAAGTAGAGAAGTAAAATAAATTGTTGCATTCATAAACTAGAATCCTGAACCTTTTAAGGTTATTAAGATATTCTATCCTTATTGGTACCAAACAACCTCCAAGATATATTGTCAAGAAAAATGAATAAAGTATGGAAAAATACATGTAGTTATAATATGCTATCAATTATGCCTTAACAACAACAACCAAAAAGCATGCACACTCACAAAGATGCACTATAATAAGCCCCAAATGAAGCTAATAATTATTTTTTTAATATTTAGATCATGAAATTATAAAAATGACACATTAAGTATTTTATTTGAACTTAACATAACAATTTATATTCATTTGTAATCTTTTACTATAGAGCCAACGCTTTTAATTTGAATATGGGTCTACTAACTCGAGTTTTACAAGATCATCCTAGGAAAGACAAAACAATAAAGCATCACGTACTACTTCCAAAAAATGACTCTTAAAAAGTGGAGTCAGAACTTAAAAGTCTTGTAAAGCAATTTGAGTACAAAAAACATTGCAGATTTTTTTATCATTTTTGTGAAATTAATAGTTGTTCTCACTGGAAGATTTAAAGCAATTTGTTTTTGCAACTTGCCTTCATTGAATATTTAACAAAGCATTCACCTTAGTTTCCCCAGAAATATTTTCTTGTTGTACTCATTTTTATTAGCTATTGTAATATTTAGCTGGTTGCATCATCTTTATAATAACCTGGCAAAAACAGCTTTAGGAGCAAAAACAATTGACTCTGGTAACTGTCAAGAGCTAAATTCTTTGGCCTTAAGGCTATAATCTACTAACCTCTTTTTATTATATATTATTCATCTAAATACATGAATGTGTCCTATATGTCAGGGGCAATTCTAGGTACTGGAGACACCACAGTGAATCAAACAGAAAAAAATCCCCCCCTCCCACTGAACTTAGGTTACAGGGAGGTGTAAGAGACAACTAAAAGAATAAATAAATATCTTGTAGAGAAGGATAGACTATTGAAGACTATGTGAAAGCAAGTGTTGAGAGACGTTAGGGGCTCATGCATTAATCCAGCCAAGAGATAATGGTGGCTTTGAACATGAGAAGGTGATGATAACAGACACATGATGATGGTAAAGCTGATATAATTTGCTAATAGATTGGATGTTGCAGAGAGAGAAGAGTCAAGGCAACCCGTAAACAGCTGAAGTCAAGGACTTAGAGACAGGAAGGTCACTGACGACAGTTCAGTAGAGAATGGAAGCCTGACTGGAATAAATTCAAGAGTAATCAGAAGACAAGTCAACACCAAAAAAAAGAATGCAATTAAAAAAATGGGCAAAGGACCTGAATAGACACTTCTCCAAAGAGCACACACAGATGGCCAACAGACATACGAAAAGTTGCTCAACATCACTAATCATCAGAGAAACGCAAATTAAAACCACAATGAGATATCACCTCACACCTGTCAGAATGACTACCATCAACAAATCCACAAACAACAAGTGCTGGCGAGGATGTGGAGAAAAGAGAACCCTCATGCACTGTTAGTGGGAATGCAGATTGGTATAGCCGCTGGGGAAAGCAGTGTGGAGTTACCTCAAAAAATTAAAAATGAGGCCCTGGCCGGTTGGCTCAGTGTTAGAGCATCGGCCTGGGGTGCGGGGGTCCTGGGTTCGATTCCCGGCCAGGGCACATAGGAGAGGCGCCCATATGCTTCTCCACCTCCACTCCCTCCTTCCTCTCTGTCTCTCTTTTCCTCTCCCGCAGCCAAGGCTCCATTGGAGCAAAGATGGCCCGGGCACTGGGGATGGCTCCTTGGCCTCTGCCCCAGGCGCTAGAGTGGCTCTGGTCGCGGCAGAGCGACGCCCTGGAGGGGCAGAGCATCGCCCCCTGGTGTGCAGAGCATCGCCCCTGGTGGGCGTGCCGGGTGGATCCCGGTCGGGCGTATGCGGGAGTCTGTCTGACTGTCTCTCCCCGTTTCCAGCTTCAGAAAAATACAAAAAAAAAAAAAAAAAAATTAAAAATTAAATTGCTTTATGATCCAGTGATTCCACTTCTGGGAATTTATCTGAAGAAACCCAAAACACTAATGTGAAAGAATATATACTCCCCTATGATCTTTGCAGTGTTATTCACAATAGCCAAGGCCTGGAAGCAGCCTAGGTGCCCATCAGTCGATGAGTAGATAATAAAGTAGTGGTGCAGTTACATAATGGACTATTATATTTGGCCAAAAAGAAGAAAATCTTGCCTTTTGCAGCAACATGGATGGACTCAAGAGTATTATGCTGAGTAAAATACTCCAGCCAGAGATAGACTCATAAATACAGAGAAAAGACTGGGAGCTGTTAGAGGGAAGAGGGGATGGGTGTCTGGGTAAAAAAGGTGAAGGGATTAAGCAAAAAAAAAAAAAAAAACAACCACCAAAAACACAACTCTCATAGAAGCAGACAACACCGTGGCTATTACAGGAGAGGAAGGGGGGTGGGGACAGGTAGAAGAGGGTGAAAGGGGGGTCAACAGTTACCGAAGGAGATGACTTTGGGCGGTCAACACACAATACAGTATACAGATGATGCATTATAGAATTGTACACCTGAAACCTATATAATTTTATTAACCAATGTCACCCCAACAAACTCAATTACTTTTACAAGAGAAAACGAGAAACTGGATCTACACATATAGACAATACTTTCAGGCAGTGTTGCTCTAAAGGAAATAAGAGAAACAATGCCCATGTGCATGAATTATTATGTTTTACAAAGCTTTCATTAACAATCGAGTTACTGGAAAGTTAAAAACAAATCTACACACACATATATGCTTGTATATAGGGAGAATATTTTTAAACTTCTATAATAAAAATTCAGCACTGTCAATTATATATAAATAGTATGCTTTAAATATGTGTATTTTGTTATATGTCAATTACACTTCAACAAAGGCGGAAGAGGGCAAAAGTGGATGTATATATTTAGAGAGAGGCTGAGATTAAGAGGGAGACTGACCAAGACTAGCCCCAACCATCTTTAGTTTCTTCTCCCATCTAATGACAGGAAGCATGTGTCTGGCCTGCTCAATGCCATGCCGAAGCCCAGTGGTGCAGGCCATGTGCTTGACACTCTGGTTGTCCAGCAATGTCTGTAACTGGATGGTTCAATCTTTTTTTTTTAAATATTTTATTTATTGATTTTTAGAGAGAGAAAGAGAGAGAGAGAGAGAGAGAGAGAGAGAGAAGGGGGAGGAGCAGGAAACATCAACTCCCATATGTGCCTTGACCAGGCAAGCCCAAGGTTTCCAACCGGCAACCTCAGTGTTCCAGGTCGACCTTTTATCCCACTGCGCCACCACAGGTCAGGCCTGGATGGTTCAATCTTTTGGTCCAGGAATAAAATAAAATGTTGGCTTCAGAACTCAAGTTCCTCAGTATTAAGTATCATATTTGTATCTTACAGAGAACAGCTACCAGATTGGGGAAGATTTCAAGTCTTCCTTCTGATGACAGAACAAATAATAAATGAAAGGACATTATTCCCATGGGCACTCAAGAGGCTAGTTGGTGGACAGAAAGACGACTGAGGTTCCTTAGAGATAAAATTTCCTTCTATCTCCCAGGCTGTGTGATGGGGTGGATTTTAAGGGTGTGTATTCATAGTTTATAGGAGGAAAGAGAAACCTGAGGTTACATACTGTTTCCTTCCCTCACTAGTGGCTTCCCAATGGACAGGTTAGTCGATTTTGCCGACCCTCCTTCCCTGTCACACGGGGATACACTCTACTTTCAGAACTGTCGTGAACACTGAAGGAGACAGTGCAGGTAGACTACAAAGCACAGGGCCACCTGATAGGTGCCATTTATTTCCTCTCTATCCTCCTCCAGGGAAAACCCAAGGGGTAAACCTATAAGAAATACAAACATTTGGGGTGAACTATTACTGTTGGTTCTCCCAACTGAGAGAGGGCAAACTGGGCACAGCACCCCCTGTTACATCACTCCAGCCACGTGGTGACCGCCTGACCTCCTTCAGTTTGAGAAACTTTGGAAGGTCCCCACTCACATCTCTTGATGAGCTCTCAAATTTCAGGGTCAGTCTCCTTTCTGCTTTAACTTGAAAATAAAATGAGTATTTTTTTCTTTTAGTTTCTTACCTCTAGACCCTATCTCATTTGCAAAAGGATTTAAGGTAAGAGACAAATGGACAATAAGTTGAAATGATCCCTGATTTGACCACGCTTCGGGATGCGGGAAGCGAGAAGCGATTTTGAAAGAGTCCTGGGTGACCTCAGCCTGCTACGTACTGCGGGAGTGTTCTGGAAAAGGATGAAACCCTTCTGGCTCCGGAGAGCCTGGGAACATGGTGGAGTGTGACGCTCGACTCTGCGCATGCTCAGAGCTGAGGTGTGAGCGCAGCTGTCCACGGCCAGGCAGAAGCAGCCCAGCTTCTGGGTAGCCTGCTCCAAGTTTCTCTGGGGCCTGGCTTGTGAGGCCCACAATCAAGAAAGCCAGGACTGAGTGCCCCCCAGCCAAGGCCTGGCTGGGATCTTCCCGGCTGGGAAACTGGATGAGAGTGGCTTGTTTTTAAGGACAGGGCCTGAACCAGTTGAGATGTTTGAGGAAAACAAGGCAGAGAGGGAACTTCAGGGTGTGGACACAGGCCCACATTTCTGTTGCTCACAGGTGACAGCTCAGGAAGGGATGGCGGGGATTTATCAGGCGGCCTCGGCAGCAGGTGGCGGTGCCCAGCAGCGGGCACAGCCCAGCCACCTCTAGGCCTGGGCTCGCCCGCCTGACACAGCCGGCTGCTGGGCCAGAGCCAGTGCTGGGAGGGAGAATTCCATTGCAGCCAAGTTTTGGCTGAACGAGGAAACCCACACACAGCTAAAACAAAAAATAATTTTCCTCAGAGATAGAGTAGTAACGACACAGAACCAAATGCAGCCTAGAGTGGGTTCGTGTTTGCTCGGTAAGGAATGCGAAGGGAAACTTTAGACCACCCTGGATATTTCTCTTGCTTTTCTTGCCCACACCCACTTTTGTACACATTTCTTAATCAGATCAAGTTTACAGAGAGAAAAGTTTTGTTAGGGAAGATCGAAGCTGTGTTGATTCATTTGTCTACCTTTAGCTCCAAGCTGTTAGTAAAATATCTGCTTCCAGTTTAGAGTGGAGGGAGAAACGGACTGTCTCAATTTAATCCAAGGATGTGACGTTAATGAAGAGGCTCAGGAAGCACTCCGAAGCCAGAAGAGTTTCACCCTTTTCCAGAACACTCTTCATTTAATTTGTACCTTGTTACCATTTAAGATTTTCAACTCTTCTGATACTTTTCAGGGCTAAACCTACATATAGTTTCCTTTTTTTTTTTTTTTTTTTTTTTTTGCATTTTTCTGAAGCTGGAAACAGGGAGAGACAGTCAGACAGACTCCCGCATGCGCCCGACCGGGATTCACCAGGCACGCCCACCAGGGGCGACGCTCTGCCCACCAGGGGGCGATGCTCTGCCCATCCTGGGCGTCGCCATGTTGCGACCAGAGCCACTCTAGCGCCTGAGGCAGAGGCCACAGAGCCATCCCCAGCGCCCGGGCCATCTTTTGCTCCAATGGAGCCTTGGCTGCGGGAGGGGAAGAGAGAGACAGAGAGGAAGGAGGGGGGGTGGAGAAGCAAATGGGCGCTTCTCCTGTGTGCCCTGACCGGGAATTGAACCCGGGTCCTCTGCACGCTAGGCCGACACTCTACCGCTGAGCCAACCGGCCAGGGCCTAGTTTCCTTTTAATAAACCTTTATTTTTTAGATGTTGGTTATTTTTTCCAGTCTTTATTTTTATGAATTTTTTTATTGAGTTTATTGGGGCAACACTGGTTAATAAAACCATACAGGTTTCAAGTATATAACTCAACAACATTATCTACACACTGCATCCTGCGTTCACTGGCCATAGCCAAATCGCTCTCCACCATTTATCCCCCCATTTCCCTCTATACCTCCCACTACCCACCCTTTCCTTCTGGCAAATCACCATTCTGCTTTTTGTGTCTATGCATTACTTATATTTTGCTTAATCCTTTCATCTTTTTCAAATCCCATCTCTTCTGACAGCTGTTGTCTGTTCTATGTATCTGTGAGTCTGTTTCCATTTTGTTTTTTAGATTATTTATTTATTAGATTCCACATATAAGTGAGATCATATGGTATTAGTCTTTCTCTACTTGGCTCATTTCACTTATCATAATACTCTCCAGGTCCATCCATGCTGTCACAAAAGGTAAAATTTCCTTCATTTTTATGGCTGAGTAGTATTTCATTGTGTAACTGTACCACATCCTTTTTATCCAACGTATGGCCAGTAGTCACGGCCATCTTGGCCATTCGCATGCAGGTTCTCATCAGATTCGGGCAGACAGTAAAGAATCAGTGGAACCAAAGAACGGTGGGCCATTCCTTTATTAAAGTCTCACACTGGCCAACGAGAAACACACAGAGAAAAACACTTCCCTCTTCATTCATACAGAGCTCACAAAGCTACTGACACATTATCCAGTTACACAACCAGGAGAATCTTCTCTGGTTCCTCCTAGAATCAAAGGCCTCAACCAGTCCCAAAGCCCCTCACCTCAGGTTCCCCATCTACCAACATAGCTTTTTTCTCTGCAAAACTGGCTTCTCTCTCTTTCCTTGCCATCTTGGCTCTTCCTCCTACTTCTCCTTCCTCTCCTTCCATTTTAAAACCTTTCTGGTGCAAAAATCTCTCCTCCAGCAAACATTAGCATAACAACGGCCCTTCCCAAGCAGGAAGGTAACTAGCAATTTCACAGATCACATACCTGGCACTGCCCAGCACTATTTTTAACAATAAAAGTGAGCAAACTCAAAAAACATAAATTTTACAAACTCATTTGCCCTACATCCACTCATCTACTGATAGACACTTGTACTATTCCCAGACCTTGGCTGTTGTGAATAACACTGCAATGAACATAGGGGAGCATATATTCTTTCAAACCTGTGTTTTGAGTTTCTTCAGATAAACTTCCAGAAGTGGAATCGCTGGGTCAAAGGAAATTCCATATTTAATTTTTTTGAGGAAACTCCATACTGTTTCTTATTTTTTCCAGTGTTTTACAGCTTTTTAAAATTTTAACTATGCCAAGTTACGAGATACAATTATATATTTTAAATGCAAAACAGTTGTGGGCATGTAAAGTACAGCATAGAGAATATAGTCAATAATAGCATAATAACTAGGTATGGTGCCAGGTGGGTGCTGGAATTATCAGGGAATACTCTGTAAAGTATATGACTGTCTACCACTATGCATATGCCTGAAACTAATACAAAATAATATTGAATGTACTCTGTAATTGAAAAAATTTAAAAACAATTTAAAAAAAGAAAAGATATTTTTCCCCACATAAAAAGAACCATTCCGTTTACCACATGCATTTATGAGATGAAGACATTAAGTCGAGAAGAAAGGTCTCCACAGCTGTCCTTTCCACAGAGCATAAGCACCAGGCCTACCTTTTGCTGCATATTGACTTCTCTGGGCCTCAGTTTTCTTAATTATAAAATGACGGAGATTACCTAGAGCCTGAATAGTCTATGGCTAACTAAACTAGAATTTTAATTTGCCCCTTTTCTGTGGCAGTTAATTTTTATCTAAGCTACAAGCCTCGACACTCATAAAATCTAGCTTTTCATACAATGTGTCACCTGAACTCTGCAGCATCCTGTAAATGTCTTCATTGTACTAGTACAAAGAAAGAACAAGTTAATTCCTTGCTGTTGTAAATGTCATATAAACTAACAGATTTTGATAGATACCAAAAAAACTGAATAAACTTCTGAGGTAACTCAAAAAGGCCTTAGACATTGTTTTTAAACGCAATACAAGTTATTCCATTAGAACAAAGGAAGATTCTGAAGATATTTGCAATTAATTTGAAGAATGAAATTTTTTTTTTGCTTCATTCTGTTACACACAGAGAAGAATATAAATATAGCATACTTATGATGCATTCTCTTTCACATCATGAAATCACTAGGGACCTTGAGTTCACTATGAGATTTCCATATATTTCATCAAATTTTAAGATATAGCAAATTAAATTATAAAGTAAAAAACAAAAATAGTCATTCTTTTGGTTAAAAGAAAAATGACCCAGCTGGGGAAGCTTACAAACTGAAGTTGAGAAGAAAGGCATTTATGTGAATAAAAGAAAAAAAACAGAAGAGGAGGAAGCAACCAAGGGGAAGAAGAGGAGGTAAGAGAAAGTCACCTAGACCAGCGCTTTTCAAATTTGAATGTGCATATGAGTCACACCTCGGGACCTTAGTAAAATACGGACTCTGATTCACCAGGTCTGGGGATGTGGTCTGAGAGTTTGCATTCCTAACAAGCGCCCAGGTGGTGCTGATGTTACCTGTCCATGTGTAACACTCGGCAGCGAGGGTCTAGAAGAGCAGCACTACCCGGAAGAACTGCCTACAATGACAGAGATGTTCTGTGTCAGAGTTATCCAATATGGTAGCCATTAGGTACTGGGATGAATGAGCACTTGAAACATGACAAGTATGACTGAAAAGCTAAAATTCAAATTCATTTAATTTCAATGTAAATAGACTCATGTCTAATAGCTAGCCTGTGGATAGTGCAAGTCTAGACTATGCAATTAATTTAGAGCAAACTGTATGGTGGGCCTCAACTTACTGCATGCTTTGAGTACATAAATCAACCTAGTTCAGAATTTCTCAACCTAGGCACTAAGACATTTTAGATTGGATGTTGTTTTCTTGGGGGGAGGGGTTCCCACTATAGATGTTTAATAGCATCCCTGGCCTTTATCCACTAGAGATGCTAGTATATCCTCTAGTCATGAAAATAAAAAATGTCTCCAGACATTGGCAAATGTCACTGGTATAGATAACACTTCTTTTATAGAAAGGCATATGAGGTGAACAACAAACTTCCTTAAAAATAACCTAGGCATTTGTATTAGTTTTCTATTGCTGTCATAACAAATTATCACAAACTTAGTGGCTCAAAATAAAACAAATGTATTGTACTTTTGGGGGTCAGGAGTATAAGATGGGCTAAAATCAAAGAATTGGCAGGCTGGGTTTCTTTCTGGACCCTCTAAGGAAAAAGTTGATTCCTTGACTTTCTGTCCTCTGAGGCCACTTGTGTTCCTTGGACCCTTCCTCATCTCCGAAGCCAACAATCCAGCATAATCTCCCCATCTCCAGGCCCTTAACTTAGCCATATCTGCAGGGTCACTTGTGCCACGGAAGGTGGCATATTCACAGGCTCCAGTGTGAAGGATATGAACTTTTTCAGTGGGCTATTTTTCTCACTACTACAGTATTTAAAAAAAAAATTAAAACCATAAATAATTTCATACCTAAAATAATTTAACTAAAGCTCTTCCTCTAAAGTCCTATGAAATTGTTACTTTATTCTATGCTACAAATACTTTCCTGAGAACATTTTACAGCATTTCCATTCACACATAAATCCATCTAAGGAAAAATTGACTTTTTCTACTTTTAATGTTATAGTAGTCATGAATCACCCTATACCTCTCCAACCCTGTTGAGATCACTAGTATAAAATAACATTTTTAACACCCAACAAATGAGAAAATTCATTCATTTCTTAATCTTTGGATTTTTCCTAGAAATTTGAGATTTCTACTTATAAATGTTTATTGTTTTTATCTGAGTCCTTTTGGGCTGCTATAACAAAATACCACTCATTGATTAGGTAGCTTACAAACAACAGAAATTTATGTTTCACAGTTCTGGAAGCTGGAAGTCCAAGGTCAGGGTGCCAGCAGGATAAGGTCTGCTGAGGGCCATCTTCCATACAGGGGTCAGACTGCCAAATCCTCTTTGTATTATCACATGGTGGAAAGAGCTAGGGAGCTCTGTGGAATCTTTTCTAAGGGCACCAGTCCTATTCATGAGGGCTTCATTTTCATAACTAAGTATCTCCTCAAAGACCCCCCACCTCCTAATACCATCACCTTAGAGGTTAGGTTTCAACATTCAAATTTGAGGGGAACACATTTAGACTATAGCAGTTATATTTACTACTTCTTCAAATTTTCTTTACATTTTTCATCAATTCCCTTAAAAGTGAAGAGTATTTGGTTATTTGAACCCTAATCCAAAACCTTCATCAGTAACTTCTGTGTGTGTGCGTGTGTGTGTGTGTGTGTGTAGTGTTTTTCTTAAATGAGAAGCAGGCAGGCAGAGAGACAGACTCCTGCATGCATCTGACCAGGATCCACCCAGCAACCCACTAGGGGGCGATGCTCTGCCCATCTGGGACATTGCTACATTGCAACTGGAGCCATTCTAGTGCCTGAGGCAGAGGCCATGGAGCCATCCTCAGTGCCCGGGACAACTTTGTTCCAATGAAGCCTTGGCTGCAGGAGGGAAAGAGAGAGATAGAGAGAAAGGAGAGGGGGGAGGGTGGAGAAGCAGATGGGCGCTTCTCCTGTGTGCCCTGGCAGGTAATTTAACTCAGGACATCTACATGCCGGGCCGACACTCTACCACTGAACCAACTGGTCAGGGCCTGCTTTTTGTTTGTTTTTGTTTTTAAGATTGCTGTTCCAGTGTGCCAAAGGCTGGGGCATCTTCAGGTACAGAACAATCAGTGACAAAGTTAATTGAATCCAATTGTTGTTTTAAACAAATTCTTTTTCAACTGTTTCCTGTAAAGTGCCCTTTAGAATAAATGCCTGCATCTGCCCAACTGTATCTGAAATGGGAAAGTGACGATGAGTAAATAAAGCTAGATGGCATTTCCACTTAAGGTTTCTTTCCTTTTTCAAGTCTGAGGTATAAGATATGATTAATTGTCTTGAAAAGTCCATTTCCGTCTCTTAGAAAATCAAGCTGGGTGCGGTTGACAAGAGGCGAGAGGAGGAAGGTCCAGGCGGAACTGATGGCCTAAGGATAGAGTATTTCCTGGCTGACTTTCTCACCACAAAGAGTGCAACCCGAAACTGAGGCTTTAATTGAACTCTTCTTCTGCACTCCCAAAGATGCAAGGACTTCCGTTCACAGAGGCCAATGGTGGCAGCATGATCACGGAGATGGTGGGCGGAGGGACAAGGAGGGAAGAGAGAGAGATGCTTGATTGTGTTCTGGTTTTGTTTACAGGGAACTATGAGAGAGAAAAACCATGAAGGAATAGAGTGCTTTCTGCTAAATGTAGTCACTGACCAAATTCTTTTTATTTTTTTTCTAATTATGGGTAATCGTAAGGGTTTTTCCTCCTCCACTAAAAAGCCCTGAACAAGACTTCTGATCCAGAAAAGATGGTCTAGACTACTTTCTCCCTGCTGCTCCCAGCTAATTCATACCCTAGGACAAACACGGAGGCAACCAAAGAGAACTCTGAAATGCACAACGGAACTGGTGAACCCAGGAGGGACTGGTCTTGCAACCTGGGACCTCACAGAAGGCCACCGAAGCCCAGATTTCCCAAACCCCCAATCTTGCAAGGAAGTTAGCCCAGATAGGCTCGTTCCTCCCTCAGATCAGATGGGAGTCCCACCAACAAGCCAGGCTGGTCAGCTGCACTGGCCAGGGTGATGGATGGGAGCTCTGCTGATAGTGAGCACCAGGGAAAGCGCTCTCCTCACACACTGGCACTAAGATCCCCTTCCCCCAGGGAGGGAGAGCAAGGGGCTGGCAGCACCAGCAAAGGGATCCTGCCACAGAAAAGCCTCACATGGAAATGGCTCTCCTTCTCCGCATTACAGGGAAAGGGGAGGAAAGAGAAAAGGAGGATCATGTACAGAAAGTGCTGGGAAGCCTTTTGGTCCTCACAGGCCAAAGAATCCCTTCCTAACCAGAGGCACGGAGGCCTGTGTGGGAAACACCTCCAGCCGGTCAGACAGCACCAGCAGGGACCAGTGGGATCCCTAGCAGCCCCAGATAAACCAAGCAGACTAAGTCTCTGACACTGTAATTGTCCTTGGAAAAACAGCCTACATAATAGGACAGCTCAGATCTGTGGGCTAAGCTTAAATGGGATAACTGCCTGCTGAAATAAAATATTCAAATAGGGCCCTGAGCTGCCTAATATAATGGCCAAAGTGTCCAGGGTACAATGAAAAATCACCCATCATACTAAAAACTGGGAAAATTACTACTTGACTGAGAAAAGATAATCAACTGATGTTAACAATGAGATGAGTCATGTGTCAGAATTATTTGACAAGGATTTTAAAGCAGCCACCATAAAAATGCTTCAAAACATAACTGTAAATTCTTTCAAATGAATGAAAAATAGAAACATTTTAGCAAAGAACTAGAAGTTATTTTTAAAAATAACTAAATGGAAGGTATAAAAATAAAATATGAAACAGCAAAAAGAAACTGAGTTCAATATCAATAGGACAGATATCAATGCACTTGAGGACAGCAATAGAATCTACTCAATCTGAACAGAGATAAATAGATTTAAAATAAAATAAAATAAAATAAAGAAAGAGAGCTGTAGGGATAGTGAGAAAATAACAAAAGATCCAGCATTCATATAATGTATCAGACTCCCAGAAAAAGAGACAAAGAGAGTAAGTTTTAAAAAATGTTAGGAAAAACAATGGTTTAAAATGTCCAAATCTGGCAAAAAAAATATGTAATTCTAGATTCAAGAAACTGCATGAATTTCAAAGAGGATGAACCCAAAGAAATACACACCAAGACAATTCATGATTAAATTTTAAGAACTGAAGTAAAAAGAAAAAAAACTTTGAAAGCATCCAGGGAGAAATGACACATTACCCATAAGAAGACACTTAAAAAACAGCAAATTTCCCCTCTAAAAACCATGGAGGCCCATGGAAGTGGCACATTTTCCAAGTGCTGAAAAAAAAGAAAAAAATCTGTCATCTTCAAATTCTAAATTGAGAAAAACTATCTGTCAGGAATTAAGGGAAAACAAAGACATCTTTAGTTGACAGAAAACTAAAAGAATTTGTTGTTGACAGACCTACCTTTAATGAATGGCTAACGGAAGTTTTTGAACAGAAAGAAAATGATAAAAGGAGGAATCGTGGATCATCAGAAAAGAAGGAAAAGCAACAGAAGAAACACATATGTGGCTACACGCAATAGATGACCCTCCACCTGAGTTCTATGAAATACATTATACAACACACACTGTCACGTCCCCTAATAGCCAAGACAGTGATACTTGAAAGGTTTTATTTATTCATTATAAAGAGAGGGCAGGGAATGAGAGAGAGAGAAAGGGGTGGGCGTGAGAAGGAGTAGCAGCATCAGTTCATGGTTGCTTCCCATAGGTTCCCTGACCAGGCAAGCCAGGGTTTGGAACCAGTGACCTCAGTGCACCAGGTCACCACTTGATCCACTGTGCCACCACAGGTCAAGCAACGATGCTACTTTAAAGTGAGAAAAGTAAAGATACCTAAATGGAAGTAAAGTTTCCACACTTCAAAGTGCTAAAAATGTCTATATTAATAGATGATAATAAGTCACATGTGTATATTATAATACCCAGAATAACCAATTAGAAAACAATAGAAAGAAATATACTCAAAAACAGTGTACATAAATCAAGATGGAGTCCTAAAAGCCACAAATATCTACTTGGGATTCTGTATATTGGAGAGCTAAATGTATATAAATTCATAAAATCATTTCAGGGAAAAGTCCTAGCCTGGGAGCTACCTCACTCTGGAACAGATCCAGGCTCATGCACGATCTTACTCTAACTGGGAATAGAGTCACCAACATACTGGGCCTCAGGTTTCGTATCTTTAAAATAGAAGTAGCTGTAAGACAAACTGGGCCATTTCCAGTGCTAGAGTTTGGTTATTCTATAAATGATTACAGTTTGCCATTCTTCTTATCCATCCTGTGTTATTCTTTATGATTCGTATGTCTCCAAACGTGCTCTGAAAATTATTCAAAACATATTTGAGATTTCTGATTTATATCAGTTTAATTGTTCTAAAATTTTGATACCAAAAAGAGAAAGACTAATCCTAACAACATACACACACATACACCATTTCTCATCTCAGGAATATAGCTAAAATGAATTCATAGAAAAATTATACTATAGTAGATAAAGGCTAAGCTCTTGTCCAATCCAATTAATTCAGCCTCCCATCAATTACTTCCTGTTTATTTGTTCTTGGAAAATAACTAATCAGTCTGTTTTTCTTATTTTCTTTTTTCCCTTATGCATATTTTAAAAATATTTTCTATTTAAACTAGGAATTAAAGTTCTATTAATTTTTAATATTTAAAAATACTCAGTAAGTTATTTTTTTTCTTTTTTTTATAAATAAATTTTTATTTTAATGGGGTGACATCAATAAATCAGGGTACATACATTCAAAGAAAACATTTCCAGGTTATCTTGTCATTTAGTAAGTTATTTTTAAATGTTTTCATTTTAATGATTTTACTATATTTTAAGATTTTTAAAAATGATTTTACAATGTTTTATTAACACAAAATATTAATAAACAGTTGTTTAGATGGGTATTTTTACTATTTAAATACTTTAATTATGATAACTTACTCTTAATTATTTAAGTTTAAAAGAGGACCCTTCCAGCCTGACCAGGTGGTGGCGCGGTGGATAGAGCATTGGACTGGGATGCAGAGGACCCAGGTTCGAGACCCTGAGGTCGCCAGCTTGAGCGTGGGCTCATCTGGTTTGAGCAAAAAGCCCACCAGCTTGAACCCAAGGTCACTGGCTCCAGCAAGGGGTTACTCGGTCTGCTGAAGGCCCGTGGTCAAGGCACATATGAGAAAGCAATCAATGAACAACTAAGGTGTTGCAACACGCAATGAAAAACTAATGATTGATGCTTCTCATCTCTCTTCGTTCTTGTCTGTCTGTCCCTGTCTATCCCTCTCTCTGACTCACTCTCTGTCTCTGTAAAAAATAAATAAATAAAAAAGAGGACCCTTCCATGTAAAATGCCTTATCACAAAATACCTTTGAAAGAAACCCAAAGAGAAATATATAGTAGAATAATAACCTAAGAGGCCAATCACATTTTAGTAACTGCATTGAATAGAACAGTCTAGTCTTTTACAGAGAGATTCCTTGGGGAGAGGGGTTAACTAGGCACTACAATAAAATGCCCTCTCCTTTGTGAACCAGAAACTCCCTGACATGGGCGCAACTTCCCAGAAAGCCTTGTAAATTCAGACGCAGCTCCTCCAGGCACTGAAAGGAACCTTGAAGGAAGAGGCAGGCATACCTGGTGTCCTTCCAGGAGAGCTGGTGTGCTCCAGGCACAGAGGAAGTTCAATGGGACTTCTAGTTTGCACTTCAGTAGAAACACAAGAACTGCAGACCAGACACCAAGAGTGGTAAAGACCTGTATGATCTCGACCCCTTCTCTACCTTCCACATATTTCTATTACCTTGTTTCTCTCAGCTGACTGGAATTAAACACTGGGTAATGCACAAAAGGTCTGGGGCCTTACACAAGGAACAGTGAGAAAGCAGAAAAGCTGGGACACACTATCTCAGTAAAGACCCCCAAGTGACAGAGGATGCGGAGAGACAGAGGAAAAGCACTCTGGGCCACTGAGGACCGAGGAAGGGAGAGAAAAAAGCATGAGAACAATGCAGAATCAAAACAGTTAAATCACAGCCTTTAGATACTTAATAATAGAACATGGAAAGAAAAACACAACTTCTTTCCACACACGCCCTACTTTTGACCACCCATCAGGCGAGGCCTCTTCTCTGTGACCCCTCTCCCTCTCAAGGTGACTAGGACTTCATGCCACAGAACCTTGGAACTCAAAACCATGAAAACTGCCAGGACTGTCCCTCCCTCAAAGGTAATCCTGACTTCTTGATAGATGTAAATGTCTGATCCCAGAAGCAGAGATAGAATATAAAACTTTGAAAAAGGAAATCTCTTGTCTTTTAATGACAGTTTACAAAAAAAAAAAAAAAAAAAAAAAAAAAAAAAAAGATTGATAAAGTTCAAAGACCTTTTGCCAAATGCAGAATTCTCATTTAACTGTTTTTGTTTCTAAAAGCAAAGAAAGAAGAGGAAAGATAGGGTCCTGGCTGGTTGGCTCAGGGGTAGAGTGTCAACCTGGAGTGTGGAAGTCCCAGGTTCAATTTCTGGGCAAGGCACACAGGATAAGTGACCATCTGCTTCTCTACCCTTCCCCTCCCCCTTCTCTCTCTCTCTCCTCCCCTCCCATAGTCATGGCTCAAATGGTTCAAGCAATTTGGCTCCAGGAGCTGAGGATGGCTCCACGGCCTCACTTCAGGTTCTAAAATAGCTCGGTTGCCGAGCAATGGAGCAGTGGCCCCAGATCAATGCTCTATCCACCCTGTGTGGGCTTGCCAGGTGGATCTCGGCCAGGGCACATGTGGGAGGGTCTGTCTCTGCCTCCCTGACTTGCTTAAAAAAAAAATAGGAAAGAAAACAAGCTGTTTCTTTCACAATAAAACCCATTTTCCAACATTCAACATTCAGAGAGCACTGATTTTTAAAATGAGTGTTGGGCAGATAAAATATATTATGCTCACTTTGTTAAAGATGGTGCTGCCCACATGGAAGCCCATCGTCCAGGTGATATTAATGTGTGTTGGGGTCAGGCTGTGGGCAGGCTGGATCCTTGTAGCCTGGGGCTTGGTTTTGGGACTAAGCCTTTCCCATCCTTTTTGATGTGGAGTGGTATGATCCCATTATGCCTCAGATAAGTGACTTTGTATTAGAGACTTCCCTATATGTATATTGGATTAAAGGTTTTGATTTCTACACTATAAAATGGGGGCAGACTGGGAGCTTGTTCTCTTGGTTCCTAAGATTATCATTAGAGAGCAGAGAGCAGAGAAAGGCCACATGGACGAGGACAGGAGAAGCAGCCAAGATGGCAGAGTGTTGAAGGAGAAGCCAGTTTGTGCAGAGAGAAGGAGATGGGGAACAGAGGTGAATAAGGCTGGTGAGGTAGAACTCTTTGATTCTAGGAAACTTGGATAAGTCAGTAGCTTTGTGAGCACTGAATGAGTGGGTTTTGGAGCCCAGTATGTGTTTTTACTTTCCCGCCGGGTGCAAGCTAGGATTAAAGGTAATGGCCCACCAGTTCTTGACTCCATTGTTTCATTACCGTCTGTCCGAATCTAATGCAAACCAGCATGTGAATGGCCACAATGGTGGCTCCTGGCCTTACACTGAGGTAGTATTTAAATATTCAGGCTTTTATGAACTATAGAAACTGTCAGAGTTTAAAGTTGAACCAAATTTAGATATATTAAAATATAGGTATATGTCTTTTGCTGAAGACAGTCTCTCAACATCACAATTTTTTCATTACTCAGAAACTGTGTCCAAAGAAAAGGGCTAGAGATTCTCATATAAATATCACCATGGCACTGTGCCCTTCCTTCTTCACCCTCCAGATGAGAAGAGCCGGCTAATCTTGCCTCTTGAGATGGCCCTCATTGGTAAAAGGGCTGACCTCAACCAGACAGAGCAACTGGTCAAACTCGGCAAAGTCACATTTTCCCTTCACGAAGCTCTGGCACAGGAGCAAGACAAGGAGCTCAACGGGCACTGAACAAGCACCCATGGCAGACCATTGCCATTTACTCTCCAACACAATCTATGAAGTAGGATCAGTTGTCCTGTTTCCCAGGTGAGGTTCCTAAAGTTGAATTCAATTGATATGTTGGGCTACCATTCAAATCGAGGTCTGTGCTCAAATCCAGAGATTCCATCCTATTCCCAGACCTAGGAATTCATCTGGCATTAGCAGGTGTTATCAAGCTATCATCTATCTATCTATCTATCTATCTATCTATCATCTATCTATCTATTTTTCTATCTATATTTATGAAAACAGAGTCTTGAACTATCTAGCTCAAAGGCATTTTTTCCACCAGACAGCATGGAAAATACAGGCTTTGGGAGCATCCATTATCATATTAAGTACAGGTTAGCAAAGGTGATATTTACCACTATGACAAGTCTGTCCTAGAGCCAAATCAGAAAGGTTCATCCCCTTACGAGTAATGAAAATTAGCACCAACTTGTTATCACACACACACACACACACACACACATACACACACACAATTCTACATATCTCTGCATCTCTAAGTCCAACTTTTGCAAAAGTAGTGATGAAAAGTGTTTTAAATATTTTAAATAAGTATATCTATACTTAGCTTTGGATGTTATGAAACCATATAACAACCAGACTAGACCAGCAGATAAGTGCATGATAGGCCCAAGGAACAACAGTCCATTTCGGATGAAACAAAGTAAGCAAAGGGGAATTATGGGAAATAAGTCTGAAGAACAGGATACAATATGATGTTGGAAAGGATAAGAATATTTGAGAGATTTCAGCTTTCCTTCCTAGGCAGTGGGGAGCCATTTGCGTTATGAATTAGGAAAATCAAAGCGACTAGTTTGCAGTACAAAGAGGAAGGATGAGATGCTGGAAGTAGAGAGAATGGCTCAGGAGTTCAGTTCAGTACCTGCTGTATTCCTCCACAGGAGGCTGGTTGCTATTAGATCTGTATTAAGGAAACATGTCCAAGCTTGACAAGTACCACTGTCCTTTATCTTTGGCAAAGGGTGAGGGGGAAAAAAGGAGAAGTTCCTCACTGTTTTTTCCCTTGGTTCCTGCCCACAAAGGATGCCATCACCTCAAAAGGCACCTCTTCCCCAGGGAAAGCAAGCGCCATACCCACCAACTTACAAACTCCCAGCCGGTGCTCTGTTCTAATCAGACTTCCCTTTGTCTTCTTACCTAGTGGTCTCCTTAACTTTCAGATCATTTTATCATTGAGTACACACATGTCTTCCATGTGTTTCCACCAAACATCTAGAGCAATCCTGGCTGGTAGAATAACTCATGGTTCCTTCTTTCCCAGACTGATGTGTTATCTAAGGAGGCAGAACCCTCATGCTTAATATAGTTCGCATGCAGAAGACCTCTCCCTCTTCCCACTTCCTTTCCTTGTTAAAGGCTCAAAACAAGAAGGCTTTATTTTGTTTGCTGAACTGCTGCTCTGTGTTTCACTTCTCTTTCTCCTTAAAAATGAATAATTTACATCTTGAGACTAAGTGAAGTGCTAATCCAACCTTGAAAATGGGGTTTGTCCTTGGTTGGGAACATAAGTGAAACAGACACGCAAGTTAAAAATAAAAGTCCGAACTCAGTGATTGGAATAGTAAGGGACTCCTGGTAGAATACAAACTACATTGATGTGCAGTATATGGGTCATATGTTTAAGGCACAGACATTGTCCTTAGGACACTCTAAGTTGTTTTTAAACTCTGTATAACTGTACCCCTAAACTTCTGTGTTTTTAGGATTTTATAGTTTTTCTGTATATTTCATTTTAAAAAGTTAATATTTATTGCTATTTTATGTTCATGGATTAATAAGTAAATAATATAGAGACAAATAAATATACAAAATGTTTCTATAATTCCATGTTTGAAATCAAACCTGTGAATGTCTTCTATATCTTTGTACACATTTTGTTCCTCAGAATAAATTCTTAGAAATACAAAGACATAAAAAAATACAAACAGTTCAAAGTCTTTAGATGTATATTTTAACTAATTTTTCTATACTTGTTATCATCAATTTATGAAACAGTAACTGACTTCCCTAAGAGGAGAGATTGAATCAGTTTGCCTTCTTTTGTACCTCCCAGCTTACTTCTGAGTATCTGTCAATATAATGTAATAAGTTATCTATTTTTAAGCCATGGTAGCAACATGAATGACCAAAATAAAGTAAACAAGTAAGTACAGAATGATAGAATTCTATAATATATTTGGCAGATTTTTAAGCTGAATTTATTGGGGTGACACTGGTTAACAAAATTATACAGAGGTTTCACAGGTGCACAATTCTATAACACATTTCTGTCCACTGTATCGTGTGCTCCTCTTCCCACAAGTCAATTCTCTGTTCATCACCATTTATACCCTCTATCCCCTCCTCCACCCCCCCAAAGCAGTATTGAGTATAATATCACAATAACATGATTGTATGTATTTATGTTCATGGGTACACACACAATCGCTAGCTTCTGGTGAGGCTTTGCCCCCATCAGATACAGTTTCTCATGTAGTTCTTGCAATAACCTCTGAGATAGGCCCTCCTACGATCTCTAATATACAACTGAGGACACTGAGGCTCAGAGTGCTCAACAAGTTTTTCTGGGCAATACAGAGAATAAACGGTGGAGCTTAGTTCCCAACCCAGATCTAAATGCCTCTAGGAGCCTTCACTCTGAGCCACAAAGCTACACCACCATACAAAACACCACACTGACGGAAATAGATCAGAAGGATGGTGGTCACGTGCAGGATGACTTCCGTATTCCCATTTAAATGTCTCTGGGCATAATAAAACACTGACATTAGGTGTGATTTACTTTGATAATCAGGAATACGTTCGTGAATAGTTAATAAATAGCACATGCAGCCTTTGCGATGCAGAGCCATGAGGCCTAACCCCTTGCCCCACAGGACAACCATGAGGATTCCGAGGAGAACCCCTGCGTGGCCATCGGCGCTCCTTTTCCTGTCCTTGCACTTGAGGTGCAGAGCTCTCCTGATGAGGAGACATGTGAAGACGCATGTCCTTTTAAGCTCCTCAGGTTTTCTCCAGAGAATGTTAATGAGGAACTCCCCACCTTCTATCCCGGCAAAAAAATAAAACCCACAGACTTCAAACATTTTATATTAAACTAGAAATTAAAACAACAACAACAAAAAAAAACCAGTGTCCAGATGTTATCAGAAAATACAATCTGGAAAAAAAATCTTGAAAGAAAAACTATAATACGCATGGCAGCTGCATCATCCATTCTCCCAAATGAGCTGAAATAAAGGTTCTTACAGGCTGTTGGGAGGAGACGCAACAGAATTCCTAGCGCTGTGCGCGTGAGCTTTTAATTCGACAACTTTATAGCTGAATGATAAAACATCTTTTTTAAACATAAACCAAGGTATGGAAAATAAATTTGTTTTTAATTTCTTAAACTTTTGGGTGCCAGGGCAATATGTTTTCAAAAAAAGAGACTGAGAAATATTCTGTTAAACTTCATTCTAGCTGGAGTCAATCGGCATAGGAGAAAGTCAAGCCCCACAGAAATGCTTTCACTGGACTGACTGCACGTTGGCAGCAGGCCACCAGTCCTCATGGAGAAATATTGTAAGAAACGACCCTGCAGGACACGGTACTGCACATGCCGAACGTTGTGAGTTATTCGGTAGGTCACACCGCGGCCCGTGTGGCCATCACAGACGAAGACACATGGGAGAAATGTCTCTTTGGGCTCAGTACTCAGAGGAGCTATTTCTCCCAATCATACTTTATGGCCACCAAATCATGAATCTAACTGGGTTTTCATCTCCATTAGCTGCTAGAAAGTATACTTGTACTTGACTTTGTGTCACATTTTTATATTTATTTTTCCCTTTCCCTCCTATTTCTTGCTTATTTTTAACTCAACTTTGTCCTCTGAACTGTAGGTATCTTTCTAAACTGCCTTAAATCCTTTTTTTATATACAAGGTAAAGTATAAATAAACACAGGCACACACTCTGCACATGTCTGTAAAACTATTTAGGTAATACGGCTCTTTGGATATAAAAACCACCCAACATGAATAGAACCAGCATGTCTCTTACAGACAAAAAAGGGGAAAATAAATTTTCATTTTTATTTTAGCAGAAATCCAAACACTCTAAGATCTGTCACCCACAGGTCATTCAGCAGACACACAGATTACAACCTGACCTCAACAGAGTTGCTGGCTTACCTGCAGGGTCACAATTCCATCATGATTCTGTGTGTCCATGCCATTGTGCTCAGGAAGGAAGCAGTCAGGACCGAAGACTTCTAGCTATCCTAACTGAAGGGATTGTTTGGTTAGAGATGTGACATTTCAAAAACAGAGTGGACAGAGAAAGAGCAAGCAAAAGATTAAGTCAAGGGATAGGAGAATCAAAGAAGAGCAATGTCTCAGCCACCAAAGGAAGAGAAAACCTCAAGAAGGAGGTGTTACATGATTCATTCCTTAAGGAAAGATAAATATTTCTGGGGAAAATCATTTAAAAATAATAACTGGCCCTGGCCAGAAAGCTCAGTTGGTTAGAGCATCCATCTGATGCACAGAGGTTGCCGGTTCAATCCCTGGTCAGAGCATGTACAGAAATAGAAGGATGTTTCTCTCTTTCTCTCTCTCGCTCTCTTTCCCTTTCTCCCTCTTAAATCAATAAATAAAAATTTAAATAATAATAATAATAGTAATAATAATAAATGTAGATTTAAATATATAATACTTCATCCTTTAGTCTTTCACCTAATAATATTAATTTATTTTAAAATGGTGCTTTTCAAAAGCTATTTTTTTCCCAACTGTACTCAAAACACATGGTACATCTATGCAAGACACTTTAAGGTGACCCTCAGTGAATCACATCTTTATATAGTCTCCTCCCCTTCTGTGTGGGAAGAACCTGCAACTAGCTTCTAATGAATAGAATATGGCAATGGTTACAGGACACCACTCCCTTAATTTGGTTCTGTTAAATGACTAAAGTGCAGGAATTTTACAGATGTAATTAAATTGACTTTAAATTGATCAAAAAGATTATCCTGGGGTATTCCATAGGACCTAATCAAGTAAATTCTTTTAAACAGATTCTAGAGGCCAGAGACTGGAAGGCACAGATATTCTCTTTCTCTTTCTCTTTCTCTTTGCTGACTTTGAAGAAGCAAGATGCCATGAACTTTACCACCACAAGGAAATAAATTATGCCAAGATCTGAAAGGTCTTGGAAGCCGATTCTTCCCCGGTCTAGGTTTCAGATGAGAACACAGCCCAGTCAACACAATGATTTCAGCCTGGTGAGGCCCTGAACAGAGAACCCTCTAATGAGTGCCAGGAATTCTGACGTACAGGAACTGTGTGATAGTAAATAAACGTTTTACCACTAAATTTGTGGCCATCTGTTATGCATCACAGAAAACTAATACAGACGGTCAACTTGCATGGGAATTGCCTTGTAAACGTAGCTAAACAGAAAAACATAGAATGCCTAATAATATGAACCAAATAGAAAAACTTCAGACTCCTTATTTAGACTGTTACAGTGAGTCAGCACACTCAAGTCAAAGCCTTCAACCCCCAAGCTACAAGACAATTTGTTCTCCCCTCACTTACCATCTGGGCCTGAAAACCACCGAGCAAGCATGGGATGGTGGACTTCCTACAGACCGAAAGAAGGAGCCAAAGTTTCATTTCCATTTTAGCACTGAGGTCAAAACAATGTCAGACCAGGCTATCCAGCTGAGGCTTGGTTCCATAACAGCATGTGCTCTCTGCTGTGTTGAAAATTATACCGTGCTGATGTCTTTCCATGCCACTGTGCCCAGAAAGTGGTTAGGCAGCAATGGCTCCAGCATGGGTGAAAGGGTGAGGCATGTGATTGTTTGGGGGAAAAAAAGAGAAAAAGAGAGAGAATAGGGGGAAGAGAAAGTTTGGTTTTTTTTACTGAATTATCAAATGCTTCTGTCATCCATAAATGGAAGTTAAAAATTCTTGTACAATATTTTCTGAGTGGCGAATACAACGTTTTTGATATGCAGTTTTAAAGGTCACCAAGCATTTTCTCTTTTGAACTGATTTCTAACAAAGCATTAGCAATTTTAAAAGGTAGCAACATAGTGAATATGAAGACTAACACTGAAATTACAGGTCCTGGATTGGGGTATGGGCTCCAGCAAATATTGAATTATTTTTCAGCAATTTACACAGTCTCTTGAAGCTTAGTTTTATCATCTCCAAAATGGGGGAAATATATGCACTCTCATACTTGTCATGCATATCTTAAGAAATTATAATGTCTATGAAGATACCTTAGTATATATAAAACAAATGTTATGTGAATGCTAGGCACCTTTTCATTTCTTTTTTTCTTTTCCAAATGAGAGGAGGGGAGATAGAGAGACAGACCCTTGCATGCACCCTGACCAGATCCATCCAGCAAAGCTTGTGTGGGGCTGATGCTATGGGGCCATGCTTGCAACCAAGCTATTTTTAGCACTTGAGGCATAGGCTCCATGGATCCATCATCAGCGCCTGGGGCAGATGCACTTGAACCAATTGGACCGTGGCTGTGAGAGGGGAAGAGAGAGAGTGTGAGAGAGAAGGGGGAGGGAGGAGAAGCAAATAGTTACCTCTCCTGTGTGCCCTGACTGGGAATTGAACCCAGGACATCCACATGTTGAGGTCGATGCTTTACTACTAAGCCAACAGGCCAGGATGGCAACTCTTCATTTTAATATTGAAGTTTTCTCTCATAAACTGGCAAATACAGACAATAAATTCTAAAAATGAGTGGTTTGTTACTTTATTCCCACAAAAATCAAAATATTTGAAAGCAAATTTCATAGTTGCTTTCAGAATAAACCGAAAAAATAGTATAAGTGCTTGAGCAACATTTGTTAATGTCAGGCATTATGTTAAGGGGCACCACATTTTATTTTACTTCACTTCATTTTCTCATTTGCTTCGTACACAAAGGAAGACCTATTATTATCTCTGTTTTGCAGATGAGGAATCTGAAGTCTCAGGAAATTAGGCAATAAGTGGTAAACCTAGGATATAAAAGCAAGTCGTCTAGTCCGGAGCCCACAATTAACCACCCGACTGCTTCAGATCATGTTCTGGGTTGACATGCCAGGAACAGCGGCAGTGAGGTGTGGTATGGACAGGTCTTTGTTGCTATAAGGCAACGAATGCCCCCAGTGAGCCGGGAGGTCTAGCGTGGAGGGCATGCCCATCCACACCGCAGGGAGACTGCCATAGATCGACACCTAGAGATGAACCCCACCACTGGCATACCACTCAGGCAGCCCACAATGGACATGATGCTCCCCGGAGTTATGAACTGGAGAAGTCCTGTAAGACTGAGAGTCCAGTGACTGGCCTACAGCCCGCTAGCCAGCTACCAAAGCTTCTCAAGGCCCCCAGGGCTCTGTCTAGGTCTGCAAAGGTCTGAGATCAGAAAGAGACACCACTGCTGCTTGGTGGAGACCAGGCAGACTGGCCCCTGCACAGGGGAAGGAAACTAGATAGCTAGAACCAAGAAATAAACAAAAACAGGAACTAGGAAACAAGATCAGTCAACTAGCCAACACAAAAGAAAACAGAACAAAACTGAAGTAAAGCCAGAAACCAGGAGTACAGTAGGGCCCTGGTCCCCAAACTGGGCCCCAAGGCATCTTAGGGATCCCCAGTGAATTTAAAGAATTCTGCTGAGTTGTAAATTTGAGAGAAACAATGGCACTCGACATTCGTCTGTTGCCAGGAGAACTACTAGCTTCAAGTCATTCACAGTTTCAACGTTAGATGGCATTGTATTCCTTTTGATGACGTCACGTCTTTGCAATGGCTTTAATGATAAACATCGCACACTGCATCAAACTCAGTGTGGAATGGGGCCTGAGGATAGCAGGTGCCCAAGACAGCAGTGTCTTGTGGTAAGAATATAAATGGTCAGACGCTCTGGAGGACGTTAAACAAGAAGTAATTGGAGTCCAGGTTCCAAGAAGTTGCTCATTGCCCAACAGGTGCACTCATCCCTTAATAACTGTTGTTAAGAATTATATAAAAACATTTCTCCCATTTATGTCTCTTTGTTTTATCAAATGGCTCCTAATTTATTAGGACCTATGTACTTATTAAGTTGATTTAACTGCTTAATAAATGAAGTTAGGTATTTCTTTTGGCCTAAAGGTACCGTGAAAAAAAGTAACTGACATAGTAAGAGCACTGAAAAATTATGGAATGTCTGCATTAGAGATTCAAGTTGTCTAGGGAAGAAAGCAAAGTGGGGGATCTCAGGAGTGAGTTTTGTGTATCTATTTTCAGAGTCTTTCAGGATCCTCTGATGTAGAAACACCATCCAGTCCAAGAATAACTCGTCCTCTGGCCTGCTCCTTCTTCTCACAATATAATGAAAATCTAGCACAATGAAGATTAATCCAGGGACTTCAGTTCTCAACAGAGCAAGGCGATCACTTGGTGAAAACACCAAGTCATGTGTTTTGTAATAGTGTCTACCAAGTACTTACATGCCTGGTATCACAGATCTTACTTACTCACTTACAGTTTTACTGTGTCTGCCCTGCCTCTCATCATGTAGACAAGGAAACAGAAGCTGGAAGCCAACTGAATACGTTGGCCAAGTTGACTCCGCTGGTATGTAGTAGGGCCAGGCTTGGAATACAGGCAATTAGCACTTCAGGGTATCACTGTTATTCCCTGTGCCATACTGTTCAGCTGTCTGGCCTTCAGGTTTCTAAAGAAATAACTATACATTAGACCTTCACATGGAACAAAGGACTTCAAGTATAGTACACACATACATTTACATGGCACTAAATGCATTTCTGTTTTAGTTTATCCTTAGTCTCTAAATCCTGGAAAAGTTTCCATCTCTTTTCTAAGTTTGTCAACGTCTATCTGCCTGAATAAATAAGCATAATGTAAATGGTTACAATGCACACCATTAAGAGAGAAAGAAAGCCATCCCATAATGACAAGAATGGAACTAAAGAGCTCACTCCCTTGTGGTAGAGTACAAATTGGCACAGACTTTCTGGAGAACATTAAACAATAAGTAATCAAGATTCATAAAGTCTCAGCGAGGAAAGTAAAGATTCATATTAGATGATATTTACCTCAGTGTTATTTATAACAGCAGAGAGAGGCCGAGAGAGAGCACGAGAACCTAAATGCCCAGTGGCTATACACTGTTCCATCATGTGGCCGTGCTGTAATTGTGTTTCTCCCTAACCGCGCCTTCTGTTACACGTGTACACGTGTGGGGGCAATCTCAGGTCTTCACCCACTGTTTAATCGGCACCAACAATGTGTTCATTTGGAAAAAGGTGAAAAACAGACAGTAGAAATGAGCAAGAACGGGTTTAATGCTATGTAATTTAAACCAAAGTCAGAGACTGCTATCACTGTCATTCTCAAGGTTTGTGTGACTGAAGGACAGGTGCCTGGATGTCAACACCAAGATTCTCCGTCACCAGGTCTGGGTCGGGCCCAGGCATCTGCCTGGGGAACAGGCATCCCCAGGGATTCAGTTGTGGGGGAATAATGAAGCAGAGAAGCCCTTTACGGTACAGACGAGGAAACTGTTGTAAAGGCTAAATACACTACTCAAAGTCACTGCAACCAGTAAGTGACACACTGGGAATCAGAATATAGCTGATGCCTTCGCAACCACACTACATCACACGTCTTGCTTAGCATTCCAAAAATTTCTTTTTGGCGGGTGGTTCCTACTTAATAAGCAATGGCTATAAAAACAGTCATAGCGTACATTCATGTGACACTTCCGTTCACAATAGCTTTCACAATTGTTATCATATATGATCTTCACAAATTATATTATCTATATTTGAAAGATGATAGAACTGAAATTCAGAGAGATTAAGATTCTTGTTTAAATTTTTATATTATATATATTAGGACAAAGGAATAAGACTTTGTGAATCTTGATGACTAGTAAGCACTCAAATATTAACATTATTATCCCTATTTTTTTTAGAAATTCTCATAACCATAAATATTAACTCAGGAAAAGTTAAAATTTATAGATAAAATTAATTTTAAATAAAATTAATAGTCATACTATACACAGTAAAATATTATGTTTTTTAAAAAACCCGAAGTCAAATATTGTTAAATAAATTTAACTATAAAATAAGGCCAAAAAAAAGTAAATGTGAAGGGAAAAATAAAAACATACAATTTGATATGTTCAGGAAAAAACTAATGAATAAATTAAGTATTCATTTTATATTCTATACAAAAATATTTGATTGTCATAAAATTTCAGTTAAATCTGAAAAATGTAACAAACTAGACATGTTTTTACTGTTATATATTAAATTATTGAAAGGTTAAAAAACAAAAGTTGAGTTTTTATCTACTTCTGACTTAAATACTTATATTCATAAAGATATTACTTCGAAGTCTCATCAAAGCAATGGGTCACAATATCCCATAACCAAAATAAGCCACATAGTAACACAGCTACACACATTAGTAAGTAAAGTTGTGAGTTAATAATTGCTGAGGGGCAACACATTGAACATGTAGTGTGATAGCAGTAAATCACTTCTAATGTAATGTAGTACAGACAGATCAATACACATAAATGGATTTGCTAATTCTGTTTCTAATTTTCTTTTCTTTTTGCTCCTGCTTCTAATGTTTTAAAATTTATGCATGCTTTAGGGACAGATGTCTTACCTTAAGAGTTCTAGAACCAATTCAGAATGAACTAAAATAATATTAAGAAATTTCCTTATAAAATTACATCATTTATTATCTCAGCAATAGCAATGCCATAATCTATATATACTACAGTTAAACTTCCGATTCAACTTTGGTTTCTAAAGCATTTTCTTCTATTCTAAAAAAAGTCGTTCGTATGTCATTGGTGCTTGTAAATGTGCTAGAATCTATGTCTGGTGCCTTTAAAATAGTGGGTTTATTTTATTATTTCTTTTAAAACATCTTTACTCTCCCCCATAAGACATTAGAATTTGCCAAATTAAATAGGGCTCGTGCTCTAATCTCTACAACTGTTGTTTATTTGATCATTATATATGTACTTTGTGGGCTGTCCAAACACAACCTCTTCTGTTTTCGTTCAGAAACCCAATGATTCCAGCTCCCCGATTTATAGCTCGGCTTTCCCTTTGGGCTGGAGCAATATACAAAGTCGCATTCCCCAGCACCACGTGCTCGGCAAGGTTTGGGAAGCCAACCCTTCCAGCAGAATGCGGTGAATCACTTGCTGGCTACAGCGAAAGCCTGTCAGCTTTCCACTTCATCATTCTCCTGTGCTGGGCCTGTGAGGCTGGGCTCCTCAGAGCTATCTCCTTTCTCCCCAAAGAAAGGAAAATAACTCCAGCAAATGAACTCATGCCCGCCCCCACGAAGAGGAGCTTTTTCAAGTGCAGAAATACCTGTTTAGAATGAACTCATGGAAAAGCCTACTTAAAATGCAGCGTTCTCTGTGTCAACAAAAGTCAGCGAGGGCAGGATAAATAGGTGAAGCCATGAATTTCCAGTCTCCTGATGCCAGATTAAATCCCACTTCTTCAAAAAAAGCCCTGTTACTGCTGTGTCACCCTCCTAGAATGTCATATTTGCTTTGGATCTCTACAACGACTCCTCTATTGGTGGAGGAGACCTGTGGGGTTTGAGTAAAGCCATGACCACACTCAGTCTAGACACTATCATCTTCACTAAAACACATGAATAAAAAGTAGCTTCTCAGAGGCACAGGCTCTAGTTCAAGACTTGAAAAGAAAAAAAAAATCACAGGCAGAAACACAAGAA